>NC_138523.1:60068710-61336955 GCF_000230855.2 Cajanus cajan
GGTTAACTTAGGATTGGAGGATAAATGTTTTAAAAGATGAATATCTCATTATAAGTATTGTGGTGTTCTATGAGCCTAGTTATTAAAATTCGAGTAGTTACAAGATTGAGGGTCAAAAATCCCTACCTAATACTATAAAGGGCTTAATATTTTGAGGGATGTTGCCAAACTAATTTCATAATAAGCTTAGTTATATATGCTAAAATCGTGGTAGGCTTACACTCAATTTGTCATAAACTTGATAAGAATACTAAACTTTCTTAGTTTAAGTAGCGAAATCCAAGAAAACTATGTCGTAATATGGATTTTTATCTAAATTTATTGTTGATCTAACGAACTAAAAAAGATCACATTGTTAAGTTGATTCGATAGGGTCAAACTAATTAAATTGTTCACTTGTGTCGTAAAGATCTCTTAGTTTAATGCGTGACAACATATAAAGTTGTGTTGTACACATGATGTGTTGATAAGTTGTATATTTTGTTGTAAGTTGAGGTGTTGTTATATTGTTTAAGTTAAAGACATTGATGAGTTGTTTTTGTGTGATTCATATGTTGTGTTGACATGTTGAAAGTTGTTAATTGAAGTTGTTGTGTTAATTATGTAAATGTTAATATATTGACGTTGATAGTATAAGTGTACTTTACTTTTATACTTTATGTTATTTTTTTGTAAGTTTATTCTTGCATTTTTCTTGTAATTGAATTGCGATGATCATATTTATTATAAGAGTAAAACAAAATTAGGTTGGAGGATGAACAAATTTTTAGGAGCCATGTCGGAAGATGGCAATGTTGTTTGAGCTACCACAATGTAGTTAATTTTAATTGTTACTTGATCGACGACTATAATTTATATTTTCAGTCGAATCATTATAAATATGTATATATAGGAACATTTATACTTTTAATTTATTATTTTTCCTACATATACACTCGCGTACACACACACACACATATATATATATATATATATATATATATATATATATATATATATATATTATTACATGTATATCTAAGAACTCAAAACTATTTGTATAACAATCTCAATTAGTTAGATTTATGTTTTTTTGTTGTTGAACCCTAAAGTATAAGGACATGCTTAGATCATTATAATAAATTTAATATTATTTGTAAAAAATTATGTATTGTTTAAGTAAATTAAAAATAAAAATATAGTTCAATGGAATAATTAATTAAAGAAATAATTTCTAAAATAATTTTAATTTACTTAAGAATCAATATACCATCTAAAATATATCAAGTTTTGAAATTGTTATCAAAAAGAGTTAAAAAAAAAAAGAATCAACTTAATTTTTTTTTTCATTTTCTTTTTTGTTCTGTTGTTCTAATTGAAAAATGCGAATAATCTAGAATAATATTTCATGTGGTTAGACATGAATTTGGTGTAAATGACTGTTTTCTTTAACTTTTAAACAAAAAACATATTTTGAAAATAGAAATGAAACATACTCTAAATTTTCTTACAACATTTTCCAACTAATTTTATTATTTCTCTGGCATGGTAAATGTTGGATGAACTTTATAGTATTTTTAGCAAAATTTATAATTTATAGATGATAGCGTTACTCAACTAAAAAATATATTGAAATGACTCTTAAAATGATTATTATTATAAAAAGTAACAGATTTAATATATATGTATTATTAAATAATAATATAAAGAGTGTAACTAATATGGTTACGATAAATTATTGGTAACATTTTTCAATATCATTTGGTCTTCGATCTCTTTCCATGACTTCCTTCTCCTTCTAACCATCCGCCAACCGATTCCGATCTGTGTTCTGCACCGCCATGGCAGCGCCACCCGCCAGAGCTCGCGCCGATTACGATTACCTCATCAAACTCCTTCTTATTGGCGACAGCGGTTAATATCTTTATTCTTCTCTGCTTTTTGGAACCCTCATTACTACTTTCCTTCTCAATTCTTTGTTGCTGGATATAGGACTAGGACTATTGTTTCTGCTCTCTACTTTAGTTTTTTTTTTTTTAATTAATTTTTTTTTTTAATCTTTCTGACTCAAAATTATTGTAGGTGTGGGGAAGAGTTGTCTGCTTTTGAGATTTTCTGATGGTTCCTTTACAACCAGTTTTATCACCACCATTGGGTTAGTATAATATCTGTAGACACCTTTTTTATCACTTGTCAAAATGCTGTACCTGTTCTTGTCTTGTTTCAACATGCTTACATCTACGTTTTGTCTTTCTACTCGCTACTATTAACGCCCCTTTTAGTGTTTTTTTTTTGGGGGGGAAGTATAGTATGTTAGGACACAATATCTAGAGCTCATTTAAATAGTGTTTAGTTGCAGAGAAATGGAGGTGAAGATTTTTTTTATAAATTTTTTGCTGTTTAGTTCAACTTTTAAGAGGAGAAGAGGGAAATTGGGGGAAGGGAGAACCCTTCTTATCTAATTTTAGCTCCCCTCCAATATTGCGGAGAATCTAGAGGGGACTTAAAACATATTCAGTATAATGTCTAAAATATCCTTATTGATAAGGTTATGTATGGATAAACAGACCCTTAGTGAGTAGTTCTTAGTAAGGTTATGTTTGGATAAACTTATCATTAAACACCTATAGGAAAAGAAGATAGGAAGACAAATTAAACAAGTTTCTTTCTTAAAGTAAAATTAGTTTATGCATAAGCAAATTTATAGAAGCTTACTTATTTAGCTTCTCCTAAAGTTGATTTTAACTTATGCATGAACTAACTTTAACTTCTCTTATTTTGCTTTTTCTTATAAGTGCTTAATGGGAAGTTTTTCCAAACAGGGCTTAAATCTCATATTTAATATGGACATTTTCTCATTGTTCAGGTAGTGGTTTGTCTGTATATTTTTAGTTGTTGTACACAAATATTTGTGCACAACGAGATCTGTCTTTTTGTTGATGAAAATAAAATCTTATTATAATAATATATGGCAGCATTGATTTTAAGATAAGAACCATTGAACTAGACGGCAAACGGATTAAGTTACAAATCTGGGATACTGCCGGTCAGGAGCGGTTTCGAACTATTACCACAGGTATGTGTTTTGTCTTGTCACTCTTGTGCAACCTTGTTGCGATTTCAAAATTGGCAGCTGTTCTCTTGGTAGGTAATTATATCATATGTATACATGCATTCCTGTTCAAGTGAATTGAAGTATTATAGTTGAGAACTTGAGATTGATAAAAAAATGAGCATTTAAGTTTTTATAAGCATTACTCATAAATCTAAAGTTCATGCTGACATGTTTTATACTTCAATAGAAGAATGCAATCTATGAAAGCTTGGATACTTAGTATGACACGAGTACGATATGACACGGATACGGAGATACGACAATTTTTTGAAATTCAGGATATGATACATCTTGGATACGTTGCTAAAAAATTATAGGAAAATTTATGTAGATGTAGAATATTGGTAAAGAAATACACATTATTATTTCTCATTAATTCATAACTATGACGATCACAATTCACAAAACAGATATTTGTGATCATAAAAAAAAAACATATAGAATACAATTTTTGTTCATACCATAACCAATTTTAGTTCACTATATCAATAAAAGCATCTTTGGTATAACTTAAAACAAGTATGAGCTCTACACAATTGCCTAGGACTCAAGCATCATTACTGAATTATTGTCTAATGCTATTTGAATCACTCTCCTCTCCCCTTTACCATCATTTAGAAGCATAGCTTCTAAGTCTGATTTTTCCAGAGACAATTGTGTCAATTCATAAGGTCTAGCACCATTAGCAAGTGGATGATGTATATCCCTACTAATGTGCCACAATCTTGCCTTTCCTTTTTATACCCCTCATCATAGACAAAAGTTGAAGGTTCAAATACACATAAACCATATATTCTACCTATTTTGGATCTATTTTGTTTTTCTTCAAAGAATGAATAGAGGAGTGTGTACTCTAATTCCTCTCAAGCACGAGAAAGAATATGGTTGTACAAGAAGCTTAAGGCAAACTTTTTGGATACTTCTTAGATATGTATCCAAGAAGTATCCCGGAAATTTTTTTTTTTGAAAAAATAGTGGATACTTTAGAAATACGTATCCAGAAGTATCTGAGGAGTATAAGTATCTAACACGGGTATGACATTGATACTTTTCCATTTTTTGAAGTATTCTTGCTTCATATAATGCAATACTTTATTCTCACATGTTTTCTTCCTACTTGATTTTAAACACCATGGATAAATATGCTTATATAAATTCTATTATATGCTCCATTTCTTTGATAAAAGGAAAACTTACAATGTTACATGCTGTTGCAGCTTATTACCGTGGAGCCATGGGTATTTTGCTGGTTTATGATGTTACTGATGAAGCATCTTTCAATAGTAAATCTCCTTTCCCTGGTTTTGTTGGAAGTTTAAATATATTTCAATGGAAGATATTCTTTTGATGTATTTATGCACTAATGTCTCAGAATCGTAGACTTCATTTCAGCTTTAGCTGACCTTGTAAATTATATTTCCTTCATATTTCCCCCATGTCTTATTTTCCTATTCCTCTCTGATTTACTTTGAACAGGTAGACAAAACAATATGTCTTAATGGTTTATTATTTAATCTGTTCTGCCTGTCTTTTGATTTTCATTGTGGCTTGTTTCTTGCTATCCAGATATTAGGAATTGGATTCGCAATATTGAACAACATGCTTCTGACAATGTAAGCAAGATACTTGTGGGCAACAAGGCTGATATGGATGAAAGTAAAAGGGTATGTACATCTTGGGGTACTGTTCGATTTACATTTTACATCTTAGTTGGCTGGGGTTTGAAATTAGTTGATTAAGCAGCTGTTGCATTATTGACTCTGTGCTCTTTGTGTGCTTTCTACTGTCATTAGTTAGTATTCTCAATTGATGCAGAAAACATTTTTCCTTTTTCTCCTCAGGCTGTGCCTACCTCCAAAGGTCAAGCACTTGCTGATGAGTATGGTATCAAGTTCTTTGAAACTGTGAGTGAAAATCACATTTTCATTAAAATTATATGTGATTTCGTTGTATTTATTTATATTGAAGTACACATGCAGAGTGCAAAAACCAACATGAACGTGGAAGAGGTTTTCTTTTCAATAGCAAGAGATATTAAGCAAAGGCTTACAGACACGGATTCTAGAGCTGAGGTAATCTGTCAACTCATTTCCGTATGTCTTTTTTGTTTTTTGTTTTGTTTTTCTTTACCCCCTTGATAAATACAAGTACTCTGTACATTTTCTCTTCTGAAAGACTAAAATTTTGCCACTGTGTATCATGTACTTGATGAAAAATAATGGTTGGTAAGTATTAGGGATTTTCTTAATGCCAACTTTCAAAATAAGTGTATACATTTGTTGCTTATTCTGTATGGCTGAACATTGATATTCTCTTCTCCGTTGGTTCAGCCTCAGACTATCAAGATTAACCAACCAGACCAGGCAGCCGGTGGTGGTCAACCTGCACAAAAGTCGGCTTGCTGCGGTTCATAAAAAGAATCAGTATCTGCAGCAAAAGAGTGCAGGTTTTCTACAATAGCACTCATCTGGGTGCTAATGTTATTCTGATGACATTATAAGTGGGAGCATGTATTTGTCCCAATGTATCTCCCAACTGCAGATGTCGTGTTTTAAAGTTAATATTTTAAATTCTTTGCTCATGGAGTTGGTGGAAATTGTTGTGACTAGTTGATATGCTTCACTTTTCTCTCATTTGTAGTCTGACTCTTAAAAGGACATCTTCATTAGATTCGGCTAGATTATCGCAACAGTTTGATCATTTGCAAAATGTCGGTCCAAATGCTTCTTATTTTGTTGGCAGGCTTAGGAATCAAAAGGCAAACCTAAGAATAAGAATGTCTTTGCGCGGAAGGAAAATGGATAATGTGAAATGCCGTGTTTACTAAAATGGTCAACGGGTCTAGCAATACAAATATTGCATGACAATGTTGCAATATTTTCACCCACTGCGAAAGAATTTGGTTCGGAGGGTGGAACCAAGTTTCTGAGAATAAAGTTAAAATGTATTTGCACGTTAAAGCATTCTCTGATCCCCATATTTTGTTATAAATTTTATGTTAGTCCGGTTGAGATATTTGGCAACAGCAGTTAAAGTAAATTTGAGTGAAACTTGTTCTTTTCTTTGAACCCTGGGTCCACTTAGTTGTGTCGAGCATTAACTAACAATGATTAAATAAGTACGAACTTGGGGTTGAATTCTCGACCTGTAATCTTTTGTGGCATTTTGAACTGAAAAGCAAACACACCAACAGTCGTGTAAGATTCTGCATGTTTTGGTTAGAACGACAAAAAACTGTTATTCTTTTCTCCCCCTCTTAAACTACGTTAGAAAGTACCTTGTAATTACTTCGGCAGTCACTCTCCAAATTGGTATTTGTTTGACATAAAATGACTGCACTTCGTTTTGAGATTTTAAATTTCCAATTTCTATTTTGATGGGCAAAATTAAATTTGCTCGTCACAACTAATTTTGAACTAAATACTTTCTTTTATAGCTTTTCTATTAAAAAATAGATGATGGATATTAAATCTATAAAATATTGATCCAACTTTAAATTTTAGTAAAGCTGATTTTGATGTTTACAGTAATTTAGGTAGAATAAGCAAATCAATTTTGCCAAAAAGATAATCCGAAATGGTACATCAGCAATTGGTGGTGCCAAACGCTACAAGCCTCAGAAAAACGTTTGTAATATAATAAAGGTCGTGCAATTAACTCAAAGACAAAAAGAAGCAAGATGATGCTCCAGCGCTGGCATTGAAAACAGCTACAAATAACATAATTCTTCCAACAACTCCAAAAAGAGCTCCAGCCTCCAGCTAACAAAGACATGAAAATTGTTCCTTGAATCATAAAAAGCCTGCATGAAGTAGTAGGTCGAACAGTAACCAAAAATGAATTGCACAGGATATTTCTTTTGCATTTGTTGAAAGACTATCTCAGACTCTGATGAACCTAATATGGAGAAAAGTCAAGCCCATGTTAATTACAAAATAATAATAATAATAAATAAATAAAACATATAGTAACTAACCGAGATTCACATCATCAAGCTAATGATTGCAACTAAATTCTTCACAACCTTATTATTGTGATGGTTTTCACTTATATATGTGATGTTATGAGCTTTATATGCTAAGACTCAGACAACCACACTACACACTACAATGCTCCAGTCTTAACCTAGTATATTTAGTCTAGTGATAAGAGGTTGAAGTAATTTCTACAAAATTTTGAATTATAATCTTATTACTGCCATTGTAAACCCTAAAAAAAACAATGCTTCAGCCATGACATTATTTGGTGCAACCCATCTAATACTTTGGCAAAAGTTAAATATGAATTAGAAAGAGGGTGGCTGTGCATTACTTGTGTCAAATTAGACATGGCTTGACACTTACTTAGGATTGTATCCAGTTCACACTTACATGGTTGCTTTTAAACTACATATTTTCTTCATGACTGCTGTTTTAATGAAACTAGTAATATCATCTTGATAAAGGACAGCATGCTGACATTTCTGAAAATAACAAATAAATCACAAATATAAAAGTGTAATCAGTATAAAAAT
Source organism: Cajanus cajan (assembly GCF_000230855.2). Lineage (NCBI taxonomy): Eukaryota > Viridiplantae > Streptophyta > Magnoliopsida > Fabales > Fabaceae > Cajanus > Cajanus cajan. The sequence continues at coordinate 60,076,318 of NC_138523.1, forward strand.
ACATGGTATGTAGTAGAAATTTATACCCTTCTAGGGGTTCTCTGATCTCTATTCCATTTATGCTTCTTGTGTAAACTGTTTCATAACATACGCTACTGTTAGAAGAGAGGGAAAGGGAAGCAGTTAAGACTGTTAGGATATTAATTAGTTTGGTCGGGAGGCTAGAGATAAATAAATAAATATAGGGGAGGTGTCTACTTGAGTCTCGAAAATTTTGAGAATTAATTGTGAAAGGAAGTTTCGTTGCTTGGAGGAAAAATCTCTATTTTTTTTTCTGTCAATTCAATAAAATCTTTCTTTTCTTTTACCCCTATCTGATTTGGGTTTGTAACAGTTACCCAAGTATGATGATGTAAGTAGATATGGAATCACTGTAAATTACACACAATGACACATTAAAATCCTCTACCTTAAAATCCATTTGATTGGAACAGGGAAAACTATTCAATTATAATAATACAAATGGAAATGAAGAGTGGAAAGTAAATTTCATTCCCTTGAAAAATAGAAGAGCCAAATGCTATAAACCAACCACTCGGGGAGATATCAGTTCTTTCAACTCAATTATGGTAACCTAAGAAATTTGAGGGTAGCTGAAGCACTATGGAAACTATCTAACTTGTCGAGTCCAATCTCCTAAGGCACATTTTTTTTTATAATATTTTTTGTTACTTCTAAAAGACACAACTAAAATGAGCAAAACATTAGTGACATGAGAGTTCATATATTTTTCTAATGATCAAACACCCAAGGTGCCAAAGCAAAGATCACCAAAATATCGGTTATATAATTAACATACTCATACACAAAACATAATATACATAAGACAATCTCGACAGTAAGCGACACAAAATCTAACTTCATTATAGCGAATAATACAAATCAGAAATCCTGGAGTGCAAAGAAATCTCTAAGTGCTGTCACAAGATGCACTGTGTCTGTAACTCATTGTAAGACTTGTTCTTAGCTTCCCCTTCACTGAAAACCAAGAATTAAATCAGTAGTCTAAATAACTCATTAACAATAACATCAAACTATCTAAAACCAAAATTGGGTATTTATAGCATTCGTTTTGTTCATGATCCAGATAACCCAAGAAATAAATATCAAAAGAAGGGGTATTCACAACATTCATTCCGAGTTTTGTTGGATACTCTGTAAGTCCTGTAATGTGTATATTGACATAAATAATGAAAGTCACTTCACTATTCCATAGTAAATGAAGACATAACCACAGTTGGCAAAAAAACTGTTGGGAGCACTTCAACATGTTTATAAGTATTATAGAATGAGTCGTCAGACAAAGTTTCAAGTATCTTTGTGCTTGGGACATTGATGCAGCTAGTAAGGTTTTGACCGAGGCTTGTCTATTGCTGGTTGAGAACTATTTCCAAACCTCCTCTTAGGCCTGGGTTTGGCAAGGCCTTTGAGAATTTCTGGAGGGACTCCCTTTGGGGAGAATCTCTACAATCCTCAGTCCAATTTTTTTTAATTCTTTCCTTAGATAAGATTCTGTAATTATTTTATGTTCTTCTCATTGAAATGGTTGTTTCTTCTCTTTCATCAATTCAATTTTACCAGTGTTAAAATCTTCTACAACACATTATGTTCTTCTAATAGGAATGGTTGTTTCTTCTCTTTCATCAATTAAATTTTACATAAGTGTTAAAATCTTCTACAACACATTATACACAAGACAATCACACCACAGAATGTATGCGACACAACATCTAACCTTATAGCGAATGAGAACAAAACTAAATTCTCTGAAACACCATAACTCTCACATGAATAATAAAAGTAATAAGACTCAGGTTCCCTTTCACTTAACCAATAATAAAAGTAATAACCTAAATTACTCATTAACAATAACACCAAACAATCTAAAAGTAAAAAAGGGACATTAAAATCAATTCACTTTGATCATAATCCAGAAAACCCAAGAAGCAATATCTAAAAAAATGTAAAGCCAAAAGAGATAAAAGATGCTACATCCAAGGCGAACATTCGTTAACTTTGAGACTGTGTTGAACACTTACTTTACAAGTCACATACTGCGTATATCGACAAAACTAATGAAAATTGCTGCCTATAGTAAAGGAAGACATCCAAAAGCTGGAGGAAAAGATGCTACCTGGACAGTTAGACGGTGCTTTAGAATGTTCTTCCCTATCAGTGTTAACTGTTGATGGAAAATCCTGGTAAGATTAGACTGCGCAGTTAGTTGGCCAGAGTCCCACATTAAATAAAACAATAGAAGAAACTGACAGAAGCTACTATAAACAGAGTGGCTAGATAAACTTATAAGTATCTTTGCGCTTGGGGCAATGACGCAGCTAGTGAGGTTCTAACCGAGGCGCGTCTATTGCTGGTTGAAAACTATTTCCAAACCCCCTCTTTGGCCTGGGTTTGGCCCAGGCCATAGAGAATTTCTGGAAGGGCTCCTTTCTGAGGTAAAGCCCTACAATCTAGTTCAAATTGTTGCAAATGGGCTTTTGGAACTTTGACTAACTGCGCTACGATTTTTTGTAGTGGGCCCAGTGGTAGCTTAGCTGTTTGCATTATTTGATAACTGAATTATAAAAATGAAATATTAGTTTGCTTTGTCCTAAATGTAGGTTTTTATGTAATATGTAATGTAATTTAACGTTATTGTATGAGTAAGTTAATTTTGTTAGACCATTAAATTCAATTTTTTCATAATATTGTAATGCAATGTAATATTTAACATTAAGAGATTTGTTACACCGTTAAATTCAGTTTTTTCTTTTTATAGAAAAATTATTTGTTTTAAATATTTAAAATTCTCAATTTGAACATGAGATTCTCATAAACAATTTTTGTTAATACAATAATTATTTATCATAAGTTTCAATTTAAAAATTTAATAAAAATTTGATGAAGTATAAATTCTCAAGAACAATTCATAAATATATCTCATCATCTTTATTCTCAAATACAATATTAGAGAAAATACTTTCTGAATTAGGCCCATATATAGCCTTTTCATATTTGATGACCCACAAGTACAATGACCGATAACTACACAGAATACACTCAATACATCAATAATAGTGGACTGACACAAATTACAGACAAAATGAAAAAAATTGGTCTCTTTAGAGAAAATTATGCATCCAGTATGTGAAGCATCATTAATATTATCAGCTGACACCTTTCATGTTTAAGGTTCTCATTTTTTTTTTAACTTTATTTTTTTTAAAGAAAATACAAAATAATCAAGTAATGTTTCTCCATTTCTTCTATAAAATGGAATTCATCTTCAAAATGTCTCTCTAACTTGTGAATCCAGATTAGGAACATGTAAGCGAGTCATCGTTTCAGACTTTCACAAAAAAATCTTGGATAAAGAAAAAGGAAGTATACAAGAAGAGAAAAAAAATTTGAAAAGTAGAAAGAGGAGAAGGTGAAGAACTAAGTAACTTGATGCAAAAGCCAACATTAATTAAACTAACGCGGAAAGATAAACTATTCCTAATGTACAAATGAGGACGGAGGAAAGTCTGTTGAGTTGGGCATCACGAGTGACTGAAACCGAAGTAATGATGCAAATGAATATCTATCTCTTGATAAAAGCCCACATCGAGCAATGTTAAAAATTGAAGTAAGCTCTATGCAATAAAAGAAGACAATTACACTGGAACTTGGCACGGAGCCGTGTGATAAGTACATAGCGAACTATTCTTTCGCCTTTTACTAAAGAATACCGTGTACTTGTCACTTATAGCGGCATACGCCAATTTTTTGAATTGGGTCTTCCTGTGAGGACCCTACAGTTCTAGTTAAAGTTTTGTTACATTTAAATTTCTATATTATTCTTTGAAATTCCAACAAGATATAGTTTGGTTGCTTCTGTTACATTTAAATTTGTATGTAGTTCTTTGAAGATTCATAAATTATAGTTTGGTTGCTATCTCAACGATGGATTATACAACTCTGACTAGCATAGTTGGTGATACAGTGGTATTATAGAATAATTTTATACATCGTACGTCTAAGGAATAATTCAGACTTATTAAATGCTTTGTTTGAATTGAATCAATTTAATAATTTAATTTGGTTTGTGTTATCTTAGTAAATTCTCAATTTAGTCTGTTAACTTATCATTCCTTAAATTATGATAATATGTCTTCATATGTTTTACGGAAAGAAATAATCTATTAATTCATTTTACAGAGAAATATTATATTATTTATTTGGTACTGCTAAATGACACAATAACTAATTAGACATGATTACATCAAATATCATTTTATCAGGTTGTAGATAAAAATTAAAATTAAAATAATCATTTTCAAAATTTGAAGAACTATGTCACAAATATTCATTAAATTAATCTTAATTAATTGTATCTTAGAAGTAGTACTTTTCTATAAAAAAAATGTATTCAAGTTTACATGTTTACTTATAATTTATTTATTTTTACAAACATTAAGCGTATTTTAAAATTTTAACCTATTTTTAAAAAAATATAAAAAGCATTAAAAAAAAACAGCGGTGAAAAGTAGAAAAAACGTGACCTTATCAAACGAGTAAACTAAAGTATACTTTTGTTTTTACTTTATTTTATTATAAAATTAACCCTTTATTTTAATTTTAACAAATAATCTATTTTTTAACTCTTAAATTGAGTTAATATCATTTTGATTTAAGTTTTAGGATACAATTTAGAACATTTATATATTTTTTAAAATGCTATATTTATCTTACTAAACTAACCTACAAGAAAAATATGGAATTCTATTAAAGACGAATTATAAATATAATAAAAATCACAGAAAGTTATTCCAGAACAAGAAGAATAACCGAATTTTTTTAATAACTTACAAAACTTATTTTTCATGCAATTTCCCCTTTTTAACAATATTTTTCAGTTTAAACTTCAGTTAAATTTCATATAAAACAATATTTTAGTCTAAAATAAAGATAAAAAAAAATGATAATTACAATATAAAAGATTGGTGGGATTTGGGACCCACGAAAATGGGAGAAAGGTAAGAAAGGAGAGAGAGCGGGATGGGTGCATGGGCAGTTGGAAGGGAAAGTATCAGCGTCTTCTGGAAACATACCGTTCATTCACATTCACATTAAATTATACTTCTCTTTCTCTCTTCTCTTTTCAACAGTACTTCATTCTATCCGTAGTTTCATTTCTCACTAGTTACTAATTTTGCTTTTATCTTTCCAGTGTGTGTAATTTCATAGCATTTTCTCCCACAGTGTACATGCTTCAATCTCGGTCAGTAATTTCCCAACGCTTTTTCTCGTTAGCTGCTACACTTGTGGAATATCTCGTTTACTTAGTTTGGTAATTGATAGGAGAACACTTTAACATCATTGGTTGTTGTGAGAGATGGCATGGTTTAGAGTAGTTGCTTCCAGCATAGCTAAGCATGGCACAATTAGGAGAAGTCTGTACCGAGGTGGTGGGGGATCATTGCATTGTGTGAGAAGAACCACAGCAGCAGGCACAAATAGAATTAGAAACTTTCACAGCACAATTTTCAAATCCAAAGCACAACCCGCGCCTGTGCCCCTTTCCAAGTTGACTGACAACTTCTTGGATGGGACAAGCAGTGTGTATTTGGAGGAACTTCAAAGGGCATGGGAAGCTGATCCAAGCAGTGTTGATGAGTCTTGGGACAATTTCTTTAGGAACTTTGTGGGCCAGGCTCCCACCTCCCCCGGAATTTCCGGACAAACAATCCAGGAGAGTATGCGGTTGCTCTTGCTGGTGAGGGCATATCAGGTTAATGGCCACATGAAAGCAAAGCTTGATCCTTTGGGCTTGGAAGAGAGAAAAGTCCCTGATGAGTTAGACCTTTCCCTTTATGGCTTCAGTGAGGCTGATCTTGACAGGGAATTCTTCCTTGGGGTGTGGAAGATATCCGGATTTTTGTCTGAGAATCGCCCCGTGCAAACTCTTAGGTCCATTTTGACCCGCCTTGAGCAGGCCTACTGTGGAAGCATTGGGTATGAGTACATGCACATACCGGATCGTGGCAAATGTAATTGGCTCAGGGAGAAGATTGAGACCCCTGTGCCAACACAGTATAATCGGGAGCGTCGCGAGGTTATCTTCGATAGGCTTGCCTGGAGTACTCTTTTTGAGAATTTCTTGGCCACCAAGTGGACCTCAGCCAAGAGGTTTGGACTTGAAGGGGGTGAGAGTGTTATTCCTGGCATGAAGGAGATGTTTGATCGGGCTTCTGATCTTGGAGTTGAGAGCATAGTTATGGGAATGGCACACAGGGGAAGGTTGAATGTTTTGGGTAACGTAGTCCGGAAGCCACTTCGTCAGATTTTCTGTGAGTTTAGTGGTGGTCAGCCTCAGGATGAAGTGGGGCTCTACACGGGAACCGGTGATGTTAAATATCACTTGGGAACATCTTATGATCGTCCAACCAGGGGTGGGAGGAGGATACATCTGTCTTTGGTGGCAAATCCTAGTCATCTGGAAGCAGTCAACCCACTTGTTGTTGGAAAAACTCGAGCAAAGCAGTATTACTCAAATGATGTGGACAGAAAGAAAAACATGGGGGTTTTGATTCACGGAGATGGTAGTTTTGCTGGACAAGGTGTGGTATATGAAACCCTTCATCTTAGCGCTCTTCCAAATTACACTACCGGTGGGACCATACACATTGTGTTCAACAATCAAGTTGCATTTACAACTGATCCAAAGTCAGGAAGATCTTCACAATATTGCACTGATGTTGCCAAAGCCTTGAATGCTCCCATTTTTCATGTGAATGGTGATGACGTGGAAGCTGTTGTTCATGTCTGTGAACTTGCAGCTGAATGGCGCCAAACTTTCCATTCTGATGTAGTTGTTGACTTGGTGTGTTACCGTCGATTTGGCCACAATGAGATTGACGAACCATCTTTCACACAGCCTCAAATGTATAAGGTTAAGCCATTCTCTATTTACTGTACAAATTTCTTTTTGGCAAGTTTGTGAGTTTTTCAACTTTTTGGGCTATATATAGGTCATCCGAAACCATCCATCAGCTCTTGAGATCTATCAGAAAAAACTTTTGGAATCAGGGGAACTGACACAAGAAGACATTGATAAGATACATAAAAAGGTCACATCAATTCTAAATGATGAATTTTTGGCTAGCAAAGACTATATTCCAAAAAGAAGAGATTGGCTTTCAGCATATTGGTCTGGTTTCAAGTCACCCGAACAACTTTCACGTATCCGGAACACTGGGTATGGTAAATTAATGTTAATGCTACTTGAATCTTTTCTGTTGGTTGTATAAAGTTGAAATCTATGGTCTATCCTGTGCAGTGTGAAACCAGAGATCTTGAAAAATGTTGGGAAAGCTATCACAATCTTACCTGAGAATTTTACTCCTCATAAAGCAGTGAAGAGGATTTATGAACAACGTGCTCAGATGGTTGAAATAGGGGAAGATATTGACTGGGGATTTGCAGAGGCACTTGCTTTTGCCACGCTGATAGTTGAAGGTAACCATGTTCGGCTAAGTGGTCAGGATGTTGAAAGAGGAACATTTAGTCACCGCCATGCTGTAGTTCATGATCAGACAACTGGAGATATATATTGCCCCCTTGACCATGTGATAATGAATCAAAATGAGGAGATGTTTACCGTTAGCAACAGGTGATATGCTTTTAACACATATATATTCCATCATGGTAAAAAGAAAATAAATCAGGTTTACATGATTATTTTTCTAATTGTGTTACTTGTGCATCTTAAGCTTCTGAAATTTGAATTCATATATTGCCAGTGATCGTTGATATTTGCTTTTTTTCTTTTTTCCTTGTAGTCTTAATTTAGTTTTAATTTGTCACGTGATTTAAGGTGAATTTTAATGTTTATGATACTTTGTCAAAACTGCATGGCTATTTAAAATTATATTATCAAATTTCTTAATGAAATTTGTTGTTGATTCTTTTTTATAAACCATTAATGATTGTTATTTAGACTGTTTCTTTGCACCTTTATTTCTCCTAAAAGATAATTACTGTAGTGTCCCGGCATCCAGTGCATTTCAAAATTCAATTGCTCACCTATCACCTGTATCTATTATAGTATACTAGTATCAGAATTGTCCTTCGACCTAGGCTGTGATTATGATGTTATGTGCCTTTATCTTAGTGATCCTAAATTTTATCTCTCATATAATAATCTCATTATAATCCATTTGATACTTTAATAAAATGTGAATGCCTGTTTAACTAATAAGTCTTTCCTTTAAACTAATAAGTCTTTCATACAATATGCAGCTCACTTTCTGAGTTTGGTGTTCTTGGATTTGAATTGGGCTACTCAATGGAAAATCCTAATTCATTGGTGATCTGGGAGGCTCAATTCGGTGATTTTGCTAACGGGGCTCAAGTTATATTTGACAATTTCTTGAGTTCTGGTGAGTCTAAGTGGCTCCGTCAGACTGGGCTTGTTGTGTTACTTCCTCATGGTTATGATGGCCAGGGCCCTGAGCATTCGAGTGGAAGATTGGAACGCTTTCTTCAGGTGCTTTGTTATGAACCTCTTTCTAATTCTTGAAACTTGTTTAAAAGCTTTTATTCCTTCTGCATGATTCTGCTCGCCAACTTTTGTTTACTTTGTGATTGACATGCCACCAAGAAGGAACTAAAGGGTTTTTGTCATGTTCAATTTACATTGTTGATGTTTTGTTGTGCATGGTTGTTTTAAAAGTAAGCTTCTTGCTATTACTGGATGGCACATTTAAGTAGTCATCTTTTATAACAGGGGTAGTTTGGGAAATATCAAGGGTATAAGTTAATGGAACAATACTGAAAATGAAAATCTGGCGCTTACTCTTTGAATTTAGCCACCTTTTATGTGTGGAAACTTCTAAGTTCATAGAAAGGGTTAGGATAAAAAAGAAAGAGAACATTTTGTTTAATTAAAATTAGTGGTTGAGATCTCATGTTTTTATGGCAAACAAATAATTTAAATAATTGTCTCTTGTTGCTTGCTTCTGAAGATCTTTTTATTGCATGTGCCATGTTCATCTTTCAATGTTACACGTAATAGTATTTAAACAACATTTTTATTAATTTATTGGCAGATGGCTGACGACCATCCTTATGTTATTCCTGAGATGGATCCTACTCTTCGGAAACAAATTCAGGAGTGTAATTGGCAGATTGTGAATGTTACAACTCCTGCAAATTTTTTCCATGTTTTACGGCGGCAGGTTTGTAGTTGGTACAATGATTTGATTGATGTTAGTTTTGCCACTTAAATTTGTGTTGCTCAGTTTTATCTCACTGTGCCATTTGTTTTCTTGCAGATACATAGAGAATTCCGTAAACCTCTCATTGTAATGTCCCCTAAGAACCTACTTCGTAGTAAGGCTTGCAGATCAAATTTATCAGAGTTCGATGATGTCCAAGGACACCCAGGTTTTGACAAACAGGGAACCAGATTTAAGCGCCTCATAAAAGACCAAAATAACCACTCAGATGTTGAGGAGGGTATCAGACGTTTAGTACTCTGCTCTGGAAAGGTGTGTGATCCTGATTGGAACTGCCTGTTCTCATGCGTTTGGTTTTTATGCTCTGACACCTGGTGTATTTTATATTAACTATATTTGTGAATTTTATCTGGTACTTCAATTATTATATATGTTTAACATCTTTCACACATCATTGTTTTCTAAATATGCTTTTTATAATTATCAATGTCTTGTATTCCTTACAGGTTTACTATGAACTTGATGAACAAAGGACAAAGGAAGATGCCAAGGATGTTGCAATATGTAGGGTGGAACAGCTTTGTCCTTTCCCTTATGATCTTGTCCAACGAGAGCTTAAGCGATATCCAAGTATGTCTTCTCAAAATTCTCTTTTGAAATGGATTGATTTTTTTTTTTTTTTGTTTTCATGCTGAAACTTGAATGTCAGTTACCGTTATTAGTGCGGGAACTGATTCTTGTTTGTTACTAATTTGTTTTAATATCATGACTGTTGCACTGTACCTTTTACTTTAGCTTAGTAAAAAGATCAGCCATATGGAGGTAGTTGTTTTCCTTTTGCTATGAAAGCTGGACTAACAACTTGGAGTGCTGGTCTCTGCTTGTTAGTTGGGATGATTGGAAATCATCTAGGTTTTCCTTCTATACTATTTATGAGCTCCTACCAAACAAGGCCTGATCAAAATTGTAATGCTGCTACTAATTGGTTTCTAGACATCTTAAAAGTGTAGTTAAAAGCCAAAAGAATTGATTTATTAGATCTTATTGACTTGTATTGTAGTTGATGTTTCTCCCGATATGGAAAATGTTTGAACTTAGATGTGCCATTGTGTAGAATAATTAATAAATTATTTTGGTTTTCCTCGTTGACATATGGGTTAAGCATTATACATTTAAAATGGTAGGATAATAATAACGTAGTCTGCTGCTGTGGTTAGTTGTTTTACATTTTACTTTATTGTGTTTCTGCTAGATGCGGAGGTTGTTTGGTGTCAAGAAGAGCCAATGAACATGGGTGGATACACTTATGTTTTACCCCGGCTTGTAACTTCCATGAAGTCTCTAGGTAGGGGAGGTTATGAAGATGTCAAATATGTTGGTCGTGGTCCCTCTGCAGCCACAGCTACTGGTTTCCTCAAGGTTCACCTCAAGGAGCAGACTGAGTTAGTTCAGAAAGCCATTCAACGTGAACCAATCAACTTCCCTTACTGAAACATAGCATATACATTATTGTTTCTCCAGAGTGATGAAGGCAATAATTGGAGGGTAGCTTGCATAATTCTTAATATTTGCTTTTCATCTTTATGTGTTCCGCATTTCACAAGATGTCATGTAAGCTGCAATTCAGTGTAAACTGTTTTTTGATGCTGAGGTAATTTTTTCATTGTTACCAACAGGTGAAACTTGGTTAATTGTCCTCTCAATAAATTTTTTTCGTGATTGTTATTATTATTATTTACTAGTTTCAATATAGAAAAACTGATATATGTTTTAGAAAACGAATTCCCTTCAAGATATGCAATGGGAATGTAAAAAAATCACGTCCAATCGATAAAAGATGCCAAAGCTATTGCTAGCAGCTTCATACTAGACATGAAAAATCAGGTTAAATATGGCTACTAAGGCATGTTCAAACACGTTATAAATAGACAGACAGTAAATTAGGCAAAACTCAATTGGTCAGCTAATAAATTTACATGCCACAAGTGCATAGTAATGCAAACTGATACTTAATCCAACGTTTTTGTTTTTTTGCGATTGAGGGGCAAGAAGCATCTTGTAGTCTTGTACTAATTTTAAGCCACTCCATTTAACTCAAATATTCCGACATTTTCACATATTTATAATATCATCAGCTGAATGAATTCTTAATAATACCAAAAGGATCAAAGTTTCTGCTGCTGTGTAAAAGCATTGATTTAAAATGTTATCGAAGTATCGGTATTCATTACCTCAGATTTAAGTTGAAGAATTTTCTAATATTAAGAACTAATTTAACATGATTATCAATAATTTTAAAACTGCTTGATTTAAATATTTTTTTTCACTTTAGGAACTATTTAGAGAAAAGAATAATGCTTTGAAATTGATGGTTTACTCGTCAAGAAATTTGTTCTATTTCAAAGTCAACTTGAAATCGGGTTATATACTCATTTTTATGAAAATGTAGAAAGCAGATAGCATAATGCTGATTGAAGATGGATGGGTAAAAATAGTTGATATTAGTAGTGAAAAAACGTTACTCTGCTATCCAATTTACCTCCTCGTTATTGACACAAGCACGAGTATGTCTCTATTTCAAAGGCAGTCTCCTCAACAAAAGAGAAACCCCAGATATAATTCCTTTGAATTGTAGCATAGCAGAGAACAAATCGACCTTAATTTGGATGTTATAGTTTGAGTATCAAAGCTCTTATCAAATACACTGCCTAGAGTAATGTTTTGAAAACATTGAATATCAGGAGTGTCCGTGGATTTTCTTATGAAAAAATTGAACATTCATTCAACTCATTACATGTTTCAATTTTTGAGCAATTTTGAGTAATTTTTTAGCAAAAGCTTCCTGTCTCAATTGTTGTGTTTTTTCGGTTCATTCGTTATGAAAAGATAGCTATCCTTACTTTTATCATGTGTACTGAGTTTCGCAATAGAATATTTAATGTTCAGTGTTTGATCACCCATGACTAAGTCCCACATAGTTGAGAAGAGATAACACTTGCTTGGTGTTCTATTATAAAACAAACATTCCAACTCTTTGCAAATCATACCTTTCTCGGCCTTTTGGCTAAGATCAAGTGTAGTATCTGTTCTTATCAGTTTAATATCTGATATGTGGGTCATTGGCCCACACGATATTAAATTTATTTTTTAAAGGGGAAGGTCCAATCAGTAGCTTGCTATTGGGGCCTTCATGTGTCGCCTATGTGTTGCACTACAACATGGGCCTGGCACACCCTATAACTGTAAACAAATGTTGCTTGATATTTTTCAATTAATGGATTGGGCACGTTGAGCAAAAATTGTAACATTTTCTCATTTGAGCGAGTTATAATTTGTGTACCCTGCTTAACTACGGAAGCTTAACTACGGAATGGGCCTGGCATACCCTTTAAGCCAGAGTTTCCATTATTCTTTTATTCAAGCATTGGGTAAAGTGATTTATGTTGCTAATTGCACTTCTTATAAAATTATGGCCAGAAAATCTTTATGTGAAGTTGAAATATGACTATTTAATAAAGATTAATTTTTCTCTCAAGTTCATTTTGATTTCCTGTATTAAATGATATATAACTAATAGGACACTGTCAACACTAAAAACCTTAGTTATTTAATAGAACAAAAGACTAATTAAAATTGGGAACAGTTTAAAGAATCAATGTAAGGTAATATTATTAACTAGGATTACTGAAAACTAAGACAACATAATGAATTTATTATGTGTAGTCAAGAAGCACTACCATGATTAATTATATTCAATCTGGAAGTTCCAACGAAGAAATGATGAGAATACAAAATTTTAGTCAAAAAGAATGAATAAGGAGAGGGAAGAAATTAACCAGCTATTTGTTACAGTGGAATATTAACAGCGGAAAAATCAACCTTCAGGGGAGGAAGGTATTTTTCTATAACACTGTTTTCCATAATACTGATGGAATATTAACAGTGTAACATGTTTTTATCATGGCTGTCAATCTTGGTCTACTATTTGGACTTGGTAGTTATCATTTTTATATGAAATATTTAGTTATAATTGGGTGATTCAACAGCCATGAGATTTTAGTTGAGTGAATGGGTGATTTAACAGCCATAATATTATGTATTCTTCTAAAAATTGGACTTAGAGTTCCATTAATAATAATAAATTATCAAAATGTTATAATGAGTTTATTGATTTTTATAATTATTATTAGTACTTTTTTTATTTGTGGATAGTATAAATTATTTAGGGGTTATTAAATTTGTTTCTAACAATTACGCATTGTTATTCACATTTATTACGTATTTAAAATTTAGAGTTTAAAATTATTAAACAATATTAAATCTTGGTTATTTTTTTTCATCTAAGGAGCACAAATGTGACTGATAAATGTATTTTTAGTTTGATTTACTTTATTATTCAATCTTAATATATATATATATATATATATATATATATATATATATATATATATATCAATGTCAAAAGATATGTAATAAACATGGGAATAATAACCTGCAATTGTTAGAAACAGGAGTATATAATAGATAAACATCAAGTTTCACTAATGTGGGTAATTGTTAAAATTCATTCCGAGTTGGTTTTTTTTTTGTTAGTGTCCCACATAGATAGTTTAAAGTGCAAGTATCTTATTATGTATCTGTGCCTTTTCTCTAGTCCCACATCGACGGGTTAAGCCAAAACCAGTTTTGATGCATAAAGACTGGTTTTCATCCAATATAGAAGAACACGTGTTTTGGTGTTGATTCATCAAAATGGGACCGGACTTTAACAACTACAGTATGCTGTATTATGACGACTGTCTTATCTTTAATTATTTCCATTTGTTCTTTAACTAAATAAATTTTTGTATTCAATTTTTTTTTATTGTCTACCTAAGACCAGAGGAATAAATGTAGACTTTGGTTTGCTTGAGAAAACATATTTCTAACAAAAATTGTTATTCAGAATTTAAAGTGTCAATCCAAAAAAATCCAAAAATAAGGAAAAAAAATTGTAAAAATGTTCAAGTTAGGTTTATAGATTTTGACTGTATGTATAATTCACTATTGTATGTTTTTTTTAGAAATGAAAAAAGAACTCATGTTTTCATCTCATTTGATTACAATAAAAATAAATAATGAATGGAATTCAATTTATTTGTTTAGTTTTATGATAGTTAGTAATTCATCTTTTTTTTTTTTTTTCTTTTACAAAACTACATCTAGCAATCTGACTATCACCTCACTCCATTATACAATTCTTTCATGCTGATCCGTTAACTCATAAGTTTTCAATCGAAATATATATGTGACTTGGACGTTAGAAGATGAAGAGAAACAAAATAAAAATTAAGTGAAATGAATGGATGACTATTCTTCAACCCCCTTCACTTATTTATTTCTTTCTCGTTTCAACACACGCTTAAATCAAAGCAAAAGGAAATTTTGAAAGATAATACAAAAGAAAAAGAGCAAAATTTCCCTACTTTTCATCCATATCATTTTTTCCATACAATATTTTATTTATTTCTTTTGGTAAAAAACATTTTGAGATATATATAGAGTTAATCATTCATACACTGTCAATATAAAGTTTTTTACACTAGCAACCAATCATATCTTTTAAATTATTTTATTATTAAATAAGCAATTGACATGATACTATTAAAAGATATGATTGGTTGTTACTATAAAAAAATTTTATATTCATAGTGTATAAGTGATTAACTCATATATATATATATATATATATATATATATGGTGATTTTGTTCCAAGTTCTAACTTAAGATAGAGAAAAAATTTTAAAATCAAAATATTCAGAGAATAACTTGCATTCTCAAGGAGAGAAGTAAATACTAAAACTCGTGATTTATTAAACATATATGAAACTTTGTTTTACTTCACTCCTCAAACTTTGTAGGAGTTCAATCTTATACATATTTCTTGATTCATATATATATTTTAAAAATATACATTCCATCAATTTTAATATATATAAAATGTTTGACCAGAAAGATAGAAGTTTCCAGGTGTATACATCGCTGACTTGGCCCAGTTATACGGCATTGACCATCATATTCAATTAAGTAATCAGATAACAACTTAGTGATTGTGTCACTCAGACAAAGAACAGACCCATAGTGGTATTAATCCTAAGCTACATCATTAATTTTTTTAAATGCAAATATTAGATTAATCGACACATGATTAATATTTTAGGTTTTTAGACTATGAACTTTCACGAGCAATCCATACACAGCACGTTAGAGTAATATTCCATTTTCGTTTTCGTTGGTCATACCAAGTCTAGAAGACAAGTATAGTTTTCCAAGTAAACAGCGAAGTTCAATGCATAATAATCACTTTTGTTTTATCTTATATATATATATATATATGCTGGCTGCCATCTAGAAGCCCTTTTATTTTATCTTATTTCAAAATTTCAGAGCAAGAGTTTTAAATTATTGGTAACATGAATTGGCTCCTCTTTTCACAGCAAAGGAAAGCCACACTTCAACGCATCCTTCGTACTTGCTTACGTTAGACAAATTCAATTCAAAGTCACAAGTTTAGTGTGTCAGAGAACATGTTCACACATTACACATACATGCATTCATATACGTCAACTATTTTTTTAAAACACTACGTACAGCTAACAAACAGAAACCAACCTAGCTTGCTTATAAATATCAGATACCACACTCAAAAAGTCTTATAATGAGTTCCATTCCACACCCTTCAAGCAAAACAGCATTGCATAGTGATGAAGAGAGAGAGAGAAGTTGATAGCATAACCATGGCCAACTACTTGATGTTGCTTTCTCGAGGAGGTGAAGTAATTGGGAACATCAACTACTTGAACTCTTCCAACAACCGTGTGTTTGAGTGCAAGACATGTAACAGGAAGTTCCAATCCTTTCAAGCATTGGGTGGCCACCGTGCGAGTCACAAGAGGCCAAGGTTGATGGCAGAGTTTGATAACCAAAACCAAGTTCATGTTCATCATCATGCTTCACCACCAAAGCCTAAGACACACGAGTGTTCCATTTGTGGGTTGGAGTTTGCAATAGGACAAGCTTTGGGAGGCCACATGAGGCGCCATAGAGCAGTAGCAACAGCATCAAATGAAAACATAAACACTAGTGTTCATATTACTTCACCAAGCAACAACAACAAGGTTAACAACACCAAGAGAATTTTGTTTCCTGATTTGAATTTGACTCCTATAGAGAATGATTTGGAGTTTTTGAAGATTACTCAAGTAACTCCTTTGGTTCATTGCTCCAATTGAATTAATTCATTCCTGTAACGTATAGCTTGTAGTGTACCATATAGTTACAACATTACTTTTTTCTTCCTTTTTTGTATTTCACTTTTAAGTAAATTCATTCTTCAGTTCTTAGATATATATATAAGAAATTCGTGTTTGTAAAAACAAATAAAAAGTGTTGATGTATATTTTTCCTTATCTCTAGACAATTTTTTTTTATAAATTTTAGCTTAACTCAATTTTATAAAATAAATTTATAATTACCTTAGTTGGATATTCTATTTTCGCTTTATTAATGTATGACTTAAGTTTTTTTTTTTTCATTAATAACAGTTAAAAAAATTGTTTAACAATTTATATCTTACTTGGGTTGTTACTATGGAAAAGAACTATGGAGGATGCTTTTCAAAATTATTGTTACTTTCAAAAATATAAAATACTTGAAAGATTTCAACCTTCTCTAGAATCTTAATTTAAACAAATATTTTTCTGATGACTATAAGCATATTTGTACAAGTCGCAATTTTATTCTAAAAGTTTTTGCTGCCACTTAATGGGATTGAGATTTGTGTGATAATAATTCAATCCATCATTTAATTTCATAACGTGTAAGCACTATTTTACGTCAAAGATTCAGAAAATGCTTGATCCATATGCTCAAGGAAAAGAAACACAAAACAGCTAGTAGAAAGCGATATGCTTCTAATTAATGTAAGTAGTAATGCTAGCTATCAATAATATTTAAGAAAGTGTTCCTAAAATGACAACTTTTCACTTATATACTTTGTAATAATTATGTACTCTAATATCATCTTTAAAAAGTAAATTTAATTTTAATTTAACTTTACAAAATTGACTTTTAAAATAAAGATTTTTCTCCACTTTTAAACTTTATACTGATCATCTCATTGACGTAAAATCTCTAATAAGTATTAAATTGTATGCAAATGTTTACACAATTTTGATGGGTAAAAAAAATGAATAATTTGAATTAAATAAGCATTTTATCTAGTAGTATTTGACCAAAACAAGTAACGTTTGTATCTGACTACTTGTCTTACTAGTATATGATATTGAACTTATTCAATGTAATCAGCTGATTAATAACTAATTAATTCACTTTTTTAACTTAGTGATCCTGTCACTTAATAGTGAACAGATACTCTTGTGTTACAATCACTAGTTTTCTTTTCGTAAAATATAAACAATACGTTGGAATGTTGGATTAATTAAATAATTTTCCATTTTCCATTTTCCATTTTCACTAGTCATACAATCTAGAAGGGAATTATTTTCCAAATACAAGTGCCGTATAATTGAAGCCAATAAAATTGTCCTAATCTAGAAAGTTATTTCATCTATAATTTAATCCTCATTTTGTCCACATTTTAGTTACCTATTTTATTTTATAACTGCTATAAAGTTATCCAGACATTTTTATTTTCTATTTAACTTAATTTGTCTTTTTTGCCTCTTTTATTTTATGTTTCATTTTAAGAAAAAAAAGCATATGTAGATTAGCTTTTAAGTTCCAAGTGTATGCGAGTAAAAAAGTCATGATACGATTTTATAAGTGAATTGTATATGAACACATGTACTCTTTTAGATGACTTTGGTATGCTTCTTTTATAATTTAATCGGTATAATTAATTAAGAAATAACTAATAAATATTTTAAAAACTCACGTTAGAAAAATATATTTTGAAATAATATCATATTTGTTAACTTTAATTATCACTATTAAAATAATATATTTTTCAACATTAATTCTTTCAAAATGGATTTTTAAAATATTTATTAAAATTTTCTTTATAATTAGTTAATATGATTTTTGTACATCACTCGGATAATATACTAATTTCAATATACAAGTTACGTGGTCATAGTGATACTGATAGCTATAGCTAACTACACAAAGTTATATATATAGAAAATGTATACACATATATATTTATAATCTTATACATGAAAACGTGATATATTATAAGCAATGATGGGAATATGGGATTGCAAAGTCTTACACAATCTGGCAAATTTCCTTGGTTAACAAGACAAAGACACACTATATCAACTACATATTGGTCAACTTTTAGTTCCATCCATTTCCTTCATTAATTTTGCTTAGTCAGGTCACATTAGAGACTCTGGATCCTCAATTTTACTCCTACATCTAAGGGAGGCTTCATAATAAATTAAAATATCTATATTAGATCAGCCTCAGCAAACCTGAAAAAATTAATCTACCATTATTAGTCGGTGATATAAATAAATAAATAAAAGTAAAGTACATGAGAATAATATCGCGTTTCTACTTAAGACTTTTATCGATTTATTTCGGTATATATTGTACGTTGTTAATTGTTCCATTTTTTGTTGATTAGGCATGCATTTTGCAACTTTTTAAGATGAAAATTCATGGTTCGTTGTATTCTACAAACGGTGGGCTTTTTACTTTTTGGCATGACATGGATCATATTTGACAAAAAAGCACAAACAAGAAAAATAAAATAAAAATGACTCGAATTGAACAGTTTTGTGACTCTCATGACTCTTGGGGTTATGAGCTATTGTTTATTTGTACGTCACTGAAACGTGTTTATCTGGTACAAAAATTGTAAAACAATTAATACTACGTTTGTTGATACAGTTGGGATCTCTTAAATGTAAAATGTTACTTTTTGGACGTTCTTGGTCAAAACAACTCATCATATCAAACTTAATCTCTTACTCATGTTTAACACAGGCCCATGCACATTTCATGATTTCGTACCACTCTCCAAATTCAATATTTTCTATATTGCTTTCCCGTGCCTAGTTGTTGAGGCTCACGAGTACTGCTAATTTAAATATAAACAAATTAATTCAAGAAACTTAATTAAATAATGTGTATTTTGGAGAATATCACTAAATGTTGTAAAAGTAATTCAATTTTTCTTATATATTTTGATCTGTCATGCATCATATATTTTTTTCTCCATTGAGTTCGGAGGAAATACTCTTTAACGCATATTATATTATTAGTTAATTAATTATTAAAGACTATCACATCAATAGTTTTTAAATGAAAAGTGAAATCTACCACAATTTATAATATCTAATAAATTTCAAATAATAATATAATGCGTGTATTAAAGAATGTTACAGACAATATTTAATTTATCGATTTTGGTTAGACATTTTTTTTCAATGAATTTTTTTTTCATATCTAAAAGTTAGAATTCGAACTTTAAGCACTTCGTTAAACAAAGAGATTTTCTCACTACTTTGTTCGATCTAAATTTGTATAACAATTTTCGGTTTACTTATCATAGTTGCATACGTTTGTTTTATTTTATTTATTGTGATACATGTTGTTGGACAGACTTGCGTAACCCATGAGCAAAATGTAAACCCACTTGATAAGCAATTTGGAACCGTTCACCTACTAATTGCTTTCTTTAATAGTAAACTGTATTCATAACTTATTTTATTTTAGTTTTTGATGAGTTATTTCTTACTTGAGCTTACAAAAAACCAAATAGTGCAAAGCTTTAATAAAAATTCTTATTGAAGAGATCAAGTATACAATTGCTTTATAAAATTTTTAAATTATTTAATATTTTATTAAGTAAATTTAAATTTTAATACAACAAACCTATTTAAACATTAGTTATTGAAATTATACAACTATAAATGTTTAATTTATCAAAAATTTATTGTATATGATTATTAAATTAGTATAAAAATATTCAACGATTAAATTAATAAAATAAAAATTTATAAAATTTCTAATATTCGTTATTTTATTTAACAAATATTATATGCACACTTTGTTGTAATAATATAGTGCAGTTACATATTTCATGACTTAATATTTAATAAAGCTTAAACTACCTTGCATGTTTGGTTCAGTTTGGGTTTAACAATGTTTCATCTGATACCAGACCAATTATAATTGAATTTGTTTGATTTGATTCCGATAGTCTGAACCAAATTAATTCATTCGATTTGAATTTTCAGCTTCATCAAGTTTATCCAAAGCAATGAACACCCTTTCACAAAAATGACAAAGTTAACTTGTTTGGTTTGACGCAAACAGTCAACCAATAGAGTTTGAGCAGTATTTAGATTGAAGACCGTGATAATTTATGGTGGCTATTGAATTTAATTTTGAAAGACGAGGAAATTTTTAATCAAGTTTATGGGCTTGTTTGAGTTTGTTATATTTTGAATAGATTTTACCGACGCAACAAAAAAATGCAGATGCTAATGTACAATAAAAATATTAGATAGGAATGTTATTACCGTTATACTTTCTATCGTACAAAAACATTTCATTATCTGTGAATTATTTTATAAATAATAAAAATTATATAATAATGATTATTAGAAACACAGACGTCACTCATGAAATAGGTGATTTCTTATGATATGAGAAAATTTGGAAAGCAACATCTACAGTGGTTACAAAAGAATAAAACAACCCAAAAATGCATACACGAAAAAAAAAATCTATCACCTTTAATGTAGTTATAGATATATTTATAGATACAATCTTGAAGGTTTTTTTTTTTTTTTTTTTTAGTTTTTCTAATAAAAAATACTTTTTATTTATAGCAAAGAAACTTTCAATTACACTTTTAACTTATATCGAAAGAGACTCAAATTATAATCATAGATTAATTCATGCATGCAACGGAATTGGTAGCAGTGAATGGAATAAAATTAAATGAAATATTACTAAAAATTTAAACATATAATTTACCATTAGTATTTTTTTATTGTACAATACATAGAATAAATATTTTATATATATATAATTTATAACATCTATAATATATATATATATATATATATATATATATATATATATATATATATATATATAATGTTTCTTCCAATTGCTTAAAAAATAAACCAATAAAAAATTTTATTTCCACATTTTAGCCTTTTAACTTTTGTAATTAGAAGTTACATTTTTATTATAAAAAATAATTATTACCCACTCAATTACCTTTTTTTTTTTAATGCCCTAAAATACCATCACTTTTTTTTTAATGAAAAATAAATAGAAACATCAATCCCACTAGTATCTAAAAAAAGGATAATATTATATTTCATTGTTTGGATCAGTAAAACAAGCATGGAACAAAAAAAAAACTATGAAACTTATTTCAACCTATTTCATTATTTATCTTTACTCTTGTCTCATTCCATTTCACATTTTCACTCCACTTCATTCCATCTCCCTCCATCAATGTAACCCATAGGTTTAGATTTTTGTGAATGGATAATAGAACCCAGTTCTTGGCGTTCAAGAAACAGAGCTTATATGATGGCAGCATGAAAGTTATCATAATGAGTTGTTACTTGTTACTACTAACCATAGATTATATAAATTGTAATAAGAGATGATATAATGTCCAATGAGAATCATTTTTTTCATCAATAGAGGACGGAACATGAAATGAGGCAGCGAGAGTAATATTGGGGAACAAATTAGTCACATGGACGAATATATATATTGTGAATTGAACATAACAATGATTAGGGATTGCTTTGTGTTGTGGACATAAGTAATAATCTGTGAAGTGAAAGCTTAGCAGAAAAGAAAATGCAATAAAGAGAAGATGTGATGATTAATTTGAATACAAAGAGTAATTAGGGATTGTTTAGAATAATGAAAAGGCGAGAATCAGTTAGAGTTTTGAGGTTGATCGGGGTTACCGAACTTTTGTTTGAAGGAATCCTGACGCTGTAACCACATCATGTGACCCTGTGAGAGATTGGAAATGCAACAAGAAAATCAAGAAAAGAGGATTGAATTGAATTGAGAAGTTAGGGTTAGGGTTAGGGTTATGGTACCTGAAGAGCAGCAGCCCAGGTGATTATGAAAGATGCGATCCAGAATTTCTTGTCTTTCACCACATTTTTCAATTCCATCGATTCTTTCTTCTTCTCCTTTCGCAACGCAATCTTTCATCTTTCCCCTTTTTTATTTTTGAACGTCCCCTAGACAGCCCAATAATCAAGGCCCAAATACACAAATGCCATCTACTGCTCATTCTTGTTATACACTAACACTTATTCTTATTTTAATTTTTAGGACTAATTTCAAACCTTAATTTCAATTATTGGAGTATTAAATATTTTTTAAAAATAGGTAAACTTTATTTTTAATTTAATGTTTAAATTATTAAAATTTAATATGAATTGTGGATTATTGAATTAAATAACTATTAATAGAGTTAGTCTTTGAGAAACTTGATTCACTCATTGCTGTTTTATACATTGTCTTATAATTACAAAACACCACTACAAATATGATTAATTTGTTTACTTTTTTTTTTTAATACGCGGACAAAGAGCTCCAACAACAATCAATTAAACTAGTGAAAGAGTCAAATTTACATCAACTTGAACAACTAAAGAAGTGAAAGGTAAAATAGAACAAAAACATGAAAATTATTTGTAACATATAATAATAATTTTAAAAGTTATGCCGATAATAATAATTTGGGTTAATTTATTTTAAATTTTTCTTTAAAAAGTGGAATTATGCCAAACATAATTTTAAGGGAATAATTTTTTAAAAAAATATTTGTAATATTTAAAAAAAACAATTTTAAGAGCCTGCCGACTATTCTTTTTCTTTTTCACTCTTATTTTTAAATTTCAAAAATCAACAGCATATTATTTATAAATTTTAAAATACAAAAATTAAATTTTAAAAATATAAATCTGTCAAAAAAATTATTTTAAATTCTTATTATTTTAAAACATTAACTTTAATTTGATAACATTGAATCAACTCTCGATATAAATAAATAATACATGTATTAATAAATATTAACTCCTATATATTAAACAAGAATCTCTATCTCATGCAAGAGTGTTTTTAAGACTTTTTCTTTAACGAAAAAGTTTATAAAAACCTTTTTAACTCTTTATCTAATTTAATTTTTGTTTATCATAACTATTTATAAATTAAATATTATTTTAAAATAAATTATCAATAAATAAAAGTAATTTTTTTGTTATAATATAAATTATTTATCATAAATTTAAAATATAATTTATATGTTTAAAAGTATTTATGTATATTAATTTAAAATATAATTTATATGTTCAAACATAATATTTATTTATATATAATTTATTATAAAATTTAATTATGTAATAAACATGTCTGTATATTATATAGACTAAAATATTAATTACCATCTAATCACAAATTATTATTTATATTAATTTTTTTAATCACATCAATGATGATTTTGTTATAATAAATTTGTTAAGAAAATATAAATTTTTAAATAATTAGATTTAATAATAAAATATACTTAATGCTCGTTAATTACTATATTTAAGTAATACATCGAAAAGATAACACAATTCATTTAATTAAAAGATTTATTAATCACACCAATAACACAATTCACATTCAAAAGTGTTATTGGTATGACTAGTAAAATATTATTATTAAAATCAATAAATTCACCCCACATTGTATAGTATGTAATGTAATTGGATTACAGTAGTGCATTACTTTTTTTTTTTCTTAATTAAAACGCAGTGTCATTTGATTCTCTATAAGCACGCTCTAAATATCCTGTAAAGACTTCTATCAATTTTCATGCTCATTTTCGTACATGCTGTGGTACGAAATATTTGATGGTATATTCATGATGCACTGTTCAAACCAAGGTATTTTCTATCACATTTAATAAGAATAAATAATCATTAAGGTTTTCATTAAATCCGCAGATTGGAAGTAGAAAATTTTCATCAGTTATTATGTCATTAAAGTTTTAGTCAACCCACTAACTCCCCAGCAAAGATGCAATAGGAAGACAACTTTTCCCTCCCCAAATTTACAAATTACTGTCTAAGACCGAAAAAATGATAATAAAAAAAAATAGCA
This sequence comes from Cajanus cajan, assembly GCF_000230855.2. Classification (NCBI taxonomy): domain Eukaryota; kingdom Viridiplantae; phylum Streptophyta; class Magnoliopsida; order Fabales; family Fabaceae; genus Cajanus; species Cajanus cajan. The sequence goes on from NC_138523.1 coordinate 60,100,690, forward strand.
ATCAAAGACATAATTAACTAGCAAGAAAATAGATCATGCAATCAGAAGTAGAACTAGCATCCTCCTCCTTCAGCAGACATTGTAGCAGAGGCAACTTTAATGCATTTGTGTCTAAGTAAAATTTCAACCAATAACAAGAAGATGGTTGGTAGTAAAAAACTAATTTTATATAACTCCAATTCAATTGTAACAATCAGAAGAAATGATATTTCAAGCTGGCAGTTTGCCTGATGAGAAGAGAGAGAGCTTCTCTCTCATAATGTAGGCAGTATTGTCGGAAAATTCACAAGTTTGGTCTTGGTATCTAGAATCATGCTGGTGGCAAGGGGGCATATCATTCAGTACTCCGTCCTCCATATCAATAACTATATTATGTAGTATGCAGCAAACAAGAATAATTCTTGGTAACTTGTGCTTATCGGGCTTCCACATCACACCTTGGATTATCCTCCACATCTCCTTCAGCCTAGCCAATGCTTTCTTTGCCACCATTTGAGTTTCAACAACCCTTTTGTTAAACTCAACTTGAACAGTTGAGAGTCCTTTACCTTCATAAGGTGTAAGAAGCCATGGCAAAAGGGGGAAGCCTGTATCCCCTATAATGTATTCCCTTACCACTGTTCCATCTGGAAGTGTTTTCTTACCCCCACTCAACCTCTTCCCTTCTTCAACAAGTTTGAAGAAAGAAGAACTTCGAAGCACATGTTCATCACTCACACTTCCTGGCCATCCAGTAACTATGTCACGGAATCTCAAATCCGGATCCACAATGGCTTGCAAGACCATGCTGCAATTCTTCTCACGATCGAGCCACACGCTGTTCAAGGTGTCTACGGAGGGCAAAGTCATCATTATGTGTGTGCTGTCAATGGCACCACAACAATTAGAAAGTCCCTGTATGTTCTCAAACTTACACTTTATCTCTTCCATTTCCATTTCAGTTGAAGGCCAACTAAGATGGTGGAGTCCTCTCTCTTCCATTGCTTCCACAAACTTCCATGTTATTTGGGAAACAGTTGACTGGTTCATCCGAAATGAGTCACCAATGGTTGACAATGACTCACCAGAGCAAAGCCTTCTAAGAGCTATAGCTACTTGGTCATTCACAGACAAACGTTTGCCATTTAAATCAACAAAATTTGAGGCTCTGGCCAGCATGTCTTCCTCCACAAGAGAACATATATAGTTGAACGTCTTCCTTGAGATCTTGAAAATTGACTCAAACTTCTCTATATTCTTAGATTGAGCTAAATGTCCTAAAATTAGCAAATGAAAGCATGAGCATATCATGCAGATGGGTAATAGGATTTCACAATAAAATATAATGAATAAGTTTAGCACATCACATAGCATCTTCTTATGTAAAATGAAAGGAAGGTAGTCCACATGCAAGAAAAAACAATAACAGATACAATTTTCTTTATGTCCATGTATAATCAAATTAGAAAGATATGTTACAAAAACCATTTTCTTCTTCTACAAAGCATTCTACTCAAAGTAGCAAAAGACATAAATATCACAGAATATGAACACCTAATGGTTAGTATGTGACAGAATTTTGATTAAGAAAATCAACATAGTAATGAATGGAATGAAGGGTTTGACTAAAAATCTGAAGAATGGCTCATACCTTTGCATTTTTAAACTTATTTTTCTTTCAAAACCTCTTCAGCTGTCAATCAGATTATATGGTTTTCAACTCATGAGAGTGCATTTTTTGTTGTTGTTGTTGTATTGATCATACCAGTCTAACATTTATTCCCATTTAATAAGCACATTCCCACATTTAACCGAAGTAGTTCTACAGAACCTATACACCTTTATCTTCAATCAATTCAACAACTAAATGAAAAAAGCCTATTTGATAAGCAGTTTTATTAGTTAGAATGTATCATTTTGACCACAAGCTTGAGTAATCTCGCTGCTCGTGTATTTATTTGGTAATTAGTCAGTATAAAGATGAGAGTGAGTGCAAATTATGCGACTCTTGAAAGCAGACATAGGGAAGAGACAAAAAAGCTGGTATACGGGAAGAAAGATCATTTAGGATATGCATAATAAGAAAAAGAAGCAGGCACTATTCTCTTGAAAACAATGCATAATATACCCAATTGTTATGTATGGTGAATAATTGCAGCAAGTAAAGATAATGAAAATAATGCTGATGTTATTACACCTATAACCGGGATCTCTCCCACCAATAAACAAAGAAGCTGAAATTGTTTTAACAGAAACCTTCAAAATTTGGAAGGCTAAGCTACAAATAATAAATAGCCAAGCAGAGATTTACAAAGCAAAAACGAGTAATTCAACAAAATCAAAAGCAAAGTCTACGATAGTTCCTAAGTAAGAAACAAAATCCATATTCAACACAAAAACATTTCGGTCAAAGGCAGGAGGTTACTTTCTGTATAAAGTAACTCAGCAAGACGTATGCCCAACAAGAGCAACATGGACATGAAAAGTCAAGCAAAACCAACAAAGACATTAGTTGTATCAAATTCTGCAATAACGAAAAGTGAGTAAATTACTAAGCATGAAAAAACAAATCTGGAATCATAATAATCGTATTCAATATCAGAAAGCACATAACTTGTTAGCCCTACATTAAAAACAATAATAATAATAATAACTACCCATCTTGATATATACAATAATAAGTAAGTAACAAAACATCAGACACAGACACAAACACAAACTTATGAGTTATGAAAATAAGAAGCAATAGCAATAAAAGGATATTGCAGTGTACCTGAAATTCTGAGAGAGAAGTGATGCCACCAATCGAATGGGGTCGCAGTGGCATCTTGGTCATCCTTGTTATCAGCCTTCTTCCTCTTCTTGATCCCTCTGATGGAACCCATTCATTCAAAACCCAAAACCAAAATCACAAAAGGGGAAGAAAACCCATTAACCACCACCCAACAAGAATCAAAGTGTGTGCAAATTCACCAGTATTTATAACATGAAAAAGTTGAATGAATAAACAAGTAGTAAAGCATAAAGAGCGAAATGAAGCAGAATACGTGAGTAACTAACGCGTGGTGTTGGTGTTATATATTGCTCAAGGGAATCGAAGAATGTAAGGAAAAGCAACAAACCAAAATAATTAATTAATTAATAAATAATAATAATAATAGTAGTAATATAAGAAAAATAACGAGACGTGGCTATGCCAAGTTCAATGAGACCAGCAGTTTTTTTTTCTTTTTTTCTTTTTTTCTCGTAATGGACATGAACAAGACTTCCTCGCTCATGGTCTTCCCATTATTTTAATCATTATTTTTTTTCTAAGTGACTTTGCAATAAGATGTACTATTTTAGAATAATTATATTTTTTTTCTGAGTTATTCATCTACTCTCATTTTATTTTATTTGATCGATTCAATTCCATCTCTCTATTATTAAGTAATTTAATTTGATTTATTAACTTTTTAATAATAATACATTATGATATAAAGTAACAAAGTAGATTATAGGTAAGTTTGTTGACGTGACATGATGAGATCAAATAGACATTCTTAATGGTTTGATTTTTTTTATAAAGTTTCCCAACTCATCAAAATGAAATAAGTTAGCTTTTTATTTTTTAGATATTATTTTTAATTTATTTTATAATTTATTTCATGTCATTATAATTGTATTTATGTTTATTTTGTGAATATTATGTTGTGGTATGATCTTACTATTAAAAGACAATTAGTATATTTGTTGTGATTTTTAAAAATTATTATAATTTGCATCGTTAAAAAACTATTAATAATGATTTTGATTAAAAAAAGAAAGATTTTTAACTTATAATTTAATATTTTTCTGTTGTGATCTTTAGGTTAAATGACAAATTTTTATTATGATTTTTTTAATTAAATTTTACATTGTTATAAAAAGAAATTAAATTTGTCAAGTTGAATTGATGATAATACAGGAAAAAAATGTTATGATAGATTAATTTGTCCATAAAAACGAGTCAATATTTCTAACTCACTTTTAACAAGTAAATTAATTTATTTTATCCTTTTTTTATAGACTTTAGAAAACGGACTAATTTGTTTTTGTTGATTCTAATAATTAAGCTAATCAACATTAACTATCTATACCAAATGATATAGTAAAAACATAACATGTACCGTGATGTGTATATAAAATTTCTTTGGATATATGTCGCACAATAATGTGCCATCATATATATAAAAATTTGATATATTTGGAAATGAATCACATTATATCATTCTTAAAAATTAAGAAAACGAATTAAATATTTTAATAATAGAAAATTCAAGTCGACTAATTTAAAAAAGTAAATTAACCTTATTTTTTTAACACTCAACACAGTAAATAATTATTGACACTGATATTTTTCTTTCTTTCTTTATTATCTAAATCTATCATTCCTTTTTTTTATTTCTTCCTCTCGCCATTTTCCAATATTTTAATTAGATTGCATTTTTCGTTCATTTATCTTTGTTCATGTGTCGACAATAATATTTATTCCAAAATATCATTTTCACTTACTACTCTTCGTTTTTGGACCATTTTCTGTTGTCGGTTGTGACCTTATCATCACTGTCTCTCGAGTCCAAATAAATGTAGAAATTAATTTTTAAACTATGAACACGGGTAAAAAATTAAAATGCTGCTTTTCAATAAAATTATAATTTATGTCCTCTATCAGGATAAATGCTTAAATTACAATCTCCATTAAAATTTTGATTAAAAATCTTACGCAATTTTACAAAATTTTAAAAAATCATGAAAATCTCATAAAATCTTTTAAAATTCAGAAGACTTTTTTTAACTAAAAAATCCTTTAAAATCTTAATCCAATACATTTCTCTTATTCTAAATGTTATACTATTTTTTTAAAATATTATATTTTGATTTATTTTAATGTAAACAAAATTCTTATCAATAATAATATTTTTAAATAAATTTCTCAAGTATTTTTTTTTATTCTGCGGAGATTCTCACTACTCGGCGTCACTAAAAATTATTTTCTGACATTCTTATCTTATTATTGGTTTTGTGATTTTATACAATGAAAAATTATTAAGCACTATTCACTTTTAGATTTCAATAAAAAAAATTCATAGTATTTTCAAATTTCAAAATCTATGTAAAGGGTCAAAACAATTCACCAAGTGGAAAAAAGTCCTAATATACTTATTTACATTAAAATCGGTTAAATATATCACATTTAACCTCTCAAAGGTATAATATTTCAAAAAATACTAATAAAAAATTGTGTAGTTTTCCTTCATAAGATTGCATTTTTTTAACAAAAAAAAATTATAATTTGAACGTCGTCTAAAAACATATGGTAATTTATACTAATATAATTCTATGAAATTACCTTAATTTATCATTTGAGCTATATTGTGATAATTAAAAGGATTGAATTTTTTAAAAAGGTCTTTCAATTCACAATAAACATCCTTTTTTTTTATAGACAGAACAGATTGTTGAATTAGATATTAGTTATGGTAAATAAAGCAGTTTTCATATATATATATATATATATATATATATATATATATATATATATATATAATATATATATATATAAATGATAAACATACTTGCACATTTGATGAGAATAAACTAATAAATATTTTGAGTTTTCAAGTTAAATTTTCGTTTGTATTAAAATAATATTTAATTAATAAAAATCATATTTTATAAAATAAATTAGTCTTTAATTATAGTGTCAATTTTAAAATATTGTATCAACCATGTAAAAAAAATATCTTTTTACTACCATTTTGACAACAAAGGCATCTATCATGAATTTCCTCACATTAATTTCATCACTTTTTTTAAATGGTGTAAATGATTTGACTAGATGGTCTCCATCACCAATTCTTAAAATGATAAATGAATAAGATCGCCTTTTATAAAGCATAAATTGTTAGAGTACCTTTTTAATACAAGTTTGTTAAGTGTAGGTGCTTAAAGTATTCAAAATAAAATTTAAAAATAATTATAAAAAAAATAACTATTTTGAAATTTATGTGCATATATTTTTACAATATAAATAAAATCTAAGGATGTAAAGTTATATAATGGGCTGTTGGAAAGAAAATGGTGACATTAGTATATTTATAAGGAATTTGTCTATTTAGTAATGAGTACTTAGAAAATCCTCAAAGTAAAAACATTTTTTTTCTTTACTTAAGAGTTCGTTTAAGGTGATGTTCAATTTCAATTTTATAATTTTTTAAAAATTATAACCAATTTTTTTAAGTCTTATATCTTATTAAAATTAAAATTTATTTAACAGCATATTTATTTGATGATAATAATGACAATATCAAAAAATAATGCTGGTGATGATGATAATAATGATAAAAAATAATCACAATATTTATTAAAAATAATTATAATTAAAATAATTATATTAAATATAGTACTTATTCTTTAAAATTAAAATTTTGATTTTTTTATTATAAAAAATTTAGTTTTAAAAGAGAATATAAAATCAAGTTAAGCATAATTTTAGCCTAACACATTTCGTTTTAAAAATTATATTTAAAATCTAAAAACTAAGACCTTGTATATGTGCTAAATATGCTCTCATTTTTCCTATGTTTTTAAAAAATAACTTGTTCTTTCAAAAGATTTAATGAATGAAAAAAAGGTATTTAAAATTTGAATATTGTATTTGTAGAGATAATTATTTTTAATATTATTTTTTATTATTTAAAAATTTAAGAATAAAATTGTATAAAAAAATATGTATATCAAATTAAAATACCACCTTTATTTATATATATATATATATATATATATATTATAAATAATATAAATTATAAACGACACATTTATTTTTCGTATCCACTTATAATTTCTTAGATGGTGAGTTACATTCTTATTGATAAAAAAAAAAAATAGAAGAGAGAATTATTTTAAAATTTGTTTTACGATTGTTCATAACTCAATTTAGTGGCCAATTTTTCCAAAAAACTAACACAAGAACCGCCCACCGTGGGGCTCGAACCCACGACCACAAGGTTAAGAGCCTTGCGCTCTACCGACTGAGCTAGACGGGCACTTATTGTTTTAACAACTTTTAACATGTAATTTATACTCTTACTTTATACTTATAGTCCCAACCATTTCAAATGAATTAAACTATATACGGACACTGTAAAATAGTGTATCATTTTGTATTTTGACGATAATTATTTTGATAGATCTCGGAATTCTTTAATACGTTCTGCATGCTTTTTTTTTATAGGCTTAAATATGTTTTTAGTTTCTTAAATTTAAGATAAATTTGTTTTTGTCTCTTAAATTTAAAATTATTATTTTTAGTTTTTATAATTTTTAAAAATTTTATTTTAGTCCTTTAGGTCACCAATAACATATTTGAAAGTGACTAATTAATACAGTTATGCAACATCAACTGGATTTAATATGATATTTTCACTGATAGGGATATTAATAAGTAAATTTTATATAATAATGTTTGATAAATTTTTTAACAAAATTTAAATATAAAGACTAAAATAAGATTTTTTGAAATTACAGAGACTAAAAACAATAATTTTAAATTTAAGGGACAAAAAAAAAATTATCCTAAATTTAAGTTACTGAAAACATATTTAAACATTTTTATATCTTCGCAAGTCTTTAATAATTATTAGTGCCACCAGAAAGTTTACATATTGCATTGTAAACAGTGGGATGAAAAAAATCCAACTTTCATTCCAATCTCTTCTTATTGATTTAGATGGGTTCCAATTTTAAAATTATATCTTATATAACTTTTAAGATAAATTTAAATTACTCTTTATGTTATTCTAAATTCTCCTTCATTCTTTTAGAACATATAAATTTTTAGGATAAATGTGTATTAATAATATATTTTATAATAGATAATATTTTGTATAACATTTTATTATATTTATAATAAAATTATGTATTTAAATATATATATATATATATATATATATATATATATCATAAAATATATCTTAATTTAAATTTTATATCTCTTTTATTTCATAATTTAATTATATATATATTAATATTCACTTAATCCCATTTTATATATTTTTAATTTTATCGGATCGAGTTTAAATATAAATAAATAATTCAATATTTTTTTTAATGTAAAGATAAGGCTAAACTCAACCAAACTTTTCTTTTGCTCACTCTTATTGAATAGAGCATAGCTGAGTTCCTTTTGAAGTATCTAATTCTAATTTTTGAGCCACATGAGACATGTGCCTGATATTTAGAAAGCAACCATAAGAGGTGAAAATAATTTAATTTTCTTTTCAAACAAAACACATTAAAAATTCTCAAGGCACGTTTACAAGTTTTCTTCCCAAACAATGTTCTAGTTGCAGAACCCAAACCTTCTATTACTTGGAATACACCTTCAACCAGGGACGGAACCGGAAAACAATATTAGAACACAAAAATTTATCGCATTATAAATAAAACTAATAATGACTAATAAAATGTTAATTTAATAAAAATAATAATAAAAATTATATATTCCATGAAAGTGAATATTAATTTTGATGATAAGGAAATACATCAAAAAAAAAAACAAGATATTATAATTGAACATAATTTAGGATCTCGCTCAATATTAAAAACATTTACTTCTATTTGAATTCTTTTATATCTCAAAGGTTGTTCATTAAGTTTAGATTCTTGTGGTGAAAGTCCAAAGATTGTAGCAAAGGAGTAGGTTGAGATGAAATAATATTATCTTCTTTATTCTATAAAGAGTTCTTTCAGTTGCCATCTTCAATAATTCAAATGTATTTTTTTAAAACAAATAAAAATGAAAAAAATCATATAATTCATATTTGTATGATAAAATTTAAAAGAGTCAATAAATTAAAATTAGAGTAAAAAATTTAAATTAAAACAAGGATATTTTTGTTATATTTTAAAAAATAAAATGTTAATATTTTTTCTGTATTATGTAAAATAATTTATATAAAATTTTAAATTTAAGGATTTTTTTTCTAATCCGTAAAGTAAATATTTTTTAAAAATTTAAAAAATAAAGATTTTTTAAACTAAAAAAAATTGTATTTGTTTCAATTTTTTTAAAGTATCTGTAACAACATGTGCAATTTTTTTTAAAATATATTGCGGGATTGTTCCTTTAATGATAATATTGTGTGATAGTTTTTTTTAATCTATTAATTTATTTTTTATTTACAATATTGCGTAGTAGTTTTTTTTTTTTTTTCATATTATAAGAGAAAAACCAAAATAATAAAAAAAGAAAAAACAAACTGAAAAACTAATTATTATATTGCGTGATATGAGTATTTAATTTTTATTTAGTTGAAAATTTATTTAACATATATTATAATATGCTTATTTATTTTAATTATTTTATTTTTGTTTTGATACTTATTTTTATCCATTAATATTGCGTGATAAAATGATAATCGGTATAAAGAGAATAGTGAAATGTGAAGTGCTGCCCCTGTAGAACTCTACCTATTTCCGTCCCTGCCTTCAACACTTCTAAATAACAACAAAATTCAACCTATATATACTTCGAAGTTGTAACCCAATAGCAGATTATTATCTAGACAAAGGGAAACCTTAGAATGCACCGGTGTTTACAACAAAATCTAAAGAAAATGTTCGACCAAATATAATTGGATGATGAAGAATTTGAAATGCAAAATAATTCAACTGTGAAATAACTTGTTTGGATTATTAAACTTGTGTAAGCTAACATTTCCATTGGGGTATTGAGTTCAACCAAATAGAACAAGGAAAATAGTTTTGCTCCATACAAATGATCATGCATAACATACAAGGAGCAATAATTCATTTCATGTTAAGTAGATCAAAAGGACACAAATCACTCAATTTATTGTTCCATTTCTAACTCAACTAAAAGCTGCATAATCCATAATGATACCTATTTAATTTGAGTGATTTATAGTTTTTCTTTCGTACTCACAAATCACAATATGTATGAACCTTTAAGATCATCCACACCTGATGAACTGCAAGAGAACTTCAGAAGCCTTGATCCTCATCCTCCCACTTGGACGTTCATTCTCTACCCTCTGGCTTCTGATATCTGCTGATCCATAACCCTCCAAAGACCCTTCCAACGCTCCAAAACTAGAACTAGAAAACCGGAAAGACCCTTCCTTATTCCTTATTGCATCATTTCCTTCACACTCTTCAACTTTCCTTTCCCTACGCTTCTCCTCAGTCTGAGTCCACGCATTAGTACCTTTCCAAGCAAACTCCTCGCATGTCTTAGCCTTGTAAAGCTTGTAATCACTCGAGTTCAATGATTGGCTCCTTCTCCCCTTCATGGTGGCAGGGGACTCCTCACACGTGCTACAATTGTTGGCTTCGGTGGAACCCTTGGAGCTTGATGTTGATATTGTCTCACAGGATCGAAAGCTCAAAGAAGCTGAAGCTTCCATTGTTTGTGTTCCTTTCAGGACATACTCATAGCCACTACTTGGGTAAATGAAATCATTCTCCGACAAATCTTGCCACACAAACCCGTTTTTGTAATTCCTGGAATGAAATGTGGCATCAGCATTAACTGTTTGATGAACATTGTTATTTGCAACAAGTTTGAAGAGCATACCTTTTAGTTGACCAAGAATACATGTTGGCCATTCCTTGTCCTCGTAGAAAACTCAATCTATCTATCACATCTGATCAGAAAGATAAGGCAAACATAGAAAGAAAAAATAAATAGTGAAGATATAGTAATTGGTAAGTTTCTCTATTACCGTGTTGCAGTTTTAGAATTCACCTTTGAGACAAAGTACTCCCTGTGGAGAAGAGATTGAAACCTCCATGAGATGAGGATGCTCAAGCTGGCCATTTCGGGAAAGGTAGTATATTACTGGAACTTTCAGCCCAGTTGTTTGAACCTTTTTTGGTTCAATGCAGATTTTGGAGCCCTCAGAACTTGGTTCTCTTTCTTGCATTTTCTTTGATGAAGTAAAAAATAAAAAAGAATCAAATGAAGGTAAAGTTTCCTAGTGCAGAGTTGTTGTTTGTAATTGAGTGAGATTATTGGGATTTATAAATGAAAGGGGCGAAGGTGTGTGTTGTGTTGTTTGCATTTGGATAATAAGGAGGGGATAGTATATGTAGCAACAAGTGGCATGGCATGCAATTGCATATATTTCACGGCAACGTGTTGTTGAGGTTGTATATAATATTAAAGGGGTGAAGCAGGTGGTACGAGTTGCAAGTTAAGGTTCAATGATGTTTGTCAATCATAGTACTCGCTCACGGACCAAAGTGAACTCAGGACAAAATTCTCATTTTCTTAACATAATAAAGTCAAAAGTAGTCCCGTGAAACCATCGCACTTATTTCAGGGAAAAAAAAATGGACGAGTTTCCCGGCAACCAAGCAGATTGTGCGGAAACTAGCGGGGACTTTACATTGAGAATTGAGGAATGTCCTGCAAAATAAATAAAGAAGAAGAAAGGTCTAACTCAACTGTTTCTTCTCATACAAAAATTAAAACAAATTGAGTCACTAAATGTGAAAAAAATCTTACATATATTACTATGATATTTAGATCTGCTAGGATCGGTGTAATGATAAAGAGCAAAATAATATATACAACATTTTAAATTTAAAACTTAGTATCGTTAACATAATTTTAATGCATAAATTTTTTTTATTACTCCCACCTCAACTAATAAAATAGTTATTTTTAAGTGAAAAATTATAATTACCTTACGAACAAATTTTGTAAAATTAAATTATAATATTATTTTTGTTAAAGTAATTTTTTATTATCAAAGACCTCCAATAAATAAATAAATGGTAATACTTTGCATGCTTGTGGGCATGAAATGAGACTAAATAAACCTTTTACATTTTCCTTCAAGAATAATAAAGTGGTTAGTAATTATTATCATGAGAATTTTTTATTAAATAAAAATTATAATAAATTATAAAATTTTATGTGCTTTTTCTCTTATTTAATAAATCTCTTCATTAATTTTATAATTTTAATAAATTTTAATGAATAAAATTTTTTAAAAAATATATTGGTGTTTTTTTATTTATTATTATCACTCCTCTTGCTATAATTAAAAGTTCGTGTTTTCTTTAATTTTTTTTTATAATTCTCTTACTTTTCGGTTCTATTGGAACAACTCTATTGAAATCTTTTTAACCCATCCTAATTCCAAATAGGCCCTTTTATCCCTTTTAACTCACCTCACTTCACTTCTACTCTCCCTAAATATATAGACATAGATTATTATTTATTGTATAAAATCGTTAAGGTTACAACTTAGAACCTTACGTACATAATTTCAATTCTCCAATTACGAGTCGATCCTAGTGGTATTAGATATATATTATTTAATGTAAGTTAAGCATATTATATATATATAAAAAAAAATAGCTAACATGATACTCCGTATTATGCAATTTAGGGGTTGAATCGCGAATAAATAGTAAACAAATGAAGAAACAGAGGACAGCCACAGCAACGCATTGCATTGAGCCCTTCAATGCACAGGACAGGTTAGCAAGAACGTCTACGTTCGAATATCACTGCAGACAGAAAAATGCATGGAGGAGAGGAGTGTGTCATTTGATATGTTATTTGTTAATTGTTATGAAGGAAAATATTACCCTAAAATAACAAATGCCATGCAATGTTGAAAAACAACTAGAGAAAGAGAAAGAAGAAACAATGGAATTATAAGAGGCTAATCACACTAAATTTTATGTACAGAACTGAAAAATAGAGTTGTATTAAAATGAGAAAAGTGATATATATCCATACGACTTTGAAAGAATACTAACGGGTATGTTATTTAAAATATTAAGCCACATCATACCACTATCAATGTGCTTCCATTTTATTTTTTTAATATCTGATTACAGTTAAAGGCTTTTGATAAGTACGAGAAAACCAAGTCTCTCAAACAGTGTAGACCCTGAGTTTTTCATGCCAATCTTAAACACTGTCCACATTAATGCATTTATGAAAGCAATTAGTAATTGAAAAGCAGTACAGCATAGTAGAAAGTTGAAAATTATTAGTATGATAAGTTGTCATCTTAAAGTACACAATCCATGAACACCGAGGCCAGTTCACCATTTTCCAAACAACAGTAAGATAGTGTACAAAATACACTTTCTTACTTCAGTAATATATGGTTATCGAATAACAATGATTTTCTAAGGTTGCTCACACATGCTTTTTCTAAAGTTGTTCACACATGCTCGCAAGCAGCCGTGTTTGTACTGTGTGCAGAAGCCCATGTAAGCAGTTCTAGTGATCCGATTTTATAGTTTTTCATATTTTTCTCTGTATTATTATATTTTTTTCTAGTAGATTAGCAACTTAGTCCATCAAAATATTTTTCACATGCAGTTAATCCTTGAATTTGATCATTAGATGAGTTAGTTCCTGAATTTATTAAGCTAGTATAATGTAGTCCTATTATCGATAAAAATGTGAAGTCTTAAACTACATTTAAACTAAGATGAAATTGCAAGTAGGAAACACTTTTAGGGATTAAGTTGTTAATTAATTTACTCTATTTTTTTTCTTCTCTGTATGCATACATACAATACAACTCTTGGCATTCCAGCGGTAGCAATTGCCTTGGTAAGTTTCTTTTCAGATGGCATGTTGTAATGGAACCAATAACTTGGGGGCAGGCCCCATAATAAAACACCATGTTTAAGTGCCTGATGACAAGTCTGTTTCATATGAGATTGCAGACACAATCAACTATCTTATCACAATCTGCACCTTAGCACAAAAATTATCTGTATACATATAGTAAAAGTTGAGGTTTATAGTCATAGGTTAGCGCCGAGTGTCAATGTACCTTGTTATTCCGTCCCATCCAATGGAGCTATTCTACGTTAGGTGATCTGATATTAAAATAGTAGCACCACTTTGAATTGCCACCTAACTGCTATTGGTTTAAAACCATTATAGTTTGTATTCCTTTTCTACATATATTTAAACACCAATTAGCTTACCAAGGTTATATCAGACATTAAACGTGAATCATTAGATTGATGTGGGTGATTCTTGTAACTTTGGTTTTTGTTATGTGTCTAGAATTAATCAAACATATAGGCTCAAAGAGACAGTTATATCACGAGGTAATTATGACTGCTCAAACAGAATGTGCAAAGGCTGGTCAAGGATAGGATTTACAGACAAATGGAGTCAAAATGTCAAATCAGTATGAGGAATACAAGTATACAACCAGGATAAGGTGAAACAAAAGGCAGCTTGGCTTCGGATTAATTCGCATCAATTTTTCTATCTATCAGTGAACAAAATCTCAAACTACTAGTAACCTTTGCTTATATCAACGAAAGAATTTTCATTTCAAAAGAAAATAAAAGAAATGATAAAAATAACGAGAAAAGAATGAAACTGTCAACACATTCAATTATGAATGCAGCACTATTGTATTTTATAAACTACAATCAAACTGTCTACAAGAAGAAACAAAAAACAGTGACCCTGTTTGAATTTTCCTACATGCTTTAAGTTGCAGTTGCAGCAACTGTTTGTTTCTTTGGGCATTCAGAGAAACCATGTCCTTTCTCACCACACTCATAACACGTCCTCCTCTTCATCTTGCCACTTACGGTGGAACCTGATTTGTCACCATCAACTCCTTTAACAGTACCATCAACTCCATTAACAGTACCATTAATGGTGGACACAGAGCTTGTATTAGTTCCTGGCTTTTTCTTCAAAGGAACTGCACAACTTATCCTGACAGGTCTCCCAAACAAAACATTTTGGTCCAATGTAAGTGCTGTTTTCAGTGACTGACTATCACTGAAGTCCAAGTGGGCATACCCTCGAAATTCTCCTGTCTCCTTGTCCATACCAAATCGTAGGGATGCTATGTCACAATTTTTGAAGAACTTCCTCAGTTCTTCCTCTGTTATATCCCACGACAAATTCCCAACATATATTCTGTTGTACCCCTCCAACATTTCTGGAGCAAAATTTGATGTTTTACTGGCTCGAGTTGCTTTATAAGGTTGAATTCTAAGAAAGAGTCCTCCCCTGTTGTTACATATTAAAACACTTCATGAGAAATGTGCAAAAACTGTAAATCATATTTCTAAGAAAGAAAATTGCGAGTGTTACTAACATGTCAGCTCCATCAAGAGCCAATGCTCTTTTGGCTGCTGCTTCAGTCTGCAGGAGGAATACCACAAAAATGTCAGCAAGCTATGGCCATGCTTATTACCAAAGTGAAATACAAACTTAAGATAAAAAAAACAAATATAGTGATGTTAGGAGAATTATTATATTATATACAGTGTGCTGATAAATCTCAAGGCCTCAACTAAGATTGATAGTTTAAAATTAACAAATCAATCCTGCCATTACATAAAAGGAAGCCCAAAATAGAGGTGAAATTGCAGAACACCAAAAAGGTGAAGTGTGAAGGTAAACAAAGAAAAATGAAAAAAATAAAATATAATAGTGCAATAGTCATCACCTTAAAACTAATAATGGCAATCCCTCTGAACTTGCCAGTTTCAGGAAAAGTCATGCAATCAATTTCAGTTACGGTGCCACAGCTTTCAAAATAACTTCGAATATCATCCTCGGTCGAATAATAGGGAATTCCTCCAACATAAACCTTTGTACTGATAGGAACATCACCATTGTCTTGACTGAATACACATCACAGCACACATAAACGGTTAAAAAAAAATGGACACAAAAATCATACACTCATATGAAACTGTGTTTATTCATAACATAATATTATTATTACCTGGCGGTTGCATTGGTGTTGGTTAACTCTGTAGCCTCTGGCAATGGCACTTCCCCTTCACCATTGGAACCGTTTTGTTCCGCCGTTCTGGATTTCTTATTCTTCTTCTTGTTCTTGTTCTTCTGCTTCTGTTTCTTCTTCTTGTTATTGCTCGGTGACTTGTTGGGAACTTCATTTGCCACGTCATCGTCCTCTACCTTCTTCCTCTTTTTCTTTTTGTTGGTTGAACCCTCTTTGTGAGTTTCGTCATTGGGCTCTTGCGGAGGGTTAGGGTTTTGCGAAGATCGAAGCTTTCGGCGTTTGTCTCTCTTGGACAATCTGGGTGCGGGGGTGGCAGCGTCCAGAAGAGTTTTGAGAGAGTTGGAAGATGAAGGGGCTTCGGCGGCGCTAGGGTTGCTTTGGTTTAATTCGGCTCTGAGCTTAAGCTTCAGTTTCTTGTTTGATAGAACCATTTCCACAACCTCTCAAACTCTCAGCACTCACAAGTACCACAAAGGGTTTTTACTTTTGGGGAAGACGCAACAAACGACGCCGTAAATTCGGTGGGCATATGAAACAAGGTTTTCGTTCTTTTTGGGCTTCTGAAAGCCCAGGATATATTTGTTTGGGCCTTTCGCAAAACTGTTTGGTACTTGGGCTGCAAACCCACGTGGTTAGTTACTACAACTTGCAAGATAGAAGGATGACAAGGTTTTATTATCAAAATCAAAACCCCACGTGGCTTAAGACAGCAGAAAATAATAGAAACGAAACAAGAGGCTCCAAAACATAAGTGCCATTTATTTCTTCTAACACATAACATGTTTATATAATTATATCATTTTCCTTTCTTCGTTACATACAAAAAAACTCACTGCACAATGTACAAACACTACATCCAACCAATTTCCATCCGATGTCTCTATCTTTGGAGGCTCTCCCTTGACTAATTCAATTAATTCTTTTGCCACTGAGATTTCATCCACTCGTTTTGTAAATCCCATAAACGTTATCCGTTTTACATGCTCCAATTTTCTATTCTTGGTTGATTGCGTTAAACATGAAATGGACCCTGGAGCCGAATAACATGTAGGATCACTCTGCAGTTGCACCCAATCAGTGATAAAAAAAAAATAAAAAAATCAGAAATTGTTTAGAAACTACAACAAAACAAGAACATCAGTTAAATTCAAGTATGAAATCTACCGTCACAAAAAGTTGCTCCAAGGCAGGGCATAATTTCAAAAAGGACACTAAGGTGTCAATACTATTTTCACCCTTATGGTTGTGAATCCACCATAGCTCTCTTATTCTGTAGAATATGAAGTTCACACTTGGAGAAATCGATGGCCATATCAATGCCTGCAAGAACACCCTTATGGAGTTAGCTAATTGTGCATAACAAAAAACGAAAGATCCTAAATTCAAGTCATTACCAAAAAATACGAGTAATTAATATATCCCTACCATTTAATCATGAATGATAAAATTATTAACTTTTGCAATTACTAGAACAAACCTCAAAAGTCCATTCACATAAAGTGAGAGCTTCAGAATTCTTTATTGTCAACAATGTTTCATTGAAATATTGAGCCTTGAAGTCACCACAGCTTGGTCCATGTCTGAAATCAAGCATGGCATGGCTGAGGTTGAAATGGGATTCTGGCCAAATCCGAGGAAGGGGTCCACGATATGTGAAAGTTTTAAGCTTAGAAGTTCTAAGATGAAGAGACTTCAACTCCATGCAATCTAAGATAGTTAACTTGTGAAGCTTTGATTCAGACTCAACACACAGAGATTGCAATCCCATGCACTCAACAATCACCAACTTCTCAAGATGCTCCAAATTTGAAACGATGGAGGAAGCCACCTCACTTGTAAAATCTCTCACTGATTTCAAATAGAGTGTTTTGACCAAGAAAGTGTGGTGAGTGATGGTGTGGTGTTTGTTGAGCATGAACTGCATTTCATACTTCCTCTCAAGGTGTTGGCTCCCACAAGGGAAATCAAGAAGAAGCTTACCATTTGTCGCAATGGATGCAAAGAGTGCAGTGTCTTGAGCAAAGTGAAATTGAAGCTTGCGGGGATGTTTTAGTGGATCAAGCTCTTCAAAACGAGCCAGAAATTCGGCAACAGCAGCAGCTATGTCTTGTGTGGTTCCTTGTCTAATAAGGACTTGGTTCCATAGGTCTTTCCACCTTGTAGATATGAGGCTAGTTTCTAGTGCATATTCACTTGGCAGAAAAGAAACAATGCAGCTTAGAATTTCATCTGGTAAATTGCTAAACGGATCCTCTACACTTGCCTCCATGGAGTCTCTAATAATGTTTCAATATGAGAAGGGATAGTAGAAAGAGAAAGTTAGGTGGTTTTTTGGGATTAGAACAAAAGACTCAAATTAATTGATGTTGGTGTCACCACTATGATGAATTATAGTATTTACACACAGATTACACCTTCTACTCTAATAAATATCCTACCTCGGTGTAAAGTTACTTTAGTTAAACCAATATTCTAAACTCTCATATTCTCATATTCAATATTTATATTTATATTTAGAAGAAGAAAGTTATTTTAGTTTAACCAATATTCTAAACTCTCATATTCTCATATTCAATATTTATATTTAGAAGAACAACTTTGTCGTGCACGATTATTTTACTTATATGAAGCAAAATTGTCTAATGGAGAATTATGTGCTCCATACTGAAATATATTTATAATTTGTTTGTTTTTATTGATTATTCTTCTTGCTGAAGTCAGTTTTAGGGACCAACTCTGCGTTCAACGTTATTTTCTGTTTCAATATCGTATTTTACAAGACAATTGTTTGAACTAGATTTCTATGTATACAGTAGTGTGGATGTGGGTACTAGACAACCTGAGATAATCCTCATTTTATTTTTCAAAGTCAAAATGATTTTCAAGAGGGAAGGTCAAATAACACAACTAAAACTACGTACATACTAGTAATACGACGTTAATAGAAATAAATGCATCTTGCGGATAAGTGTTGGAAATTATAAATGCCATTTGAAAGGACTTTAATTAATTAAATAAATAATCAAATACATGGTCAAACGAGACCAATTCCGATGAATTTAGGTTGCTTCTAAATACTCTTTTTTGGTTGGTCTTATATATGTAGCGTGTATACTTGACAAAATTGTTATGATTATAATAATCTTTAATAATTTACCCAGAAAATAGACGTTTCAACAGACCGAGTGCTCTTAATATTAACCTAAAATGACTAAATTTTTTGTGCAAAATTTTAGATATATCATGGACCAATCAAATTATATGCTTTCCATAGCATATAGAAAGGTTTTCCTTAAGAAAATTATTATTAAAAAAAATAAAAGAATTCTGATGAATCAGACAAGTTAATTATATGTATTTAACTAAAAATTATATGTGAAATTTAATTTTGTCCACATTATCTTTAATTAAAATAAACTTTATGTACCGGAAAAATATGAGTATAAACTATAAAATAAGGACTCATTCCTACATCTAAAAGTTCCATTCATTCATTTCTTTCACTGCTCAACATGGAGAGCACCAGATTACATCCATAAATAAAAAATCTAGAAGTCACTACTTGAAAGGGGTTCATGACCATCATCACCAATAAAGATATTATCATAGAGAATGGCAGCAGTGGCTGAACCAATGAATGGGCCGAGCCAATAGATCCAGTGATGAGTCCATGACCAGCTAACCATAGCAGGCCCAAAGGACACAGCTGGATTCATGGATGCACCATCAAAAGCCCCACCCACCAAGATGTTGGCACCCACAATGGAACCAATTGCTATTGGAGCAATAACACCCACATTCCCCTTCTTTGGGTCCACTGCTGTGGCATAAACTGTGTACACCAATCCAAAAGTCATCACAATCTCAAAAACTAGTGCATTCCACACTGACACACCAGAGGAAACAGAGAAAGCTGTTATTTCCTGCACAAAAGTAGACTCAAATTCAATCATGGAATGAGTGGAGATCATCACTCTAACCACTGATAAGCGAATGTTTGAATAATTTTTTTAAACATTTTCAAGAAAAAAAGGTATAAGAAAAAATTAAAATAAGATTATATGTAAACTATTCACAATTTAAAAGATGTCTTTTTTTTAATGAACATGATGCATGCAGTACATACAGGAATTAAACATAGGACCACCAGAAATAGGCTTTACAACCACTAAGAGGACTTGATTAAAAAAAATGTTTTTTGGATAAATTAATACAAGAGAACTTTTATAAATTATTTTATGTATAAGTTAATTTTAATTTATAAAAAAAAAATATTTTAATTTTCTTTTTTAGAAGTATCGTGGAAAATTTTATATTAAAGGCACGTGAGAATAGAGATAGTTACCATTCCACCAGTAGCAAAGTTTAGAAGAATGCAAGCAACAACTGAACCAAGTAACTGTGCAATCCAATACAAAATGCTTCTCAAGAGGGTTATGTTTCCTCCTATGAAAGCACCAAATGTGACTGCAGGGTTGACATGACCACCAGAAATGTTTGCTCCCACAGAAACCGCCACAAAAAGCCCAAATGCATGAGACAATGATGCAACTATGAGACCAGAAGGAGTTGCAGGTCCATTGCCGGTAAGTTTGCCTGCCACAATACCCAACATGCTATAACATCTTAAATTTCTCACAATGCTAAACATAATAGAGAAATAATAACAATAAAGTTTAACAGACAAAATCATTCATATCATAATTTTTAATAATTATTATAAAAGGGATCTAACTTACTATTCATAACATGTATTATATAAAGTAGAAATTATAAAAGTTAACAATTTTATTATTGACATGTATTTATAACAAACTTGTAATGTATTATTTATTCATTACAATAAGAATAACAGATCTAAGAGAGGACAAAACACATTACCCTCATGTTAAGTTCTATTATTAATTGTGCTAACTGCATTTTAAACATATATTTTGACAAAAATAAGTCGAAATTCTAAAACACTTTTTTATGAGTAAATGGAACTGACTGTATGCCATGCCAGAGCCTTGGCCTGCAAAAACAAAAATGAGCATAGAGAAGAACTCTGCAAATGCTGCTCTAATTGCAGCAGGATTGCTAGCCTCTCTAGGCGACCCAATGGCAATTCTATACACTGCCATTAGCTAAGGAATCACAACCTTCAGAAACAGAAACTTCTGTGTGTATTCTCTGGTTTGGTTTAAGACTTGAGAGTGTGCATAAAACTGTGACAGATTTGTTTTCTCTTCAAATAACAAACAAAATTAACGGCTACGGAAATGGTCCAATTGTTACGCCGTAAGACTCTGTACAATACAAATCATGTTAGTCCGAAAGGAGGGGATCTTCATGCATGCCTAAGGAGTCACTCATTCGTGACTTTATTTTGTGGCTCTGATTTCATGCAGATGTAACTGTACTCTGTATGCTAAGGTTTGATTAAAATTAGCACAATCAGTAACGTCATAATCTATGCGCATGTATTATTTGATCCCCTTGGTCATGCCGTCGTTCAAATTGACAATCAAACTTGAGAATTAGTGGAGAAAAATTGCACAAATTATAATTTTTTTTATCCTTCAAAGGATTCCAATTCACTAATAGACTAATTTCATTTGTAATATTATGACTATTACTAATCTAATGAGTTTTTGCACATGGCATGAAAATTAAACTTGGATTCCCACTAAATAAATCATAGCCATGACTAGTGAGTACAAAGTATATAATTACCATGTCAACCCATATTATAAATTAAGACTAAATTGTTAATTTAGGGACCATATATTTCTAGTAATTTTATTTGGAAAACTAACCCCACCCAATTTGTTTGTTTTTTTTTTTATAAAAAAGGACTTGGGCCAGAATACTTTGTTCAGAACCATTTCTGGGCCAACCCCACTCCACCTTATTCATTGTGGCATAATTGGCATTATCCAATGACAAAAATTGAAAGGAAAAGAGAAGAACATGTTTCATTGTCATATGACCATACATGCTCCTAGCCACATCAAAAGGTCTAAAATTTATCATCCACTACACCCCATCTCAGCTCTAAATCAGTGTCAAGTATGGTAGTTTCTTCGTGCTCTTTGAGCTGGATTTCACCCTGTTTGTCTCATAAGGTGTGTTCAACATTTTTTCTATTTCATCAAGACAATATTCTTTATACACAACTCATCTACACGCACTCTACTTTGCACTATTTCAGCTAAACTTGCCACATTCAAATTATTTGCCTCGCAATACTGCAACTTCATCTTCCAACACTGTCTTTTGTGCATTGGAGACAACCCCAATTGGAGAAAGTAAGAACCTAAACTGAGTTTCCTTGTGCAAAAGTGCTTCAAAATCTCCAGAATCATAACTCAGAAGTATCTATCTTCAATTCTTTATTAAATCTGATAAGAATTTTCTCTCTGAATCACTGTATCAATGTAAATAGAATAAATTCTACTTACAATTATAGAAACTGCACACAGTCTCTTTGTTTTTTTTAACAATTATAGAAACTTATTTTGTAAGAGTTCACAATGTAATATTTTTCAAATACTTAAGACGTTAATGTAATGTTTATGGGAGTTTTACATACAATTAAGGGAGTCAGTATAGGAATAGAAACAGTAGGGAGTACCTTAAGGATGTCCATATAATTTACTCTTGTAAATAAAAATAAGAATCGAACGATAAACAAAGTTATCTTTGGTAGTACTGGATTTTGAAAGAACTTCTCTCATATCCTTTATGATTTTCATTTTTCAGGCCATTGTCAGAGAAGACCGTTATTGTTGGGTATTGGAGCATTAACTGCAAATTTACAACCAACAAAGCTGCTCTTTGCTCAAGGTATTCATGCTTGTTGATGTGATAACATTTTGTGCTATTGAGCTTCACTTTTCTAAAGGGTATTTGTTCGTGTGTAAAACTTAGATAAGTCATAATCTTCTGAAATTTTTGAATTAAATTACTCGTTGTTGTGTAGAAGTTCCAGACAGATACCGAGCTTTTGTAGACTATGAAGATGGGTATTCTTATGTATATCCCATTGATTGGAAGGTAAGAGATAAGAATCATATTAGTTTCACAGAAATTCTAGTCACAACCAGATAGTTTTCTAGAAGTTTGAATGTATCTCCTCTCTAGGAATTTGATTTCAGGGCTCATGATTCTGCATTCAAAGACAGATATCTACAATTACAGAATGTAAGGGTGAGATTTATACCAACCGAGAAGCAAGACATCCGAGATTTGGGTCCAATGGAAGAGGTGATGCTTCAGAATTGTGTCCTAATATTCTAGCCTCTAGGAGTCTAATTTATACTTAACCAGATTGCATCTTAAACAGGTTATATACTTTTTGGTGAAACATAGATACGCTGCACCAAACCAAAGACCAACAATATATGACATGCAGGAGGTTTCTTCTCGCTTTAGCTCTTCATCAATGTATTTTCTTTAAATAAATTTCTTTTGTCTTGATGGTTCATAGCAAACTAAGAACTATTCTTGAATTCTGAATGCAGCGAACTATAGATGATAAGCATTACTATACATTTGAATATGTACTTACATCACCAAATTACTCTAGTGCCTCCTTTGCAACAATTGCTATAGGAAATGGTAAGTAAAATACCATCTCCAATCTCAATGTGTCACCTTTATAAATTGTCATGGTCTCCCAATGCTACCTAACAACTTGCAATTTTTACAGGAAGATACTACACTTTAATTGTGGGAGCCAATGAAAGGCGATGGAAAAGGGTACGAAATCAGCTTAAAGTGGTAGCAGACTCCTTTAGGCTTCTTGATATCTGAAATTTCACAGGACAGTTTAAGAGTATGCTTGTGTTTGTGTGTGTGAGATAGCGTCAATAAAATAGATATATGTTTGCATGATTGCGTGTATATGAGATATCATCAATTAAATGATAAATGTTTAGAGTGAATAGTCTCTCCCGTGTTTAAATATAGTTCTCTTATACAAATAAATTAATCAAATCAGATAAATAAATATGTTTCAACATGGCGTCCTTTGCTTCTTAAAATTGTCATAATTAAGGCTTCTACAAAAGAATGATATGGTTGACAGCTTTGGCAATCTCTATGGAGGTGTTGAAAACTTTGCACGAGTCTTACATGCAACTCAAGGATCAAGTTGCTGTGGTTATAATGTGACATGGTGCAAGAATACTATGAGCCAGTGTTGCATGTTTCACTTGTTTTCTTTGCCAACTGCGAATTGGTAACTGATACAAATTTGGAAATTATTGGAAGACGTGAATTAAAGGAAAGTTTGTTGGCTTTTAACAACTATTAACATCTCCATAAATTAAAATAAAAGCAATATTAGTGAGCTGGCTACGTGTATTGTGTATAGTTTGGAGAAATAACTTTCTTATAAAAAAATTGGACCCCAAGACCACATTCTAAGAAACTCATACACAAACTTGTTTTTTTTTTAATGAATTTAAACGACAACTTTTAATATAATCATATTTAAAAAGAAGGATCAACATCTCATATATATTCACATTTTTTTTTTCATTCTTCCCTCTTAAACCTATGGCCTATACTCGAATTCAACCCCACTTTAATTATGTGGACTGGTTTAGTATGAAAGCACCACCCTATTGAAAAATAATATAAAAAAAAGTAATACACTGTCCAGCAACTTTACAAATAATTTAGGCTAACTTAAATCACTTGGTAACTATTACCATATGATTTTCTATTTTCTTTGCAAAACTGACCGGCCCAAATGCTTTTTTAGAAATGATTTGGGTTAGAATACCCTGTTGAGAACCATTTATGGGCTAGCCCAACTTCACCTCAACATCCAATGAATAATTATCTCATTATGGCATAGTGGCGTTATCCAATGACAAATATCAAAAGAAAAACATGTTTCATTGTCATGTGACCACATACTCTAGCCACATCAAAAGGTCTAAATTCTATCATCTACTACACCCCATCTCAACTCTAAACCAGTGTCAAGTATGGTAATTTCTTCGTGCTCTTTGAGCTGGATTTCACCCTGCTTGTCCCATAAGGTGTGTTCAGCATTTTTTCTATTTCATTAAGAAAATGTTCTTTATACACAGCTAATCTAAACGTGCTCTACTTTGCACAATTTCAGCTGAACTTGCCACATTCTATTTATTTGCCACGTAATACTGCAACTTCATCTTCCAACACTGTCTTTTGTGCATTGGAGACAACCCCAAGTAGAGAAAGTAAGAACCTACACCGAGTTTCCTTGTGCAGAAGTGCTTGAAAATAAGAACCATAATCAGTATTTCAAATTACTACGGCTTTTGACTTTACAATGAGTATTTCAATCTCTGTGGTAGTCAAGAATCATGACTTATAAATATCTATCTTCAATTCTTCATTAAATCTTGATAAGAATTTTCTCTCTGAATTCACTGAAACTACTTGCATTTATAAATGGACAAAATTTGTATGCAGCTTTTTTCCTTTTGGTGATAATTTCTTATCAAAATTGGAATTTTATCTTAGCAAATGGCGTAATCAAAGTTTGCTTAAATGTTAACATAAGTTACCCCAGGTTCCGATTGAAGAAGAACACTAAAATCACATAAGAAATTGTGTCTAAGTTTTGTTCGGAAAGACATTTGAATCATTTTCTAGTTTTCTTTTCTTTTTTGTTGTTGAAAAATGATAATTGTAGTTAATGATAATTGGATGATAATTGGTCCGAAGCTTTGCTGTTGTCTTTCTAGTACTAGATTTTCTCTGTAATTTACATATTAAAAATTGACTTAAATATATTTTTAGTCCCTCAAATTTAAAATAAATTTGTTTTTGGTCCCTCAAATTTAAAATTGTTGTTTTTAGTCCCTGTAATTTCAAAAAATCTTATTTTATTCCTTATATTCAAATTTTGTTAAGAAATTTATCAAGCATTATTGCATAAAATTTACTTATCGGTATCCCTATTAGTAAAAATATCACATTAAATCTAGTTAATATTGCATACCTGTCTTAATTAGTCACTTTCAAATATGTTATTGGTAATTTAAAGAATTAAAACAAGATTTTTGAAAATTACAGGACTAAAAATAACAGTTTTAAATTTGAGGGACCAAAACCAAATTTACCTTAAATTTGAGGGACTAAAAACATATTTAAGCCTCGAAAATTTTAAACCTTTGAAACAATTTCTCTTATCTCCTTTAAGATTTTCAGGCCACTGCCAGAGAAGACCGCTATTGTTGGGCATTGGAGCATTAAGTACAAATTTACAACCAACAAATTTGCTCTTTGCTCAAGGTATTCATACCTGCTGAATCGTGTTATTGAGCTTTACTTCATTATAAGGATATCTTTGTTCATATATAAAACTGAGACTAGTCATATCATAATCTTCTGAAATTTTGAAATTCCAATACTTTGTTGTGTAGAAATTTCAGACAGATACGGATCTTTTGTGGACTATGAAGATGGGTATTCTTACGTATATCCCATTGATTGGAAGGTAAGAAATAAGAATCTTATGAATCTCAAAGAATTTCTAGTTACAACCACATAATTTCCTTGAAGTTTGAATGTATCTCCTCCCTAGGAATTTGATTTCAGGGCTCGTGATTCATCATTTGAAGACAGATATCTACAGTTACAAAATGTAAGGGTGAAATTCATACCGACTGAGAAGAAAGACATCCGAGATTTGGGTCCAATGGAAGAGGTGATGCTGCAAAATTGTGTCCGAATGTTCTAGAGTCTAATTTATACTTAACCAGTTTATATCTTAAGCAGGTTATATACAGTTTGGTGAAACATATATACGCTGCACCAAACCAAAGATCAACAATATATGACATGCAGGAGGTTTCTTCTCACTTTATTTCTTCCTTAATGTTTTTCTTTTTAGATAAATTTCTTAGGTCTAGATGCTTTGTAGCTAACTAAGAACTATTTGTGAATTCTGTATGCAGCGAACCATAGATGAAAAACATTACTATACATTTGAATATGTACTTGCATCACCAAATTACTCTGGTGCATCCTTTGCAACAATTGCTATAGGAAATGGCGAGTAACATGCCATCTCCAATCTCAATGTGTCACCTTCATAAATGTATTGTTCTGTGATGATCCCAATGCAACCTAACAACGTACACTATTTACAGGAAGGTACTACACGTTAATTGTGGGAGCCAATGAAAGGAGATGGAAAAGAGTACGAGATCAGCATAAAGTGGTAGCCGACTCCTTTAGGCTTCTTGACATATGAAATGTCACAGGACAATGCAAGACATGTTTTAATATGCCTAAAGATCAAGTTTGAAATATATAAATATATCAAGTGCAAAATAATTTTTTACAAGTGAATGATATCTTCTACCACTCTAATAGCAATTTTCGTTAGCTGTGCCTGTCTCATCCATACATTGCATTGCATGCAATTGCAAAGGTCGTATATAGCATTAATAGTTAATACCAATGATACGCTGCGTAGGACAAGTAAAACGTTTCCCTGATTCTGGAATTCGCGGTTTGGCATTTTGTAGAATGATGGGTGTGCCATATATATCCTTGGACCATTTTAGACTAGTTTTACAGGTTTTGATAGGAACAAAGCAGCCAAACGATTTGTGGCCATATGTATATTTGTTTCATTTTGATGCATTTGGTTGAAGTTTGCACTTTTACAGATATCTCTTATATTTTCTTTAAGATAAAGTTAAGTCCTCGTTAGAATGACAATTTTCTTTGTTATCCGGGAATCTGAGGGGACTGTTCCAATTTCAGGAATTTTTCCCTTGTGGGACGGGGGCGAAAAATCATAAACAAGAAAAAGAAATCATATCATTGTCAGGGAAACTAACCACATTATATATTTATAAAAAGTAAAAAGGAACAATAACACAATGATAGAAGAATCACGATACTGCCCAAGAAATGTGGAACCGAAGATTGGACGTGAAGCATGTAATTAAAAGCTGTGTAAATTTCACATTTCTGGACGGAATAATGTAGTGTAATTCTCCACACTCACTTGTCTGGTTATAACTTGATAGAAGTAGAAAAGTTCAAAACAAAATAGCAAATTAATTAAAAAAAACTATAAGAATGTTTCAAACTACTTGACAAAATACACGTGGAAATTTACTGAGGACAAAAAACCTAGAGAACTCGTGTAATTCAAGCACTAAAAGGAATTGCTTCTAAACTATCGCTATGTATATACAGAGGTTTTACAATACAACACCTTGAGACTGCATTTTCTACAATTTTCACAAATGAAGAAAAAGAACTACAGTAGTGAACAGGTTCATCATCCACGCTTGAGAGACAGGAAGGAAGAGTGAAAAGGAAGTCCATAAGAGTAACTCAGCTGAATTAGTGTTGATTCCGCCGCCTTCATCTCTTTAGTAAAACAAATCAATATACTGTGGAGACAACACCGTCAGTGTAGACTCTAAACTGCTTGCCTCCAAAAGAATATGCATCCACAGCTTCAATACTTCAAACCAACCAAGTTCCTATCTTTAAATTCTACACTATCCCTGCTACAGTACACTCTTCCCTATGCCTACCAATACTCCCTTTCTTGCTACATCCAAGCCTCCACCTGACATTGGAACATTCCATCAGGTGCAGCAAATAGCAATCATCAGTCATTCAACTCGAGTAGTATAAGAAACAATTCTTATGAATCAACATTAGTTGCAACTACTCACATAACATTGATACTCCCATTCTACACAAGCCGATGCTGACGCAAAGCCTTACCAAAATGAGGTTGCATCAATCGGACATATAGACCATTTTTTGCCACCAATGTATCATGGGTCCCCTCCTCCACTATCCGTCCTCCATTAAGAACTACTATGTTGTCCACATGCCTCATCATTGCAGCTCTGTGTGCTATTAAAATAGTGGTCCTGTTTCCCATTATTAGGGTGTCTAGAGCCTCTTGCACCACTCGGCTTGACTCAGATTCAATTGATGAACTAGCTTCATCCAACAACAAAATAGGAGCATTTTTAAGCACTACCCTTGCGATTGCAATTCTCTGTTTTTGTCCTGGAGTTAAGTCAACACCTCTCATCCCCACATGAGTGTCATAACCATGAGGCAAGCTACTAATGAAATGATGAGCATTTGCTATTCTTGCAGCCTCTTTCATTTCAGCTTCACTGGCGTTATGCCTGGCATATATGATGTTTTCCCTTATGGTCGTTGAGAAGATAATTGGTTCCTGCTGAACCAGACCAAGGTGGCTCCTCAACCATCTCAAATTATATAGTTTCAAATCCCTCCCATCTAGCAAAACTTGGCCAGCAACTGGATCATAGAATCTCTCAATCAAAGATATTATTGTGCTCTTCCCTGACCCCGACACCCCCACTACAGCAATTGTATGTCCTCCATTTACTTTAAGACTAAAATTGCTTAATACCAACACTTCTGGTCGAGAAGGATAACAAAAATCAACATTTTTCAACTCGATGCTTCCATATACATTGGGTGGCTTCAGAGCTGAGCTATCATCAGGATCAATTTTAGGCACACGATCTATAATTTCAAACACTGACATGAGAGATTTACGTCGCTTAAGTATGTAAGGAGCCAATCCAAAAGGCTCCACAAGGGCAAATGTAGCAAATGAGAAAACCATGTACTCCTTCAGAGCAGTAGGTGGATCAACATAGCTCTTTTTTACACATATTGCAGTGTACCAAAGTAGAAGGGCATTACAAGCAAAAAGCAGAAACTGTGAAAAGCCAAATGCAAAACCAATGGCCACTCCATGAAGAAAGCTTTGCTTAAATATTTTATTTAACTGCAACTGATACAGTTCCATCACCTTGTTACCAGCACAGAATGCAACAACAGTGTAAATATTTCTAACTGCATCTTCAAGAACCAAAGATGCCTTTCTGTGCATTTCCTGTATGCCCTTTGAAAATCCAGCAAGCCACAATTTCTGCAAGATCAAGGAGACAGCCTTAACACATGCATTATGCAATTCTTAAAAGCAAATTAATAAAAAAAAATTGTCATTCTTAGTCAGCATTATTGGTCATTCACATAGCAAAATCAGGCCCATTAATTTTAGTAATTAAAATTAATCATAAATTGACATAAAGAAGAATTTGCATAAATGAAAATGAAACCCCCCATAAAAAGAGATATAATAGCATTAAATCATGGTATCCTTGATCCTGCAAGGTGATAAAATGCAACAGAAGTTTGATTTCCAAAGGAGAAATAATAAATCTCTTGAAGAATAGAATTAGCAAAGACACTTCCAAATTACACTAATTACAGACAATTGATAACTTAAACATGAAAAGATACAATACAAATTATAACTGTAATTACCACGGGCAATTTCAATATCAAATTTGTTAAAACAATCAAAACTGAATGTGCATTTAGTATTCGTCATTCAAGATGCATGCGTCATTGTTCTTAATTTCACAGTGAAATAGACACAAATGAATTATATGAAAGAGTGGTAGAGAAATGCACTGATACACATGAGTGAAACTGCCTTTTTTCCTTTTTCAGCCTTTCCTTTTAGACATTTCAATCAAGGCTTTTGGATTTGGTATTCTCTTCAACATCATTCATGAGGCATAGAAGACGCAAATTATACTAATTGGTCATACTCACCAGTAAGTATTCACCTAACTTAGCTTCTAATGAATGCAATAAATGAAAAAAGAAAAAGGACACCAACATATGTTTAGAAAATAGCACAATTTAGGATAAGCATCCACATTCCATTTTTCATTTGACTTGAAAAACGATCCCCACCTGCTGGGAAAAGGCTTGGTTTATTATTTTATTTTTTTGAATTTCAAAAGCACTGAATTTGGAAGAGGTATAATTTTTTACAGATTATGTTGAAATGAAATAGAAATACAAGCTCAACCCAACCACCTGAAAAAATTACATTGCAAAATCAGAAGAGCAGGTGCAAACCTGGGCAACAGCAGAAACACAGAGAACTGGAAGTGTTGCTAAAGCCACGAGTGCTAATCGCCAGTGCAGCAAAACACCTATGAGAAAAGCAACAATAATTGCAGCACTGTCCTGTATAAATATGGAAAGTCGGTTACTGAAAGCCGCTCGCACAAATGTAGCATCATTGGCCAAGCGCATGGATAAATTGTCAGCACTATTTTCCTCTTCATCAAACCATCCAGTTTCATTGCGTAGCATGGCTGCGATGTTATGTAAACAGGTTAAGTACAGTTCAGATGTCCAATTTTTTTTAATCTTTTTTTTTTTCAAAATAATACTTCAAATCTACGCACCTGAGAACATCATTCTCCTAACTCTTTCTGTCATTTTCTCCCCCATAATACCAAAGTAGAAATGCTGTAAAAAGTTGGCAACAACTGTCACAATACCCATGCAGGCAATGATCAAGCACCATTTGTCTATCTCCCTTCGTAAGTGATGAGCATCATCAATTTTATAGTAATCTGTAACCACAAGGCCAATAACATAAGCAAGAAGGGGATTGAAAGAACCAAAGATAGCAGCACCTGTGCTTCCTAACACAGCATAAAGCCACTCTGCAAAACTAAGCTCTGCTAGCCTCCAAATTGAGGGTTGTTTCCGATGCCTTGCATCCTTTGTTTCACTCATTTTCACTGAAAGATCGTCAGAATGACTATCAGGCCTGCTAAAAGTCTGTGAATGGGAGCGTTCATTTTTAGGATCAGACGTTAAAAGAGGTGAAACAGGGGATTCCGGGTCAGAACCATTTGATGCTTGTCGATGCACACACTGAACATCAATCTTAGGTAACTCTGGTAGTCTCATTTCAAAACTATCTTGCCTTTTTATTGATGGCTCCTTATCAGCTGAATCTAAAGACTGGCCATTTTCTATCATCTTCTCAGATGGTGGGCTCCGAACTTTTGGTGATTCTTGTGAGTTAAAGAAGCCATCTGGCCGAAATACAGCAGAAACTCTTTGCAGAGAGGGTGACTTTCTCATTTTAGGAGATGAAGGTTCTTTGAAGCTATGACTTTCTGAAGAATCTTTCTCAATTTGGAAAGTTGCAGTCTCCTTGTAGTTTCGAACAGGCATCCTGGATGATGAACAAAGTTATTTTCTACGTGCAAATGGTGAAATCATGCAAATTATAAAAAACAGTAAACATTGCCACTACAACCTTAGTGTAATGATTTTTAGTTTATTATTCTAAAAAAAACAGTAAACATGTAGTTCATTTCTAAAGAAAATGATGAAATCTTGCAAATTATAAAGAACAGTAAACATTGCCACTTCAAACACACTGTAACGATTATTAGTTTATTATTATGGTAAATCATTTTCTTAACAGACTATTGCCATCTCAACCACAAGGTTATCAGTAAGGTTATACGGCGGATGGCAGCAAGGACCTTTAAGTGTCATATTGCCATGGCAGATGCGATGGTCGGTCTATGGCAGACATCATGGCGGACAAAAAAACAAAAATATATATATATATATATATATATATATAAATAAAATATGATGCAAAAACAGAAAAATAACAAGCACATATTAAAACCAACAATATAACAATCTAAAATTCATGACATTCATAATCTAGTGATAGACAACATAAAAAAACATAAATTCCTAACCAACAAAAGGATTAAATAGCCATGAAAACAAAGAAACAATGTTAAAAAATAGCAAAACACAATGACAGCCGGAGGAAGAAGAAAGCTGCCCCGGAGGAAGAAGAAAGTCGCGCGTGGAGGAAGAAGAAAGTCGCGTCGGAGGAAGAAGAAAGTCGGCACCGGAGGAAGAAGAAAGTCGCGCCGGAGGCGACGGTGGTGGCCGCACCGGAGGCAACGGTGGCAGCTGCGTCGGAGGAGAGGGCGTGTTGCACAGAGGAGAGGGAATGTGCATTAGGGTTTCTGCGGCAACCCTATTTTGCAACATTAAGTTACTGGGTCACGGGTCACCCAACCTGGAAATCCGGGCCCAATCCGGAAAAATGAAAAGAAAAAAATAAAGAAAGAAAAAAGGTCCACAACGATGCCATGACCGCCAAGGATGCCTTGGACCGCCATGCCATTACCACCGTAACGGCCGCCATATTCAAAATGGTGGATCCCCACCATACATAGGCCAAACGACCATAACGGATCGCGGCGATGGCCGCCATACCGTTATGGCACCGCCATAACGGCCATTTGATAACACTGCTCAACCATCACGATATTTGTATTTAAAAAGAGCCATATTATATTCTCCAAAAACAGACAGCATGAAAAAAGTGGAATCATGATTTGAGGCAGTATCAAACCTTTTGGGAAGTTTTGTAGCCTCTTCACATCGAAGAAGCTCTGCATATAATCCATCCAGGGTCAGTAACTCATCATGAGTACCCATTTCAACAAGTTGACCATCCTCCATAACAGCTATATAATCAGCATTCTTTATAAGACTAAGCCTTCGAGCAATTATTATCGTCGAGCGTCCCAACATGAGGAGATCCAGAGCCTCCTGAACAGACCTCTCAGCCTCAAAATCAAGTCCACCAGTAACCTCATCAAGCAGAAGAATAGATGGATTTAAAAGCACAGCTCTTGCAATAGAAAGTTTTATTTTCTGCTCTTCTGTCAAAGCTAGACCAGCCCTGCCAACCTGAAAGACAGAAGCCCCATTTTAGGTGATAAGATATTTCCACCAAAAAGGATATAATTGAAAAAACAAACCAAAAAAAACATAGACTTCATATGAACATGTCACCCAAGCCTCACCTGTGTGTCATAACCTTTATCTAATGAGCTGATAAAGGTGTGTGCATGAGCTATTTTAGCAGCCTCTTCAATTTGATCCATGGTGGTATCTCTCCCATAAGCAATGTTGTCTCTTATACTCAAACTGAGCAAAGCAGGTTCCTGGGTGACCAGTCCTATTTGGCTCCTTAGCCATTCCAGTTTCATATTCTTGATATTTTCACCATCTAAAAGAACTTCCCCTGAACCACAGATTGGTAAATTGATTTAAATCTGAAATGGCTTATAAAGCTCTTTAGATGAGAATATAGAATAGATATGCACAATCAAGTGGAAAACAATTACCTAATGTTGGATCATAGAACCTCTCCATGAGGGGAATAATACTACTTTTTCCAGAGCCATTTCTGCCAACGAGTGCCACAGCTTTTTTAGCAGGAACAGTGAGATAAAACCCACTCAAGATAGGGATTTCAGGGCGAGAAAGATAACTGAAGTAAACATTCCGAAACTCTATATTTCCTTGCACAGAAGCTGGAGCACTGCCATCATGATTAAAAGATGATGGTGATCGACTTATCATCTCAAATAGTCTATAGGCAGCTATTCGCCCTTGATCAAATGAGTAGAAATTTGTCGCTGCTTGATTCAATCCCCTAAATCAAATTAACAAAATTGTAAGAAAAGTATAAAACAAATAAAGACCAAAAAAAAAAAAAAAAAAAAAAAGAAGTTGGGAATGATGCTCACAAGCCACTTAGAATCACAGCAAACAGAGCTGTTATAATTTCACCACCATGAGCTTTTTCATGAATAACCAAGAGCCTTCCAACCCAGAGTTGTAATGCACAAGAACATATTGCAAGCCCATACGTAAAACCAAGACCAAGCCCTTGAACAAGGCTTATTAATATACCATATCTAAGAGTAGCTTGCAGTGATGTTGCATATGAATATTTAGCCAATGTTTCATTTGTAAAGGCATACAAGGTCCTTATATAGGAAACTGCCTGCTTCACCAGAAATTATACACATTCAGAACTGATGGCACTAAAATGATTCATCAAATAATGAGAAATTTACCATTCTTTCCACTTCACCAAATTCAAACCATTCAAGCAAAGAAACAGAGATAAATGAGCAGCTTCTCCATACTTTCAGATAAATAAAGAAATCAAGACAATCATATTCATTCCCTTCCAACCATAAAGTAAACCTCAAAACTGCTCCATATAAACAACTAAATATGGATCCAATGAAGCAGGAACACAGATAGAAGCATGAACCACAGATATAAATAACTCTTAGATGAATGAATTTGCAACAGCTCATCCATAGACCATAAGTACAAACAGACAATTACAATTAGAAATCTAGAAGCATTTTATTTCACAGCTACCATTTCACAAATTGTGACTTAGTTTTCAATTCCTATTTGAATGAACAAAAGATCACAATGATCAACCCTCGACATGCAGTCAGAAAAACACAGCTTCCAGCCTTCCACTACTTAGTTGCAGCAGAATGCTAGCATGTTTGAGAGTGTTTAGCATATGATCTGACTTCTCTTTGGCATTATTATGATCATGTCTGCTTGAAGGAAGTTGCTAATATGCAAAAAGATAGGGCAACCTTGCTGCAATATAATTTTCTTTTTAGAAGAATACCTTGTCCTCCCCCTAGTTGTATTTTTTTCTCTTCGATTCTGGCAAAACTCTCTTTCTATCAAAAAATAGGCACCATCTAAGTAACAGTCATCTCAAGCAAGTCTTATTTCTATAATATGGTAAAGAAAAATATAAAATTTAATTCTATCGAAGACCTTCTACAAAACTTCCATCTACATGCCCTGAATTGAACCAAACTTACTGGATGAATAATATTACAAGGAAAGATACAGAATCATATACATGATATGAAAGACTTTCGAACAGATTTAAATATTTTCTTTCTTTTGGCGTTTAGTAAAATTAAAAATAACCGAAATCCACTGTTGAATTGAATCTATGTATAAAGCATTCACGGTTCAATGCAAGGATGAATAAAAATTAACAACAAATAACCTGTTCAGCAATGCTGGCTGCTTCAGCATATGCATCTTGAATATTCTCAGCAAGCCTGTGGAGGAATATATTTGATATTCCTCCTGCAGCCACAATAAATGGACCTGTAGCTAGTGTTATCAATGCAATCTGCCAACAATTGATAAAAGCAATAACAAGACCACTGAAGAACGTTGCCATATTATGAATATAATTCCCAACCTGTATCATCAAAAGTCAATACAAATTTACAAAGTAAATATACACACAAGAAGAGCACAACACGCTTTTCCAATATTATCAGGAAATAATAACAAATTTAAAAGAATATATCTGGAAAGAATAACAAATTTACAAAGGAGTGAATATACACCCAAGAAGAGCCCAACATACCTTTTCACTGAGAGCAGATTGAATGAGCAGCACATCACTCAATACTTGACTCACAATATCTCCATTATTTCCGTAAGTGTCAAAAAAACTCATATCTTGGTTAAGTAATACTTGGACATATTTTGATCTGATGACCGCAGTCTGCCGTTCTCCAGTAAGAATCCAACATGAAACCTCTGTTAAACAAGAAAAATTAATATTGCAGGAAACTTAAATTTAACATCTAATAAGAAACATTCCTTATAAATAATTTACCAATCCAACCAGCAGCAAAAACTCCCCCAGCAATATAAACAATGGTTAAAGCAAGCTGCAGAAGAAACAAGGGTAAATAAGCATTTAAGTCCATTTTTCATGACTGGTTTACAAACTATGTGCCTTGAAAATAAATAAATATGTAGTCGTGATGTCATATGGTTCAACCACTAAATTAACCAGCAGAAAAATGAACAGCTATACTCTTCAGTTCCCTGTTTGAAGCTGGTTTAAAACACAAACCAATTGTTCATTGATTATGGGTCAACCCATGCCATATGATATAACTATTTTTATTCTATATAATTATTGTCTGTGCACCTGCTCACAATAGTTATGTATTTGTAAAAAGTTGAGTGCTAGTTTATGCAAGACTCACTAGCATCACGAAAGCCCAAGTTTAAAGGTCAGATTGCCTTGCTATAATATTACTAACTTAACATTTGCAACGATAATTGTAATATTCCAAATATCATAATCATACATGGTCATATCATAATTGTTAAATTTTGAATTTTTTCTATGCAAGATCTATTTTTGGTAATTTTCTAGATGATATTGGGCTTTAATTTAATAACTTTCCAATCATGGTAGGAAGTCTAAATCCTTATAATATTAGGACTATTCCTTATCCTTGGAGGATAAGTCATAGGGGTCCTATTGGAGAAGTGTTTTTCTCCTTAATAGAGTATTTACAACACCCAAAAAGAGAAATGAATAATCAATCAATTTTATGAATAAATGAAGGTGTTCTCTTCGAAGTTGGGTGCTTGTGTTATGCAATCAAACCCCAGGTGAAATGCCTAGGTTTATTTTCTTCTGCTTCTTAGCTATTGTTTCTCGAGATTTGCACTCTACCCAAGACTTAATTTCCATGTTATATAGCAAAAAAAATTCATCCCATCAATAAACTAATTAATCCTTGTTTGAATTTTCCCCAAAACCCTTCAAACGTCCATATACCAAAAGTTACTGTTCACAACACACAAATATCCAGAGAAATGACCCTAAAATCCCTTCCTATGCACAAAAATTGCCCTGCCTTTAACATCACCCCAATGAAACTTCTATCCAACAATTCTCCTGTCCACATTTTTTTAATTAACAGTTTAACACATAAGAGGGAAGAAGAAGTTATTTTAATGGAAGCTCCAGGTCTCACACCCAACCAATAAGGGGCATGTTCCTGCCTCAATCTCATCAATCACCAGGTGGACAAACCAGGCTGGCAGGCTCTGATGGCCCACTCATAAAAGCCAGGCTTCATGAAAGAGGCAAATTCTTCTTTAAATGGAGCTTCCATGTCTCAGTTCCTCACCCCCAATCCTTCTCCCTGGACTCCCACTCTAAATTCTCTTAACACTTTTACTCATGCTAAGCAAAATAACAACTTCCAGCATCACTATCCGAATGCTCAAGTAATAAAATCATTGATGACTAACCCGATAAACAAAGTAAATTTATAACTACAAAAGGATAGGCAAAATATAACTGAAACACAGGTTAATTCCGAATTTCCGAGGACAAGCGCACACTTGTTACCCTGAACAAAGTATGATCATGGCCTAACGACTTCGACGATCCATTTGCTACACTGACCAGAACAAAAAAAAACCCTTACAAAAGGTTAAATGGAGGAATATAGGAGTAGGGGGAAGGACTATGCTATGCTCCTCAGTGTAGTCAGGTCAGTTTTGAATGAAAGTTAATTGCTCAATTACCTCAAACTACACGGCAACCAAGGCCATAATTTAATATATCTCACTAATCTCAGTTCACAAGTTAGGCTAAATCAAATTAACAGAAGCTAATTAAAATCCAGAAGCTGCGTACAGCAAAAACTAGGGTTCCGACAGAAAAGGAAACGAAAGCTAACCTCCTTGAACCTGTGAAACTGCTCCTCCGCGGAACCCTGCTGAGGGACCCGGAGAACCTTGGCGAAGTAGTGCAAGTAAACGACGAGAGCGGTGCCGTGCGCGGCGGCGGCGAGGGAACCGACGAGCATGAGAAACCAGTCGAGGCGGTCGGAGCAGGCGAAGAGGCGGGAGAAAGGCACGGCGGCGGGCGGCGGCTCAATCTCGTCGGCCTCCTCCATCTCCTCCTCGACCTCCATCGGCTGCGAGGCGGAGGTCTCGGCGCCGAGGTCGAGGTACGGCGACGGCGACTCCGGTGGCTCCGACACCTCGGACACGGGCGTGAGTGGCTGTATGTGCGGCGGGGACCAGCCGAACAGTCCCCTGGAAACCATCATCTCCGATGAAGATTTGGAAACGGATCGCAGGCGAATTGAGAGCGCGAGCTCCTTTTTTCTTGTGTGGAGGTAAAAACGACGACGTATTGAACGCCGCGGAGGTGGTTGTGAGTTGTGAGTGGTGAGGTGGCGGCGCGTGGGTTGACTCGGTCAAAAAAGGCGTACGAATACGATACCTTAATTTCTTCCTTTTAAGTTTTCGACCCTTCTTCGATTCTTCTTCTTCTTCTTCTTAGCTTCGCTTTTTTTTTTTTTTAAAGTTGGGTTTTGTTTGGAAGGGAATAATAGTATATAATAATGATAATAGTATAGAATGAAATACAGCGAGTGTGTGCTGTGAAATTGTGATGGCATGGCATTGGCATGCATGCAGAGCTGGAAAAATGAAAGAAGGGGCGTTTTCGTAAATTCCTTGCCTATGATGGCGTTGGTAAATGTGTAAACAGCTGGATCATAAGCCTTTAAATTACGTTGAGGCCCCTCCTAGAGTAGTTGGAGTGACACGTGTTAAGTGTTCCACTGCTCTACCTATTTGAATCTTTAAAGTATACTATAACACTTCCTAACCGCGAATTTTTTACTAAAATATTATTTTTTTTAAAAAAATACTCGAATAACATCTCTACCAATTTATTTATCTAAGTATACTCTTTTACTGTTCATGCTCAGAATTTGGTTCTGAGCAGCGTTTTATATATATATATATATATATATATATATATATATATATATATATATTTTTTTTTTTTTTACATTTTTGGATTTAGAGCATGTGTAAATTCTACATCTAGAAAAGTCCGTTCTGCATCTAGAATAGCCCGTTCTGCATCTGTTGTGTTAAAACTAGGGGTGAGTAACGGGTGAGTTTGGTCGGATTCGGGTGAAAAATGTCCAACCCGTTGTAAATCGACTTTGAAAAAATGTGACCCATATCCAACCGACTGAGCTTTCGATTTGAGGCGGTTCGAGTTAAAACGGATTCGAATTTGAGCGGGTGAGTACAATCAGGTTTGAATTTTTTTGTAGACCAATTTATCTTAACGAAAATGAAGCTTAAAACGATAACAAATATTTTTAAAATTGTGTATAAAAATAAAATGAAGGTGACAATAGATAGTGTAAGTAGATTCGTAGATGAAACATTTACAAACTAAAGAAGCAAAAATAAAAGATAACAAAATTCATAGTTGTTACATGCAAAAGAAATCTAAAGTTAGATTACAAAACCCATAAAAAATCATAGTCGCACAAGTTGTACTCAAAATTGAGATAAGAAGATGGAAAAGAAAAACAAAGAAAGAAGCAAAAAGATAACTCTAAAAATTGACTAGTGTGTTGAGAAGTTGAATGAGGAAGGAGAATACAAAATAAATATCTAAGTTATGAGAAAAAGGAAAAAAATAAGTTACAAATTGATGACTATATTATACTTGAAATAAAGACTTTTAAGTTTGGACCATTGTTGTTTAGTTATATAAAAGTAATAAAAATTTAAACTTATCTCATTTTCGGTTGGGTTCGATTTTTAGCGGGTTTAAAAATTCAAAACCGAACTCGCCCAATATAATACGTATAAAATCAAAATTTTAACTCGATTTACCCATAAGACCCGCCCGAACCCACTCAAAAACAATATTTTTTATCGAACTTATCGGGTCTCGGTTTAATGCTCACCCCTAATTAAAACAGAACTCTAGAACCGTCTGAGCCCGAACAGTAAAAGGGTCTACTTGGATAAATAAATTGGTACAGGTATTATTTAGGTATTTTTTATAAAAAAATAATAATATTTCAGTCAAAAATTCTCCTAACCGCTACTTTTTTCAGCATTAATATCGTAACTATTTTTTTTACATTTAGGAAAATATTCCTTAGGCAACAGGTAACCGTTTGCACTATCATGAATCTATGGTAACGTAATTATCACTAATTTGATCTATAAAATGAATTAAAAAGTGGAGAGCCTTTATTTGTGTTTAGTCCGAGTGAAGTTGAGGCATGATTGAAGGAGAGTGACTTTAATAATCGTGCCAGTGCATTTCATCTCTGCCTTTCTTCTTTATCAACACCAAAAACATCTTGTTTCTAAAAGGAAAAATATCAATATACACTCCCTAAGCAATTTAATTGTATGTATGAATATGAATGTAATTACTGTTTCTATCATAATCAACTCATATGGTTAAGTACATGTATAAATATAATAGTTCTCTTGCTTTGTATCTATGGTTAATTTCAGGGTCAGTTTAGTGGAACATGATGCCACAATCACATTCACCTTTTTTTCATTTTTGATAACAATCTCCGACTTATTTTTATGTGATGAGTTGATGATGAACTTTGCATGTGAAAAGTGGGAACTATATAGAGAGAGAGGACTGCTGAGTTGTTAAATTATTGAATGAGGAAAGAATTAATATTTAGGGTAATGAGCATTGGAATTTGGAGGGTCCCTATAGGTGTAGCCATGGCATTGAATTAATTAACTCATACCATTAAAGTACTTTAAGCTTTTCGGTTCTCCGTCCTTATTAATTACAGTAATTATTTTAATTACAGTAATCAACTTTTCAGCCAATCAAACGCCACGCGCAAATGAAGAAAGAATAAGTTAGGCATTAACCTAGCAGTAAAAAATATATACTTTTATAAGATTCATGCACAGTAAAGTTTTACGTTATTAAGACCGTATTTATTGTTTAAAGTAGTTAGTGTAAAAATTAACAAATTATATAGATATACATGGTTTCTGATCGGATGTATTGTATGATATTTTTTCTCTAGAAAATTTATACATGAATGAAATATATTTTTAATATATCAAAAGATCACAATTTTCATTTTATTTTCCATATATTTTTATTCATGATTTTAATAATTATATATTAAATAAAATGATATAGTTTTAATTCTTTCACCAAAGACTAAAAAAATATATAATGAAAACAAATAAGCTACATCGTATCTTTGTAGTGAGAGATCTCGTCTAAATATTAAAATTTAACGATTTACGGATGTTATATTAATAATAAATATAAATTTCATATTTTTAAAATTAAAGAGATTAAGTATTTCTATTTTAA
Organism: Cajanus cajan; assembly: GCF_000230855.2. Taxonomy (NCBI): domain Eukaryota; kingdom Viridiplantae; phylum Streptophyta; class Magnoliopsida; order Fabales; family Fabaceae; genus Cajanus; species Cajanus cajan. Next base: position 60,142,222 of record NC_138523.1, read on the forward strand.
AATAAGGGATCAGAATTACATGTTAAAAAGTTGAGAAAAAAAAACAATTTAACCTTAAAATTATTCATTAAGTATAAAAGTTGAAATTGAGCATTTTGACCAAAAATTTTATTAAAAAAATGTGTTCTCATGAAGAAAATATATTTAAAATTATACTACTAGAGTATTATTCTTTATACATATCCTCATTGTCGAGAGGGGGTAAAATAAGAGTATATATATTTGATCAATCACTAAAGTGGTTTAGAATTCAATGTGAAAATATCATAAACGTGTAACTATTTAAATTTTTTATATGTAATTATATTTTTCAATTTCCGGTTTATTAAATACCCAGTTTTAAATCTCATAAATATAATACTTATTACATTAAATATATACCTATTTTTAAATACCATATCTATCACATTAAATACCCAATTTTTTAAAATCTCATTTTAATATGTTGAATATCATGTTTAAAATCATTCAAACATCTAATGAGACTCAAATGCATTGTTGAAATAAGATCTATTAAAAAAAAACTACATATATATTTGAAAACGTGAGAGATATAAATCTATGCAAAAACAACAGGACACAAAACCCACACATTTTTATAGGCAATTTTAAACTCTTGCACTTAAAAGGATAAATCTAAGTTCATCACAAATACATGACCAGAAACTTTGTTTTTTATTCATACATAACGGAAACTTAAAAACCAAAATGCCATACATTAATTCAAAACTGAAGACATCAAAACGTAAAAACGAAAACCCTAAGTTTCTAACTGATTGTTGAGAAAAACATTTGTCAGAACCATCTTGGATTGCAGAGAAGCCTTGAGGAAATTGACACCTTGTCAAGAAAAAACAAAAAGGCATTATGGATTAAAAAATAATAATAACATTTAACAGTGCAATAACTAGGAAATGAAAATGCAAAAGAGAAAATTCACATTTGTGACAAACTCTTACATATACTGAAGTTTAAAAGTTGACAGTTACGCTAATTAATTAATGACCATGCATGGAGAACCCAAAAAGCCTATTTGCGATAAAGTAAGCCTCGATCAATGCGTACCCCTCCAAATTCCAACCTTACCATAAATATATATGAATTTACTAGTACAATAGTTCAACATAGCCTCTTATGGAATATATATATATATGTATATAGTTTTCGATCCTTCACATTTTAATTAATCAAGTTTGATACATATATACATTGGTGCTCTAACCATGGCTTCCTCTTCCACCAAACTGAGCGTGAAGTTACTCATCGACTCGAAGCGTCAGAAAGTCTTGTTCGCCGAAGCATCAAAAGAGGTCACAGATTTCCTCTTTAATTTGCTTCGCTTGCCTCTGAGCACAGTCATAAGGCTTTTAAGCAAGGATGGCATGGTTGGATGCCTAGGCAATCTCTATCAAAGTGTTGAAAATCTGAGTGACACTTACATGCAACCAAATCAATGCAAGGATGTGCTCCTGAAGACACGAGCCCCCGTAATCTCAGCCCTTCTTCCCTCGAAAAATGATTGTGACGATGACAACTTAGAAACTTCATTCTACACTTGCCCAAACAATGGTAATTATAATAACTGTGGTTATAATGTTACATGCGATAACCAGACTCGTTGTCCTCGGTGTAATTGTGCTATGAGCAAGGTAATAAGTTATGTTGGTAACAAGGTTGCTGAAGATGTATTTCGTAAGAGTGGCTATGTGAAAGAAGTTGTTACTTATATGGTCATGGATGATTTAGTCATCCAACCCATGTCTACCATTTCAAGTATCACTTTACTCAATAAGTTCAATATCAAAGAGGTTGGTGCCCTGGAAGAAAAGGTGGTTGAGTTGGGGATAACTCAGGTATTGTTATGGTTAAATATTAATGGTGTCTTACTTGTACGCATTTCTGTGTTTGAGAACTTTTATTTTTGCATGCTGCTTGGTGCTTTTTTGTATATCGATAGTTAATATGCCTCCTTGCTGCATTTTCAGGGAGTCAATATTCTCAAGGCTTCACTCCAATCCAAGATGGTGCTGACAAGTGTTTTTCTGAAGAACATTACGGGATCCTAGATATCAGTAATATGGTGTTTTGAAAGCTTAGGTTTTTTTTTGCTGAATGAAAAGCTTAGGGTGCTTTTTGGCTGATTGAAAAGCTTAGGACTATGTTATTATCTTCTTTGTGTTCTTTTGTTTTTGAGTCAATGTTATGTACTTGTTCTGTTGCCATGGATGAACAAGCTGCTAATTTATTTCAAGTAATTTATTATTTTGAGTTCTGAGTGGATTTAAAGTGAGCCTTATTATCCAGTGTTATGTTATATTGAAACAATTTGTTCATATGTATTATTTTGATGTGGTACTGTATTTTTAATATTGTTTTTACTTTTTAGAACTATTTTTTAATTAATAACCAACTCTTGTATAAAGAATAGTCAACTAATTAAGAGCTAAATCTTTTGCTACTCCCCTCTGGTTAGGGGTTTAGTATCGTTATATTTAACCATTATTTAAATTATTTAACTCTCGTCTGATAAAAAAAATCATTTAATTCAAATATAATTTTTGCAATGAATTTTTATTTTGTCTGTCATTGTTGAAATTAACTATGTTAATTATTTTAAATGGTCTTGGGGAATTAATCATTTGTTTGTTGTATAAACCCCTAGAAGGTGAAGGAGTAACTAAATTAAATATTATATCTTAAATGCTTTTTACGAAATTTAAAATCAAAATCAAAATAATACGTAAAAAACTATAGAATAAAATTTGATGGTTAAATATATGACTTGTATAAACTTATTTTCATTATAAATAAAAAAAAAGTCTATGCAAAATACTCGAATGGCAAAAAGACTTATTCTTTATAAAAAACTTGCAACTTCTCATTCGTCTTTATGTAAACAATAACATATAAGTTAGAACATGATAACTTAAACACGGATTAATTAATAAACAAAAAATATAAATATATAGTATTGGCTTAATTATATTTTTGATCCCTCAAGTATTGAAATTGTGCAATTTTGATCTCCAAAGTTTTAATTGGATAATTTTATTCTTTAAAAGATTGCAATTGTGCGATTTTAGTCCTTTAATTTTTAATTGAACAATTTTAGTCTCTCAAATATCATAATTGTACGATTTCAGCTTCTTCCATTAAAAATTTAATAATTTTAATATAAATATATATACAATATTTTAAAATTATACAATTATTTGTCTAGACAATAAATTAATATCAATAATATTGTTAGTATATTTATAAATAATAAATTATATTTATCATTAATATTATAAAAATAATAATAAATAAATTTTATTTATTTATTAATAATATATATTTATTTATTAATAATAAATATATATCATTTGCAATTGATACATTGAAGAAAATTATACAATGCGTTAATTTGAATAGACAAATAATTGTATAATTTTAAAATAATATATATAAATATATATATATATATTAAAATTATTAAATTTTTAATGGAAGAGACTAAAATTGCACAATTATGAAATTTAAAAGACTAAAATTGTTCAATTAAAATTTGAAGGACCGAAATCGTACAATTGCAATTTTTTAGAGACTAAAATTATCCAATTAAAACTTTAAAAATCAAAATTTCACAATTACAATACTTGAGGAATAAAAATGGAATTAAGCCTATAATATTTTATAATTTTTATGCAATTTTAACTAAAAAATAAATTATTACGTAAATAACTATGAAATATAGGTTGATATCGAAAAATGACTCGTTATTATATAAGTAAACTTATTTTAATAATATATGCTAATAATCCACATAAAATGTGTGAATGTTAAAAAGAGGAAAGGATATGATGAAATATATAGACAACCTTGTATATATATCAATTACTTTCTTATAACACGTGTAAAAAAATTAATGTCTTTCCATCACTACATATTACTAATCGATCTTACTTCTTATTTGCTCAATATTTTTTTTCTTAAGGGTTTTTAACATGCTCAAAACTTCACTCACAACAAATATGGTCTTGACAAGTATTTTTAAGGCAGAGGAAGAAAAATAATTCAGAAGTTTAAGATCTTAAAGTCAATGTCTATTTATTTTTAAATATTGTCTTTGTTATTGGCATGGGCTTCTATTGATTGAAGAAATAGGGTTTAATTATTGTTCCATTATATATATATATATATATATATATATATATATATATATATATATTATTTTTAAATTTATTTTAGTTTTTTATTTTTTTTTAAAATATTTATTTTGATATTTTATTTCCTAAATTCAAGTCAATTTAGTCTTTCGGTTTTAAATCTTATTTGACTAATTTAAAATTTGAAACTTATTACATAAGATTCACTTATATAAAAATTATTAATTACAGTTAAAGTTCAAATCAAATATGTTATAAGCCTGATGAAATTGAATTTTTCAAAAACAAAATATTTCATATTATTTACAACTTTATAAGATTCAATTTTACATGATTTTCACTATATTTTTTATCCTTAATTTAAACGTCAATTATATTTTATAATTTTCATATAAGTAAATTTAATATTACAAATTTTTTACATTTTAAATCATTTAAAAATTAATTCAAAAGCATATCATAAAATTAAAAATAATCATTACTTTAAAAGAATCAGGTTGATTCAAATATAAAAGACAAAAAATCATATTCATAAAATGCGATTCAATTTCAAGATGTCGTGGAATGTTAGAAGTGCAAACCTAATAACTTACCCTTTTTAAAATCTATTTTTTTTTCTATTATCTTTGTTATCTATATGGTGTATATATAGTTTTGGTTATACACATAATTAAATTAATAGGAATATGTTTGTGATGAAAAACACTCATCTTCACTCAATAAGATTATTTACATATCTAAAGATCTTAAATAAAATACACACAAATTTTATTTATCGACTCTTTATATATAGAACAAAACTGTATTACAAATTTTGAATCATATAATCTTCTTAATTAAAGAAATAAGAAACAAATATCTAAAAGATATTAAAAAAAATAACTATCTATAAATCTAAATAATATTATAAAAATTACAAATTCTTAAAATAATTTCTTAAATTTTCATTCACTCAATTTATTTAAAATTTGAATTATTTTTTCAACAATTTGGATACATGATATGAACTTTTTTAGAATTCCTCTATTAAAAATAAGAGTAATTTCAAATAAAAAAAAAGTTCTAAAAACAACATTTTTTAACTTTTATCAAATAAGCTATAAATCTGGTACATATATATTTCATTCTGTGTTTGTTTAACATTGTTATATTTATCTTGTAAAAAAAAAAATATGGTCATATTTATGACATTAAATTTGAATACATTTCAAATAAGATATTATTTGTTATTGATACAATTTTAGATTTTATATTTTGTTTTTATAAGTAATAATTAACATAATTTCAACAAAATAAGTGTTAATGAGTGAGATTTATTAGGAATTTTAAATTGATTATAAGTCTATATATTGATATGTTTTATGAATTTCTATGACAATTTTTCATCTTGGGATTCTGTAAGGTTGAATTTTTCTATAATTTTCAGAAAATATTTCCAACAAACATGGCTTCTTGTTCCGCCAATCTGACGATGAAATTACTGATAGACTCAAAGAGTGAGAGAGTCCTGTTCGGTGAAGCATCAAAAGAGGTAATAGATTTCCTCTTTAGTTTGCTTTGCTTGCCTCTGAGTACCATCACAAGGCTTTTAAACAAGAATGACATGGTTGGAAGCATAGGCAATCTCTATCAAAGTGTTGAAAATCTGAGCGACACTTACATGCAACCAAATGATGAAAGTGTTGATCAAAAAGAAAATTCATGCCAAAGGCACTGTAGTTATAATGTGACATGTGATAATAAGACTTATTGTCCTAACTGTTTGAGTACTATGAGCCATGAAATATCTTATGTTGGAAACAAGGTTGGTGGAGATGTATTTCCCAATAATGATAAAAATGGGTATGTGAAGGAAGTTGTTACTTATATGATCATGAATGATTTAGTCATTCAACCTATGTCAACCATATCATGTATTGCCTTACTCAACAAGTTCAGTATCAAAGAGGTTTGTGACTTGGAAGAGAAAGTGGTTGAGTTGGGGATGGATCAGGTATATATATGTTATGCTTATAAATAATTTAACATGTTTCACTTCCCTTTTTTTTGTGTATTGATAAACATGTTTTCAGGGCATCAATATTCTCAAGGCTTCTCTGCAATCCAAGATGGTGCTCACAAGTGCTTTTCTGAAGAACAGTACGGGATCCTAGATATTTAAAATGTTTTAGTTTTCTGATCATTAAAATAGTGTCTTAAAAGCTTAGGTCTATGTTATTATCTGCTTTGTTTTCTTTTATGTTTTGAATCAACGTTATTATTCTTGTTCTGTTGCCATATATACATGAACATGCTGCTCATTTATTTTAAGTAATTTATTATTTTGAGTTCTTAAGTGCATTTAAAATGAGCCTTATTATCCGATATCATAGAACCTTACCATGAAGATTGCTCTAGTCCTAGTGAGCTTCTCCTAAACTTTTAGTAGCAAAACAAATTCTAATGGTACTGTATATTTTTCACTGTTTCATTACTTTAGTATTACGTATTTTTCAATTAATAACAAACTGTTATATAAAGAATATATTGTCAACTAATTAAGCGCTTAACTTTTTTGTTACTTCCTCTGATTGTTTTCATGACGAGGAAAAGGTTGTTTCATGAATTAGGTTTAGTATGGCTAAGTTTAATCAATATTAAATCATTAAATTCAAATATTTTTTTAATAAAAAATAATTTTATAATATTAGTAATAAAATTAACTATCTTAATTTTTTTTTGGTACTTATTAATTAATTGTTTGTTTTTTGTATAGAAAAACAGAGGGATTAACAAAAAAAATTAAATATTGTTAAAAATAATATATTTAATTACTTTTTTCTCCATGATTTGTGTTAAATTACTTATAATTATAATAAAAGATAGTATCTGATATTTTTTTTTACGTGATTTTAAATATAAGCAAAAATATCGTGTAAATAATTTGATTTTGAAGTATGACTAAAGTTGGAACGTGATTACTTAAATTGGGATTGTTTTTCTTTTTTGAAAGGCAAATTGGGATTAATTAATAAACAAAGAAGATAAATATCGTATTTTATAATTTACACGCAATTTTAACTAAAAAAATAAATTATTTCGTAAATAACTAATGAAATAAAGGTTGATATTAAAAATTTTCAAGTTATTATGTAAGTAAAACTAATTTTTAATAATAATAATAATAATCAACGCAAAATATTTGATAATGACATGCGCAAACATAACAACTTACCTTTGTTTAATGCTTAATGTTTAATTTTAAAACTGGTTAATAGGTTTTTATCGATCTAATATAATTTTTCTTTTCCTTAACCTTGGGTAGTGAACATTCACAAGTCCCATCAAATTTGCATTTAGAAACAGATAAACAAGTGAACAAATGTTATTTATTTAATTTAACAATAACTTACAATATTACAATAAACATGAGTTGCATTCGCAATGCAGATGAAGCATATGATAAGTTTATTGATCAAAGCATGAGCCTGGACCGACAGGAGCAGTTCTAGCATTAAAATTTGTGACAGGAGCAGCTGGAACCCCTCGTCTATTCAAGAGACATCTGAAGTATTGCAACCGGGCCAATGCAATTTTGTTAGCATTTCCTGAAGTAGAATCTCTCTGACTCCACAAGCGTTCTGTGTCAAACAACTAATACTTAATTTTACATGATCAAATGAAGAGGCACCCTAACATAAGTTAAAAAGATTGACATGCTTTTAAGCATACATACTCATATCATATTTTAAATCCTCAAGTAATGGTGCATCAAACATGCAATAGAACCCTTCACATGGCTTGCATTCTTTTTCTTCAATTTTGGGTGAAAGAGAAAGAGGGAAACTTTTGTTTCTCTTTCTATTTTATTTAAGTCTTTAATATGTTTTTAATCCCTTAAATTTAAAGTAAATTTGTGTTTAGTTTTTGAAATTTAAAATTGATTTTTTTCATCTTATAATTTCATAAAAATCTTATTTTAATCCCTTAGACTATCAATAGCTTAACTAATAGTGACTGATTATGATAATATATGATTTTAACCAAGTTTAATGTGATGTTTTTATCACCAAGAACATTAGTAAGTAGATTTTGTATAACAATATTTGACAAAAAATTCACTAACAATATTTAAGCAAAAGGATTACAATAAGATTTTTTCAAATTACAAGACTAAAAAAATGACCCTCAATTTTACAGTACTAATTGTACTCAAGGTATGTTGGTCAATGGTCATTCCCTATTAAGTAGAAAGCAACTGCCTGATCATACTCAGAACTACGAATTGCAGTTAGGAAAACAGATATTGCATATTTAATAGTCAAGGAATATGCTGAAGCAGTAAAACTAAGGTTATATCATACAAGAAGAATGAGGAACAACATTGCATTAAATAGAAGAATAAGGTAGCTAACCTGCTGCTGCTGCAGCTCGAGGCCATATTGTTTGCTGAACATCTGATGTATCAGCAGTCTCACCCCACATACAGACTTCTCCTCCAAGTACAAGTTTTTGTTCTGAAGCTTTTTGTATTCCTTCTAGTGGCTCAGCAGTGTATACAACATCCCAAGGTACATCTAGATGGTCAAGATACCATACACCTTGGTTACTGAAAATACACCTGAAGCCTTTTGCAACAGCCTTTGGACAAACTCCAGGGCCCAACCTACAATAATTAATTGGAATACTTTATTCTGACACTGAGATCTTTGAGTCTCATACAAAAATAAAACTTCCTAGACAGAAATTCACCAGTTATGCACCACAGTCCGTGGATGGAGCTTAGATGGAAAAGTATTGAAGGTTTCTTCCCTGAGAAGTTGCATAAAAAAGTCAAATCTAAAAAACATGTCAACAATGTAAGAGCAAGATATAGTAAATAGAACTATTGTTTCATAATTATTTTAGTGGCGCACAGTTGGAAATAATATAGAAGTTGTATTGTTTAATATGCATGAAAGTTATTGTTGGCATTTAAAATACCTGGGAGAAACCTAGATATATTAAGGGTATAAATGAGTTATGTGATGATGCTATATACACAGATTATACCAGTTTACTGGACTCCAATTTTTTGTAAGAGCTATGTTTTGAGCCTTCAGCACAAAATATTGATAGGCATCTTTGGCAGTCATGTTCTGGTTCCGAAGCCTGCATTGGAGATATAATCACATCTGAACATTGTGCTTGATGACAAGCAATCAAATTAATCTTAATGTACAAAACCAAAAAATTGAGTGGCTGAAAAAAGTAAACAAAGGGAGGACAAATTCCTCTACATGCTTCACAAACAAATAGTCCTGCAATTTTTAATTGAATCCAAAGAATGACAACTGAAGTGAGTTGGACACAGCAATGGCAATGCCTTCGAATTATTTTGTCACCCTCAGGAACGAATATAAACAACTACGTTCTAGGTTGAAGTTCACCCTTTAAGTTTCGAGTTTCCCGTAGCATGATATTCAATGCCTTTACCATCCTATGCCGCAATAAAAAAATCATCAAATAATGCAATGAACGAGTATAATAGGTTAAGATTTGTACCATTTCTTCACTTGAGTAGTATTGGTCCAGCAATCTGTCACAATAAATTGCAATTTATTATCAGTTAGCATAGATACAAGCAGTCAGTCATATGGGAACTGTTACATTTTAACAATATAGTGATAGACAAAACTTACGTACAGTATCTTATGTGCTTTTAGTTTTTTCTTTCAATCAAAATTAGAATTTTACTTAAGTACCCGATGTGATGAAAGTTGCATTAAAAAGGGTCAATACATCGATTACAAAGATAAAACTCCAGTTTAATTAGAGAACAACACCATAAGCGCCTAAAGTACTATATCTTAACTTTGTCCTATCACCTACGTAACTATTCATCTCAAGTTGTGCTAACAATAAAAAGATTCTCATGCCCTTGGTTAATAGCCTAAGCTTTTAGGTCAAGCTGCAAGCATAAAGACATGCATACTAACCTGTATTCACTTCATCACCACCCAAGTGAAATAGCTCAAATGGGAATATTTTTCTCATATCTGTAAAATTTAGAAAAGGAGAAGGAAAGAAAGTTAATTTATGACATCAGTGTGCATAATATTAGGGGAAAGATATGGGCATAACTTGGGATGGATGGTTTTGACAAACCCCATAATGCTGATAATTTTGCAAGATAGAGCAAGCGACAAGGTAATAGAGCAGAAGATGATTTAAGTTAAATATATTATGTTTTATAGGAACTTAACCTGTTAGAATACCAGAAAGAACATCAAAAGTAAACTTCTTCGAAACATCTAGTGGCTCTCTACAGGAGGATGACGGCCAAAGATCAGGATATCCAACACCCCTAAACAGAAAAGAAGAAAATATAAACCTAAATATATTTCTGGTCTATAGTATCGGTGAATAGAAAAAGTAAATTGTTTGAGCAACCACTCAAGTCCAAATTTGTAAAATAAATGGATCAACGCTTAAATAAAACTTTTCAAAAGTAGTACCTGACATCAAGGACATAATCAGACCAAACAAATATGTAAAGGGGAAAAATAATAAATTCCCAGCAGCAATAATAAAAAATTGAAAACTTAATGTCAAAGCAGAAGAATCCGATAACATAGCCACATTCAATCCATAGCTAGAAAGTTTCAGTTTTTCTACAGTAAACATTAGTATCTCTTCTAAGAAACATCTATAACTAATTGTAAAAGTAAAAGAAAATTTAAGTGTTCTTTTTTTCATGGACATATCACGTTGTGTCTCAAAATTAATAACTTCGTACTAATTTTCAAGTCATTATTTAAAGGTTTTTATGAACATAGTCCACGTAGTTTCTCTTGGAAATTTAAGGGTTTTCATGTAGCCCCATTCTAAAGTCATTATTAATATTATATATTTATAATGCTACCAGACTATCAACTTAACAAAAGAATATGACCATGACATATACTTTACCATGATGCTGCATGACCAGGGACATCCACTTCCGCCATCACATTTATTCCTGTGACAAACCATGAAGATACTCATTATCTTAACTTAATGATAATGAGAAAGATGAAAGGCATAAAAGGAACAGAGACCCCCCCAAAAAAATATCATGGCCTAAAATTCAAAATGTTCCCAATATTATGAAACAGAAACTTCAAAAGGATTTTAAGATACCTCACCTCTCATTTTGGAAAAGCTTCATATCGAGGCCAGTTAAAACATGAAAAGAGAACATAGTATTAGTCCGTGTTAGATTAAGAAAGCCAACTTCAAGCTGGTAATTGGTAACTGGAAAGTAACAATTTTAAAAAAAGGCATGAATCAATTGATCACCATTCATCATAAAATAATCTTACTTGACAATTTCATATGCATCCTCTACTGTGTAACGTTCCCACTTCGTATATGAACCTTTCCACAAATTTGGATAAGTAGGTACCTCCAGAGGAAATGACTGCTCGTCTATGATGTGCCAATGTAAAACATTCTACCATGAACAATTTTTTTAATATAAGCATTAAATGAAACAAAGTAGCACGATATGCTAGTTAGGAATTAGGATACATTTCTTTGGTTTCCAACTGTCAAAAACAGCCTAGTGGTAAAGGAAAATAAACTAATGACATTTATCTTACAAGTTTAGCGTAGGACATAGATTCAATTATCTGCTTAATTACATCAACTGGTAAATAGTGCCTTGATGTATCTGCAAAGTAAATAAAAAAAAAATCAACATAAGTATCCATAGAGACTCGGATCATAGCAGAAAAACACTTTCAGAATATCGATTTGTCTCATTTCCAAAATCTTGACTCACCCAACATAAGGCCACGGTATGGAAATCTAGGTTTATCTTGGATGGACCAAGGTGCCTTGTATATTTGTACTGTTTTAGTTGTATAATCAAAAGAACACAACTGGCTGAATGTCTGGTGCATCACAAAAGAGAAAAGGAAATTGGTCATGCACAACTCAAGGAATTTTAAGTTTCCCAATCTTTCAGAAGGTAGTCATTCCTATATCCAAAACGCATGAAACAATATAACTATAATAGTTCAGTTTTTGTTTTCAAGGAAAAAATTATATATAATAAAATTAATTTAAGTAACTTACTGCCTTATAAATGTTAGTTCATAATTTCTCAGTTCAGGATTAACAAGAACTGTATTCTTTCAAACTGCTGACATGTTGCCTAGGAGAAATGAGCAGAACAAATTACAGATTTTGCCAATCATATGGTTTGAGCTGAATTGAGTTGTAAATTCTGTACATACCTCTAATCCACGCAATGCACCAAAAACAGTATTTGCCTACAATAAATACAACACAAAAAAATTACCACTAAATTGTTTTAAAAAAAAAGAACCACATATGGCAATTTAATTGTTTCGGTCATTAACCATAAGAAGTGAAGTATAGCAGCATAAGAGTCTTTATCAATCACTTTGTTATACCCAACAAACAAAACACTTCAATCAACAAGAGTTGACTATATTCCAATTGCTAGTATGTGGCAATTTAGAATAGTTTTCAGGGAGTGGTTGACTTGTTCATATCACAGAAAATTATGGCATTAAACTAAAAAATACGCATATAAAAGGAAATTACTTCAAACTTAGGCATATACAAGTTGCCACAAATAGACATAAAATTCAAAACAAAACCGCACCTCAATTGTGACTTGTCCAGCACCAGAATGCACCTGGGGCCATGAAACGAACAAATTGTAGCTTTCATCCACTCCAAGTTGAAGCTGCAACACAAGTTCCCAATCTCAAAATCAAAACTTGATCAAAACCCAGAAAAGGGAAAGAAAAAAAAATTGAAAATTGAAAAGGGCCCACCTCCTCACTGTTGGAATGAAGAGTGATGCTCAATTTGGAAACATCATAGACGGGCCTCAGTGTTCTGAGAAAACTGAACCTATCACCATGCTTGAACAAAATCCCTTTGTATCTAGCAAAAGCATCGCGAACAATGGCGGAGGCAGCACCATTTCCAGAGAGAGAAAGTGCAGGGTCAAGAGAAAGAGAGTGATTTCCGAAGCTGAATTTTGCAGGCAGAGGCCAAATGAACGGAAGAGGCTTATGGGGCGGTGAGATTCTGGCCCCAAGAGCTTGAGAAACAAAGAATGCACAACAAAAGAGGAACAATGTGTGAACACATGATGTCGGCATCCACAACAAACCCATGGTTTTGTGATGACTTTGAGGAATGGTTGGCGTTTGAAGCGCTGAGAGGCATTAAAGAGAACGTGAATGTAAATGTCACTAAACATGGTCATTGGAGTAGTTAAGGTTAAGGTTAACAAATTTCGAGGAATCTGATGCTGTAAGAAACAACCATATTTTGCTAAGGTAAGAATCATGAAATGTACACAACAGACAAAGTTTACTTTACATAATTGCAATGGAAATATCTCTTTTGATGCATAAATTACGTATAATTGTGCTGGTTACTTCAATTGATATGTCTTGTAACGTTGCTATTACATGTGCTTTTTGTTGTCCGAAACGCTTTTGTTTATCTTCTTCCTAGCCATACCAAATAAAGTATAGTTGCTTTTACGCAAGGCAGCACATTGAAGGAAGAGGCATGAGCGAAGCATGATAATAATAAACAATGATATTATTATTATTATTATATGTGGAAGTGAATAATATCATAATCTCTTGAAATCATTTTCTAATGCTTTAAGTGGAATGGTGGAGGAAGGGTTCACGGAAAAAATGGTAAAACGCATTATTTTCACCATTTGTTTTGGTTTCTGACAAAAAGCACATGAGGCCCAAAGATCACATGTTTTTTAATCCGTTCAAAATGAACGGAAGAAAGAGAGAAACCTTGTGTAAAATTAAATCACTAATTTATCCTTAATGATATGTATATACAGTAAGTTTAGAATGAAACTAAATGATAAAAAGAGTATATTAAATGTTAAATACTTTATTTTAATTCATACTTTTAAATATTTATTCAAGTTCTAAAAAATATGTATAATGCGAGGAAAATATAGCAATTGGAGACGGTTTTATATCAAGTTGCAAGTAAGATTATTAATTGGATGTTTGACTCACTGATTCCCATGAACCGGGTCACGTTCCAATAAGCAAGTATGCAAATAGTATAAAAATCAGGCTTAACAAACATGTTATGCTCTCACAACTCACATAAAATATGTTAAATTAAAAATGCAAATATCTCTTCCTTTTGTTTGAATGTATGAAAAGGAGTAAGAAGAGAAAAATAATTAATAATGAATCCCACCAAAACCATTTCACACCAAGTGATACAAGAGAGAGAGCGTGTTAGGTTTTTGTTTTAATTATTTTATCATTATTAGATTTAATTACTTTTTTGGATTTATATAGTTTCAACAATTTTATAATCTAGTCCTTATAATTAAAATATTTTATTTCTGTTTATATATATATATATATATATATATATATATATATAATTTTTGTTTTCTTTAGTTTTTATAATTTTATAAACTTTAATTTTTTATTCTATAAAAATAAAAATAAATGACAAAGACTTAAAAAAACAAAAAATATATATAGTTTAAATGAAATACTTTTAACTATAGGAAATTAAGGGGACCTTTGGTAAGGAATTTTTTTTTTTCATACTTAGAAATCATAATTCCTGAAAAATATGATTCCTAAAAAAAACTAAAATATATTTAGTTACTCATAAAGTTTTATTGGAATATTCATATAGAATTGTTGGAATTTAAAGATTTTCATGTTTGATTATAATAATATATTTATGGGTATATAAATATTTTTTACAAAAAATCCTTCATTAAAGTAAATTTATTAGATAAATTTTTTTACTCTAATTTTATTACAAATATGATATTAAATTATTTTAAAAAGTTAAAAACTTATAATCAAAATTATTTATATACAAAATTCAACAAAGAAAAATATTATATAATAATTAAGAAGAATAAAAATATATTATCTTGTTTCATTTAAATAAATAAAAGTGTTAACAAATATCATTAATTTGTAGAAATAAAACAAATTTTAATATTAAAGTTAACTATGTCAATAAATAATGAAATATAAGAAAAAGATAGAGAGAAATAGATATGTGGAAGGGAGGGAGGAGAGAGAGAGAAGGAGAAAGGAAGGGAGGGGAGAGAGAGAGAGAGAGAGAGAGATGGAGAGAAGAATAGAGAGCGAGAGGGATAGAGGAAGAGAATGGGGTGAGAGTAGGGATGGCAATGGGGCCCATAAACCTGTCTCCGCCCCGCTGGATGAAAATTAGCACCATATCCACCTCATATCCGCACAGGTATCCATTAAGCGAGTATCCATGAATTTCTTAAATACTCACGGATATCCATGGATATTTATAATTTTTTTAAGAAATTAAAAAAATCATATTATAAATAATTTTAAGTTTATATTTAATATCATTGAAATATTAAAAATAAAAATTCATTGTTAATTTTGAACTTGTATTTAACGTTAATTTTGTTGAAATAATAATAAAAATGTAAAATAATCAATAACTTAAAATACATCAATCTCACAAGTAAGTTAAAGTCTCATCACAAAGCTACAATAATTTAATCTCATAATTTTAAACAAAATTAAACAACTTAAAATACATAAATTTTATTGGTCCAATCAAAACTAGAAAATTAATCAAATTAACATAATTCTATAACATGTTTAACACATGTTGGTAACTTCATCAACCTCACTTTTGTAAAAAAATAAGATGAGAAAGTGTAGTTCTAGGGTTATGTGGTACAAGGATAATTATAATATTTAATAAATATTATTAAATGGTACCCGCGGGTATGAATATCATCATACCTGCCCCCGCCCCATTTATAAATAGGTAAGAAATTATCCGTCTGCATTATTCGCGAGTACCTAATTAACTTATCCATTTATTATCTGTAGCGGATTTTACCCACAGATACCCGCGAGTACGAGTATTTTGTCATCCCTAGATGAGAGTGAGAGAGAAATATAGAGAGGGAGAGAAAGAAAAAGAAAAATAGAAAGAGAGAGAAAAAGAGAAATTTTATTTTAAAAAAAGATATTGTGATATTGTTTGATTCCCACCTTTGCCATAGGAATGATTTTATGAAAAAGTGAAATAAAAATATTTTCAAGAAGATTATATTTGAGATTTTTTTAATTAACTACTAAATATAGAAAACTAAAATTTTTAATTTAAGATCCTGTTAAAAGTAAAAATATTTTACTCCTTAAACGTTCCTGAAAAGTAAAGTTAATAAAATCATAAAAATTAAAAGAATAATTAAACATTGTAGTTATAATTAATATTCTTGTTTTTTTTAACACCATTATTAATTATTGTTGTTTATGAAAATCAAATTCGGTATTAAAATAATTCAATAATTTACGCATATTTCTCTGTAAATTAAATCATAGTCTTTTAATTTACACATATTCAATCAGTTTATTTAAAGTCTTTTAATTTATTTATTTTTCTTTTTAAAATGTTCTAAGTTTTTTTTAATTCATCAATATCAAATTTGGTACTGTTAAGATGATTTACGGCATTACGATACTCAAATATCTTGCTTAACCAATTGAATTAGATTTCTTTGATTTTGTGTAAAATATTCTCCATCTATATTGATATACAAAAATAATAATTTAATTTAGTTTAAATTTAATATTCCATTCAAACTGAATTACAATTTATTTAACTTATATATTTGATTTGAATATTAGAAAAATAAAATAAAATCTTTGACCACAAATACGCGTACGAGCAAAGATCAAGATACTTATATATAATTGTAAATATCTGTTTTTTTATTCGAGATATCTTCATATCAAGAGTCAAGGATTAATCATAATCTCTGGGACTAATAAATTGGTAGTCTAAGTATAATTAAATTTTGATTTTCCTAAAAAAATTGATATTTGAGTATTGTATAAAAAAATTGATTAAAAAAAGGTAACACTAAAAATAATTAGTTAAACTCTTCAATAAAATTAATAAATACTTTACGTTAATAATATTATCACCAAAAGAACTAACCTTTCAAAACATTAAAATTTATTTAAGAACAGCAATTTTTTTTTAATTATCCTATATTTATACTACAAAATTCAAATTCGCCCCGCTTTCGTATTAATGAAAATCATGCACATATGATATTTTATTAGTCATCATATATTTATTTATCATATAATAAATTTTTTGACCCTTAAATTTATTTCTAGTTCTGTCCCTTCTTAACAGATATTTTTTATACATACATACATAATCTGTATAAATTTCGTTTTTCATTGTTAAACAAATGAAAGGCAAGCTAAGGAGATGCAATTTTTTTACACAAATATGAATGAATGAATAAATAAATAAGAAAATGATATTATTATACCTTAATAGAATATTTTGAAAGAAGTAATCCCTCTCACAAGTTGCTCTCTTCTTCAACTATCTTTGTGTTCTTCTTAAGGCGAATCCCCAAAAGATTCCTACCTTTATTTTTCTTTCAAGTTTTCTTTCTATTTCTCTGTTTGCGTTACTTATTTGTAGGTCGCGTTTAATGCAATTGATTTCTTTTTTATTTGTTGCAACTTATTATATAGGAATTAGTGTTTATCATGACAATTTTTACTTTTGCAAAATTTTCATTCACCATATTGATTTCCCCGTTTTAAATACTGAGATCTGATTTATAATTTTTCTATTTTGCTGTTTAGATGTCACATTTGATCGAATAAATTTAATATTTTTTTAAACACGTTATTAATATAAAATATTTATCAACTTTATTAATTATTGATGAATAATTTCAAAATTTTAATTAATTACTTCCATCCACAAATTAAAACCTGAATATGACACTTTGTTTTATGGAATCAAATTCTTTGAATCAATGAATTATTAGTTTTTGTACATGTTGGTATTAATGATTATTTTTCAAATTTTGATAAAATACCAAAAGTAAAAACACAAAAATATAAATAAGATATTATTACATAATTCAAGTACAACATAAAAGGGTTTAACACAAAATGAAATCACAAATTTTTACATTTTAATTAAAAATTTATTTTAATATTTAATGTAAAAAAATCAAAGAATCAATTATGAGGAAAATTAGTTTGAAGTAAAAACAAAAACAAAATCAGACAAGTGTTTAAGAGGACCAAAAGAAAATTATTATTAGGGGAGAAGAAATTTAAAAGGCATTAAATTTTATTATTATTAGGGAATGTGGAGATTTTTTAACTTTTCAAATAATTTATGTTAAAAATGTTAATTTTTTGTATTTGGTGTGAAAGTATTTTAAAATTATTATCAAGAATCTAACTTTTTGGTAATTATTTTTTTAATTGAAAAACTTTGTCACGAAAAGGATGGGAATCCAAGATTTTCATGGAAGGAATTTTTCCCTAATTATTTCTCTCTTTTTCCAGCAATATTTTAGATATAAGCTTAAATATGCTTTTAATGTTCGTAAAATGAGTAAATTTTGATTTTGGTGCATGTAAAATTTTTTCTTTGTATTTCATTCTTCCAAAATTTAAATTATTATTTTTAGTCTCAATTATTATCTAATCATTTTTAACTACTTATTTATTAATTAAAAAAATTAGTGATTATCATAGGTTACCACAATTATTAGTGATATCATGTTAATACATGACATCTCTAAAAAAATTTATGGATCATTAAAATAAATATTATTATATACCTTTTAAATCATCATTAGAGACCAAAAATAGTGATTTTAAATTTTAGAAAGATGAACATTAAAGAAAAATCTTTTACAAGGATCAAAACAAAAATTTATTTATTTTACAAAAATCAAAAATGTTCTTACCGGAAATCTGCTGTAGAGCTGATCCGTCGGGTAAGATCGGTGAGCTTCCTTTGCTGGGTGTATTGGTGCTCCGAGATGGGGGAGGTACCTACAAAAGGGACTCCGATGCTAAAGTTAGGGTTTGCATGAGTAATGGTCTCATATATATAATGCACGTACCTTGAGGTGATTTAGGTTTGCCTTGGGCTTTTGGGCTTGAGATAAGATATATCATGATATGATATGATATAATTGAAGAGCGGATTTGGTCTAGGACGAGATCCTCGGAATCAGGTATGATTCGCTCAAATGCCGGGCTGACGTCATGCACCGCGTGCTCAGGGTTACTTATTTGCAACACTAATCTGGGCTAGGAGTCCGGGTGCGAAGTACGGTTAGTACAAAAAATATTTTATAATAATCAAAAATAATGTTTACAAATTTTAAAAAGATTAAAAAAAAAAAAAATCTTTTATAGAGACCAAAATTAAAACTCACTAATTTTATATGACCTAAAAACATATTTAAGTCTTAAATACCTTAAACATATTTATGACAATTCTAATAAGTATGTTTCTTAGAAAATATAATTATAAAGAAACATGATTCTATTATGCATACCAAACATCTTTTATGCTGTGTTTGATTGGGTATAAATTGAAAAAAATGGGAAAACTAAGAGGGTGGAAGTTGAATTTTTTAAGTGTGTTTGGTGAAGTGAAATAGTGAATTTGAGTGGAAGCCAAAGGAATATGTGATTTTCACCTTTTTTTAATAGTGTAAGAGGTGCCTATAATAATTTAAAGATGAAATTAATTCTAGGATTAAAAATTGTGGTTCACTCCACCACTTGTGAACCCTAATCGGTTTTTTTTTTTTTTCCTAGCTGACATGAGATGATTAAAAGAAAAGTTGGTTTCTTTAACTTTTTAGCTTCTATTCACGTGAGTGTATTGACTTTGTTTTTGTTTTGGTCATAAATTTTGGCTTATAATTAATCACGAGTTTTGTTGTCTTGCTTGCGAGCTCCACTTGCAATTATATATATCATATATGCATGCCATTGAACCCAGTTTTCCAATCCCTGCTCATAACCATAATCATGTTGTGTTCCTTATTCCTTCTTTCTCTAACACTGGTGGCAAACCAAAGTTCATCATATAATATATTTTTATTTTTATAAAAAAGTATTTATATACCGATTTATATATATGAAATTATTAATTTATCTATAAATATACTAATAATATTATTGATATTAATTTATCAATAATATTATAATATTAATTATGTATATATATATATATATACTAATTTTTAATAAAAAAAATTAAAATTATATAATTATAATACTTAATAGATTAAAATTATTCGATTAAAATTTTAATAACTAAAATTACACGATTAAATACTAATATAAAATCGCAATTAAACATATTATTTTTTGTGGATTATAAATAGCGGACACAGCTTGTGGTGGAAAGTGGTTGATGGTAAGGCAATGGGAGGATGATTGTTGAGATGAAATGAAAGTGTTAATTATGATCCAGTGATGCTCAAAGTTTAATGGGTTTAGGTAAAGTGTTAAGTAAATATTAATTCTTGTTTTTCCTTCAATTCTCTTTCAATGGATGATTCAGTAATTGAGTTGAACCTACAATAGTCAATAGATATCAGAGGAAGCAACACTTGTTTCATCCATTTCTTGTCTCTCTCATCTCTCTTCTACAAACTCAGGTGCTTTAGTATTCATTTGTCCTTTTAACTTTTTTAATTATATGCTAAACATATTAACATGTTTAAATAAGTAAAATTTAATAAAAAAATTATTCTTATAAGGATCAAACTCAAATATTATTTAAATAATCTTATCTAAGCTAAAGTTTAGAATAAAAATTATGAACTATTTATAATATTTAAAAATAATTTTAAGTAGCAAATTATATTTATATATATACGAGAAAAATAGTTAATATGATAATTAAAATAGTATTAAAAAAAATAGCATATTATATATTTTTAATTAAAATTTTTAAATAATATAATTTAAAAATTATAAATAAAATTAATTTTATTTAATTCAAATTTTATAATTTACTCAAATTAAATCAAAACTCAGCCAATTTTAATTTTTTTTTAGTTTAAATGATTTTTAAGACAAAAATTAAACCAAATTACACGGTAAACACCATCATCATTCATTGCTTTTGACGGAAAGAATGTGGGGATTGGGAGACTTATTTTTTCAAACAACAATGAAATTATTACAACTTGAGTTCATGGAGCTGTTAACTTATAATGATACACTATTACAATAATTAGTAGTGATATTTATTATTCTTTTTATCAGAGCAAACAAGTTTAGAGCATACAATCTTGTGCAGCCTTACTTTTGACTAGATCTTATTGGCTCTTAATAATATATAATTTGATAAATTAATTATTTAAATTTGACTAAATCTAATTTGAATTGGTGTTTTAAATATATATTTAGAATGAAATTTGATTGGTAAAAGAATTAAATATTTCATTTAATTCTAATTAATTTGATAAATTAATTAGGCTACAAACCTATTTTGGTCCCTTATAATCTTTTTTTGTTTCATTTTAGTCCCTCATTAATTTTTTTGTCTCAATTTGGTCCTAAACTAATTAATTGGTTTCAATTTAGTCCCAAATTAATTAATTAGTTTCAATGTGGGACTTCCGTCGAAATTATTTAAACGGAATTAACTTTTGGTCACGTGGATGCCACGTAGATGCATACGTGGCATCCACGTGGATTGAGAATTTTTTTTTGAAAACACCTGGACCTAGAACGGCCCATTCTGAAATCGGAACCGGCCGTTCTGGTTGCAAAATTAAAACACCACCAGTGAAGCAGAACGGGCCGTTCTGAAATCAGAACGGCCCGTTCTAAAAGCAGAACGACCCATTCTGAAAACTGTGAATAAAATATTCTTTACTTAATTGTGTTTTTGATATTATAATTATGCAATTTTGATCTCTAAGGTTTTAATTGAGTAATTTCAGTCCTTAAAAGATTATAGTTGTATAATTTTAGTCTCACAATTTTTAATTGAACAATTTTAATCTATCAAATATCATAATTGTGCAATTTTAGTATTTCTCATTAAAAATTTAATAATTTTAACATTTTAATATATATATATATAATGTTTTAAAACTATATAATTGTTTGTTTATTTAAATTAACGTATATATATATATTTTTTTTAATGTATCAAATGATATATATTTATTATTACTACATAAATAAAATTTATATATTATTAGTATTTTAATATTACTGATAAATTAATATCAATAATATTTTTACTATATTTATAAATAAACTAATAATTTGATAAATATAACTTAATATATATTAATATACTTTTACAAAAATATAAATATATAAGATCAGATATATATTTCTAATTAATATACTTATATTTTTGTAAAAGTATATTAATATATAACAAGTTATATTTATCAAATTATTAGTTTTATCTATAAATATATTAATAATATTATTGATATAATATCGAAAATTATAATATACGTTAATTTGAATAGATAAATAATTATTTAATTTTAAAACATTATATATATATATTAAAATTATTAATTTTTAACGGGAGAAACAAAAATCATACTATTATGATATTCGAGGGACTAAAATTGTTCAATTAAAAATTGAATGACCAAAATCGCGCAATTGTAATTCTTTAAGGACTAAAATTATGCAATTAAAATCTTGGAGATCACAAAACTGCACAATTGTAATACTTGAGAGATAAAAAATGCAATTAAACCAATATTCTTGATTAAATTTATTAAAAAATATAATAATTTTGAAAAATATTTTTTTATGGTAAAATTTTTAAAATTACTTATTTTTATAAAATATAATTGTCTTATAAATAGAGTAATAATTTTTTCTTTTTTTCTTTCTGTTTGAAAAAATATTTAAATATCACTTTATAATTTTTTGCAACTTATTGAAGATTAAAAAAATAAAATGATAAAAATTAATAAGATAAACATAATAAAATAAAATATAAAAAAATATTAATATATTTATTTTATTAGTTATAATAACATAATTAAAATATAATTAATAATATATATTTTATAAAATTATTAATATTTTATATAAAATAAAATAAAATAAAACCGGAACGGCCCGTTCTGAAACCGGAACGTGCCGTTCTGGTTGCATTTTCGGTGTGTTAACACACCAAAAGTGCACCCAAAACGGTCCGTTCCGGTTTCAGAACAGGCCGTTCTGGGTCCAGGTATTTTCAAAAAAATTCTCATTCACGTGTCATCCACGTATGCATCTACGTGGCGTCCACGTGGCCAAAAGTTAACACCGTTAAAGCAATTTGGACGGAAAGTCCCACATTGAAACCAATTAATTAATTTGGGACTAAATTGAAATCAATTAATTTGTTTGGGACCAAATTGAGACAAAAAATTAATAAGAGACTAAATTGAGACAAAAAAAGATTATAAGGGATCAAAATAGATTTTTAGAATTAATTATTTAAACTTGAGTTCATGCTGAGGCTGCAGTGGTGGTGTAATGGACAATTAATCCAAGAGAGCAATGACACTGGATATTGGAGGCCCAGTCACATGCAGCAACCCATGCCAAGCCCACCAGAACATAGTGTACATAGGAGTGTTAAGAAATTATATATATTCAACCAATTACAAATAGTTATATATAATAAGTTTATTAATTTTTATAATAATTATCTTAAAAATTATATTAATTGTGATTTCTTATTAATTGAAAATGTTACATTTGTTATATTAATTAACAAGACATATAAATTAAACTCTAATAGAAATTATTATTTTTTTATTCCAAAAATTGGGTTCATAATTTTTTATAAAACAAATCTACTGTATATATTTATATTATATTTTTTTTTATTTATTATTATTTTAAAGTTAAACTTAATAAAAAAAATTTGGTAATGAGATGAAAAGTAATATAATTAACTTGTGAAACTCGTTTAATATTTTTTAAAAAATATACCATTAAAGAAAAAGTTATTAATTACATAAGTTGTAAAAATAATAAATATTAAAAAAAAGTGAAATATATGAGGATGAGAATGATGTAACAGAGTTAAAAAAATAGGGCAACACGAGATGCTTTGGGAACAATAGTGTAACATGTTAGTGGAGATTTGACGTGACATGTCATGTATTTTGTATTTATGGAGGAGTCCAAATCAGTGTCTTTGATTAATGCCCTAAACGAATCTAGCTAGTTTTCAAATCACTAAATAAGGAATGATAATTATTTGTATATTTCCTAAAATGATGAGCCTTTGAGCTCTTAAGTTTTTTTTTCCAAAAGATCGCTATCCTCCCATAAAAGAGTGGTGATGATAATTTATTTTTAAAATGTTATATGTCGACAAAAATTGTTTATTATAATTATAAGAAGTGTACCTGTCTGAAGGGTATACTAGTAAACTTCTTGTACTTTGAAGACCGAACGAGAGTTCCAATCGAATATTCCGGTGAGAAGAAGGGTACCTGCAAAAGATACTCCGACGCTCAAGTCAAAACAGACACAAATATCGATAGTAATTGAATGAACAGTGACGTTACCTCAAGATGTGAATTATTTATACTGACATTAATGGGCCATGTGCCTGATGGGCCCGTACTAGTGTTACCAAATTAGGTAATACGTTTGCAACTTACTTTATATCCGCGATTACCTGTTAATTCATAGTTGAGGCTGGTTAATGTGCTTATTAGTACTCCCTTTTCGATTTAAGGTGCGTTGGTGTCATATAGTGACGTTAAATATTGAGGCCGCCGAACCGATTGGTCGAGAGCTTTGTCCAGCGCACTCGGGTGTCAAGGGTGCCGAGTCCGCACTTATGGGCCTAGGGCATTGTCCCGTACAAGAAGTAATTTCTCAAAATAATTAGAAATCTGAATTTTTAAAAACTTAAACAAAATAACGTGGAAAAGTGAAAGAAACAATATAGTTGTTATTCTGGGAAGTCTGAACTAGTTTTGCAGCGTTCGATTCAGATGAAAAAAACTTGGTGGTGAGTGGTGATGATCGTGAGCAATAAAAAATGCTCCAGTTATTGAGAACTGATCAGAGAGCTTTCCATATCATGGTCCTTTGTGAGAACTGAGAACAAGACAAAACATTTTCAAAGAAATGATTAATTAAGAACGATGAGGAAGATAACAAAAATACCAGTGGGACTTTGAATAATCAAAATCTCAAGTCAAATATCAGCCCTACTCTTTTACTGCTTCAACTACTGTCTGAAAATTCACTCATTTCTTATTCTGCCATTTTTTTTTGCGGGATAATTTTTATTTTTCCAAAAGTACTTGCATTATAAAAAGAAAATATTATGGGGTTTTACTATTGATATTGTTGCTTATTTAAATTTAGCTCTATCTTTAGAGTGAAAAAGATGAATCATATTGTTCGTCTTTTTCTACATGTTGTTGTGTGTGTTCTATTTGGATTGTGCATATTAATTAATTAATATTGTGTTTGAGAATGTTACTTTTAATTTCAATAGCATTCTAGACTTGATAAATATTAAATCGTGTATATATTGTCATAGTCAAATTGAATAGTTTCTGAATGAATCATGCATTACTATTATTATAGTTTGTTTATCTTTATCGATCCCTATAATCTAGTACTGCAAACTTTTGCAAGAAACCTTAATAATGCTTTGCTCATAAAAACAAAAATGAATCGCAAATGATGAAACAAGCTGGAAATCTAAGAAGCCGCTCCACCAATAATGACTGAATGCCACATCAAGGCATGGGCAGTTTTTGGATTCTGTAAGGGTCGAAAAAACATACGTGTATGTATAAATATCAAGATAATACCATACCACATATCACACTCCTGCTTATATAATATGCATTAATATGGACAAGCAATAAAAACTCATATTAGTGTAAACATCTATTTGATCACTTATAAATGTAATTTAGTTTTTTCTATAAACCTTACCCATTAGATGTCAGGTGATACACAATGTAAAAGAGCCATGATGGAGATCGAGATCTCACTTTATAAATTAATTTTGTGATTGTGAGATTAGGTTAGAGTGTGATATATCTCTTTAAAAATTAATATTAAATTAAGGATGTTTGCAGCTATAGTGTGTGCCATCAAATTGATGATGTCGATTTGAAATTGTATGTGGGGATGTCCCACAAATCACGTGAAGGGGGCAACTCTAATGGCAATTGTACTGGACAAAGAATGGTCATTTACAATCTTCTCTAATCTCCTCCCAACCAATTATAATTTATCTCTCACGTGGGACTCTTGGTCCCACCACCACCCTCTCATCTTCACACCGTGTGCTAGATGCATATATAACATTATTTAATTAATCCTATCATTCAGCAGCATTTGATGATACCTAGTTTGTCATAGTTTACATCTTATGGGAGACTCTTCTAAATCTTCTTCTTCATCACCTTCTTCTCCTGCTTCATACATTCATATGGTATATATTATGTATAAAGCTTTAATTAGTTTTTATTATTATTGCTATTACAAGACCATGTTGATGGTGTTAACTAGTTTAATTTGTTTTGTACAAATTAAATATAGGTGCAGCATCTGATTGAGAAGTGTTTGATCTTTCACATGACCAAGGAAGAATGCATGGAAGCACTCTCTAAACATGCAAATATTAACCCTATTATAACATCCACTGGTATGATCGATCTTTACTTTCTATAAAGAGCTTAGAGCAAAGACCATGCACACATGCAAGATCACACTGTTCCTTGCTCGCGTAGAAAAAAAAAAAACGATATATGCATATGGTCATCAAGATAAATATATTTGAATAATATATACCAAGTCATGTCTCACTGAGATCTCGTACTAACTTTTGATTTACAAACCCTATTTTAATTTTTGAATTTGATCAATTGGAATTCTATCTATTGAAATTTACCCAACAAAGTCAGCTGCCAGCCTTCTTTGCTTGTGACTTGCTAGGAAAATCTAAAAGACAGACTAATATTTCGAGTCTTTGATTTCCCTTCCGTTGTTAGTAAAGTTGATTTTTTTTTTCCAAATGAAATTTTTATTGAGTTATAATCTGTTTAGCTTTATGATTTTCAATTCTTGCTTCAAATTCAAGGAAGAGAGAGTTTTTATTGCAAATGAAATCCTAATTAATGTTAAGTGACTTGCATGTTATATTAATATACAACTAATTCAAAATCCTTATAGTTTTGTTATAAACAACGAAAATTATGGGGAATTAACGACGAGGATTAAGATCAAGAAACCATCCAACTTGAATAAATAACCTCTCAATGTATCGATACTAAATAGTATATTTCTTTTTCATGTTTATGCTATTAAACTATATTTAACAAGGCTTTTTATGTTGTGATGTTGTTGTATATGTTTCGAATTAGAAATAATGGGATATGGACATTTTACATAAAGATAATCATATTTCTTTCAAACCTTTGAAAATCTTATAAATTATTTAGTGTTAAACAAAGAAGATAAGATGGGATAATTTGCATCTAGCTAACTCGAAGGATTGAAGAAAAGAAATTGAAAATTTGAACTCGATGTTTTCTCGTTTTGGTTGGAAACAAAACATGAATGTATATATATTGTTGGTAATTCATATATCGGATACAAACCTTCCACCAACCAACAAAAACAGAAGCATGCACGTGCATATGTTGAGAAATTATATATATGATGATATGTTTATGGAGCATAAATATATGAACAGTGTGGAATGAGCTAGAGAAGGAGAACAAGGAATTCTTTGAGCCTTACATGAAGTCGAAGGGCAAAGACAACAGAATGTCTGAGGAGGAGACAAATGAGATGATAGAGAAGATGATAACAGAGTCAGATTCCTCTAACGATGATTGAAAACGATATGAGCTTAGCTAGGGTTTTGGGTTCTTTAGTCCTTCAAAGCCCCATGCAACCTAGGGCTCTCCCCACTCTATACTATCTCTAGCCACTGCTCACTGTACAACGCTATCGTAGGTGCTTTCATGCATGATATATATATGTATGTGGGATTAAAACCACACGTCTAGTAAATACTTTTATTAGAGTATATTCCATATTGTATATACGCGGGACTAATTTAGCAAATAGTTGAGATTATTAGTTAGGCATATTCTATTTTTGAATTTGAATTAGTCTGTTAGGATCTCCAGCTCATACAGCCAAGTTTGTTAGTATCAGATAAGCTCAATAACTTGTATATATACTTCGTTTTTATATCCCTTCTTCAATCAATAAGAATGACAATTTCTTTTACTAAGATGGTATCAAAGCTCATCATTTGAGTTCTGGTAGCCATAAGAGAATTTCGTATTTTTTACATTTCTATTTTCCGCACACAATTTCTATTTTCAAAATGGCACACCAGAACTCATATGAGGATTTCCTCACAAATCCAATGAATCCTTTCCATCTCCATGGAAATGAAAATCCTTCTCAGTCATTGGTCTCCTCTCCCTTAACGGGACCTAATTACCATGCTTGGGCAAGAGCTATGAGACTGGCTCTCATGTCCAAAAACAAACTGAAACTTGTCGATGGATCCATAATTCCCCCTGCGCCAACAGATTCAACATATGGAGCTTGGGAAAGAAGTAACAACATGGTACTAGCATGGATTCACAGATCAATTTCAGATTCAATTCTTCAATCCATTCTCTGGATTAATCGAGCTTCAGATGCTTCGAATGATCTCAGGGATCGATTTTCACAAGGAGATATTTTCAGAATTTATGATTTACAAGAGGAGATTTACAAAGTCCAACAAGGTACTCTTACTGTTTCAGAATATTATACTCATCTTAAATCTCTATGGGATGAATTAGAAAATTTCAGAGGAGTTCCTCATTGTACTTGTTCCACTCCTTGTAATTGTGGAGCAATTCGAAAATTTAAAACCTATAGAGATCAAGATTATGTTATAAGATTTCTGAAGGGATTGAATGAGCAATACGCTCATGTCAAATCTCAGATAATGCTTATGGATCCTTTGCCATCCATCAACAAAGTATTCTCATTACTTGTTCAGCAAGAGAGACAAGTTGATATTGATTCAAATCCTGGGAACTCCACTGTTGTTGCTTATTCGGATGTTAAGAAACATAATGCAGGCAATGAAAACAGGAATTTCAATCACAGGAACAACAACAACAATGATAAGACTTACAGACATGGTAATTTTGGAAGAAGTCATCAACGTCAAAAACCTGCCAGATTATGCACCTTTTGTGGAAAGAATAATCACACAGTGGACTCATGTTACTTTAAGCATGGATTTCCACCTGGTTACAAGTTCAAAAATTCATCAACAAACCTGGCGGAATCAATAAACACAGAAGGAGGAACAGTAGAGAGTATTTCAGAAAGGAAGTCAATTCAAAATCCAGTCAATGCCTTATCTCAAGAGCAGTATAACAACTTAATAGCATTATTACAGCAATCTAATTGTCAAACTTCAGAAGAAACTCCTTCAAACCACCATTCCACCAATCTCACCCATACTTCTGCAGCCTTGCACACACAAACCATTGAAGAACCAGGTATGTCAACTGTTTTTTGGATAGTTGATACTGGAGCCACTGATCACATCACCTTCAATTTAAACATGTTTACCACATATCATAAGATTAAACCTATTCTCGTTCATTTACCTGATGGTTCCACAACTGTTGCTAACACTGCAGGAACAGTTTTACTTTATAAAAAGCTCATTTTGCACAATGTGCTTTACATACCTAAGTTTAAAGTCAATCTCATATCTGTTAGCAAGTTAACAAAATCCAACACATATTCTGTTACCTTTACTTCTAACATTTGTTTGATTGAACAGGCTTTGACCAAGAGGATGATTGGTTCAGCTAAACTGCAGAAGGGTCTTTATATTATGAAGCACCATGACTTGATTGATTCTGTTTATTGCAATTTAATTTCTCAGACCAATAATCCAATTGATAATTCAGTACTGTGGCATAATAGGCTAGGCCATATTTCCCATTCTAGAAATAAATCCTTGTGTAGGTTATTTGATTTTATTCCTGATTCAACACCCTCACCATGTGATGTATGTCAGTTTTCAAGGCAGAAGAGATTGCCATTCAATAATAGTGACTCTTGCTCTTCTACAATTTTTGAACTTCTTCACATTGATATATGGGGACCTTGTTCTGTCATTTCCATTCATGGTTACAGATACTTCCTCACTATTGTGGATGATTTTTCTAGGTTCACTTGGTTAATTTTAATGAAAGCTAAGAGTGAAACTAGAAATCATATAAGAAACTTTATCACATATGCTGATACACAATTCCAAACCAAAGTAAAAATCATAAGGACTGACAATGGTCCAGAATTTCTAATGAACTCATTTTTTGAAGAAAAAGGAATTGTGCATCAAACCACATGTATAGAAACACCAGAACAAAATGGTGTTGTTGAGAGGAAGCATCAACACATCCTTAATGTAGCTAGAGCTTTAGTGTTCCAAGCCAATCTTTCACAGTCTCTTTGGTGTTATGCAGTGACTCATGCAATCCATATCATTAACAGAATTCCAACTCCAACCTTGAATAATACTTCACCCTTTGTCAAACTTTATAATAAACCTCTTTCAATCTCTCATTTAAGAGTTTTCGGCTGCTTGGCTTTTGCTACATCACTACAAGCCAACCGAACAAAGTTTAGTACAAGGGCCATTAAGTGTGCCTTTCTTGGTTTCAAAGACACTACAAAGGGATACATACTTTATGACCTGAAAACCAGAAAAATCTTCATGTCCAGAAATGTCACCTTCTTTGAGTCAATCTTTCCTTTCCATAAATCTCAGGATCAATTTCAACCTCAGGCCACTACACCATTTCCCTTGACCTTTGATAATTACATACTTTTTCCTTCACCGACAGCCAATCTGCAAAATCCTGCTCCTATAATTGATCCTATTCCAAACACTCCTCAACCTCATTCACCTACACACAGTTCTTCACCAAACTCTCCCCCACAGAATGCACCAGATTCACCTCCACAGAATCCACCTCCTCCTCCATTAAGGCAATGAGACAGAATCAAGAAATGGCCAACTAAATATAAAGACTTTCACTGTGGCTACAATGCTAACCAATCTCCTCCAGGTAAATACACCACTCCTCATCCTTTGTCTAAATCACTTTCTTATGACCATTGTTCTTCATCCTATAAAACTTTCTGTTCTAACATTAATGCCCAAACTGAACCCAAATCTTATTATGAGGCTTCACAATTTCCTTGC
The DNA here is from genome assembly GCF_000230855.2 of Cajanus cajan. NCBI lineage: Eukaryota > Viridiplantae > Streptophyta > Magnoliopsida > Fabales > Fabaceae > Cajanus > Cajanus cajan. The sequence goes on from NC_138523.1 coordinate 60,173,505, forward strand.
TGGAATAATGCTATGAAAGCTGAAATTACTGCTCTAGAAAAGACAAACACTTGGATTTTGGTTGAACTTCCTCCTGGAAAACATCCTATTGGTTGCAAGTGGGTTTATAAGATTAAGCATAAACCAGATGGCAGCATAGAGAGGTACAAGGCTCGTTTGGTTGCTAAAGGCTTCACCCAATTGGAAGGCATTGATTACTTTGAAACCTTCTCTCCAGTTGCCAAAATCACCACATTCAGAGTTTTGTTAGCTCTTGCAGCAGCCAAGGGTTGGCACTTACAACAGTTATATGTGAATAATGCATTCCTTCATGGTGATTTAGATGAGGAAGTATATATGAAACTACCTCCTGGACTCACTGCTGATTCTCCTAATCAAGTGTGTAAATTGCAGAGATCCTTGTATGGCTTGAAACAAGCCAGTAGACAATGGCATTCTAAACTCACTACTGCTCTTCTCTCCCTAGGCTACACTCAATCAATGGCAGACCATTCATTATTTGTTAAAAATACAGGATCTTCATTTACTGCTCTACTAGTATATGTGGATGATATTTTGCTTACAGGTACTGATTTAGCAGAAATTAATCATGTGAAGAAGTACCTAGATGATCAATTCAGCATTAAGGATTTAAGTGATCTGAGATACTTTCTCGGCTTAGAAGTTTCTAAATCAGCCAAAGGGATTGTTCTAAACCAGAGAAAATATGTTTTGGATATCTTATCAGATGCTGGTCTATTAGGAGCTAAACCTGCTGCCACTCCTATGGATCCTTCTACAAAATTACAGGCTGACAAAGGGATTGCATATATTGATCCTGCAGAATTCAGAAGAATCATTGGTAAATTGATCTATCTCACAACTACTAGACCAGACATCTCCTATGCAGTCCAACAGGTCAGTCAATATGTCTCTAATCCACTTGATTTACACTATAAGGCTGCCATTCGAATCCTACGATACTTAAAAGGTTGTCCTGGCAAGGGCTTGTTCTTCCCTTCTTCCAATTCTCTTAAACCTTCTGCCTTTGCTGATTCTGATTAGGCATGTTGTCTTGACACCAGACGCTCCGTGACTGGTTATTGTATATTCCTAGGAGATTCCTTGATCTCGTGGAAATCAAAGAAACAAGGTACTATTTCTAGAAGTTCGTCTGAAGCAGAATATCGTGCCTTGGCTCAATTATCGTGTGAATTACAATGGCTACAATATCTGATGACTGATCTCAAAATTTCGTTCCCTCTTCCTATTTCTACTTACTGTGACAATCAATCTGCAATTTACTTGGCTCACAATCCTACTTTTCATGAAAGAACAAAACATATCGAAGTTGACTGTCATGTTATTCGAGCTCGAATTCAGTCAGGTCTTATTCATCTCTTGCCCATCTCCTCCGCCTCTCAAGTTGCAGACACCTTCACCAAATCTCTACATGCTCATCCTTTTCAGAATGCACTGTCCAAGTTAGGCATGTATGACATCCATAGCCCAACTTGAGGGGGGGTATTAGAGTATATTCCATATTGTATATACGCGGGACTAATTTAGCAAATAGTTGAGATTATTAGTTAGGCATATTCTATTTTTGAATTTGAATTAGTCTGTTAGGATCTCCAGCTCATACAGCCAAGTTTGTTAGTATCAGATAAGCTCAATAACTTGTATATATACTTCGTTTTTATATCCCTTCTTCAATCAATAAGAATGACAATTTCTTTTACTAAGAATTATTTTGTGTTAAACAAAGAAGATAAGATGGGATAATTTGCATCTAGCTAACTCGAAGGATTGAAGAAAAGAAATTGAAAATTTGAACTCGATGTTTTCTCGTTTTGGTTGGAAACAAAACATGAATGTATATATATTGTTGGTAATTCATATATCGGATACAAACCTTCCACCAACCAACAAAAACAGAAGCATGCACGTGCATATGTTGAGAAATTATATATATGATGATATGTTTATGGAGCATAAATATATGAACAGTGTGGAATGAGCTAGAGAAGGAGAACAAGGAATTCTTTGAGCCTTACATGAAGTCGAAGGGCAAAGACAACAGAATGTCTGAGGAGGAGACAAATGAGATGATAGAGAAGATGATAACAGAGTCATATTCCTCTAACGATGATTGAAAACGATATGAGCTTAGCTAGGGTTTTCGGTTCTTTAGTCCTTCAAAGCCCCATGCAACCTAGGGCTCTCCCCACTCTATACTATCTCTAGCCACTGCTCACTGTACAACGCTATCGTAGGTGCTTTCATGCATGATATATATATGTATGTGGAATTAAAACCACACGTCTAGTAAATACTTTAAAAATTAAATGCAGAATGATTCCTTATTTTAATAACATGTAAAAATCTGACGGTATATCAAATTAAACTCTAACCAAATATGTTATTATTTGAATAAAATAAATAAAATTGAAGATATATAATCGACTATGTTTTACAAATCATTCTTATCATTAATGAAATATGAAAATGCGCACTAGTTTATCGACCATTGATTTCACTGCAGTTAAACTGTATAATCAACTTAGTATGTTCAAAAATATTTTGAGAGTATATGTCTTTAATATATAAAAATATTAAATTAACGTAAAATCATAAGATTTTGAGTATTATGAAAATTTTAAACTAATATAAAAATGACCTTATATAAAAAATATTTAAAAAAATTCAAGATAATAGATAAAATAATAATAATATATTTATAAAAATTTTGGCCTTTATTTGTTTAAAGAATCATTATTTGTCGAACAAAATCATTTAAAATAAACTTTCAACTGCATAAACTCTCACTACTAGAATTTCTTTTATTACATGCGATTTTTTCTGCGAATTTTTCATAAAAATTTGCAGGAAACATTGTTCTTGCGAAATTTTATCTGCAGGTAATACCTTCGTAGATAATATTTTTTTACGAATTTTAAAATTCACAAGAAATTTTCCTGTGAAATTTCTTGTGAAAAAAATTCACAGGAAAGTTTCCTGCAAAAAAAAAAATTTATAGGAAAGTTTCCTGCAAAAAAAATTCGCAAGAAAGTTTCCTACGAATTTTTTCGCAAAAAATTTAACTTTCAAATGCTCACAATGAATTCATCCGAAGCATTTGTTTTCATGCCTCCAACATGTGATACATAATCTTTTAAATTCTAAGATGATGGTAGATTATAAGTCTAACACTCAACCATATAAATCAACTTGTAAGATAAGTGTTGTCCCAACTTATATACTCTTTAATTGCTTTATTTTCAATCGATGTGGGATTTGAAGTTTTTTTAAAATATTAAACTTATAAATTTAAATATATATTTTTTTATTTTCCCTGCGGATTAAAATTTTGCAGGAAAATCCGCAGGAAAAGTTACTTGCAAAATTTTTCTACCATTTAATAAACTTTATTTTTACAAGAAAATCTGCAAGAAACAAAATCAAATTTTTACAATATTTTTTACAAATTTTTACCATAAAAAAAATTTCTATGATTATTAAAATTGTAGAAAAATTTGTAAGAAATATCTGTAAATTATTTTTCGCAAAAAAATTTTGTGAATATTTTTTTACAGGAAAATTCGCAAAAAATTTCTGCGAATATTTTTTTGCAAGAAAATTCACAAAAAATTTCTAAGAATATTTTTTTGCAGGAAAATTTACAAGAAAATGACACTTTTCTAGTAGTGTCTTCACTAACGAATGTAAGTTTCCCTCTTTCTGAGTGATGGAGACATTGAAGTTGATCTAGAGTCAAAATAATTACTTGGAGGGTCTATGACTAGAGCTAGGACTAAGAAGTTAGAGGAGTCTCTATAACAAGTGATTTACAACAATTTGTGAAGTTACACTTAAGAAAAAAAACTTAGAGGCCAAAATAATTCAAAATGTACTAATCATTGAAGGTCAATAGTGACTTAGACATTTTAAAAAATAAAAATAAAAATAGTTATAATAAAGTATTTATGGCTGGTTTTTAGACCAAGACCTCAAGTTTCTTTAGGTCTCACTTAATCGCAAAGACATTTTATTTAGCTTGTAATGGTGATAACGTATTTATCTTTTATTTACTTTTTTGTACGTGAGAACTATTTTGTATAAGTCATTTGGGTATGAATGAAATGACAGATTTGAATGTTTATTTTTCTGAAACGTGAGAATTGTCTCTGCTAGGGTTCTTCCTTGAACCATTTGATCTTATCAAGAATTCACTAAAATTCTTGTGGCATTCCTAAAGGCTTATCAAACGTCAATTGTTTGTGGAGCCTATCATCTTCTTCCTCATTCATTTTCTGTTTCCTTGTTATTTTTCCGCATTGCTATAATTTTCATAATCTGTCAAAACTTTCTTGTTTTCATATTTCCGATTTTACTAATCATTTTTCAGTGATTTATATGTCTAAATTGCATTTTAGAATGTCATATTTCATCACGTCGTGGAATCGTGCAATTATGAAATTTGCAGAGTAAGATACAATTGATCTAAACACTATCGTTAAGTTTGTGCACGATTTCACATCAATGAGACTCCAAGATCTTTATGTTTTATGGTATGTAGTTCTCTTGAATTGTGAATTTTAGAAAAACTACATACATCTTAGATCTTACAATATGAGCCCTACAATATAAACTGCATGTCATTGTGGGTCAAGGGTTGAACAATAAATTTGTCTCAAGCCATTGAGATGAAGTGACGATGAAGTTTACCAATCAACAGTATCAAGAACAGTTGTGATGAACAGTTATGTGAACAATTGCGATCTGGATGAATAGTATTAGTAGAGTACAAGTCCAAATCAGTGGGTACAATGAAGACAATCCAAACCTCTTAAAAAAAATCAGGAGGAAACTGAAAAATAATTTTGTTTCTAACATTGATTATTACAAAATGGTGAAAATCACTCCCATATACTTTATGGTAATGGCATAGAACTTTCTTAACAGTGAGAAAACCCCTTGACATGAAAAGTGGTAGCACCCAGCACCCGTCAAGTTATCACCAATCATTTAGAGTTATTTCCACTCCTCAAAATAAATAACCAATAAGTCCCTTTATTTTAGTTAAATTACTTATAGAAAAAACCTTCTTCTCTCTTAAGAGGTGTTTTACAATGTCCGTGGGGCACAAAGATGTCGAGCAATAATGCTTCATGCAAAACCCGTTAATGATTCAACCGTAGCTTATGTTAAAGATCCCACAAAAGTATTCTCTTATTATGGGAAGCCTTCTATAAGAATCTGAAGATCATTGGTGCTCACATTGTAACAAACATGATTCAAAGTGCATAGGAAGGAAAAAGTTCAAAGTCGCATTGGAGGACTCAATTTCAAGGGTAACTCGGGAACATACCATTCAAAGAACATCTAACTCAGAAATTTAGGACCATATCCAATTCCTCTTGGTAAAGAAAATTTTTAGCACCTAGCAAATGCTAGCATGAAGGTCTGGGAGGTGGGAGCTCTAATGGACTTTTTATAGCAAGACCTTTTGGCAACTCTCTAACCATGACTCGAAATATATAGTTATAGCTTAACTGGATTGAAAAATCTAGTGTTATTGACTATAGATGTGCGTGTTACCATACAAGTTACATTGCATTTTATTTGTATTTTGGGTTATATTAATTGTGTTCCACACTTTTGACACTATTGATTTGTTCGTAAAAACGTGTTTTATGTCTATCTTTCAATCAAACCTAATCTTAATCCTTGTTTTAAAATCAATAAATTAGGCTTTTGCATTTATGTAAATATGCAGTTTTGGCATTTCACATGTAACATCATTAGTAATGTTTGTTGACGTGGATGACAGTGACATCAGGAACTAATTCCAACACATTAAAAGCTTTTGATTTTGAGTATTCATCAATTTTAAAGTACAAGACTATCTACCATGTTCTTTGGTATCATGTTAATGGATAATAGTTACATTAGCATCTAACTGATTTGACAAACAGCAACAAACACTATTGAAAGCCGATATATATAAACAAGCTTAAACAGAAATTATACTGAGCTAAAGCACCAAAAACAGTCAACAGATATACAGACACCCAAAAACTAATACATAGCTGTGAGCCAATTTTAAGGTGGGATCATCAGTATCAACCTCAAACAAATCAAAGATAAAAGTTATGAGGACAAAATCTTAGTGCCAGTGACTCCTCCCCACACCTGTGTCAGTTCAACCATCAATCGCCACCCACTTGCCTCTTCCAGGAGTCTTCCACAATCAGTTCATCAACTCCCCAATCTTCATAGCTGGAGAATTTCGCCAAAGATGATAGCAGTCAGTGTGACATTAAGAATGGAATCCTTGACCCCACCCCAAAGAACAAAATGTCTCTCACTTATATAAGGGGCAGAATTTACCTTCCATCAGGCAAGTAGCGCCGGATAGTAAAGGGTATTTTCCGCTCTCGAAGCTCCTTCATGGCAATCTGTTCAAGTTGGGACAACAAAATATCGGACATTATAAACCAGAGCTAAGTGCTAACCAAAAATACATGTATCCCGGAATCCTAACACAAATTGTGAGAACTGTCAACAACAAATAATAAAAATTACAGAACAGGTAGGAAATAAAACTAAGGATAATTGGTATTAAAAAAGAAAAGTTCAAAATGACGTTGAATGAAAGTAAACAAGCTCAAGAAGCTAGCAGCAACACAGGTAATATTGGACATGGCTCTTATCAGCACACAAAATGCAGAGACTATCAGTGTGTTTGTTTTACCATATGAATATCAATCAACGGGTTTTTTACACTTTCCAAAGCAGAAATGTAGAAGCAAGGAAGGGATGAATTAACGTTCAGTTTCATCCGACATGAAAACAAACACACGCTATATAATCAACTTATTCCTAGAATGGAGTGCAGAGAGCACATTGCATTCTCCAGGACACCAAAGAACTTGAGAATCAAATAACATTAAACAATAACAAATCACTTTTTCAATAATAAATAAACATTTAACCAGATTCAACATTTGAAGACTGAAGCAGTGCATAGAACCTATCAGTTAAGCTCAATAATGACGACAACCTTTACTTGGACAAAAAAAAAAGTTTCATGACATTGTTGGAATATTAAAAAAAGCCTGCCATTGAAAAACTAAATTACAAACCAAGTTAGGTTATGCCAAGAGCCGTTTTTCAAGGGAGCCAGAGACAAAGGAAAGCAAGCTATGATGAGGAAAGTAATCTACGAGCTGATAAAAGGAATCTCTATTAATTATTCCACCTACTTTTAGGATTAACATATTTTTTATGTAAATTAATCTTCCCATCTTAGGAATCTCTATTAATTAAAAGGAATATATGAAAAGACAGAATTCCATCTTTCATCCATGATTTATCTGCATATTTGTACAATTGCAGAATTATACATCAGTAGTGTGCATGCAATGGCACAACATTTAATTAAGGAATCAGTAGATCACTAAAGTGGTAAAAGTGAAAGATTTTTTAATGAAATATTTTCTACACTTGATAGAACAGCATATGGAGATACCACAGTTATTCGGAAATCTGAAACTGGCATAATAAGTTTGGCAATAGAATACCCACATTGTACTCAAACAAATTAACATCATAAGAATTGAAGTATCAAATTGCAAAGAGAACAAACGGTTCCATTACCTCAAGTGGGTCAGTTTCCCCTTCCAACTCTACCATGACAGGTGCATTCATACTGCTCAGCAAGAAAGGTAACATGTTACAAATAATCAACAAGCGGAATCCTAGGTTCACGCTCACGAAGTTCCAAAGAAAACCTGATTTGTAGGGCGCGAGTACCCAAAATCCTGGCACGCTCATACTTGGTCATATATTTCGATGTCTTCCGAGGCCGCTCTACTGGTTGCTCCTCTTCCTTTTCCACAGTTTCAAGAGGGTCTCCAGTTGCGTCATCATTTTTGTTGTTATCCAGCTCCTCTTCTGCTCCTTCCTGCATCAATCAATCCAACAGTAATTCCATTATTTCATTCATCACTAAGCTCCATAGCACATGTTCATGCAAAATAAAAAGAAAACACACAAGGCGGAGAATTTTGTACCTCAATCTCAGGCTCTTGTGGCTCATCCTCATACCTGCACCACCATCCTTTATTCCATGAGAAATCATTCAATGGAAATAGACAAATTACAAAACGCAGGGCTCTAACCCTGTTGATTGAAGCATGAAGTGTAATTGTTAATGAATGTTTGAATGAAAAGGGGAAACATGATCATACCCAGTGGAGAAATATTTGAAAAGTTTTTTTACTGTGCTTTAATATTCAAATACAGAAACAAAAATAAAAATACTTAAAAAACTCTCATCTGGATTTCCAGCATAGGTTTTCAATAGGTAAATTAAATTTGGCAAAACCCTAATTTGTGTATCAGTGTTAGAGAGAGAATGAGAGAGAGAGAGAGAAAGAACCCCATGTCCATGTCATCATAGTCATCATCAGCCATCACGATTGCAGAAATATAGCCGGTCTCTGAGCTTAAACCCGCTGTCTATGCCCTAAAAACCTTCACAGATAGACAATGAAGAATCAGAGACTTTGATTTTAAACGTGCTAATGCTAGCTTGTCTATCTTAGCAAAAAGCACCGAATAATTAGAAGAAACTAGCAAGCATGACTTATCCAGAACGTAATAAAATTACTACAAATCTTCTGAATAAAAAATACGACAACTTAGCCAGATAAAAAAAAAAAAAATACAATGCGAGTAAAAAGGAGGAAATTCAAGTCCCAAATTCACCACCTTATAACATACATATAAATACATTATAATTTTTAATAACAGGGCACAGTGAAAAAAACAAAAAAGAATAGAAAGGACAGTATTGACAACAGAGTACCCGTCATGTGTGAGCCTAGGGTTCCGCTAAAGTATGTTATGATTATCTAAACAAAAAAATAAAGGTATTTATTTTAGGCAAATCCAGTGTTGTCTACGGATGAAAAATTGACCTACCCTAAATCCTCTCAAAAAATGCACTATAGCAAATTTAAACAGTAGTAATTAGGGTTTAGTAGAGCAAATGAAGAAGGGGAGGGAGAAGTCAGAACTCAGAACTCGCTTTGATTGTGAGAAGAGAGGGGAGCGAGTTGAGAACGAAAGCAGAGAAACTCAGAAACCCTAGAAGAAAGAATGTGGGAAAAAATAGACACTAGTACCAGCATAAATCGGTTGGGTTCGCCAGATTTTAAATGGATCCGATATGTAACCTAATCAAAATTTATCCAATTAGATAATTTTTAAAAAAAAATTAAATATTTCAAAATAAATATAAATTGTTTGATACATTATTTTAAATATAATATTATTAAACTATAAAATAAATGATAAAAAATTTAAATTCTAAAATTAATTTATTAGTTTATTATATTATTATCAACTCAAAAATCAATATTAATTAATACAAAATAAAATTTAAAATAAATATATTATATTATTATAATAATATTAACCTAAAACACAAAATTTATTACTAAATAAGAGTAATAATGAGTATTGTTATGAACAAATGATCATTCAAACATTATTATTATTATTATTATTATTATTATTATATGGTCAGATCGAATCAGATAATAGGTTGAAAAAATAAAATATGTTACACGACCTATACAGTGTTGGATTAGAATAGGTCTATTTCAAAAACTGAAAAAATCAGATCCAAACTCATTAAATTAATTTAGATCAGTTCGGATTCATGATTATCTGTATTCACTTACACCATTAGACACTAGTATTAAATATTTTTTTATGCACCATTTTGTATAGAGTATTAATTAATCTTCCTCATACAAATTTCAAGAATTATATTAAATATTTTGTAAAATTAACCCAAAAAAACTATTTTTTAAAGACTGCTCTTAGAAATTACAAGTATTTTAATTCTTTTTCATTAATGCGAGTATTTTCATAATTTATTATTTTTATTTTGTTTAATCTATTAATTTTATTCCTGTTTTCAAATTAAATTTCAATATTTTTACAAAATATATTGCTAGTTAAAATAATTTTTATTGTTGCATAAATGATTTGTTATATATCTAAAATTTATAGGTTAAAAATATATTTATTTATTTATTATAAATTTTAAATATAATATAATTTGTATATTTGAAACTATTTATTTATTATGAATTTTAATTATATAAAATAAAAGTTTATAATAGCCCTTTTAAATTTTAGTTATATAAAATAGGAATATATAATATTTCTTTTGGCTTAAGTATGTTTTTAGTCTCTTAGATTTAAGGTAAATTTATTTTTGGTCCCTCAAATTTGAAATTGTTGTTTTTAGTCTCTGAAATTTTTAAAAATATTGTTTTAGTCCCTTTGATCACAAATAACATATTTAAAAATGACAAATTAAGATGGTTAAAAAATATTAATAGGATTTAATGTGATATTTTTACTAATAGGTAAATTTTATGCAATAATATTTGATAAATTTTTTAACAAAATTTGAATATAAAGACTAAAATAAGATTTTTTTAAATTACAATGACTAAAATAATAATTTTAAATTTAAAGATCAAAAATAAATTTATTCTAAATTTAAAAGACTAAAAACATATTTAAGTCAATTTTTTTTTGTTTAATAGAATAAAATACGAGCACTAAAAAAAGTTAACACACTTAGCTCAACTAAATAAGCTCATGATAAATAAAAATTAATCTTGTACATTTTTTGGGTTTATAATTTATCTAATCTTGTATGCAGACTAAACTTTTAAAGTGTTATAAAGGACAAAAAAAATTATAGAAAAATATTGACAACGATCTATTTTTAGTATTCTTTATATTGTTATCTTAACTCTTAAAAATTATAAATTTTAAATAGGTCTCACTTTTAAATCAAAATATCCATTAAATATAAATAAGACTTATTAAAATTTATAATAACTATTTTATTATGTACAATATACACGTTGAGTTTTATTATTTATAGTTAAAATTTATAATAAATTAAATATAAAAATAAAATAATTTAAATATATAAAATATATTTATAATTTGTATAAATATATATTTATAAGTATATAAATAAATAATATACTAGATTTATGAGAAATGATTTATATTGTTATAAAAGACTATTTTTAATTAATAATAATTTATTTTTAAAATATTTACATAAACATGATTAAAAAATTAAATTAAATAAGTGGTTAAATGAATCCTTATAAACACTCAAAGTCCCTTCAAATGCTCTTATTGAAGAAAAAACCTAGATAATTTCACTCAAGATAATTTTCGGTATTTAACATATACAAATGTAATTATTTTTTTTTTTAACAAATTTTAACTTATAATAAAAAATGTTAAAAATATTGCTAGCATTCTTCACATTTATATAAAACTCTAAAAAATAATCTCATTAAGAAATAGTTTTTAAAAATATTCTCACTGAATATAATTATATTTTTTATAGAGAGAAATATTACATTTGTGTTAAAAAATGTTAACAGAAAATTTAGTTTGTATGTTAAAAACATTTCTACATGTTTCAGCTTTTTTATTGGTTTGACGACTTCAAAATAATTTGGTTCAGTTTTGAACTCTTCCCTTGTGCTAATATACAGAGTTTTGCTCTCCAATAAAAAAAAAGTTACTGAGTTTGTAAAAAGAGAGAATGATTACCATCATCCAAATGCTTAGTGCCACCAGTATTATTCGTATCGCAAAAATAAAATAATTAGGACTCTGGATTATACGTCTTACATCTCTTATTCGTGCAATTCATCTTCCTCAATGTTTCAGAAAATCCCATCTTAAATCTAAAGGAAAGAAATGACTGTTATTTAATGTTTGACATGATTAGGGAGTGTTACATTGAGGCAGCAATGGTCACGTTGAGACTTATGTGAAAACCATTATGAAGTTCGTCATTAGCATCATGTTTTCAAGATTTCGAATGGCAAAATCCGGAACTTCATTCCACAACAAAAATTTGCTATTCCCGTTATGTTTTCTTTCTTGCTAAACGCACAAAATTTTATTTTACCCATTTGAAATCATGCCCTGCAGTTGATACGTGGTTTTTCTGAATTTGCACTTGATTTTTTGGTAATTAGCAAAGTTGGAAGTTGTCACATAAAAAAGTTTTTCGTTGATTATAAATTTAGCAGGCAGTGGATAAAACACGTTCCAATAAACACACGAACACACTGCATGTTTATTATTAATTAGGGGAACAACCCTCTTAAACATGACGAGTTCTCCATCCTATAGTTAACAAGGTTCAACCACAGTACATATCTGATATTCAGATACCTCATAAGTTAGAACTACTTCAAGCATTCACCTTAGGGGCCCATCCAGCAATAACATATTCCTTTGCGGCCTTGGTTTTCTCAAATGATTCCCGGGAGAAGAGCAGCTGTACCAGAATATAATTTTCCATTAACAAACTAAATCATTTACAGCTGCACTATTCAAACCAGCAATTACAATTGCAAAAGATTCAAGTTGATGATATGGACTTAGAATACATCATTACTCAAGTCTAAATTGTAAGAAAGGTTTTTAACTCTGACTGACCAAGGAAATCAGGTGAACTCATGAGACTTCAGTAACTTTTGAGTTAAAATTTTCAAACTTCAAGCATATAAGGTTTAGTTTCAGTTTATAATATGGTCCAATTAGCCCATTTAAGGGCTGTGTAGTAGCAATATATGAAATCAGTCAAATATGCACTTCAAATTTTAGATACAGATGAATGTCACGAAAGAGGCATTAGTAATTAATCTAGGACACCAACTTCTTTCATGACAGTTCTCAAGCAACCCTCAATTTGATCTGCTATGATTTTTTGCTTGTTATTTTTGTTTCTTGAGAGATTGCCTATAATTAAATTTTTTTCATTGAGTGACATCAATTCAGTTTGAATAAATAGTACATCTTGATGACAAAAATCATTCAACAATTAAATTCTTGTACTAATCTTTGAAGGATCACATTGATGTTTCAAATATTATTTGAGGAGAAAATTAGAGATTTACGTTACTCAATGCAGGATCAATTCACAAGAGAAAAATGGATTGCCTTTTGTGCACTGTAGGCTGTAGCACAGTATTTTTGTCATGCACAATCAGGATTAGACTTCTTTATTGGTAAACAAGTTTTTTCTTAAACCAAAAGACCAGTCTTTTCCAATTGCGTTTACTTCTTTATTTTAGTCTTTTTTCTTTTCAGACGGTTTATGGTGACTTCAAGGCATAAAAAAGTAGTATATAATAAATAACTGATACTTGAGTCGTTTTAAAGAAATTTTAAGCATATTGGGATGACAAGTTTGACCATAGAAAATTTTCATCACCAAATACCAATCAATGTCACTGTTCAATAGCAAAGCAAAAGACACACCTAAGTAAATTCCAAAAGAGTACATGCATCGCAGAAAACAACCGCATACCTTGGTGTAGTTGTGGACATGTGCCAAACTTTCAGGAACACTCCAACTCTTGAAGTGGCCAAGTGTTATCACTAGATGGTACAGTTTTGGTGCCAAACTCAGATCAACAGCAGTGACTTTCTCCCCAGCAACATATGGACCCTGGCCATGCCACCAGCATATTAGCATCGATAATTAGCCATTACAAAAAAATAAATAATTAACAAAAATAAAATTAGTTTATTATAAATTCACATATGTACGTGGGCCTTAAGATGGTCATCCAAAGCACTCAATTCAGAAACCAAAGCTTGCTCTGTTCCATCATTTGAATCCTTGCTCTTCAGAAACGACACAAAAGACCCAAATATCTTTGATCCCCTGCAAATGTATACATATTGTGTAAAGTCAAATTCAGTACTGAAGAACAACACTCAATTCAAATAATATCTCCTAAAAAGATTAGAACAAGGCATAAGCTAAGGAGAAAGAACCCTTATTTTTTCTAACCAGAATGAATGTACAGCAGTTCACATAGCCACAATCACAAATAATAACCGCACTCACCCACCCAAAAAAAACACTCAAAAAGGGTTATGACTGTTATAAATGTTAGAAACAGAGCATCAAATAAAATTGAATATAGACACAACATTCTCCTGAAAACCATTTCACAAAGGTAAAGTCAATAGTGATACCACCACCAAGGGTAACAGCATTTTGAGTTGTGAGTACAACAAGGACCTTTTTGTTTCACAGATTCAATGCTCCCACCGGTTCAAATTTCAAAATCAGTTACATTTAACATCACTGTGTGAACACAAAAGAAACAGAATAGAAAATATTCCAATAAAGGAGGAAAAAGTAAAGCTAGAAATGAAAAAGAAGAAAGGGTGATGGAAAAGTCTCATACACAGAGGCAAATTCAGGAGGAGTGACGAGAGAAGGTTGTGGGTACTTCTCCTCAAGTATCCCCACAATTACATCAGAATCAGCCACCCATTTGCCATCAAACTGAACCACTGGCACCTTCCCTTCAGGGTTAACACCCAAAAACCTAACAATAACCAAAAACAATAAAATTGATACTATTATCACAGCGAGTAAGAGACACACAATGAGAACAACGCACGTAAAGGTTCAACGAAATACCATTCGGGTTTATTACTAAGATCGATGAGGTGGAGTTTGTAAGAGACTTTCTTCTCCTCTAGAGTTAAGAGAACCCTTTGGGAAAATGGACCTAAAACCGAAATCAAACCCATAAATAATAAAACAAATAATCAAGAAAAAGACACATTTTTAGTGACAGAAAGAGAGAGAGAGAAAGAAACATACAGTCTCCGAGAATGTTCGGAGCACCAACAGCGGCCTTGACAGCAACCTCGAGAGCCATTTTTTATGAACGGACACTGAACAAAACAATGTCGAACCACGGTTCTGATCTGCTCGCTTCACACCTTTTTATTACACGATTTTTCACCTTCTCATCTTATTTCCCACTATTTAATGCACTTAATAATAACATCTTATCTTATTTTATTTATGTTCAAATATTAAAATATTTGTTTTTTTATCTGACCAGTTCTACCATGGTCCCATTGCAAATATATATGGTCCACCATGATCTATTAATAAGTCATAACAAGTTTTTTTTTTCTATAACTTAACTTTTTATTAAAATTAATATATAAAATAATTTGATACAGGACATGAACTATTAAATGAAATAAATTTATGTTAATTTATTCTTGAAATAAACAAATCTTTCATTTTATAAATATATATGTCAGGAATAAGATATAATTAATTATTAATATATAAAAATTTATATTGATAATATATAAATGATTAACTCATAAATAATATGTAAGATAACATTGAAAAAACAAATCTAATGCATGTAGGGTAGATGTTATTATTCTAGTACATATATCTTTATAGATAACAAACACATATCATTCTATATAAATAAATCAACCTTTAAATAAATATAAACATTTATCTTACACGATAATATTTTTAGGAATTTCTCTTAAATAAAAATTTTTTTTTATTAACATTTTATTCAATTTATTTATTATTTATTATAAGTATTTACTAATTAAATTTAAATATTTTAAAAATATTTATAATAAATAATATTATACTATAATATAAATTATTTACTATAAATTTATGATTCTTTTGAATTCCACATGTATAAAAATATTATTTAACGCAATTCAACGAAAATAATTATTATATCTTAATCTATATTAAACAAACATTACTAATTTTTTGGAATAGTAATAATATTTCATCTCCATATACAAATTCTCTCGTATGGATACACGGATCAGTAATAATTAATAAGTTAATTATCTGTATATTATTAGTATAAAAAAAATTTATACTGACAACCAATTATATCTTTTAATTATATCATATTATTATTAAAAATAAATATATTTTTAGTAATATAATACAATTAAAAAATATAATTAATTGACGGTATAAAAAAACTTTATACCGATGATTAACTCATAATTAATTCACATACAAACTTTATACTACTTTCTTTTACAACGTATATCAAACTTTATACCGATAAAAAAAAAAAAAAAAAAAAAAAAAAAAAAAAAAAACATCAGACTTAATTTTTCATCCCTTTTCTATTCCATTTCAAGAGGGAAATAAAAACGGTTTTTTATGACTATGAATCGATAGAGGTGAAAAGCAGCATTCCCGAGTGTTCGTTTTCATTTTAAAAAAAAGTTTATTGTCTTTGTTTTTATTGAAGCAGGCTAAGAAACACATAAAAAGTTTGTTGACTTTGTTAAGTTAATTAAAGTGTACGCTTGTGGACTAGATTTAGTCTTAAAGCAAAAAAAATCTAACTAAAATTAGTTCATTTTTGTTTACTTCTGATTTTAAAAATAATAAATTTGAATTAAATTACTATCATTACGAATGGATTGGTTCCGTTTGAATTATAAATTTTCATCAGCATTATTAATTTATTATCCAGAATATTTTATAATTGTCCGGGGAAAATGAAATTATGTTGAGAAAAATAGTAGTACTAGTAGTGATTGAAAAAAGAATGACATTAATGATACTGTTCAATTGATCCCAACCAACAACATGAATATGACCTCATATTTGGCTACATTCATTATATTCGTCACATCCCATATTATTATTAGTAGTAACATCAACAGTGACCTATTTGGTACCAAAAAAAGAAAACAATTGTGAAAGATTTTGTACGAACTTAATGATTTTATTAACAAATTTTATAAAGATTCAATGATTTGAAGAAAAAAAAATTAAGAGATTTTTTTTAATAAAATTTTGTAAGATAGATTCTAATAGATTTGTATATTAAGAATTTAAAAGATTTGAAATAATTTTGTTAGCTTTCAAAGGATAATATGAGTTTTTTTTAAATAATATAATTTATTAAAAATGTGATATTATAATATTAAAATTTATTAAAAATAAACATTTGTTAAATTTTAATAACTTAAAATTTTAACAATATATAATATTTAATAACTCAAAAGTAATCTTAAATATTAATAATTAGAAAATAAATATTAATAAATTATACATCAATATTAATAAAAAAATATATAAAAAAATTTGATGGATAAAAAAAATAAGAGAAAGAACAGAAAAAAAAATTAAATAAATGAGAGATAAATAAATAAATAAATAAAATATGATAACAGGAAAAAGAGTATGAGATAGGAAAGGGAGAGAGAAAAGAGAAGATAAGAGAGAGAAAGGGGGATCCAAACAAGTTCATCAAGGTTGTATGGAGAAGCCCCGCCACACGAAACAGAAGCCACAACTCTCATAGAATCCATTCGGTAGGTGTGTGATCAAAGTTATACCCATGTCATACTAGAATCGAATTCCAAACAAGTTGTGGAGGACATCTTAAACTCCAACATCTATTATTCAAAATACGGTTACACTCTACATAGATGTCATTCTTTACTCAACTCTCATTCGAATCTATTGGTTAAGTTCATCCGAAAACAAGCAAATCATGATGCTCACTCCTTAACTAGGGTGTGAAAATACTACGCTAGCTCTCATATTTTTATTTCATCTCAACATATATTGCACCTCTTATTTTGAATGATATAACTTATATTTATTTCCCTAAAAAAAAAAGTAATTTTATAAGTTGTCAAGAAAAAAGCAATTTTATGATAAATTTTTATATTGAATGCTGTGTACGTGAATATATTCTCGAAGCTCTCACCAGTGCTTTGTTAGCGAATTTTGTGCGACTTTTTTCTCTTTAAATACTTAAATAATTAATCCAAGATTGTTTAAAGTTCTGAAGTGGTGGTCTCCATTAAAAAAAAAAAGGAGAGAATGAAGAGAGAGAAAAAATGTTTTTTTTAAAGAGATAAATATATCATTATTAAAATTATTGTTGTGGAAAATTTCAATTTATTATTAAAAATTGAATATTGTTTTTAATATAAAATATTTTGTTTAATAAAAATACAGAACTTCCTTTTACCTGACTATACTTATAAAAACTAGATAGAATCCTATTTTAATAACTTATATAATATAAACGTGTTGCTAAACTTATTTTAATAGATTAAAGTTGAATAAAATGATATATAGAATTAAAAAACTAACAATTATATTGGAGACTAATAATTTTAACTTATATTTATTTTTATTTATATGAATAAAAGATAATAGAGATAATTATCATAAAATCAAAAGGAGTCGAAAATAAAAAAATGAATATACTATAAATGAGAATATATATATATATATAATATTAGACGAAATAATTAATATATATATATATATATATATATTATTTATTTATTTGACGAAATAAGGGGTCTGAAGATAAATAATTGTTTGTTTAAATGTTAGTTACATTTTTTTAAATAATGTAAATATCAGTTATATTATATAATAATATTAATAAAATAGAAAATCTAATATAACATATATGAAGTATTAAATTATTGAATGTGGACATAATACATACTCAAGATAAATAGTAATTAGAGGAAAAATAATTAGTAATTAATAATAATATTGAAATGAAAATCTAATAATTATTAGTAATCATTTATATTATAAAATTTTATTAATAACAAGTATTAATAAATAAATATATATATATATATATATATATATATATATTATTTTAATTTTATCGATATATTTACATTGTTGTTAATATATTAATATATTTATATTGACAATTTTTTTTTTAAATTTCAAATATAGTATTATTAGTAATTACTATTATTAGTATCAATAACTATTAATTAATAAAATGTAAATGTAGTAGTTATTATTAATTATTACTATTAATTTATTTGAATTTTAAATTTAGTAGCTATTAATTAATATATTTTTTTAATTTGTTTGGTTCATTTGCTTATAAATTTTTATAATTTTAGATAATTTTTTAATTTTTATAATTATTCAGTATTAACTTATTTTATAATAACATTTATATATAGAAAATCTTTGGAGGAAAAAATATACCGTAGTAGTTGTTCCCGTTATATTATTTAATTATGTAATAGTTTATTTTATAATAATATTTATATATAAAAATATTTTAGAAAAAATTATTGGAGAAAAGTTTTGGAGGGATAAATTATTTCCTCTATATATACTATAATTTTTTTTTATCAATAATAAATTATTTTTTATCTGGTAAAATAGTTTTTTATATTTATATCATTTAAAAAGATGATGCAATTATATAAATTTAATGTCAAAAATTATATTTGCTATAATATGTAAAATGTAGTAGTTATTAGTATTGATTATATATGTGTTTTTTTGATAAATTAATTATTTTTTGTATTAGTTTATATTTGGTTTTGTTGAAAGAGGTTTTGAAAGGAAGAAATTGAGAGTTTTGAAGGGAAAAATTGTTACAAAATTTCTTTCCTTTATTTTATTAATAAAAATTGTTATAAAACTTATTCTCTTAATATCATTAATAAATAAAGTAACACTTTGATGATTTTATGTCTAAATCATATATGAACATTAAATTTTAGTTAAAAAATCAAAGGGTGGAAGCATTAATTTAAACTAATCACCTTTAATTTTTAATATTTTTTTTATCATGCAGTATTACTTTAGTATGAGATGGGTCAGTATAGTATGAGTATGAATCCCACTGGTCTGTGTAGAGCATATGGTGCAATGGTTTTGTCACTCTGAGGTCTCAGGTTCCATACATGACGTCCTCAAGTATCAATCACATTCATCATGCGAGGCCATACACTGAAAAAGAAAAAGAAAAAGAAAAAGAAAGATTCCTTTGTGCTGATAAAGTTTCCCATTATGGATTTAAAAAGATGTGTTAATGATTGAGGATGACTTTGTTATTTTGTTTTATAGGTAGCACTTCTGTTGCAAATATATATAAATAAAAAATGGGAATAGATCCATGTATGTGTTCAATCTCCACCACACGACTTTTGCAGCTTTTATGCAAAGATACACATGCTTGGACCGCTGCTCTTTAAATTGCATTCAATACCAGATACACATACACATGCCACTCATTTTCTTTATTTGTTTTTCTAAAATTATTTTGATTCTTTATATATAAAATGTTTATTTTCATCTTTTATATTTTATATTTAGTTCAATTTAGTCATCTTAAAGTAACCATACTTTTTAATTTTATGACATAATTTTGAATGATTCAATTTGTTAATTGCATGAATTAATCCCCTTTGGACATGTGATGTGACATGAACCAAGGAAGCTTTAGAATTTACGAATTATCTTGGGCCACGAGGGTCAGTTGAAACAGTGATCCAATTTATACGTTTGACAAAAGGCCCAAGTAGAAGAGGCCCAATAAGTATGGGAGAACAGAATCCGATAAAAATCTAAACCCAGCCTTTCATTGCATCTCCATTCTACATTCTTCATCGTTGAGTCCTCACACTGTGACACCATGCCCTCTCCAGCGTTGAGAAGCGACGTAGCTTCGGCCTTCTTCGGCCTCGCGTATAGAAACCCTAAACCCTTCACCTTCTCACTCCAAACCACACTTCTCCCTCTCCTACGCAGAACAACCGCAACAACAACCTACTCTCTCTCCGCAACATTCCCTCTCACACCCGCTCGCCGCTTCTCCCTCGCCGCCACCGCCTCCGCCTCCGCTCCGCCTCAATCCGACGACTCCGACGTCTCCACCGCCATCCCGCCCGACAATCGCATTCCCGCGACCATCATCACCGGCTTCCTCGGTTCCGGCAAGGTATCTAATATCTATCAATCCTATTTTCTATTTCTTACGTCTGAATTGGTTTTCACGTTAGGCTAACTTATCTGAGCAGACCACGCTTCTGAACCATATTCTGACCGCGGAGCATGGAAAGCGAATTGCGGTTATCGAGAACGAGGTATGTATTATGCATTCGTGGTTGAGAGTTTGCGGAATCACGTGGTTACGTGAATTTGGATGTGATTGTTTGTAGTTTGGTGAAGTTGACATTGATGGTTCTTTGGTCGCGGCCAAAGCTGCTGGCGCTGAAGATATTATGATGTTGAACAATGGCTGCCTTTGCTGCACTGTCAGGGGTGACCTTGTCCGAATGATTTCCGAATTAGTCGCCAAGAAGAATGGAAAGTTTGACCATATTGTTATTGAGACTACAGGTAACTGAATTTTGTGTGCGATTCTTGCCCTGACTTGCATATTGTTGAACTGAGGTTTTGATTTGATAGACTTTACTCTTAATTAATATAGATGTCATGGACCTCCTCATTAGTTACTCCCTCCAAGTCCTGTATATAAGAAACAAATAACCCATTCATCAAAAAACAATAAGATTAGTTAAGGTGGTTAATTTTTATTAATTATGTCATGAAATTAAATTTTATTCCAAAAACACCCTTAGAATTGGATGATTTATAGAATGGTTACATTTATCGGCACTACATCTAATTCAAGGGATAACTTTTTTCTCCAATAAGTATAATTTCTATGGTTAATAGATCAATAAATGCTTCCACTTGCATGAGGGTAAAAAGGAAGTTGGTAATTATTACACTGTGAAATGGGTCTTTGTTTCTTATAATTAGGACCAAAAAAGAATATCTATTTGTTTTATATATATATAGGACCAGAGAGAGTATTACTGTTGTACATAGTGTGATTTTTTTCGTTGTTTGTACTTCGACAGGTTTGGCAAATCCGGCACCAATAATTCAGACCTTTTATGCAGAGGAAAATATTTTTAATGAAGTCAAATTGGATGGTGTTGTTACTTTGGTCGATGCGAAGCATGCTGGCTTTCATCTTGACGAGGTTAAGCCAAAAGGTGTGGTCAATGAGGCAGTGGAACAGATTGCGTATGCAGATCGAATAATTGTAAATAAGGTATTGTTGACTAATTTGTTCTTATTTCTGAATGGATTTAGTTGTGTGATAATTAAACATTTGGATTATTTAGAAAAGGGCCAATCATTTTTTATTTAGTTTTATCTTAGTATGGTTGACCTTTTTTTTTGGGTACATTTTATGTGACATTGTTCTGTAATTCTATTACATTCCAGGTTAGGAAATAGGAAATGAAATGGATATTCTCTTTATGTCTGAAATATTCGGTTAATATTCTTGTCTATCTTGAACCAGACTGACCTTGTTGGTGAATCGGACATTGCTTCTTTGGTCCAGCGGATAAAGGTTGGTGTCTTTCTCTTCCAATTGTATCTGGGAGTCTAGTTTGTATTTTAATTTTATTTCATTATCGTGCCCCATATGAACTTGGCTGTGTTTCTAATTCAGAATATAAACGGCTTGGCCCACTTAAAGCGGACAGAGTATGGAAAAGTTAACTTGGATTATGTTCTTGGCATTGGGGGCTTTGATTTGGAGAGGTAGTTTTTTGTTATTGTTTCCTGTTTCCTGTATTTGAATTGTTTAAGAAAAAGGAATCTGAATTTTGTCTTACTTGTTCTCTGCACAAGGAGGTTCTTGTTAATCACACGGTTCCCGCGTGACTGTCCCCCTTTCATATATAATATCTGTCTTTTTTATACTGAAATAATTCTCATTTTTGTTGTTGACCATTCATATTGAAATTATTTTCATTTATCTCCTATTCATATACATGTATCTGCAAGAACTGTTGGTGTTAATTCTTGTCCTGAATTGCAACAACGCCCTTAGTAGTCCTCACTTTCCTCCACCTTTGTCATATTTCTTGCTTCAGTGCTATGTATTCCATAACCTTACATGGATATTTCGACTTCTTTGCTTCAATACTATCATTACCTTTCTGTTGCCTAAACCTTCAGATATGATTTGTGTGTTTCCTCTTTATCTATTCTTTTACAAGGATTGAGAATGCCATTAATGATGAAGATGCAAAAGAAGATCATGGGCATGACCATAGCCATGACCACGAGCATGAGCACCATGATCATGATCATCACCACCATCACCATGATCATTCCCATGACCACAAGCATGGTACCTATTAATTTGTCTTGATTCAGCTGTTTTACCATCTCGTTCTTGTTTGTAGTACTAGTCACAATGCACTGGTGCCCATGTCTTATGAGTCTTACTCTTACAAATGAGTGTTTAACTTATTTAATTACACATTCTATTTGGATGGCTATAGATGTATATTATTTCCTCTAATTTTAATATTTGGATGGCGATCATTTCTTTCCTTGTTGCTTCTCAATTCACGAGGACAGCTTGTAGAATACTTTTATTTATTGTGTAGTTGGGAATAAAATTCATTTTGTTTTGTGTACAGAACACCATGATCACCACTCTCATGATCATAGTCACGATCCTGGTGTTTCTTCTGTCAGCATAGTTTGTGAAGGAAGCTTAGATCTTGAGAAGGTTAGACATTGATGTACACTTAATGCCAAGTGAATCAATTTCTCGTTTACATTTGGAATTTTGGGGAATGCCTTCTATTTCAGATGTATATGTAAATGTTGGCATTTTTTGTGTGTACTAAAAGGCTGTCTTTTTCAGGCTAACATGTGGCTTGGTACCTTGTTGCTGGATCGTAGTGAAGACATTTATAGAATGAAGGGTCTTTTATCTGTTCAAGGAATGGATGAGAGATTTGTCTTTCAGGTAAATTTAAATATCTTTACCGTGATGGGATTGTGACATGGAGGTTGAATGAATTCCTTTAAAATTTGCAAGTCTTTGCTATTTATGTTGTTATTATTATTCGTGGAATGAAAGATAGCTTTTTCTGTAACAGGGAGTTCATGACATATTTCAAGGTTCACCTGAAAGGTTGTGGGGGCCGGATGAACCAAGGATAAACAAAATAGTATTCATAGGGAAAAACTTGGATGCTAAGGAATTGGAAAAGGGATTCAAGGCCTGTTTACTATGATGATACTAACAAGATCAATACAGTACTATTATTATCTCTCTTTCGGCGGATGGTGTATGTTGAAGATGAGTGTGCCATGTAGAACACTGAAATGATTGTTGTTTTAAGAGCTTAATCTTTGTGGAGAAAATTCCACGAGAACATCGAACTTGTACAAATTAGAGGACCTTAATCAAAAGTAATGACAACATGAATCAATTCATGTTAGCTATTATTAATTTTACTTTTGGATGTCATAACAATGAAAGTTCCCATCAATTATTTATCTCTTGTATTTTTAACCTCCATACAGAATGTTAACCACTATACAGAATTTCATACACCAATCAATCACAACCACTACAGTACGTCGTCGCATAATTATCATACATTCTTCCAAGTTTATTTTGCAGAAGCTATAACCAGCGGAATGTGACATTGGGCAGTAATTAAACTAGATGAATTCCAGTCTATTTTATATTAAAATTCAAAATATGATATAAATCTCAATATAGCAGAAAAAAATTTCTATATTATTAATTTTTTTTATAATAATTATGTTCTTCTAAAACCGTCGAAGGTTCACATCAAACAGGGACAACAAAAAGAATTTTAAATTTGTCATTTTTTCCTTCCATTATACTAGATCCTACTCTATCCACAACCTTAACTGTAGCATTTACCATAGTTCTATGCAATGCCTCCAATAACTACAACATATGATACAAAAACATGAATCCGGTGCAGATATGGATACCCTACCCTTAAAAAAAAAAAAAAAAATCTAATTAATAGCTTACAGACCCAACAGTGTATGATGCACAACATGGAATTGAAATTGGAAATGCCCGTTTTCCATCTAAAATGGCAAATTTGATTATATCTCTTCATTTGGTTCACGTAATGTGAAATAAATTTGTTTTTAGTTTTTTTTTAAAAAACTTTTTGAGGACACGATTGCTAGTTCACACTCAATAGTCATAATTTTTTTTAAGACATCATGTACTAAACACCAAAAATTGAAAAATAAATTAAACATTAATTTAAGATGTAATATTAATTTTTTAATTAAATTATTTATAAAAATATAAATTTGTCATCAAATATTTTATATAAAAGGTTAAATTATATTTTTAGTCTTTTATCTTATTTCTTAGATTTATTTTAGTTATTTAATTTTTTAAATATTCATTTTGATTCTTTATTTTCTAAATTTATATCATTAGTATTTTAAATTCTTTTTAAACTAATTTAAGACTTAATACTTGTTTCATAAAATTTACTTATTTAAAAACTATTGAATGTAATTGTAATTTAAACCTAAATTATTATAAACATGATAAAAAAATAAATTTAAATTTAATTTTATATTATTTTATTTCGTTTTTGTGATATATTTTTCACACAATTTTTACTGGAATGCTTATAATCTTTTTAGATTTGAACGTTAATTATATTTTATAATTTTTATATAAATGAATCTAATATTATAAATAATAAATTAAAAAAAATTATCTAAAATTATGTTATAAAATTAAAATTAATTATTATTTTAAAATATTTAGATTATTCAAATATAAAAGATAAATGATTAAAATAAATATTTTAATATATAAAAAAATCAAACGGAGAAAAAGTATAATTTAACCACGAAACTAACGTGATAAAACAAATTTAGTGATAATTTTAAGAAAAAAAATCAAACATTAATGCTTAACCCTAAACTCGCATAAATTCATTTGTCCAAAAAACAGAACCCACAGAAATTCGTTCATTTTTCACTTTCCTGATTTTCGGCTTCGTGTGCCCTAGCTCTGGTCTCTCCCGTAGTCACCCAATCACCGAAAACTGAAAAGGTAAGTTTGTTTGAAATTTTTCCATTTTGGATATTTGCTTGCTTATCGTGTTAGTTTTCTGCTGACTGCTGCTAAAAAATACGATGATTAAATTTTTTCGTCGCATATCTGAAACATTGAGGAAATAAATTTGTGAAATTGGGAACAAATCGCAAGATATATGTGTGTGTGAGAAAATGTTGTAATTGCAGAACAGATTGCACTTGCTTCGTTAGAATGTGAAAATACATGTTCTTTGGAATAATCTCTTTGACAGTAACGATTTTAATTCAATTTTTCAAAAAAATATTTATATTTAGGTAACATTATGAATATCAATTTCACTTCTGGAGGATACTTATGAATTTTTTATTTTTTTTGAGAGCGGGGGTGGGGGGAGTTAACCAAATTATACATCTTGCGCTTGGGAACATTTTGACAAATGGGAGCATAGATTTGGTTCATATTCTTTACAATTGGTTCATTTTCAATTTCTGATCTAGCCTGCACTAGCTCTTGATCTGGACTGCGTTTTCAGTTTCACAATTTAGTCACATACCATAGAACGATAAGAAGATTGGTTTTAAAGCAATAACTTGTTTATTTCAGATATTGATGTAACTTCCATAATTGGTGTATAAGAATCTTGATTCTCATTAGGCACACTGATCTTAGCATCATTGTTATGGAGTTGGTTATGTTGTCTTTCTGAAAAAAAGATATTGTGGAATCATTTGATAACAACAGTTATTTTTCCATTGTTTTGGATATAAAAACGTGAACAATTATATGTGAGGGACTTGATCCCCTCAAGCAAGATCTGTAGTTCAAGTTTTGTGAATAAAAAAGATGTGACTAAGAGAGTAGATCCTACCAAAGGTGGCCAGTTGGATTTTTCGGTGCAGATTAGTCATGGATAAAATCAGTTGATATTTTGCACCAATAATATGTTTACTAAAAAAAATTATGTGGGGGATGCTGACATTAACCTCTCTTTAGTGTTCTGGTTTCTCATAGCACTAGTCTTGAAGTGTGTCCAATCCTGATATTTTACAAATTGTGATGTGATACATAAATGCATTTATGAAAAAATTTTGTGAGTGATACCAATGTTAGAACTCAGAAGCTTGCCTCTAAGTCCATTGCGTGTCACTTCAGTTAAATTTTTAATAAATTATGTGCTGTTTTAGCTTGCCTTCACTTTTCAGTTTTAATGTTTTAGACTCTTTGGACATTGTACATTATGGTGAATGGATGCTGAATGTTCTTTTTTTTGTTTCTTTCGACTATCCTGCAAAAGGGTTTACAACCAGAAGAGAAGAGAGGAAAATATGGGTTTCATCATGGAATTCGCAGAGAACTTGATATTGAAGTTAATGGAAGACCCAAAGGAAAGGGATCGCAGGTTCAGAGAGCACGTTTATAAAGTGAAGGACAGATGCGAGAAGACGAAGGAGATGTGGAGCTACCCTATGCGACCCTATGGGTTCTGGACATTTGAGCGCCACAATTCTCAGCTTGCGTGGGATGCCCAGATTAGCCAAGTGGCTGGCAGGAGGGATCCTTATGATGATCTCCTCCAACATTACTTTGCCCCACCTAAATGAGGTATTGCATTTGGAATTCAAAAGTGAAATTTCTTTTTCTTGTTTATGTTCTTTTCATTTTGATTGGAGTTTTCTTTCTTTCTTTGGTGGTCAAGAACTGTGTAGAGGGCGCGATATACATTTTCAGTACTAGTATTTTAGTCTTTTGAGGCTGATATTTTTCTGTCTACTTGCTTATATGAATACATTATGTTGGTTTACAATTAGAGAAAATGTTCTTTTTGATCTTTGTGTCGGGATTCTGTTGTTGGTTAGGATGAGAGTTGATGGTAAGCTCAATGTTGAAAATATGAAAGTATTACAATGTGTTCACACTTACGACAATATAGAATTAGGAGTGATTACACTAGAGAGAATTAGGAAGGTCTTGATAGAGCGAACTTCTTTATATCATTCTTATTAGAATGAAAATAAGTTGGTCAATGAATTAAACTTATTTCACATGTTGAAGTTGACTTATGCACCGGTACTTCAACTATTATACCAGCTCTCTCATTCAACTTCTTCTGCAAAAGCTGAGTTACACAAGTTGGTTTGAACTTGAGAAGTTTAATTCATTTTACCTTCTTATTTATTGAAATTTCCAATAGAGAAATT
The DNA here is from genome assembly GCF_000230855.2 of Cajanus cajan. Classification (NCBI taxonomy): domain Eukaryota; kingdom Viridiplantae; phylum Streptophyta; class Magnoliopsida; order Fabales; family Fabaceae; genus Cajanus; species Cajanus cajan. The sequence goes on from NC_138523.1 coordinate 60,201,322, forward strand.
TATCTGATTATGACCGATGTTGGGGTAACATCTATTGTGCAAAAGATGGTAAATCTCGCCTTAAGTAGTTTGGATGTGTGGAGGGAACTTGTACATGGCCCAATATGGAGAGAAGATTAGCGGAAGGGTAGTACAATATTTAGAGGTAGAGGGAGAGGAAAAAACTATAGGTCAAACCATTAAAAAATATCAGATTTAAATGGTTTGTCATTAGGTATGATTTACAACAGGACATTATGACGTCATTTGATTTATGTAGTCGACCTTAAATGGGAAAAGACTTTTGTTGTTCCCTTAATTTAGTTTTTTTATGAATATTTTTTTTTGTCTTTTCAAGTTTGTTTTTAGTGGGAATTGCAGCTTCTAAACTCGTATTTTATATTGTCTTTTTTGATGCAGTGTTGCTGGACTTGCCAAAAGCATTATAAGTGAAAAGGGATGAATTTGTTGTAATTTCCCCATTTAATCTGCTGTCCTGTTGCATGTTGCAGAAAGTACAATTGATTTGTACTGTTCTTCACATTTCTTTCAAATAAAGGTTCTGTGAAACTATGGTGCTACACAAGATTTGTTGTTCCCCTTGAGAATTTACATTATTGCATAATTGCCCTTCATGAATATATGTCTGCTCTATCTTGAGTTATGATAATGATGTCACGCATGAAGAAGGATGGTGAATAATGATAGCTGGTCCATTTTGATGGCGGATTGTCACTATGACAGTGGAAGGTGAGGGATGACAGTACACCATATTTAAAGTCAAATAGCTTACAAATCCAACAGAGGCCAAAATATGATGCACGAGATGAAAAGGAATTATGGGAATGCCCAATTTGCAAGTAAAAAGGCATATTTGATTTTATCTCTCGATTTTATTTAAGTAATGTGAAATATCGTGCTCATTAATCAATAATCATGCTCTGTATTTTTAAGATATAACATACTAAACACCAAAATTTGAAAATGTAATTAGGTATAATTTTATTTTCAAATATAATGTTAATTTTTAATTGAATCAGGTCCACGTATAAAACACTTGAGTAATAGTGTGAAAGTTAAATTCAATGCTAATTTTATTTCTTTAAGAGATTACTTTAATAAAAAAAAACTCAAACAACAACGAAGTAACATTTTAATTTAGCACATAATTTGAAAAACGAATATAGCGCCAATCTAATCTTAACAGTTTGCTGTTTAACTTCTCAGTTTTTTTAGCTATATTAATGTATTAAATGACACGTGTTTTTCAGTAATAGTAATAATAATAGCGATAATAAAGAAAATAAAGAAAAAAATGTTTGATATACAATGAGAAATTGGAAAGCCTTTGAAGTAATTATTATAAAATAACATCATTTAAAATAAGAGTTTATAAAATAATTTTTTTATACTTTTAAAATATTTAATCTGTTAAATGAGTTTGAATTCTAGATAAACACATGTCCTTAAATAATTCGAAGAGAAAATTAACTCATAATAATTATATTTAACTCAAATATAATTTTATGAGACTATTTGTTGATAAATAATTATGTTATTAGCATCATTTGGGACTATTCAGGTGGTAGAATAATTTAGAATATGGTTATTAAAAATCAGACTCTTCATTCTTTGGTACTTAAATCATTCATTTTGTACCTGTCTGAAAGGTACACTAATAATCTTTTCGTACTCTGAAGGCCGAACTAATATAGCACCAATCTAATCTTAACAACGAAATAACACTTTAATTTAGCACATAATTTGAAAAACTAATATAGCGCCAATCTAATCTTAACAGTATCCATTTGTTGTTTAACTCTTCAATTTTTTTAGCTATATTAATGTATTAAATGACACGTGTTTTTCAGTAATAGTAATAACAATAACGATAATAAAGAAAATGAAGATTAAAATGTTTGATATACAATGAGAAATTGGAAAGCCTTTGAAGTAATTATTATAAAATAACATTATTTAAAATAAGAGTTTATAAAATCATTTTTTTATACTTTTAAAATATTTAATCTGTTAAATGAGTTTGAATTCTAGATAAACACATGCCCTTAAATAATTCGAAGAGAAAATTAACTCATAATAATTATATCTAACTCAAACATAATTTTATGAGACTATTTGTTGATAAACAATTATGCTGTTAGCATCATTTACAATTATATATAATACGACGATTTACGATATATATATATATATATATATATATATATATATATATATATATATATATATATATATATATATATCACCCAAGGTGCAAATTGCCCATTTGTAATTAAGTTACAGAAGATATAAATTATGCTTTGAGGGACCATTCAGGTGGTAGAATAATTTAGAATATGGTTATTAAAAACCAGACTCTTCATTCTTTGGTACTCAAATCATTCATTTTGTACCTGTCTGAAGGGCACACTAATAATATTTTCGTACTCTGAAGGCCGAACGAGAGCTCCAAACGAGTATTCTGGTGAGAGGGAGGGTACCTGTAAAAGGCATTCCGACGCTCAAGTCAGGACAAGCACAGATATTGATAGTAATTAATGAACAATAACGTTACCTCGAGACGTGAACTATTTGTACTGACATTAATGGACCATGTTCTCCATGGGTCCTACGACGGGATTACCCTATTAGGTAATACGTCCCTAATTAGTTTATCTGTGTGATTAACCCTTAATTATTGATTAGGGGTGATTGCTGAGTCCGTGGTTTACTTTACCCGGGACTTCGGCTGTTTTGTGGTCGATCGGGTGTCAGCTACCAGGTTCGGTAAGCCGATCGAGTGTCGGCTACCAAGTTCGGTAAGTTATGTTAACTCATCCTCCTCAGCCTATTTGTGGCCTTAGTGCCATTCCTGAGACTACCAGTTCGGCCGCGCCTGTCGGCCACACATGCTGAAAGGCGTGATCGAGTGCTCTTACCCGTACACCTTTGATTCTAGATAATATTCTATGCAACATTATTGCACTAAGTGGAGTTTGACGTAGCCTCTTTGCAGAATCAACAAACTGCTTTAAGATATTCACCTTGTTTGTCATATCAAGTTTATAATTAATCCATCCACTAACAAAATCAAACTTAATTCTCTTACTTTTATCCTAACTCCTTCTCACACACAAGTTCTTTTTTCTATCAAAATGTCGTTAAATTATTTTTTTAAACAATTTTAAAAATATATAAGTACAATAATGAATGTACTTTTTATTATGAAATATATAATTTTAGCAATTAATTATTATTTGAACATTCTAACTAACAATATAATTATATATTCTCATTCAAAGTTTACAACTACATATATATAAAAGATTATTTAGAAAATTTAAATTTAAATAAGAAATATGACAAGATTTATTGTAAGAGAATATATCTGTGAAACTTTTGTTGTTGAATATAAGGGGGGTGTATTGGATTAGGATTTTAAAGGACTTTTTTAGTTAAAAAAAATCCTGCGGATTTTAAAAGACTTTGCAGGATTTTCATGACTTTTAAGATTTTGCAAGATTCTACAAGACTTAAAATCAAGATTTTAATGGATTCTGCAAGACTTTTAAATTAGGATTTTAATGGATTCTGTGGGATTTTGTGGAGTTTTGACATTTGATAAGATTTAAAAAAAATTATACATTCAAATTTAAAAAGAGTCAAAGATAAAAATAATAAATAAAAAAAATAATGTCTAGATAAATAATAATAATAATTCTCTATAATATTCTATCATCTTTTTATAGCATCCACTATCAATTGTAACAATTCATCGGAATCATCCTTAATCCAAGCTTCATAGTTTTCTTTCTCTTTTCATTTTTCTTTATTATTTCCTTGTGAATCTCCCATTTGAATTACTAAAACAATATATGTTAAAAAATAGTTATATAAATAATTACGGATAATAGACAAAATCAATAAAATTATATTATTATTTTTAGAAGCACACCATCATACAAGATCGAATATATTTTTGCTATCCAAATGGATCAAATACCTCAGTTATTATAAAAAAAAATGTAAAAACGAAAATATAGAAACATAAGATAATTTTTTATATAAAAAAATTAGTATATTCGATACTGAAAAAATATTTAGATATATAATTTTTTTTATATAAACAGAAGTATTTAGATATAGAGAATATATATATATATATATATATATATATATATATATATATATATGATAATTTTTAACGATATTTATAAATATAAATTATTCTAACAAATATTTTAACAATATTTTCTTTTTTAAAAAATAAGTTAATGAAGGCATAAATCCTAAACCCTAAAAAATTAGATATTGCAATGTCTTATGTTAATTTTCTTTTTTTAAAATATAAAAAATCTTAATTTCATAATATAAAAATAAAAAAGAAAAATTCATAGTAAAAAAAATAAAATAATTGTTGAGTCATAAAAAGAGGAGGGATAAGAGTAACAAATTCAAGGGAAAGAGAGAATTCGCAATTTTTATGCTAAGAGGGTTCTTCCCCTACTAAGATTCATTTTTATCTCATTCTACTCACAAAATCCCTAACAAATTCATCTTTTATATATATATATATATATATTGTTGAGATTATGATATCAATTTCATCTTTCACCTTTTTCTTTTCTTAATGTGTGTCATAAAAAAAATTATCACTCAAAAGTTAAAATTTCAAGTATTTTTTTGTGTTATATAAAGGAACAAATTCAACTACATAGAATAAAATAAAGTAAGTCAATTAAAGAGAACGAACAGAAAAATAAAACAAGTCAATGACACTATCATTTACATATTAGAGTTTCACAAAATAGGAGAATGGTATGAGAATAGTATTATATATGAGCAATGAACACTAGTGTAGTATTATTAGTAGAGAAAAAATGGAGAAGACAGGAGCATAGAAAAAAAAGATGAAAAACTCACTTGAAAATTCTTAAAACACTTGAAAAATCATTTCAAACAATCCTTCAAAATCCGATGGGTTTGGATGGGATTGTTTTATGAATCTGGTATTTATAGATAACACTAGAAAGTCTTTCAAAATCTCTCTCACACAACAATCCTTTAAAATCCTTAAATTTTTGAATACCAATGGATTGTTTTTAAGTTGTAAAAAATCTCAAATGAATACCAGTGGATTTTAATGAACTCTTTAAAAAATCCTGAAAATCCAGATTGAATACCACTGGATTGTTTTTAAGTGACATAAAATCCTGATTGAATACCAATGGACTTTTTTACTCAAAAAAAATCTTTTAAAATCCTACGAAATCCTAAACCAATACACCCCTCTAAATATTTTTATACTAGTTGTTGTAGAAGCAGTAAATGATATATTGATAGAAGGAGAGGGCCAGGTAGGGTTTTTATTCCCGCTCCTCTCACTGAATAACAGTCTCTCTGAATGTTCCGTTGAAACCCAAACCCAAACCCTAAACTAAACCCTAAACCACCGCAATGTATCTCTACAGTCTCACTCTCCAGCGCCCCACCGGCATCATATGCGCCATCAACGGCAGCTTCTCCGGCGGCAAGACACAGGAAATCGTCGTCGCCCGCGGCAAGGTCCTCGATCTCCTCCGCCCCGACGACAACGGTAGGATCCAAACCATCCTCTCCGTCGAAATCTTCGGCGCCATCCGTTCCCTCGCCCAGTTCCGCCTCATCGGCGCTCAGAAGGACTACATCGTCGTCGGCTCCGACTCCGGCCGTATCGTCATTCTCGAGTACAACAAAGAGAAGAACGTCTTCGACAAAATTCACCAGGAAACCTTCGGCAAGTCCGGTTGCCGCCGAATTGTTCCCGGTCAGTACCTCGCCATCGATCCCAAGGGTAGGGCTGTTATGATTGGCGCTTGCGAGAAGCAGAAACTCGTTTATGTTTTGAATAGGGACACTGCTGCTAGGTTAACCATTTCTTCCCCTTTAGAGGCTCACAAATCCCACACTTTAGTTTATTCAATATGTGGTGTTGACTGTGGCTTTGAGAACCCTATTTTTGCTGCTATTGAATTGGATTACTCTGAGGCCGACCAGGATTCCACTGGCCAGGCTGCTTCCGAGGCTCAGAAGCATTTGACCTTTTACGAGCTTGATCTTGGCCTCAACCATGTTTCCAGGAAGTGGTCTGAGCAGGTTGATAATGGTGCCAATTTGCTTGTTACTGTTCCTGGAGGCACTGATGGCCCCAGTGGCGTCCTTGTCTGTGCTGAGAATTTCGTTATTTATAAGAATCAGGGACATCCGGATGTTAGGGCTGTCATTCCTCGGCGGGCTGACTTGCCGGCTGAGCGCGGCGTGCTTATTGTGTCTGCTGCCATGCATAAATTGAAGGGCATGTTCTTCTTCCTGCTGCAGACTGAGTATGGAGATATTTTTAAGGTTACCTTGGAACACAATAATGACCGTGTCTCGGAGTTGAAGATCAAGTATTTTGATACCATTCCTGTCACGGCTTCAATGTGTGTGCTGAAGTCCGGATTCTTGTTTGCGGCATCGGAGTTTGGGAATCATGCTCTGTATCAGTTTAAGTCCATAGGGGAGGAAGATGATGTGGAGGCCTCGTCTGCTACGCTGATGGAAACTGAAGAAGGTTTTCAGCCTGTGTTTTTCCAGCCCAGGAGGCTGAAGAACCTTGTTAGGATAGACCAGGTTGAGAGTTTGATGCCCATAATGGATATGAAGGTCAGCAATATCTTTGAAGAGGAAACTCCCCAGATTTTTACTCTTTGTGGGCGTGGTCCTCGGTCCTCTTTGAGGATTCTGAGAACGGGTTTGGCAGTTAGTGAGATGGCTGTATCCAAGCTTCCTGGTATACCTAGTGCTGTTTGGACAGTGAAGAAGAATGTTATTGATGAGTTTGATGCGTACATTGTTGTGTCATTCACAAATGCTACGCTTGTGCTTTCCATTGGTGAAACTGTTGAAGAAGTTAGTGACAGTGGGTTTCTTGACACTACTCCTTCCCTTGCTGTTTCTTTGATAGGAGATGATTCTCTCATGCAGGTTCACCCAAATGGTATTAGGCATATTAGGGAGGATGGTCGTATTAATGAATGGAGAACTCCTGGAAAGAGGACAATTTCAAAAGTTGGATCGAATAGACTTCAAGTGGTTATTGCACTGAGTGGAGGGGAGCTTATATATTTTGAAGTGGATGTAACTGGTCAATTGATGGAGGTAGAGAAGCATGAAATGTCTGGAGATGTTGCTTGTTTGGACATTGCTCCAGTACCTGAGGGAAGACAAAGATCTCGATTTCTTGCAGTTGGTTCATATGACAAGACCATCCGAATCTTATCACTGGATCCTGATGATTGTATGCAGGCTCTAAGTGTACAAAGTGTTTCTTCAGCCCCGGAGTCTCTTCTTTTTCTAGAAGTTCTGGCATCTGTTGGTGGCGAGGATGGTGCAGATCATCCTGCCAGCCTTTTCTTGAATGCTGGTTTACAGAATGGTGTCTTGTTTAGAACTGTGGTGGATATGGTTACAGGTCAGCTTTCTGATTCTCGATCCCGATTCTTAGGATTGAGAGCCCCAAAGTTGTTTCCCATTATTGTGAGAGGCAAGCGTGCTATGCTTTGCTTGTCTAGTCGACCTTGGCTTGGTTATATTCACCAAGGACATTTCCTTTTAACACCCCTTTCATATGAAACCCTTGAATATGCTGCCTCATTTTCATCTGACCAGTGTGTCGAAGGTGTAGTTGCTGTTGCTGGTGAGGCCTTGAGGATTTTTACCATTGAAAGGTTAGGAGAAACATTTAATGAAACTGTAATTCCATTAAGGTACACACCTAGGAAATTTGTGCTGCAACCAAAACGGAAACTTCTGGTGATGATTGAGAGTGATCAGGGAGCATTAAATGCGGAAGAGCGTGAAGCTGCAAGGAAAGAGTGTTTTGAAGCAGCTCAAGTTGGGGAAAATGGTACTGGAAGTGCAGATCAAATGGAGAATGGTGGTGAGGATGAAGATAAAGATGACCCACTTTCAGATGAGCATTATGGTTATCCAAAAGCTGAATCAGAGAAATGGGTTTCCTGCATTAGAGTTCTTGATCCCAGGACAGGAAATACAACTTGTCTTTTGGAGCTTCAGGATAATGAGGCTGCTTTCAGCATATGCACCGTAAATTTCCATGATAAAGAATATGGAACACTTTTAGCTGTTGGAACTGCAAAGGGACTGCAATTTTTGCCTAAAAGGAGTGTAACTGCTGGATTTATTCATATTTATAGGTTTGTAGAGGATGGAAGATCTCTTGAACTTCTTCACAAAACTCAGGTTGAAGGTGTTCCCCTTGCTCTATGTCAGTTTCAGGGAAGATTACTTGCAGGGATAGGACCTGTGCTCAGGCTGTATGATTTGGGAAAAAGACGATTGTTAAGAAAATGCGAGAATAAGCTATTCCCCAACACAATTGTCTCTATTCATGCATATCGTGATCGGATTTATGTTGGTGATGTCCAAGAGGTATGTTTCTATTTTACATTATATATGTGTTGATTTTCCAGGTATTTGAGTTGTGCAAGCATTATGGGCGCAATTTTTGTCATCACTTCTGATTTCTATTGGTAACACTTGATTGATATCGCAGTGGCTTCTGCATTGATTTATCTGTGTCCTGCAAACTTTAATGTTTTGATTTTTTACTTAGAAAGACTAGACTAAGGTGTTTCTGTAGTGAATTTATGTTCTCTTGATTTTGCAAATAATAGACAGCATGCTTATTCTCGGATTCAATGTGCTGCTGCTCCACATGTCCCATTTCGCTGAATAAAATCTTCAGCTAATTGTGTTCTTTGGTCTCTGCAGTCTTTCCATTACTGCAAGTATAGGCGAGACGAAAACCAACTATACATATTTGCTGATGATTGTGTTCCAAGGTGGCTTACTGCATCATACCACATCGATTTTGATACCATGGCAGGCGCAGACAAGTTTGGGAATATCTATTTTGTGCGGTTGCCACAGGATGTTTCAGATGAGATAGAAGAAGATCCTACCGGTGGGAGGATCAAGTGGGAGCAGGGAAAGCTGAATGGAGCTCCCAATAAGGTGGAAGAAATTGTACAGTTTCATGTTGGTGATGTGGTCACCTGCTTGCAAAAGGCTTCTCTTATACCAGGTGGTGGAGAGTGCATTGTATTTGGAACAGTTATGGGAAGTGTTGGGGCATTACATGCCTTCACTTCACGGGATGATGTTGATTTCTTTTCTCATTTGGAGATGCATATGAGGCAGGATCACCCACCTTTGTGCGGAAGAGACCACATGGCCTATAGATCTGCTTATTTTCCTGTTAAGGTACCTACCTAATCAATTTTATGCTTTTTGTTCTTTCTATTGTTGGAAAACATTATTTGCAATCTGGGTTGGACAAGAGCATCCTCCCTGATATATTTTCATTGCTATTTCTGCCTGACGAAGGGCCTTTTATCTTCTATCTCTAATAAAAACAAGGACGCATCAAAATGTTCTATTTGTTTATTGCGTCTTTTTGTCCTAGTATTAATTGTTACAAATTTCTGAGAGTCCTGCATTATTGTGTAGGATGTTATTGATGGGGATCTATGCGAGCAATTCCCAACATTGCCGATGGATTTGCAGAGAAAAATTGCCGATGAATTGGACAGAACCCCTGGAGAGATTCTGAAGAAACTCGAGGAAGTGAGAAATAAGATTATTTAAGAAAATTTGAAAGGTATGGTTCCCTATTTCTGTTTATTTAGTACTGTTGTCTTTATTTAAGGACTATAAGCAATACTAGAGATGTAGTTTTATATCCGTATGAAAGAACTACATTAATTAATACAAGTATTTACTATTTAAAATGCCAACGGACAATGTATATAAACAGGGGGAAATTCTTTGCTTGTTCAATATTTATGTGTCTTATTTTTTCAAAGTAGTAGCTTAGGAGAAATAGAAACCCACGCTTAGCAGTTTAGTTGATAAGTATTGATTAGAGGGAAGCACATATATTTTGGTCTTCAGATTATAAGTTTAAAACCATTGTTGTAGCAAATGATGCTGTTTACATTGCTCATCACTGTTCTACTTAAACTACTTTCATCTGTAGCTATGTAGGTCCTAAGATGATGATGATAATAATCTTTAATAAATTCGTTGTTGTTCTATATTGTTATTGCGAGTTTTAGTTGATGAATATTTTGGTGTTGCGTGCAGGTGATAGTGGAATGTATTCTTCTGGTAGGTCCTTTGCCTGCAGATAGGTCACTACAAACACAGTGAAGTAAGCTTGCGCATCTCATTCATACGGGAACAGTGATTTCTTGTCCTATTTAATTCACAAGGGAGGGTGAGGGACTGGACGGTGACTGTACTCTTCTGTATTGTTGAAGTGAAACCCGTAAGCCTCAGTTGGCAACTTATGTTGTAATTAATCGTAATTAGCTGTTATCACTCTTTGTGGATGTGATAACGTGCCCCAGCTCTCCATCTGCATCTCACATTCTCACCCCCCCCCCCCCCTGTATTGTACTCAATGAGATGTTTGATTTAACCTGATTTGAAATTTGTAGTTTGGAATATCACTTATTTACAGTTTCAACCAAGAGTAGGTCCAAGATTGAACACATTTAGTGTACCTATCAATATAAAAATTTGAAAACGTTCGATCTCGTATCATCTACATCATTCGTGGAAGAGATGTTTTGGTGTTGAGTTTGTGGCTCCTTTTTTCATGGTTGTTATTATTCAATGAGATTATTGTTTAAAAGAATCTCGGTGCAGAGACTGTTCATTTCAGATTACCTAATTCTTACAGTTCATCCCAATGTATCTTTTTTTATTTTTTATTTTATGTAAACTTCCATTTAGTTTTAGGTAATTTAAGATAGATCTGCATAGGTAAATAAAATGTGCAAGTCTTGAAATGATTTCTTGCTGAGATTAGAGTTACGAAAAGTTCGTACGATCCCATGTATTACATCTTTGCTTAACCTTAAGTGGATGATTTGGGTTTCAACCCTTGTTATACTTGGTATAATTGCAACTCAAATGAGAAAGCATGTGTCCTTTATAAATAAATTTCAGCTGTACACGGGCCTTAATGTGCAGAAATAAAATACATTATATTATTTGTTGAGAAAAGAGAGTAAAGCAAATCGGGATTTGGGGACATAGAAGAGAAACACTTCATGCTTTTACCAAATGCTCGTGATGTTCTTTGAGTTCTCTCTCCAACCTTGAATTTGCGTAGTTAGACTTCTGGTCTAACCAAGTAATAATGTCTGAGAAGACGATCTGCAAATTTTCTGGTGGCTCTCCATAGAGTAGACCATGCCACATATTTGGGTAGAGCTTTAGTGTCTTATCTGAGCTTGCGGCCACTTCATAGAGTTGTTTGCTAACAGCTTTGTCAGTGACTTTATCATCCTCACCATGTAAAACTAGAAAAGGTAGTGAAACCTCGTGTAGACTAGCCTCTATGAGATTGCTCGCTCTCAAAAGTTCAAACGCTGTTCTCAACCGAGGCTTTCCTTTGTAGCAAAATCGGTTCGCTCTAACCTGCAATACATTCACTTAATTACTTACTTTCATATCTACTCCAAGTATTCATACTTTGTTTCAATAAAATCACCTCTTCTCTGACTTCGGGCACTTTAAAAGCGGCATCAATGATATCTGGGCTTGCAACTATTTTCCACGTTGGAACTACTTTGCTCAGTGCACTCAATATAGTAACCATCACTGCATTCGGTTTCATTTCATCTGAAATCTGCAACAATGTAACTGCTTCAGTTAAATTAAATAAATACAAATATGCTATGTTGCACACTAAACAATCAGTATCTATATCTATATACAAATATACAGCAATAGTAAATAAATAACTCATTAAACTCACCATGGCAGTTGTATGTGCACAAACAAATCAATTTAATGTTCAAGCACAAAAAAAAAAAACAAATCTTTTGAACAACTTTAAAAAGTAAAGTTGATGAAACTATGAGAGCTAAAAGAGTAATTAAAAATATATATACTATCATAAATCTAATTTTAGTATTTTGTAATTATATTTTATTAAATTTAAAACAATTATTGCTTGAATTAATTGATTACGAATTATATAATTTTATGTTTAAAAATAATAAGTGACTTTCTGAAGGCAGTGTATTCTAGATGGTCGCAATATGTGGGGGACGACTACTGCGACAGTTTAGCTTAGAAATTTTTTTATTACTAAAAGGTCAGAGGCCTTTGTTGTCAAATATTAGTATCGGTCAAACGGATCCTCTCAATTATTTTGCTTTAACGAATCAACTAAACTATAATATATAAAAATAACTATGCTTCATATCTAAACATGAGGTAAGATTATAGTTTATAATTTTTTTTTATAATATCTTTTATGTTGTCTAATAATTATATAAATTAAAAAAATCGGTTATGAAAAGAAAAATTAAAAACTACATATTTTTTTTTCCTGAGATATATTCTCCGAATCTAAATTATAGAGAAGAGTAGTGATTGATAATGAAACCTTGAAAAAAACAATTCAATAAAAAGGATTTTGATGCAATGCAACTTGCTGGATAGATAGTGTAACACACAACACAAGCACTCCATAAATCGTGATCCACAATAATTCTCGTTCTTTATATCTCTCTGACGTGATTGTCTCGCAAATAATTGTGTAAATTAAAGCCATTTGATGTCTATAACTTTGTATATTTCTGTATCACTTACGTTATTGTCTCGTAAACAATGGATTTTGATGTGTATCATTTTTTTTCTTCTGTATCTCTAACGTGATTGACTCAATCGCAAACAATTAATACAGAATATATCCTGATTATTAAAAAGATATATTGTGTAAAAAGAAAACTTGAAGATATACGTTTAAATTAAGCCAAATTTGAGATCCAAACACGCTATGCATTACATTTGGTAATGTCAACTTAAAAATTTATAAAATAAATATAAATTGTGATATAATATTTTTCTTTTAAAAATAGTTTAAAGCCTATCGTTTGTTGATATGATGTTTGGGAGATATTTGGTATAAGAAATTTTTTTCATGTGTGACATGATTCTCAAAATAATTAAATCTATTCGAGAATATTTATAAATGTTATGAATCAAAGATTTTTATTGTACTAATTAAACAAAATTAAGTTAATTTACTGTAACAAAATATTTCCTTTAATTTAGAAATGTTAGGTTCTCACTTATTTTATGAGAATAATTTGATGAAAAACATATATAAAAAAATATTATAGAAAAGTTATGTTTTTTTAAAAGTATTATTTTTATTAATGATAAATTAAACATGAAAAACTAACATTTACAATTTCAAATTCGTGAGAAAGTAAAAATATTTTATGTACCAAATCCTTAAAGAAAGTAATTATTATAAAGTTGATAAGAAAAATGTTAGCGAAATGTTATTATTAACTATTTTTTTTTTAAATTATAACTTTTTAATGTGTCTCACTTCTCATATCCCCTAATAATTTTTATATAAGAGAACTCACCAAAACTTATGATTTTTATCCAATAATAAATATAATATTAGAGAGAGTATGATAGAAGATATCTCTAACATTTATAGGTAAATATACAACAGTTTTGTAACAAAAATATATGCAGCCTTACAACAACTTACAATAGAGATATATTGTTAATTAATATTATCATGTTAACAAATAATCACAAGATGCAGATATAGATTTTAGATAAGATGTATTTTTATTTATATTTTTGGAGGGGTGGGGGTAGAAAAAGACATGGATAGTGAAGATGAGGCTAAGAAGCAAGAATATATTCTCTGAAATCATGACAAGAGATAAATGAAAAAGAAAAACACTACGCACGCGTCAATATCTACTCAATTTGATTTGATTGGGTCCCAATTTGCTGGTTACTGTTGATCGCACCAAAAAGAAGTCTAGCTAACACGTTGGAATGACCCAATACAAAAAGAAACGTGCTGAACAACCAGTAAACACAAAACAATACCCAAAAAATAGTGTTGAATGTTGATGCCATATTTTGATTTTTCTAGTGAAAATGATAATTAAAGCAGCAGAATAAAGAACAGTATGTGGCGTACGAAACACATGTTAAATTTGCACAAGATATTTGTAGAGAAAAAGAACAAAAAAAAAGGGGACAAACCTTGCACATGGGTGCCACCAAAATTGCCCCATCAAAGTAATCTGGCTTTTTCCTATGCAAATGTAGAGCCACAGCTCCTCCCATGGATTCCCCCATCAAGAACCTCATCTTGTTCTTGTTCTCACCTTGTTCTGCATTTTCAATTATTTATCATATCAAAATCAAACATGTCATGGGTTGGAAATATATGTATCCAATAAAAACAAATTGAAATTCAATAGATCTAGATGCTGACCACAAATCGTGGTGAAGTGTAGGATGCAATCGTCGATGACATAATCAAAATTCGTAACAAGGCCAGGAACCCCTTCTGATTTTCCATGCCCTTCATAATCAATTCCATACACAGCAAAACCTGCCTTTGCAAGCCTTCTTGCTGTGCCTGCATGTGTGGCAGTCTTCATACATCAATATATATCATCACAATTCACAACCAAAATTAATCAATATAATTCTTTTGATTCATAAACGATAATACCATAGTTTAATCATAACATTTTGTGCATATTATTCTAATTCTCACTACTAGTGTGGTTCGAATTAATCTATATGATTATACACAATTTCGATTCAAAAATTGAAAAAGTGAAAATCAAGGTGAATAGGGTACTAATAATTAATTACTGTTCATGGTGATGCTGCATTCCATGGCGTAGCCATGGCACATTAAGATCAACGCTTTTGGACTTTGATTCACCGGAAGCCATCGGCATGAAAAAAGCTTCATGCCTCGAGAATTCCATACGTACTCCTTCAAAATTGTAGAAAACAAATTATTTTACGGTTTAGGTTATGTTATTTTTCTTTTCTTCTAATTTTCCTTTGAATCTGAATAAGAAAAGAAGATATTGATGTTAATTGTTACCTCTTCGTATTTGGCATCAGTTTCACTTGCCTGCACATCATTAAGCAAAAGAAAAATAATTAGGAATTAGGATATGATAACCATAGATAGATGGATGAAGAGAGAGAGAGAGACCATGAAAAATTGTTAACGTTGTTGTCGGATGTGTTCTTGGTGAGGAGAGATGAAAAACAAAGTGTTTTGATGAGAAAAGTGGGAGGGAGATATTAGTGCATGAAGATTAGGAAAACACGTAAAAGTGTGTGGGGATAAGAATATCAATAGTTTCTCCATTTATAGACTCATTCTATGAAACAACCTCACTCTCTCTAGACTTGATCCACTCATATTTCAGATTGTTGACTCTTTTTTTTTAACCATATGCATTTTTTTTTCATAAAGATAATCCACTTAAAGATTATTTTAGATATAATTTTTATTGATCAAATATTATTTTAATATAGATAAAAATTTATTATGAGTGTACCAATTTTGTTGACAACTATTTTAATTTTGTTATCATTGAATCAAACTGATAAATTAGTTTTAAATAGGATCTCTCTAATGATGATTTTCATATATACAAAATTTTATCGGAATACCCTTAAAAGATTTTGCCTTAATTAGATTAACAACTTGTTGGTAATGTTTTTTCATTTTAGAAGTGTTAATTAATAACGAGGTTGACGATTTGACAATTAATATAATCAATTACCATAATTATTATACACCAATATTTTGTTGATAATCGGGGTGGAAGAGATTTTGTGTCGTGGATCGCTTATTAATAATTTTTGAATTCATAAAAAAATTGATAGAAGATTTGGTAAACAAAGGAAATTGAGCGGTTGGATGGATGATTAGAACAGGCAACGAAGGTGCATTCACTAAGTTTTTAGATTATTATGGGAAATTAAATAGAAATGTCTTTTCTATTTGACTTGAATGTTGGCATGAGCTCACGTTTTTGTTTATTTATTTATTTATTAAAAAGCAAGTTGGCATTCGTGTAATTTATTGGAACGAGCGTTTCTTTTGACTATACTTCGAGGGTGCTGTCGTTTAAAGACCTTCTAGTGAGTGGACTTTTGAGCCACTAGGGCTGAGCAGAAAATTTTGGTCCGACCGAATCCGAAGAGTTCGCAGGTCAGTTTTTTAATTCGGACGGTTTTTCGCGATTTTTTCGATTTTTCGGGTTATTAAAGTCGGTTTATAATGGGTTTTGTCGGTCGGGTTCGGATTAAAAAATTTGAACCCGTGGGTATCCATACCCGACCGACCCTTTTAAAGGTAGCACAGTGAGAGAAAACCTAAATACCCTAAGCGCAGCAGGCGAAACCCTCTCTTCATGTATACAAAGGTCCTGAAACTGCAATGGTTCCATTGTGCCTCGCCCTTCTCCACTTCCCTTGGTACCAGTTTGGCTCCGGAGGCATCTCCTTCACTTCTTGATGATCCTCCTTTGAAACCAGCTTGCTGAAGCACGTCCTCAGGCACTTCTTGATGACCCAGAAAGCTTGTTAGCGCTGGTTTTCACTGCCAAGTCCTCCTTCTTCACCAGCTTGAGGATCTCTAGATTGTGCTTGGCGATGGAGATTTGTGGTTGAAGTAGGTCGCGTCCTCCAACTGAAGCTCGTTACGAAGGCAAGGCTGTTTTTTTTTTTTTTTTCAAATCCGACTAACCCGATCCAATTAACCCGAGACCCGAAAATCCGAACCCGACGAACCCGAAATACTGTTCACGGTCGAAAATGGGGTTTTTTTTTTTGGATCGGTTTGGATTGGGTTTAATATTTTCAACATGAATCCGTCCGAACCCGGCCCGTGCTCAGGCCTATGAGCCACCACTCGTTAAATACTTTTAAACTTTTCATTTTTTTAAGGATGTGATTTTTGGTCGGCAAAAATTAATCCTAGTAAATTTCAAATTTTTTTATTCTATTTTTTAGAATTTAATTAAACATATATTATTATTCAATGAATTTAATTTATATGTTGACTTTTTAAGAGAGAAATGAGTGAAATAAAAATTCAACTCGTAGCTTTCTCTTTTGGGGTTGGATTGAATGAGAAGGAAGAAGAGGTAAAAGATAATTAATTAAAGGGAAAGAAAAGAAAAGAAAGGTGTTACGATAACAATGGATTTAAAACGACTTCCCAGTTCCTGGCCTGTGAGAACAAAACACTTGTCACTGCCATCAACTAGACTGATGTTGATGTAAAAAAATAAAATAAAAAATTAAAGTTAAATTTTGCTTGATAAAAATAAAATATAAGAAACATTTAATGAGATTATTCGAGTAAAAATGAATGTGAGAGAGAATGGGTAAAGTGGATCATTTATAAAGCAGATAACTATTTTAATTTATATATAAAGTGATTATTTCTAAATTCAAAAAGTATTTATAAATTTTTTAAAAGTTTAAAATTTTGGGAAATGTTTAAAATACAATTTAAATTATTAATTAAAATACTATTTTAATATTTGTTTTTTCTAAAAAAAATATTTGTAAAAGTAATTTGTAGGTGCAGTCATGCATTAATTGAATGGTGATGTTCCATTCACACTAGACATGTACAGTACAGTCACAGTTCGCAATTGCAACCAAGTAGCGAAAGTTCACACGTGAAATCTGCAGTTCAAAAATCAGTTGAGTTGCAACTATCTTAAATGTGTAAAATCACTTATTCTGCGTCTAATAAAGGTGAAAATGTGACAATGTTTTTTTATATGATATTAGTAAAAAATAATGTATCATAAAATTGATTCTATTCAACTTGAAAGGACTATTATGACATTTTTTCTTTATATTTAACACAGTTAAATATTTAAGATGTAGTTTAAGAAAAATAACTAAGTTAAAACAATTTTATTTTAGTTTTTGGAGGTAAGAATGATTTTGAAGTTATTAAGAAAATATTCAGAAATTGTAACATATATGTTTAGAATGTATTTTGATAATTTAATGAAAGATGTGCCTTTGTGATGGACGGCATGATTGACCAAGATAGTGATGAAGAATGGTAGAGACAGTTTGAATCTGAATGGATGCTTCATGTCTTGATGCTTTTGCAATTAGGGTCACTACATGTTCCATCTTCTTTGGACTCTTCTTTTTATCTCGTTAGATGGGTCACATTACAACTCAGAACCACCACACATTATCTTTGTTCATATCCATTTTAATTAGATAATTTTTCCAGTTAAAGTATTGGTCTAACTGACAGGTCAAGAGAGACAAGTCACAATTCACAATCAGGACAAAATTTGGAAAATGGAAATATGAGGTTGGTACCATAGAATTTGATGAAATTATTTTTGAATTATTCATTGCTATTAAAGATATACAATTTTGATGCTGAAAGAGGTTGTAAACATTGTGGTGGAATTTGTTGAAATAAAATAAAAAAGTTGGATGATAATACTAAACTTTTGTTAAAAAATAAAAAATAAGGAAGAATATCAAAACAAACCTTAAACCTTCCATAAGATATATTTCATTTGTTACATATATATTTTTTTTTTAATGAAACTGCTAGTATATACAAAAGTGCACGCAATTGTGAAATTCTTTGCTTTAAACATATGAAATAATGTGCAGCGAATGTTTACTAGTGGAACTGATTCTTGAATGAATGGAGTGATGTTAACCAACTCCAATTATGCCCAATTTTTTGTTTGTTTGTAATTTTTACAATTTTTTAATCATTTTTTTAATTAATTTTATATTACTTAATCATTCATTGTTAACAGTGTATATATATATATATATATATATATATATATATACATATATATATATATATATTATTGTAGTTGAAGATGTTGACAAAGAGAAAAATTAATTGGTAAAGATAACATCTTACACGAAAATTTTCTTCAACTTTCTCCATCATCTTTATTTCTCATTACTTTCTTATTTTTTTATTATTTATTTTATTTGTTTAGCTCTTTATCAAAATTTCCTGTGTTGAAGAGACAAGAGTGGTAGGAGGGAATTCATTGGTTCTTATAAGTGTTTTTCTTTGTATTAACTATTAAGTTTTTCAAGACTTGAAACTTGAAAACTTTTTAAATATCTTGTTAAGACTTGAGAGGGCCGGTTAAGTTAGATTGTCAATGTGTCTTTTTCTTTTTATATGAAAATGGGACACTGCCAAGTCAAAAAAAAAAATTATAGATAGTTTGTAGGATTTGTATGCACACATTTGTAATATATAGGTTTAATTTGTATTATCTAATTGTTTCACAATTTTCATAAACCAAACAACCTATTGTTTGATGTCAATTGTCATATTAACTCAGCATATGCACCTTTTTTTCCTCCTTATTTTTATAGTGAGTACAGACAAAATGAAAAGGTTAAATCATTTGAAGTTGAGCAGAAAGCAACATGTTAAGCACAGTAGCATCAGAGTATCCCAGACTAGTAGTACTTTATGTTTATATTCAACCCTCCAATCACAACACAACACAATACAAAATGGAATCAAGTTTCAAGTAACAACTAATCCTTATTTGCGGGGTTTTCAAACTTGGATCACATTAGTCTAAGGATTAGTTAAAGATGTAATAATTCAATTGTAGTTAAGTTGTGGTTAAATTAGTATTAATAAAATAATAATTTATATTATTAATAAAAATAATATTAAATAAATATAATTTTATAATTTTATAATATTTAAAATTAAATAAAAAAATTATTTATAAATTAAATATTATTAAATATTATTTATAAAAATATTATTTATATTATTAATAAATGGGTTGAAATTGGTTTAACCAATTTTGTATCAATTCTAGTGATTTTTTATCCATTCACTAGCAAATGATTTTTGAGATCAATTAAACTGATTGAAAATTCCTTATTGTTCAAATGGGTCTAATTGGTGGAATGAGTCTAATTTTAAAAAATGAGAGATAAGATAAGGTTTCAAATACATCCATTTAGTTGCATACTAAAACATATGAGCCGTCGAGTTTCGTTCTATAGCCACTGTACTCTTCCTCTTAGTTTCTTCTACCCATAAATCACAATCAACAAACACATGCTCATTCTAAATATATGCATTTTTTGTTTTTGGTTTTCTCATATTTATTTACTACATTGTTTATTTTTCAGTAAAAAAAATCAAAATACAATAAAATTGATAAAAAAAATCTTTACTGATATATATTTAATTTTTATAATAACAGTTAAATTTATTTATTTAAAATGAAAGATACTGTAAAGAAGAGGAATTATTATATAATATAATTTTCAGTAGGTTCCTATATAGAACTAAAAATGAGGTGTCTAACAATATGCAGAGAACGGAAACCCATGATGACAAAGGAAAGTGATTATAACATTTGGTTTACTAAGATTTTTTTTTCCTACCATGTGTTTGTCCCAATTCATTAGACTAG
This sequence comes from Cajanus cajan, assembly GCF_000230855.2. Classification (NCBI taxonomy): domain Eukaryota; kingdom Viridiplantae; phylum Streptophyta; class Magnoliopsida; order Fabales; family Fabaceae; genus Cajanus; species Cajanus cajan. The sequence goes on from NC_138523.1 coordinate 60,221,700, forward strand.
AGAATAATTCCATTTACGGTATTGTAATCGACAATATTTTGATGAGTTTTTGTATACCACATGAATTAAAATTGATTCTATACTATATAGATTGTCTTTGTAATGTGTTAGTATAAGATGTTTTCATCATTACGTTAACCCACAAAATTAATAATATAGATATTATTAGAGAAAATAAATAAAATAAAACTATTATATTATTATTTGTCAGTTTATTTCTAAATAAATTATAATTTGTAAGGAAGTGATAACAAAGATTATTCAATAATAAAAATTAATTTAATCACACCCGCTAAATTAAGCAAACAAATTTATATTGGACCAACTTTGTTTCATTAAATATGATTTCTTGTAATTTATGCAAACTTATTTAAGTCCATAAAAACCTCTTATGATATATTAAATCAATTGTATAATATTAATATATGATTTATTGTGCGACAAATTTAATAATATGTGAATTATGTTTGACAAATTGATTAATGATATCTAACCATAAAAATTGAAATAATTTTTTATTTAAAATTATAATAAATAAAAAATAAATTAAAAGACTAAAAATATAGTTATATGTTTTATTAGGTACATCAATTTTTTTTAAAAGAGAGAAATTTCGTAACTCTCTTCAACTGTTATTTTCTAATATAATTATTGTTAAATTTTTTTTTCTATATTCATGTAAGTATGTGATATTTTAATTTTTATAATTGAATAATTTGTAATCTAATAAGTTATCACATTAATTAATCCAACAATTATAATCTATAACATGAATAGTAAATAAATAATTATTAATATTGATGCCTTTTTTTTATTATTTTCATTATATATTTTTTGCATATAATAATATTCTTAATTATAAAATAATGGAAAAAGATTATATAAATATGTTTTACGTAACTAGGCCTGATCATTATCAGTTCCTACCTCCTAAGCCCAACCCATGAGAAGGAGCAGCTAAGAACCCAGCTGGGCTAAACCCAAACTCAAACGTAAATGGGCCAAACCCTACGCAACCCTTATATAACTAAAAGAACCCAAGTCCTTTAAAGCGAGCTTGTCCCTCCCATTTAAAATTAGGGTTTACGGCGAAGAGGCGCAGCCATAGCAGAAGCTCCTGAAATTGCTAGCAATGGGTATTTTCCAAAACCATTATTCTCTCTTCCTTTTTAGTTTTTATCAATAGCTGTGATTGAAATCATTTTTTTTTTCTGTATGCAGCGAGGATCAAGGTTTACGAACTGAGGCAGAAGACGAAGGCTGAGCTGTTGAATCAGCTGAAGGACCTAAAGGCGGAGCTTGCCTTGCTTCGTGTCGCTAAGGTCACCGGAGGTGCCCCTAACAAGCTCTCCAAGATGTAAAATTCGGTTCCTTTCTTAATGGGTTGTTTCTCTTATGCTTTTGCCTATGATGTGTTTGTTTTAATGTCTTTTCCGAATTTGGGGTTGCAGAAAGGTGGTGAGGTTGTCGATTGCGCAGGTTTTGACGGTGATTTCTCAGAAGCAGAAGGCTGCGTTGAGGGATGCCTATAAGAACAAGAAGTACTTGCCTCTTGATCTGCGCCCTAAGAAGACTAGGGCTATTCGCAGAAGGCTTACCAAGCACCAGGTATTGCCTTTCATTCTTCGTCCAATGAAATTCGTAATTTTATGTCCACAGAAGTGTGTACTTTAATGTGATTCCCTTGTAGTCATTTGTCTTATTTGAATGGATTTCATTGGTTTGAATGAGCTCAATTTTTATTTTGTTTTTTGCATTATTTTTACTTAGTTCCTGTTTTTATTTATAGTGACTAGCTGATCTAGTTTGAATATTAGTTTTATGTAATACCTTAATTATGTGTGATCTTTAAGATGTTGCTCCAATTTAACTTCTTTAAGTTGGTTATCTGACTGGCTAGGACCGTTTGCGTGTGCTTTAAGGGTTACTTGTGTCTTGTTCAAATTCCATTTTGATATTCCTTTCGATCACTGTTTGGTCAGAGGGGAGGGAAGGGGTAAAAATCCCTTGCCTCTAATATTGGTGGGTGGGTTTGTGTTTTACCTATTTCACCTCATTTGAAGAAAATTGTCTGTTGAAATAATTAGGATGTACATCGGCAGGTTCTAAATTCTAATTTCGTGTTTGATGTTGAAAGTTATGCCCCCAGAGTTGTTACAAGAATACAATTTAGTTGACCTGTGCTTTTTTGAACAACCTTAGTCTTTTCGTTCTTTTAATAAGAATCAGTACAATCTTTATAAGGTTCTTCTTTTGAATGAAATTCAATGGGATGCATAGAAACTTGTCTTCATCCATCCATACGTTTTCATGTATTTGGATCAATCAATCATGGGAATTGCTCATTTTCAAATGATGTCCACAGTGTTTATATTTATTCACTTTTATTTCTTTTATTTTAATCCATAACAGTTTTTGCATTCAATCCACAAGAATAGTAGAACTTTCTTTTAAATGGACTCACTTGTAACCACTGACCAGCAATTAAAGGAGCTATTATATGGGTGCTGTTGCTATCCAAAAATACTTCTGGTGTCAAACTGTATCATAAAATGGCTGATAATATGTTAAGGGAAACAGAAATTTCCTAATCACGTCCCCCATACTATATGGAATTGATATCCTGGTTCGAGCAATACTGTTTTCAAATGGATGTAGATGTTTGTGGATGCTATTAACTTTATACATGAGAAGTAACATTGGTTAGGAATTTATATCAAGTCTTACTCTTAACCATTTGTGAAAGTCCTCATTTTTTGTTTTTTTATTTTGATTCCTAAATCATGGTAACAAACAAATTCCTAAATTGTAGCATTCTCTATTTTCATACATGAAAATCATCAGAGAAATGAAGGAAAATATGACTCGGATTTATGCTCTTAAATGCCACTTATAGTTTTTTTAACCTTTTCAAATAGTAATTTTAGTGTGGTTTGCTTCTATGTGTTGGAGCTGGACAATGTTTGTTGTTGCTCACAACCTTTCTAAATTCTTCATCCAGGCATCATTGAAGACAGAGAAGCAGAAGAAGAAAGAGACATATTTCCCAATGAGGAAATATGCTATCAAGGTGTAACACTAGAGCAATCTTATCTATTAATTGGACATTTACCTCCTTTATACTTGACAAGTTTTGATACATCTCGTTTTGTAGTTTCATGTTGGAATCGTTGCTTATCATTGCCTTTTAATTATTATGTCTTTAGACCGGTGTTTCTTGAAGCTACCAGTATTCATGCGAATTGTTAGTTTCTTTTGTTATTTTCAGTTCAAAATTGAAAAAATGCATTACATTTTTGTCATTTATTTTTATCAACATTTTCATCTGTGGCTTTTTTCATGATTGCCTAATTCCTTTCCTCCCAAGCAGTTTCTTTTGGCTTATTTTCAAGAATCTTTAATTGGTTAATTCAGAAGAAAATGACTGTTGAATATAGGAAATTATCCTTGCCTATTTTTCGTTAATGTTGATTAGCACAATTTGATAACACCATAGGAAACAAATTTTGGTTTGTGGAAGAATAATTGAAAATTGTGCTGTATTCGAGTACCAAGATTAGTGGTATTCGTCTTTTTGTCATTATACTTCTGTCTTCTAGTAATATTTTTCAACGTAATGTGACGAATGAGTACAATTTATCAAGACAAGTAGGGAGAGAGGGTTAAAATAGGATAGCAAAAACAACTAAGATTTGAAAATAGGTAAGCCAAGGATGACTTATTATTATTAAAGTAATTTTAACGATGTCTTATTTAGGGGAATGCAAAAAAGGCTGATATCGAAACTTATCCCATTTATTTTATTAAGTGTATATGAGAGCCAGTCTAATTTAATTTAATTGGGATTGAAAAAAAATTATATTTACAAATTTTTGTTTTATTAGCATTCTTTCTTTTTTTTTGGTGATTTTAAACTGGTGTTTAAACATGCTCTAAGATCAGCAGTACAAGAGGTGCTTTTTGTTTCTTTATATTTAAATTTTTAATGTATTAAAATCGTTAAAACAAAAGAAGTTAAGTTTTGATTAAAGGTAAACATAAATTAATGACTGGTAAGTTTTTTTTTAATTTTAATTTTAGCATGAGTAATTTTAAAAATATCTTATTTAGGCGTAAAAGTGGCCAATCTAAAAGTAGAAACTTAATAAAGGGGAAAATAGATAATGTGATGCCCTGTGGCCTGTGGGCCTTCTTAAGAGCTTGCTGTTGTTTGAAGAGAATTCGTTCTTAATAAAGTCTAACCGTTAGTTGTCATGACTTCCAAAGTTTATTATTATTTAAAAATAAAGATAACATGTAGAAATTTAAATTGAATAATTTTTTTTGTACAACAAGCTTTACATTCTTACGCATCGTTTTACGAGAACAAAGCTATAGACTCCAAAATATTCGTGATATATCCTAACGTGTGTCTTAGTTTTGTGATGCCACAGTTCGTATTGGTTCTTTAATGCTAGTTTGATAACAATGGTAATTTCATCGTTGAGAGTGTGCCTTCAACTGATTTATACATTTCTTAAACGAGGATTAAATAATTAGACGTGTCAAGAGTCGAAAACATTGATTCAAACTGAGTGTGTGACTTGTACAAAAGTTGTCTGAACTTTACCAGAGAAAAAGCCCAAGAAACTAGTGCAAGAATTTTTCATGGGCTGTTTCATGAAATGTGATAGAGATTTTGAAGATGCGTATAGGAAACTTGACATCTTGGATTACGAAGGATAAGAAGGGATGAGTTTTTTTTTTTTCTTTTCTTTTTCATTTTTTCCCCCACATGTATTTTTCTTCAAAGACAACCGAGTTCAAGGTACTATTGAACATTGAGTGTAGATATATCTACTAACAGAAATTAAAACTTTTTTATTTATCACGTTGTAGGGATTACCGTTTCTGTTAGACCCAATCTCTATTGTGTGGATTAGAAGGGATGATTTGAAGCTACGAATAGCATGGAAATGCGGTGAAATTAAGTTGGGGAAAATTTGGAGTCGTTGGCATGTGCCATCAAATGATCTGGAAAATCGTTTGTCATGTCTATTTCACGGGACTTCCACCTTGGTTTTGACATGTTTTTATATCCACTATTTACAATATCGTGTGTTGTTGGGAAAATAATTCATTTTTTAAAATAAACAAATGAGTGAAAAATTAGTAGGTACAGAAGAATTTCACTGTCATAATGAAAAGCTAGGTGGAGAGGTGCGATAATTAAAGTGTACGAAGTCATTTATGAATGGGGTTTTTCACTACCATCATAAAATGAATCCTTGTGAAGAGACGAAGTACCACCCAAGTGAAAGTCAGGTTATGTAAAGGGAGAAGAATTATGGGAATCCAATACAAGTGAGAGGATCTTTTGTGAATGAATGTTCATCCCTCTTGTAACTTTTGAGTGAAAAATTCAATTTTTTTAATGCTACACTGTTAGTAGATGATTTATTTTCAAGTTTATTAAAAAAATTGCTTGTGATTTTTATTTGCAATAGTGAATTTTTGTTCTCATTTATTAAATTTTAAATTTCTCTATTTTCTCTCGTAAATTTTGCTGTATAACAACTAACATTTCTGATTACAGTAGATATGTTCAGTGCTTTAACTTAGTTAAATTTTTTTTTTAAAAAAATGAAATATCAATTTATGACTTTATGTAATCTAACAAGTGGGCGAAATTGTAGTAGGAATTTTAATGCTATTTTTTTAGGCGTGGTCCAAGCAAGCATGTTAACACTCAATGGGGAAAACAAACCAATTAAAGAAGTCTACACCAAAACATCATGGCACTAGTCTTTTTAAACCCTCTATCTCAATCCAAATTCTTTGCATGTGAATTTGATGAGGAAAATTTTTAGAATTAGAGAGCTTTAAGATAAATAAGTAACTTTTAAGTATTTTGACTAACTTAAAAATATATTTGATTAAAATAAAAGTGTTGGGTAATTAAGGTTATTTTCCAGGCTTATAGCATTTTTAAATCGCTATTTCATATTTGAACTTTTTTATTCATAATATTTCTTCTTTGCTTTTCTAATGTTTGCTGTAAAAAAAATTAATACTTACTCCCATTAAATATCATTTCTTTGTAATATGAATGATCAGGGGTATAATATCAATTCACTTATATTATATCATTTCATTTGATAAAATTATTTTAAGTGAGAATAAAATTAAAATATTTATTATCCTAGTTTTGAGATTATAAATTATTTGAATACACACCCTAAATTTAAACTTGTAGCCACATAGTTAAACATTTTTTTAATGTCAGTTTATACTTATCAACTAGTTAAACAGTCAATTTCTAACTAATTTTTATGCTTTCAAAAAACTTATGTACCAGTTTTGACAAAAATAACTCAATATATCCTTTTCAAATCATCATATGAGAAAAAAGTGACCTTAAGTCAAAATCAAGGAATTTGACAATGCAAGTTCATACGAGGTGCTTATATATTTCTCTTGCTTGATCACCCCTTGTATACACTGCAAAAATGTAATTATCATTAAAAAAAAAAAAAAAAGGCTAGCCAGAAAAAAAGTAAGCCAACTAAATATTTCAAACTTGAATAACTTCTGACAATGAAAATTATTATTCGGGACAGATATAAATACCAAAATCGAAAAGTGTCAGATCCACAAAAATTGACTGTTTACATAATACAATAAATATGGTAGTAGTACTACTCGAATTGAATGAAGGGACAAAGTAAACCTTCTTTCTTAAATGTGCTTGATGTAATGTCAATGTGCCACATGAACAGAAGGTGTAGTCTTGCAGTGCAATGAATCTCAATTAAGGACCATTTGATCTATTGGCCTAGTGATGCCTTGCCAACCTGTACATAACCGGAGCACATCTCTGAGAGAATGTTGAGCAGCTTCCATAGTCCATGTCGGGTAATATTCACTAGGATGGAACATTGACTCTTCTATCTTTTCAGTAACCGAGCATGGCTGAGCACCATTCAGAAACATGTCTCCTTCTGATATTATAAACCCAGTCTTCTGCTCTTCCTTATCTGCTGCCTAGGGATACATTTTTATAATGAACATCAATTGATGTCCAATATGACTGGACTATAGCGTGTTTGTTTTATTGTTTAAATATCATTTAACGGGTTTTTCACACTTTCTAAAGCAGAAAAGTAGAAATAAGGAAAGAGATGGATTACCGTTCAGTTTCATTCAACATGAAAACAAACACGTTATAAGGAGTATCAACTAATTATTTATTTACATAGTTTAAGGCCTGGTCAAATCACACAACTATGTATTTGTCAAAACAATGTAAAGAAATTGAATATTTCAAAAAGCACTTAAAAAAATGAAATATATTTCTTTATAAGTTAAAATTAGTTTATAATAAACTAATTTGTAGAATCTCTCATATAACTTTTCCACAAAATTACAAAATAAGTATATGTATCAGCTAGTTTTAACTTATGAAAAATTATATTTCATTTTTTGTTCACACTTTTTACTTCGAGAAATGTTTTTAAAGAAATTATCCAAACAATCACTTAAAACCAAATTAGAATTTCACCTGACCTCATATATAATGGTGAGTTGGTGACTTTCATTGTCAACCTTTATCGCGTGAGTTACTTAGGTGAAATTCAAATTTAAATAGAAGAATAATACTAAAAGCACCAATTTAGAGTAAATTTGAGATAGGTGATGAAGGGACCTAATTAATTACAATAAAACAGCAAGCGTGGAGTGAAGAGAAAATATTTTTACCTTCTCAGTATAAAATTCAAAAGTCTTTTTCTTGGTTGCCGCTTCATATATGTTACACTGAGAGTATATCTGTAAAATGATTTTCAAGAAATCAATTACCACCCCCCGAATGTTGCACATCAGTTAGAACACAGACAAATTTAAAAAGCCTAGGATGGTATCAGCAGACTTACCTGGGATTCCACACTAGCACAAACAGCATATATCGCCCAATTTCTGGTGTAATTGTTGTAGAGATGAACTTTTCCAAATCTCACACGAGGCTGTCTTTGCCGTGTTCCATCAAAGAAACAATGGTGAATGGTCACCCGGATGCACCTATCACCAACGTGAGTTGGGTCAGCTCCGATCAGCATGGTCTTGTCATGCTGTGCAAAGTAACACCTGGTTCCACAAAGCCAAGTAAAGTAATCCATTACAATACTGCACACTTGACCAACAGGTTCAGTTCCTCTAAAGTGAGCAATTCTCTTTAAAGAGTAAAATAAGCATCTATAAAAAAATAAACAATCAATATCACATTCACATGCATAACAAATCATGAATGTGTTGACATTTACATGTGGCCCAATAGTGACATGTTAGTCGATAATTTGATAAATCCAGTAATAATCGATATAAAAGGTTCTGATATTATCTTAAAAATGTGAGTTTGAGTCTATTTAAATTTTACAAAATCAACTTATAAGATAATAATAGTTTTTCTACATTATTGTAATCATATCTATAATCGATGTGAGATCTCTAATGCAATATAAAATAAATCAACAATCGATATTGCATAGGCATACATAAAACTGCACATCATGTTTCGTAATTGAATTGGAAATGGGGGAAAATGAGCCAACCTAGATATGGTAATATCAGTGCTTTGTCTTGTAATGTCAATGAGGCCATCATCATAATCACGAAGGCTGCATCGATCAATCCAAATGTGCCTAGAATTGGGTTTGATCTGAATGCCATCAACATCATGGCCCCTACCACCCTCAAACTCAAGGTTGCATACAATGATGTGCTCACATTCTTTGAGCCTCAAACCCTTCCCAGTGAATTTGATCCTCTGCCCTCTGCCATCAATTGTCTTATAAGATGAGACACTGAGGTATGATGAAAGATGAATGGTGCCAGAAACCTCAAAAACAATCCACAACGGTTCCTTTCTACGACATCCTTCACGAAGGGATCCAGGCCCATCATCTGAAATCCCAGCAATGGATCACAAACTATAATTCAATTGATACATATATGTTCCCATTAATCACATAACTACACCATTGTCATTAATCTCTATTCAATTAAATTACTTGATTAAAGGAACATAAGATAACATAGATTTAATTGATTAAATTAGGATTCGCGTGTCTGAAATCAAATGAACGAAAAAAAGCGTAAATTTGGGAAATGGAAGAGGTGCCTGCAAGGGTGGTGACGGAATAGACAGAACCGTGAAGGCCACCGATGGCGTTGCGGCCGAAACCCTCGGCGCGACCGGCCATGGCTCTCAAGTTGGAATCAACGTCGTCGTATGGTAACATCCCCACCATTTTCACCCTTCAACACCTAACTCTTCAATCACAACAATAAAATATACACTTTCAATTGATAAAAACCACAATTCATATACTATTTTTTAGGAAATTGACGCTAAAAACTAACAAATTTATCATCTACTTTGTAATTAATTAATTTAACGCGACTGCATGCAAAGCAGGATTCGAACCCCTGACCTTACTTAAACATGAATTAACCCCTACCATTGAACCACACGCTTGGAGTTGGATAATTATTTAGATAAAACATATAAAAAAAATATTTAAAAGATATAATAATTTATTAAAAAATAAAGATTAAAAATAATTGCATACTATGATTTATACTCGATATTTAAAAAGAATATGTAAAAGTTAGATTATGCTTACATGCATAATCAATTATAATAGATATTTATTATTATAATTATAATAATTTTTTTTCCAGAATTGTTAAAAACAATTTTAAATTATTTAATTTCATTTAGGTATAATAAAAAATTATTCTATGTAATAAATGAGTTTTAAAAAAATTGTTTACAAATAATCATGAGCTTCACATTTTCAATTTAATAAAAACAATTTATTGTAAAAAAAAAAGTTATTTATAAATTTAAACATTTGTCTCAAATACACAATTTAATTCGTAAACATGATAATTTTATCCTTGGAAGTAAAAATATTTTTTTACATTGATGAACACTTGAATTACCTGATAAGAAGCTTTAATTTATCCATGTTGTCAAATTCAAAATTTAATATATGTACACATGTTACTACACAACCTTTAAAACTATTTACCTATATTATTATTAGAATTTAATTAAGTAAAAGAGTTTACTAGTAGTTATGAATTGTCGATATAAACTTTTATATTATCAATTAATTTAAAATTATTCCTAGTATAGTTCTCGAAAGTTGTTATTGTAAATATTAACAAAATTATCATACATTGTATTTTTCATTTATGATAATATAAAATTATTTTATATTATTATTGCAAATTTTATTTTATCTTAATTAAAATTATTTAAATAACCTAATCTAATTATTTAATAATTTTAATTTTTAATTATTTACTAATTTCTTAATCGGATCCTTAATACATAAATTAATTATTTTATTTTTTTACATAAAAAAGACATTAAGCCAAATAGGCTAAATAAATTTTGAATTTCCAAAACATAAGGCTAACTTGACACATTTATCCGCTAGATTAAGTCAAATTTGATTTGATTTTTTTTTTTCCATTTCTACAAGTCTAGTTTCTCAAACCATACCATTTTACACATCTAATTAAAACTTATTGGTCATATAAAAATATCATGGTGAAAGAAAAGTTTGTTTATTTATAAAAGGCAAAATTTTGATTTTATTTTAATATAAATATTTTTAAAATATTTATCTTTTATTTTTTTTTCAAAACAATCATTTATTTAAATTTGTTTCTCAGCATTAAAATCATACATTTATTTGATTAATGAATCAAATATTTGTTAACGTACTTAAGAAATCTAACTACATACCAACTGCAGTAAACCGTATTGTTTGTATCCGGACCTAATAAAGCCCAACAAGGCCCAAATAAAACCTTTTGGATATGCCGATAATAATTTTTTTTTTCCATCAAATTATTGTTAAATTTTTCCAAGAGAAACTTCTAAGTTGTAACGGGGATTTATAAAGTTTATCCCAAAAATAAAAAATAAAATTGTAATAAATAAAAAAAAAGTTTTGTTTCTCCAACAAAACTTTCACTTTCGGAAGTCCGAAATTTATGAAATCGATAAAATCATGTAAAAAAAGGTAAAAGATAATCAATAAAATAAACACGTCTGAAGTTTGTCTTTGATTAAATTCACGAGATCTAGCAACCTAATCCTTAGATCGCAAGACAACCATTAAAATCATTCAATTCCACAATTTAATGAATAGATTTTTTTTTTTTTTTTTTTTTTTGGTATTGTGATCGATAGATATTTGCCTTAACATTGGTGGCCATATTTGACAATTAGATAGTTGAAAAGAACAATCAAATAATTAAAACAGGACCAAATTGGTTCTTAGCACATAAAGACCACTCTACCTAATATGGTTGCTTGAACAGCTCATATTTAATAGATGAATAAAATTCTTGCAAGAGGAAAATGTCTTAAAACAATAAGTGAAGGTTGGTGTATATTTATATCCTTAAATTAAAATAAATTAATTTTAATAAATATTTATATTTATATTCACTGTATCTACCTTTTTATTTGTAAATTTGTATACTTTAAAACCTTTTTTAATTGTTTTAAAGAAAAGAAAAATTACACTTATCTCTCCTAAAGTCTATTTAAATGATACATATTTGTTCTTATTAGTTTTTGAAAATCCCTCACCATCCTATAATAATGTTATTAGTTAAAGTAAGAAAAAAGAGAAAAAAAATCAATTAATATTCTATCAATTATGTATGTGTCTATTTTTCATTTTAAATTTCATGTAATACTTTATTTTTTTTATGAAAATTTTTATTATTCTTCAATTTTAAAAATAATAATTTATTAGTCTATTCTTTGAAATTGTTCGTTAAAATTGATATATTTTTTAAATCACAACAAACATAATATTTAAGATATAATTTGAAAGTTAAAGTTAAGTAAGAAATCATTTTATTCAATTGTTGATACTTGCGTTAATAATTCGTTCTTTCTTAACAACGTATAAATAATATTATCTTATATAAGAAATTATGTGTCATTTATATAGATAAATAAGAGAGATTAAAATTCACTTTAAAAATTAAAAGAGAGGTGTGTGCCATTTTAAAAATACTTTAAAGAAGATCGGTGTATATAATGATAGATATTTTTAGAAATATAATACAAAATCATTCACATGCATATGAAAAACATAAATTAGCGTGAATAATTAGTGTCATGCTTATTAATTAATATTAATATGTTTTTTTTAATATTTTTCTAAACTTTTATTTCTACGAAAATTGAACTCGATATCAAAATGATTAATAACATTTAACACACCATTCAATTTACCGAGTTGGATATTTTTGATATATTAAAAAATATAATTATCAAAAGATATATATTAATAGGAAGAAATTGTGAACCCTCTCTCACCTCTTTGCTGGTTTTGAAATTGAAATTGTTTCACTCTCTTCTTCTTTCCTGTGCTTTCTAAACTCCCTCTTATTGTTCTTGGTTGCAGGTTCGATAATGACAGAATTAAAGAGTTGACTTGACCAAAAATAATTATAAAGTGACAAATCCTTTCCATTAATACAAATGTATAAACACATTTGTGATGGCTTTCATTGCAAAGAATTTAAGGCCATGTATTGCTTGATCGTCCCTTAAATAGCCATAAACATGGACCTTTTATCGATGCTAACTTGTATTTTATACGGATGATATTAGAATCCTTACAACTAAATGATATATTTTGTACATTATCCACATTTCAAGTCCTTGAGCCAGAGAAATATTAAAATATTCAGTTTATGAAAGAAAATATTCTATAAAATTTATTAAGTAAGTCTATCTATATTCGGTTTAAAACAAGTAATTTAGCTGAAATTAAGAAATTCACAAAGGATTAAATTAATATATTATGACTCAAACTATAAGTATTTAGGATAAAAAAATTAATGTTTATTATTTATATTCGAACTTTATATATTATTTAACAAAAAATAATAAACCAATTATATTTGTGAAGATTAGGATTGCATGGGAGTTTAAGTCAAGGCATTGATTTGTTGAATAATTGACCTTTATAGTAATTTTAAAATCAAAATGAAGAAGAAAAAATCTACAATAATAGAATATACACTTGCCCTGCTTTTGGCTTATTCTCAATAAATTGACGATTGGGAAATCCAGTATCTTTATGTATGGATCATGCCCTACCTTTACATGTCACAGTTTCACGGGGCTCTTAGTCTTATCCACTTCAATTTTAAATATCACACATATCATCTATCCATAAGTTTCATAAGCTTCATCATGATAGTGAATTCTTTCTACGATTATTAAACTATTTATTATTTTTTTTCTCAAATTTTATTGTTATATTAAAACAAAATTATTTCTAAATTATAAATACAAAATTTTATTTCAATCCAAAATAATTTATCATTCTCATAAAACAAAAATTTTATAAAATAAAATTAACGTAAAATTATAAATATTTTATTACTTTTGGATTATTGTTCAATTTTAATAAAATTTAATATAAATATACAAAATGATATAAAATTATCAGTTAACAATTATATCAACAAAAAATTTATTTAATATAAAAAATATTAAATAATATAATAATTAATAAGAGTTATACTAGTATTATTTGAACCCGCACATATAATATAAAAATTCACATTTTCATTGCATTTAATAATGCTTATGAATGATAAGAACGTATATTATTGCTCATAAATATCAATCAATTATTAAAATAATTACAAACTTTTACTTATATGAGATTAATAACAAATTGTACTTTTAATTAACGAGGGTTATTAAGTAAATTAAACTTTTACAAGGGAATATACTTTGTCAAATATAACTCCCATCAACTATTTTTATTTTGTCATATACTTTTACAAGGGAATATACTTTGTCATATACTTCTAAAAATATTTTTTTTTTTCTAAAAATTTTACTTAACAAAGAAGAAATTACCATAATTTTTTAATAGAATTTATCGTAAAATATAATTTTGTATTAGGAAAAAATATTTTACAAAAGTAATACAAATATAATTAATTTAGAGTTTAGGGTTTAGAGACTTATTTTGTAACATATTTTTGGGTAAAATATGTTTTTAATTTCTCCAAATATTTTTTGAAATGTTAATTTTATTTCTTATAAAACTTCAATACATTTTTAGTCTCTAAATTTATCGAAAAACACATTTTTAGTCCTCTAGGGGAAACTAAACCCCCCCTCCCCCCAACATATATATATATATATATATATATATATATATATATATTATAAATATAAAGATTAAAAACATATTAAATTTTTTATAGAAACTATAATTAGTATTCTAAAATATTTAAGTACTAAAACATATTTTATTTTAGTTTTCTATTTATAAATATTGAATTAAAAGAACTAGGTTTTTAATTATGAGTTTTTTAAGTTAAAAGAAATAATGTATACAGTGTACAAGTAGAATCCATTTAAGAAGCTAGCCTAAGACAGATATTGAATTAATGCCACTTAATGACGGTACACACACGTCTCCTTTAAAGAAAAATAGAGATATAGAATGAATAATTAATTAACATCTGTGACAAACCACAAAACGGACCCAATAAAAGACGTTTACCTTTGCAATCAATTTGTTACCCCAACATTAATGAAACCAGTGATCCAAGGGGAAAACACCCCTACAAACTCACTTGTACAGCACGTGAAAGAGAACGATCGACATTTTTATTGTCCAAATTAAATGTAATGTTTATATATAAACCTAGCTAATTAATATAGAAGCTCATGCAACCCTAAAAATTACTCTACCAATTAGTTTTGTTGATTGAATTTATTAGAAGAGAGGAAAGCATGGACACAATGTCACAATGTATGTAGGTTCAGAAGCAGAAAATGTAAACAGTGACGGTGATGCATGCATGTTTCAAGAATATCACAAGATGGCTTTTTCACTGGGGCTGTTTTAAAAATATTTTACGAAAATGGGACTATTTTGTAATTAATTACACCTTTGGGGTTGTTTACAACGGTGTCGCTATGGGCCATAATGACACCTATTACACGTGGCAATTTTTTTTTTGATTTAGGTTGGGCTGGAATGAGCCACATCAGTGTCGCTATAGGCTGGGGCAGCACACTTGATGGACTAACAAAAACAATGTAGCCCATAGCGAACTGTGTAAAAATAAAAAATAAAAAAACGAAGATAATAGTGACTTGGTGTCGCTATGAGCCATAGCGCCAAGCATTTTGTATAATTTTTTTTTTTGCAAATAATCACGTTTTATTTTTAAATTTTCATTTTTATATTTTTAATTAAAAGTACACAAATTAAATAATTTAAATAAATTTATATTTTTATATGTTAAATAAAAAAAACTGGGGAAACAATAAGTAAAAAAAAAAATACGCAAAAACTAGAAAAATAGGTGTCGCTATGGGCAACGACACCATTTTTGTATATTATTTATTTTTTAAATATTAACATTTTATTTAAAAAACTTAATTTATATATTTTTAATTAAATAAGTACAAAAATAAACAAATTGAATTAAATTTAAATTTTTAGTATTTTGTTTAATATAATTAAATATATATTTTCAGTAATTTGTTAATAAATTTAATTAAAAATATTTAATTGTGTAGTTTAAAGAAAAGTTATTGTTTAAGTGTATTAATTATTTTTTTATATATGTTAATTAAAAAAACTGGGCCAAAAATACATAAATCTAAAAAAAAGAATAAATAAATAAAAATTGGTGTCGCTATGGGCAGTGACACCATTTTTGTTTTATTTTGATTTTATAAATATTTACATTTTATTTTATTTTTCTGTTATTTTTTTATTTATATATTTGTTTAATATAAATTTTATTTTATATATTTATGATTCAGTTAATTTTTTTTCTTTTTATGTATTAAATAGAGTTAAGAGAGTGGTGCTATGGCCTATAGCGACACAATGTCGCTATAGGCTATAGCGACCTTATTTTATCTTTTTTTTTATAGAAAAATTATTTACTTATATTATATAAATTAATTATAATATATATTTCATTAATTGAAGATTTATTTGAATTAATTGAAAAAAAAATATACACAAAAATAAGTATAAAATTGATATTAGAAAATTAAAAAAAAAATGATGTTGCTATGGCCCATAGCGACTATTACATTATATATACCCGTCGCCCCACTTACGTTTTGTGCACATTTTAAATCATCATTTCAAATCATATATATACCCCTCCTACCAGTTACGTTTTGCTCTGATTGAAATTTGTGAGTAAAATTTTATTGTTGTTAAAATATCAATTGTAGCTATTTTTACTAATTATTTTGTTTTTTTTTTGCAGATATTATGGATCAAATTATTACTTATATTTACACTGAAAAGATGTATGAAGGTTCTGAAGGTGTAACATTTGATGGACCAAGAAAAGGAATGTATATTAAACGAGGTATAACTTTGAATATATTAAAGAGAAGGATTCACAACAAATTTGGTCTTAAGTTAAATCAAGTGATATTATATGTAAGTTACAGATTTTTAGTTTCACAAGATGATAACAACATATATTCTTCATTGGAATTGAGTGACGATGATGATGTACAATGCATGATAGAAGCATTTCAGAGCTAGAATGTGATGCCAATAATGGAATTATATGCTGAAATAGGTATGCGAGAATCTTCAACTTTTTCATTAGAAAATTTGTCAATTAAACGATCACCTTTGATCACAAGAGACGAAGATGAAGATGACGAAGCAGATGAAGACTATCATGTTTCATTATCATATGAAAGCATTGATGAATCCAATGAAGATGAAATTGATGATTGTGAACCATCTGATAATGAGGTGGAGCCGGATGTTATTGTTAATAGTCCAATGGTTGAACCAATTTCAATTTATCCATCTATTGAAGGTAACATTTGAAAATTAAATTTTTCAATAATTTGTTATTTGTTTAAAATAAATTGTTGAAATTGATTTTATTGAAAATACTAAATTCATTATTATTAAAATAGGTGGAAGTCAATTTTGGGGTAATTTACCCCACTACACTAACATCAATTGGAATCATTCAGATGAAGAAGATATCCGAGAGATGGATCTGCGTAATACTTGGTCAATTGGCCAAGATTTATATGTGGGGTTGGAGTTTGAGAATAAAGATGCGGTTAAAAATGCAGTAAAGCAAAATGCAATGAGAATGCATCAAAGTTTTTATGTGGTTGAGTCAAAAAAGACAAAGTGGGTTGTTAGATATCCAAATGCACATAGTCATCAAATATCAATAATAATCGATTAGTTTGCTCTATGACTGATTCTACTGAAAAGTCTGCCCTGCCATGAGGAGATGTCAAGTATGCCAAGCATTATGTGACGTCTCCCTACATATAGAAGAAATCATACAATTACTTTACAACTTTATAATTTTAAAAAATAATATATTAAAATATGAGTTGTAATATGGACATACCACAATTGAGTCTTTAACTTCATCGGGATCAATGTACAACTTCCCCTTTCTGCGATACCACCTCATGTATTCAGAATTTGGACCTAATAGTCCAACCTGTGGAGGAGTAGGTGCAAAGTGATATGCATATCGATTGGCCCAATGCTTAAGTGCTGGACTTAATATTATAGTCCAATCATCATCAGCCTTTCCGCGCAGGGTCAATGCATGCACATGAGCAGGAGTCATCGGAGGATTTGGAATTGGTTGTTGGCAACCAAATTGCCTCATGACCCTATCTGACTGATGCCATTCACAAATACACAAAGAAAGTAACGGGATTACAAAATCCCAAATATGAATCCCCTGTGTACAGTCCTCGGGCATCTGTTCAAAAGGCAGATATGGTTGCCAAATAATCTGTAAATAAATTTTTTAATTAGTTTATATTAAAATACTAATAAGTTACATAATGAATTTTTAAAACCCCTAAAATTTGAATTACTTGCAGATTTTCTGGTCAAACGTTCAAAGAATTTGCGATAAAATTTAATATCATCGCTCATACTTATTTTAGTGGTTGTGTTGGACCACCTGAAATCAAAATGTAAACAATTAAATTCTCTAAAATTTATTGAATAATTATATAAATGTTAATATTTGAATTGGAACATACCTTAAACCAATAGGACTGCCTGGAGGAATAGGTGGGAATGGTGAAGAAAGAATGCTTGGGAATCGTTCCCATGCCCGTAACTGCAATAAAAGTGTAAACCCACCACAACTTGGCGTTTTGTAATCAGTAGAGGTGCATAAATTGCGATACAAACATCCAAGCACAGCTGCACCCCATGCATATATCTTAATAGTTTGAAAGTCACCTAAAAATGCCAACCACCTTAATGAGACATAACTTGAAGATCTATCAAGAACAAGAAGTCCTCATAGAAAACGTAGTATCCAAGCTCTAGCATAAGGAAGCAACTGATGTAGCTCATTTATGTCATCTGCAATGTCATTAAAGTTTGTTGCCAACCAAGATAACTTAACACGATGTCCTTTAATTTCTGACTGAGGTGGAACAACCCCTAAAAAATCACGAGCTGCATAAAATAAAACAAATTATTTACCGATTATTAATATTATAAAAAACAATTAGTATAATAAAAAAATTAACTTAAAGTAAAGTTATTTTAGTACCTAATCCCAATATATTAGCACTGCCTCGACTTAACACTGGTTCACCGTCAACTGGAAGACCAACAAACATACCAACATCTTGAAGAGTAATTGTGCATTCTCCGAATGGCATGTGAAATGTGTGTGTTTCTAGTCTCCATCGTTCTACCAAAGCAGTTAACAAACCAGGACTAACTTTGATATAACTCAAACGAGCAATCCATCCAAATCCTGCTTGCTCTAATAACAGAACTATTTGATGTGGAATTCCCTCAATCCCACTGCGCGTTGGAGCAGCACGTCATGCTATTAATCTCCTATCATTGTCTCTATTCTAAACATGTTGTGAAACATGTATATTTTGCAATGTCAATAAATCATCCTCAATGGGTCCACATGTCACACGCATAGCTGTAAAAGATGATGCCATCTATAACAAAATATAACAACATATTATTTCATACATTATATAAAATATAAATAAACTAATATAAAAAATTGTAATATAACACTAACAACCTTAAAAGAAATTAAATATATAATTAAAAACATTATATAAATATAACTAAATTATACAAAATCAAATTAATAAATAAACAATTTAAATAAATTTATATATTAAATAAATAAATTAAAATGATATAGCCTATAACATCTTTATAATCATTATAGGAAAAAAATATAAATATAACTAAATAAGTTACACAGAATTAAATTAAATCAATTTTAAATTTAAATAAAATTATTTTTTAAATAAAATTATTTGTTAAATTAATTTATAACGAATTTAAAATCATTATAGAAAATTAAAAACATTATATAAATATAACTAAATTATACATAATCAAATTAAAAAATATTAAATAAATTAATATATTAAATAAATAAATTAAAATGATATAGCCTATAACAACTTTAGAATCATTACAGGAAAAAAATATAAATATAACTAAATAAATTACACAGAATTAAATTAAATCAATTTTAAATTTAAATAAAATTCTTTTTAAAATTTTTAAATACAATTATTTATTAAATTAATTTATAACGAGTTTAAAATCATTACAGAAAATTAAAAATATTATATAAATATAACTAAATTATACAGAATCAAATTAAAAAAGTAAACAATTTAAATAAATTTATATATTAAAAAAATTAAAATGATATAGCCTATAAAAACTTTAGAATCATTACAGGAAAAAAATATAAATATAAGTAAATAAATTACACAGAATTAAATTAAATAAATTTAAAATTTAAATAATTTTTTTAAAAAAATAAATTATTTAAAATGGTATAGACTATAGCGACTTTGCAATCATTACAGAAAAAAAATATACTTATACTAAATAATGACACAGAATCAAATTATAAAATCTAAAATTTAAATAAAATCAGTTTTTACATAATTTATTTAAAATGATATAGCTCATAGCGACTTTATAATAATTACAGGAAAAAAAATAATTAAATTACAGAAACTAAAAAAATAAATATAAGTAATTAAATGACAGAAACTGAAAAAATAGAAAATACCTCAAACAGAAAATACCTCTGCAGACAGGGACGGATACACGTGTATCCTAGTGGGGGCACTTACCCCCACTAACATTTTTCTATATTTTATTAATTTAAATATATATATATATATATATTATATTAAGATTTAAATATATCTTTATTCTTTTAATTGTAAAATTATTATTTTTAGTTTCTATAATTTTTTAAAAATTTTATTTTAGTCTCTCAAATCATCAATAACATATATAAAAATGACATATTAAGATAGTAATGTAGTTTCAATTAGATTTGATATGATATTTTTACGGATAAAGATATCAATAGATAGATTTTAGACAACAATATTTGATAGATTCCCTGACAAAATTTGAGTATAAAAATTGAAACAAGATTTTCTAAAAATTACAAGGATTAAAAAGACCAATTTTTAATTTGAGAGACTAAAGACAAATTTACCTTAAATTTGAGATATTAAAAACATATTTAAGTCTATTATAAATTTATAATAATGCACTCACACTTGTCATGTTATAAACTAAGTGCTCTCACTCTTTTCTATATTTTTATTTTGTTAAAAAAGTCAAAGTTAATATATTAAGTTTTTGAAAAAAATAAATCTTAAAATAAGTGTCATGTT
Organism: Cajanus cajan; assembly: GCF_000230855.2. Classification (NCBI taxonomy): domain Eukaryota; kingdom Viridiplantae; phylum Streptophyta; class Magnoliopsida; order Fabales; family Fabaceae; genus Cajanus; species Cajanus cajan. The sequence continues at coordinate 60,242,497 of NC_138523.1, forward strand.
AATTTTTCAATATAATATTAATTATATTTTGTTTTTCATTTATATCCTTCATAATATTTTTTAAAAAGTGAATATTGTATTGTATTATTTATAATAAAGAAAATTAATTATAAGTTTTTTATTTATAGTTTGTATGAAACAACTTAAACCGATACTTATTATAAGATAACGGGAGTACTAGTTATAGTTAAATCAAGTCAGTAAAGGGATTAAGGAGTGATAATTAATTTAAATTCATATTATACTATTTTTACAATGAAAAAAGGTCAAAATTTTGATACGAGATATAGAAAGAGATATTTTTTAAAGTGTTAAAAATGAGAAAATAATTCAATATTTTTAAAATATAAAATCTCTTAGAAAAATGTAAAATTATATATTTAATACTATAAATTTATGTATTAATATTGCCCCCACTATTTAAAATTTCCGGATCCGTCACTGTCTGCAGATATCCCTAAAAAAACAGAAATAACCTGAAATTAAAATTAAAATATATAAAAGTTACAAATAATTTAAAATTAAAAATATAAATTATAATTAAATTAAAGACAGAAAAATAAAATAATTTACCTGATTATGGGAGGAAGGAGCTTTATGGGTGGGGGCCAGCACGTTAAAATCCCTTATATAGGGGTATTTTTTTTTTTTTACTGTTAAACGTCACGTGTCAAGCTACCATTGAATAAACTTGCAGTAATTTGACATGTGACTCATTAATTTTTTTTAACCACCAGTGGTGTCGCTATGGGCAATAGCGACATAGTGTCGTTATAGGCCATAGCGCCACTAATTTTGACGTTTTCATTTTTTAAAATTATTAACTAAATTAATTTTTTTATTATTTTATTTTATATTATCAATTAAATATTCATTTCTATTTATAAACTTATTTTTTCTATAATTTCTTTTTTTAATATATTTTTTTTCCTTTTTATGTATTTATGACAGTGGCGCTATGAATTATAGCGACACAGTGTCGCTATAGGCCATAGTGCCACTAATTTTGACGTTTTAATTTTTTTAAATTATTAACTAAATTAATTTTTTAATTATTTTATTTTATATTATCAATTAAATATTAATTTCTATTTATAAACTTATTTTTTCTCTAATTTCTTTATTTAATATATTTTTTTTCCTTTTTATGTATTTATGACAGCGGCGCTATGGCCTATAGCGACACAATGTCGCTATAGGCCATAACACCACTTTTACAAATTCATTTTTTTTAACTATTTACTTATATTTTTTAATTTTTTTATATTAAAAATGTGGCGCTGTAGGCTATAGCGACTTTATTGAAGCCGTTTTGTGTCGTAATCGGCTGTAGCGACATTATCAATATGGCTTTCATGACTTCCCAGAAGTTAAAAAATGTCATGTGTCATGGATATCGCTATAGCCCATAGCAACACCGTTATAAACAGCTCTAAAAGTGTAATTAGTTACAAAATAGTTCTATTTACGTAAATTATTTTTAAAAGAGCCCACTATAATCAATCAGCCTCATAAGATACATATATTTGTTGTCATTGGTTTAGTCATGCAATAATAATAACAAATCTTAAATGCAGAGATACATATTTTCAACAAATTAGCTGCATGTTGCTATCTCCTTTTCTTCAATCCATCCGTTTCTCATTAAGTGGATAAGCGGCCACTTCTTCTCATTTTCCTCTATATTTTAGTACACATGCACAAAACTCAACACTTCCATTCAATTTCTCTATCACCATCACCAATTTTAAATGAATAAATAATATATACACACACATTTTAATTGTATAAATATTTATTGAACATATGTTTGAATAATCACTTTTATTAAAAATTTAAAATATATTTTTTTCCATAAGTTACATAAATTAAGAATAAGACTTTAGAGAAGTTACTAATTTTATAAAAGTTGATTTTAATGTTAGGAACCCATTTAGTAAACGTGAACTCCGGAAAAAATAAGAAGAAGGATAATAAAATCTAAAATCTTTGATTATTTAACAACGTAATGGTTATATATAACACGCATACCTACAAATAAGAATGGAAAAGAGAATCTAACAAACTTATTTTGAAATATATTTTTACTTTTAATAAAAGAGACTAATTAATAACATTTAGTTTAGATTTCATGATTGAAATTGGAGTGTAATATTTGACTCATATGAAGTTCTTTCTATCAAAATACTTTAGTCAAATTAACTAAACCGGTTTCATATGAAAAGCCAGCTATATATATATAGGATTGACCATTTATTTTACTTACTCTATTTAACAATTTATGATCAAATTTTAATGATCTAATTGATAAATTAAATTTTTTTAATGTATTAATTAAGCCTGTAAATTTTTAAAAAATTAAAAAAATATTTCATATAATTCGTTTCATTATTCAAGTCAATATATAAAATAATTTTACAATTATTTATTAATTTAAATTAATGAATTAGAGTATTAAATGATTTTTGAAAATTTGAAGACTTAATATATGTATTAAAATCTTTAATTTAACTATTATATTATTAAAACTTTATATAGAATATGAATTATTGAGTGAAGTAATTTTAAATATACTCACCATTAAAATAAGGGAATCTCTCCTCTCTTTATATATGTAAAGAGAGAATCCACTTTTTGTAAGAATAAATTTTAGTAGACTTATTTCGTTTAATAATTTATGTTTTACATTAAATTTAAATGTTCTAATTGTTAAATTAAAATTTTTTAATATATAAATTAAGTCTACAAATTTTTTAAAAATCTGAAAATCATATAATATTTTGTAAAATCATATGATATTATAAATTTTTAAAAAATCTAAAAATAAAAAATATAATTAGTTATCCGTGTAAAAAGACTTTACATTAACAATATATAGGTGATTAACTCATATAATAATTATAAGATATACAAGTATCGACCTATATTCTCATAATTGGTTCTAACTAATATTAGAATAATATTTGATGAATAAAAAAGTATATTTTTCAAATGTAAATTAACCTTAATGATGAGTTTTGAGATATTTTGAACTATATGAAAAAAATAGTAAATTATACGATAATTTCAGAATATTCAGACGATGCAAGAGAGAATATGTGAGTTTTAATAAATGTCCTGATATATCTGAAATAAAGTCGGTTTCACAGGCATAGCAAAGTTTAGGATTGAAATTGATCATAATATTTGTTGCATTGCGCAGACATAATTAATTTCAACTAATTAGCTGCATGTTATACTATCCCTTCTTATTCAATCCATCCGTATCCGTTTCTCACACTCATACGTAACATATTTATCCATGCAATTTCTATTCGCATCTACCAAATTGTTGCTTATCTCATTCAAACGCTTATTAATTCATTGGATCACATCACACATGCACATGATTTTGTATAAATTCATTCCATCAATAAAGAAACAACGAATCAACGATGAAATTTAATAATAAAAAAACATTTTATCAATCATTACTAATTTTATTGTTCATTTTTTAAAGTGAGTCATTTTCAACTTCAATTTGATCACATACGTATAATATAATATTTATATAAAGAGTTGTTAGAATACACGCACGCTACAAAGGGTAATCAATCAGTCTTAATAAAGTGACACGATATATCTCTAGATCATAAAATAAATGCTTATATTCATGACTTCTGAATTAGCAAAGACTTTTAAGGTTTTAATTAACTGCTGTTCGCAGTGTTCCTTCGGGCAACTTAAAAATTCAAATTCGGCTTGTGTAGAAACCAATTCAACAAAGTCCATCAACTTAATTGGAGTCTAGTTAGTAGTGGTTGTAAATCACTTCTCATTATTACATGATCATTAATTAATGATGATTTTCAAATAATTAATTATTACGTGATAATTAAGAAAATACCTTCCCATCTTTCACATTCCTATAATAATCACATATACTCTTTTATTACAACAATAATAATCTCTCAATATTAATAGGATGTTAAAATGAGTACGTGTTGAGTCAATTAGTTGGATGCTATATATTGGGATGGATGTTGAAAGTTTAGACCGAAGATTATTATTTTAGTCGGTTCGGCCTAAAATATTATATATTGTTGGTCCCGAGCGAGCTAATTAATTTCTAGGCCAGATTAATTGTTTATTATTATTTCATTTTTATAATTAATAAATTCAATACTATATGTATTGTTAATGTCTATTTTACTGTTGATATTTTCTTTATTTATATATTTTATAATATAAATAACAATCTATATATTTCATTTTAGTCTGTAATAATTTAAAATATTCATTAACCTATTGTATAAAAAATAATTTATTTAGATTATTTTAAACTTTTATATTTTAAAAAAAATGGTTCATTAAAGCCTGAGCTAGGTTAGGAAAATTTCAATTCGGTGTCAAATTAATCAAGATTGATCCTAAAATATTTGTGTGTGACGGGTTAGCTTTTGAATCACAGTTCTATACATACGATATGCATTACACGACTTTATATATATATATATATAGAGAGAAGTAGATAGATAGATTCCAAAGAAAAACTTGTAAATAATTTATGAAAATTTATATTGAATTTTATAAATGTTTGTGACAGTATTTGAGATAATTTTAAAAAAAATTTATGATCAGTCGATCCATAATATATGTTTAAACTTATTTTTATAAATTCTCCGATATAACTCGTAAGAATAACTTATACGGAACATATTAAAAACATTCACATTCAAATCTTAATAGGGTAGATATATAGCGTACAATTTTTTTTACTAGATTGGAGTTAATTATTTTTAATAGTTGTTTAAAGTTATTTTACATAAGCTAAAAAAATGTAATAAATCTTTTTGTTTTGCAAGTTTTGAATTTTTTTATCAACTATTTTTTATTTTTACTCCACAATAAATATATACAAGTTGTAAATGTGTATTTTTTTATTTACATTGTAAAGTAATTAAAATTTAGGTAGAAAATAAGATATAATAGACAAGAAAAAATAATATTATTTTAAACTTTGAAAACAACAATTTGATATTATAAAACTTCAAAAAAAAATGACAACTAAAAATGAAAAATTGAAGTATTTTTTCATTTCTTCATCAAATTATTATAAATACTAACTTCTACACACAAAAAAATTATAATTATTTGATGTTAGGAAGACTTTTTTTTAAAAAAAAAAATTCTATATTTCTACTAAAAATATAATTTTTATATGTATTTCCTTCTGCAATGTAGACGATTTTTTATACAGTGTGATTATTATTTATGCAACAATGCATTGAAACATACAATCCTTTGTACTATTATTAACTATTACCTTAATCAAATGTACAAAACAAAACAAACATACATTTGCACTATTGTCGCTTGGCTGGTTACTACGTAGCAGACAGAGAAAAGCGTAACCAGGTGGAAGTGGAACAGTGGTTTTCAGGGAGAATGAGAGTGATGACACGTCTAAGAGGAGATATTTATTTTTGAATTGCATTACGATAAGCATACAATAGTTTAGTGTTTATTTTTTTTTATCACTTTATTTTTTATATTTAAATTTTTTTTCTTAGTTTTAATTGTTACACTACAATTTATTTATATAAGTATTATCTTTCTTTTTGAGTTAAACTAGCTATAAAATTACATTCACCAAAAAAAATGCAATTAATTTTTTTTAAAAAAATAACAAGTTAATTTTTTTTGAGATAATCATATTCTAATTAGATAAAATCACTATAAATAATATATTTTTCTTCTTAATATTTAATATCATTGTATACTCAAGATTCAAACGATTTTCACTATTTAATATTTAATACAGTTGCATACTTAAAATTCAAACGATCTCCACTATTTAAGTTGAATTAATTAAAGTAATTTTATGCTTTTAAATGAAGAAAAACATTATGTAATTATACATTAGAGATATATTTACAATATGCTTAAATTATTAAATGTGAATTTAATTTATATTAGTAGGCTAGCTTTCTGTCAACACTAGACTTTCACTATTAATAATATTTTCACCATTAATTTAATTTATATTAATAAATATTTTCACTATTATTAATGTTTTTATTTTATTATAATTAAATATGTAAGACTTTTAAAATTAAATTGAATAAAATTGTAGAAATAAATTATTTAAGTCAAGATACATCATCTTTTTTATATAATGTGTCAAAATTTAATTCTAAATTTGTTAAAATTACGATGATCATTTCAATTTATTAAAAGAATAAAAATATGTATTATTATTTCATATAATGTGTCAAGATTTAAATCTAATATTTAAATCAGATTTCAACTAGAAATATATTTTAATTTAAAGTTAAAATTAAGTAAAGCATTTAAAAGGAATAAAATATTTAAATATAAATAAGTAATACAATTAAATACTCAATGCCTCAAAATCTAAAATTTGACACGATGACTCAATAATAAAATGAATAACAATATTATAAGATAATAAAGGCTTAGAATAATAATGCATAAAATTTATCTGTAAAAACATTTTTACTTTCCTCTTTCTTTCCATTTATTAAAACTCTTTTTTTTAACAGTCAGTTTATTGATTCAGTTAAGTAATATCTACGTAGTTTTGTTGTAGTTCTTGAAAATAAAAATAATAGGTGTTTTTTTTTTTTTTTTTTTTTTTTTTTAAATTTTTAAATAAAAGGACAAAGGGAGCGCTGTGGGGGAGCACATGTCATGATATATATATTTTTTCAATTAAACTTTCTGGTATTTAAGATGTCATGCACATGTCACGCATAGATCGTATCATATACACAGTTCATTATATATAGAAGCAATGATTTTTGAATTAATTTTTTTAAACATTTTATAACAAAGTATTTTTAAAAAAAATTAAAGCGATTCATGTATGCAATTAATTAAGCCACTGCTTTGGATTGAAAACATTGTAAATTAACTACACACATATATAATCTTATATATTATTAAGTTATAGTATTATTTTTATTTTTTATAATACTCGTTTAAAATTGTTTTATATAAATAAAAAAATGTAATAATTCTTTTATTTTTCATACAATAATTTTGATGCTTCTTATAACATCTTCTTTCATTTCCTCTTCATAATAAATGAATATTAATTATAATAAATGAATACTAATTATTATGTATAAATTAATTAAAAGTTAGGTAAGATGTAAAAGTACAATTTATAATTCAACAATTAATATTGTATTAAAAGTAAAAAAGTAAATAAAAAGAAAAATTTACAAAAAAAAATGACATAAAATAGTAACGGAGGAAATATCATACATGAAGATAGTTAATTTAGAGATCGACAGTAATCATAACCGGAGGGTCATTAAAGTTTCTCAACTCCAATGGTGGATGTTAGTTGAGTTCTGAATCCAAACTAAACTAAACTACTAGCAGAAAAGCTCAAGTTACCAAAGTGTGTCTCTTCGCTGGTTGGTCCACATCCAATTAATAACTTTGACCTACTCCAACGATAATCCTGTTCATGCACCATAAACTCATAACTGGCCCAAAAAGGCTTGGAAATTTCCTAGCTAGTTTCAATTCATGATTTAAAGCAAGAGACATGTCGCACCAATCACTGTAATATTTAGAGAAGAATTGCTATAAATCGATACAGTCATTTAACTACAAATTTAATATACAACTTGTTGACTTTTTTGTTATAATTATTATATATTAAAATTGACGTCAACAATGACTCTTTTTTTTTTTTTTTTTTTTTTTTTAATGAGTTTACAGCTTACAGCAGAAAAACTTTTACATTGAGAGTAAATGGTCATTAAACCCTAATATTTATTTGTGTGAGACATCATTGTCTTTTGTTTTAATTTTTTTAGAATGAAAAGCACTAACCAAAGTCAATATCGTCTGGTTCAGAGTTGTCTGTAGTAGGGCACACCCCACAGCCCTCACGCAACTAGTAACGTACAACTTGCATATTGCACTGCGTATATATATATATAGAAGCATTTGCACATGAAGCATTCACAATTAGAGACATCCAAATCCCTTATTTCTTAGTGATGGATCTTTTGTTCCTATGCCTCCTTCCCTTCTTATTCTACTCCCTCTTCACCCTCTTCAAGTTGATTCTCCAACGTAGAGGCCAACCATGTTACATGTTAGCCTACGAGTGCTTCAAGCCCCCAGAAGACACCAAACTCGACACTGATTCCGCCGCAAAAATCGTCCTCAGAAACCAGAAACTGAGGCTGGAGGAGCTTCGGTTCCTCCTCAAAACCATCGTGAGTTCCGGCATCGGCGAGAACACTTACTGCCCCAGAACGGTTCTCGAAGGGAGAGAGGAGTGTCCAACTCTTAAAGACACGTACGAGGAAATCGACGAGATCATGTTTGACACACTCGACAATCTCTTCAAGAGAACAGGGATTCATCCCTCCGAGGTAGACATCCTCGTGGTGAACGTGTCCTTGTTCTCCCCAGCACCTTCTCTCACAGCACGTATCATAAACAGGTACAAAATGAGAGAAGATGTGAAAGCCTTCAACCTCACTGGAATGGGGTGCAGTGCGAGTGTGGTTGCTATCGACGTGGTGCAGCAGCTTTTCAAGACTTATGAGAACTCTCTCGGTGTTGTTGTGAGCACTGAGGATCTTGGTGCACATTGGTACTGCGGAAGGGACAAGAAGATGATGCTCTCTAACTGTCTCTTCCGCTCTGGAGGATGTTCCATGATGTTCACAAACAAGACCTCTCTCAAGAGCCGTGCGATACTGAAGCTGAAGCACATGGAGAGGACTCAGTATGGTGCTGATGATGAGGCTTACAACTGCTGCATACAGGTGGAGGATGAGTTAGGGTACTCAGGCTTTCGCCTGACCAAGAGTCTTGTTAAGTCCGCTGCACAAGCCTTGACAGTGAACCTTCAAGCCATGGCACCAAACATTCTGCCACTGTGGGAGATGTTGAGGTTTTTCTTTGCATCTGTAAGGTTTAGTGACATGAAGAAGAGGGAGCTTGTGCCCTTTCTCACAGGGTTGGTCCTTGGGAAGGGTAAGAATAAGATGAAGAAGATCTTCACGTTTAATGTGTTGGGAGGGGGGTTGAACTTCAAGGCTGGGGTGGAGCATTTTTGTGTGCACCCTGGTGGGAGGGCAGTGATTGATGGGGTTGGTAAGGGTTTGAGGTTGAATGAGTACGACCTTGAACCTGCAAGGATGGCTCTTCATCGTTGGGGTAACACTTCTGCTGGGGGCCTTTGGTATGTTTTGGGGTACATGGAGGCCAAGAAGAGGCTCAAGAAGGGTGATAGGATCCTCATGATTAGTCTTGGAGCTGGGTTTAAGTGTAACAACTGTGTTTGGGAGGTGATGAGGGACTTGTCTGATGCTAATGTGTGGAAAGACTGCATAGAAAGTTACCCTCCAAACACACTAAACAACCCTTTCAAGGAAAAGTACGATTGGATCAATGATGAATATCTCAGCTTTGTGAGGTTGGATTTTAGCAGGATGCTCCTTTAGAAGGAATTAATACAGAGAGAGATAGGGGTATAGAAAGAATATTATAAACTCTAGCTCAATTGCTCAAACTATACAGGTTATTTAGGAAGTTATTGTGTCATGATAACTAATTTCAGCTTTCAAATATTTGTTCTCGTTCTAGTTTAATTAAACATATAGTTCTATATATTGGTCGGAGGAAGGAAATGTAAGTGTAGAGTTAATTTGTTAAGAGGAAAAAACTTCAAAACCCTGTACTATTGTGCTGTTGATGAAATAAAGTTCATGACATTAATGTGGGCGTGATATTGTTCTCCACTAGGGATGCTAGTAACCTAAATTTCTGCATGGCTGTCGCTTACCGTGTCATTTCCTTTTATTGTTCTTTTTGGTTGGTGGTGTTAATTAACTATTATGATGTGTATTTGCTCATTTGGAATCCTAAATCCATGGTTTGTGTATTTTCAAATGAGAACCAAATATGTATATCTACAACAGTAATTCCTTTTCCTTACTTTCAAGGAAATAAAGGAAATTAATGAGGTGGTTTTGTGTCTCCTTTATTGGGAAAGAAAAAGGGTAACAAAAACTGTCAATAAATAGAGTAAGTTACCATATATAAAAATAATTTTCTTTTTTTGTCTGCCATACAAATTAAGGAAATTATTTACCGCTCATTATTCATTGATAACACCAGAGCAGATAGAAGAGAAGATATTCAAATTCATTGGACTTATAATTAGAAATTTAAAACATGAAGACGGAGTTGCATGGAAATGCAAATTATGGGTCATCCATCATCACAATTACTAGTTAGCACGAGGTGGAGATGGGGTGCATTTGAACTCATTCATTACTGCCTCACCAGAATGATGGTAGCAGCATTAATTAGTTCCTTCACTAGCCAGAAAAAAAGAAAGAAAAGAAAATGTGTGTAATTATTATACGTATGGCCAAGGGTAAAAGAAACCAAACCACCATATATTAAGTCAATCAACATGACCACCTGGCACATTTATTGTCCTGTGGCTTTCCCCTTTCCTCTTTATTTATATGTACATCAGGGAAAAGATTTTTCTCTTGATCCTTGTGTATTGACATGGATTCCTCGAAACGACCATTTCAGCGAATGGAGATTTAAGTGTTTGGAACTTCACATGTGATGCCTTGTAACGATGGATTCGTGTATTGGATTTTTCCAATTATATGAAAGAAAGAAAACAGCTATACATATGTTTGTGGGGCTCCCACCTATTGGATCATATGCGAGACCTTTTACTACACTTGTTGTCCACTTCAATGCGTTTTCTATAAGATTTAACTAATCTTAATTTATGCTTAAACACTCAAGAACGCTTTATTAAGAAAAAGCGAGTCTCAGTGTAACCAACTCTATAAGATCTCTCAAGGTAATGATTAATTACGATTTATAAAGTCTCTTCATCATTATTTCTGCAACTTTATATATATTCATTTCTGTAACACTTATTAAAGAAATACAAAAGAATGATATTATTTATAAACAATCCCTTTATAATAAGAATGCATAAAAGCTTGTAATATGTGTGTGTGACATGTTACTGATAGTTATTTGTTAGAATAATATTATAGTTAGTTATTGTAGTGCATTTTTTGACCTCACCCAAGTACCCAACCTACTCAACTCCTATTAATAATCACAATTTCAAATATAGGGCTGAGGCCCAATACTGTCACCATCGTAATGTACTTGGGCCTGCTGTGGAGAAAGAATAGAAGAAATTAAGCTTTGATTGTTTACTTTTTCAGTTTCTGATTCATCGGTCTTCGGTACTGTTCATGCGTACTTGATTCATTGTACAGCAGTCAGATCATGGGCTTTTAGCAGTATTGGGCTTTGTATTGTGGGCCTTCCCTGCATGCTTTGTAAATGTGTGAACAAAGTAGAAGGAGAGGGATAGAGAAAAAATAAAAAATAAAAAAGAGGGAGAGATATGAGAATTGTGAAGATGGTAAAATGATCTCAAACTCGGACACTGTGGAACCAGCCACGGCGGCCAACGCCAACGCCACCGCCACCGCCACCGCCGGCGTCGTAACAGCCGCCTCTTCTTCCAATGAACATAAGCCTGCAACGCCGGCGGCACCGAACATTGTCATGACCTCCAGGGATCACGATTCTCTCTTCAGCGGTGGCGGCATGAGGTGGTTATTTTGATTTATTCAGACAATTTCCATTTCTCATAGGCTATTGCTCTACTTTACTCAATTTTTTATCCCTTTGGTGTTCGAATTGAAGCTTTTAATCGGTTAATTCGCCGTCGGGATGAACGGCATCGCATAGCGGAAAATTTGAGTTCGGAAACTCATAAACTAACTCGATTGGATAAATTGAAATGCTGAATTCTCATCGTGACTAGAAAATCTAGTGTTAATATGTTTTGTAAATTGCGACCATGGTTTATTGCATTGTAATGTCAGGTCAATGATCATACGTTTATACGGTATGACATAATGTGATATGTCATCGGCAAATTCATGATGAGACTGTTTCGCTCTGCTCCTTGTTGAGATTTAAGGTTCTGAAGAAAGTGGGGAGGGAAGTTTAAATGCCTATATGTTAGTGTTTGTTAGATATGGTCATTAGGGCTATATGTACCATTCCATACTGCTATTATGTTTATGTTCCTCACGCGGCGTCTTTTTTACCTTTCATGAATTGCAATCTTTTGTTTTACTAAATTGTCATTACAACTGACCAACCACCTGCACCTACGGCTACTTTTGAGCAACTTTTCTTTTAACTTATTATTTATTTGTTGTAGACTCAGTTTATAGTCAGACATTAAAGTTACAAAGTTGGGCAGTGTTCGGGATGCAAAGTAGTGGTTCTTCTTATCCTTTAGAGTAATACTAGTCTTTATTTCTAAAGCATTTGTAAAGTAGTGGTTCTTGTTACCCTTTAATACATTTCTTGAAACATAAACTAATGTCTGTAGGGTTACTCTTTTCGAGAGAGATGGCTGAAAGGAAATAAAAGAAGGATGGGGTTCACACTTAGGGTATTACAATAGTATTTTTTTGGAAGACCTTATTATGTTGCTCTGTAATATAATTTCATGAGACTTCCAAGACTTGCTATCTGAGGAACAATGGCTTCTCCCTTCCACTGACTATTTTTACCCCCTTATGCATAAACTTTGTGACTACCAATTCACCAATCAGTCCCAAAACTAAACAATTGATGCTTAGAAAGCCAAATTATTCCTCACACAAGAAGTATGGCTGTTTAGATGTTTTTTACATTGAGGGAGGTTTGTTGCCAAATTTAGAAGTTAAGGGTCTAATGGCCAAAGCCAGAAAAGGATAAAGGTGATTCTATCCATCCTCCCAGTAATTATTTCAAACAATTTCAAATCTTTAAATATATATCTTTGGTTTCTATTTCTATGTAATCACAACTTCTAAAGCACGGGGTAGAGTAATGTCAAACACGTATTGGGTACATACCTATACCTAATATGTGTTGGGTACTCAAAGGTACATATCAGGATTTATCACACACAATATATATATATATATATATATATATATATATTATAAAAAGGGTACTCAATTTGGGTACATGGGCATTGTTTGGGTTTGTGCTATTAAACTCGACTTGGACTAACTGGTTGGACTAGTCTAATTGGAAACCGATTCCATGACTGGATCAGTTTAATTATTATATTAGATGTGTTATTATTGGAAGGCCACCAAAATTGTGGTCACTCCTTGGCCAGAGAGATCTACCTGCGAAGGGGCTGACCAGAAAGGCGGGGTTAATCATATCATTGATTGCAGCCACTGGGATGTGGCTTAGGTGGTTTAGTTTCAAATGGATTAGAGATATGGCTTATATGAAGCTTGAGAAATTCTCACCTTTTAAGCTGATTTTGTACAGTTGAGTTAGCTTTAAAATCTAAAATTTACAAGTTATTAACTTGGTCAGTTAGTCTTAACATCATCAAACCAGTGCAAACTGCCATGCAGTCACATTCGAAGATCTTGACTTTCAATGATGCTAGATTGGCTTTGCAATCATGTCCATGGAATGCAATGCATGTTCTAGGCTACTTGATATTTGCATAGGCTAGCTCTCATGTGCTATGCCTATGCTACTTGATATTTCAAAGGCTAGCTCTCATGTGCTATGCCTATGCTACTTGATATTTCAAAGGCTAGCTCTCATGTGCTACGTGTAGGTTCAAGTGTTGATATTTCAAGCAGTAAAATAGGAAAAATGCATGGAGGATGAATCGACCCTAAGACCTGGAAGTCATAATTTAAGTTCCACCTCAATATCATGATAACTACTTAGCATATATATGGAAAAAGTTATATATATGTCTGTATGTCTGTCCTTAGCTATCTATGTTACTACAATTTATACTAGTTCTTGCAATTCAACCATTGACTCACTAGTTTGACAAGTGATTCATTAATCTAGTACCCTCAGCATGTCAATCATCATTCCGAGTTTCATAACATTGGTTTGGGTATGTATTGAGATTGTACCCTGATATTTGTGAACTTTAAACCAAACCATTGGTGGATCATATGTAGACAAGGAAATGGTGGACAGAGAAATGATAAGATTGAAAGTGTTAAGGTGTAGTATCATAGTCATGTTTAGGCTTTATAATGTTGATTGTTGAACATTACATATAGTTTTTTATTATGTGATATTTTTTCATCATGTCAAAGAATTTATTCTCCTTTGGTGATATAAGTTGTGCTTATTTGTGTTTTTTTTATCATTTATACAATTTTGTCATATTTATATAAAATTCTATTTTCTTATTATGTATATTTTTAAAATTTTATGTTAACATTCCCATATCCTAGATTTTTGAAAAATCCCATGTCTCATACACCATACTATTTATTCCACACACAAGAAGTATGGCTATTTAGATTCTTTTTTTGCAATGAGGGAGGTTTTTTGCCGATATTAGGTTTCTTCTCTATGACTTTCGAGCTAAAAGTTAAAGGATAAGAAAGGAAACAAAAATCATTCTTTGCTTATATAATGAATAATTCAGTTCGGAATTCAAAATAGGGAAGTGATATGTAAAAGGGGAAAATATATGATTTAGTAAGTGGTTAGGTGAAGAAAAAGATGGACCATATATCAAGTAATATTGGGAAATGTTTACTCAGTTAAATTCTATTTGATCTCTACCTGATATAAACTTGTCTGAACAAGGCAGATATCATGGAAAATTGTGATGAATGGCATGATTTGTATGCCTTATTTACTGCCAATAGCATTTGTTTTACTTCATTAAAAGAGAATCCCAGGGGTTTATGATATATAGTTGAAATTTGTTTCAGGCATCCTTTTGATTTTTTTAATAATGGCCTCCCAACTCTCAAATATTCAAAACTTTGAAATGAATATGTACTTTTATTTCTGTCTAGCTTCCTCTCTGGAAGTCGAAATGGAAGGTTCAGCTATGGATATTCCAGTTTCAAGGGTAAGAGGTCATCAATGGAGGATTTCTTTGAGACCAGAATATCAGAGGTTGATGGCCAGACGGTTGCCTTTTTTGGTGTTTTTGATGGTAAGTGTAAAGTTTCTGTGTTGCATCCCCTCAAATCAATTATTTATATTTTCCCCCATTCCCTCTATTTTTTTTTTAATTGATTTTACTGGTTTGGTGTGCAACTTAGCCAATTTACTATGCAATTATAAGATGTTTGCTTGTCAAGCATAGCATTTAGAAACTGGTGGTTCTGTTTCCTTCTTATAACTTGTATGCTCTGTTTATTCTATTGGTGAGATGCTTTTTTATCATGGAATCAATGTACTAGCCAAAGACTTGTCTAAACTGAGCTTGTCTCTAAAGTGAGTATAGGTATAACTTCCATTGATTTAATTTAAAGTGTTTCATGATATTATCTCACTAAAATTTAAGAGTTAATGTACCCTTGATGACTGGAAGAGTTTTTTCAATCTTCTGTGGGTTTAGGGTGGGTTTTTACATCTCTAAAGAAGTTGAACAAGTTTTGAATTTGTTGAGAAGGCACCTAGGAATCAGTTATTAGATTAGAATTCAAAATTGACAGAGTAAGGGATTGGAAATGAGAATGGTAGATGATCTTCTGATATTCACCCTTTGAATTATTTGACAGCAGCAGAATTAGGACATATAGGATGGTTGAGGTTTTGTTTGAATAAATGAAAAATATCTCTCAATATCAATCTTAGGATATTTTAGAGTATCTTAGATACTCTCTTAGGATTTGTCTCCTTGTTTCCTTATAAAAGAAATTTTATTTATATATTTTTACCAAATATATTAAAATTAAGAAATCAAATAAAAGAATAATGTTAATATTATTTCATAAAATTCATACTCTTTTTAAGGATCAATGTTTATTTAAGAAGTTATTTCTTCCTTTTCACTCTCTATCTAACCAAACAAACTAGAATTTCACTCATTTTGTCACTACTTTCTTTCTATCCATATTCTTTATTTTTCTCTTTTCCTAGTTCCTATTTACTTTCTTAAACTAATAATAGTGAAAAATTGTTTCTTTTTATTCTTTTAGGCCATGGAGGTTCTCGAACTGCAGAATATCTGAAAAATAATCTATTTAAGAATTTGAGTAGCCACCCTGACTTTATCAAAGACACAAAGACTGCTATAGGTATGAATTTCATTGCTGGAAAATTATGCAATGTAAAATTTTCATATCACATCACAGTTGTTTTCTCTCTAATTATTTGTTTTATTGCAGTTGAAGCATTTAAACAGACAGATGTTGACTACCTTAATGAAGAAAAGGGGCATCAAAGAGATGCTGGGTCAACTGCATCAACAGCTATGTTGTTGGGAGATCGAATTGTTGTTGCAAATGTTGGTGATTCCAGAGTAGTTGCATGTAGAGCTGGTTCAGGTTGATGCCATGTCAATTATGTGTAGTGAGAATTAGGTTTACATTGGGCAGAATTTGCCTATTTTTAATATAGTGATGAATGGAGGAAATATGCAGCACGTTTCCTTTCACCGTAGTACATTGTCAAACATTGGTTTTTGGTCACTTCAGTTTTACTAAGTTATCAGTGGTGTTTTTTTTTGTAAAATTTCATTAGAAATTGCTTATACCAGTTCGATTGGCAAAATAGGTTCAAGAAGCCTTATTATTTTCTATTTCTGTCCTTTTTTTCCCCACTTCTTTTCATTCATTTGAATTTTTGTTTCAATGTAGCTGTTCCTTTGTCGATCGATCACAAGCCTGATAGATCCGATGAACGGCGAAGGATTGAACAGGCTGGGGGATTCATAATTTGGGCTGGTAAGTTTCTTTCTATATGAGTGTATGGCATTTTTTTTTTGGGGGGGGGGGAGATCATACTTCATAATAAATGGAAGATAAATAAATAGCTTGCACTGCTGCATGTTGATGCAGGAACATGGAGGGTTGGTGGTGTTCTTGCTGTTTCCCGTGCATTTGGAGACAAACTTCTTAAACCGTACGTTGTTGCTGACCCAGAAATTCAGGTTGCCTAAATCATAAGCTTGACCACCCATTAGGTATATTTGTGTCGTTATATTTCTTATGCCTAATTGCTCCTGTTATGGCTTAGGAGGAAGAAATTGACGGTGTTGATTTTATTATAATTGCTAGTGATGGCCTTTGGAATGTCATATCAAACAAGGTGAGACTATATGCTGTTAAAGTATAAAACATTATATTTAAAGCACAGGCAATTTTGAAGCACTGTAGATTCTTCATCTGGAGCATGTATTTGTATTATTTAAAATTTGGGTGATCATATTATTATTCTTTAGCTATAAGAATTAGAACATTTTATATCCACATACAATGTCATGTTAGTAAATCATGTTGGCGACAAATGTTTTGATGGAACCTGAGCATCTGATTGTGCCGTTCCTGCCTTTTCAGGAAGCCGTGTCTTTAGTACAAAATATCACAGATGCAGAAGTGGCATCCAGAGAACTTATAAAAGAAGCTTATGCACGAGGAAGCTCAGACAACATCACTTGTGTAGTTGTTCGATTTGATCTATCTTGATGTGGCTATGTGCTTTAGGTATCTGTCATTCTAACAACTGAAATACAGAGCTTAGATATCACAAATGGCTGTGAAGGCTTTTACCTTATTTTCTAATGAATTACTTCTATTAATTACTTTCATCTTTTTATTGCAACTTGCTAATTTATTCTAGTCTTCTAGAATTGCATACTCCTAATCAGAAAGGAGAAAAAGGAAATACTTGTAGGTGCATTTGATTTTACCCGTGGAGGTTCAGTCTCTAGGATCGAGCTAGTTAATGTGGCCTCCGAGCAGCTAATTTTCGCTATTTTTTCTGCATTCATGTCCATGATCTTTTATTTGTTTCTATGTTGTAACAGTCTTAAACTCCTCAACTGGCCAACCAGCCACCCAAATTGAAGCTTGGTACTGTTGAAGTCTTCAATCTCAAACGTAGGTATTTATCTCAGTTGCCGGTTGCTTGTAAGTCTGATAACATATCTTGTGAGAATATGTTAACTATATAATACTCGTGGTCTTTGATGGAAATTCTGCTTGCCTCCTATTTCTTATATGAAGATCCTTTCGCTATGTACAATTTTAGGATTTTATTTTTGTTTTTTTAAAAAAACAGTTTTAGGAGTATTGGATTTTAGTGAACTTATTAAAAGCATAAATGTTGAATTCAAGTGTTTGATAGCTTTTTATTTTTGTAAAAGAATGATTATTTTTTTATGGTTTCTATTTTTTTTCTTCTTAAAATTACTTTTTTCATACTACTTTAGAAAAATGTGAAGAATATTTTAAACGTTTTGTAGATTAATAAATATACATGTCTACTGAAAAATAATATGAAAGTCATCGGGTTTTGGAGGAAAAATATTTAATAGGAATCTTTTGAAAATTTTATTTTATACGTATAGTTCCATTTGTATCTTAATTCCAGGTGTTTTGGAAGCAACAAGTAGAGTTTCATTATATAAGAGATGTCATCTATAAAATTATGATTTTTAATAAATTTTAATCGAGTAGAATATCTCCAAAATAATGTGTTGAAGAATATATTCTTAACATTTATCAATATAAAATTGGTATGGTTATCAAATGTGCATATTCCGTTAGCATGTTAAAGAATGTGGGTAAATAAGTTTATATTGAATAAATTAATAATAAAGACCAGGTTTGGGTTCCCAAGTATAAAAAGTGACTTTAATTTTACCGTTAATAGAAAATAAACTTCACATTGATTGTATTTCTAAAGTTATATGAACCAGTGGTTTTTTTTTTTTTTTTTAAAGAAGATGAAGTAAGGTAAAAGTTAGACGACATTTATATAATTATTGATAAAATTAAAAAATCTACCCCCAAATATTTGTATTAGATAAATAAAATTCTTTTAAATTAATGAAGAACAAATCATTCGGTTATTACAGTAGTCTTATCCTGACGAATTCATCGAATGTTGTAATACTGAATTAATCAAGAAAAATGATTGAGCCTCCGAATCTGTACGCCGAAAATCATTCTGAATGAATAAAATAATATTTTAAATTATAAAATATTAAATTAAATAATTATTTTATAATAAATTTATTAAAACATATTAATATTTTAATTTTTCGGACGTTGTAGCAATGTTTATTAATCAAAGATGAGATTTATATTTGTTTGTAGAAGGTTCTTAACACCTCTTTAAACATTTTATAGGAACATTAATAATTCATGCTTATTACTAATATAATAAAAACAGAGCTCTTCATAAAATTTCATTTATATTTGTTAGTTGGCTGATATAAATAAATAATGATTAGGTAAAGTCGATAAACAGAATTTTTGGAATTAAATGTTTGTTTTACGTCATTCTTCCCCCTCTTTTTTGAGAAAAAAATTGACTTCTTCACGTGTTTCAAACATTTATTTTTCTTCTATTTCAAACGGTGAGCATGGAAGTGTCGTCAACTCCTGAATTAAGCATGTGTCAAAATAATTTCTTCTCAGCAAAAAATGAAAAAGAACGAAAGACTCCTCCGACTCCCATTGATAAATCCTGTAATGATCACTCCTCAAACTCCATTTTTTAAAGGACACATTCATTTCACCTCACATTAATCTAATAGAGAGTAATAAATTAAAAAAAAATGTATAAATTGTTATTTAGTGTTATTACTCGTTTGGTATATATTACATCTGTTTATATATATAACCTAATTATCTAATTCGTCAATATTAAAAAAAAAATTAACTGGTAATAATAAATTTATTCTTTTTATATACTGTATTTTTTTCTCTAAAACTCTCCTACTACTTTTCTTTTCTAATTAATATCCACATATTTTTTAACTAATTAAAATAAATATCCTATATTATTTATCTCTTAATTGATACTCATATTTCTCTTAATTAATTAGAGTGCATGCTGTTTAAAAAACTAAAAAGGTGTGAAAAAGAAAAGGGAAAGTCCAAAATGTGTTCCTCATCAACTGTGTTTCTCTGAACTTTCCTTTTTTCTTTATCTCTCTTCAACACTTTCCTTGCTTCTTCCTTTCCCTTTCCTTTCCATAAGAATCATCACTCATCAATCACCCTTCACTTCCACTTCACCATGGCCTCCTCCTCAGCCCAACCAGGTACTCTCTTTCTTCCGATCCATCCTTCTAAAGTTTTCATTTTTCGATGACCCTTTTCCGTCGTGTGCCAGGAACCGGAGTGGAGGACCCCCCACCGGCGGCCCAGAACCCTCTGTCGGAGATATCCCCGTCGCCGTCGCCGTCGTCAGCGACGGCGCCGGCGCTGGTGCTGTCGAACTCGGGGAAGCGCATGGACCAGGCGGGGAAGAAGAAGTACGTGAAGCAGGTGACGGGGCGGCACAACGACACGGAGCTCCACCTGGCGGCGCAGAGGGGCGACGTGGGCGCCGTCAGGCAGATCCTCCTGGACGTCGATTCTCAGATCATGGGCACTCTCGGCGGCGACGACGGCGGCGATCTGAACGCGGAGATTGCGGAGGTGCGCGCTTGCCTCGTCAACGAAGAGAACGAGCTCGGCGAGACCGCCTTGTTCACCGCCGCTGAGAGGGGACACCTGGATGTGGTCAAGGAATTGCTTAACCATTCCACTGCTCAGACTGTTTCCAAAAAGAACCGATCCGGTTTTGATCCTTTGCATATTGCAGCTAGCCAAGGACACCACCGTATAGCTTCTATTTCGATTCTCTTCTATTGTTTGTGTTACTTTAGTTCGTGAGGTTGTCTTTGGATGAGATGAAGAAGAAGAAGAAGAAAATAGGATGGTTGTGTTTTGATAAATTTCTTATTAAGTACTCTTCGGAGAAGAATATAGGAAGACTAAATGAATTAAGTTTCTCTCATAAATATAAAATTAGCTTATGCTATGCATGAACTAAGATTAGTACTTGGTTGTCAACTTTCAGAGATATTGCGTTAGATTAAGTCCATGGACTAACAAAAAATCTAACTTATGCTACTTGTCGTGGACTTGCATTTGTTACTTACTTAGGACTGCTTGGATAATCTTATCAATAGGTACTCATTCAAGAAGAAAATAAGCTAATTTTAACTTGTGTATATGTTCATTTTTAGCTTATAAAAGAAACTTTATTTATATTCTTTTACGTATGTTTGTTGGGAAGTTTATTCGACCAGGATCATAGTTATATGAGGAATTTTTTAATGATATGTTATGTTATGATGTTATAGTTTAACGCATGGGAAAGGAATTTTGACTGCAGTGAAGTGAGCAACTCATTTTTAGAGTAATAAAGTAAGACTTTGTTTGGATAACTTATCTAAAAGATGAAGTGCCTATTTTAGTTTATGGGAGAAGCTCAATTCATTTTGTCCTATTTTATTATCCTTTAAGTATTTCATGCACATGTGTAATAAATTATGAATGTGTGGAATTTTCAGTCATCAATGACAGCGGTTTTTTACTTTATTTTTTCTTAGTTTAATGAGGTGAAGGGACGAAATTCTCTTGCAACTAAATTTACAAATAAGTTTATGAATGCATATTTTTTCTTACTATAATGAAGTGAAAGAACCGTTGGTATTTTTTCTTACTTTAAGGAACCAAATTCGTAGGGATGTTATGAAGTGAAAGAATGATCTTTGTTTCTCTTACAACTGAATGGCTGGTTTGTTTGGGTTCTGATTGTTAGAGCTTGACAGCTTTTGGGTAATTCATTGTGATGAGTGGCTTCAAATTGTTGGTGTGTGATGTGATGTTTTTGTGTGTTGATGTAATTTAATGTGTTTGTTTTTCTGTAATTCTTGTGATTCATGGTGAGTTTTGGTTTGCAGCCATTGTTCAGGTTTTGCTAGATTATGACACGGGATTGAGCAGAACAATTGGTCCGTCCAATTCCACGCCGCTTATAACTGCGGCAACGAGAGGGCACACAGAAGTGGTGAATGAGCTTCTGTCAAAGGACCGTAGCTTGTTGGAGATTGCTAGATCCAATGGCAAAAATGCGTTGCATTTAGCGGCTCGTCAGGGTCATGTGGAGATTGTGAAAGCCTTACTCAGTAAAGATCCACAGTTGGCTCGCAGGACCGACAAGAAAGGACAAACTGCATTGCATATGGCAGTAAAAGGGCAGAGTTGTGATGTGGTGAAATTGCTTCTTGAGGCGGATGCTGCTATTGTTATGCTTCCTGACAAATTTGGTAACACAGCGCTACATGTTGCAACCAGGAAAAAGCGAGTAGAGGTATGTCAACAATTGCACATCATTACAAGCACTATACATATGTAGATGAGGCCATGTAAATTAAGTTACTTGAACTAATGTGGCTCACAACACATGGCTAAATGTGCCCTATCCCTACCATAGTAGTAGAATATCCAGGTCTTGTGGTATTGCCCCTGGGGTACTAACAAAAATAGTGCTGTTTTGTTAACATCAGTCCTTAAGGCTGATTTTAAGCATCTAAAGGTGGTAACTTTTTATTCAAAAAGAAAATATTTTTTACACTTTTATGATGCCAATGTAATAATGCTTTCTTTCCTGATAAAAGCTTACCATTTTTAAATGCTTAAAATCAACCCTAAGGGATAATTTAACATTTGCAGTAACATTATCATATGCTACTAAATATGTAAATAAAGCTGCTTGATTGGTACTATTTAACTTAATTGTCCAGAAGTTGTGGCCCTTTTTGTTTTTGGAGTTTTTCTGGATATACATACATGCAAACCCCTTGTATATTTTTAAGCATTCATTATAGTTACCTCAAGTGAAAAATCTAATACTATGGTTTCTCTACTTCCTGTGCAGATAGTGACCGAGTTATTACATCTGCCAGACACCAATGTTAATGCGTTGACCAGAGACCACAAAACAGCTCTTGACATTGCCGAAAACCTTCCACTCTCTGAAGAGGCATCAGATATAAAGGACTGTCTTTCTCGATATGGAGCACTCAGAGCTAATGAGCTCAACCAACCAAGGGACGAACTGAGGAAGACCGTTACTCAAATTAAGAAAGATGTCCACACCCAACTTGAACAAACCAAGAGAACCAACAAAAATGTTCATAATATTTCCAAAGAGCTTAGGAAACTCCACAGGGAAGGAATTAACAATGCAACAAACTCAGTGACAGTGGTGGCTGTGTTGTTTGCTACAGTTGCTTTTGCTGCTATATTCACCGTGCCTGGTGGGGATCATGATGACGGCTCAGCAGTAGTAGCAACTTATGCTGCTTTTAGAATCTTCTTTGTATTTAACGCTATTGCACTTTTCACATCTTTGGCTGTTGTGGTTGTTCAAATTACTTTGGTTAGAGGTGAAACTAAAGCAGAGAAAAGGGTAGTGGAGGTGATCAACAAGCTCATGTGGTTGGCTTCTGTCTGTACTTCAGTGGCATTCATTGCCTCTTCTTACATAGTTGTGGGTAGGAGGAATGAGTGGGCCGCAATTCTTGTTACATTAGTTGGAGGGGTGATCATATCTGGCGTTCTTGGCACTATGACTTACTATGTAGTGAGGTCCAAGAGAAGCAGATCAATGAGGAAGAAGGAGAAGCAGCTAGCCAGGAGGAGTGGATCTAACTCATGGCATCATTCTGAATTCTCCAATTCCGAGGTTGATCGGATATATGCCCTTTGATTGAACCTGCAACCTTCAGGGATCATGAAGAACAAATTGTGAGAAAGATGACAGGGAATTCACTGTGAACCTCTAATGCGGCATATGGTGTAACATTGTACAGATTATTATTCTCTTAGGCTTAGCTGCTGCTGCTGTTGTTGTAAGATTTTGACAAATTGGAATGAAGGCTCTATCATCACTGTAACTGTTAAATGGTGCAGTGCAGGGCCTAAGTAAGCACTTATATCTTAATCCCAGGTTGTGATTTTAAAGAAGAATGTCGAACATTACTTTAATTATCAATTTATGTATTGATGTATTGTCAAAATATTCCTGTCATCCCTGTTTATTTATGATAATCTGTACTATATAGTGCCTAATGAACACATTACATGGTACATAGTGCTGAAAGAGTATGAAATAGTAATACGTATTAATTATAATAATTTTATTTGTTGATAAATTTGTGATAGAGAATGAACGGTTGCAATTTAAAGATAAGGATATAATTGAAATTTTATAATGAGGTTTTCTTGTTGACCTGTTCAAAATTGTGCTGCCTGGCATAGTTGTCCATCTCCAATAACTGCCTGCTATAGGACAATGGTTATTTTAAATATTATAATACAAATTAAGTAATTTATATTACACATAAATCTTAAATAAATAACTTAAAATTAAAGAAAATCATTATAAATAAATAATTCAACAGTTTACATACATAATCACCGTTTATTTACAAGTAATAGGAACATAGTAATGAAATAATAAAAAAATAATAATAATAATAAACATGATGATGAAATTAATAGTAAAAGAACATAATAAATTAGATGAAAATTAGCTGAATGTGAATTGAAAAGTTTAAAGGAAGAAAAATGAAAAGAAAAAATCTTGCAGAGTCTGAAGATTCCGACCGAAGACAAAAGATAAGTAACCTTTTATGGAATGGTAAAGGAAGAAGGATATCAGAAGCAAAATATGCATAAGAAAATGTGGAATTTTAACCCTGCCCCCTCCTCAAAAAAAAAACCCTAAGCAATGCAAGTATAGTTGTTTTTTTGACCGTTATTATGAACAAAATGGCTGCTATTCAAAACGAATGTGCACCTGAAAATTATTTGGTGGAGGGAGATATACGCATAAGAGTTACTCGCTCTTGTTTTGAATATAAGCAATAAAAACTTCATGATTATTGATCTCAAATATAAGTAAATCACAACTAATTTAATCCTATTTAATGCTCCTATTTCTAAAATACTTATTCATTTAATTGTGATTGTATTTTCAAAGTCAAAATTAGTTTAAGAAAATAAATTATTGTTAACAAGACTAACAAAATAAAATGATGTAAACTAGCCTTCTTAATTAGTGTGAATCGAATTTTTTTTTGTTTATATTAAGAATTGGAAGAAGTGTATTTACTATTCTCTCTTACAGAAAATGTTTAGTAATAGAAAAGATCTGCACACACTGAGAACAGCTGCTACTCAGCTGTAGCGTGTAATTAGCTACTATGATATAAGGTTATCTCAATGGGAGGGAAACCTTAGTGCAATAGTTAGAGTTGATCATGTGCAACTAAAATGCAAGGTAATAGATCCACAAGGGATACGATCCTTCCTTGAATCCCGCCATTATAACAGCATGTTCTTTTTTTCAATGCCCTTATTTATAGAAAAACCTATCTAGTTGCTCCTTTAAGGTTATCTATCTAGCTCTCTCTTTCTTCAATGAATATTTAGACAAAATCATAAGAGCTTACGCGTGCTCAATCAGATGGTTGTAATGTCACAAGATGATTATGTTGGCTGGTGATCACAACCTTCAAGTAAAAAAAAATGATAATAATAGCTTTGTTATGTTTAACAGGTTAACCTCTCTCAATAAATGTTATCTGTTATCGAACTATTAACTATACTTCACCATGTTAATAGGTCATAATAGCTTATTGTGCTTGGTAAATATGTTTTCCAATGACGTTGACACACAACAAGCATCTCTTTTAAAATGTGGTAAATTATGAGGACCCCTCCTTGAGAAGAAAATCAAAGTTCAAAGCAGTTGCCTTATTAAAATTCAAAATATTGCCATATTATATGTATGACAAGCTCTCTGGCTACAAAGTTACCAAACATCTGATAACTTAAAGAAATCAGAATAGAACCACCTGAAAAGCTGTTCATCACTTTGTCTGCACTGAAGGATTTTTTTATATTTCAAATCTGATTATTTTAACATTCTCTTTTACGTATCAAGTTTACTTCCCCATGACTCTTCTTTCTTTTTCTTTTCTTTCTCACTTGCTCTCACAAGCTTTTTCTATTAAGCTTACTTTAATGATCAAGAAATTTTCTTCATAGAGGAATTCAAGGCATATAAATGCCTTATAGTAGTTGCCAAGGGACGACGACAGGTGGGCTTCTACAATCATCATTATTGTTACCCTCCATATTTGATAATTAGAATAGACCTAAAATACATGTATTTTAAAACACATTTATTTATTCAAAAAAAAAATTAGAGTATGGCAATCATATTTATTTATTCATTAAAGATTGCTCATAAATTTAATGGCAAATTAGATTATCAAACATGACAGGTAAACAATTACAATTCATTGGCACATGACATGAAAAGATTGGTGTTCTTTATTTCTTTCCATCATTTGAACACAAAACTGAAATTTGTATTCTTTGACATGTTGCATTAGTATATACCTCTAATTTTCACATTTGTTTTCTAAGTTGAATTTTTCCGCATCAGAAAATCTTGTAATGTATCTGTTCTCAGTTTAGTAGTTGTACATATTATTATGCTTTCCACTTCAACAATTGGGTTCTGATGTCCACATTACTCTTACACTCATTATGTTTGTACTATGCCTGCACTAATAATTTCTTTTCATGATTGATAAAAGGAATTATACAGAACAGAATCAAATCATTAGTATCAAGTATCAGACATTTATAGTGCGTACAGCATTGTCACCATTCTAGTTGACAGCATTCAGAAGCAATGAGATATCTATAGAAGTTAGACGTTTAATCTACTCTTCTCTTCACTGTTCCTTATATTTTAAGATCCATACGAAAATGCTTTATATATATTTACAGTTGATTAATTGTTACACTTGATTTACAAGCAGCAGAAAAACCAAATCAGTTTTTTTTAACACAGATCAAAATTTGAAAACAAATTAAAATGAAAACTTCAGTGTGTTGCTTGTTTTAATCCACAATTGATTCTTGAAATATTGGGGGAAGGTTTTGGCTTGGAAAGTGGATAGTAGTACAGTGTTGGTTTTTATTTTCAGAAGAATCTCATTTTGTACTCATCATAATTTGGTTAAGGACCAAAAGCAAATATCTTTTGTAGAAAAAAATTCTACCAGATTCTGATGCTTTGGTCTAAATATCCATGACAACCATGACTGTTTCTAAAATTAGTACTGGTGAATGAAGCTATCTTTCACCAAAGTTACTTTTGAATTGGAAAAGACAATGTGTGAAGAAGACCAACATAAGTAAAACTACTTTTTAACTCCCTATCAGCCCCTCCAAAGTTCCACTCTCTCATGATCCTCACAAACTGAGGTTCTAGATGCAGACATTGAGTAGACTCCTACTTCACTTACATTCTTCTTTGAAGAGAACATTTGCTGAGACTTCTTGCAGTGTGCAATTGCTCCCTGGATTGAATTTTCTATCTCTGAATTTGCACTGCTGCACCTTTTCAGAAGCTGGCGCGCTTGGCATCCATATGATTTGTTTGAAAATGAAAATGAAGTTGAGCCAAACACAGATGAAGATGATGATGACTTGTTCCCTGAAAGCAATTTGATGCCAACTGAGAATGATCTCCTGTGCTGGTTACTTCCATCCTCACTGGTTTTTTCTTTGTAGCTTCTCATGACAGAATTGGAGGACTGATATCTGTCCCTATGAATTTGGCCATATGGATTTTTCTTTGCCACTTGCACATGCTTGTTTAAATTTTCCCTAGCTTTGGAAACTGATCCTTCATCCGCAACTTTTGTTGAGGTTGCATAGGTTTCATATGAGCAACCAGATTTTCCAAACCAAGACTTGAGATAAGCCCTTGAGGCCTTCAACTTTGAACCTAGTGAAGACTGTTTCAGTTTCTTGGTCCATGACTTCTTCTGGTTTTCAGCAACAAATCCACTTGTATCTGGTTGGTAGTCAAGGTTGTAATACTCTTCAGGGCTTAGTTCTCTACTAACTTGGCAAGAATCAGATGGAGAGATGTTGCAGGATTCAAAGGGGGTGCCAGCAATTGGTGTTGTGTAGGTAGTGGCTAGTGGAGTGCTATAGAACTCTTCAAAGATGTCATTTTCCTTGTCAAAAGGAGAGGTGGAGTTTTGAAGGAGTTTTTCAACCATTTGTAACCTAGGGGGAAGGTGGAGAGGGAGGAGCTTTCCTTTGTAGAAAAGCTCATCAGCTGGAGAGGTTGTTGGTTCTTTCTCTTGAACAATGGAGGACATTTGGAACTCAAATTCTCTAGGCTGTGGATGCGAGTGGCAGAAGAAGTTGGAGTATGAGTTGACTTCCATGTCAATGTAATCATCATCTGCAGGGTCACATGCTGAGAATGTTGTAGCCATTTCAGCCTCTCAGGTATACACACAACTATGGTATATTTTGGAGTTCTTCCTATGAGGAGATAGCAGCTAATGGTCGCTGAGCTTTTATTATGGAAAGTGAAGTTTAGTACTAGTACTGCTTTTGAAAGAGCATAAAATGACATATTCAAAAAGCAGTATCCTGGAATTAGTGGTATTCTAATCTATTTTGCCTTTTATTTTTTATTTCATGTCTTGTCATTATTGAAGGAGTTTGTCTGCGAGCATCCAAGTGTAAAATTAAAACCTGATTGATTTTCTTATGGGGGGAATCACTGACCCACCCAACATAAACTTTGTGGCTTATTTCTCATTGGGATTGCTGCTTTTAAATTTCTTGTGCTGCTAATGGTAACTAGCATGACATGATTTCCATTATTTTGTTTCCTCGTGGAATCAATAATGCAGAGAAATTGACCAAAAACTGCAGTGTCTCAATGTGGTTCACAGGCTCAGGTAGTCTTGTACAATGGCAAGGTAGAAGCAAAATATTACATGATGATTGGTAACCATTGATTTGATTACTTACTAACTAGACATAGGCTAAGGTATAGACTCGCCTTAAAAGAAAGAAATTTGGAATCTTGTGTAACACTAAAGAATTTGCCATGCAAGCAAATTGGTATGTGAACAATATATGTGTCACGGCATGCACATTGGAATTCATGTTAGTACTTATGATTGTGCTGTGCACTTAAATGAATATGATTAGGGAAAGGGGAATACGTGGGGCAATTGATTAAGAAACAGTTGAGCTCATGAACAGGTTACAATCTTGCACTTTTAATTGGACTGCTGCCTTTGTTTTAACATAATTGCACACGAGAAAAGCCCTGCCAAACCTTTTGGTGTACACGGATGCAAAACATGGGCATCTTTTTCATTCATTTATGATTATTCCTGTCTTCTTTGTATATGGCTAACTAATCCACTTAGGTGTTTATTAATTTGATTTTGGAAAATGAAGGCGTGTTGTAAGTTGTAACTGAATAAAGTACCGACAAATAGTGGTGGGAGAAGAGACTAAGACCGGAATGCCTGCAAAGCTCGAGAGTTTGTTTGTCACACTCCTACCTACTTTTGGGTTTACCATCCCTTTCCCTTTTCCATTTTTTAGTCACATAAGCTCTTAACTTTTCCTCTTTTTTCCCCAAATGTGCAATTTCTTCGAGATTGTTTTTTTCTCAGAAAACACCACTAAATGTTTCCTTCTTTCTGTCCATGCCCACCTTATTTTCATACCCAATTTGTCGCCAAGTTAGGTTGTCAAGCAGTGTCTTTTGTATTATGTCTGCATACCTATCAATTAAAACTTAAAACTACTTTCACAATTTTGGTTGCCACAAGGGATCAGATTCAAAAATACTACTATTTCCTTGTTATACCAATAGTCTTCTTTCTTTCCCAATCAAATTAATATACCACCCATACTAAATCCATGAATCGTTTTACGAATCACTATGACAAAATTAACAATATTGGGGTATATTAATCCTGTTTATTCAAGTATAAATGGTGAGGAAAAATAAGAGAAGAATAGAAGAAAGACAGAAATACCAAATTTTCATTATTTATTCTAAAAAGAGATATTGAAAATATTTTTTTTTACAACAAATACGTGATTTTATCTTAAAAAATATAGTAAAAGATTAACTTTTTTAGCAAAACTTTTTTAATTAATATAAAATAATAGTGAAATTAAAATTTTTAGCTAATTTATTTTTAACTCTTTCTTTTACTTCTATTCATATTTATTTGTTTCTTGTTCCTTCCCTCCCTATTTTTCTTCCTTGATCATCTAAACAAGCAAGAATTCGGCTTACGGTCTCATCTATGCGCACCAAAATCATCCCGAGTTCAAAATTTACAACCACCCTGAACATTTCGAATCTTTTGTTGACTGGTCTGCGATGTGTTACAAACAAACTCATTAATTTACAGAAGAATAAAGATATTATGCTTCGTAATGTTTACAAATTCAAAGGCATCTGAACCAAATTGAAGCTTCATAAACGGCCGACCAATGGCTTACAAATTTATGATACTTGCACTTGCTTCATTATAAAAATACAACAGCAAGCATTAATTACTCAAATAAGATTGACCTAACTACTTGTTTGCTGAATCACCAGAAGCCAATTCTCTTTCAAGCTCGTCGAATTCCCAATCACCAATTTCCTCTCCTGAATAATCCTGACTAACATTCCCAAACTCGGATTCCAGCTTAGCTAATTCAGCTTCATGATCCAATATCTGGTCTGCCTTAACTGAAGGTGATTTTGGCTCCTTAACTGAAGGTGATTTTGGCTCCTTAGCTGAAGGTGATTTTGGCTTTTCAACCGTCTCTGGCTTTGAATGCTCCGCACCTTGAGCTGGAACAGAAAGTGATGGAGTACCATCGGACTTTTCAGGAGGCGGTGTTTCAACCTTTGCAGGGCTCTCTATTTCTAGAATCGGTCTCTCAATAGACTCAAATTGAGTTCTTAACTTTTCAATGACATCAAACAGCTCTTTAACTCTGTCTTCATCTTTCCTGCATTCATGAGCCCAATAAGCACCGACAAATAAAAAAAGTTTGTTTGGATAAACTTTTCCAAAGTACTTCTAGCAGAAGAAATAAGGAAAAATAAAATTAGTTTTTTCATAAGTTAAAATTAGTTTATGAACAAATTAAAAAACATTTTAAAGAAACTAATATGAGAGAGCACCTTGAAATTAGCTTGTGCATAAGCTAATTTTGGCTTTTGGAAAACTAAATTCATTTTTTCTCTCTTAAGAGTGCTTATGGAAATGCTAATTTCTGTACAAGGAAATGGAATTTATGACAGCCTATTACATTTCAGTAAATAATAAAATGTTCTTCACAGGAAGAGAACAAAATGGTTTGTATCAGGTGTTAGTCAAAACCAGTTAGAAAAATTCCGATGATTTACGGCTGGATTTGCACATTATATTTATTTTGAACTTATCAATCAACTGTACAAAGCACAAGTTACTAAAGAAAACCTGGAAATTCTTCCGTGTTGAGCGTAAAACTGCTGTTTCATGTTATCCACTACACTGAAGGTGGTAATAATCTGAAACAGTGAAAGAAAACCATCAATAAATCCAATCAAATCATAGCACTATTCCATTACTTTGATTCATGGACAAAGCATACATTTCAGCAGCTATAGCAATAATAGTCTTATTCCACTAGATGAAGTCAGTTACATGGATCACATAATGCTACTATGCTCAGTCAAATATCAAATTCTGGACAGCAAGCACTTGCACAATCCAAGAAAAAATATTACCCAAAACATAAAAAGAATAAATTCAAATTAATCAATATTGAATATATACCTTGGCCTCATAGCTCAAATATTCCTCCTCGAGATTTCTCCTTGGACTTAATACTTCTGAATCCTCACTATGTGCACTTGATGTCTTTTCTAACCTGTATCCTCAAGAAAATTGGAGTAGATAAACAACTAACCATAGATTTATGGGCACGCACATGTATATTTTTAAAATTAAAGTCTGGTGCTTTAAGTATAAATGAAAATACCAAACATTTGATTACCTCATTACCTGTTCATTTTTCGGGAAAAAAAATCTTAATTTTTGTGTGTTGATTTTGTGAAAATATGTATTCTCAAAGAAATTTCCAAACAAATGCTCCTAAAAAAGGTATTACCTCTGACTTAAATTCTTGAGGTTCGTGACAAATGTTCCAATATGGTTAATACAAGGCTCTAACTCTTTCTGCACACAATATAGCAACTCATACTATCAATGGGAAAAAAAATGGAGGGAAGGAAAAAGGAGTCTGCCATTATACATCCATTATTTGAATCAGCAAAGGGCAATAAGTACCTGGTAAGCAGTAAGAAGTTGAATGGCCAAGTTCACAAAGTAGTCCTCATGTCTCTCCAATTCATCACTTTAAAAATATAAAGATTAGTGAAAATACAAATTCATGAAAAATAAAAGAAAAATGGCAGAATAAGTATAATTTCTAGATTTCTGGTTGAAGGATATTGTCAACTCTGAATATATTCAAAGTTTGACATCAACCTAATCTAACACACACTTCTAAACTTTAGTTTTTGCTACTCAAATTAGACTATATTACTATAAGCATCAACACATAAATCATTACATAAGTTCAATTACATACTTGACCTGCTTGTCATTAATTTCTGCATTTGACCGCTGAAGAACCCAAGTATCTTCCAGAAAATTAATCCAGGTTTTGATAACATCAGCTTCGGCCCTACATGAGCTAATTGATTTTGAAAGTTCAACTTCCTGTCAATCAAGGTCAAATCAAAATTTCAGACAACTGGATGTTGAGAGTAACACTATTTAGGAACATTGATTTAATGATACACAGGAAGGAAAAATAGGTCCTCAAACCTTTATCTTCAGGTGCTCAACTATCTGATTGTTTGCTTCCTCAAACTGGTCTCTCTCTTCCCTCACATTCCATAGTCGAGCTTGAGCAGCAGCCAAAGTAGTGTTAACCTACACCTCAGAAGCCAGGTTGAATTATTTAAAAATTTAGTTAAGAGAGATTTCAACACTCGACCTGCTCAACCAACAGCATCCCAAGATTATTAAAGTGAGGAGTCATTTTGACAATAAAATAAACTATTTGTGGAAATTAGCAGTTGACAGGAAGAACAAAATTTAACTTTCATGTCTATAGAATCTTATATATGTTAAAAGTTGATACCTGGCAATACAAGGTTATCTTAAATAACATCAATGCTTTATCAACAAGGATGTAGAAAAGAAGACTAGGTTGCAAAAAGACACATCATATGGTAGTAAAAATGAAGCGAATAATAAATAACCCTATTTCTTCGAGCAAATATTATTATCAACACGACCACTCTCCCCCTTCCCCCAAACAAATATGGTGGATACCTTTTTCAATTCAGCTTCAAGATCTTCTTTTTTGCGTTGCAGTTCAGATATCTCAGCTGCCAGTTCCTGAAAATAAGAGAGAAAGAAAAATCAATTGCCTCCCTACAACAGATGGAAGACTTGGTACTCAGACAGATGTATATTATTTCAGCGTGGTCTTTGCTCCTATGTGCACAAAGAAATTGAACATCAACCACTTTGCCCCCAAATAACAGTGAACCAATTGAAAGCAATATTATGTATCTTGCACAGTGATCAAACCTTCTATATTAATATCATATATAAATGCATAAAAAACAACAAATATGAGAAATAAAACCTAAGTGATGAGTGCAAATTATTAACACATTCTGGAAAACTTCATCTTGTCTAAACTACAATAACAGAACAAAAATATAAAGATGATAAAGGAAGCTACATATAACAACTTCTGATGGTAATAACCAAACATGCCCTTGTAAGGGTTGGTCATATTGTCCATACAGTATTTTAATACATCGGAAGATTAACATACATAGCAACAAACATCCTAGAGGACAACCATGAAATACAAATGCCATTTGAAAAATATAATAAATTTATCATCTAATACAGACTAGTGATAATTGACAATAAATATAATGATGCCTAGTTGAACACATTACCTTCTCCTTTTCACTAGCTTCACCATCTTTAGTCACTCGAACTTTTAATGCCTCCTCTTTTTGTAGTCTATCAAATTAGAGAGAGGAAATATGTTTTAGTGCTCATTATCGGAAGCAAAGTATTGAATAATATTTCATTAAATTGGCTCCTTTGCTTGCACTTTAGAATAAAAAATCAGTAGTCATCTGTATTGCCCACCGACAGACATGATTGAACAGAACAGTCGGTACCAACCAATCTTTGAATTTCAAGAATAAGCCAATCATTTTGAGCCAAAACAATGGAACCTCTTCAGACCGGTTCTCTCAATAGTGTGGAGGGGCAACTATGCCTCCGTTAATCACAGGTCAGTTTCACCCCTATAGACTCAAAAGATGCAAGCAGCACAATCCAACAGACACGAACTCATATAGCAAAATAATTTCTAACAACAAAAATTCCAAATATTTTTATAATCTTGTCAATTTGAATACTTGGTGGACCTACTGGAATTTTTCTCAGGAATAGAATAGGATTTTAGCAGAGCCAAATCATTTACAATCTATTGTCAGAAACAGAAGGGAAAAAAGGTCAAACAGAACCTAAACCCTAAACTTTATAAGCTCTAACTAAGGTGGGCTAGGAGTGACCGCAACTAAAGCAGATTTACAAAACTCTGAATTTGTAGAAGCATATAAATGCTACATTGTAAAATAATGTCTAGTGAGTTATGAATGATACCACCACCCCTACAATTTCTGGAGAGAAAGGCATACTGCTAGCATATTGGGCCCATTTTAAAATAAAACTGATTTATTGATCAGAAACTGAAAAAGAAATCTAATGTTTTAATCAGAATGCTAAATATAATGCTTTCAACAAAAACTCTTCCTCTGGTGAGTATAAAAATACGAATTCAGATTACAAAAAAATTGAGAGTAGTATAACAGAAAAGTACATAATTTGACAGGCTACCTGTTATCTAAAATACGCTTTTCAGCTTTTGCAGCAGAGTTGGCAAGAGATTCCGTTAAAACCTTCAGCTTATCAACCTACTTAAAAACACAAAAGTATTGCTACGGATAGAAAATAGTATTAACCAACAAATAAAGACAAAATAATAGACATACAACAGAATTACATTCATTCAGAACATTACAATAAAACTAACAATATTAACAAAACTGAATAACCCCAGATGTAAGTTCTACCAATCTCATATTCGCTCAAAATAGTTGAATCAAAACTATGCACCAAGTAGTTCTATTGTGAAAAATAGTGTGTTATTATAATTGACAACCAGAAAAGGGTAATTGTGAAAAATAGAAATGTTACAAAAAAATTCTAATTTCCTTCTCAATATCTCTCCATTTTTTGAGTAACTGAATTTTATTTTGGTGGACATGAGGTAAACCATTCTTATTTTAATTGGTCCAAAAAATTAGTTTTTTCATACAAGGAAATATAATTTGAACCTCTCCTTCCTTCTACCCTTCCCAAAGAAACTCGTAAAGGAAAGAATCATACCTTTTGAGAATGAATTTCAGGAGAGTCTCCATTGCTTAAATTTTTTTTCTTCAGCAATAATGCTTCAAGTCTGGAACAGATTCTAATCTGAGCAAGGGCAATTTTCAAAGCCTGCAAAATGATTGGTTGGTTATAATCCATTCTTAAACACAGAAAGGTCTATATAAATATATTAAATAATTATAAATAAATCTGTATTATATCAATCAATCTCTCAGCTGCAATGCTTGACTCTCTTCTAAACATTGATCTCACAGTTCAAAACATTTAGTTCTTGGAATTTACTTTAGGATGGATCTCTGAAGCCTAAACTTGCATGATGGTTGGTAAGTAAAACTAAAGAAGTTCAAGCAGAAAGGTATGAAAGCAACACAGGTTGTCAGATTCAATTAATAATCAATTGCTGTAAAGCTTCAAAATTCAAAACAGAAAATATTTAAAAGGATAAAAAGTTGCATTTGATAAATGTTATGTTTTTGTTGAGGGGTGAGGAGTGATGGAGAGAGAAGTTAAAATCTCCCATGGAATTCACAAAAGAGCCCGGGAATTTACAGTCTAGTGACATCTATTCCTCAAATAACGGTTGAAAATATGATTATGAGAATAAGTGTGAATGCATGCAGCAACTTTGACTAGTAAAACATCTTATTCCACGGCATAGAGGAAGGCTAACTCAAATAAACTTCTCCCATATATGTATTTTTACACTAGTCACATAGCAAAAATTCATTATTGACACAACAAAAAAGTTTCATGGAGGAAGTTATGACAGAAACAAACCTCTAACGTTGCTGTTGTTTCCTCAGCAGCTTTATAATCAACTTTGCTTACAGGCCCCTCTGAAGTTGTTATCTCGGTGAGCTTTTTCTTAAGACTAAAGGCTTCAGCATCTATTCTGCAGCCAGAAAGCAAAACAAGATGAAGTGAGGTAGATTGCAACTTAGTTCTAACTTTATATTATCACAGAAAACATGGATCTGGTGATAACAACTAAAAAGTTAATATCTAACAAGAAACAAGTACATGATAAATGAAACATTTCAAAAGTTTTTTAATAATTCACATGCAAAGTGAAATATTTCAACTTGATCCAAACGAAACAACAAGTCATGTTTAATATTAGGCATTTGATAAGATTCTGAGATATTATCAATAGAAGCAACTTTAAAATGGATCTTTATTTATAACTAGCATGGGAAAAAAGAATGATTCACTGTTGTGAAATCTTTGAACAATAAGCTCTTTGACGATGCCAATGCCAATAAATATATCTTTCTCAATGTGAATGACCAAACAATTATTCATCCAATCATCTTTTTTTGGTTAATACTAGTTAATTTTTAGTACTTGTTCATTCACTAAAAAACAAAATCCGTGCTCTGCATCAAATCTAAGTGACTCTGTCCCTGCCCCAGTAGCCACACCTACACGACAATTCTATGGAATATGGATTGAGTGATGTACATACATTTTGGACAGCTTCACCTTTATTGCAGTGTTTAATCTCTCAAGGCTCACTGTTTGCTTTCAGTTTCTTTTTCTATTCAGGATGATGTGGTATCACCCTCCTTTGTTGTAATCATTTTTATCTCTACTAATAAAGTATTTCCATTAAACAAAAATTTATAAATAAATAAAATAAAATAAAATAAAAAAGTTCTCAGCACATCCCTATTTTTGACATTTGATTGCCTACTGTCCTAAAGCAAACATAATGGAGGCCTGATGCTGGAGTACAAGATTACAATCCCACCATCAACAAGCAAGCAAGAAATCGGCACTGAAATAGGAAAAGACATTTTCCACCCAAAGTTACTGTTGAAATGCTGCCTTCAAATTATACATGCATCATATAAGATCGAAGCTACATACCATTCAGAGAAAGGCTAATAACCAAATACATAAACAGTTCATCACAACACAATTTACAGATGCTGGAATCTAAACTTCAGATTTAATCTCAACACATGAGTGTCAAGCAAAGATGGTATGAAGAAAATGGCAATGAAAACTCATTGATTCACACTGACCTTCCAAGATCGGAATTGATTTTCAACCCAGTGATGGCACCTTGTGCAAACTGAAGCAATTCCTCTCGCTTCACCTAAAGAACAATGTAAACATATAACAATATCACTGAATGCATAAAAGAACACAGGAGAGCCCACCACTGATTGGCTTTAAAAGAATAAATTGGAGGCTTTGTGGAGAGAGGGTAGATGAAAAAGGGAGCAAGGGCATTGCGGCCCACAAACTCTCCTTGCATGTCTCACAAGTCTATATACTGAGTTGTCTAAAGGGGACTTTTAAGATAAAAAAATAAATGAGCACTTTAATTACCTTTTTCATTGAGCACTTTAATAAGACCAAGTAACCTCTTAAGATCAAAAAATGAGTTATTACTTTCAACTTTACAACTATTCTTCAGAGATAATAGATATCATTGAGCACACGTCACATTTTAAATTCAGATATTAGTTGTTGATTGGTATCTCAATTCTCTCTACACAAAATTATGACATATTAAAAATCCATAATAGGAGTTATAAAATTATGATGTTTATCCCATTTTCTCCATTCTAAAAAGTTATAAAATATCAGCATAAATCATAGATTAAATCACAGTCCCTAAGTTTTAAAAAGATATATCAGGAAGTTCTTAACGGTTAACATCACTAATATAAAATTTTAGATAGAATGCTTCCAGATAATTTATTTTTTTATTTTAGTAGTCTTTTGTATAACATAAACTTAACTTCCTCATTTCAGATTTCATGTTTAAAATCAAAACTAAAAACTTAGTTAAGGAAAATGCTACTCCATGTATTAAAAATGTGCATTCTCAAAATTGAAACTTCAGTGTGAATGTAAATATTGATTATCAATGAATGGTCAATGCATCAAACAACCATCAAAGATTTTTAGAAGTCACAACTTACTCCAAAAATACAATTAATCAAAGAGAGGAGAAAACACAGGAAGCATTACTAGTGAAGAATACATCTATCTATGGATAGAATATATCTATCTATAGTTATGAGTGATGTCAAGGTCAACCTTACCAGTACTTCATCTTCATAGTTTGAAAAGGCAGTTGCTAAATCTTGCAAGCTGCTTACTATGGCATCATGAACTTCTTTTCCTCCAGTGAGACAAAGTCTATATAAATAAGGATGAGGAAAATATGATTAGATGTATCTTGAGTGGAACTGCAATTATAAAACTGCACCAAAGGGTTTCATATCCTGGAGGAGCTACACTCAGATGTCATATTCATAAACACAAAATCCAAGGAGTCATGATGGGAAAATATATAAGGAATATCCTTTTTAGTAACCGTTTTGGTTTCCTTTTTCATTCGGACCTTTTTGCCCCTTTTTATTTTATCCAAAAATCTAAACTGCTTATCCATTTAAAGTAACTATTTAGTATTCACCTTATAATTTGTCTTTTAATTTATATTTAAAAAAATAAAGGCAATATAAGTAATAAACTCACCCAAACATCTCCAGGAGTAGGGAAACCTCTTCCTCATTAGGAGCATGAATAATCTGAGGAATAGAAAAGAGTTAACCCTGCGGTTAACCTCCATTATCAGCAAAAACAAACAATTTGACTTATCCAGAATGATATTCTTTTACCAATTTAATGATAATGGTAGAACATAAAGCTGCATACACCAAAGAAAAACAAAGGAACAAGGTATATTTAACCAGATCAAAATATACTGAGTGTATAGTATATGCACATATAAAGGGTTTTTACACTGACATCCACCAACAGAGTACCATATATAATGAGTTTGTTGACTTTTACAATAATTATCTTTAAAGTCATACCTACCATGATTTTTTATTGGTTGATAGTGCAAAAAGTTTTACACTGATATAGTACATAGAAATTAAATTAAATTCAAATACAATTTTGATGGAATATTCGCAAGAGGTTATTAACCCTTAAGTTATGGGGAAAAAAAAAAGTGATTATATTTATTTTTACATTCAATTAATGTTTTGGACATATATGGTTCAGCTATGAATACTAGATTTAAATAATAAAAAACATAACACTAAAACTGCATATGTATACATACTTCAGTCTGAGACAATCAATCTCAAGTTTGCATCTTGGGCTTTCACCAAGCTAATGTCATGTCTCACTTCACAAGTACACTTGAAACAAGCTTTTCTTTTTGCACCCATTTTTCCAAGACATTTTAAAACACTACAGATTTATGTTTATAGAGCAAACCATAGATGATTACATTATAAAATTACGTACCAATATATCATGGGAAGCTCAGCATATTTATACATAATAATTAACATTAATCAAACATACCATGGATAATGTTATACCCTCCAATGCCTGACTTTGAAGAAAAACATCACGAAAATTCAATGGTTCACCTCCAACATCAGAATCGTAATAAAGAATCTGAAAAGAAACAGTAGAATAACAAACACAAACAGCTAAGGTAAAAGGATGCCATAATGATCACTATTTCAAGGACAAAATTAGCAACTTAAAAACTTAAGGATCAGCTATCTGTAACCATAAACATAATTAGCTACCAAAGAAGAAACTCATAAATAATACTTCCTAATATAATATAATGGCTTCACAGAGTGGACAGTTAAAGAAGGTCTGACTAATGATATTTTATATAATACTGATCAACAGAGAAAAGGTCCTCCTGTAATCTATTATAATCCAAAACTAAAAAATACATAGTAGAGGGAAAACAAACAACAAAAGCTACTGAAGTAGCCTAGACTTCACTAGGGCAGAGTAGAAAGTGTGAGAATGGCTTCAATACGCCATGATTTCAGGAGTACCCTAGCAACACAATCTTTAAACACTCCTGTTAACACATTCTCTACTATTGGCTAAATCTTGTTAAAAAAAAAAATCATGAGTAAGATTCATTAAATAAGGAGTGAGACTATACTATTTTTGTAATTTTCAGTAAATTACGGCAAATAGTGAAGACTCTGTTAGAAAGATTATTCCTAGCATTTCTCAAATTTCTCAGACAGCCTAGTGATTAAAGGTAGTATAACCAAATCTCCTGGTAGAGTACAAATTAAAAACCAGTGATAGCAAAGTGCAGTACATAGGAACAGGGAGAGCTTTTAAATTCTAATGGTAACCTGAGATGGTCTCCCTGGGTTCTCCTTGGCTTCTTCAACTGCAAGGTGCTGCTCGA
The DNA here is from genome assembly GCF_000230855.2 of Cajanus cajan. Classification (NCBI taxonomy): domain Eukaryota; kingdom Viridiplantae; phylum Streptophyta; class Magnoliopsida; order Fabales; family Fabaceae; genus Cajanus; species Cajanus cajan. Next base: position 60,283,011 of record NC_138523.1, read on the forward strand.
GAGTCCTCTCTTTACCTTCAGCCAATGACGCTTCAGACAACTTCTGAATCTCGTGAAGCACAGCCACCCATCTCCTAAGCAACTGCACTCTCTCAGGTCCCCTGTAAGAGACAGCAGCTTCTTCCAACCTTTTAATGGTCTGCGCAACACTTCTGTAATTCCGAGCATTCTGCACGGTACACACAGCACAACATAGTACCAAATTCGCATTCTCGTATCAAAACGTTTACAAACCCTAATAATGGTAACTACACACACAGAGAGGATGGCTATTGGTTTCGGTGTAGTGAATAGAAATAAAAACTGAAACTGATGCAATTATTTATTATTGTCGTAATTGAAAAACGGAAGGTGGTGTGTGTGAGAAGATGAAAGGGGAATTTACAATGCGATCCTGAAGGAGTTTGGCGCCCTCGGCGACGGCTTGGCCAGCGTGCTGAACGACGGTGTCGGCGTAGTTTTTGACGGTGCGAGTGAGGTTGTTCTTGTTGCCGGCCTCGACGGCTTTGTTGACCGCAGATCTCAGCCACGACGACATGTTCGTTCTCTGCCACTCCGAGTCGGAGTTTTGAAATTGGGAACGGAAGAGCGAGCGAGGGAACAAATTTAGGGTTTGGAAAAGAAGGTCAAGGGGAATCGGAATAAACACTCACCATCTCTCTCTTTCTGCTTCTCTTGTTTCCTTCGTTTCAGATTTCCAGAGGAAGACTCGATCGGGATTTCGAGGATCCAGAGGTCAGACAGACGACGCCGTTTCTATTTTCTTTTTTATATATATTATTCTTATGTATAGATGTATTACCTGTTATAAATAAATCTATTACCTATTATAATTATAAATAAATTTATTACCTATCATAATGTAATTATTTTTTCTCTATATTTTTTAGTGAGTCATTATATTTTTTGATGTTAAAAATTGATGACTTTTTATTCTCTCTTAATAATCACTCACAACGGTTGAATATTCACTTCTTTAATATATGCCTATTATTTTCATACAGATCAATTTAAAATTTATCATAAAATAGGATATATACAATGGAAATATTTGATAACAACTTACAAGCCTTACATAGATCAAAATGATAATCATAAAAATATGAAAATTGACCATGATAAAAATATAATTTAGAAGCTTTAAATGTCTCTTAAAGTAAACATATGTTATCGACATGTAACAAATTGCAAAGTAGAAGTATATTTTGTCTCGCCTCTTGCATATTTTGTTTTAACGAGGTGAAAAATTATTGGCATAGTTTTATAACATCGTAACAACCTGACAAGTCATTTATACTTGTTACTGAACATTTATTATATTGCAAAAAATTAAACAACATGCATCAAAATTATAGTTTATAATACATTATAGTACATACATGATATATATATATATATATATATATATATACAAATACAATACTAAATGCAAAATAAATCTAAACACTAGTTGATATCTATATAAGGCCTAATTATATAAGAGTAGACATTAATAAAAATTTAGCCACCCCTAAAGTGACTATCTTCCAACTGTATGAATTGTCCTACTTAATCATGTTATACTTTCATATCAAATATGATCATTACAGTTATAATCACAAAAAAACATATGATGACTTTTTAAATAAATTTCACTAATAAAAATTTTAAGTTTATCTAATTCAAATATTTTGTCCTTGTGAGATTTTGTTTTGTTTTCAAATTTTGTGTAGGAAATCTTGAGTTATCAAATTTAAGAAATTGCTGATTTTTTTTTTTAAAGGTATGTCATACATATTTATGAATTCTTACATAATTTTTTTAAAAAAATTAGTACTACTAATACACCGATTCTTTGTTAACCTTATTATTTTATTTTATTTTTTTATAGTAGATTGAAATCTACTAATCTGTCGATGAGCACTATATTTAGAGTTATAGGGGATTGGTTGAATTCAACCAATAGAAAAACAATAGCAGAGATCAAACAATTAAAAGAGGTGCAATCATTATCATTACATATAGATTCTTATTTATATTCATTTTTATCATAATTTAATGTATTAAATGTGTATTATTGTGATTTAGGTTGACATTTGGAATGTGTATTATTGTGTATTAACAACATATGATTGATGGTACCTAGGATACTACATATGCAAAAAAGAAAAAATTGACTTTGACTTTGACTTTAATATACCCAAATGCAAACAATGTTATGAACTTATGATAAAGGATCAATTATTGTTGTTTCAAGGTAAACTGATACTAAAAAAAACGCATGATGAACTTCTAGATACAAAAAAAAATTAAGTCACGCAATATAACTCCTTCTAATGAATAATTTAGTATTTCATAATTGTCTTGACCTATTAATTATGTGTTTAAATAAATTATATATTTATTATTTTAAAATTTCACTATAGAAGAATAATAACATGTTTATTTTAAATATTACTTTGTAGATATCACATTCAAGTTGAGATTAATGAGAATGTTGATAATGCTGAACTTATTCTTTGAGAACAAAAAGTTTTTAAGTGAACAAAAAGTCAACTGAGAATGTAAAAAAAAAAAAAGAAATAGATAGAACAAAGAAGTATCACAATTATAAAGTTCGTAATAAAGAATCTTTTTAATGTTGCAAAAAGTATGCATGACATAAGTTAATATATTATATCATTTCCTATTAATTTCTTCTTCTTCTTTTTTTTATCTTAATTTGTAGGTTGGAGAGTTATTATTAGGCATCCCACCTATCGCATTAGATTTTTTCTTAAGAAAATATTTTCTCTTTACGATAAAAATCGATGATAAAAAAAAGTGGAAGAATTTCAAGAAGTTTTAATGTTTATAAAATATAAAATGATGATGAAAATTAATGAAGTTTTAATCAAAGAATTCTGGTCAAATAATGAAATAAATAAGGTATGTCAAATTTGTTATTGTCTTATATGCTTATCGTTTTTTTTTGGGTAAAATTATAAAGGTATGAATTCCTTCATATCTAACATTTTATGATGATGTGGAAAAGAGTTGTATTTCACCACATAATGGACAACTAATGCAAGAGTATGATATAAATACGATAAGATCTTAAGCCTTTCTATATGAATTTATTTGTATATTTTTTTTATACATAATAGTTTTATTATTTTGAATTGTAAGATTCTATATCTATTATTGGTGAAAATAACCTTAAGTGTCACTCCTTTAAATAATAACTATTGATTTAAAGTTATACAACATTGACTAAAGTAATAAATATCCTTCGGCACAAATTTCATGTACCAAAATCAAAGTGTCAAGATAGAAAAAGATCCTTAAATTTCAATTATATCAATACATTGCGTGGACAAATATTATATAATCATTTTTTAAATTAGATTGAGACATTTTAATATTCTTTCACTTTCAATATTCTTTCATTTACAAAGTTATTAAACATTTTTAATGATCATTTGATAGATATTTGATTTAGTTACATGGTAAATGTGACACCCTTACTACCCCAAAACATATATCGAAATAATGTAACAAAATTAAAGAAAATAAACTTTTGAAATTGGTAAAAGGGTTCACATAACAAAAATTCAATACACCACATTAATAGAAATATCAAACCTAAAATACAAGAGTTTCTAAAATTGTTTTCAAAATAATATTACAGAATTTTCATAAATATCTTAAACTAGAAATCCTCTGCCCCGATGTCACACTATCAGAGCATTTTCCCAAATAAAACTGCTGACATACTATATACCAATTGCAGCTGGATCCTCTCCACCTAAAAATATCCACAATTTATACGGTGAGAAAAGAAAAATTATCTATATGCAAAACACATACAAACACATCACAGTATAATTTATTATAACAACTTGTTTATTTCATATAAACGTATATAGATTTAATTATCAAATATTCAACCATTTCACAAACCATTATACATGTCACTTTCACAATCATAAAATCATTTTTCATGTCCATCAATATCACAATTAACACTATGCCAAGACCTCGCCACATCTGACACAAGTGATACAGGTTAATTGCCTCCCTTACTCACACCATACCAGGGGTACGCTCGTCCCTGAAGCATCACCTACCCAAGGTTCGTATCATCCCTGATTTACGAGAAGTACGCTCGTCCCTGAAGTATCCACCACACAGGGTTCGTATCATCCTTAATCCTTTAGTGTGAGTAACAACAATCACATTACAATCAATACAATCTCTTGCAATTAACCCTATGTCAGGGCTGCCATAACTGACATAAGTGGTGGTGTTAACTGTTTTTCTCATCTCACACCATGCTAGGGTCACGCCTTCCCTGTAACACCACTTATACAGAGCCGTGCCATACTAGCCATCGATGTGAGACATCACAATCACAATCATATCACAACCATACAACATCTCATCAAATTTATAACACATGTATAAATCCATATAACAAATAAACTTAACAAAGTAAGATCTACATACCCCTCAAGCATATTATATCAATATTCTTCATTCTTACAAGTAATATAGCAATTAACTTTCCTTAACATAAAAGTTAATAGAATAACAGTAAAATTCCTAATTATTCCAAATTAGAAATTAATAGGAGGCTTGGCCGTCCATTCACATAAATTCCAAATTTTAAATCAATAGGAGGCTTGGCCGTCCATTCACATAAATCAAACGTTATTCTAAGAAATTCTACCCAATACCCTCATGTATTTTACATATAAATAACCCTCTTTTCCCCCGTACCTGATTAAATAGAAATTTGAGTAGAACTTCCTCTTCTTTTTTATTAACTAGGACCGGAACTAGAGTAGAACCTCCTCTCTTTCTAGATTCTTCTCTCTCTCTCTCTTTCTTCCTCCAGAATTTCCTTATCTCAAGTTATGAATTTCCTTCAGTCCCTAGCCTCTATTTATAGAAATTCTGGAATTACTATGCAGATTAAAATAATATTATATTTACTATGCACTATTCATTAAAATAATATTAATAGTAAAATACTGTGCATTCACGAGATTACTGTTCGTCCATGAATTTACTGTTCAAAAATACATATATTACTATTCAAAAATACGTATACGTGAATAGTAAAATACGTATACATAAATAGTAAAATACATATAAAAAAAATATGATAATCCTTTTAACAATCCCAATACATAAAAATAAAATTTTAGGATGTTACATTACTCCCCTCCTTTTAGAAATTTCGTCCCCGAAATTACCTGATGCAAATAAAAATGGATATGAAGCTTTCATCTTTTCCTCTAATTCCCAAGTAGCACTTTCAGGTATAGCTCCTCCCCAAATAACCTTTACCAAAGGAATTTCTTTACCCCTAAGTTGCTTTACCATTCGATCCTCGACTCTTATCGGGGTAGCTTCCACCGTCAAGTTCTCCTTAACCTTAATATGATCCGACTCAATCACATGCGAAGGATCGTGGATATATTTTCGAAGTTGAGAAATGTGAAAGACATCATGAAGATTTGACAAATTAGGAGGCAAAGCAATTTGGTAGGCAACATTGCCGACTCTTTTAAGAATTTGAAAAGGACCAATAAATCGAGGAGTAAGTTTTCTGGATTTTAATGCCCTGCCAACCCCAGTCCACGGAGTGACTTTCAAGAATACATGGTCACCTTCTTGAAATTCTAAATCCTTTTTTCTTCTGTCAGCATAACTTTTCTGTCTACTCTGAGCTGTCCTCATCCTATCCTGTATCAATTTAACTTTTTCAGTAGTTTGTTGCACAATCTCAGGTCCTAAGATGACATTGTCTCCAGGCTCACTCCAACACAAAGGAGTTCTACACCTCCTACCATACAAGGCTTCATAGGGTGCCATACCTATGCTAGAGTGGTAACTATTATTATAGGTAAACTCTATCAAAGGTAAAAGGCTATCCCAACTTCCTCCTTGGTCCAAAACACAGGCTCTAAGCAAATCCTCTAAAGACTGAATAGTCCTCTCAGTCTGACCATCAGTTTGAGGATGATATGCTGAACTAAGTCTCAGTTGGGTTCCCAAGGCTTGTTGTAGGCTCTCCCAAAATCTAGAGGTGAATCTAGGGTCTCTGTCTGAAATTATGCTAGATGGTATCCCATGCAATCTCACAATTTCATCAATGTACAATCTAGCCAATTTCTCTAGAGAATGCCTAATGTTAATAGGTAGAAAATGTGCACTCTTGGTCAACCTATCAACTATAACCCAAATGGAATCATGCCCTTTCCTAGTCCTAGGCAAAGCAACTACAAAGTCCATAGAAATGCTATCCCACTTCCACTCGGGTATACTCAAAGGCTGAAGTAGTCCTGAAGGTTTTTGATGCTCTATCTTAGCCTTCTGACATACTAGACAGGCACTCACAAATTCAGCTATATCTTTCTTCATCCTAGGCCACCAGAATATCTTCCTTAGGTCTTGATACATCTTAGTTGCTCCTGGATGAAAACTAAGCTTGCTCTTATGACCTTCCTCTAGTATCAGTCGTTTAAGTGTAGGGTTACTAGGCACACATACTCGATCTTTAAATCTTACCACTCCATCTGCACCCAAGGTAAATTCTTCTCCAATCCCTTGTCCTATATCCTTTCGTCTAGCCTCTAGAAATGAATCCATTAACTGTGCTTCTCTAATTTCCCCCAACAACTCACTAGTCACCCGAGTCATACCTAGTCTTACACTATTATGGTTCACTTCACAAGTCAGACTCAAGTCTCTAAATTGTGTCAAAAGATCCATCTCTCTAATCATAAGAGAAGACAAATGCAAAGATTTTCTACTCAAGGCATCAGCTACCACATTAGCTTTTCCTGGATGATAATTAAGATCAAAATCATAGTCTTTAAGGAATTCCAACCATCTCCTTTGCCTCATATTTAATTCTTTTTGGTCAAATAAATACCTAAGACTCTTATGATCACTAAACACCTCAAATTTTGAACCATACAAATAATGTCTCCAAATCTTAAGTGTGAATACCACAGCTGCTAATTCAAGATCATGGGTGGGGTAATTCCTCTCATGTACCTTCAATTGTCTGGATGCATAAGATACAACCCTACCCTCTTGCATTAATACACCACCCAAACCCATCTTAGAAGCGTCACAGTAAACCACAAAAGTCTTACTAAGATCAGGCAATACTAAAACAGGTGCACTAGTCAATTTTTCCTTAAGGGTTCGGAAACTATCTTCACATTTACTATCCCAAACAAACACAACCCCTTTCCTAGTCAAATTTGTCAAAGGTAATGCTAACTTAGAGAATCCTTCTATGAATCTTCTATAGTATCCAGCCAATCCAAGGAAACTCCTAATCTCACTAACTGACTTAGGTGTCTCCCAATTAAGCACAGCCTCAACCTTAGATGGATCCACTGCTATTCCCCCACTTGAAATTACATGTCCTAAGAAACTCACCTCCTCTAGCCAAAAATCACACTTGGACAACTTAGCATAAAGTTGTTTCTCCCTGAGAGTTTGTAGTACTACCCTTAAGTGTTCCTCATGCTCCTCTTTAGTCTTGGAATAAACTAGTATGTCATCTATAAAGACAACTACAAATTTATCCAAGTATGGATGAAGAATCCGGTTCATGTAGTCCATAAAAATTGCAGGAGCATTTGTCACACCGAAAGGCATTACTAGATACTCATAGTGTCCATAGCGAGTTCTAAAGGCTGTCTTAGGTACATCTTCTTCCTTAACCCTAATCTGGTGGTATCCTGATCTAAGATCAATCTTACTAAACACACAAGCACCTGCCAACTGATCCATAAGATCATCTATCCTAGGTAATGGATATTTGTTCTTAATGGTCACTTTGTTCAACTGGCGATAATCCACACACAATCTCATGCTACCATCTTTCTTTTTGACTAAGAGTACGGGTGCTCCCCAAGGTGATACACTAGGTCTCACAAACCCCTTCTCCAACAATTCTTCTATTTGCTTTTTCAGTTCCACTAACTCTATGGGTGACATCCTATAAGGTGCAATAGAAATAGGTCCTGTTCCTGGAACTAAATCTATGGAAAATTCTACTTCTCTTCTAGGTGGTAAGCTAGACACCTCAGAGAAGACATCCGAAAAGTCACATACAACAGGCAGTTCATTTACTGAAATATTTTTCTCAGAATTTAAAGAAGCTAACAACATGTACACTTGGGCATCCGCTTGCATAGACACCTTAACTTGGTTGGCAGTCAAATAATCCTTACTCACTCTTTCAACAGGTTCACCAAAAACAATAGATTTACAAGCACAGTTCAAAAGGACATGATTGGAAGATAACCAGTCCATACCCAGAATAACATCTAGTTGACTTAGAGGTAAACAAATTAAGTCAACCAGGAAATCTCTACCTTCAATAGTTAGAGGACATTTTGGACAGACATCAGAAGTAATTACAGAACCATTAGTGGGTGTTTCGACAATTAACTCAAAAGATAAGGAAGAGACAGGTAATTTTAACTTAGACACACATGCGTGTGATATAAAAGAGTGAGTTGCACCAGAATCATATAAAACGGTTAAAGGAGTTCCATTAATGAAACACATACCCTGAATTAAGTCCTCGGATTGAGTAGCTTCAGCACCACTCAAAGCAAATACTCTTCCTGTGGTTCGAGGTTTGTTAGCGTTCCCTTCAATCTCTGTTGTTTCTTTCCTATTCTGAGGACATTCACTAGCCTTGTGTCCTTCTGCTTTGCATTTGAAGCATATCAGTACCTTTTGCATCCGACACTCAGCTGCTTTATGACCTGACTTTCCACAGTTATAGCAGTTTTTGTGTGGAACAATACTCCGATTTCCACCTCCAGAAAGTTGGCTAGCTTGGTTTCCTTGCACAAAGTCCTGATTATTCACTTTAGTATTCGCATTTCCAGCAGGCTTGTTATAAGGTTTACCTTTATTGGATGAACCAAACTTATTATTTCTCATTGGTCCTCCACTTTTATAATGAGTTACCCTAGCTTGGTTGTCCTCATCATAAACTCTACACTTGTTTACCAATTCATGGTAGTGCGTGATCCCTTGATAATTGAACACTTGTTTAATCTCTGGGCGAAGACCGCTCACAAACTTTACGCATTTGTCCTCCTCATTGCCCACACCGTCGTACATAGGGCAGAATCTCACCAAATCTTCAAACTTAGTCACGTACTCGGCCACCGAATCTTCTCCTTGTTTTAACTCAAGAAATTCTACCTGTTTCTTGTGTCTTACATCTCGGGGAAAATATTTCTCCAAGAATAACCGCTTGAAAGAATCCCAACTTACTTGGGTTCCTATGGCTATTATTCTTTGCCAAGTACTTTGCCACCAGATACCAGCTTCTCCAGAGAGCATGAAGGTAGCCAAAGTCACCTTCTGCGTCACAGGACATCCCATGACTTGGAATATCTTTTCAATTTCAAATATCCAGTCAGCAGCTCCGTCAGGATTATAGCCTCCACGAAAACTTGGTGGATTATTTCGCTGGAATCTTTCTAGCCAATCAACTTCTGGTCGTTGGTTCAAATTACCAAGAGCCTGAGCCATTGCTTGCAGAGCGTCGGCGATTGCAAGATCATTTCTACCTCCTGCCATTGTTTTTCTGTCCTCCCAGAAAAATTAACAATTATGCTTTAAAAACAACAATTTTAATCAATTGTCGTTTTAACAAATCAATATGTTCAACAATCAATTTACTACAACATTCATTTATCAAACAAGCACAATAGACTCATAACTCACGGCCGATTGAATCAACCAGGCTCTGATACCACTAAATGTGACACCCTTACTACCCCAAAACATATATCGAAATAATGTAACAAAATTAAAGAAAATAAACTTTTGAAATTGGTAAAAGGGTTCACATAACAAAAATTCAATACACCACATTAATAGAAATATCAAACCTAAAATACAAGAGTTTCTAAAATTGTTTTCAAAATAATATTACAGAATTTTCATAAATATCTTAAACTAGAAATCCTCTGCCCCGATGTCACACTATCAGAGCATTTTCCCAAATAAAACTGCTGACATACTATATACCAATTGCAGCTGGATCCTCTCCACCTAAAAATATCCACAATTTATACGGTGAGAAAAGAAAAATTATCTATATGCAAAACACATACAAACACATCACAGTATAATTTATTATAACAACTTGTTTATTTCATATAAACGTATATAGATTTAATTATCAAATATTCAACCATTTCACAAACCATTATACATGTCACTTTCACAATCATAAAATCATTTTTCATGTCCATCAATATCACAATTAACACTATGCCAAGACCTCGCCACATCTGACACAAGTGATACAGGTTAATTGCCTCCCTTACTCACACCATACCAGGGGTACGCTCGTCCCTGAAGCATCACCTACCCAAGGTTCGTATCATCCCTGATTTACGAGAAGTACGCTCGTCCCTGAAGTATCCACCACACAGGGTTCGTATCATCCTTAATCCTTTAGTGTGAGTAACAACAATCACATTACAATCAATACAATCTCTTGCAATTAACCCTATGTCAGGGCTGCCATAACTGACATAAGTGGTGGTGTTAACTGTTTTTCTCATCTCACACCATGCTAGGGTCACGCCTTCCCTGTAACACCACTTATACAGAGCCGTGCCATACTAGCCATCGATGTGAGACATCACAATCACAATCATATCACAACCATACAACATCTCATCAAATTTATAACACATGTATAAATCCATATAACAAATAAACTTAACAAAGTAAGATCTACATACCCCTCAAGCATATTATATCAATATTCTTCATTCTTACAAGTAATATAGCAATTAACTTTCCTTAACATAAAAGTTAATAGAATAACAGTAAAATTCCTAATTATTCCAAATTAGAAATTAATAGGAGGCTTGGCCGTCCATTCACATAAATTCCAAATTTTAAATCAATAGGAGGCTTGGCCGTCCATTCACATAAATCAAACGTTATTCTAAGAAATTCTACCCAATACCCTCATGTATTTTACATATAAATAACCCTCTTTTCCCCCGTACCTGATTAAATAGAAATTTGAGTAGAACTTCCTCTTCTTTTTTATTAACTAGGACCGGAACTAGAGTAGAACCTCCTCTCTTTCTAGATTCTTCTCTCTCTCTCTCTTTCTTCCTCCAGAATTTCCTTATCTCAAGTTATGAATTTCCTTCAGTCCCTAGCCTCTATTTATAGAAATTCTGGAATTACTATGCAGATTAAAATAATATTATATTTACTATGCACTATTCATTAAAATAATATTAATAGTAAAATACTGTGCATTCACGAGATTACTGTTCGTCCACGAATTTACTGTTCAAAAATACATATATTACTATTCAAAAATACGTATACGTGAATAGTAAAATACGTATACATAAATAGTAAAATACATATAAAAAAAATATGATAATCCTTTTAACAATCCCAATACATAAAAATAAAATTTTAGGATGTTACATTAAAGATAATTTTTACATGTCTTTTATGATAATTATAATTATAAATTTACAATTAAACTTAAATCCGTACAAAACGGACTAAAAAATTTAATTATATTTGAATGTGCGTGATTTGTCAAAATTTAATTTTGAGGGTTTATGAAGCTAATTGGCTTATTAACTTCATAGTTGAAAACGAAAGCAGATAATTAGACCAAGGCAATGGTTTCTTTTACCTTCCTTTGACTTTTGGAGTTTCTTTTATAGGATAATTATGACACTTTATTGTGTTTGTAATAGTTTCTACACAGATGATAGAGATTAATTCCAAAATCTTGTTTATTTGTATTTTATTTCTCAAACTTTTTAAAATTAACAAGTGCTTCTTAACATAAATAAAAGTAAAATATTATTATGATGCTCTTAATACTTTAATTTTTAAAAAAATAAAATATCTATACCTATTATAAAAGAAATAGATTTTGTTACCCGTATTTTTTATTTCTATTTTGTATTGAATATTATTATCCTTAAATTAAAAAAAAAATTCTAAACTTTTTCAAAAATAAATATATAGAAAGACAAAATGCTTTATTTGCTTCTAATAAAAAATATGGCGAAGGGGTAGAGTTAATTATTCGCAAGTAATCATAGAATAAAATTATTAGTTAGGATAAACATGACAAATGTGCCGCCTATAATATGCATGCAGCCAATGAATAAGCAGATGAAATACATGGACTATAAATTTTCAACTATTCCTAGTTATTCATGCTCTAATACTTAGCTACTTACAATAAGTATAGATGTGTTTCTTTTGTTTTATATTATTTTTTGCTCATTTAAATATATAGATAACTAGTTAAGTTATCTTAAATTATGTTCGATTCTTGGTCATCACATTTCTCCAAGTATATTGCTTCCTGACACTTTGGATAAATTTTATTTACTTATCTATAATTATAATTTATTATATATTATATATAAAGAGAGGCTTCCTCCCACTAATAAGTTAGAATGTTCGTGTTCATCTGATTATTGTCTTAGTTAGATGTTGGTTTACTTATACTTTGAAGCTAATTCCTTAAAGATAAAAAAGAAGGAAATCTCATATTTTGTAGATTTGAACATGAGTTTTCACATAAGTATTAAATTATATGGAATTGTTTAAAATATTTTATGAGTTATTCATAAGATATTTTACAAATTTGTTTAAATTAATATTTTTAAAATTGGATTAATTATTTAACTGATCTAAATTAATTTAAAATTTAACAATTTAACTATGACTAAACTAATATTAAAATAATAATCATTATTATTATTAACAATATAAAAATAATATTAAATAAATATATAATTATAATTTTATATTGCTAAAAATTAAAATAAACCGTTGTTTATAAATTTAAAATTGTAAAAAATAAAATATTAAAATTTAAAATTAAAATAAATAATTAAATAATATGTATAAGAAAAACATTAAAAAAATCAAATTTATAAATTTATAACTATATATTTTATTAAAAATATTTAAAATTAAAATTTTAAAAAATTAATTAAACCGGTCCGAGGGATTTATATTTTTATTTATTTTTACCGATTTTCAGCCGCGAATAACATACTGCTCCATCGTAATTCACAATTTTGTCTGTTTCACATTTAAAAGTCAGAATTAGCTCCAATATTTTATCAACAAGTTGCATCATAGTTTAGTATATTAATATAAATCATGAAGATTTGCGACCCTATAACCTTTTAATTGATAAAAAAACTTGAATAATATTTAATTCTGACGGGTAAGTCCAAGGGAAAAGTTGACAGACCACTAGCGCTAAAACCAATATTCAGTAACCATTAAAATATAGAAATAGTGCCATTATAATAAAAGGAGGAAAGTAAGCTAAGCTACAAATGTTAAATTACACTTTAAATACATTTTTTCATTCAAAGTTTTTATATTATTATAGTATATATTATTCGATAATAAATCATCACATATAAGTTTTAGGTTAAAACCTTATTTTGGTCCCTTATAATCTTTTTTGTTTCAATTTAGTCCCTCATTAATTTTTGGTCTTAATTTGGTCTCAAATTAATTAATTGGTTTCAATTTAGTCCTAAATTAATTAATTGGTTTCAATGTGGGACTTTCCGTCCAAATTGCTTTAACGGTGTTAACTTTTGGCCACGTGGACGCCACGTAGATGCATACGTGGCATCCACGTGGATGAGAATTTTTTGAAAACACCTGGACCCAGAACGGCCCGTTTTCTGAAACCGGAACGGGCCGTTCTGGGTGCACTTTTGGTGTGTTAATTTTGCATCCGGAACGGCCCGTTCCAAGTGCAAAATTAACACACCCAAAATGCACCAGAACGACCCTTTCCAGTTTCAAAACGGACCGTTTCGGTTTTATTTTATTTTTTTATATATAAAATATTAATAATTTTATAAAATATATATTATTAATTATATTTTAATTATGTTATTATATCCAATAAAATAAATATATTAATATTTTTTTATATTTTATTTTATTATGTTTATCTTATTAATTTTTATCATTTTATTCCTTTAATCTTAAATAAGTTGCAAAAAATTATAAAGTGATATTCCTTTTATCTTATTAATTATTATATTTTTTAATAAAATTAATTAAGAATATTGGTTTAATTGCATTTTTTATCCCTCAAGTATTACAATTGTGCAGTTTTGTGATCTCCAAGATTTTAATTGCATAATTTTAGTCCTTAAAGAATTACAATTGTGTAACACCCAGTTTTTAAAAATAAAAAAAAAAGATGGCATTTTCGTAATTATTGATGGCATTTTCGTAATTTTAATAAAGGAATAAGGGTATTTTTGGGTGTCGGAACGGGCCGTTCCAAATGCAGAACGGGCCGTTCCAAAATAAGGAATATGCTTGTTTTTGAAGACCCAGAACGGGCCTGGAACGGGCCGTTCTGGTATGGAGAATGGGCCGTTCTGGAAGCAGTACGGGCCGTTCTGCTGAGATTGAGAACGGGCCGTTATGGTTTCAGAACGGGCCGTTCTGCTTTTTGGGAACGGGCCGTTCCAGTTGAGAAATTTGCACAAATTCGAAGAATCCGGAACGGGCCGTTCCGAATTCAATACGGGTCGTTCCGGGTACATCAGTTTGCCTATAAATAGGAGGCTGAGGGGTGAAAAATTATATACTGAGTGAGAAGGTGAAATCTTATAGAGAGAAAGAGGAGAGAGAGAGAGAGAGAGAGAGAGATAGAGAGAAAGAAAGAAAGAAAGAAAGAAAGGGAAGAAAGAGATAATCCAGAGGAGGAGGCCCTGCCCAAGTTTCAGCTCCTGCTTATCCAGGTAAGGGGGGGAGTGAGAACCTCGCTCAGGGGTGTGGGGATAATTGTTGGATAGTTTATTTGTCGGATTGGCCCACAATCCCTTGCCGTTGTGCTGTCTTATTTTCTATTTGCTCTACTTTATTCCTTGTTAGAAATAATAAATAATTATGTAATCCCAATCCCTTGCCGTTGTTCTGTTTGATTTTCTATTTACTTTACTTTGTTATTTGTTGAAGGTGTCGTTGTTCTGTTTGATTTTCTATTTACTCTACTTTGTTTTTGTTGAAGGTGTCGTTGTTCTATCCGATTTTCTATTTATTCTACTTTGTTCTTTGTTGAAGTAATAAATGAATATGGAATTAATGTTAATAATAAATGAGTTTTAATATGAAAAAGAATGCTCTCTGTGAATACCTATGCGGACCTTATGAGGAGTATTGATGACATGACCATGTGAAATATGGACAAATGACATGAGACCTAAGAATGAACTATTGAGACAAATATGATTATGAGACTATAACAAATGAGGACATGATGTACTAAATGAAATTATGTAACAAGTTAAATGTTGAGTTAATGAAATAATGAATGTATGACATGCATCATATGCATATATTATTCCAGGTGTGCCGCTGAGGCCGCACACCAGTGATGTAACTTGCTAATGAGGTGTACCTTAGGGTCACCAGTGATGTAACTTGCTAACGAGGTGTACCTTTGGGTCACCAGTGATGTAACTTGCTAACGAGGTGTACCTTAGGGTCACCAGTGATGTAACTTGCTAACAAGGTGTACCTTAGGGTCACCAGTGATGTAACCAGGTGTACCTTTGGGTCACCAGTGATGTAACCAGGTATGCCTTAGGGTCACCAGTGATGATATGTGAAACTTCCTTATGGCGCCACATGCATGCATTTATAAGTCAAGATCATGACATCATTGCATGATAAATGAATATATATGTGATATTGATGATGTATGTGTATTGTTTATAAGTGACTTATATTTGTTGTGTGTGTGGGTGCTATCTAGTCTTTATTTCTGCACCTGAAATTGAGTGAGATGTTTCTCACTCCTTTGTTGCTTTTGTATGTGTTTAAATTATGTTGCAGGTGATCAGCATCATGAGGATGTTGGTGATGAGGCTTAAAGGCTTCAATTGGGCATGCTCTGATAGGATGTGACATCGGGGCATAGTTATTTTAGTTTAATATGTTATTGTTTTAATAACTTTAGTTTTTCTTCTTTTGTAATTTCTAACGAAGAGATAACGTAGATAACATGTATAATTCAAGGAAAATATATGTTAAGAATTGTAATTTGAACGTTCTTGATAAAAGACCAAGATGTACATTTTTGTTATATTTTTTTATTATATGATTTGGGAGTATAAATTAATTCCTAACCAGGAGGCACTGCCACCTTTACTGGAGTTAATTTATATTTCCTTTATTATTATTTGTATATATATGATTTCTTGTTTTACACTAAATTGTATTGAAAATCTTAACTTCTTTTCTTTTATAATTTTTACACTGGAGTTATGATTTATGAGTTACGAATGTGAATCTTCTACCTTGTTATATTTGAAATATTTGTCAACTATGAAAGATTTTATTTACCCAAAAAGAAGAAAAGAAATATTTTATTATTACATTTGTTGTATATTAATAATGGGGTAGAGGGTGTCACATTTAGTGGTATCAGAGCAGGTCGATCTAATCGACCGTGGGTTATGTACTTATCATGATTTTGTTGTGTACTCTGACAGTGTTTTGTTTGTTGTATACTTTGATGATGCTTTTCTTTGATAATGATGGAGATAATGTTCTCCTTGTGCTGATATTATAGAGTTTGATATTGTTAAGTTATTTTGTTAATTAGAGGAATGATAGTCATGATAGTGTTAGCTAATACCATTATGACCGCTCTTCTTCATTCATATGATTGCTTATTTGTTTGATACTTCTTGCTTATGTAAGAAGTAGTGGTTGAGTGGTATCACTTGTGTTGCAAGCATATGTGTGAGTAGTAGACGAGATATTATGCTAATATTGCATGAACTATTGAGGCCTTAAATTTGGGTAAGACATTGATGAGTTTACGATTGGGGAAATTTTTGAAAGCTATAGTTTTAGCGATTGAATCCAAGGATGATGTATGTTGAAAATTGGAATTTTGGTATTCTTAAGGAGAGATTAAAGTGTTGATAATTTCTAGAGTTTGATGGTTGCATGTGATATTTTCTAAGCCTGAATATGTGAGTTATCTGGTTTAGATTTGTAGTGGGAAACTTTGATATGAATTTCAGGTGGAAAGAAGTAAGTTTGGAAGGATTGAGGTATTTTGTGGTTTTAGATGTTGATACACTATTGTTGTCTAGTGTAGGAGATGTTTTGTTGTGACAGTACAAGTGCTATACTGACAAAATTAGAATTTTTGTTAGTCTTCAGGAAAGTGGTAGCCTTGGATGTTATCTTTCTAATGGAATTGGAATCAGGTAAAACGGAGGTCTAGAACTCCAGTATAGCTGCTTTGGTAATCAGAGGTATAGTTGTAAGCACTAAATATATTTGTTGTAATTTTTGAAGTTTTCTTTAGCTAAGAAGATGATTTTTTTTAAAAATCTCATGTCTCACTAAGAGTTGTAGCTTATTCACTTAGTGATAGGTTGAGATCACGTGGATGAGTAGATCTCTCTATCTGTCGTTTTCTTTGATAGTTGTTGAAAAGAGAAGTTAGGCTGTATAATAATGTTTTCAGGTTAGTAGGCAATGCAAGGATAAGAATTGACTTTGTTAAAATGTTTTGAGGTGTTTTCGTGTAAATTGAGAGGTTGTTTAAGGTTATATGATGCTATGTGGTAAAGGTTGTTCATGTACATGCTTATGGATGGTATATATGAAGGTTTAAAGTAGGTATTCTAATATGATTTAATATGCATGTACGTTGATATGTGGATAGATGACCTTAGGGATCAAATGGTGAATGTTGTATGGTTAGTGAGATTGATCTTAGGGTGTGATATGATCATATTGTAGTTGAAAGTGAAGATATATTCAAGACGGTTGTATGTTAAGTTATTTAAGTATTACTATTTTATTTTATTATTATATGAGATAAGTTTTCTAGTTCCTGTAAATTTCAGTTGAGGTAAATATAGATCTTTCTTAAGTAGAATTTGTGTTTAAGCGGAAAGATATCTAAGCAATTTAGAGAGGATAAAAGTTTTATGAGGTTATCTTATTATTATTATTGGCGATTTATTGAAGGAATTTTTAAGATAGCATTGCCCTTAACTACATTTATTAAGAGGAGTATTGCCTTTATGTGTAATAGTAAGTATGAGAGTAGTTTCAACTCTTAAAGGCAAGAATGAATAGTGTTAATATTATTGAATTTTAGTAAACCTTTTGTGTATATAGTAATACTTATTATAAGATGAATTTGGATGCATTGTAGATGTAAGAGGAATGGTAGTGGCTTATGATTCTAGGCAATTAAAAATTTATGAGAGGAATTACCTTACCCATGACCTTGAGTTAGCGATTTTAATATTTATACTAAGATTTGGAGACATTACCTATATGATTCTAAGCTTAAGGTATTTAGTGATCATAAGAGCTTTAAATATCTATTGACCAAAAGAGATAGTTGGAATTCCTTAAGAAATAAGATTTTGATCTTATTGGTTATTTGGCCAAAGCCATTATGGTAACCGATGTTTTGAATATGAAACCTTTATATTTATATTCCTTTATGATTAGAGAAATGGATCTTTGGACTCAAATGAGGAATTTAAGTTTGACTTATGAGAATACTCCTAGTAGTGTGAAACTAGGTATGACTTGAGTAACAATTGGATCCTTAAAAGAAATTGGAAAAGCACAATTAGTTGATTCATTTTTGGTGATAAGATATGAGACTACAAGATAAGGTGATGGATAAGAGTTTGACTTGGAGGTAGATGGAATGGTGAAATTAGAGATCTGGTATGTGTACCTAGTGAACTTATGCTTAAGTGTTTGATCTTTGGAAAGGTTGTGGAAAGGCTCACAAAAGTTAAACTAATATGGTGACAAATGTCTTGAGTAGGATGAGCATTTATTTATCATTTTGATGATGTAAGGGTTGAGTTTGATTAAGGAGATTAGAAACTTAAGCGTGATGTGTGAGCTCACCCTTAGGAACATTGAATTGAATATGTTGAAAGGATTAATAATGAGATTAGAAGCTCAGGGGTTAGAGCCTTTCCTAGTAAACCAAGTGGAAAAGATTAGTAGGAGTATGAGTAACCTTTTCTAAATAGAAATTGATGTTGTTTTGAGAATAAATTTGGATGCTTAGTAATCTTGAATTAAGAAAGATGGTTTTAGAGAAAGGACATAAGAATACTCTTTTATTTAAGAGCTACTAAGACGTATCAGAGTATGTGTAGTGACCTAAGGTGAAGAGAAAAGAAATCATATACTCGTGTTTAGTATGCAAGAAGTCTTTAGAAATTTTGTAGCAATTAGACTTCTCATTTTGGAAGTGAGATGGTGAATGGATAGACTTTAATTGTAGGTTTGTCTGAGACGTTTAAGAGATTGATTATAATTGTGTTTTAGTGGATAGGCTTACCAGATTTGCTTGTCTTATCCTTAGAAATCCTTGGATGAAATTGATAGAGTTGTATATCGATAAGATAGTGAAGTTGCATAAGAATTAGAAGTTAAGAAGCGAAGAGTCTTCCATTACAAAAATTTCGGGGACGAAATTTCTAAAAGGAGGGGAGAATTGTAACACCCAGTTTTTTTTTTTTTTTAAAAAGATGGCATTTTCGTAATTTTAATAAAGGAATAAGGGTATTTCTGGGTGTCGGAACGGGCCGTTCCAAATGCAGAACGGGCCGTTCCAAAATAAGGAATATGCTTGTTTTTGAAGACCCAGAACGGGCCTGGAACGGGCCGTTCTGGTATGGAGAATGGGCCGTTCTGGAAGCAGTACGGGCCGTTCTGCTGAGATTGAGAACGGGCCGTTCTGGTTTCAGAACGGGCCGTTCTGCTTTTTGGGAACGGACGTTCCGATTTTGGAACGGGCCGTTCCAGTTGAGAAATTTGCACAAATTCGAAGGATCCGGAACGGGCCATTCCGAATTCAATACGGGCCGTTCCGGGTACATCAGTTTGCCTATAAATAGGAGGCTGAGGGGTGAAAAATTATATACTGAGTGAGAAGGTGAAATCTTAGAGAGAGAAAGAGGAGAGAGAGAGAGAGAGAGAGAGAGAGAGAAAGAAAGAAAGAGAGGGAAGAAAGAGATAATCTGTGACACCCTCTACCCCAACATACATATATAGTAATTGTATAAAATAAATAAAATAAAATACAATTCTTCAACATAAGACGATCAAATCTCCAACAACATAAGGGTAAAAAGTTCACATTTATAAACTTAATCCAAATAATATGTAGAGAAATTACAAGGAAATGAAACTGAGTTTTTTTCAAAATGATTTAATAAAAATAACATTCCAATCTAATCCTATTTAAGCCCCGATGTCACATGTCCTATCAGAGCAAATCCCAACATAGAAGCCTAAGCTTCATCACCAACATCATCAGCCTCATGCTGATAATAACCTGTATGACAGTTAGAGAACAAAAACAAGAAAGCATATGCCAAATAGCCAAACACAAACAAAAACAAGTATAACATAGATAAATTAATAATAACATCACACTTTTCCAAGACATAAACCATCACTTTATCATATAACATTAAGAATGCATATGCATGGACACTGACTACATATTATCATGCATGTGGCGCCAGTAAAACATCACATGGCATATTGCCGCTAGCAATACACGAAGAGTAGTCTAGGAGTACATGCCGGGTCACACCCTCTGCGCACTCTCACTAGAAAGATATACTAACAGAGTCTCGTCGGGATAGCTAAGCCGCGCAAGATACATCCCATGCACACAATGGGCGAGACTGGGACTTCCAAACCGAGTTATCCCCAAGGACTAATCCCCAAAGCTTTTACACTAGGGGGCCTTCTCTGGCGGTGTATTACATATCGTACCCTTAAAACACTTATGCAAATGATGCATGTCAATCACGACTCTATGCATTCTCATATCACATTATCATTTCCCATGGTCATTTCACATCATCACATTTCGTCATCACATTTCGTCATCACATTTCATTATCACATTTCATATTATCTCATCATATTCACAAAGCCTCCACAGAGCACTTTAATTTATATCAAAACTCGTTTATTTATAAAATTAAATACATATTTACATTATACATCACACAAGGAACGTAACAGAACATTCAAAAAGCAAAACAGAAAACATTTATATTTTGCCTGTTTTCTCATAGGGTTTCCCGTAGATACTCACAGACCACTCTAAATCATATCAAAACATATTTATTCTCAAAATTAATCACATACTTACACATTACATTCAACAAGGAATATAACAGAGCAATTAGATAACAAAACAGAAAATATTCATATTTTGTCTGTTTCTCGTAGGGTTTCCCATAAGAACCCATAGAGATCTCAAATCATACAATTAATTGCATATAAGAAAAATAATAAGCAAAACAGGTACAATTGGGAGAAATCCCTCATACATGAGCATACAAAAATACAACAAACACAGGATTGGGGGCCAATCCCACTACCCAGCATACAATCCCACACCCAGAGCGAGGTTTCTCACTCCCCCCTTACTTGGATGAGTAGAAGACGGATGGTCTTGGTGTGATCTAAGATCGTTCCTGAGTACTCTTCCTTAGAGCTCTTTGTTTCTCCCCTCTTTTTTTCCCTAATCCCTCAGAATGCAAATGAGGCAGATAGGGTTAACACTACCTGATTCCTTTCTTAAAATTAATCTATTGGGCTGGGTCAACCCAACCCATTTTCCTTCTCTTCTAACCCACTTCTCTTTCTCCTCAAAATAATTAAATAAAATAAATACATGTATATTATAAAATATTTTTCCTCTATAATAATAATATATTTCTGACCCAAAATATAATAATAAATTTCAATAACAAAATATCATATAAAATCAACCTTCTCTTAAAACATATAAATATTTATTTAAAAATACTAATAAAAATACTTATTTAATACGTACAAAATAATTGTCCAAAATAATAATTATTTAAAATGTACAAAATAATATTTCTATATAATTATCAAAATAATTATGATCAAATACCATATAATAATAATAATAACAATAACCTTTTTGAAAACTGGGGTGTTACATAATCCAGAGGAGGAGGCCCTGCCCAAGTTCCAGCTCCTGCTTATCCAGGTAAGGGGGGGAGTGAGAACCTCGCTCAGGGGTGTGGGGATAATTGTTGGATAGTTTATTTGTCGGATTGGCCCCCAATCCCTTGCCGTTGTGCTGTCTTATTTTCTATTTGCTCTACTTTATTCCTTGTTGGAAATAATAAATAATTATGTAATCCCAATCCCTTGCCGTTGTTCTGTTTGATTTTCTATTTACTTTACTTTGTTCTTTGTTGAAGGTGTCGTTGTTCTGTTTGATTTTCTATTTACTCTACTTTGTTTTTGTTGAAGGTGTCGTTGTTCTATCCGATTTTCTATTTATTCTACTTTGTTCTTTGTTGAAGTAATAAATGAATATGGAATTAATGTTAATAATAAATGAGTTTTAATATGAAAAAGAATGCTCTCTGTGAATACCTATACGGACCTTATGAGGAGTATTGATGACATGACCATGTGAAATATGGACAAATGACATAAGACCTAAGAATGAACTATTGAGACATGATTATGAGACTATAACAAATGAGGACATGATGTACTAAATGAAATTATGTAACAAGTTAAATGTTGAGTTAATGAAATAATGAATGTATGACATGCATCATATGCATATATTATTCCAGGTGTGCCGCTGAGGCCGCACACCAGTGATGTAACTTGCTAACGAGGTGTACCTTAGGGTCACCAGTGATGTAACTTGCTAACGAGGTGTACCTTTGGGTCACCAGTGATGTAACTTGCTAATGAGGTGTACCTTAGGGTCACCAGTGATGTAACTTGCTAACAAGGTGTACCTTAGGATCACCAGTGATGTAACCAGGTGTACCTTTGGGTCACCAGTGATGTAACCAGGTGTGCCTTAGGGTCACTAGTGATGATATGTGAAACTTCCTTATGGCGCCACATGCATGCATTTATAAGTCAAGATCATGACATCATTGCATGATAAATGAATATATATATGATATTGATGATGTATGTGTATTGTTTATAAGTGACTTATATTTGTTGTGTGTGTGTGGGTGCTATCTAGCCTTTATTTCTGCACCTGAAACTGAGTGAGATGTTTCTCACTCCCTTGTTGCTTTTGTATGTGTTTAAATTATGTTGCAGGTGATCATCATCATGAGGATGTTGGTGATGAGGCTTAAAGGCTTCAATTGGGCATGCTCTGATAGGATGTGACATCGAGACATAGTTATTTTAGTTTAATATGTTATTGTTTTAATAACTTTAGTTTCTCTTCTTTTATAATTTCTAACGAAGAGATAACGTAGATAACATGTATAATTCAAGGAAAATATATGTTAAGAATTGTAATTTGAACGTTCTTGATAAAAGACCAAGATGTACATTTTTGTTATATTTTTTTATTATATGATTTGGGAGTATAAATTAATTCCTAACCAGGAGGCACTGCCACCTTTACTGGAGTTAATTTATATTTCCTTTATTATTATTTGTATATATATGATTTCTTGTTTTACACTAAATTATATTGAAAATCTTAACTTCTTTTCTTTTATAATTTTTACACTGGAGTTATGATTTATGAGTTACGAATGTGAATCTTCTACCTTGTTATATTTGAAATATTTGTCAACTATGAAAGATTTTATTTACCCAAAAAGAAGAAAATAAATATTTTATTATTACATTTGTTGTATATTAATAATGGGGTAGAGGGTGTCACAAATTGCGCGATTTTGGTCCTTCAATTTTTAATTGAACAATTTTAGTCCCTCAAATATCATAATAGTATGATTTTTGTTTCTCCCATTAAAAATTAATAATTTTAATATATATATATATATAATGTTTTAAAATTAAATAATTATTTATCTAACATATATTATAATTTTCGATATTATATCAATAATATTATTAATATATTTATAGATAAACTAATAATTTGATAAATATAACTTGTTATATATTAATATACTTTTAAAAAAATATAAGTATATTAATTAGAAATATATATCTGATCTTATATATTTATATTTTTGTAAAAGTATATTAATATATATTAAGTTATATTTATCAAATTATTAGTTTATTTATAAAAAGGGTAAAAATATTATTGATATTAATTTATCAGTAATATTAAAATTCTAATAATATATAAATTTTATTTATTTAGTAATAGTAAATATATATCATTTGATACATTAAAAAAAATAATATACGTTAATTTAAATAAACAAACAATTATATAGTTTTAAAACATTATATATATATATTAAAATTTTAAAATTATTAAATTTTTAATGAGAAAGACTAAAATTCCACAATTATGATATTTGAGAGATTAAAATTGTTCAATTAAAAATTGTGAGACTAAAATTACATAATTATAATCTTTTAAGGACTGAAATTACTCAATTAAAACCTTAGAGATCAAAATTGCATAATTATAATATCAAAAACACAATTAATTAAAGAATATTTTATTCACAGTTCTGGAACGGCCCGTTCTGATTTCAGAACGGTCCGTTTTGAAAGCAGAACGGCCCGTTTTGATTTCAGAACGGCCCGTTCTGCTTCACTGGTGGTGTTTTAATTTTGCAACCAGAACGGCCTGTTCTGAAACCAGAACGGGCCGTTCTGGGTCTAGGTGTTTTCAAAAAAATTCTCATCCACGTGGATGCCACGTATGCATCTACGTGGCGTCCACGTGGCCAAAAGTTAACACCGTTAAAGCAATTTGGACGGAAAGTCCCACATTGAAACCAATTAATTAATTTATGACTAAATTGAAACCAATTAATTAATTTGGGACCAAATTGAGACAAAAAATTAATGCGGAACTAAATTGAAACAAAAAAAGATTATAAGGACCAAAATAGGGTTTTAACCTAAGTTTTATAATGATTATCTTAAAACATGTACACATTATTCAATTTTTTTAGTTTATAATTTATCAATTACATATATATATATATATATATATATATATATATATATATATATATATATAAAGAAAAGATCAAATTATTTTAAAATAATTATAGAAGAGTTACTTTTTTTTTAATCTAATTGTTGTAATGAGTAACTCACAGCTTAACCATTAAATTAAAAGGAAATAAGAAGTGATAATGTATAATAACCCTGAAATTGAGTTAATTGGTATATATTATCATCTGTATGTATAATGTATAATATATAACTCCAAGCATGTAGTTTAGTGGTAGGGATTAATTTATGTTTAAGAAAAATTACGGGTTCGAATCCTGCTTTCTGTATACAGCCACATTAAATTTTAAGGTCAACGAACTAAAAAAAATAATGTATAACATATAATATATGTTAACAGCACTTGACTTGACCAGAAGCAACGTGATTCAAAGATTCATATGGAATAATTTATTTAAAAACAAGAATATGGATTTTGAATGATAGAAGATGGAGAATGTATCTATAAAAATGCTTCTCCTCTTGCATAGTTTTACAAGAAGTGAAAGCTAGCTAGGTATCCTGGTGGTTAGAAAATGGCGACAGCAGCATCATCCATCACCGCAGTTCAGGTCGACAACCTTCACTTCCCACCTCTTCTTTCCTCATCTGTCTCCGCCAAGACCTATTTCCTTGGAGGCGCAGGTTCTATATATATTTTTATTTTATATATAAATTTATTTTATTTAATAACTTATATTTTATATTAAATTTTAATATGATCTATCTTTTAAATTTAAAGTTTTTAATATATATGCGTTATGTAGGGGTGAGAGGATTAATGATTGAGGGAAGCTTCATAAAGTTCACGGGCTTAGGAGTGTACTTGGAGGATAAAGCCGTGGCATCACTTGCCACTAAGTGGAAGAGCAAGGATTCAGAAGGGTTGGTGGAAACCCTAGACTTCTTCAGAGATATCATTTCAGGTTAAATCAATCATATATAGAAACTCTCTCCAACTCTTCACTCTTTTTTTTAAGTTATTATATTAGAGTAATTTTTTAAGTATTTTTTTTATTATAATATTTTTTAAAAATAAAATTAGTATTGTAACATGTGATATGTTAAATATTTATTATACATAACTAAAATTTATAATAAATTATATATACAAATAGATATTATATTAAAATTTGTATAAACAAATATGTTCAAATATTGTTATACAGTAATATTTTTAATTATTAATAATTTATTTTATAAATATTTAAATTTAATTTATAAGTAAGTATAATTAACAAAATTTAAATAAATAAAAAATTTAAAAGGATTTCTAAAAATTCTCTAAAAAACTGTCTAATTTTTTTTTAGAAATCCATGAAAACGTTATGATGCACAATAACCATTCGTATTTAATAATAGAGGAGGATTTCACGTAGACATTTTTTTTATTAATAATAATTACAACAATAATATAATTTGAATCTATAAGCTTATGTATATTTTTCTAACCTTCTATTATTATGCAACTCTAATAGATAATATTTATTATTGTTTATAATAATGTTGATTTTATTGTGCAATTTACTATAATGAAAAATAATTTTAATTGGAAAACATGTTAAAACAATTAATCAATTAAATAAAAGACTATGAATTTTTTATTCACAAAAGTTACAATTCCAGTAACTAGGTTGAACTTAAAATCCTATATTATGTTATAAAATATAATTAATAATTGTATTTATATTATTTCGAAAACTTTAACGCTATTTTAGTATTATTTTCCCTTATTTATGACAAATAAACATTTATAATATTGAATAAATTATACTCTCATTCTGATATTTTTTTAAAATTGTATTTGACACTTTCAATTTTTTACCTACAATAAAATCCATTAAAAGTTAAAAATGTGTTATCCCTTAAAAATGTTTCAATGAAGAAGATGAAGAACATTTTTTAAAGAATTTTTTTTTAAAAAATCATATATAAGTCATATAACACAAATATATTAATAAATTTGACGTTATTTATGAATTAAAAGATGATATAATATGCAACTTTTAGGTGTCTTATTTATAAATTGAAAAAGTAAAAAAAATATTAAGT
Source organism: Cajanus cajan (assembly GCF_000230855.2). Lineage (NCBI taxonomy): Eukaryota > Viridiplantae > Streptophyta > Magnoliopsida > Fabales > Fabaceae > Cajanus > Cajanus cajan. The sequence goes on from NC_138523.1 coordinate 60,310,131, forward strand.
GTAATTTAAAAGAAAAAAATATAAGAAGGTAATTCGTTCTATAGTAGTTAATAATTACACATATATTGTTAAAGAGAAAATAATTAATATTCTTAATCATTTAAATAAAAACAATGTTTATAAAATAAAGTGATGAAATTAAAAGAGATCGAGACAAAAGATTTTACGTATATTTTATAATGTTTGGACAAAATTAAGGTCAAGAATATAGTCCAATTATGCACCGACATTTGGTACCGTGTGAAGTGGAATGTTTGTTATTTTATTAAGAGTTAATCACTAATATATTGTTAGTGTAAAGTTTTTTTTATACTGATAACCAATTATATCTTTTAGTTGTGTCATATCATTATTAAAAATAAATGTGTTTATAATGACATAATATAATTAAAAGATATAATTAATTGTCAATATAAATTTTTTTTACACTAACAATATATAAATGATTAACTTTTTTATATTAAATGGTGTGACGTGAAAGTTTGAACCGAAAATCAGCAAAAATATGATGGTGTAGAAAAAATAGTAATGGTTATTATGATGGAATTTTAGGTGGGTTTGAAAAGATGATAAGATGTTCGTATATAAGAGAATTGAGTGGGCGAGAGTACTCGAGGAAGGTGATGGAAAACTGCGTGGCACACATGAAGTCTGTGGGGACATACGGAGAAGCCGAAGCTGCAGCCATTGAAAGGTTTGCGGAAGCCTTCAAGAGTGTGAATTTTCCACCTGGGGCTTCTGTTTTCTTCAGGCAATCACCTGATGGCATATTAGGCCTCAGTTTCTCTCAAGATGAGACATTACCAGCAAATGAAGATGCAGTTATAGAGAACAAGGCCTTATCAGAGGCAGTGTTGGAGACCATGATCGGGGAACATCCTGTTTCCCCCGCTTTAAAGCACAGTTTGGCTTCAAGATTGCCTGCCTTATTCAACCATGGCTTTATTGTAATATAATATGTCACATCACTTCTTTTTCTCCTTTTGGAGTTAATCACTTATATACTGTTAGTATAAAGTTTTTTTATACTGACAATCAATTATATCTCTTAACTGTGTCATGTTACTAATGTGTTTATAATGATATGACACAATTAAAAGATTTAATTATTTGTCAGTGTAAAAAAACTTGACACCGCTAGTATATGGGTGATTACCTCTTTCTGGCTTCCCGCTCATGCATTTCTACTGCTTTCATTGTTCTCAAATAAAACCCAACGCTCCCTTCGGCATTAGGGTTTAGGATAATAATTCTAATGAATAATAATATTTAGTTTCAGAATTCATACTACGTTTGTAACTTTTTATCTAGTTGTTATGAGAGTAGTCTTTTTTTTCTATTTATTATTTTTATCTTAAAAATTAAAAACTATCTTTCTTACGGTAATCATATTCAATCTTTTTAATCTAGCAATTTATATTTATTAAATTAAAAAAATATTTTTAATTATATATTGTATAGAATTATAAATTACAAATTTCCACACTGATTTTTCTATAATATATATATATATATATTATTTCTTTTTTATGTTAAAAGAGACATGATTTCTACTAATAAAATATTATTTTAATACAAACAGAAAATAAATACAAAAGTATTAAGTCGATAAAAAGTAAAACTATTTGTATTTGATCATTTGCATTTTAAACTCAATAAATACACTTAATAAGAATACTTTTATAAAGAAAAATTTAACAATTAAGATATAATAGATTAGATCCTATAAAAAAATTTAACTAAGGTAGCATATTTATATTTGAAAAATTATATATTTGTAATGTTATAAATTAATGTATATAAATGTTATCTACACTTCATAAAATTTTGGCTAAAAACCTATTTTGCTCCTTTATAATAATTGTTTGTTTTAATTTAGTCCTACTTTTTTTTTGTCTCAATTTGGTCCTTAATAAATTAATTGGTTGCAATGTCGGACTTCCGTCCAAATTATTTAGATGGAGTTAATTGTTAGTCACGTGGATGTCACGTGAATGTCAAATTTTATCATGCATCTGGAATCAAAACGACCCATTTCGGTAGCACTTATGGTGTGTAAATTTTGCATCTGGAATGGGTCATTCCAGATGCATTATTTAACACCAAAGCGTGCAGCAGAACGGGCCGTTCTGGCTTTCAAAACGGTCCGTTCTGGATTCAGAACGGACCGTTCCAGAACGCCAACCAACATAGTGCACCATTGTGGTTCAAAAATAAAAAACAAACCATTTACACATACACAAATTTTTTATCTAAAAAATAATATATTTTAAAAAATAAAAATTATATTCTAATATATATATATATATTTAAATTATCGTATGTATAAAATATAAATTTCGAGGAGTTATTCATTTATATGATATTTGTCAAACTTTTGTACTTTCTATTTATTGTTTATGTTGATTAAAAAAATTAAAATTGTAAAAAATTATATCACATATTAAAAACATATTTATATGATAAATAAATTAAACTTAATTTTTATAAGATTTAACATATTTATTTATATATTTTTATTAGTGTTAAATTATTATTAAGTTTTTAAGATTTTTATGTAACCAAATATTTTTAAAAATGTCTATGATAGATAAATATATAATATTTATAACATGTATTTTTAACAAAAATTAGGTTTAAATCTGTTAAATTATAATATAACATAATCTGACCTAATTTATTTTCATCCTTAATCATAATTGTAGATATAAAAACTTGTAAAATATAACTATAATATATATTTATATTTATAAAAATTATATATAAAATTTTTAATATTACAAATATACGAATAAGTATTGTCCTCACGATCTAAAATTTCTGGATATAAGGCATTCTGGAACCAGAACAGCCCGTTCTGGTTCTAGATGCATGACAAAAATTTGATATCTACGTGGCATTTACGTAGTTTTCACGTGGCATCCATGTGACCAACAGTTAACTCTGTTTAAATAATTTGAACGAAAGTCCAATATTGCAACTAATTAATTTATTAAGAACCAAATTAAAATAAAAAATAAAAAATAAATTAAATTAAAATAAACAATTATTATAAAAAACTAAAGTTTTTAGCCTAAAATTTTTGAATCCGTCAATCACCATTAGAAAAAATGTTGAAATGTAGGATGTGGAATGCGTATCATCGAGTGGCTTTCAATTAAAATAATTTAGTTGTGTAGCCATCTTACTTTGTTTACTGTATGATAAGATGACTTTGATCGATTAAAATAATTGAATTGTGGGACCTTCATACTTTGTTTGCCCTTCCTACAGTGGCTAAGGAAAATTAAATTATTGTGGATGTCACTTGTTTTATTTTAAAACAAGTGACAAAATAAACGCAATAATTAAAAACAAGTGACAAAATTCTACCCTTATCCACTTACCACAGAATTTTTTTTTTCCAAAAACCTTCATTTGCACGTTCATCTTATAGCAAAATAATGTAACCACCCCCACATCTCATTACATTTAATATACATTTAATATAACTAGTGAGTTCGAGACACGAAAAATAAAAATAAAATAAAAATAAAATAATAAAAAGTATATTAATCTAATTGGTATTATGATTAATTTATTAGTTTCAAGTTATTAATTTTGATTAAAAAATATTTTTTATAATTTTTTAAAATAAAAAGTATAATGATAAAAGAAAATAGAGATCAAGTAGTTACTGAAAAATGTATCTCTTTTGTATATTAATATAGATTAGATTGATATTCGTACGCTATATAATTTTATTTTAGTTAATTAGATAAAATAATATTTAATTAATCATATAAATAAAAATTAACGAAAACAATATATATGAAATGTAATAATATTAAAAATAATATTAAAAAATAAATACATAATAATTTGTTATTACAAATTATTAAAAACTTTTTTATAAATAATATTAGAGCACATATTTGAATTTTTTTTATATTTATAATCATGTAACTTTTAAAATTGTAATATATAATTGATCATAAGATAAAATTGATTTTTAACGATATATTTCAACATGTTTTAAAGATTGACATTGACTCTTTGATGACATCCAATTCAAGATTCACCAATGTTTTGTCTATAAAATTTCTATCACTCATAAAATTATGATTTAAATATTATATTAATGTAAATAACACTTTTGAAACTGCTTCAAATATTGAGTGAAATATATTTTACCTTTATATTTATTCGATTTGCAAAGTTGAAGAACTAATACAACAAAATCATTATAATTATGTTCATTAAGTGTGTATTGTAATGATCAATGTAACTTTTCCAAAAAATACAATTCAAGTTATCGTAACTTTAATATGAAATTTTATAATTTAATAAAATAAAGAAATCAATACTCTAAATCTTGAAGAATCAATAACATCTAAAAACAAAATAAATGACAAAAATTATAATTAAAAATAGACAGTATAAATAATTTTAAGAAATATAATATGAAATTAACTAACTAATCAATATATCTTCTTTACTCAAATTCACAATATCTTTAAAATGTATGGATTTAAAATGGTACTATGAAAAATGTTGGGCATTGATTTTTTACTCTTAGTGTTAACTAAAAATTCCAGTTTACACTTAATGTGAAGTTGCTTTGATTTTTTTCTTTATTTTGAGTTATCAAAATTGTCAATCAACGATTTCTTAAAAGAAGCTTGAATTTTGTTTTCTTATATATATAAAGAACAAAATAAAATTTTTATAATTAATTTTAAACTAAAAAAATAAAAATAGAAAAATCTTAAAAAGATATAAATATTAATAATTTCATATCTTCTTATCAATAAGAAGTATGTTCACATTGGATAATACATTTTTATTATGGAAGTAAAATACATTCTATATATATGAATGAATACAACTAACATCCACTTGATTTTTCCGAGAATGATGTATACTATAAAATTTTGTTTCTTTCCCATTTTGAAATGAAATCAAATAGTAATATAATAGTAGAAGTTTATGCATAAAAAAAAGTGAGATGGGTAATAGATTATGATAGAAATATTTAAATATAAATATATATATATATATATATATATATAAAAGAATAATTCTGGAATGAAAAATAATCAGTAATTATTAATAGTAATATTTATAATTATTAATTATTAATTAGTAATAAATAACAATTTCCAATGGATTTGTATTTACAAAATCGATAATTAATACAGACAAATATTTATTATTTGTAACCTTTTTAAATATAATTGAAATGCTGTGAGTAATATTTTATTTGAATATAAATGAATTTTAAACATGTACTATTCATTTTCACACTTATTTGCAAGTAAATAAAAAGGTGTGACATTCATATCTTATTATTTTTTCGTTGACAAATTTCATTAGAACCAAACAACTTATAATTTTGATTTCTTATCAAATTTCCACCACTCCATTGTAATAATGGTGAATAAAAAAAATCTTATATCTGACATTTATCTATTTTTATCACTGTGTATTAATTAATCTTTTATATTTTATAAGGCAAAAGTGATTATTATTATTAAATATTTTAGTAACTTCATGATGTCATATTAATTAATTATAAAGTAACTTCAACGAATCTTACTACTAATAATGTTAAAATAGTATATTATGGATACCAAGTTGAATCGGAACAACAACGAAGTGTTTGTTGAAATCCAACGAGAAACATACAAGCTTCAAGGTGTGGAAGTGATGGGCACAAACATCATTAGCATAGCACAATGTTAAATAAAAAATTTAAAAATCTCTACAAACACTTGTATAAAAAAAATAATTCTTAAAAACACTCTATGGTAAAGTATTTATTAACGAGAGTATGTATAAGAGAACTTGCTATTGTATTACCTCATCATTATTCATGCTATAAAACCTTGATCTATAACCAAGTAAGTCTTCATGGGATGTGCCCGTAAGCCTTAGCCATCTTCTTGTCTATCTAAAAAAATTGAACATGAATTATATTTTAACTAAAATGTAGTTTTTTCATGTATTAAAATAGATATGAAATTTAACGTTTAACTCTCAGTTAGATGAATGACATGTGATACCAAGTCCAATATTATAGTAGTAAAGAACATCCACCCCATTTTCTTCGACGTATCCTAAAATATATGTCCTACAATGTTAATGCAGTTGATATTTAATTGGTTCATCTAGTAGTGCAATCATATTATCTCTTAACCATTTTGGAGGTACAAACCCTAAATATTCATTATAACACATTTTTTCCCAGTCAAACAAAGTAAGTCATTAATTGGTTTGCCATCCACCTTTAAACTCATATGTAATGCAACATCTTCCAAAGTGATTGTGCATTCACCAATAGGAAGATGGAAAGTACAGGTCTCTAGTTTTTACCTTTTGACCAAAGACGTTTTCAAACTATCATCGATCTTAAAGTGTCGAATTTTTACAACCTCACTAAAACCAGCAACCTCCAACAAATTTTCAATTCTAAGGTCAGGTGGGGGCATGGAACGATAATATGATTAAATAATTAAACAATTTTTTGTGTACGATTACAATTGAATTGAAAAGTTAGTAATGAATAATATTATTTCTAAACATTAGCAAGTGTCATTGTAACTTACCATATTAAGAGCTTCATTCGAACTATGGAAGTGTTGTTTCCATAGCATAGTTGTAGACGATGTTGACATTTTTTAAGAATAAAAGTAATAATATTGAGAAATGCAACTGATGAAGAGTATAGATCTTTATTGCATGTATAATCAATGAATGAATGAAGTGCATATATAAAGTAAAAGATTACAAAAGAATATTATTGTAATAAATTAACTTAATTACTTTATGTCAGGGTGTCATTAACATATTAATCATGTTCGAATGTTGTAAAAAATTAATTTAAATAAAAATGTTTTAAAACTCTACAAACACTTATATAAAAAAACAATTATTAAAAATAGTCTATTATAATATAGAATACTTAAATTTAATAAAAAATATTTGATATTTGATCTTGTAATATCCCAAAATTTTATTCAAATGAAAAGAGTTATTTATTATGTGAATAAGTATTTTATTTCTGTATTTTACTATTTACATATACGTATTTTACTATTTATGTATACGTATTTATGAATAGTATTTTACTATTCATATGAATAGTAATTTTGAAAAAAACGTAAGCACTTACGTCAAAACTCAAATTATTTGGATGAATAGTATTTTACTATTCATGAATAGTAATTATATTATTATTTTAATGAATAGTGCATAGTGCATAGTAACTTCAAAATTTCTATAAATAGGGACCTAAGGATTTTGAAAATTCATAACTAGAGAGAAGAAAAGTTTAGAGAGAAGGAATTCTAGAGAGATAGAAAGAGAAAATAAGAGAGAAGGTTCTGCCTTGGTTGTGAAAAGAGGAGGAGAATAGAGAAGGTTCTGCTCTAGTTCCGGTTCCGGTTTAAGGAGAAAGAGAGGAGATTCTGCCCAAATTCCTATTTATCCAGGTAAGGGGGGAGTGGGAAACCTTGCTTGGGGGTGTAGAAATAATTGTTAAATAGTCTGTTTGTTGGATTGGCTCCCGATCCCTTGTCTGTTGTTTGATTATTTGAATATATATTATTACTGTGTTTTGTTTGTACTACTTGATTTTCTTGTTGCGGTAATTAATAATTATAATTAATGGATAACTTCACTTTTACTATTCTAAAATATTCATTGAATGGAAGACTAAGTCTCCTATTAACTTATAAATTAAGACTTATTATCTAAATGGAAGGCCGAGCCTCCTTATTTTCATTAAGCTTCCTATTTTACTTAAGGATATAATTATACCAGGAAATATAAATTATATGATCCCTAAAGACCTTTGAACTATTGGACCCTTGACTTAATGACCTTGGACTATTGAACTGTTGGACTGTTGGACAATGGACTATTGGACTATTGAACCTTTGGACTATGGGACTATTGAATTATTGGACCTTTGGACTATTGGATTAATAAAATATAATATAAGTATGAATTATGCTTATGATATGGTATATTATAGGAAATTCTGTAACATGTGAAATGTTAAGTTTATGATTGTATGACATGCATCATATGCATATATACTCCAGGTGTGCCGCTGAGGCCGCATACCCACGACTAACAAGGTGTGCCTTTGGGTCACCAATGATGTAACCAGGTGTTCCTTTGGGTCACCCACGATATGCTAACTAGGTGTGCCTTAGGGTCACCAATGATGATATGTGAACTTCCGTATGGCGCCACATGCATATATTTATGAGTTGAGTCTATGACATCATTGCATAATAAATAATTATTATATATGATAATGATTATGTGTGTGTGCTATTTAACTTTTATTTCTTCATCTACAACTGAGTGAGATGTTTCTCACTCCCTTGTTATTTTTTTTGTATATGTTTAAATTTATGTTGCAGGTAATCATCATCATGAGGATGTTGGTGATGAGGCCTAAAGGCTTCTTGGGGCATGCTCTGATAGGATGTGACATCGGGTTTAGCTAGGATTTCTCTGATGTCTTTCTTGTTCTAAAAACATTTTCTTTTCTTGTGTAATTTAATAAATTATAAGTTGATTCCTAACTAGGAGGCACTGCCACCTTTACTGGGATTAATTTATAATCTTTGTTTTATAATAACTTCTTAAGTTTGATATTTATGTGTATGAATTTATGAATGTGCATCTTCTACCTTATGATACTTATTGTTTTATATCATTCTATGAAAATCTTTTATAAATATAGTTTATGTTTATTAATGATTTTGGGGTAGAGGGTGTCACATTTAGTGGTATCAAAGCCTGGTTGATTTTATCGGCCGTGAGTTATGTGTCTACTATATTTATTGATAAATGAATTGATTGTGAGATCTATTATGTTGATATGATGCTTGCCTATGTCTATTAATTGTATTATTTCTTTAGAATATGGCTGGTAGAAATGATCGTGCGATTGCTGATGCTCTCCAAGCATTAGCCCAAGCTATGAACAACAATAATATGAATGGAGTTGCTCCTAACTGGTTGGAGCAATTTCAGAGGAATAATCCACCCACTTTCAAAGGAGGTTATGACCCAGATGCCGCCATGAATTGGTTATCAGAGATCGAGAAAATCTTTAATGTTATGGATTGTCCCCTTACAGAGAGAGTGAAGCTAGCCACCTTCATGCTGACAGCTGATGCTTACTTTTGGTGGGAAGGAGCACTTCGGAGGATAATTGATGGAGGCGTACATTTGAATTGGGAGAACTTCAAGAGGGTCTTTCTTGAAAAATATTTTCCAGATGATGTAAGGAGTAGGAAGGAAATGGAATTTCTTGAACTAAAACAAGGAAACGATACAGTAGAGGTATATGCTGCAAAGTTTGATGCTTTGGTCCGCTACTGTACACACTATCATGGTGAAGGTGGGGAAAGGGCCAAATGCATAAAGTTTGTAAATGGTCTGCGTCCTGAAGTGAAAACAGCAATCAATTATCAGGAGATATATCATTTTCTCACTCTGGTCAATAAGTGCAGTATTTATGATCGTGACAACCGTGCTCGTGCTGCTTTCTATAAAGGAGCTGGAGGCCCTGCTCGTACAGCGAATTCTAATACTTCTAGTAGAAGTAAGCCTTATTCCAACCCTACAAGATTTCAAGGGAATATGACTATTAATAATAGAAGTAATTCCTTTACTAGAGGAACCACTGTAAATACTACTGGAAGTGTTGGAGGATCTACTTTTTCAGGGAGATGTGGGAAGTGTGGACGTGTTGGTCATAACAAGTCAGAATGTCGTGACAAGGAGATTACCTGTTTCAACTGTAGTGGTAAAGGACATATTAGCACTCAATGTTCTGAACCACCAAGAACACGTGTCGTTGGATCAGGATCGCAAACCGAACGACCAAAGACTGTAGGAAGAGTATTTGCTCTTAGTGGTGTTGAAGCTGCTCAGTCAGAAAATTTGATACAAGGTACTTGTTTCATAGCTGAGACTCCTTTTGTTGTACTATTTGATTCTGGTGCAACTCATTCCTTTATTTCCATCTCTTGTGTCCAAAAACTGAAATTGCCTGTGTCTTTGTTAAATTTTGATTTAGTTGTTGAAACCCCTACTAATGGTTCTGTAACTACATCCCTAGTGTGTTTAAAATGCCCTTTGACAATTTCTGATAAACAGTTTCTAGTTGACTTAATCTGTCTGCCTCTTAGTCAATTAGATGTAATCCTTGGTATGGATTGGCTATCTTCTCACCATGTTCTTTTAAATTGCTTTGATAAATCCATTTCATTTGGTGAATGTAAGAGTACGAAATTTCTTAGTGCTTCTGACATTAAAACTTGTTTAAAGGAAAATGAAAGGGTATACATGATCTTATCTTCATTAACAGTTGAGACTGAGAATAAGCTAGATGAGATTCCCTTAGTGAGAGAATTTCCAGAAGTATTTCCTAAGGATGTGTCTAGTTTACCACCTGAGAGAGAGATTGAGTTCAGTATAGACTTAGTGCCAGGTACCGCACCCATATCTATAGCACCCTATAGGATGTCTCCTAAAGAGTTAGTTGAGCTTAAGAAACAGATAGAGGAACTACAAGAGAAACAATTCATTAGGCCTAGTGTTTCACCTTGGGGAGCGCCTGTTCTATTGGTCAAGAAGAAAGATGGGAGCATGAGATTGTGCATAGATTATAGACAATTGAATAAGGTAACCATTAAGAATAAGTATCCATTGCCTAGAATAGATGACCTTATGGACCAGCTAGTTGGGGCTTGTGTGTTTAGTAAGATAGATTTGAGATCAGGTTATCACCAAATCCGAGTGAAATCCGAGGATATCCCAAAGACTGCTTTTAGGACCCGCTATGGGCACTATGAGTATTTAGTGATGCCTTTTGGTGTGACTAATGCACCTAGTGTTTTCATGGACTACATGAATAGGATCTTTCACCCTTACTTGGATAGATTTGTAGTGGTCTTCATAGATGATATCCTAGTGTATTCTAAGAATAGGGAGGAGCATGCTGAGCACCTTAGGATCGTTCTTCAAACCCTTAAGGAGAAACAGTTGTATGCTAAATTGGCAAAATGTGAATTTTGGTTGGAGAGTGTAAATTTTCTAGGGCATGTGATATCCAAGGATGGGATAGCTGTAGATCCTTCTAAGGTAGAGGCGGTTCTTGAATGGAAAACACCTAAGTCAGTTTTTGAGATTAGGAGTTTTCTAGGACTAGCTGGGTATTATAGGAGATTTATAGAGGGTTTTTCTAAATTAGCTTTACCTTTGACCAAATTGACTAGGAAAAACCAACCTTTTGTGTGGGACTCTAAGTGTGAAGAGAGTTTTCAAGAACTTAAGAGAAGACTAACTACTGCCCCTGTGTTAGTATTACCTGACCCTAGCAAGACTTTTGAGGTATTTTGTGATGCTTCCAAATCAGGTTTAGGTGGAGTACTTATGCAGGAGAGAAGGGTAGTAGCCTATGCGTCTAGACAACTTAAAACCCATGAGCAAAACTATCCTACCCATGATCTTGAGTTAGCTGCAATAGTATTTGTGCTTAAGTTGTGGAGACACTACTTGTTTGGATCTAGATTTGAGGTGTTTAGTGATCATAAAAGCCTTAAGTACTTGTTTGACCAAAAGGAATTAAATATGAGACAGAGAAGATGGTTAGAGTTTCTTAAGGATTATGACTTTCAGTTGAACTATCACCCAGGCAAAGCTAATGTGGTAGCTGACGCTTTGAGTAGGAAATCCTTGAGAATTTCTTCTTTAATGATAAGGGAATTGCACATGATTGAGGAATTTAGGGATATGAGTTTAGGGTGTGAACTAACCTCTAAGAGTATTAGGTTGGGAACCTTGAAGGTGACTAATAACTTGATAGATGAAATTAGAAAAGGTCAGAAGGTAGATCCTTTCTTATTGAGTCAAGTTGAGAAGTTAAATCAAGGTGTGGAAAGTGAATTTAAAATTGGAATAGATGGAGTATTGAGGTTTAGAGATAGGTTGTGTATTCCTAGTGTGCCTGAACTTAAGAGAGCAATTCTTGAAGAAGGACATAGGAGTAGCCTTAGTATTCATCCTGGAGCCACTAAGATGTACCAAGACCTTAAGAAGATGTTTTGGTGGCCTAAGATGAAGAAGGAAGTGGAGGAATTTGTGTATGCCTGCCTAGTATGTCAAAAAGCTAAGGTAGAACACCAAAAACCTTCAGGTTTGATGCAACCTTTGGATGTGCCTGTATGGAAATGGGATAGCATCTCTATGGATTTCATAGTTGGATTACCTAAAACTACGAAAAACTTAGATGCTATATGGGTTATTGTAGATAGATTGACTAAGTCTGCCCATTTTATTCCCATTAACATTAGATACTCTTTGGAGAGACTAACCAAGTTGTACATAAGTGAAATTGTGAGATTACATGGGGTTCCTACTAGTATAGTTTCTGACAGAGATCCTAGGTTTACTTCTAGATTTTGGGACAGTTTACATGAGGCTCTAGGCACTAAGCTTAGATTGAGTTCAGCCTACCATCCCCAAACAGATGGCCAAACCGAAAGAACTATTCAATCTTTGGAAGACTTGTTGAGAGCTTGCATTTTAGAACATGGGGGTAGTTGGGATAGTTTCCTACCTTTGATAGAATTTACCTACAACAATAGCTACCATTCCAGTATTGGGATGGCACCCTATGAAGCTCTATATGGTAGGAGATGTAGAACACCTTTGTGTTGGGTAGAACCTGGAGAGAATGCTATCTTAGGACCTGAGATAGTTCAACAAACTACTGAACAAGTTAAGATGATCCAGGAGAGAATGAGAGCAACTCAGAGTAGGCAGAAGAGTTACAGTGATAAGAGGAGAAAGGACCTTGAGTTTAATGAAGGTGATCATGTATTCCTTAAAGTTACTCCTTGGACAGGAGTAGGCAGAGCACTAAAATCGCGTAAGCTTACTCCACGTTTCATTGGTCCTTATCAAATCCTTAAAAGAATTGGTGAAGTAGCCTATCAAATTGCCTTACCCCCATCTCTTTCAAATCTTCATAATGTCTTTCATGTTTCCCAACTCAGAAAATATGTCCATGATCCTTCCCATATCATCGAGTCTGACAATGTTCAATTGAAAGATAATCTCACCTATGAAACAGTTCCTTTAAGAATTGATGATACGAGGGTGAAACAACTAAGAGGAAAGGAAATTCCTTTGGTTAAGGTCGTTTGGGGAGGACATTTTGAAGAAAGTGCTACTTGGGAGTTAGAAAGCAAGATGCGTGAAGATTATCCTTTTCTATTTCAGGAAAATTTCGGGGACGAAATTTCTTAAAGGAGGGGAGAAATGTAATATCCCAAAATTTTATTCAAATGAAAAGAGTTATTTATTATGTGAATAAGTATTTTATTTCTGTATTTTACTATTTACATATACGTATTTTACTATTTATGTATACGTATTTATGAATAGTATTTTACTATTCATATGAATAGTAATTTTGAAAAAAACGTAAGCACTTACGTCAAAACTCAAATTATTTGGATGAATAGTATTTTACTATTCATGAATAGTAATTATATTATTATTTTAATGAATAGTGCATAGTGCATAGTAACTTCAAAATTTCTATAAATAGGGACCTAAGGATTTTGAAAATTCATAACTAGAGAGAAGAAAAGTTTAGAGAGAAGGAATTCTAGAGAGATAGAAAGAGAAAATAAGAGAGAAGGTTCTGCCTTGGTTGTGAAAAGAGGAGGAGAATAGAGAAGGTTCTGCTCTAGTTCCGGTTCCGGTTTAAGGAGAAAGAGAGGAGATTCTGCCCAAATTCCTATTTATCCAGGTAAGGGGGGAGTGGGAAACCTTGCTTGGGGGTGTAGAAATAATTGTTAAATAGTCTGTTTGTTGGATTGGCTCCCGATCCCTTGTCTGTTGTTTGATTATTTGAATATATATTATTACTGTGTTTTGTTTGTACTACTTGATTTTCTTGTTGCGGTAATTAATAATTATAATTAATGGATAACTTCACTTTTACTATTCTAAAATATTCATTGAATGGAAGACTAAGTCTCCTATTAACTTATAAATTAAGACTTATTATCTAAATGGAAGGCCGAGCCTCCTTATTTTCATTAAGCTTCCTATTTTACTTAAGGATATAATTATACCAGGAAATATAAATTATATGATCCCTAAAGACCTTTGAACTATTGGACCCTTGACTTAATGACCTTGGACTATTGAACTGTTGGACTGTTGGACAATGGACTATTGGACTATTGAACCTTTGGACTATGGGACTATTGAATTATTGGACCTTTGGACTATTGGATTAATAAAATATAATATAAGTATGAATTATGCTTATGATATGGTATATTATAGGAAATTCTGTAACATGTGAAATGTTAAGTTTATGATTGTATGACATGCATCATATGCATATATACTCCAGGTGTGCCGCTGAGGCCGCATACCCACGACTAACAAGGTGTGCCTTTGGGTCACCAATGATGTAACCAGGTGTTCCTTTGGGTCACCCACGATATGCTAACTAGGTGTGCCTTAGGGTCACCAATGATGATATGTGAACTTCCGTATGGCGCCACATGCATATATTTATGAGTTGAGTCTATGACATCATTGCATAATAAATAATTATTATATATGATAATGATTATGTGTGTGTGCTATTTAACTTTTATTTCTTCATCTACAACTGAGTGAGATGTTTCTCACTCCCTTGTTATTTTTTTTGTATATGTTTAAATTTATGTTGCAGGTAATCATCATCATGAGGATGTTGGTGATGAGGCCTAAAGGCTTCTTGGGGCATGCTCTGATAGGATGTGACATCGGGTTTAGCTAGGATTTCTCTGATGTCTTTCTTGTTCTAAAAACATTTTCTTTTCTTGTGTAATTTAATAAATTATAAGTTGATTCCTAACTAGGAGGCACTGCCACCTTTACTGGGATTAATTTATAATCTTTGTTTTATAATAACTTCTTAAGTTTGATATTTATGTGTATGAATTTATGAATGTGCATCTTCTACCTTATGATACTTATTGTTTTATATCATTCTATGAAAATCTTTTATAAATATAGTTTATGTTTATTAATGATTTTGGGGTAGAG
This sequence comes from Cajanus cajan, assembly GCF_000230855.2. Classification (NCBI taxonomy): domain Eukaryota; kingdom Viridiplantae; phylum Streptophyta; class Magnoliopsida; order Fabales; family Fabaceae; genus Cajanus; species Cajanus cajan. The sequence continues at coordinate 60,325,257 of NC_138523.1, forward strand.
GGTGTCACAGATCTTACTTTACAAAGTAATTAATATGACATCATGAAGTCACTAAAATATTTAATAATAATAATTACTTTTATCTTATAAAATATAAATGGTTAATATTAATTACATTCATAATTGTATACATTTTTTTCATTTATTTTTAACTATTTATGAAATAAAAATAATCATATAAACTATTAATACTATAGATAAATGTCAGATATAAGAATTTTTTATTCATCATAATTACAATAATAATATTAATATTTAAATATAAATTTTTTTATATTCTAATCCAACTTCCACCTACTACATCAAGGCTAATAATTATCCTGGACTTTAAGTTATAATGTATTTCCTTATATGACGCCTAACATACACCTAACATACACGACTTTCTCTGGCACGTGTAATTAAAAACATTTAGAAAATGTGAATAATATTTTTTAAGTTTAATTTTATACTGTAAGAACATTTTATTGAAAATCTATAAAAATTTATTATACATTTTATTATATATGATAATTTATATTTTGACAAAATATATATATTTAACTTTTTTTTTTAAAAGAATGGGATAACTAGTGGGTGTAAACAGGGGTGATCATAATTATTTATTATAAAAAAAAAGTTACTTATAATAACAATTAATCGGTTTTATAAATTATTTAAAAATAGTTATAAAAATTAATCATATATGGTAACTACTAACTAGATATTATAATAAAATCAGAATCAATTTTTATTTGATAGAACCAGTTTTAATTTTCAAAACCAGTTACGTATAAAAAAAGTCGGCTGTAACTAGATATATATTTAAATATAATATTTATTTATATATAAAATTTATTATAAAATTTAATTATACATAATATATATTTAACGTACGTACGTATTACACAATATAAAATACTAGTATTTCTTAAATTTAAAAACTCACACTTGAGTATATAATTTGTTTTTTCAAACTAATTAATCTGATTATAAAAGTTTTAAATTTAAATTTATTTGGTTTTTTTTTAATAATGATTATTTTTAATTTTGAGAGATAATTTTGAATCTTTTGCTAATGATTCAAAACTTAAAATTTGTCTCATTAGATTTACATGAAAAATATGAAATTGAATTAACCATTAATAAACATAGTAAAAATTATGTAAAAATATATCTCACAAGTAATTAAAAAATAATATAAAATTAAATTTTTAGAATTACTTTTTAATTACTTTTTAAACTTATTTATATGTAACTTTCATCATATTTATAACATCTTTTGATTTAAACTTTAATTTGATTCAATAATTTTTATATGGATGAATATAATATTAGATAAAATTTAAATTTTTGCATCTAATGTCATATTTCGGTAGATATGAACTAGCATTGCTCTAACAAAAGTTTCAGTTTTTGCTTGGAAGGTTATTTTGAATAAAATCCTAACTAAAGATAATTTGTTTAGAAGAGGTGTTCTGCAAGCATCACAGTTGGAATGTGGTTTGTGTAGGAATAAGGGAGAAACTACTTCTCACTTGTTTTTTTAGTATGAGGTTTCTTTTCAGCTCTGAATGGCGTGCTTCAATTGGTAAGGATTAAATTCTGTTATGTATAATTGTTGTGTGCAAAACTTGAAACATTTTTATGGACTTCGTTATTGTTCTGCAAAGGATCATTTTATCTGGTTATCTATTATTTGGACTATCTGGCTTACAAGAAATGATCTCATATTCAGCTCTAAAATAATTATTGTTTCTAAAATGCTAAATCTGATGCAATTACGCTCGTGGAGATGGTTAAGGGTCAGATTCCCTTCTTTCAATTATAATTTATTTTATTGGTCTAATTCTCATAGTGTCTGTCTTTCTTAATATTGCACATTGACTATTAGCTTTCTGGGATATGAGAAACTTGTTAGACATAGGTTAATTAAGTCGCTCTTTTTGTGAGCTTTTGGGTTGACGTGGATTGGATTAATTTTTTTAATTTATTTTTATAAAATACTATGTGTGTATAGGTTAGAGTACCCTTTGTACTCTTGTTAATTCTATTTTGCTTATAAAAAAATGGTATTTCAAAATAAAAAATAACCACTATTTCAAAAAATCAAATAGATTTTAATTTAGAAAATAAATAAGTAAAATAAACATTTAAAAGATAAAGGATAAAAATAAATCTAAAAAATAAAATGAAATCCTGCTAACTACATGAATCAATGGTCAAAATAGAATGGAGTTACAGAAAATTAATTATAATTTAAATGTAATAATTTCATTCATAAATGAGTATTAAATAAGAATAGATAAGTAATTTTGTGTACCTACCCCGCCAAACACAGCACAAGCATAACTCTTTAAGTTTGGAATGAACTGAATTGAAGTAATGATAAGAATAACAATTCGAATGGCGATGACACTTGGATCTGTAACAGGTTTAGAGGTGGAGGACGTGACATTCCCTGCCGTGGTGAAGGCTCCCTCCTCCTCCGCCACCTTCTTCCTCGGCGGCGCCGGCATCAGAGGCCTCCAAAGTGAAGGCAATTTCATAAAATTCACTGTGATCGGTTTTTACCTGCAAGACAATGCAATTCCCTTCCTCTCTCATAAGTGGAATGCTCTGTCTGCTTCTCAATTAACACAATCCCTCCAATTCTTCCGGGATATTATTGTTGGTAAGTTGGGACCCACAATAAATTTTGCTTGAGGGTCAACAAAAATTTTATACTTAATTAATATTTATATACATATATATATCATTCTATCATATTTTGTATCAATTATAAAGGTACCGTTATTTAAAAAGAAAAAGGAAAATATTACTCATTCAAGATAACTGATTAACTAAGTTTTCATTATAGATAAACAATTTTTTAGATTTTTTTATTTTTTTAATCCTTTCACACGTACATATCAACTTTTTTTTTTTTTTTTTAACGTCTAGTGTTATCTCATACACACGAATTAACTAACAAATTTTCATTATGGGCAAATAATTTTTAAGGTTTATTTTTTTTAATCGTTTCACACACACATATATATATATATATATATATATATATATATATATATATCAATTTTTTTTTATCTTGGTGTAGGATTTAAGATTTAACACACGTACATACACATCTCCATGTATACATGTGCGCACACACATTTTTTTATGTCTAATTTATCTTTTATTTATCAAATTAATTATATAAACTATTCTTTTAGTGTAAGTCGTAAAGATGTTTGCAGATTGAGTTGGATCAAATTTAAGGAAAAAAATCATTTAATTCAATTTTTTTGATTTTGTTAATAGATCATCCAATCGACTTAGTTAAAAAGTGAAATATAATCTAATCCAAATATATTTCAATTTGGATTGGAAATGTTTTTGATTCAAACATAATTATAATATTTTTATGGGACAAAAAAGCTATAATATTTTTATGAGCAAAAATAATTATTAATATTATTAATTAATAATAATAATAATAATAATAATAATAATATACAAAATTATGAATTGAAATGATCTATCAATATCTAATAATTTGATAAAATCACTAATTTAAAATAAACAAGTATATTAGTAAATTTTTAAACCCTAAACCTTAAACCCTAAATTTTTAAATACTCAACAATCAATTCTCATTATTTATCAATATAGAATACAAAATAATAATAAAATAATAGTTAAATATATAAAGAAAAAAATATTCAATTTGATTTGGATTGAATTTTTTTTCTCGAACCAAAAATAAATATGTGACACCCTTTACCCGCATACCATAAGCACATAATTAATAAAATCTAAGTAACTTAATCTTTCATTATTAAAATACCAAACGTGTTCACATAGAGAGTATCATATCCATAACTCAAACAAATAACATAATCCGCGAAAATTACAAGAGAAATAAAGCTAATATTTTCAAAATAATTTAATAGAAATAACATCCTAATCTAATATTATTTACGCCCTGATGTCACATGTCCTATCAAAGCAAAACCTAACACTGAAACCTAAGCTTCATCACCAATATCTTCAGCCTCATGCTGACGATAACAACCAAAGGAAAATAACACAAAAGAAAATGGAGTGAGAAACATCTCACTCTGACTCACAGTGTAGGAATACACACCGGATAGCCAAACATAAATAAGATATGTATATATACATAGCATACATAGATTAACAACAGTATATCACACCTCACTTATCCATGACATAAATCAACTAACATATAATATTAAAATGCACATGTAATGGACACGAACTACATATTATCATGCATGTGGCACTAGTAAAATATCACATAATGCATTGTCGCTAGCAACACACATAGAGTAGTCTAGGAGTACATGTCAGGTCATACCCTCTGCGCACTCTCACTAGAAGGACATACTACTAGAGTCTGGTCGAGATAACTAAGTCGCACAAGATACATTTTATGCACACAATAGGCGAGATTGAAACTTATAAATCGAGCTATCTCCAAGGACTAATTCCCAAACTTTTACACAATAGAGTCTTCCTTAGTAGTGTAGTCCATATCATATTCTTAAAAATATTTATGCAAATAATGTATGTAAATCAGACTCTATGCATTCTCATATCACATAATCATGTCATTCCACCATATCAATTTTTCTTGCATCACATGCTCATCAATTATATTCGTTAAAAAATAACATTGAATAACACAAAAAAATCACATCATTCCATCTCATACATAGATCATAAGAGAAAAATAACACAAGATTCACATTGCACCAATAGAACTCATTTGGTTTGTATAAATTTATGAATTTTATTTTTTAAATTTTATAATTAAAAATTGTTCCGGCCACGGGATGAACTAGGGTTTTCTCTAGATCAAGCCGCGAAGCCAGAGCATTCAAGAGTGTAATCTGCCCTCTCATCTCTAGGGTTTTGGGTTTTATGGAACGTCGTTCATGGGCTACTTGGGCCCCGAGGATCAAGGGATTTCCTTAACCGTTAATATTTGGAGAATATCTTGTCATTAAAGATGGGATTTTATCCCTGATATCGGAACAGTATCTATGTGGGAGAGTTAGATCGGATTTTGGCCGAGTTACTCCTGCAGAGCAGACAGGTCGGATTCTAACCGAGTGCACCCATGTAGATGGGTTGGATCGGATTCTGACCGGGACGGTACACTTGCCTTCCAGCCTTGAGCCTATAAGGCAAAAAGGCTTGTAGCTTGGTAACCTAGTCAGGTATTAGCCGAGCAGAAGGTCAAGTCGGATTTTTACCTAAACGGTACACTAGTCGGATTTTTACCTAGACGGTACACTTGCCTTCCAGCCCTGAGTCTATAAGGCGAGAGGGCTTCTGGCTTGGCTCTTACGAACCATATCAGAAATAAGTAGAGTCAAAGCGGATTCCGGCCGAGTTGAGAACAAGTCGCCCAAAATCCGATCTAACTCTCCCGACTAATAACACCAAAAATTTTAACCAAGTTTGGAGCACTTTTTGAAAACATTTAGTCGTCCAAGTACCAAATACGAAACCTTCTAGTTGTTCGAATACCGATTAGGTAACACCAAAGATTTATTTATCTAACAAGAATATGAAAATATCTAGTCGTCCAAATACCGACTAGTAGCGCCAAAAATTTAATTAAATATAAAGTGCATATGAAAATATATAGTCGTCCAAATACCGACTAAAGAAGGAAAAGTTTTCCAAGTGAAACTTAATTTGAAGAAAACCACTCGGCCAAATACCGATTCAAAAGAAAGGAAAATTTTTCCAAGTTAAAATTAATTTGAGGAGAACCACTCGGCCAATTACCGATTAAAGAAGGGACCTCAAAGTCGGCCAAAAACCGGTTTACATAGCGAACAAGGGAAATTTCCCAATGATGAATTTCCTGTCGATATTTCAAGAATTAGCTTCTTTTTCATTGCTCATATGTCTTGTTGCATTAACTACTTTCCTGTACTTCCCATTTGATCATGCGAATGTGGCAATGCACTTAATCGTCCCAATACCGACTAGTAACGCCAAAAATTTACTTAAATTTAAAGCACAGGTGAAAATCACTAGTCGTCCAAATACCGACCATATCTAGTCCGTCTAGTCGTCCCAATACCGTCTAGTAACTCCAAAAATTTACTTAAATTTAAAACACAGGTGAAAATCACTAGTCGTCCAAATACCGACCATATCTAGTCGTTCAAATACCGACTAGTGACTCCAAAAATTTACTTAAATTTAAAACACAGGTAAAAATCACTAGTCGTCCAAATACCGACCATATCTAGTCGTTCAAATACCAACTAGTGACTCCAAATTTTTCACCAAGTTTTACAACAGTTGAAAAATAACTAATCGCCCGAATACCGACCATATCTAGTCGTTAAAATACCGACTGGTAACATCAGAAACTGAACTAAGTAAGGAACTTGTGGTACCTCTGAAGTAGGAAAGATATGAGAATCATCTTGTGAGAATCACTCTGAATGTATTGATTGAACTACCAGTTCCGATATACCACCCTAATCATGTGAGGGGGCCAAGATTGATGTTTAGCTTGATCTTGTGGAAACTGAAGCGAATTGCGAGTCTCCGCCTGTGGATTGAGATGATTTGCAATCGGTGGTCGATCAGTATTTTCAAATTAGGAGTACTTCTAAAGCAGTTCGTGTTATAGAAACTTTGAGCCGTAGTCGTGGTAATTTGAACCTACAATTAAGCCCTGATTCGTTGTTGTCACTGATTCATTTGAACTACCCGTTCTGGGTTATTTATACTCGCCAAGTCGGAATCTAACTGATCAAGGTCGAGTTTTTTCACAAAACGAGTTATTTATACTCGCCCAGCCGGACTGTTGCCGACAATCACGAGTACTCGCCAAGTCGGAATCTAACCGATCAAGGTCGAGTTTTTTCACAAAACGAGTTATTTATACTCGCCCAGCCGGACTGTTGCCGACAATCACGAGTACTCGCCAAGTCGGAATCTAACCGATCAAGGTCGAGTTTTTTCACAAAACGAGTTATTTATACTCGCCCAGCCGGACTGTTGCCGACAATCACGAGTACTCGCCACGTCGGAATCTAACCGATCAAGGTCGAGTTTTTTCACAAAACGAGTTATTTATACTCGCCCAGCCGGACTGTTGCCGACAATCACGAGTACTCGCCAAGTCGGAATCTAACCGATCAAGGTCGAGTTTTTTCACAAAAGGAGTTATTTATACTCGCCCAGCCGGACTGTTGCCGACAATCACGAGTACTCGCCAAGTCGGAATCTAACCGATCAAGGTCGAGTTTTTTCACAAAACGAGTTATTTATACTCGCCCAGCCAGACTGTTGCCGACAATCACGAGTTCTTCGAGTTATTTATACTCGCCCAGCCAGACTTTTGCCGACAATCACGAGTTTGCCTACAAGTCAGAATCAATTTGAAAATAATTTGAAAATAATGATTTTTATTATTTGATGTTACCTCGTTAAAAAACCTTTGTAGCATAAAACCCTCGCAGCAGACTCTCATGCTTCCTCCACGAATTAACATCTGGGCACGAAAGTCCATTAGATGTTGACTAGGATCCTGTTTCCCATCAAACGGTTCCAACTGCTGATACGAAGCTGTTCTTTGACAAACCGGACCTTAGATTGACGATCCGAACGGTCAGAATGAAGAACCTCACTTCTCGAACCTATAGTCCAAAAATCAGCCCGATCTAACGGTGAACGACTTCACACCGATTAAAACACAGTACCAGTCCTGTTTTGCGCTAGAACACTTTCACCTACTGATACGAAGTTTTTTTCTCCCAAACCAGGCCTCCGGTTAATAATCCTAACGGTCAGAATGAAGAACCACACTTCTGGAACCTACAGTCCAAAAATCAGCGCGATCCAACGGTGAACGACTTCACACCGATTAAAACACAGTACCAGTCCTGTTTTGCGCTAGAACACTTTCACCTACTGATACGAAGCTGTTTTCTCCCAAACCAGGCCTCCGGTTAATAATCCGAACGGTCAGAATGAAGAACCACACTTCTGGAACCTACAGTCCAAAAATCAGCCCGATCCAACGGTGCAAGACCTCACACCGACGAAAACACAGAGCCCACTCTGTTTTTGTGCGGGAAACTTCCTCTCCTTCTCTCTCTCAGGGTCGCTCTCCTCTCTCAAGCCATTGATCAACGCCATCATCTCCTCCATGGTAGGGTGTTGTGGGTCGTGGTTGGATGTGCCGCCTCTCGCCATAGTAGAGTGTAAGTTTTTTCTTGTGACTTGGGGCGTAGGAAGAGTTTTACCGTAGCCCCACGGTGGGCGCCAAAATGTTCCGGCCACGGGATGAACTAGGGTTTTCTCTAGATCAAGCCGCGAAGCCAGAGCATTCAAGAGTGTAATCTGCCCTCTCATCTCTAGGGTTTTGGGTTTTATGGTACGTCGTTCATGGGCTACTTGGGCCCCGAGGATCAAGGGATTTCCTTAACCGTTAATATTTGGAGAATATCTTGTCATTAAAGATGAGATTTTATTCCTGATATCAGAACAGTATCTATGTGGGAGAGTTAGAACGGATTTTGGCCGAGTTACTCCTGCAGAGCAGACAGGTCGGATTCAAACCGAGTGCACCCATGTAGATGGGTTGGATCGGATTCTGACCGGGACGGTACAAAAATATTTTATTCTAATTTTTATATATCATTTTTATTTTATTTTAAATTTTGTTAGTTTCAAAAACTTTACTTTTTACCATGATATTAAAGTAATAGAAGAGATTGTTGGCTAAAATAAGGTATTTTAAATTATAAAAATCAAAAGATAAATTTATAAAATTATGGAGACTAGATAAATATTTAAATTTTAATTTTTTATTAGTAAATTTATAAATGAAGCGGCACATGTGTGTGTAGGTCCATTTGAGAAATTTATCAAGGTAACAGTGATGATACCGATGACGGGGAAGCAATACTCAGAAAAAGTGTCAGAGAATTGCATGGAGATTTGGAAGTCTCTTGGGATTTATACGGATGCTGAAGGCAGAGCAATCGAAAAGTTTGTTTCTGTTTTCAAAGACCAAACATTCCCTCCTGGCTCCTCTATGCTTTTCACATTCTCACACAAAGGATCATTAGCCGTAATTAATTACTTCTCTTCTCTTCTCTTTATCTTACCATGCATCAATCTCTTTTTTTAATTATATATGACCATGTATTGCAAACAGATAACTTTCTCTCAAGATCATTCCATTCCACGAGTTGCTGCTATTGTTATTCAGAATAAACAACTTTCAGAGGCTGTGCTTGAGACAGTGTTGGGTAATGACAGCATTTCACCTCAACTTAAGCATAGTTTGGCCTCCAGATTATCCCACTTCTTCAAACAAAACTGAATCAAGATCACAATCCTCTATCACTCTGTTACTACAAAATAATGGTTTAGATACAGTTCTTTTTAATATTTTTCTCTATGTAATAATAAATTCTTGTTATATATTGTTATTTTCACTGCACCCAAATTTATTTTTAGTAATAATTAATTATTTTTAATTAATTATTCAATAAAAATAAAAATAAATAATAAATAATAGTCATTAAAAATATATTTATAGTATAAAAGAATTTATCAAAGTAGATGATGATTGGCACGTAATTTAGCTGTTGATCGAGTACGAGATCTTGTAGTGGACATGGTAGAGGTGGAAGGTGAGATATATACGGGAACATGGTGGTGATGATGTGGCAGAGCTCTTGGCGACAACATGTGGTGGCGATGAAGTACGTGGAACACGACATTCTCTGGACATGACACATGCATGTTGGGGCACAAAAAACACGTTGACGATGAAGTCGTGAAGGTATGTCGCGTCCAGAGTCATATAAATGTGAATGACCAAATCCACACAAGTACGTTGTCAGAGACTCAATAGTCAGAATACGCACCTTGAAGGCCAAGAAAAAGACAAAAGGATAGTTTTTTTTTTCCTCCTTGATTTCTTTTCTTCTTTGCTTACATTGTTGATGCTTACTGAATTTTTTGGTTGTTGCAAATATATGCTTGTTTGTTCAAATTTTTTTTTCACTAGTTTTTCATGCTTTTCTTTGAGAAAGAACTTTTGGTTCATCAAAGTTTGCAATTTTAGGGTAGTGCGTAGAGAGAAATGGTGGAAGGGGGTGTGATAGTGGATTGACATCTAAAAATTTTGATGGGTAAGATTTACACATACTTAATAAAATTGATCTTAATAAAATTGATCGATAACAAATAAGGCGTATTAAATACAAGTAAAAATAACTTATTTTTATAGTTGTATTTGATAACCAATTGAATATTGAACACAATTGAAATTAAAAAAAAAAAAGTTACATTCACGTTTATTAAATATCATTTTAAATTAATATTCAAACATATCATGTTTCTTAAATTGATTGTCGTTGTTATGTAAATCTTACATTATCTACCAGTTCTCTAGTATAACTTTCAAAATCTTTCTTCTTAAGCATTTTTCTTTTTGTCTTTTTTCTTTCTGCTAATGTGATTCTTGTTCGGTAACAACCATTCATACAGAGAATTACTTTATCGGGTAATGATTGGGATTTGGGAGTGGAACAACACAAACACAAGCTTGGCTGAATTCATTATTTTCTAAGGCATTTGCTATGCTTCTTAATTTTTCCCATCTAACAAATAAATATTTTCTTTTAATTAGATATAGCAAACTTTAAGAAATTTTTATTTTTTGTTTATATCACTATGTATATTTAGATCATGATAGATTTTTCTTACCAATAAAAATTACAATGAAATTAAAAACTTCGAATTTAAACCTTTATGCATATTATTTTAATATTTTAATATTAGGTTGTCCATATTGATTGTGTAAGCGTTGCACCATATATAGTTTTGACCTTAAAAGTGTTAATGAGTTAAAAAAAAATTATATACTATATATTTTAAAGTCTCGATTCTTATACAAACCAAATGTCTGGTTAAAAATTTTGATACATGAAGGCATGGCTAAATTTCTCAATAGCTTTTTCTTCTTCGTTAATGCTAGTCTCAACATATTTCATATATGGGGCACACTCAATCGAATTTGAGATTTTTGGTGCCTTGAGTAACTGAGAGAAAATAATGCCTTAATACTCATTTAAGTATTGTCCTTACAATTTTATTTTATTTTTTTACAAAATTATCCATAATCCGTTCAAAATCAGTAAAAAATATTTTCATTAAAATCAAAGCAGGATTGCTTGATCTACTTGTAAATCACAAATAAGATTTTAGCAATTTTAAAGGTTTCACATCCCTTACGAACTGAGGTTAAAGATAATTTATAAACATATTTTTTTCTTAATTTATCGAAGTGCACTTTTAAAGACAAAATTGTAAGAGTCTAAATATATAGTATTAAAGCAAATAATGTTTCAAGCACAATGACCCTAACCATGTCTATTGACTTACAATCTGAACAGATTACGTGTATTTTCTATTAAGGACAATCATGTTTGGTTCCTAACTATACATCCAAAGCACAAATTTTAAATTTGACCAATTTGGTTAAAGGAATCAATCTCTTAAATTAAACTTGGTATTAAAGATGCTTTTGGTTGCAAATGCAATTTCATGCCTAAAACAGAGATTAAACCTTGACATTGGTTAAGAAACATGATAAACTTTTGGCAAGCATAGAAATTATCACAAGTAGTAAAACGAACAAAAGTCTAAGTATTGAATACTTAAAGACTTACCATTGCAACTAATTAATCAAATTAAATGTTAATTAGAGAAATATATAAAAGATTTGTTTCACGACTACAAAAAAAAAAGAAGGTAATGAATGTATTTTTAGGCTTTCGGTATAAGAAAACAGATTAAGGAAAATAGTTGTAAATTTATAATAATAAATGTCAAAGATTAATTTCATTAGTTTTTTTTTATCAACAAAGAAAACTTTTATTACTAAATGGTATAAAGGGGGGTACCCTTTACAATAGCATGTATAACCAACTATAAATGTAAGATCTTGGTTATTTTATATTTTTGCAAGTAGTATAACTGCAAAGTTCTTAATTAAAGCGGTCAGAAAACACAAATATTCATATTGATTTCACTCATCTCACTCACATGTATCATTTCATTAACAATTATTCAATTTCAATTATTATTAGGTTAATTTAACAACTATCCAAAGTACTTTAACTTTAATTCTTTAGTTGAAAAATTATAGGATTCCTTTATAACAATTACAATTCGTTATTGAAGTTAATTAAACAATTCACATTAATATTGAAAGTTTAAAAGTCAAAAAATTAAAAGTTATTTATTTATTTACTCTTTAAATTCTAACATTTTAAACATTATTTCTTAAAACTTTTTATCTATTTAAATCTGTATATTTTAATATTTTAATTTTAAAAAAATTTCACGATAATCAAATTAATCGTTGGAAGTTTTTATTTATTTATTTATTATTATTGTTATTATTATTATTTAATTGCGAGACATTAATTGAAATAGTCACGTAGATATTAAAACCTTTAGGAAAATTCTTTATGCTAGTTTGGATTTTATTTTTATTTTCCCTTACTACCTTTTTATATATTCCTATATTAAAACTTAAAAATAAGCGAAAGCTATTAAACATATACAAGCATGCATTACCGTAATCGCTTCTATCAGCGTCGAGGGAGGCTTCGGACTTAGGACTTTGGACTTTGGACTTTAGACTTTGGACTTTGCACGGTGCTCTTCCTACGGTTTATTGAGTGCTTCTTGCTGTATTTTAATTTTTTTTTTTAATGTCTTTCTGATTACAAATTTCTATATTTTTTAATTTTTTTCTTTAAAATTTTAGTATTTATTCGGACGAAATTAGGTTATTACACATTCATTTCAATATATTGTTCAATGAAACGGAACAAGAAGAATGAAATACGATGGCCCATTGTATGAAAATTGAAAGGGTTGAATAATGAAAAATTAGGTGACTCTGAGAAATTAATTAGAGCGAGGGTCAAAGATAAGGACCGTTAGTTTGGCCAGAAGCGGTAGGGTCCCCATCTTTGAAGGGACATCAATTTTTTGTTTGTTTATGTATTTTCATAAATGCTAAAATAAAAACTTATTTAATTAAAATTAAATTATATAAAATTTATTATAAAATAAAATAATTATTGATCGTTAGTCAACTCGTTTCTAATAACTAAAATCTCCTTATTTTAGAAGTTTTTTTTTTTTAGGAAAATGAATAAGTGATAGGGTAACTGCGTACAAAAGAATGCTAAACATGAAGAGAAAATTAAGTGTGACCGCATATTGTATCTTTTTATTCCTATCACAGTTGCATATGCTAAAATAAGTCTTTTCGATATAGTATGAAACTTTTAGACATATTGAAATATATAATCTATATATAAAAATATCAACCTTAGTTTTCATTATCTTTTAAGTTCAAAGTTTGAATAAACAAATTAATTAGTCATTGTCTCACTTGCAATAATGTTTATCAATAACAATTAAGTAATTCTAGATTTTTTTAAATAAATTAAATTACACACACACATATATATACATATATATGTATATATATAATTTATTTAAATTTAATATAAATTATTAATAATGCAATATTAACTAAAAATAACGCAAAAAAAAATGAATAGGAATGACTATTCATTTAAATTAATATGGGGTACAAATCCACAACGTGCATGCGGGAACAACATTATACATATTTATTTATGAGATTTAGATGTCTCTTACATTATTTTTATTTTTCCCCAATTGTCACACTAAAGATTGTTGGTATATATCTGGTGCGACTATCAGTTATGAGTTTCAGTGTTGGGATTGGCCTCTTTGAGAAACTCACAGAACCTTGAAGCCAAACTCTCTTTCAAAGCAGGGGAAACTGGTTTCTCACCGATCATAGTCTCCAGAATTGCCTCTGAAAGTGCCAGGTTGTCTATCACTGCATATTCATCTTCTGGCATTGTCTCATCTTTCGAGAAACTAAGCTGCAGTTTTCACACGTAGGAAATGAATGATGAAACTCGTGAAACAAAAAATGTTGCCACCAAAAAAGTAAACTACATATTTGCATGCATGCAATTGGTTACACTAACCCCCAATGTTCCAGTGGGTGATTGTTTGTAGAAAACAGAAGCACTTGGTGGGAAATTATGAACACTGAAGGCATTTCTCAGTTCCTCAATGGCCTTTTCTTCTGCATCACTATAAGTCCCAACAGATTTCATATGGACCATACAGTTCTTTGACACCTTCCTCACGTATTCCGAACCTTCCAATTTTCTTATATTCGACACTCGAATTAATTTCTCAAAGGGACCTATAGCCACCAAAATTTAATAACAAAATATAATGAAACTAAACCACACAAAGTTATAATATGTGTTAGTTATTATATATAAGTTACCCTTGATGATATCTCTGTAGAAGTCAAGGGATTCCAGCAACTCAGCTGCACTCTTGCCCTTCCACGTGGCAGCGAGTGACGTCACGGCCTTGTCTTCCAAATAAACCGCCACTGCCGTCACCTTCACAAATTCTCCATTAAAATTCCTCCCTCTCACCCCTGCAACAATTAAACCATCAAAACTAGGTGTGTAATATAAATCTCATAACATGTCAAATATTTCAGCTAGCTAGCTAGGTTAGATGGTAGCTAAGTAATAATTATTAACATATATATTTTGATGCATGCATGTATTATTGTTTAAGAAGAAAGGAGGGAAATATTATGTTGTTTAAGAGGAGCAACCTGCGCCACCAAGGAAATAGGATTTTGTGGAGCCCGGAGGTGTCACCGTCGCAGGGAATTCAAGGAACTCCACTTTGACTCCAGTGACATTGGATAGTGTTTCAGCCACCATGATATATAATTTGTAACACTAGACCTAGCTGCAGCACCGGAGAGAATGTTTTGTTGGAAATATGTTGAAGCAAAATGGTTTATATAGAAGGCGTTTCAACCATAAAAATCATGGACAGCAACATGTTTTAATTAATATATTCTAACTTCCGGTCAAATGAGGCAATTCCTCCTACTTTTATTAAAGAAAATTTAAAATTTTACACTATTACATCATTGACTACAAATATATAACTTTTTTTTAAAATCTTATTTCTCCCAAGTAAGTGTGTATTTGCATTAGATTACACCTTGGTTATTTCTACCAAAATAAGTGTTTATTTGCATTATCACTGAATGATATAACCTTTAATTAATTTTTGGAAGATGATTTCCAAATAAAAATCTATCATTTTAATTTTTAAAAACAAAAACATGAGTCATTTTATAATAAAATCCATATAACATTAAACAAAATTGTTTTCATCGCTTAAATAAATTAATTAAGCGATGAACAATAACTACCCTTTACTATTTACATTCAAAATTTGAATTTATTGCTTTTAACCAAACTTTTAATATAATATAAATATAATTTCTTCGCACGTCACATTTAATATAGATGGTGTGATCATTTTTTTTCTTCTTACAATTATAATTTCTAAATATGCATGATAAAAGTTATAATAATATCTAGATATAATAAAATTATTATTCTCAAATACAATATAATTTTATTTTATAGATTAAACTAAATAATAATAGCTTTCAAATCTTAATACCTGTATAGAAGAAAATTCAATGTCATTCGAAATTATTATATTTTAAAGTGTTTAAATTATAATTTGAAACAATAATGAGTAAGATTTATTCTATATTTAATCAAATTTATATTTTTATGATCAGAATCAAATTTAAGTTTTAATTAAATTAAATAATAACAAAATAATATAAAAATAGAACTAATTGATTAAAATATAAAATTTAAAACTGTATTGTGATACATATAAATTTTCTTCAAATTGAAATACATGTGTCAAAAGTGCTATACAGTAAATACAGAAAATAGTAACTTTTTTTTAATTATTCACATTGAATTTTTAATTCAATTAGAAAAAAATAGGTTCGAAACCTGAAATTGCTGTCCTATCAAGAGACTCAATATATAAGAATAATTGAAAAATCAACAAGAAAATAATGTTCTAAAGTAGTTAAATATTCATATTTTATGTGTGGCTCTATTAAATTTAAATTTTTATTATCTAACTATTATTTGAATATTTATAATTTAAAATTTTATGAATTAAGAATTATTAAAATTAAACGTCATTAGTACAACAAGTTTTACACTTGTGTTTTTTTAATTCAAAAATAGAGTTTAAATGTGAACTTAAACATGAAGTCACAAGACTCGCGACAAAAAGTATCATTTTCCTTTTATAAGAGTTAATTTGAAAAGAATTATATATATATATATATATATATATATATATATATATATATTATAAAAAATAAAAATATTTTTTCATATTTAAAGTTATTGAACGAAAGGATAATTTGGAAAAAAAAAATTAAATGTGATTGAATATAAAAATATACACATTTTAATGCGTATCATTTATAATTTTCTTATAACTAGATTATTAAATTGTTTACACTAGAAAAATCATAAATTACGTAATTGCTTGATAAATATATTAATTATATAGTAAAATAATTACAGTAATTTCTATATATTTCATTTTAGCTTTCATTTTAATTTTTTATATGGTAAATATTTGACGATAAATGAAATAAAATATCTTATGATAAAAAAAATTATTAAAAAAATGATATAGAAATTACTGCATTTAATTATCTCCTTTACTTTGTCAAAACTTCCAATCGTTTACTATTTTTTTTTTCAATCACTGTAATTATTTAATTTCACAATTTTCATAAATAGTGTGGGGGATATCTAAAAGTTTTGATGGGTAAGATTTAAAGATACTTAATAAAATTGACTGATAACAAATAAGGCATATCAAATACGGGTAAATACATCTTACTTTCATGTCTTCAATTGATTGTTGTTGTTGTTGTGTAAATCTTACTATTATCTACCAAATGTCTGGTTAAAAATTTTGATAAATGAAGACATGGTTAAATTCCTTAATAGATTTTTTTTATGTATTAATACATGTGTCAACTTATTTCATATATGGCCATACTCAAAGTCAAATTTGAGATTTTCGGTGCCTTGAATATAAATCATAGAAAATATGCCTTCATAATCATTTAAATATTATTGTCCTTCTTACATTTTTAATTTTTTTGTAAAATTATCAGTAATCCATAATATTTTCACTGAAATCAAAGTAGGATTGCTTAATCTACTACTAAATCACAAATAAGATTTTAGCAATTTTATTTTGGAAAAACTTATTTTAGCATATGCAACTGTGATAGGAATAAAAATATATATACACTTTTCTCTTCATGCTTAGCATTCTTTATACATAATTACACTATCACTTATTCATTTTCCTAAAAATGAAAAAAAAAAAACTTATAAAATAAGGGAATTTTAGACTCACAGTTCTTACGTATTGAGGACCGTTCAGGGCTATTATCTTTGACCCTCCCTCTAATTAATTTCTCATAGGGACCTAATTTTTCATTATTCAACCCTTTCAATTTTCATACAAAGGGCCATCATATTTCATTATTCTTGTTCCGTTTCGTTGAACAATACGTTGTATTCAAAGTGTAATAATAACCTAATTTCGTCCGTGTAAATACTTAAAATTGTAAAAAAATAATAATATAGAAATCTTTAAAAACATTAAAAAAAAAACAAATAATTAAAAATACACCATGAACCACTATCATAAACCGTACCATGCAAAGTCCAAAGCCTCCCTCCACGCTGATAGAAGTGGTGACGGAAATGCATGCCTTGTATGTTTAATTGCTTTTGCTTATTTTAACAAAGGAAATAAATTGGTAGTAAGGGAAATAAAAATAAAATCCTAACTAACATAAAGAATTTTCCAAAAATGTTTTAAGATCTAGGTGAGTATTTCAATTTATGTATCGCAATTAATTAAATAATAATAATTACCACTTCGAACGATTTGATTATCGTGAAAATATTTTAAATTAAAAAATTACAATATAAAGATTTAAATAGATAAAAGGTTTAAAGAATAATGTTAAAAATGTTACAATTTAAAGAGTAAATAAATATAAAACTTTTAATTTCTTAACTTTTAAACTTATCATTTTAATGTGAATTACTTAATCAATTTCACCAAAAATATTGAAATTGTTATTAAACAACTTAAAATTTCTTAACTAAAGATAAAATATTTTTATTGTTTTTTAAATTAACCTAATAATAACTAAAATTAAATAATTGTAAGGAATACATATGTGAAAAGTCACTAAAATCAATAATAAGGTTGAATTTGATTAATTAATCGTAGCATAAGTTTCTATGAATTTGATACTTAAATTTCTATCTATTTTATTACTTATGATAATTGGTATACTTACCAAAAGTCCAACATATTTCTTAATTAATGATTAAAGTTTAATTTCCATATAAGACATGAAATTAGTGTGAATGAAAGTATCCCCATATTAAATTATTTTTGTGAGATTCTTACATAGATATAATTGTTATTATACATCAAGAGTTGTTTATTAATCATTATTATTTCATATAAGACTCATTTATCTTGATCATAGATTAGTAAAGATATTCAAGGAGTTTAATTTAATGGATAAAATAAGATATATAAGTGTTGTAAATCTCTTTAATTATTCAATTCAAAAGATATGTCCTTCAACTAAGTTGGTCGAACGATAATCAAATTAATTACATAATATTTTTCATAAATTATATTAAACCTTCATCATTGAACGCATAAATTATATTGGTATAAATTTTTTAAATTAATTAGTGATTTCAAATTTGTACTCTAAATATATAGTTATGACTTAAATATGATGGTCTCTAATAAAAAAAAATACATGTGAATTTGTACTCTAGTTTTTTGATGTCTTGGACGAAGTAAAAAAAAAACTCTCATAAATATTTTTAAAAATTAATCATGACTAGGATGCTCAAATTTAAAAGTAAATATATAAATAGTTAAATATAATTACGTAAAAAATAATTAAACCTATGATACTTTGTTGTGAGAGTATGGTTATCATTAGAGACCATTATACAACAAAAATTGAATTAATTATAACGACATATCATAAAAAAGTTTGCGATGGAAATATGGAGATTCATAATTTAATTTCAAAATTTCATTGGAATAAGAAGTGTCCTGATTTAAAAAATTGAAAGAAAATAAAAAATTAATAATAAAGAAAAAAAAAGAAGATAAAATTAAAGACAACTCTTCTTTATTATTTTACGTTAACATTTATGAAAGTTCTTGCCAAGAAAAAAAAAAGTCAATAACATATCACATTTTTCTTTTTACATCTAATATTACTAGTTTGTTTTTTTTTAAATTATTAGTAAATTTTTGTTGACTAATTTAAAAAATTGACTATTGATTAATTTTTCATAATTATTTTACTTCCTCTAATAGATTTTAAATAATTTAATTATATAATTTATTTTATATCATATAGACTAAATAATATTTTTTTATACCTTCAACAATGGAGTCATGAATGATAGTCTACCAACCCATGCTCAAGCCACCACTGGGTCCTCGGTAATGGTTATCAATAGTGATCAAGTACTTCTACAATTTTTGAATAAACTAAATTACATATATATAATTCATTTTAAATTTAATATAAATTATTACTAATGCAATATCACATGATTTATGATTTATTAGCTGAAAATAACGCACAGTTTTTTTTTTGAATAGGAATAACTAGTTTGTTCATTTAAATTAATATGGGGTACAAATCTACAACGTGCGTGGGAACAACATTATACATGGTTATTTATGAGATTTAGATGTCTCATAGATTATTTTTATTTGTATTTTTCCTCAATTGTCACACTAGATTGTTGGTATCTGGTGCAACTATCAGTTATGAGTTTCAGTGTTGGGATTGGCCTCTTTGAGAAACTCACAGAACCTTGAAGCCACGGAAGGAGGAAAGCTTGTGAAAGAAGAACAAAAGTGTACCGTCTAGGTAAAAATCCGACTAGTGTACCGTTTAGGTAAAAATCCGACTTGACCTTCTACTCGGCTAATACCTGACTAGGTTACCAAGCTACAAGCCTTTTCGCCTTATAGGCTCAAGGCTGGAAGGCAAGTGTACCGTCCCGGTCAGAATCCGATCCAACCCATCTACATGGGTGCACTCGGTTAGAATCCGACCTGTCTGCTCTGCAGGAGTAACTCGGCCAAAATCCGATCTAACTCTCCCACATAGATACTGTTCCGATATCAGGGATAAAATCTCATCTTTAATGACAAGATATTCTCCAAATATTAACGGTTAAGGAAATCCCTTGATCCTCGGGACCCAAGTACCCCATGAACGACGTACCATAAAACCCAAAACCCTAGAGTTGAGAGGGCAGATTACACTTTTCGAATGCTCTGGCTTTGCGGCTTGATCTAGGAAAAACCCTAGCGCATCCCGTGACCGGAACATTTTGGCGCCCACCGTGGGGCTACGGTAAAACTCTTCCTACGCCCCAAGTCACAGGAAAAAACCTACACTCTACTATGGCGAGAGGCGGCACATCCAACCACGACCCACAACACCCTACCATGGAGGAGATGATGGCGTTGATCAATGGCTCGAGAGAGGAGAGCGACCCTGAAAGAGAGAAGGAGAGGAAGTTTCCCGCACAAAAACAGAGTGGGTACTGTGTTTTAATCGGTGTGAAGTCGTTCACCGTTGGATCGCGCTGATTTTTGGACTGTAGGTTCCAGAAGTGTGGTTCTTCATTCTGACCGTTCGGATTATTAATCGGAGGCCTGGTTTGGGAGAAAACAGCTTCGTATCGGTAGGTGAAAGTGTTCTAGCGCAAAACAGGACTGGTACTGTGTTTTGATCGGTGTGAAGTCGTTCACCGTTGGATCGCACTGAGTTTTGGACTGTAGGTTCCAGAAGTGTGGTTCTTCATTCTGACCGTTCGGATTATTAACCGGAGGCCTGGTTTGGGAGAAAAAAACTTCGTATCAGTAGGTGAAAGTGTTCTAGCGCAAAACAGGACTGGTACTGTGTTTTAATCGGTGTGAAGTCGTTCACCGTTGGATCGGGCTGATTTTTGGACTATAGGTTCGAGAAGTGAGGTTCTTCATTCTGACCGTTCGGATCGTCAATCTAAGGTCCGGTTTGTCAAAGAACAGCTTCGTATCGGCAGTTGGAACCGTTTGACGGGAAACAGGATCCTAGTCAACATCTAATGGACTTTCGTGCCCAGATGTTAATTCGTGGAGGAAGCATGGGAGCCTGCTGCGAGGGTTTTATGCTACAAAGGTTTTTTAACGAGGTAACATCAAATAATAAAAATCATTATTTTCAAATTATTTTCAAATTGATTCTGACTTGTAGGCAAACTCGTGATTGTCGGCAAAAGTCCGGCTGGGCGAGTATAAATAACTCGAAGAACTCGTGATTGTCGGCAACAGTCCGGCTGGGCGAGTATAAATAACTCGTTTTGTGAAAAAAAACTCGACCTTGATCGGTTAGATTCCGACTTGGCGAGTACTCGTGATTGTCGGCAACAGTCCGGCTGGGCGAGTATAAATAACTCGTTTTGTGAAAAAACTCGACCTTGATCGGTTAGATTCTGACTTGGCGAGTACTCGTGATTGTCGGCAACAGTCCGGCTGGGCGAGTATAAATAACTCGTTTTGTGAAAAAACTCGACCTTGATCGGTTTGATTCCGACGTGGCGAGTACTCGTGATTGTCGGCAACAGTCCGGCTGGGCGAGTATAAATAACTCGTTTTGTGAAAAAACTCGACCTTGATCGGTTAGATTCCGACTTGGCGAGTACTCGTGATTGTCGGCAACAGTCCGGCTGGGCGAGTATAAATAACTCGTTTTGTGAAAAAACTCGACCTTGATTGGTTAGATTCCGACTTGGCGAGTACTCGTGCTTGTCGGCAACAGTCCGGCTGGGCGAGTATAAATAACTCGTTTTGTGAAAAAACTCGACCTTGATCGGTTAGATTCCGACTTGGCGAGTATAAATAACCCAGAACGGGTAGTTCAAATGAATCAGTGACAACAACGAATCAGGGCTTAATTGTAGGTTCAAATTACCACGACTACGGCTCAAAGTTTCTATAACACGAACTGCTTTAGAAGTACTCCTAATTTGAAAATACTGATCGACCACCGATTGCAAATCATCTCAATCCACAGGCGGAGACTCGCAATTCGCTTCAGTTTCCACAAGATCAAGCTAAACATCAATCTTGGCCCCCTCACATGATTAGGGTGGTATATCGGAACTGGTAGTTCAATCAATACATTCAGAGTGATTCTCACAAGATGATTCTCATATCTTTCCTACTTCAAAGGTACCACAAGTTCCTTACTTAGTTCAGTTTCTGATGTTACCAGTCGGTATTTTAACGACTAGATATGGTCGGTATTCGGGCGATTAGTTATTTTTCAACTGTTGTAAAACTTGGTGAAAAATTTGGAGTCACTAGTTGGTATTTGAACGACTAGATATGGTCGGTATTTGGACGACTAGTGATTTTCACCTGTGTTTTAAATTTAAGTAAATTTTTGGAGTCACTAGTCGGTATTTGAACGACTAGATATGGTCGGTATTTGGACGACTAGTGATTTTCACCTGTGTTTTAAATTTAAGTAAATTTTTGGAGTTACTAGACGGTATTGGGACGACTAGACGGACTAGATATGGTCGGTATTTGGACGACTAGTGATTTTCACCTGTGCTTTAAATTTAAGTAAATTTTTGGCGTTACTAGTCGGTATTGGGACGATTAAGTGCATTGCCACATTCGCATGATCAAATGGGAAGTACAGGAAAGTAGTTAATGCAACAAGACATATGAGCAATGAAAAAGAAGCTAATTCTTGAAATATCGACAGGAAATTCATCATTGAGAAATTTCCCTTGTTCGCTATGTAAACCGGTTTTTGGCCGACTTTGAGGTCCCTTCTTTAATCGGTAATTGGCCGAGTGGTTCTCCTCAAATTAATTTTAACTTGGAAAACTTTTCCTTCTTTAGTCGGTATTTGGACGACTATATATTTTCATATGCACTTTATATTTAATTAAATTTTTGGCGCTACTAGTCGGTATTTGGACGACTAGATATTTTCATATTCTTGTTAGATAAATAAATCTTTGGTGTTACCTAATCGGTATTCGAACGACTAGAAGGTTTCGTATTTGGTACTTGGACGACTAAATGTTTTCAAAAAGTGCTCCAAACTTGGTTAAAATTTTTGGTGTTATTAGTCGGAATTTGGGCGACTTGTTCTCAACTCGGCCGGAATCCGCTTTGACTCTACTTATTTCTGATATGGTTCGTAAGAGCCAGGCCAGAAGCCCTCTCGCCTTATAGACTCAGGGCTGGAAGGCAAGTGTACCGTCTAGGTAAAAATCCGACTAGTGTACCGTTTAGGTAAAAATCCGACTTGACCTTCTACTCGGCTAATACCTGACTAGGTTACCAAGCTACAAGCCTTTTCGCCTTATAGGCTCAAGGCTCGAAGGCAAGTGTACCGTCCCGGTCAGAATCCGATCCAACCCATCTACATGGGTGCACTCGGTTACAATCCGACCTGTCTGCTCTGCAGGAGTAACTCGGCCAAAATCCGATCTAACTCTCCCACATAGATACTGTTTCGATATCAGGGATAAAATCTCATCTTTAATGACAAGATATTCTCCAAATATTAACGGTTAAGGAAATCCCTTGATCCTCGGGACCCAAGTAGCCCATGAACGACGTACCATAAAACCCAAAACCCTAGAGTTGAGAGGGCAGATTACACTTTTCGAATGCTCTGGCTTTGCGGCTTGATCTAGGAAAAACCCTAGCGCATCCCGTGACCGGAACATTTTGAGGCCAGAAGCCCTCTCGCCTTATAGACTCAGGGCTGGAAGGCAAGTGTACCGTCTAGGTAAAAATCCGACTAGTGTACCGTTTAGGTAAAAATCCGACTTGACCTTCTACTCGGCTAATACCTGACTAGGTTACCAAGCTACAAGCCTTTTCGCCTTATAGGCTCAAGGCTGGAAGGCAAGTGTACCGTCCCGGTCAGAATCCGATCCAACCCATCTACATGGGTGCACTCGGTTAGAATCCGACCTGTCTGCTCTGCAGGAGTAACTCGGCCAAAATCCGATCTAACTCTCCCACATAGATACTGTTCCGATATCAGGGATAAAATCTCATCTTTAATGACAAGATATTCTCCAAATATTAACGGTTAAGGAAATCCCTTGATCCTCGGGACCCAAGTACCCCATGAACGACGTACCATAAAACCCAAAACCCTAGAGTTGAGAGGGCAGATTACACTTTTCGAATGCTCTGGCTTTGCGGCTTGATCTAGGAAAAACCCTAGCGCATCCCGTGACCGGAACAAAAAGCAACACAGAAAAAATAAATATACACAAAAAAATATGGTGTACAGTGTACTGGAGGGACCATCGTATTACAGTAGCAACAAATAAATGTAACGATTAATAAAAATAGTACATGTGTTAATATATTCGCATGCACCGGTCAAATGAGGTAATTCCTTTTACTGTCAAAAAAGTTTTAAATTTTACGCTATTACATCATTGACTTCAAATATAATATTCGTTTCGATTTGAATGTCTCTCGTTAAATTTTAAGACCAATTTGAATGTCTCTCGTTAAATTTTAAGACCAGCTATCTCATTATTTGAGATGCTTCCAATATAACAAGGAGATTAGTCACTATTATCGGCGGTAGATATTTCAGGGACAAAAAAAAAATATAACATTTGTTTTTATCTTATTTCTTAACCCTGTAAAATTGAAAATGAAGAGATTTGATTGGATGAGGGTCATCCAAGGTGGAACGGTTTTGCAAACAAAAAAATTGATAAAACTTCCTCACCTGTTATTGCTCTTGGTCGACTCCCTCCGGTGGCCATGTTCTCAGAGCACATGCATGTCTGGAAACCTCTGCCGCACGAAACCCCCTAACCGGAACTCCTCTGCCGCGCGAAAAGTGTAAGGTGTCAAAAAGTGTAGTATGAGTTGTAAAAAAGTAAGGGTGTTTATAAGAAATTTCCATTGGAATAAAAATTATAAAAATATAGTATGAGTTGCTTAAGAGTGACGTGGTATAATGAGACCCATTTAAAGTGGTTGAGAGTTGCTTATAAGCAACTCCTATCGTAGATTCTGAGACCCATCAATATTTCAATTAATAATAAATACTGAAACGGAAGTTTCAATAATTGAATAGTATACTTATATATAGCCACAAGAAACTAGTTGTTGAATTCATATTTTCTTCTTCATATTCTTATTTTCTCCCTTCTTCTCTCAATTACCGTTCGAGCAGCTTATAACCTCTTTCTACCGGCTTATAAGTTTTTTTTTTCTTTACTAAATTAAGTTTGTTTAATATGTAAATTTATTTTTCAAACTTATTTTCATAAATTTATTATTAATTGAAATAGTTTATAATTTATATATTCTTAATTTTTATTTTTTTGTTATAATTAATTTACTTGAAAAATAATTTTATCTTTTTTAATTTAGAAAAAACTATTTTACCTATATGTTGATCTCTCACTCTAGTTATTAAATAAATAAATATGTCTTTTTATATAATAATTAGTTTAATTAGATAATTTTAAATTTTCGTCTTTTCAATTTCTAACTTATACTTTATAAGTTTTCAGCTACTTTATAAATTAATTTTATAAAAAAAAATTCTAACTTTAGGTAGAATTTTTTTATTTTTTTTATTTATTGAATTGTTACCATTTGATGATTATAGAAATTAATATAAGAAATGAGAGATCCGAAGTACATAATTCTTATAACAATAGATATATTTTCTCTCATTATGGTGAATACACAATTATCCCAACATTCTTATTTTTTTATAATAAAAAAATAGAGACACTTAATATCTGAAATTCACTATTATTACGATAATAATTGGGTTGAGTTTATGCACAAATTGAATGTATATAAAATATCTTATATAAGATACGTTATTTATTATAATTTATTTTTCGAAACACATCCAAGATAAGAATAGAAATAGAGAGTATGAAAATGAGCAGTGAGGAGAAGGAAAGGAGAAAAACAAGTATACATGCATACATGTCTCAAAATAACTCATCCAATGTGAGTGTGGTATGGTATGGTATGTATATATATAATAATATATGTGGTTGTGAATTGTGATGCATTTGTGGTCATATTTTAATTCCCTGGTCCAATAGCGCAGGCAATCTTGAAGCCAAACTGCGTTTCAAATCAGGAGAAACAGCGTGTTCGCCAATCATGGTCTCCAACACTGCCTCTGATAAAGCCTTGTTTTCAATAACTGCACCCTCTTTTCCTGGTAGTGTCCCATCTTCAGAGAAACTTAACTATAAATTTAAAAATAGAGTTAATCATCCATAATCAAATCATTTAAATTATTTTATTTTATTAAATAAGTAACTGAATAATAATAATGTAAGTGAAATGAATTGAGAGTTGGTGTTGACTAAAAGTGTAAAAGGACACTAACCCCTAATATTCCATGAGGTGATTGTCTGTAGAAAACGGAGGCACCAGCTGCAAAATTCACGTTTTGGAAAGCTTGGGCAAACTTTTCAATGGCGGCGGCTTCAGCTTCTCCATATGTCCCCACAGACTTCATGTGTGCCACGCAGTTTTCCATCACCTTCCTCGAGTACTCTCGCCCACTCAATGGCAGAATCTTCGACCCTCTAATTAGCTTTTCAAATGGGCCTAAAAAAACAACTTACCCATTAAACCTTTCCTACCAAGTACCAACCTCTCTCTCATCTATCTATCATTCATTAGTAATTTGATTGCACACGACGGATTAATCATTATTTTAACAAATAGTTTAGAATAGGAGAAAATACCAATAAGATCGGAGTCGATTAATTACACAATCATCTATATCTTTTATTACATAATTAATTAATTACCTGAAATGATATCTCTGAAGAAGTGTAGGTTATCCAGCAATTGTTGTGAAGGGTTACCCTTCCACTTAGGGGCGAGTGATTGGATGGCTTGATCCTCCAAGTATACTCCTATGGCTGTGAACTTTATGAATTTCCCCTCGATCATCAATCCTCTCTCCCCTACGTTCAATTAATGCATAATTATATATTAATTATAATCATATAGTAAGATATATATATATATGTATGAAAGAGATAAATAAATAATTGAATTACCTGCACCGCCGAGGAAATAGGTCTTGGCGGAGGCTGGTGAAGTAACGAGGGCAGGGAATTGAAGGAACTCCACCTGCACTGGGTCTGGGGTGATGGTTGCCATTTAAATTAATAGTAAATATACAACAAAACACTCTTTCTTTTAACCGTGCAAGAGAAGAAGGACTTATATATATAGGGATTCCGTACATCTTCTCTCTTTTATTAGCCATTCTCTTTTCGTAAAATTCATGCCACCAAACCATAATACTTTTCTTTTAATAAAAATATATATTATTTTAATATATATTATTTATTATTGTTATAAAAATGTTGACCAGTGTCTAAAGATGACAATTATTTTGCCCGCCAAAATGGAATAGGTTGTCTGTCTCAGTTTTATTCCAAATATATATTTTATTTTAAATAATTATTATATTTAATGTTAATATTAAGTGAATGAATAGGAAGTAGAGTTCCCTTCAAAATAAAGTTAACAAAAAGAAATTTAACCTGTAACTTTCAAATTTAATGATTATTATTTATAATTAAAATTAAAGAAAAATTTAATTTGTTACTTATAATTAAGATTAAAAATAGTATAATATTGAACTAACTTTTAAGCATGTATCGAATATTTCTTTTATAAAGTTTTACATGTATTACACATTAATATGTTAACAACTCATTAGGATGGCAGTATGGTATGAAAAAACATGGTTGGACTTGAGAGAAGAAATTTTATTAGGTGTGATTAGTTAAGTTTTTCAATGAAAAATTAGTTATTAATAAAATTAATAAATATTTCGTATCAATAATACAATTATAAAAAAAAATTTTGAGTTGATAGATTATGATGCATTGATAGGTAACATTAACATGTACAATTCTCTCATATAATTTTAATATAAAAAAATTATATAGCTAATAATTAATTTTTTTTAAAGAAAATTGATTGATTACCTATAATTGTAATGTGTCTTCCTCCAAATTAAAAATAAAACTGATTATAAACTAAATAATTCAAACATGGAATTTAATTTAAGAGATTTCAAACTTAAGTATACATTACCAACACAGTTAATTGTTTACTTTAACATTATTTTTTAGATTTGATATCTATATTTAAATTTAGTTACTTACTTTACTATTATCAGCATAATTAATAATATATATTTATATTTATAAAATTTCAAACATAAGTGAATACATAAAAATTTAGATTCATTTTTTATTATCGTAATTTTAGTATTTTTTTTACTTAAAAAGAAATATGTCACATGGTCGCATATGTGGTTTAAATAAATTTTCAGAGTTTAATTTAGTTAACTAATGGTTTTTTTTTTTTTTTTTAAATTTTAAAGGCTTTTTTTTATTGCTTTCAAATTAACTATATATTAATCACGAATAACTACGTGGGAGTGTTTTGAATTTTTTTTTATGAAAGTATTATTTAGATATTATTTTAAATTTTTATCTAATTTAATTTTTAGTTATCATAATTATTTATGAATTAAATTTTAATATTTTAAAATAATTTATCAATAAATAAAAATAATTTGTTCTATAATAAAAATTTGTTATCATAAATATAAAATAAATTTATATATTTAAAAATATCTATTTATGTAAATTTAAATATAATTTATATATTAAAAAAAATTATCTATATAATTTATTATAAAAATTAATAATTAATTTATTATAAATTTTAGTTATATATTAAATATTGTTAAATTGTACTTTTGAATCTCTTTATTTTTACCAATCCATAATTTTGATCATTCTATTTTAAAATAAAGATATTTAGTCTCTTTAATTTTTAAAATATAAAATTTTAATTTTTTTTAACAAATAAACATTTATTAATCATTAAATTTTAACATTTATTCTTACTCAAATGAGATGACATTTAAAGATAAAAAAATTTAAAAAAATTATATAAATAAGGTTTTTTTAATAGAATAATCCCTAATCACTTATTGAAATATACACAAATAAATATTTTTATATATTATTTTTTAATTTTTAATTTTACATGTCATATTATTAAATATTATATTACTTAACTAATATCAGATCACACAACATTGTCAAAATATAATGATAACAAACATCAAATTAAAATATATTAAAACAATCTTTAATTTATAATAATAATAATAAAAATTATTATTATAGACTGATTGAGGGTGAGTTCTTTCTCACCTACCCACCGAACTTGACTCTCTCGGACACTTTGCCCCAAAATTAAATTATTTTATTTGAAAGTCATTGCATTATTTGCATCTCGCGTCCTACTTTTCATGGCAGCTTTGAAACTTCAAAGTGTCAGAATTATTTATTTATTTATTTTATCATTATCGTAGTACTCCTACATCATTTGTCCAGAATCATGTTAAAAATACTAATAAAATGGAATAACTTTAGATGTATATTTTAAAAAATTTACTCTTGTATATGAACAATTATTTTGTTTTAAAATATATCCACTATGTGTTTTTATTAATAATTATTAATTTTGTTATTTATTATTGTAAAATTATAAGGATTTAATATAATTTTTAAAATTCGTTTGATTACTCATAAATATTTATAAGAATATTAGTATAATTTTTTTTAGAAAATAAAGATTAACACTAGTTATAATATTACTTTCTTAGTTATATAAATATTTTTTACAAAAAAATCCTTTATAAAAAATGAATTTCTTCTTCCTTACAAAGTGTAACTATGTCATAATCTTACAAAAATATATATTTAGCTTAAAATAAAAAATCAACAATTTACATATGATTCAATTATATATAAAATTACAGTAAAATCAAGTGTAAAATATAGTTTTTATGATCTATTATAATAAAAAAATAAATTTAAATTCAAAATTAAATAAATAATTAAAATTAAAATATAAGTAAACTAGAAAACAATAGAAAAAAAATATAACTTTTTTTTTGCTTTAGTAATTTGCAAAAATTAGAAGTTAAAAATCAAATTAGCAATGCAGTTTTATACTTTATAAATTTTAAATAACTATAAAATATCATACCTTATGAAAATTATATAATCATATAATTTTTATTATTAGATTAATTAGAAAATTGGTAAAAAAAAAAATAATTCTTACCTAATAACAATAAAATATTTTATAATAAAAAACGCAATAAAATAATTTATTAAAAGTTTATAGTCAAACGTTGCATTGATTTTTTTTTTCTTAAAAAGATATAATTAAAAATGATAAAAGAATAATATATCTAATGAATTATTTAATTTAATTTATATTTTAATTAGTTAATAAAATTAATGTATTTTCGTATTTGTTGTTCAAGTGATAATGGATAAAAAAATATTAATTAAATTTTTTATTTTAAAAAATAATATTACGATCTTTTTATATATATAAAATTTTTTATCAAAGTGTTAAATTCTTACATCCGTGATAATATTTTATGAAAAAGTAGGATAAAAATGATTATAAAAACTTTGTTTACTGAAAATCTTTTATTTTTAAATAATTATTAATAAAAAAATTAAAATTTCTAATTTAAGATTTTCTAAAAAAAATAAAAATATTTCGAATATCAAACAGCATATGAAACCCTTGAAGCAAGTGAAAAAGAAGAGGATAGAAGGGTTGAAATGTTTTCTTTTGGTTATTTTGATTATGGGTTATTTGTTGAATTGAACTTCTCTCTTTTTTTCAATGGGCCCTGGTCGGTGCTACAATTAAACATTAGCTGACAACACATATTTGCGACCTTGTATACACAAAAGAATTAGTTTATTTACAATATTAGAGTTGTTGAAACAAAACCATAGGTCATGAGTTAATGGCTCATGGTGAGTCCACGTTTCTGATGAAAGCGACTCACGTTTCAGTATTTAAATCCAGCTTACCTAACTCACAGGTCAGGTTGCTAACTAATGAGTCAACTTCACCTGCCATATTTTCTTTAATTTTTTTAATTAAATCTGTTCCGGCCACGAGGTGCACTAGGGTTTTTTCCTAGGTCAGACCTCAAAGTCAGAGCATTCAAGAGTGTAATATGCCTTCTCAACACTAGGGTTTTTTCTTTTATAGTTTCTTGTTTACGAGCTTTATGGGCCCTGAGAATGTAGGGATTTCTTTAACCGTTTTGATCTGGCTAATATTTGGTGAGGGACAGTGGGACCTTGCCCTTGCTATCGGGTAGTCCCTGTATGCGAGAGTTATGTCGGCCCCCGATCGACCATACCTGTACTGAGGGTACAGTCGGGTATTGACTGAGTTGGTTCTTGTAAGCGGAAGGAATCGGAAATATACCGACCAGGTTAAGTAGAGAAACCAAGTCGAATAATAATCGAACCACTCTTAGAGGGGTGATCGGCGAGAGCTACAGTCGGCCTGACATATCGGCGAGAGCTACAGTCGGCCTAGCATATCGGCGAGAGCTACAGTCGGCCTGACATATCGGCGAGAGCTACAGTCGGCCTGACATATCGGCGAGAGCTACAGTCGGCCTGACATATCGGCAAGAGCTACAGTCGGCCTGGCATATCGGCGAGAGCTACAGTCGGCCTGACATATCGGTGAGAGCTACAGTCGGCCTGACACAGTCGGCCTGACATATCGGCGAGAGTTACAGTCGGCCTGACATACGTAGTAGGCAGGTCGGAATCCGACCTGGACCGTACACTAGCCCTCCAGCGCTGAGCCTATAAGGCGGAAGGGCTTTGCTAGACAGGGGGTCGGCTTAGCCATGGCCGACATGTCCCTCGTGGAAGCCCCTAGTCGAATTTCGTCCTGGACCGTACATTAGCCCTCCAGCCTTGAGCGTGCAAGGCGAGAAGGCTTATCCTCAGCCGATACATACAGTCAGATTCTTGTTGAGCACACTTTTATGGCTAAGGCAAGGGCAGACCAAGAAGATTCACTGACTCGTTATCTCAATTCGTGGCTCCTCGGGCTCTGGTAGGGGATGTGAGAAAATTCACCTAGTTAAAAAGCTTCAAATGGAGTAGTTGGTTAACTATCCGACTCAGTCACCTTGGGTCACCGAAATACCGAGTCGAAATTCACCAAAATCAAGTCGCCTAATTTCCGACTATAAATGATGAGAAAATTTTTTGTTACAATGAAATTCGACAATCCGATCGGCGAAATACTAACTCACAAAATGAGTGGAAAATTTTCCGAGTTAAAATGAATCCAACTAATAGCCCCCATGCCCACCATTCCGAGAGTGAAATAAAAAGATGTTCTTCTAGCTAAGAAGTGGCGTTTTTGGCCGAGGTGTGGGACATGATAAGCCTACGGGTCAGACAAATGCTGATCTCCCTAGAATGATTTAGTATTTTGGGTGTTCTCTGATGAGTTTTGCTTCCCCCTAGTTCGGATTTTTACCGAGCGATCATGAATTTGTGTCTTCGAGTTATTTTATACTCGCCCAGTCAGATTTTTACCGATCAATCACGAGTTTGGTCTTCGAGTTATTTATACTCGCCCAGTCGTATTTTTACCGATCAATCACGAGTTTGGTCTTCGAGTTATTTATACTCGCCCAGTCGGAATCAATCACGAGTTTGTCTTCGAGTTATTTATACTTGCCCAGTCGGATTTTTACCGATCAATCACGAGTTTGGTCTTCGAGTTATTTATACTCGCCCAGTCAGATTTTTGCCGATCAATCACGAGTTTGGTCTTCGAGTTATTTATACTCGCCCAGTCGAATTTTTATTGATCAATCACGAGTTTGGTCTTCGAGTTATTTATACTCGCCCAGTCAGATTTTTGCCGATCAATCACGAGTTTGGTCTTCGAGTTATTTATACTCGCCCAGTCGGATTTTTACCGATCAATCACGAGTGTGTCTTCGAGTTATTTTATACTCGCCCAGTCGGATTTTTACCGATCAATCACGAGTGTGTCTTCGAGTTATTTTATACTCGCCTAGTTGGATTTTTACCGATCAATCACGAGTTTGGTCTTCGAGTTATTTATACTCGCCCAGTCGAATTTTTACCGATCAATCACGAGTTTGGTCTTCGAGTTATTTATACTCGCCCAGTCAGATTTTTGCCGATCAATCACGAGTTTAGTCTTCGAGTTATTTATACTCACCAAGTCGGATTTTTACCGATCAATCACGAGTTTGTCTTCGAGTTATTTATACTCGCCCAGTCAGATTTTTACCGATCAATCACGAGTTTGGCCTTTGAGTTATTTATACTCGCCCAGTCGGATTTTTACCGATCAATCACGAGTTTGGTCTTCGAGTTATTTATACTCGCCCAGTCGGATTTTTACCGATCAATTACGAGTTTGGTCTTCGAGTTATTTATACTCGCCCAGTCGGATTTTTACCGATCAATCACGAGTTTGGTCTTCGAGTTATTTATACTCGCCTAGTCAGATTTTTACCGATCAATCACGAGTTTGTGGTGCCTTCAAAATAACACATGTTAGAAATCATATAAGATAAATAAGGGATGATGTTTATTAGGATTCAAGAATTATTGGTTTGCGGTGCCTCATTAAAAACCTTCTCAGCAAAAAAAAACCTTTTCACATTTTTATATGGAATAAAAATCTCTTGGGACGACCCCAGCTTCTCGGCTTTCAGCTGCCCTTTAGTTGATTTGTCCCTCCTCCGTCTTGATGTGACTCAGGGCGAAAGCTCTCACCTCCAACATCGTTTGACAACTCGCTTTCTCTAGCGCGATGTCGAAAGCTCCAGACCTTAAGCCCTTCTGGAACGCGATGACTGCCATCCTTTCATCCAAGGACGCTATCCTCAAGGCGACCTCATTGAACCTTTGCAGAAAGTCCTTCAACGACTCCTCCCGCTGCTGTTTGAGATCGAACAAGTCCGACGTGATCGGTGGTTTCTTCTTGTTAGCGGCGAACTGTGTCATGAAGAGCCGACTAAAGACATCAAAGTCGGTGATTGATCGATCAGGGAGACCACTAAACCAATCCAGTGCTGCTTTTTTGAGTGTACCCATGAATAGTTTGCAGCAGACTTCCATACTTCCTCCACAAATCAATATTTGAGCGCGGAAATTCGTCAAGTGCTGACTGGGATCCTGAGTTCCATCAAAAGGTTCGACTTGGGAATCCGATGATCCCTCGGGATGGTCTCGGCCTCTATGGCCTCCGAAAAAGGTCAAAAATCCCTGGGGACTTCCATCATGACATCTTCCTCCACCGTCCTGGCGTTGGCCGTTATCATAGCTTGCATCTCGTCCGCCCGCCTCCTAATCTCCTCGTTTTCTCGTTGAATAGCCTCCTCTCTCTCCCTGGATCGCGCATTCTCCTCCCTCAATCCGTTGATCAATGCCATCATCTCCTCCATGGTAGGGTGTTGTGAGTCGTTGTTGGATGTGCCGCCTCTCGCCATGGTAAAGTGTGGGTTCTCCTGTGTTACTTGGGGCGTAGGAAAAGTTTCACCGTAGCTCCACGGTGGGCGCCAAAATGTTCCGGCCACGAGGTGCACTAGGTTTTTTTTACGGGCTTTATGGGCCCCGAGAAAGTAGGGATTTCCTTAACCGTTTTGATCTGGCTAATATTTGGTGAGGGATAGTGGGACCTTGCCCTTGCTATCGGGTAGTCCCTGTATGCGAGAGTTGTGTCGGCCCCCCGACTGACCATACCCGTACTGAGGGTACAGTCGGGTATTGGCCGAGTTGGTTCTTGTAAGCGGAAGGAATCGAAAATATACCGATCAGGTTAAGTAGAGAAACCAAGTCGAATAATAAATGAACCACTCTTAGAGGGGTGATCGGCGAGAGCTACAGTCGGCCTGACATATCAGCGAGAGCTACAGTCGGCCTGACATATCGGCGAGAGCTATAGTCGGCCTGACATATCAGCGAGAGCTACAGTCGGCCTGACATATCGGTGAGAGCTACAGTCGGCCTGACATATCGGTGAGAACTACAGTCAGCCCGACACAGTCGGCCTGACATATCGGCGAGAGCTACAGTCGGCTTGACATACGTAGTAGACAGGTCGGAATCCGACCTGGACCGTACAAAACCTTTAAAATCAAAACAAACAAAAAACTGCATGTAATTTTTTTAATTAAGATTTTATTTTTCTATTACTTTTTACATTTTAAACTTTTCCCTTTTTTCCTTTTATTGAATTGAGTTGAATTCACATTTTCTTAACTTATTGTAAAGGTGAGTCAAATAATTAAGTTACCTCATTTTTTAAGCACAATTGGTGGTGGGCTAGCTCCAATGACAATTTTATACAGAGTATAATGTCAAATGAAAGAGAAATAAGATCTAATACTACTTAAATGAAAATGAAAACAAGTCCCATAAAAATGACCAAGCATGCATCGTTGATACTTAATGGAGTGTGTTTGATTTTGGTTAGGACAAATCCTCAAACAGATAAGTACTGGGGTAGTTGCTTCCGAAACAGAAACCAAATACAGAGTTGGGTTCTTAAAACAGCCACAATAACAACAATATTATGACAAAATTACAGTAAGACGTGAAGTTTCCCCATTATTTAGTAGCAGCACACGAAAAGAGAACAAGTGGTAAAGGATTTTCATCTTCATTTGGTGATAGAATCAGTGTTGGGTTTGAATAGCTCAGCTAATCTGGTGGCCAAACTCTGTTTTGCTTGAGGGGAAACGCCATGCTTACCTATCATTGACTCCAGCACAGCCTCTGAAAGCAATTTATTCTCAATAATGGTACTCCCAACTTCCGGAATGGATCCATCTTTTGAGAAACTTATCTGCTTGCAACACATATTGATCTATAATTAAAAATTGAAAAAAGAGAATAAAGATAGCATGTTGTTGATAAGAAAACTAACCGCTAGGGATCCTTTGGGGAAGACTGTGAAAAGGATAGAGGAGCCAGGTGGGAATGTTTCATCTTTGAAAGCAGTAACAAATTGCTCCATTGCTTTGGCTTCTGCATCAGTGTAAATCCCAAGAGACTTCCAAATGGCAACACAATTTTCAGACACTTTGTCCGCGTATTGCTGCCCCGTCAAGGGTAAGATCATAGTCACCCTAGCAAATTTCTCAAATGGACCTGCACACAACATATCACTTCATAAATTTATAACCGTTCATTTACGTTTCATTTCTCACGCATTATTTTCAATTTTAATAATAATTGAAGTTGATTATGCAAGTAGCAAGTCAACTCTATGCATCACTCCATAAAAACACAAAAGTTCAAGGTATTCTATTGAATTTAAGGCATAAACATGTTTTTAATCTCTATAAAATTGATAATTTTGATTTTAATTTTTTATTTTTTATTTTTTTTTCATCCTTTTGAAATTTATAAACATTGTTTTTATCTTTGTAAAATAATTAAACTTTGATTTTAATTTTTGTAAAATATTTTTTTTAATTTTTATCTTTTTAAAGTTTAAGCTAACTATTTTTAATCTCTAATAATTATTTTAAAGTAGATAAATAACATTTATTTTAAAGATTTATAAATTCTTTTTAGAGGTGTTAAATATCAATATGATATTAATAATGATTATAAGTAACACTTAAGATAATTACTTAACTTTTTAATAAATAAAAAATAATTAAAAATAATCATATAAAAATAGGGACTAAAAATAATAATATTAATTTATAAAAATAAAAAATAAAAAAAAATATTTTACAAGGACTAAAATAAAAATTTATGAATTTTTTTAAGTAAAGATAAGAAAGATTACAAAGATGGTCGCAATATGAATTGAACCTAAGTCATCATTCTTTTAATTATCTTAATTTCTCCTTACCCAACTACTAAGTTAATCTTAGTGGTCAAATTTATGAATTTTATTAAAATTAAAAATATATTTAAATCTTAATTTAATAATTATTTTTTCAAAATTTATAATTTTAATAAATTCTAATTAATAAGTGAGATGTGATGGAGAGTGTTATCCTAGCAATCATGAATCTAGTATAATGATATAGATGAAGAATTATTAGTTAGTTACCTGTAACGATATCTCTGAAGAATT
Source organism: Cajanus cajan (assembly GCF_000230855.2). Classification (NCBI taxonomy): domain Eukaryota; kingdom Viridiplantae; phylum Streptophyta; class Magnoliopsida; order Fabales; family Fabaceae; genus Cajanus; species Cajanus cajan. The sequence continues at coordinate 60,362,448 of NC_138523.1, forward strand.
CGACGGATTCCGTCAACTCGTGAGCGGATTTGGCAGTCCACTTATCGGCGAGGAAGGAAAGGGCGTCGTGTTGGAGGTAAACTCCGATGGCAGTGAATTTAACGAAATTGTCTTGAATTTGGAGGCCTCTGACGCCGGCGCCGCCCAGGAAGTGGGTGTTGGCGGAGGAGGGAGGCTTGACGGCGGGAGGGAATGGAACGTTCTCGACGTGTACGGCAGTAACAGATTCCGCTGCAGGAAAGGTCAGATTCTCGGGAAGGGCGACATTGTGGAGGACCTCTACAACGGTAACGGATGAGGGTGGTGTAGCCATTGTTATTGTTATTAGTATTGCTATTGATGGCTTCAATTGAAGTGAATCTGACAATGTATTCTAAATTTAAAGAGTGGTGGAAGGTGGGTAGGTAGGTACAGGAAATGCAACTTCAACACCAGCACCCACCAGTCAATGCAATCCTAACTTTTTTCTATCCTGTCAACTACTAATATTATTATTTTTATATAATAATCATATGGTTTAATTTTATAATAATTAATATTAAAAACCATATTATTAATAAAAAAAATTTATGGATTAACAATTTATTATGATAGTGCGTAAAACCTAAAGTTAAATGAAATATTAAAATGTTTTTAATAACATTTGGAAGAAGTTGGGGATTCGTGTGGTATACATTTATGTGTCGTGGAATAATATTTGGGATGCATTTAAACCAGCGTTGAAAAAAGAAGAGTATTATTTTCCTGGTGCTATGAGATTGCATTCATGTCTGATTTCCAAAAGGAAAGGAAAAGGAAAAGAAATTAAGTCAAATAAATGAATAAACGTAAAAGGTCAGGTAATGTTTTAGTTGAAAATTGCTTAATAGTCGGAAAATGAAATATTCTATTTTTAATACATGCACTTTAACATTTTCAGTTAATATTATTTTTTATATATATAAAAGAGCATTTCGTGCTTATATTCTTCGTATTAAATAGTATATTTGAATAGAAAAAGAAAATAATAATAATAATATAAAAAAAACAAATCTCAAGACTTTAATTTCAATAAATTGCTTCAAAGGTCAAAGATCTTTCATCTCGAATTCCTTTGTCAAATATTCTTTCAACACATTGCCTTTCTCTAGATCATCTCCTGTGTGACTGGACGAACCAAAAAAAAAAAAAAAATCATCTCCTGTGACTACCATGTTATAAATATAAACAATAAAAATTGTAATTTTTCCTCCTTTTTTTCCTTATAAACAAGGTATGGTCTTGGTTGCTCTATCAATATCCAAATGCAATCATTGACTTATTGAATCTACCAAATCACGCTCATGGTGATTGCTTTAGTTCGTGCAATGACCTCTTCAGCTTGCATGTCTTATTGCGATAGTTCCATATAAACTTCAAATATTTTTTCATGTAAGAAAACATTTTTTTCCATCAGTATTAACTTTTCTTGGTACAACTTATAACTTATTTGCACATTGTCATCTTTTCTTGGTATAACTTTATAACTTCTTTTCTCCAATCTGACCTCAGTATTAACTTCTTGAGGGATAAGAGTTTGAATTTCATCACGATTGTCTCCTTGAATTTTAGACTTGGGTGAAAAATACATCAATGTCTCATGAAAAATTACATCTATAGTAGTGAAAATTTGCTTGATTTGTGGATGGTAGCATCAATATCCTTTCTGATGAGCAGTATAGCCAAGGAACACACACTTTTCAACTCTAGGAGACAACTTACTTCTCTAATGCGTGTGTAAATGAACATAAGCGACACAACCAAATACTCTGTGTGTTAATTCAACGATTCTAGGACTTACTATTGCATCCATAAGTGATTGAAGAGGTGTTTTATACTCAAGAGATCTAGATAGTGTTTGGTTGATACTGTATACTGCACGTGAGAGCTTCTCCCCAATGTATTGCTCGCATGTGAGCTCCAATTTGTGCAGCTCAGACCACCTCCAATAGATGACGGTTATTTCATTTTGCCACGCCGTTTTGTTGTGGAGTTTTTGGGCAAGACCTCTAATGATCAATTCCTTTAACTATAAATTTTTTTTGAAGTTCTAATTGCATATACTCTCCTCCATTGTCACTACGTAGTATCTGAACTTGTGCTTTGTACTAAGTTTTAATCATTTTGCAAAAAATTTTAAATAGTCCTCCAACTTCACTTTTAGACTTCATCATACAAATCCAAGTCATTCAAGTACAATAATCAATAAGCGTTTAAACCATGTTGAGCCACCTAATGTTTAAACTTAAATGAACCGTATACATTAGAGTGAATAATGATAAATGAAAGAGAACTTTTATTTGAAATTAAAGGAAAAGAAGTTTTGTGACTCTTTGCAAGTTCACAAACATCACAATACAAAGTTAAAGTGTCTATTTGATCAAATACATTTGAAAATAATTTCTTTATGTAACCAAAAGATGCATGTCCTAAATGTTTATGTCATAACCAAATATCCTTGATCGCCTTTTCTTACTTCTTATGATTCTTTTATCGCTAACACTTGATCAAGCCTTTCTAAATCTTTTTTGTCGAATCCAGGAAATACAACCTTCATTGTCTAATACCACAACTAATCATTTTTCGCATTTGAATGATCTTAAAAACACAAGAGTCGAGCCCAAAAATTACAACACATAATAGGGTTTTGATTATTTAAGAGACTGACAATAAGTTATATTTTAGAGAAGGAACAATAATGACAGTATCAAGGTTCAAATTGTTTGAAATAGAGACATTTCCAAATATCAAGGATAGTGGGTAATCGAATATACCTTCCCATAAATGTAGGACAATTTTTTTCTCTCTACAATGTGCATCTCCATTAGTTGTGACCACACATCATAGTTGGATTCATTTAGGATGATGCTTATGCTGAAGACACCTTCAGATTGAATTACCACTAGAATTGATGTTTTTTATGCATCTCTCCAATGAAGATTTTCAAGGATTAGAAAAAAAAAATCTAAGCTTTGATACCAAATTAAAAAATAAAATAATTTCAATAATTTTCATTCATATATATATATATATATATATATATATATTTTCAGTATACATAATACTTTATTTTACTCCTACAAATCAAGGACTAAATAAGAGAGTTTATACTAATCACAAACAAAATTAAAGAAGTCTTAATTATATATTTTGTATAGATATATAAACTTATAATTTAACTAATTAGATATCTTCATCTCAACACTCTTTCTCAAGTTGGAAGTTGGTAAATAATGAATGTAATATATTAAGACATTCAGATGAAATGATTGAGATCACAAAGCCTTACGTGTATAATGTCAATATGTGTTAGCTGTATTGAAATAAGCAATTTTGACTTTATCAAAACTCTTGCGGATTTCATTGTAGGACATTGCATCTGCACTCAACCTTGATATATAGAGCCAAATACAAGAAAAATCAATTAATAGTTTATGGTCGTCATTGGAATGCTTCGGTTCTCATCCTTTGTTTTTAATTTGGTGGCCAAAATGAAAACTAAAGAATAAAGATTCTGTATTTTAAAGGTTCTGCACTTATAATAAACAACTAAACACAGAAGGAAGTTGAAAGAATGACTAGTAAATTTTCCCACACTGAAGGATATATTATGTATTCTCTCATTGCGTTTCACTTTTCTAAATATGCTTTGGGATATTCAAGATAAAAATATTTCCAAGGAAAATATATTTTGGACAATTAATTAAAGTGAGACAACTATTGCTATTTTGTTAATTTTGGAAAATTTCAGAAATTGAGATGTGTATTAATAAAAAAGAGAAATATAAATAATTAAGATCGTTTTAAAATAAATTATATATCATACTGAAAATATTAGTACTATAGTGAGGAATGGATCGTAAACAGTTTTCTCATGATTTTTTTTTATAAAATAGACAGCTGTAAATGTAATGTATATAATTAAAACATGGGAATAAAATCTGTATTGTTTTTCCGGATTAAAATTTCAAAGATGAATATATCAATTTATGAGTAGATCTAAACATGTGAGTCAACATCGTGCAATGTTAAAATAGTGTTTTTATTCGTCGATCTAATAGGAAAAAACGCGTTTCTGCATTAGTTAGTACCCAATCTTATCATAATATAACATTGGAAGCAATAGGTTTAGGTGTAGTTGAAGGGACTAATCCCTATACACTGAGCCAAGATTTTAATATTAGAGAGGTGTTCTTTTCGAACATAATTGCCTTTAAAAAATACTACTAGTACTTGTCAAAAATCAAAATAATACTATAGCAATACCACCCACATATGCAGCCAGCTGCTGAACTACATTTTTGTGAAAATTTATTTGTTTATTATTGGGATTAATTACATTTTTTCCCCTTCTTTATCTTTTATGATTTTGAACTTTTTTTCACTAGCTCATTTATTTCGTGAGTATATTTTATCACTATTTTTTTATTATCAAAAAATATTTTCTATTAAACTCACAAATAATTTTTCTTCAAGGTTTAACAAATAATGAATAATTGGGCATCTTCTCTAACCTTTTTTTATTTTTTTATTTTTTAAAATTTTATTTTTTTTATTTGTAAGAGTTAAGATTCAAAATTTCAAACTCTAATCATTTGAGTATTATTATTTATTAATTTTACACATTATGTTAATTCACTTAATTGTTTGTCATAATTGATAATTAATGTGTCAATTTGCCCCTAACGCTATGGATGGTGCCAATGTAAATTTTGTAATTTTTTTAATAATTACCTTAATTTATAAATTTTGCACTTTTCTTTTGAATTTTTTAATACATTTTTTTACCCTTTTTGTTTCCTACTTCATTTTAATAATACTAATTTATAAATTACATAAACACATTCAAATAATAATAATAATAATAATAAAATAACAAACCAACGTAAGAATTATAGACAATATGTGTACGTGTTGGGAGGGGGGGGGGGACTGGGGGTTAAGATAAGAGAAAACAAATAATTTAATCAAAAGAAAGTTGAGTGCTTGGTTGGATATATGGTGCTCCCTTGAGTGCTTTTTTTCTTTTTTTTAATCTTCTTCTTTGTTTTGGAGTAGGAGAGTGAGAAATTATGCAATGTGTATTTTTATTTGTTCTACATAGTGTTCTGTCGAGTGCTTTACATGGGTCATACAAATTATACCAATTATAAGAGAAAATCATTTATGATAGTGTTCATTACAAATCATAGTAAAATAATTTGAATTAGATTACACTTAACGATGAATTTAACAGGTATCACTGGTCACTCACTGGTTGAACATAATTTGAATAAACAAAGACTTTACTTAAAAAATAGACCCTAAAATTAAGTAACGTACCTATTAATATGAACATTAATCACTATACATTGACGATCACTAAATAGGGGTTGGTGGATTGACAACCCTACAATTTTCCCTAATCTCACCGTCGGAGCCAGTAAGTGGGGTCAACATGCTCATCTTAAACATTGCATCTGCAAAGTCCTTCTTAAAACTCCCCATGCTTCTGCTATATCTAATAACTTGAGAATTTGTGTCTCCAGATCCGTTGTTCGTGAACAATTGTTGGTCTGAGTGTAGCAGACCCTTTTCTTGCACCAAGTTGTTGTAGAAAGCATTGTCAAATTTGAATGGACTCTTGGAATCTAAGGGAGACAAATTGTCATCACCACCTTCAAATGGACATTGTTCTTGCATTTGTTCTGCATATGCTGAATCTATGTCACTGTCGTTGTAAATCCTCGTTTTGAAGAAAATGCACCTCACTAGGCCTATTGAATGAGCACCTGAATAGGAAATCAAGATTCTTTATATGATATCCATCATTTTAACTAGTTTTAATTACTCTCTCTCATTCTATATATATATATATTACCTGATAAAGTAACCAATTCTTGGGTAGTGAAATTTTTCTTCGCAAAAGCAGTGGTGAGGCCACTAAGATCCAAAAAGGGAGCTGGTAAGTCTGAATTAGCGTCAGCTAAACTTGCTGTGGTTGAATCTCTTCTACCTAATTGCACATCCCATTTTTGTCCACCAAGCTGACACAATTGAAGATATCTTACATTGTATATTGTGTGGGGTATATGAATCATATAATTTGATCAATAATTGAATTAGAGTTTATATAAATATAACTTAAGAAGTGATTTCAAAAGTGTTTCTACTCAAAATAAAGAGTTTTTTTTTAAATACAAACTGTCAAAAACACTTCTAACTTATATATAAGAAACTCTTGTACAATAAGTACTTACAGCAACTACAGCATCTCTAGCAGCAACGGCTAAGATGTCAGCACAAGAGACAACACCTTGGCACATTCTCTCCAGCTTAGATTTGATGTTGTCTATGACCTCAAAACCCCTAAGGGAGTTAGCATTAGGAAATGAGTTTTTCTCGCCAGTGAAATTTGTCGTGTCGTCTAACAATACTGATGCATCACATCCCTGCATGTATGTATATATGTCAAAACATTATGGTATATCAATTAATTTCTTACATAAGTTAGAGTATGTTTGGATACAAATTTAGAAGTATTTTTGAGAGTTTGTCTACTAAAAAATATTCTTTATTTTCAGTAGAAAAGTTTTCAATAATGCTTCTATCTTGTATCCAAACTTGGTCTTAATAACATAGAATATAAGATGTTAAGGACTATGAAATGAAACTTGCTTGAACGAAGCAGTCATGGAAGTGGAGTCGGAGCAAGGAGGCACCCATGCGACTCTCCTTGTGCACAGCATCTTCCACTGCTTTTCGAATGGTGGTAAGGGCTTTGGGACACTTTTCATCATAGAATTTAGTGGATAACTGACCTGAACTTGTCCTAATAAGACTTGTGATAATAAAAATCAAGCAAAGCTTTATTAGTTTAAAGGTGGGAAAGGACATAGAGTGAGAACTTGAAGCCATTGCCAAAGTAGTAGCTACAAGATGGAGAGAGGTTTAAAGATTAATGTTTGGATGGTTATGGCCATGATGAAATGTTAGGCTTATATAGAAGATTCAATTAATTAGTAATATATTTTTTAGTTTATATATATCTATTGTCCATACCTTCCAAGTCAACTGTCTAAATTCAATGATATCTAAGAGAGAATACTTTGACTAATCTTTATCTTTTTATATATGATAAATTTTATGGAAATTTTATTGTTTTTAATATTTATGGTGGTTTTTTGCCTTTTTGTTAAATAGATATCAAGTGTAAAATAGGTATAAAAATTGTGGAAATTAAGGGGAGCAATTTTTTTATTATTATTAACATAGATACTAAAAGTAAAGAGACACTTTATGTCTCTTTATTTTTTAAAATAAAAATACAATACTACAAGTGGTTATTTATAAAGGTATATTTTTCATTTATAGACATAATTTACGTAATATCTTACATAAAATAGTTATAATCCTTCATATTTAATATATAAAACTGAATTATTTTATCATAAATTTGAAATACTTAATATATATATATATATATATATTTATATAAATTTTAAATATGATATATATATAAAAAATATACTTAGTCAAGGCATTCAAATGAAATGATTGACATCACGAAACTTTACGTGTATAATGTCAATTGGGTTAGCTGTATAGAGATAAGCAATTTGGACTTTATCAAAACTCTTGCAGATCTCATTGCAGGACACTGCATGCATCTGCACTCAACCTACGTACAAAGGCTGTATCGAGCCTGATTCAAGAAAAAGCAATTAATAGTTTATGGTTGTCATTGGAATGCTTCGATTCTCATCCTTTGTCTTTAATTTGGTGGCCAAAATGGAAACTAAAGAATAAAGATCATGTATTTTAAAGGTTCTGCACTAATTAAACTTTCATCTTCATAGTCAAAATAGGAGAAAATATTTCCTTTCTTCTGAGTACTATCACATTATAGTCCTTATAATCTAAAAAAAAAAATGACAAATAAATTAATTTCTTAATTTATCATTTTGATCTTTAAATATAATTAATATTATTACTTTAGTAACAAGTTTATTTTCTTTTAATTTTTGACTAATATATGTAATATGTTTTTGAATTTACAATTTTAAGAATTTTATTTGATATCTTTTTAGTTTTAGAAATTAAAATGACAACACATTCCGAATTCAAAGGCCAAATAATTATCAACTCAAAATTAAAATAAGGTAATTCCATAATGTCTCCGATCATTCGCTCAAAAAAAGTATCGTATACCCCTAAAATAATTTAAATATAGTTAACTTAAGTTATAAGGTGATAAATTTTATTGTAGTAACAATTTTTAATTTTATTAAAAAGATTTTTTGCTGAATATTATTAAAAGAAATTATGCAATCAAAATATAATGCAAAGTATATAAAATGATTTGACATTTGTACCCCTTAATCAAAGATTGGAATTTCATCTCCAAAAAAATATATATAAAAGCTTAAATCTAAAAATTAAGTAATACTTGAAAAATCAACATACATAAGAGTTTTGTGTGTGTCTAACATTAAGTGTTTTTTTTATTACAAAAAAAATTATATTGAAGTGAGATACAACCTCACACAAATTCACATGAAAGGATATAAAGTATAAGGGAAGTTGGATTCAATCCTATAAGTCATGCAAAAAAAAAATTGTGTTTGTTTGATATATTTTTTGTTGAAAAATATTTTTTTTAAAAATATATAACTTGTTTTTTAGTCTATAATATGTGTATATTTAAGTTTTTTAAAATAATTAAAAGCTTAAAAGAATATAATGGTTTTTTGTTAAAATCATAATCTTGTTTGAATAGTTTCTAATAAAATCAACTGTTTTTTTTTAATAAAATTGTGACTATAAACAGTTTATTTAAAATTATAAAAAAAATGTAAAAAAAGGTGATTTTTTTAGAAGCAAGGAAAAGTTTTTTAAAAAAAAAATGAAAGTAGAAAACCATTTTATCCTTAAAAAAATAGTTTAGAAAAGTACTTATTTTATTAAAAATATTAAACAAACTAGCTAATTAGCTTCTATTTTTTTTAATACTATTACTGGTGAAAACATTGTTTATAGAAATGGATCGTAAACAGTTTTATCACAAATTTTCAATTATTTTTTTTTTAAAATAGACAGCTATAATTTATATCATTAAAACAGAAAAATAAAATTCGTATTTGGCAACTGTGTGTTCACTTGTTTTTTTTGGATTAAAAATTCAAAGGTCGATATAAATTATAGAACATAAAATAGATAACATTATTGGACGATCGAAATGACCTCAAAACCCCTAAGGGAGTTAGCATTAGAAAATGAATTATTGTCGCCACTAAAATTTGGCGTGTGGTTTAGCAATAATGCATCACATTCCTGCTTGCATGCACGTACGTCAAAACAAATGAATCAATTAGATGTCATTTAAAGACTAGTAATCATTCTTGAACGTGCTTGGATTGTAAACATGCAACACAACATTTGCATGTAATCGATGAGTCTCTCATGGCGCAAAACTCTTCCATTGCCTAATATATAATGGTAAGGGCTTTATTAGGACACTTTTCGTCGTAGAAATTAGGGTGTAATTAAGATGAAGTTGTCCCAATAAGACATGCAATAAAAACCAAGCAAAGCTTTAGTTCGAAGCCGTGAAAGGACAGATAGGGAGAACTTGCAGCCATATTGGCTAGGGTAAAAAATGGAGAGGTTTTAATTAAGCATAATGTTTGGTGGTTATGTTATGGCCATGAAATGTTTTGATTTTATAGAAGGTTCAAGTAACAATATGTTTTATGTTTATATACTTGTAGACTTGTAGTTCATATCCATACCCTATGGGTCAACTATGTAAATTCAATAATATATATTTTGACTAAAGCAAAACGGATGCTGCAAATTATGATGGAGATTTGTAATATTTTTTTTATTTGGTCACACAATATCTCAAGACTACCAATTAAGGAAAAATATATGTTCATAAAACATGACATTTTTTTGTTGTCAAGATATTATTTTAACACTAAGAGAATTGAATTTAAAAACTTCATATTGACCTCTCATCTCACTCAAGACACATTACAGGCATGAGGCTTGGTTTATAAGATCTGTATTGAGATAAACAATTTTGACTTTAACAAATTAAATTGTTGCATATTTCATTGCCAGGACACTACATCTGCACTCAACCAACAATGCCGGATCAAGGCAAGTATATAAGAAAAAGCAATAGTTAGTGTATCCTTAGTGGTCAAAAAAGAAAACTAAAGATCCTGTATTCCAAAGCTTCTTCAGAGACAAAATAGGAGAAAAAAATCTCCTTTGTAAAATATTAGAGGGAAAGATTAGCTATAACTTCAAATCATGGAGATAGGTTTTCCAAAATTAAAATAAGGCAGTCCCATAAAATAATATAAATATTGTTAACTTAAATTATAAGATTATCAAATTTTTTGTGTTATCAATTGTTAATCTTATTAATAAAATTAAGCAATCAAAAAGATATTGAAAGCTTAAATCTAAAATTTGAGTTTTTTTCCTGAATAATATAAAGTCAACATAAGTCTAATTTATATATAATCTTGATCAAACAAAAAGTTTTATTTTAACATGAAAATTAAGAATTATAAATATAAATAATCTAAGGTTAAAATTTGAGAAAATATACATTAATTATTAACTAGCAAGGGAAGAAATTTGTCTACAAATGTTAACAATTCCGTCACTAAATATATTAGAACAAATTTTTGACGAGATAACAGATTATAACTAATCTAAGTGTCACTAATTAGAAACATTGTTTAAATTTAAACGTTAAATTAAATAAACAAGTGACAAATAAATAAAGTAAATTTTGTCGTTAATTACAAGAAGTGGTTCGCGTCGCTATCACATAATCAAATTAGTATCTTGCATTCTCAACCCGACTTTTTTTTTTTCTTGTATCTTTTGAATTTTTAAATGTTTTAATATATTCGCATGTCAGCGAAATATTTTTAAAAATTAATTAGGTCTCTGCATAATAACAAATATAATATAATAGAGTCCTTATTTTTTACAATTTTTTAATTCAATCCTTAAAATTAACTAACTCTAAAAACTCATCAATAAAATTGAAAAAAAATTAAAGACTCAATTACATTTTTTTAATATAAGGATCAAATTAAAAATATTCAACAAAAAAAAAGTGTAGGAATTTATGATGTATTAAGCCTTTAAAAAAAAAGACAAAGTATAAATATTGTTCGTCATAATTGTTTGTTTTAAATTTTAAATTTTTTAAAAGTTGAAACCACTTTTATTTTATAATTTTCAGTTTCATTTTTTTTCTTCAAATTTTAATGCCAAATTAATCACTTTCTATATTTTAATTCAAGTTGATATGGTGATGAATGGGCGGAAAAGAAAGAAAAAATTATTAGCTAATCTTGGATATACGATCCCTAACTAATATCAATATAATTTTATTGAAAGAAACTAATATTAACATAAGAGTTAATCACCTATACATTGTCAGTATAAAATTTTTTTACACCGACAATTAATCATATTTTTTAACAGTGTCATGTCATTTGCTTATTTAATCAAATAAAAATAAATAAAATAATTTAAAAGATATGATTGGTTCTCAGTATAAAAAGCTTTACACTGCTAGTATATGGATGATTAACTCTTAATATAATTTATAATCAACTGTTATTGATTTTTTTTTTGTAAATTTAAAAATTTTAAATACATGTCATGTAAATATTAGTTGGGACCATTAATACTTGATAGTCTAAACTATTTAATAATTTCCCAAAGAGACATGGTACAATAATTAATATTGGCATTGAAAATTGTTCTAGTGGTAACAACATGAACAATAATAATAATGATCGTAACTACATTAATAATTATTGTTATGATAATAATAATGATGTGATAATTATAATAGCAATAATAATGATTATAATGAAAACTATTGTAATAATAATGACAACGATAATGATAAAAATGATGATAGTAATAATTTTAACTTATAAATATTTTTAATATCTTGAACTTAAAATAATTTATTTTTGTTTCTTAAATTTATTTTTTTTAATCTGTGTAATTTGAAAAAAAAAACTTATTTTAACCTCTCACATCCATCATGACATATGTTTTTGATCCTTGAACATAATCCATGTAATGTCCAAAAATTAGGAATTAAAAACTAATATGCCCTAGTAAAGTGTGACTATCCATCAACCAAGTATAATGTGAAAATTGTGTAACAAATTTAAACAAATCAACAAATTAACTAAAATAAAAATTTTCAAATAAAAAAGGCAGAGAAAATCAATTTTTAATCCAAAGAATAATAATAATAATAATAATAATAATAATAATAATAGTTACCCACCATAATTATTCAAGTGTATCATAATAATTGTGACAACATTATTATTATTATTATTATTATTATTATTATTATTATGTTCTAATCAATATGAGAATTGAATGAATAAAGAATAACTGATTATATTTATATAACATTTTAAATCACGAGTAAATCAAGAAAGACTAAATATAGATATTAAAGTCCTTAATTTAGTCCAAAAAATATTGTTAATTAAAACTTTAATTTATAAAAACTCAAAAGAGATTATTTAACTTACAGACAATATTAAGATTGAATAAATTTTTAAAAGAATAAGTGATTTGTCTTTTTCTTAATTAATTACTGATTTATTTATCTCATTCGTCAAATATCATTACACATGGCATGTAAATTTGATCTTGTATGTATTATGTTATCTAACCCGACCTTAATTTGACGAGAAAAAATCAGCTTTAAGCAAGCTCGACATTTTCAAAATAGATTCGAGTTCAGGTTTGAAAATGTAACTTCTTACTGCTGGTAGAAAAGGTACTCCCTGCCTATGTTAAAAAAGGAGGAAATAACAAATCTCTCTCCTAGGAGTTTGTGTAATTATTAAAAATTAACTGGAGCTATTAAGGGTAAAATAAGTAGTTAGAGTTAGAATATAATTAATAACACATATAAAAATAAGTGAGTAAATTCAAATTGTAAAAAATATAAAATAATTAAATAAAAAGATCCATCCCTGCGGCTTATCCAAACCCGATTGAGGTTGCATTCCTCAACAACAGAATATATTTGCATTCTACATCAGAAATCCCATGCCTGAAGAACTTGAGAACTGCATGAGGGGAATACTCTATGTTTAGCACCTATTGATCGAAACATCTAAAAGAGTAAACAAAATGGAAGTATAATCCCGAAGGCTTAAATCTTAAACGAATGTTGTGTATCTCTGAATGGATGCTATCCAAACCGATATGAAAAAATGTACACCACTAATTAACCTAGCAAATTTCATAATCATTGGCCCATGGAAACATAGGAGCACTAGCAGCTATCGTGTTTATTATTTTTGCTTAAAATACTGCTGAATGCAAATCGTAAAACAGATCACTCACCAGAAGACTTCGGCCAAGGCAGGCCATAACAGAACAAAAACACTAGAAGACAAGTCAAACAGCTTCATCTTCTACATAGTTCACAGCTAGATCCCAATAATGAGGAACACCGGCATCCACAAAAACTTTACGGGCAGCTGCTTCAGTGATGCAATCATGAACACTGAACCTATTAAAGTTGGGTTTGGCAACACTTCCTTGCCACACCAGAACACACTTATTGACAGGCTTATCATCATCTGAATCTTCATTTTCTTCTTTTTCTTTTGAAACCTCACTCCAATTAATACGCCTAAGCATGAGTTTCCCATACCTCTTAATTGACTTGCTTCCCCCTTCAACCACAACAACACTTATACTGTCGGAAATCACAGCACATCCAGTCAAACGGTTCTCTTGAGCGTTAACATCAACTCTAAAGCGAGCCTTTGGATTTGAGAGATCATTTACCCTGTAAAGAGAGACAAGTGTCTCCAGTGTATTTGGATCATCAAACAGCTTCCTTTCCTTCTTCTCCCTCTGCTCAGCAGGAGTAAGCTTGCGTGCAATATTCCTATCTATGTGAGCCTGTTCACGCTCAGCAGCTGCACTACGTATTTCCTTCTCAAGACGAGTAGGATCTTGAGTTGCCTCAGAGCCAAGTACTTTCATTAAATTGCTCATCTTGACCTTTGGTTTTGGTGGTTCTATGACACCCTGTCTTATCATCTCCTGTCGATCTTTCTCCTTAGCTATACGTCTCTGCGTCCGGAGCTTTTTCTGCTCTTGCTTAGTTAGCTTGAGTGGTTGAGGTGGTGGAGGGGCAGGCTCAGCAGGTGGTTCAATAGGACGGGGATGCTCCACATAAAAAGTGATTTTTTCCATTTTCAGTTTTTCTTCACCTATGGTTACATTATCAATATCACCATAATTTCCAGATTGCAGAAGAGGCAAATCCCTGATAAATTCAAATAGTAAATTAAACAAATATAAACACATGAACTGGGTACAAGGCAATTATTTTGCTCGTCTGCTTCTAATCTTGCAGCTCTTAAAATCAAAACAAAAGTTACCCACAAGACAGGCAATACTAGATTCACAAATAGACACTCATCAAATAGTTCATTGTTCGGTAAGGTTTACCAACTATCAATGGTATTTTCATGCTTTCTATTCAACTAGTACTCTAGAAGTCTTTATTTTTTCAAACAGGCAGGCTGGTTTATTCCAGTTTCTTTGTATCTTCTAACTTTAACAAAAATTATTGCAAACAACAGAAAAAGAAGAACTTATTTGTGATAAACAGTATACTGACTAAATCTGAATTACCAACATTTATGATATTCGAATAACACCCATAAAACAATCCTTACACTTTTACAAATAAAACTTACATAGAAAGCAGGAGTCCAGGTAGACATAAACTTACCACCACTCAATTTCCGGAATTTGGTCCTTGGGTTTTTCTTTAATTACAACTCTCTCTGTTATTTCAATTAAGTTTGGATTTATATCAGGAGCAGCCTTTGCCTTTGCCAGCTGTGCTTGTTTGGCCTTGTGCTCTTTTGCTTGAGCTTCTCCAAATTTACTCTGCACGAGTCAAATAATATAAACAAAGCACATACAAGGCAATCAAATAAGTAAAAAGGAAATTCACTAGAGAGTGGGAGAAGGGGATGGACAGATAAAAATACCTTCAATTTTATTGTTTCAGCATCTTTTGACCATCTCCCTTCCTCCACAAACTGGAAATTCATCCTCTTGGGCCGCAGGAGCTTCATTTTGTTGATACCCATCCTTGCATCAAAATGAGGATTAGCTTCAGGATCGACATCCAATACAGGTTTTAGTATTTCAAACGCATCTTTCTTCTGCTTGTTAATGTTGACCTGAAATGTTCAGGCACAGATTTCAGCATTACAACGGAAATCCCAAACAGAAAAATATAACCAGTAAAGAGCGACAACTAAGATAACAGCACACCTTTAATGTGCTAAGGTTGCTGGGCTTAGTCACATTAACAACATTTCCATGTTCATCTATTTCCCGTCCCTGAGCATCAAGACGAAGAACAGGGGCCTTGGTGGGTTTCTGTGGGATAGCAACATCCGTTACCATCTGACCGGGAAATATATTTATTTGAGGAGCAAATTGTGGATCTTGACCATATGCTATCCTGGCAGCATACTCCTGAGCACGCCTGACAGCTTCAGGTAGAGTTGCAATACCAGCAGCACTAGTGCCACTGGCTTGAGGATTTCCAAAAGCAGCAGATGCTGTTGAGGGGAAAATTGACATATTTGCAACATGGCCCAAAGAAACTGAGTTGGAAACTTTTGATACCACTCCAGCACCAGAAGAGGGCACTGTAGATTCACTCTTTGAACCCAACTTTGAGCTTCCTTGTGAATTCTGGGTAGAACTCTTATTCAACTGTACAACCAAAAGTACAGCAATTAATGCATTCAGAGGAACAAACATAGTTGCAATAAAATAAATCAGTCTCAAAAGAGAAATACCCATCTGATACTAATAAAAAAGAAAGGGCAACTGACCTGAGGAATTTTCTTCAACTTTTCTGACAACTCTTTCTGCATTTGTAAAGCTTTCTTAGCCTTAGCTAGGGCATCAATAGAGAGGCTTCCAGTTTTTCCCGCAGTTGAAGATGGCCCATCTGTACTAGATTTTCCAGTAACCTCATGAGACCTGGTAATACTAACACCCTTATTTTCATTTGTGGTAAAAATCGAAGATACCTTGATAGGAAAGGAAGGAGGAGCCAAAGATGTCTCGGGCACACTCGTGGGTGCCACAGCAGGCGATCCCAGTGCACCCTGAAAGAGCAAGGATAAAACGCCCGTGAATAAGCGTCCCTCTTCAAGTATTCCATCAACAGAAATCACAATTAGGGACACAAAAAGATAACAAGACATCTCTCATGCAAACCCACCTATCAGTGACTACTAGGATTATCTCATAGTGTGTCAAGTAAACTAGCAATCCCATTCTAGCTCAGTAAGCAGTAGCAGTAACTGAAAGCAAGCAAACAACCCTACAATTTGACGTGATATTCTAAAACACGAGGAACACTAATAAAACAGGCATATTACAATGTAATTATTATAAGCATGAAAAGTAGAAAAGATAAAAAAATAAATTAAAAAAAAAAAAACTAACGTTTAGGGAAGATGCAGAGGCATGAGCTCCATTGGGGTCATGAATAGTATCATGGCCGTCTGCTTCTTCTTGTTCTGATTCGTCCTTCTTGAATTTATCCCCAAACCTCCTCCGTTCCCTCCTGTCCTCAGAAACCCTAATTTCCTCATCCGCGCTGTGCTCCCTCTCCTTCCGCTTATGAGAATGCGGTTCCATCGAATCTTCCCTCTCTTCATCGCGCTTCACCTTCGACCTAACCCTAGATTTGAGTTCGCGCTTGTGATTTCTGTCCGATCGATGCTGGCGGTGGCGTTGCGAGTGACGATCTCTGCTTCTCTTATCGGATTTCTCTCTCTCCTCCATCTCCGCTTCACCTTCCTCTCAGCTCTCAACTATTGTAATTTCAGTTTAACATTTATATTTATATTTTATAATATTCATGTCATATAGCAGAGACCTCAGCTCAGAGCATCAAAAAAACATATAGACCACGCAAACGGGCCGCTCCGGCCCACTTTCTTACTAGTCATTTATTTGATGGCCCAACCACTTTTTGCAGCAGAGATTTAAAAAAAAATTTAATTTTTTAGCATGACGCTCTATTTCGTAAAAGTGGCAGATTATTTGCGGGATGAATGCATATAAATTTAACTAATTTCATTCTTGAACAGTTTAAACAAAATTATTTATAATGAGACTTATTTTCAAATATATGTAAAATAATTTAATATGTTAATCATATGGATTATAATGTATGTTAGTGGGCTAACCCATGAATCTAATGGGTCCAATTACAAACTCAAGAAAACCTTTAAAAATAAAAAAAATAAAAAGGCTTTGACGTTGGACGCTCCCTCTTCGATAAATACATGACTAATGTCTTTGCGTGCTCATTGCCAAACCATCTGATTCCAAAATCAGATTCGCAAACAGAACGGGAACAAATTAAATACTACTAACTTTTGACTTTTGAATGGCATGTTCTATTTACCTTTGGTATCCACAATTTTTTTTTAAGAAAATAGCATTACCTTTTACAAGTCATATCCATCTTGTAAGGTTCAACTATTTTTTTATATGTATTTGTTAGAATAGTGGATTAAGCCTAACTCAACCCTACAAAACCGGCTTGTAAGGTAAGGGTTGCTTTCCACTTATATATTATTCAATTGCCTAATCTCTAGTCGATGTGGGACTTGGGTTTTTCCCAATACACCCCCTCACGTCCAGCACTATTGAGCTTGGTACGTGGATAAATGGTAGGTGGCCCTTTTTAATGATCTAGGATTGGCGGGACTTGGGTTTTTCCCAATAGTATTTGAGAGCAAATATTATTTTTAGAATTATGTTATTAATATGAGATGGGTCGAGACATTTCGTATTTTTAACAGTTAATAGACAAAATATTAGATTATTGTGGATGATTATTCAAAAAAAAATTTAATATTTGAAAGATATAATAATCTACTAAAAAATAGAGACAAAAAATAATTACATACAATGATGATATCCCCTTTATAATGAGAATAAATGAAGTATTTATCATCGATTTTGTTGATGACTAATTTTTATCAAAGAACTTGTTTGTCCACTTATAGTATAATCTCTCTTTTCAATTACATTTTTTTTCATTTATAAAACTCAAATTTATTTAAAAAGATCCAGTATAATATTAATCAGACCAACAACTTATTAGAATTTGAGAGAGAAATATGAATATGATAAATAACTTAATTTTATTATAATTGTTGGAGAGAAAGTTCTACATTAGTATATTAGAAAGAAATAAAAAATATATAAAATAGAGAGTAAATAATTTTAGATTAAAAATT
Organism: Cajanus cajan; assembly: GCF_000230855.2. NCBI lineage: Eukaryota > Viridiplantae > Streptophyta > Magnoliopsida > Fabales > Fabaceae > Cajanus > Cajanus cajan. The sequence continues at coordinate 60,380,837 of NC_138523.1, forward strand.
CGTTCAAAGTGATTATCTACTGATTTCATTCCTTTATAGTAATAGAGTCCTCATATTTAATTAAAAAAATTAGAAGTCCCAATAAAAATGAAAAGATAAATAAAAGAAAAAGATTTTCTATAAGAAAAAGAAACCCTTAATATATAACTGAAGAGACAAGATAAAGAAAAAGGACAACTTAAAGATATATGACCTCAACAACTTAAAAAAAAGGATAATATATTTACAAAGCTTTTGGAGCGTGTCTGTCTTTTGGTATTGTGCGGAAAGACAATTAACATGATCCGGTAAAGAAAAACAATAACTTAACAGTTGACGGTGCTGCATGATCAATGACAAAGACAGAATCCAAAAGAAAACAAAAAAAAATGTGATGAGAAAAGTTAATAAAATAGAGAGGGAAATTGGAAAGGCATAAGACAGCGACAGATAACAAACGACGAAAGAAACAGTAGCAGTGGATGGGAATGATGCAGAGAAAGAAGAATTGAGGGTTGAGGGTGATATATAGAGAATGTGAACGCAGGAATGACCAATTTCGGAATTTCTGTTTTGACTTTGATTGGTTTACGTACGCAGCCACACACAAAATTATGTATGTTTTGGTAGGAGTTAGCTTCCAAGTAGGTAACTGTGGGAGGGTAGCCCATCTGCATTAACTACCTTGTTTCTGCTTTTTATGTCACACTTACACTCAAATAAAGGTAACACCTTCTTTCTCCATTTTTAATTAACTTACCCATATGCATGCCCTCAATGCCTAACCACATCACCATCCATTCATTTCTCCCCTCCTTCCCTTTCCAAATAAGCTAATTAATCCAAACCTTTTTGGATATATAAACGTAACAACCATATTCAATCCTACCTTCTTTCTTTCTTTACGGATTTCTTTTAATATAATATCATGTGCCCAAAATTCATTTTTCAGAGCATTAATTCCACGTGGTGGATGAACCTTTTATTTTAGGTAGTAAAATAAAAATAAATATATAGTTTAGTTGAAAATTATTATGCATGGTACCTGGTAAATAAAGTTGTTTTGTAACAATTATTTTTTAGATCAATAAAAATATAATGAGTTACCATGTCAAATATACAAACCCAAACGAAACCTTGAATGTCAAATATGGGAGTGTGATTGCTTGGAGCTGGTTCATATCTTTCATACTTGAGATGTTCATATGGTTAGTCTACACCAACACTTCTCATGATAGGAACGAAGTTAACATTTTGGCTAAAGTAAGAGCTCACAATAATTAAGGGAAGCACTTGTTACTTTGAGTCGGGACATGATCTTACCTTCTTAGCTGCTGAGTTGTTTTTACTTTTTAGTTTTGTTAATGTATAAAAAAAGCACGGTTAAAAGTAGAATTTCTCATTTCAATATTCCTTTAAAAAAATTTAAATTATGTACGTGTAAACATCATTAATTTGTTTGAGAAATGATAGGTTGAAAATGAGAGTCAATCACGCAAGGTTGACGTGAACATTGACAAATATGTAAACGTTACTGTATAGATCTGCAGCATGTAATGTATGATTTGTCTATGGAGGAAGAAGAAAACAAAATTTGTAAAAAGGTTACCTTCCGCTGACCACTTTTTGAACATCTATGTTATTTGACTTTGGCCGGCAAAGTTTTGAGGTCGGTGGAGGAAAAAAAAAATTAGAAAACTTCATGCAAAATAATACAAATTTAAGGTTTTTCTTTTTCTTTTTTTAGTTTTTACTTTGCTTTAAGCCAGGGAGAGAGCAATAAAATAGAAGATGAAATAAAATGTTGAATAATATATAAATATGCTAAATTTTAATAAATAAAAAAAATCAAATAATCTTTAAGAAATTAATATTTGCACCTGCGGTCCGCTATTTACGTGGATCCCCTTAATCAATTCACAGTCGTTCCCTTTACAATATCTCCCAATCATACTTTACGATATTGTATAATTTAGATTTTTTAACTTTTAAAATTTGTCTTTAATGTTTCTTAAAAAATGACTTAAGAGTCTAATTCAACATTAAAAAAATAGTTTATAAGATGAGTTTTATTTTCCCATTTATATATTATTTAATTATTTTATCTTTAATTGACGTGAGATTTGAATTTTTTTTAAAATTTATAAAAAGTATTATTTTATTCATTTTTTATTTTACATAAAAATTAAGATTAATGACATATTATAAAATTAAGAATTGACACGAATTTTTTTAATAAAAAAGTCAAAGACTAAATTGTTTTTAACTTAAAAGAATGTTTCTTTTATGGCTTTCTTACTTTCTTATGCGTGCTGGATGAGAATAGTGAAAAGTTTGGATAGTTTGCTCAATATTTAAAATATTATTTTTGTTATTGTTATTGACTATATGCACAAAACAAAACAAAATTCAAAACTCTTATTTTAAACTTTATTTTTATGGCAATTTTAAGTAAATAATTAAGTTAAGTAATGCATATCTTATGAAATGTTGAGAGAAAAATGTTTATTTTGTATAATTGTGTTCATAATTACTAACAAAGATTAATCATTACTTTGAATATATGATATATACTTCACTCCAATACCAAGATTATTTAAAAAAAAAAAAAAACAAGATATATTCATGGCTTCGTGTCATTCTATCATATTGCATTTTTTTTAAATTAGTTATTATTGAAAATTCTTCTGTATTAAATATTAATTAATAATATATTTCCTTAGCTAATTTTAATTACAAATGTACAATTGAATCACATTTTAAATTTGTAAAATAAAAATTCAAAATTCAAAAAATTACTCTTTATAAATATTTTATAACATTCTTTGAGACTATTTATTCTTTATAGAGCGGGGTTCCACATATCCAGGCTGTTAGGCCAACTTACATGTTATGGTTTCTCTTCAGTCTTATTCATCATAGACTAATCCTTTTTTGTCTAGTTCTTACAAATTTCTCGAGTTTTAATTAGTTTAGGGTTTAGAATTTTCGAAATTTGAGGGAACGGTTCAACATCACTTGTTAAATGCATTAATTGGAAGGTTGTACAGAGAATTCTTGCCTACTTTAAGTGCACAACTTAATCATTGGACTTTGAATAATTTTCCCCTTGATTAACAAGTAGAATAACCCAAAAAAACCATATATGTTATACTATTTATTGAAATTAATAGTATAAAGGATAGCATTACAACTCATCAAAAAAATAACATTACAAAAAGAAAGTTAAACTCATTATTTAATGTCATTTTTTTTAACAATAGTACTATGCTTTTTATCACTACATCACACTATTCATTACACACTTTTACACGAAATGTTCTACAAATCATTACTCATATGGTATACATATTCTATTAGAAGTAGTTGATGAGCGAAAGCTACATGATCAGTGATTTGTTGGTCTAGTTGTCTGAAAAGCTGTCATTTCGTGAATCGTTGCTCTCACACGGTTCCTTTTTGTTTTCTCCGAGTTAATGGTGCAAAGATTTTGTTGTGTTCGACCAATAACATCCATGGATGAAGAAGGCACATAGCCATAATTACTTAACCAATAAGTGGAAAATAATTATGTTTTTTTTTTATATATTGATAAGGTTTGTTTGTTAATCATGTGTATAAGAGATTTTGTTAACTCTTTAAAATTCACTTTAATCTTTTTTTTTTTAAATTAGTATCTGATTCATACAAAAATATAATTGATCAATTACTGACCCATTGTTAATAAGGATGGTAATGATTGTTTTGTTCCATGCAAATAGATATATACATATACATAAACATCACTGCGCATGTAACAACATAATTGTCTTTATAGATGCAAGAAATTAATAAATAAACAATGTGTGATAACCCAATTGAGGTCTCGGGCCTCCTATCTGTGAATTAGACACCATGAAAGTGATTTGTTTCTATGCTAATCGATTAGTGTTCAATTCTGTTTCTTTTTCGTGTAGACCCGGCGAGAATGATGGTTCACTCATGTGTTTTGTAAAAAATAAAGAAATAGAAAAAAGAGAAGAAAAGTAGAGAGAAAAAAAAATTGTTTAATATAAGAGAAGTAGAATAAAAGTGAAGGGAAGTGTTTGTTTTTAGAAATTATTTAAACTTTTAGAAAATAAAGATTAATATAAAATACATTTTTACTCTTGTTAAATATATATTTATTTTTATATTTTTTTTACCTCATATATATTACTTATATGTGTATTTCAAAAGAAGTCTCACATTATTTCTCCTTGTAAGACTTGTGACTTTACATATCAAAATGTTACACTTTTAAAAGAAACAAGTAATAAGTGTTGGACTTGCGCTCGTGAAAATGAGTCTCATAAACTTATTGTAGTGCAAATATGCTAATTTATTCTCCTTGTATGTGCAAAAATGGGATTAAAAAATATTTTTATTTTTTATTACTTTAAATTATTTTATTTAATTGATAAAAACTTATCCTGAATATGACCATTTTAATATTTCATTTTAAATGTTGACCCGATTTTTAAAATCCTATCTATTTTATCAATTTTTGTAATAGTTGCTTTTGGATAAACTTAGACAGATTTTCTCCTTAAGATTTTGTATGTTTACGGGTTTGACATAAACTCTCCAACTTTATAAATAGAGATTTCTGTCTTACTCTTTTACATGTTTAAAAACACTTTGACTTCCTTTGTTTTTTCTTTTGGATTCTCTACGAAATTTAATTATCAATTTTGTTTCTCAACATTGTTGAGACGACCTTATTGTATCCTAAGAGACTTGGATGTAATCGTAGATAAATTTTTAAGGTCAGTGTCATCACATGTCTCAAAGAGAATTTTTCGAACGAGTTTTTTCAATGTTTCAGGTTATCTATCTTTGCATCTGTCATTTAAAATAACAATATATATATATATATATATATATATATATATATATATATGTACACACAAATGTTTCACACAAATATATCGATCTTCTACACTAATCTCTACATATTGCTATAAGGATTCATTTTGTTTGATCTGCTAAAATTTATGGTATTGAACAGGATAAATATAATTATTTTGTGTTTGATTTATGAAAGAGTCATAAGATACAACAAAAAAAATTAAAAGAAATATAACAAAAGTTAAATTTTTTGTTACTCAATAAATTATGATACAATTTTTTGTCTCAAGTATAAAAACACTTACTACACTATCATGGTGTTGTACTAATAACACTCTAACCCTTACTATTGACGTCTAACACTATCATTGTTGTCGTCTACTATTATTATCAACCAACCATTACTATAATCACAACCCATCATCATCCTCTCTGTATCACTAATATTGTTATTGTTGTTATTACAATTCTAGCCCCTATCATTTCATTAAAATAAATAATTTATTATGATAACTAATATTTAAAAAGATATTGTAATAATTTTACCAAACAATGTACAAAATAATAAGTTGTATAGTAACTTTAACATTTATTATGTGTTATTCTCTTTTGTCCTATACTTTAATACGTGTCGAACCATCCTAATATATGTCTCAAATTGTCAACACTATATTATGAACTTCATTAAAAATTAATGAACAGTAGAAAAACTTATATTGTTATTTAGTTATAAATTTTTTTAGAATAAAAGGTAGTATATTAAGTAATTCGATATTTACACTCTTTAATTAATAACCAGATTTAATATTCTTCACCTAAAACACGAGGATGCAACTAAGTATACCTCTTTATCTCTCTAAGAATTTATAAGTGAGAAGAAGTTATATACTTTTTATTAAAAAAGTTATCAATTATAAGTTTTATAAGATTATTGAAATAATTAACATGTATTTTTAATTAATTGACAGGATAGATTTGTGTACTAATAATGTGCTCACATTAGATTTTTATTTATGAAAAATAATTAAATTATAATATTATTTTTAGGGACTACAACTTCTAGATTATTAAATTGTGTTTTTGCTTTCCTTCAAAAAAAATTGTGTTTTTGCTAATTTGAAAAAACAGTACAAAAAAGGTGTTCCACAAAGAAGTTTAGTGCAAATACGCACCCTCATTTACGAATTCACACGTAAATTCCTATAAGTAATTAAAATGCATTGCTGATCCTAACCGAATCAGTGGGAACTCCATTTGAACAGAACACTTGTAGAGATGAGTTGTTTATTTATTATATAGAATTTAATGGTCATTACTCACATTTAAAAATAGTTTTACATTATTTTTTAGTTAAAAATGACTGTTTGATTATTTATTTATTTATTATTTTTAATGTTAATGACCTAATACAAATAATAATTTTTTTATTAAACGACCGTGTAAAGTTTCTGCATCACCTATACTTTTATTATATAATAAATTACTATAACATTTTTTTTTCTTTTCATTATCACTCATTTTACTTCACATTTTCTCTCCTTATTTTTCTTACAATAATATAAAATAATAATAAATAGTTGGAAAAATAAAAAATCAATGTGATGAAACAAGAATGTTGAGCTCCGTATTAAATACGATTGAGAGGTTTGGCTTCCTTACCCTTTCTAGAGAGAGCGTGAGGTTTGTTTTATTTTTTGTTTGCAACCAAAAAATAAGCAGACTTCATGCCAATTATGCATGCATGTCCAAGGAAAATAAACTACCCTCGTAATTAAAATAGTGGTTTAGTTGCTTACCTTCACGCTAAGTTAACTTATATTTATTAATATAAGTAAAATTCACTTCAAAAACATTAATGACGATATTCTTCATTAATTACTTTTTAATAAAATTAATTTAACATATTTAATAGCCCTATATATATATATATATACTTTCCAAAGACTTGCCAAAGAATAATAAATTAAAATTAATTATTTTGTAGTTACTTAATTATTATAAAGTTAAAATATATAGTTATATAAATATATGTGACATATTTTAATTATGAAATTATATATAAACATCGACTTAGGGTTCAAAAGGTTGTATTTTAAAAATTAAATTACTATATATATACATATTAATTAAAATTATATTTCATAAATAAAAAAATAAACTATATTTAATTAAATATTAATCCGATTGAGAAATAGGATTTGAAGATATAACTATTTGCCTAGCCTTTGTACTTGACCAATTGTATTTTTTATACTAACTTTGTTTTATTTATAAGACTTAATTTAGAATAATTATTTTGTTTTACTCATAAAATTCAATTTAGAATAATTGTTTTGTTTTATTTATAAGACTCAATTTAGAATAATTGTTTGTTCTTTTATATATAATTTAATTTATAATGTTTGAAGTATTAATTACTTTTAGAATTTAGACTAAAATATCTCATTCACAACATGTTCTCTTAATTTGATGAAATACATTATTATAGACTCTTTAAAAGCCATGCATTATATTAACTATATTATAGGTGAATTTTCTTGACCCATAATTTAATTATAAATTTATATTATTTTTAATATTTATGTCATTTTTATTAAATTGAATAATAATAAAAAATTATTCATCATATTAACATTAAAATACGTGGACTTTGATATTACAAAATTTATATATATTAGTTATTAGTTTCCAGTAATTATTATAAATTATTTATGAAATTAGAAAATAAATATTACAAAATAATTTTTGACTTGATAAATAGTACTACTACTTAGTTGGAAATTTTCACTTGATAAATAGTACTACTAGTTAGAAAAACACATAATTAATAAACTGAAAAACACATAATTAATAAACATAGCAAGTCTGACATTTCATTGATTACAAGCGAAACGAGAAATACAAACTTTTATACATAAATATTTTAAGATATGAATATTTATAATATAAAAATGGATATAAGATTTAATTAAAAAAAATAACACGTTCTACTACAATAAAAAAAAATATAATTCTCTATATTTCAAAAGATTATTCCTTAAGTTTTGTTTAAAAAACACTTCAGTTTAAAAAAATATATAAAATGTTAACTAATATAAAAAGTATAGTATATTTATCATTTAATTTATTTTTATACTATCATTTATTATAAAATACTGTATAAATAATTTTAAAGACTAAAAATGTTACATTTTAAAATTAGAAGTCCAAAATATGACATTTTTTAAAAGTTAAAACAAAACTTAAAAATTTTAGATAAAAAAAATGTTTGGATCGTTTTTGAATGTAATGTATAAAAAGAAAAACAAACAATAGAGATAATTTATATATATATGAATGTTTATAAAGGTAACTAATTAAAGACAGGTAGAAAAGGTGTGGTGGTGAGGTTGAGGGAATAGGTATAGTGGAATTTGGCGAAAGAAAGAATAGAGTAACAGTAAATAATTCTAGAAGAAACTATATAGTATTAATTAATTGTTGATGGTATAGTATTGGACCGAAATACTATATAGCATTGTGTGAGCAAGGCAATAGGCAATGCCCAGGGCGCAGTAGATGAACGCCCCACCTAACTCCCATGAATTTGATACACAGCCAAGTAAAAATGGACCTACGAGGCCATGTGTCATGAATGATGAATGTACCACAGCCACCCTTCCCTGAACCAGGGAAACATAAACCTTTAGGCAATTCATAAATTAGGTCACCTCATCACATAACACCTATAACTCATTAGTCAAAACCGTAAATTAAATACCTCTGTAAATAACAATATATATATACACATGCCATTCATATCCCAACTTCAACCCACTTTTAAATTAACAACCAAATCAGTACCTTCTTCTTCTCCTCCAACTTTTAAATTACCCGTTTCTTCTGTCCCAACCACAAGTTGTTCAACTTAACTTACAATTGCCCTCTCAACACAAAATGTCATCTCGCATTGCCACGGAGAATGCTCAACCGCTCACCAATGCCACGCCGCCGCCCTATTTCGACCTAATGGAACTCGACCACCTCTCGCGCAGCTCTGTCTCCGCCGAGATGCCCACACTCGGCCAGCTCCTCAAGCACGTTGGAGACGCGCGGAAGGAAGCCACCGGCGACGGCAGCCAAACGCCGCTGCACCACGCGCTCGACATAACCGACGACGCCCGAATCAACCCTAGCTCGTTGCCGTTCGTCCTCTCCTTCAGCAACCTCACCTACAGCGTCAAGGTGCGCCGCAAAATAAGTCTCTCCACAATCTTTCAGCGCCGGCGCGGCGGCGCGGCGACGGCGACGGTGGCGGGAACTCCTGGCGTGGAGGAGAGCACGTTCACGCGGACGAAGACGCTGCTGAACGACATCTCCGGCGAGGCGCGCGACGGCGAGATCATGGCGGTCCTCGGCGCTAGCGGTTCGGGGAAGTCGACGCTAATCGACGCGCTGGCGAACCGAATCGCCAAGGGAAGTTTGAAAGGCAAAGTGGCGCTGAACGGCGAGGCGCTTGAGTCGCGTCTCCTGAAGGTGATTTCCGCGTACGTGATGCAAGACGACCTCCTCTTCCCAATGCTCACCGTGGAAGAGACTCTCATGTTCGCGGCGGAGTTCCGACTTCCGCGCACGCTCTCCAAGTCGAAGAAAAAAGCACGTGTCCAGGCTCTCATCGACCAGCTAGGGCTCCGGAACGCGGCGAAGACGGTCATCGGCGACGAAGGCCACCGCGGAGTCTCCGGAGGCGAGCGGCGGAGAGTGTCAATCGGCACGGACATAATCCACGACCCGATCCTACTCTTCCTGGACGAGCCAACCTCCGGACTCGACTCCACTAGCGCTTACATGGTTGTGAAGGTGCTTCAGAGAATCGCGCAGAGCGGAAGCATCGTGATCATGTCCATTCATCAACCTAGTTACCGAATCCTAGGGCTTCTTGACCGCATGATCTTCCTATCCCGCGGCCAAACCGTTTACAGCGGTTCGCCGACGCAGTTGCCGGTTTTCTTCGCGGAGTTCGGTCATCCGATTCCAGAAAGCGATAACCGAACAGAGTTCGCGTTGGACATCATTCGCGAACTGGAAGGCTCCCCCGGCGGAACGAAGAGCTTGGTTGAGTTCAACAAGTCGTGGCAGAGCATGACAAAGCACAACCAAGAAACGACGACGGACGCCGAACGAAACGGCGGCTTGTCGTTGAAGGAAGCAATAAGCGCTAGTATTTCCAGAGGGAAACTGGTGTCCGGCGCCACCAATACTGGCCCGAACGCGTCGTCTATGGTGCCGACGTTCGCGAATCCGTTTTGGGTTGAGATGGCGACGCTGTCGAAACGGTCGCTTATGAATTCTCGTAGAATGCCTGAACTGTTCGGGACTCGATTGGGCACGGTGATGGTGACAGGGTTCATTCTGGCCACCATGTTTTGGCGACTGGACAACTCTCCGAAAGGAGTTCAAGAGAGGCTGGGATTCTACGCCTTTGCCATGTCAACCACTTTTTACACCACCGCCGACGCGCTTCCCGTGTTTCTCCAAGAGCGTTACATTTTCATGAGGGAAACTGCTTACAACGCCTATCGGAGATTGTCGTATTTGGTCTCGCATGCGCTGGTGGCGTTGCCTTCCTTGGCGTTTCTCTCGCTGGCGTTTGCGGCAACCACCTTTTGGGCCGTGGGCCTGGACGGGAGCTTCTTCTTTTACTTTCTCATAATATTCGCTTCCTTTTGGGCCGGGAACTCTTTCGTGACGTTTCTCTCGGGCGTGGTGCCTCACGTGATGTTGGGTTACACCATCGTGGTTGCCATTCTTGCCTACTTCTTGCTCTTCAGCGGATTCTTCGTGAACAGGGATAGGATTCCGAATTACTGGATTTGGTTCCACTACTTGTCGCTGGTGAAGTACCCTTACGAAGCTGTTCTCCAGAACGAGTTCGATGAGACCACCAAGTGCTTCGTCAGAGGGGTGCAGATCTTCGACAGCACGCCTCTCGCCTCGGTGCCGGAGGCTCTGAAGGTGAAGCTCTTGGAGAGCATGAGCAACACGCTGGGCACCAACATCACCACCTCCACGTGTTTGACCACGGGCGTCGATGTGTTGCACCAGAACGCCGTTACCGATTTGACCAAGTGGAACTGCTTCTGGATCACTGTGGCTTGGGGATTCTTCTTCAGGTTCCTCTTCTACTTGTCATTGTTGCTCGGAAGCAAGAACAAGAGGAGGTGATCATCATGCATCTTGCATCTTGCATCATGCATCATGCATCATGCATCATGCATCTTCCATCATCCAAATACCTTGCCTTGTTACTCAATTTTAATTTGTGCATCCTTTATTATTATTATTTTATTTTATTTTTGTTCTTTCTCTATTCTATTTGTTCTGTTCTTGCCATGTGCAGTAATGGCGTTTTCGGAAACAAAAGAAAAGAAAATGTAATCTTCACTTCGCTAATTACTTTAATATTTGCTTAATTAGGACAGACATTCGTCTATACTCAACTGTTTCGATAAATGTTTTCATTGAATATGTTACCAACAAAAAGTTTTTTCATTTAATATTTGGTGCATCTAAACTAATCTTGCCTCTTGCTACGTACATCCATCTCTTGAGGTCCTACATTTTTTCATTCAAGACTCGTACACATTTATTTATTTTTTTCAACCATAATTTCAGAATCTAAAGTAAGCTCCTTGAGAAGAAACTTAATATTTCTTCTACATTGTATTAATATTTATGTTTTATAATTTTTATGTTATTTTTTTTTAACGTTTTTAGTCTCTTAAATTTAAGATAAACTTAATATTAGGCGTTCAAATTTACAATTATTCTTTTTAATTTCTGTAATTTTTAAAAATATTATTTTAATTTTTATACTCAAATTTTGTTAGCAAAACCGTTATATATTATCTCAAAAATCTACTTACTACTTCAATTTGTCACTTTTAAATATGTTATTAGTGATTTGAGGGACTAAAATAAAATTTTTAAACATTATAAGAACTAAAAAAATTATTTTAAATTTGAGAGATAAAAATAAATTTAATTTAAATTTAAAAAATTAAAAATATATTTTTTTTTTCTCATTTAGCTAGCACAATATATATTGATTAATAATATGTTAAGGAGGATCAACAAACGACTTCCTAATGAGTGAAACAAAGAGTGCATGTATCGTATGTTATTGAAATTGAAGAACTTTGTTTATTATCACTTGCAATTGCTTGTGAATCTTATTATTTTTTATCCTAAGTGTCTAATGATGTAAAATCAATTTGACGTGACTAACAAAGTTACACATCAAAACACTGTCCATAGACATTTTTTTTTTTTGTTCATATGGCTTTTAGGTGGCAATTTTTTTTAAAAAAAAATTGCTATTAAAACTTTTTAAAGCTTAGGGCTTATTTTCTTTAAAATTTGATTATAGTCCTTATAAAATTTAAAAGTTTAGTTCTAGTTCCAATAAAATTCAAAATGCTTGTATAAAATTTAAAGCTTGATTTTTGTCCTTTATTCAATATTTTATTCGATGACACTTTCATTTCACAAAATCATAATATAATATCACTCAAATCATTATTAAGGATCAATAACATCGAAATTTCACAATACATATTTAACACACTTCAATAACTAACAACATTCTAAAAACAAAAATTTTAAGTAGATAACTTTAGCACAAATATATTTCTAATGAAATGAGACAAAACATTCTAACAACAAAATTTTTAAGTAAATAACTTTGGCACAAATCTATTTCTAATGAAATGAGACAAAACATTCTAACAAAAATTTTAAGTAGATATTTTATTGACATTTATGACTTTACAAATACTATATTGTCTAATAATAAGTTAAGGAGGGTTAATATTTCATCAAACCAATTTATAAATAAGTTTATAAGTTTATCAAATGTCTTACCAAACAAACACACTTAAAGAATGCATATATATAATGTATTATTAGGTGTAGATCATAACCGAAGAAATTGTTTCTTATTATCACTTTTATTACTTTTGAATCTTATTTGAAGAAAGCATTGATTAATGAGAAAGTTAATTAATTATAACTGGAGAGAGAGGAAGTAGATAATCTCTCTACCAAAAGCTTAGAGGCAGTGTGGTAACACTGATACAAAGGGAGGTGGAAGGAGAGACACATAATTTAGTAGAATTTCATTTCCATATTTTGTTGTTCGAGTGAAATATCCCAATTAACACTTACTGTCTGTTATTGTTTTATGTTTGGCAGCTCCAATCAACTGAGTTACCTAATTAATTGATTGAAGTATAGCACAACGTAAATTACGCTTCATGTTTTCCAACTTTAATCGATTAAAATTTGTAAACAGTTGATTGTATTGAAATTAACAAATTAAAAAAGTGTTGACACTCATTGCATGTCAGTTAATTTGAATTTAAATAATAAGGTATCAAATAAATTGTAAATTTTACAAAAATAATTATAAACTAAATTTAATAAAAAAAATTAATTTAATGATTGAATTTATAAAATTTAATATATATCACGAATTATTGAATAACAATACTTTGATGCTCACCTTATATTATATTATATATATATAATAGTTCACATACCCAAAAAAAAATATAATAGTTAATTTTTTATTATACATCCTAATTAATTAGAAACTTTTTAGTAGTAATTAAAGCAATTTCTAGAAAATAAATATCTTTGAAAAAATGATCAATTAAAAAATTAAAACATATTATTTTTCATTAATTATGATTTATCAACTATATTAATTTTCTTTTTGAATATTCTATTAAAAAAATTGAAAATAAGAGAAAATTTATTTATAATAAAATTTTCAAATCTAAAATAAAGTGATTATTTAATATTTATGCTATTAAGGCAATTAAGTGTAATTAATTAAACATAATTAAGGTTTTAGTCAAGTAGTTTGCAATAAATTGTCCAAATTCAAAGGTAATGTGGTTATTTGAATATATATATATATATATATATATATATATATATATATATATGACGTAAATTATAAAAGTTGTAGTATTAATTTAAAAAATTAAAAACAAGGTATTTGGCTAGATTAAAAATTAAAAATCAAAAATCAAAAATTAAAAATCAAAATATATTAATTTCCAATTTTGACTTATTTTTTCAGCAAATTAAAATCTTTTATTTCAATATTAATTCAATTAATAAATCATAATGTAACATAATTCAATTAACATAATTCAATTTTCTTTTTATACAATTCAGGTAATCAATTATGGTTAATTAGTTTAATTAAAAAATTAAAATAATTATAATTAATGAAGGAATCAATAATTATTTTAAAATATACGTATATTAATCATAAAATTTTGAGTTTTAATTAATAAATCTAAAAAGTAAAATATTTCTGGGTTGATAATCATTTCAGAATTTAAAATATTTTTTATTGAATTAAAAAAATCTCAAATTATAAAATACATACTAAACTTTTTAGTGGGTGGTGGATTGGCTTAATATTTTGGAAGATAAAGGGTATTTACGTAATTAAGATTTGCCCATGTTGAAAAGCAACATAATGGTTTTAAATTTTACGCAATTAAAACATTTAAGTATAATTAATTAGATTAATTAAAAATATTTATCACTTAATCGATAGTTAAATGGTCATTAAATGTCAACTCTAATATGTAATGTGCTAATTAATTATTTTGAATACCAAAAATGATTAAAGTGTTTAATGATACTCAAAAGTATTTGCAAAAATACCTATAAAATATATAATAAAAAATAATGTATATTTGAATTATTAGTTTAATCATTCAATTATTTGACTGTTGTTTTTGTTGTAATACACGCAATGCTATCATAACTTAATGACGTGACAATGATATAATGACATATAATTATGGGATAAAATATATAATATTTTAAAAGAATGAAGGCAAAATATACGTAATTTTGAATGTAAGAAAGAAAAATTGTTTTCACACAGAATGGCAGACCTTTAGATCAGGGGAGAGCCATGCCCCGCTCCTCTTTCCCCCTCTTTTTTAAAATTTAGATATACCTCATTTTCTATTTATAAAAAATATAAGTAATAAAAATATTAATATATGTAAAATATTATTTGGTGGGTCAAGATCATGATGTTTCCAATTGATTTTTATGATATATAATCAAATTTAAATAATTATTATTTTTTGTATATTGAAAAACTTACATGTTATATAGAAATCAATAAAGATCATAGTGATTTGAAGCTACGTTATAATTTCTTTTATTGAAAACTTGAGAGAGTCATGTAACTTCTTTTATTTTATAATTATTATGTATTTTAATACTCAGTTATTATAAGATCAAATTATCAATATTTATCCGTATCACTTTATTCTCTCTCTCTCTCTCTCTACAAAATACTAGAAAGAAAAGAAGTCCAAAATTATAAATAAATTTATGAATGAGTTATGGGTTCTTATTTAACCAAAAATAAGATTAGAATGAGGGGAGGGGGTGTGTAAGAAATAGAAATTGAGCGCAGTGGGGTTTTATTACAATGATCTCATGTGAGAACTAAATTACAATACATCTATAGTGAGTCCAGTTCTTCCCCGGGAAAGAATGGTAAGAAAGCAACCAATGTAAGTCTCTATAAAGGTCATATCCTTTATAACCTTTTTTTTAGTTTTAGTTTTACTAATTAATAATTAATCACAGTCTTTGCAAAATGACATATTCGCTGGCTATGATAAAGTAGCTCGAGCGAAAAAATCTTTGACAGCAAGATTGGCATCTCCATGAGCGACAGCATCCTCTGGCTCTGGCACAAACAGTTTAGATGATGAAACCTGCAAATGAAACATTTCTCATTAATCAGGTGAAGGAAACACTTCAAAGTTCATAGAGGATAGAGAGACATGAAACATACTCTAGTTTCAACAAGCATATCTCCGTTATTATCAGTAATTATGGTGGCGCCGTGTGCTTTCAACCATTCTGAACACTCTTCCACACCATCTGTGTCTCGCTCAGTTGCGAATCCAAGAACCTGAGAAATGTATGAAACAGGTAGAGTGGGGCGATATGAGCGGCACATGCAGCTCACGGCCTTATAACGCATCTTTTCAACATACAGATCTGTGGAAATTAGAAAAATCATACGTTACAAGTTACCAACACGATGCTCCAGAGAGGAAACATGTTATTTACAAATTAAAAATACTCACCCATAAGGCAGGTGCTTAAGTTGGGAGCTGTTTTGTACAGTCTAAAGAAAGCAATATAATTTCCTGAAGTTACGGAAGCACGAACTGCAAGGGCATGTTTTACAGCTTCATCCTTCTTTGCTTCGTGAGATAACCTGGTATTCACAGCATCAGACATTCAAATTATAAGCATTCCTATGGACATGGTAACAATAATTGAACCATGCCGTATAGTAATGGTAACAAGAATAGTGAGAAAATGGGACCAACAACCAACACACCAAAGTAGTAGTATAGTAATGGTAACAACTCAACCTAGCAGTAAATTTCAACAAAGATTATAACAATATTAGCACAAAATTCTGATACGTAAATCACATTACAAAATTGAGTTCTACCAAAAAATTTGAAAAAGAATAAAGTAAGCATGTAAGTATAGGGCTAACCTTGCCATTGATGATACGAGATCTCTATTATTATTTGAATGCAATATAACACAAAGCAAGTTGTAAGCAGCAAATTCCATATTGGAACCCTCAATCCCTTCAGCATAAAGAGTTTTTAACTGAGATTGGCACTGCAATCACACAAATGACGTCAATATCTAAACTTCAATTGCAAGTTGAATAACATCCTCAACTTCTATAATAAATTATTCCTATTATCATTTACCATTTCTAATAAAAAACAGAAATGGAGCCAAATTTTGTTCCTTTATTTAAAATTCATAATTCACAATTTCATTTTTGCTTTATTAGATAACTCACTGAACAGCTTGTAATTTACTGATTCAACGTGTTTTACAGGTTGGAAACACAAACATCAACACTAAAACAATATTGTAGAAATTGCAACATATAGAATGACTCGATTCTAGTTTGAAAAGAATTCATAGCCTTGAATGAAATAAATAATGACTAATCCCTGATCTAAGAAGAAAAAAATGGAACATACATAACCAGTAAAAGCAACGAGCAAAAAAGTAATCAAAGCCTAAAATGAATCAAAACAACATAATTTCTTCAAATAATATACAGAACTAACCTGATTATACTCGGGCAGGTCCCCAAATTCCAGTGCCAATCGGGCATGTGTTTCATACACCTGAGACATTGTTTTAAGAGTCAGCAAGTGCAGAAAAGTTGGAAAATATACGTATACAGAATATAGAACTGCCACCCCCAAAGCCTTTTCCAGAACATTAGATCAACTACATGGATCAGATTACATCATTATGTTCTGTCAAAAACCAATTCCATTAAGCAGAACACATTAAAATAACTAAAATAGAAGTTGGGAATGATGTTCTTTCACTATTATTGCTCTTTAATATAAATATGAAAATCTATAATTCAAAGTTTCCAAACAAATGACCAGTGGCATAGCCAAAGAGATGTAGGGGAACCATTCAATCGAAAAATATTAAGAAATAAGAATAAACAGAACTAATGATAGAATGCTATCCATCAAAATATATCAAACAAAAGAGTACCTTGACTGTTAATTGATTGCGTATCCGTTGAACAGTTAGGTCTTGGCGAATAGACTTTAACTGATCACATTTATAAAGGTAATTCTTTTGGGAGTTTTGAACCATCAATAGTGCTTTTTCAAGAACCTCTTCAGGTCTTACCTGTACATTAATAACATTTTAATAAGATTCATGGTTAAGGAGTGTGGGAAAGAGGAAGGCAAAGAAAAAAGCAGTATACAATTTAAATTTCAAAGAGGAGACATTACAGTGGCAGGATCAGGTGCAGAAGTTAGGCGCAAGTAACGCTTTTCAATTTCCTGGCAAGTACCCTTCACAGTTAGAGCATCCCAGTCAATATCCTCAACAGCTTTGTTGATACCATCTTCAAAGCTTTTGCTCAGCCCCAAGGCACTAGCCCTTCTATTGTACAAGTTTCCAGCCCCAGCATTTTTTTTCCTTAAGTGATTATTTTCTGATCGATGCCCTTGTCCTAAATCAAATCGCTTGGAACGATTTTCACGTCTCTTCTTTTCTTCTGGTGAATCACTAAAAGCCATTGCAGCAGAATAATATGCTGTCAAACTTTGTTCCTTGTCACTATCACTAGATGCATCCCCATTTTCAGAAGCATCAGTAAGACGCTGCTTCTTAAATGGCCTTTGGGGAGCCTTACTAGATAATCTCTGCAGAATTGGAGAAAATTTAGTATTTCTAAAACCACCCTCCTTGCTTTCTTTGTTTTCCACTGCCACCTGCATGCCATTCAAATGATTTGATTAGGTAAATGAAACATATTCTGTGAAACTTATTGACACACTTGTCATTATTGTACTTGAAAAGCACTTCTGAGGGGGGGAAAAGGACACTACTTTACAGATGAAACAGACCTTCCGGAAAGAATAAGGAACATAGAGACATACAAAAATAAATCTGAGTGAGCTTGTATGTGTTTGCAAACAAGGCTACCGAACTCCAGACCCAACATGGAATTGGCAATAGTGACATATCTAATAGAAGAATATATATAAAAAAAACAAAGTATATAGCAAGCTAAATAAAATACAATGAACTGGAAAAGCTTTCTACCAAGTAAAATATTTTCTGAATAAAAAAAATGACAATCAAAATTTTAATGGTTGGATACTAAAATGTACAATAAAAACCAGGACGCCAATATATGGAATGTGAGCCTGATCATAACGATGCATAACCTCAAGCATAACCCATAAGATAAAAATGGCATGAAATGAAGTAAAGCCAATAATCAAAAAATAAGGGGAAAACAGGGGAAATTTAAACTTGTTATACAGCACAGAACTACCACTTCATTCATAGTTGGTGACAAGAAAGCAACAAGAATAACACCAGCTGAAACCTTAGAAAATCCATAAATTACATGAATATGTGCATAAGTACCTTTCTGTCCTTTTCATTAGGTACGCAACCACTGTATTTTACAGTATTATTGCTGATTAACACCAGATTGTCAACTAGCTTCTCCTCTGGCAAAGGCTCCCACCTACTTTTAGATCGTCTAGGACTTTTTTTATACTTTGGAAATAAAGAGTCCTGGGCTGACGACAGTGAACTGCTGCACGAAATGTTAACAGATAATACTATTTGTCATACAATATTTGCACCACTTATAATTTGACATTCAGAAATGAATAAAAACTAATTATCTCAGGTTGGATAACATTTAAAAACATAGGTTCTTTTAGTGTACTTGTATAAAGGGGCAGCTCCTCTCATAATAATGGAGTAGGTAGTAAGGACCTCAAAAAATATTATCATATTACACATAATTTCTTTTTATAGTTTTATAATTGCTTTAGTAAATTAATGTCTTTTTATTTGTAGCATCTCTTAAAATCTAATCACTTCTAAATCTAATTGCTGTCATTTTTATATTTTTTGACCTCCCAAAAGTAGGCTAATTTCTGTCCATGCTTGAATATATTCCATTAAAAAAATTGGTAGCAGAAATAATAATTGTCAAACCTTGAAAATTAGCAAAAACCTGAAGCACCTGAAGTTTACACACATACAAGAATAACATGTCAACATACAAAAACGAGATAAACAGAAGGCAGCATACTCTTTATTGATCACATCTGCATCTGGCATTGGGAAAAGTGGTTCCATATCCCAATTTCGTGTGTTGAGAGTGCCATCAGCTGTTGCCTTAGTGATCATCTGAAAAGGAAGTTAATGAATATGACAAGATTATTGAACCAAACAGGCAAACAAAACCTAGAAAACTTATACAATTGATGGCAATAAAGATCAATAATAACACAAGCACAAAGTGCATAAAATTAAATATTTGTTATCCACATGAATCAAAAAGGACGGTGCATTAGCTAGTAGTCTAGTACTTGGCTGGCAGATGACCAGGATTATGGGCATAAGTGAGAAAAGCAAGTAAAAAGCATATTCCAATTTTCAGTTTATATAATTTTCAGAGCAAACATCAGAAAATAATTGTGTCCGTTTGCTGGCAAAAACTGCAATAATTTTCAGTAAGGCTCTTGCACACTGCTAAAAACACTAATACACCTGATTATTGCAGCATTGAGAATAATCCAAACTGGTTTTCAGTGGGTAATCTGAATTTTAAGCAATTTGCATATAAATCAGAAAAATGATCCTAAGTTTATATATCATTAGCTATACTTCAACTGTCTCATTTACCAAACACAAAAATCTGCAAAACTAGATGGGTGGAGCACACAAAATCTAGCCAATACATGAACAGCAGAATGTTTAGAACACTATATAAAAGGAATAATATATCTATATATTCTTCCGATATAAAATTAGAAAACTCACCTCCTTCATGACAGTCTGACATGCAGCCATTTGTTTATCATCTTTACAACGAGCCAAAGCTCTTTCAACATAACCACGCAAAGACTTGGGAAACATACCAGGCTGCAAACAAGAATAGTTCAATAATTATTAGAAGTTAATAATACAGTCATTATCATTAGGTTGCAATACCAACTTGATCTATGAAACAAATAAGCATTTAATCAACTTCTAATCAATGCTGCTACCTCAAAATTAGATTCTTAGCTCCAACTCATGCTATTTTGCTAAAGTCAAACCTTTGCATGAAAAATTTCAAAAACACTTTTGTTTCGAGTTTAGAAGTGACTAATATTATAAACAAGACAATAGTTATCAAGCATATTCCATATTGACATAAAAATTGGTCTTTTAAAGGATGTTTCCCTCATAACTAGGGATGAAAATAAGTCAAGCCTTAAATAGAGACATATTGGCCTGACCTATTTAATTAAAAAGGTCAGATTTAAACTTCTAAAAAAGCCTATTTATTTAAAAAGACTAGACTTTGACTTATAAAAAAAAATTTGTTAGGTAGATCTATTTATCTATATGATATAATTAAAAAGAATACGTACACACACACACACACACACACACATATATATATATATATATATATATATATATATATATATTACCTTATTAACAATATAATTAAATACATAAATTTGTAATACAAAAAATCAAATTATCAATATTTTTTTCATTTCAACTAAACTTAAACATTTTACATTCCCTGTTCATATGAAATTAAGAAATAGAAAATAGAAAATCTAGCATTCGCATTTTCACCAACTCTTTTCCCTCATCTTCAAAGTTGATTATTTAGAATATTCCAAATGAGATATATGGAATATCATTTTCACCTACTCTTTTCCCCCATCTTCAAAGTTGATTATCTAGAATATTCCAAATGAGATATATGGAATATTTAGAAAGAATTTGTTTTGAATATGATTATCTTCTTTCATTACACTTATGCGTCAGTGTACCTTAGTGTGCATGAGTTATTCCACTAATGTTAGTTTTTTTTTTTTAATTCTAAACTCTAAATTTTAATAATAATAGAATAAACTATTTTTTATAAAACCACTAGGGTTAGCCTAGTGGTTGGGTGGGGAAGGGTTGGAGTAATTAGAAGCATGAGACTTAGGTTCAATCCTCATTACGACCATCTTTGTAATCTTTCCTATCTTTACCCAAAAAAAAAACTATTTTTTATAATGCAAATTAAAAAAAGGCTCACAGATTTATAAAATAAACTATATATTCAAAGTCTGTTCTAACCTATTCCATCCCCTACTCAATATGTTGAGGGATTCGGTAGCTTTGCTTTGTATATTTTTTTTAATTTGTTCTTTATTGTGTGTTTCCCCCAATGATTTAAAAAAGTTCCGAAATGCAAAAATCATCCACTACAAAACAGTTTTGCCCCACGATGATACCGAAACAGAACAATATTGCAGACAGAACAAAATTCCCATGTATCAGCTGCAACAAAATGGTGTTACAGCCGCAACAAAGTTTGAAAAACACTGTTATATCCATAATAGAGATTTATTTCCCAAAAAAAGTTATTTTAAATGATGAATACAAAAATTGTACAGTTCCACCATTCACTCAAAGCCTTCGCAATTTCTTTTCAGATACCCAAGAAATTCATGACTTGTAACCCACTTGTGACTGCAATTGGCAGATTCATTTGAATGCGACCTTGTGGGGTGGCAGTGGGGGGAGATTCATGGCGTGGGTACATACATGTGTGGTTGTCTTGGGGCATAGGATTTTGGGAGGTGGAGAGGGATATATATGTGAAACTTGTGGCTTTGTGGTGGGTGGGAATTAGTGAAATGAAATGGATTTTTGACATATGCGTCGAAAATATTAAATTGGTTGAATGATTAATTATTTTAAATAACAAAACATTAATTATTCTTAATAGTTTATTTAGACTTTATTTATTCGAGGGTTGATTACATCTCATGACTGCAACAACCGCATAAGTTATTTTTAAATACTTATTAAATATTTTAATTTAAAAAATATTAGTTATAAGTTATTATAGACATTCACACCACTGCACCAACAGCAATCTTCATTGCAGAGTCTACAATATATATAATCGTGAAAACCTTAACGTGACAACAGCCTTGAACACAATTTAAAACCATTGTTTCCCCCTTTTACATTAAGGACTAACTTGCCCTCCTAACCCTCTGTAAATATCTTTTCTCAACTAATTTTTTATATATAAAAAAATCTTCCCAAACTTCAGCATGTTCAAACACTTAGTACAATGATATGTTTTCTAAAGAGAACAATGAAATATAAATAAAATAAATTGTCAGGATGATAAAAACTTTGTATGCACTATATATCGTAAAAATTCATTGAATACTATTGTTTGAGTCTCACCTTGAGTATAGAATTAGCAGCATCATTAGATGATACGTTCTCAGTTGGCTTTGGTAACGAAACAGCAATATATGCAGGCTTTGGAGCTGAACTGGTTGTAGAGCTATCTTTTTCGGCTTTGGGCTGTCCAAATGTCACATTTGAAGCAATTCGAGGATTTGTAGGAATTTGAAGTGTGCTTACCCGTTTTGCATCCAAAGATGGAGCACTTTGTACAGGTGCCAGGTTCACCTGTTGAGAGGGGAGAGGTGGAGGAGGCGGCAAAGGAAAGTACAAATTGGTTCCTTTAGAAGATACAGCCTTCTGTTGATCCTGAAATTTATCATAAGAAGATTTTAAATCCAAAGGACTTTGATAGTTTGGTTGAATAGGATTAGTTTGTTGAATCTGAGAACTTTGGGCCCCATGTTTCCAATAACCATCGTGATCACCGCTATTTACTGCGGCAGGCTGACCATCAAAAGAAACAAACATAAAATTAAAAAGTTAACTAACCCAGACTTAAAAAAATAAATAAAACCAACCAAATGCAACGATCTCATAGAACTTAAGCCAAACAAGATTAGATATCCAATACACTAAAATTGGAATTAAACAAAAACCATAACCTGAGCAACTTGACATGTATGAATAACAATTTATCCATTCTGTCAAGTCAAACATTCTAAGGAATATTCGTTTTTCCACACTTTTTGTCTGAAAGTAATCTTCAAACCTGAAAAGAAGGTATGGCAGAAGAACTGGACTCTTGCCTCCAATATGGTGGATATGATTGTGGAGGCTGGCTGCTGGGAGTTGCATAACCACTAGTAACTGCAGGAATAGGACAACCCAAAGTAGATGAACTTGTGACAGATAAGTTCTCCGTCCCTGGTGCACAGCTGACTTCTGTTTGGTTGTAGTAGTCTGCCCACTGTTTGTATTGTTGTTGATACTGCACTGATGTAGCCGCAGCACCAGAACTATAAGAACCACTGGAATCTGGGGTGTAATTGGTATATGGATGAGAAGAATAACTTCCATTGTTCCACATAGTCGCTTGATTTCCATATCCGCTGCTGTTATGGTAACCTCCAGTACTCTGAGGATCAGCAGGATTGTAATAAGTGCTTGAATAACTTGCGGATCCAGCATAAGACCCAGTATTCTGAAAGGAGGAAATAGGCTGATAAGGAGCACCTGTGTTTTGATATGCTCCTACAGGCTGTGAATAGGTATGATTAGGTTGCTGCTGATAGTTGTTATAGTAGCCCGAGTATCCCATGCTGCCATAACCATATGGATTAGAAGAACTTGGGTATGATGCGTATGCATTGTAATCTTGGGTTACATTAGCTGTTCCCAAATTTGATGAATTACCAGCAACTGATGATACATTTTGACCATCTTGAATGCTTCTCCCAGGCGGCTGTGGATGTTGATCATACTGGTAGGTTGTATTAGAGTAAATTCCATTTCCTGTAGAGCTGTGAACAGTCCATGATACAGCTTCAGACCCAGTTGTAGTGGGAGCGTACGAAGTTGGATGGTGTTGGATAGCATCAACGTGTCGATTCTACAAAAGAAAGAGATTGTGAGTTATGTTTAACGTAAGTATACACAATTGAACCATGCATGCATTCAGTAATCCAAGGGTGAGATGGCAATCAGGTAAAATTATTTTCAGGCGTAGAAACAATAAAAATTAAACAGATATCCATTTACACCTATAGTCATCGATAGTACACAAAGGGGATTCACCATTTAGCATACCCTTTTTTTAAAAGATAAGTGTTTCATACAACAGGCTCAAAAACATCTCCAGAAAATACTTACGATTCATCAGTATCTTATGGATCACAAATTTAAAATATGCAAGGTTTAGATGTAGAATAATTAATCAACATTAGTACATCACACATTCAAGCTCATATTACACCAAACAACACTGCTAGATTCACAAACTTCGCCATAAATATAAGCATATCCAAACTACTACTTATTGCAACACAATAGAATCATGCTATTCGGGTTACCTCGAATAGATGTGGCTCGGCAGGAGCTAAGGTCTCGGTATTACTTCCTTCGTTGGCCATCTGGCAAAAACCCTACCAAACAAGAAAAACAAAACCGCGTGATTCAATCGAAACAAAACCCTAATCAGTTGATAACAAATCGTAACAGTGGAAAGAAAGGTACCTCGGAAAATCTCAGCAACCCAATGGGGAAAAGATCATTGCGGGCGAATGAGGAGAGCAGGTAGGAATGGGAGGAAGCAGAAAAAGCAAATTGGGGAGAAGAACAAAAATTAACGAAACGCAAAAAATAAGGGAAAAGAAAAGAAAAACATGTAGCAATATATCTACGAAATAGTAAGAGGGAGAGGGAAACACAGATTGAAAGTTAAGGACTTTGCAGTAAACGTAAAAAGGGGCGAAACGGAGAGATTGGTGTGTGGGTTTGAGTTGTGAGGAGAAAATAAAAAAGATTGGAAGAAATAGAATTCAGGAATCACGAACGAGTGTGCATTGGTGGGGTCCTTCCATGCCGCTATAGCAATATCAATTCTCTTTGCTTTTTGCAAATATTATATGCTTAATTAACATTATTCTTTCAAATAATAATAATAATATTACTGTGTAAAATTAATATCTTATACCATTATTATGAAATTTTACCACTTTGGCTAGTTAGTATGGGTCGTTTAGGGTTTATAAATAGATTCTAGTTGTTGGGTTTATTCATTTTTAATATTAATTATTTTGGTAAACTACCGGTAATCTTTATATTTACTAAAATTATTTTTCACTTTTACCTCTTTTCATCTGTTAACTTATGTTTAACATTAACCTTCATCCTCACTGAGCATTTACTCCATGTTGATTCCCTCACCGATGAACCTTCCTTTAAGAAAATTAACTTCTCCAACAAGAAAATGACAGAAGTTGAAGAGCAAACTTTCTATCCATAAGATCGGATTAATAAGTGCATGTTTGGCAACTTTTTTGCCTGTTGATGCAGATGGGATATTACGTTTTCTCAAATAAAAAATCAAAAAACTATATTTTATAAAAAAAAAATATACAACACTTATACATAATTACATTATACTTAATCAAATAAAATTGGTATATGATTGTTGTTATAACAACTCGACAAGACTTTACACTGATACATAACATCAGAACAAATCATAACACACGGCATGAAAAAAAAAAAACTTCTATTTATAACTTTTATTAGTATCATTTTCGATTCTCATGGATAAAAAACTTTTATTAGTATCGTTTTCGATTCTCATGGATAAAAAAATAAAATGAGATATATCTCGCTAATATTTAGTAAAAGTCTTTTTAATGCAAAAGTAAGAAAAGTAAATTTAAACCATACATCTATACAATCTTTTCAAACACAAGGACATTACAAGAAGAAAAAAATATGAATTTTCATAGCTTATTCATAACAATAGTTGGTAAAATGGACTACTTGACCTATTAAGAGCTAGTTCGATGTGGATCAGAAGTTACAACCAACAAAACCTAAATTTGATTCAAGACAAATGTTATATACACTTTTCATTTTAATAGAGACTTGGATTAGAGTGATTTTGTGATATATATGATTTGTGGTGGATAAGATTACAAGAATTTTAAGATTTATGAATTCCTCGTACTCACGCTTAACTCCACCAAGACCCTTATGTCATTGTAGTTGACTCTACAAGATTGATGATGAGATTGTTTGTATATAAGTCAAAAATGTTATGAAAAATTCTTATACTAAAAATAATAAAATTTGGTAGAAAAACTTTCAAAAACATTTATGAGCTCGTATTTAAACAAACTCATTATGAGTGTTGAAACTTTCAATGATCACATCATAATCGCCATAATCATTCTGACAACAAAACTTCTCTTATTTATACCCTTAATTTACTCTCTCTTGATTCTTCAAAAGGGTGTTGCTTACTTTATTTTAGTTATAAAATTATTTTCCTAATTTAAAAAAATCTTATTTAAAAAATACTAGATATGTCTTTTCCTAATTTACTCTCTCTCTCCTTAATAGATATGTCTCTCTTTTCTATTTTTTTTTTCAAAATTTTCTTAAATATTATATTAATTTATTATTTTAAAAAATAATTTTTTATTTTTAAAATCAATTTTTTCATTCACCTCATCTCCCTTCACTTCTTTTCTTTTGCTATTTTATCCCCTCCAATCATTATTATCTTTTTACTTTTTATTTTATCTTTTCTTTCCAATATAAAAATACACACACATATAATTAATATATATATATATATATATATTAAAATTATTTTAAAAAAATAATATAAAATTTATAACACAATTATATAGTTTAAAAAAATGGGCCCTTTTTACTCATAAACTATAATAATTGTCTGTACAATCAAGATCTAAGATCGACTTTAATCATCTTTATTATTTTTTAAATCTAATTTTTTCATAATTAGCTAGCATTCTTCAAACAAATAAACCTATAAGATTCAATGAATCTACTACCATTTACATACATGCGTGAGAAGTAGATATGTGGTAAAAGTTTAGTGAGACACAATATCAAACTCACATGCCAATGTCATTCCTTCTTTAAGAACGTATCCTCTCAATTTTAACATAACTAGAGAGTGTCTAGTTTAAGTAATATACATCATTAGATTACATAAACGATATTAATCTTACCATGTGATGCACCATTTGACTCGTGTGTAATTTTTATTTTCTTAAATTCTCTCTTTAAACGATGTATGATGTGACAAGATTATTACCAGTTATATAATCAAATGGGTATATTTTAATTAAATCAAACCGTCTTTAGTATTGTTAAATTTGAGAGGATGCATTCCCTTGTTCCTCCTTGTCAATGGCGTTGAATAACAGTTGGTCCTGACTTTTTCACCTTCTTCAACCATTCACCGACCACCAACAAAAATAACCTGCAACATCTTTAAAATAAATTTCCTAAAATATAAGAAACACTATCATAAGATATAACATAACATCTTTTACAACCTTATAACATAATATGAAAGAAACAGCAAATACATTCATTATATATTGGCAAATTATTCAAACACACTACAAGAATAAGCAAAAGAGATACATGCATCGCAGTTGACATTTTGTTTGTGGTTTTTTCTACTCTCACCCACATAGCATTCTATTATATATATTTGAAATTTTGTTGCACTAAATAATTTTTAAGTTAGACTTAAATTAATTGAAATAGGTAAAATGGAATGGAATAAATTAAAATACGATCGATGGTTAATCTCGCTCCTCTCCCAAATTGAGTTAAAAAAAAAAAACGATAAAACAAGGTAAAATAAGATTTATAAATTTCCATTATATTCCATTCTCATTTTATTATTTTTTTAAACTATAATATTAAATATGTGGACAACTTAATTAAAAACACACGTTGTTATTATTTATTTCAATTAATGTCGGTTATTAATGCAAACAATAAAACATAATATCATTATATTTCATTATCTTCTATTTAATATTCTCCCATCAATTTAAAGATGTCTTATGGGGCAAATATTTTTTTTAATGAGTTAAAACTATTATTTTTTCATGGGGCAAATAATTTAAGTTGACTTTGCATTTCATTTTTTACCTTTACATAGATGAAGATAATGACAAAATCACATATCGCACCCATACATGGAATCTTTTTTGATAAATTATATTACGCCTGACATTGTGGGAAAAAAATTATTGACTCTCTTCATGTGTCATTTTGATTTTTTAATATTAATAAAAAAAAAAAGCCAATGAATAAATGAAAAAAATATAAATTTTACAAAATTAACAGTGTTATTAATTTTCTTTACTAAAAATAATGTATCGTAACAAAAACTTTTTAAATAATAATATTAGGGATAAACATTAAAAAAGTTAATTGATACTACATTAAAAAATTAAAACAATAATTATTTAGGACCCATTTTTTCTTATTACACAAAAAACAAAAGAGTACTTAATTTGTCTTTATTAGACAACATAAAATCTCATTATCTCTCTATTTATATCTCGTTATAATTATATATAAGTAAATTAAGTATCAAGGTGTTAACTCATGATTGAGTATAGTGTGTAAGTTATGATAACTCCTTTCTACTAAGTTCGATTTCTTAAGATAAAAATAAAATTAAATTAAGCATTTTTATTAAAAAAAAGAGAGTAAATTAAGTTAAAAAATATGTCATTTGATGTTATTAATGTTATATTTTTTATTGCGATTTAATTTGGCTTTCAATTTTTATTGTAATTTTTCAAATTAAAACAAATTTAACCATACATAATACTTATATCGAATTTTCTTTTACGTATCATCATGTAAATTTTATTTTTCTAACCTAAGTAGAAGTTATAAAATGGGCAAACATGTCCTATATTTTTTTTTTGTGTGTACTGTAATTAACATATTTTAATATTTTTATTCATTATTTAATATTTTTTCAATTTCATAATAAATGTCATATAAGATTGTTTTACACATATTAAGAATAACTAATAAATAAATAAAAGAGAATAATAATTTTATAAAATATTCTTTGCTATAATTTGAAAATTGAATTTAGTATTAATTTTTTTAATAACATTTATATACTATACTCAGTCAACTGAGGCAGGAGTTATGAGTATTGTAAGCCCCATTAATACTATATTCAATTTTTATAGATAAAAAATAAATGAGTCGAGGCAAACTTGCTAATATTTAGTAAAAGTTTTTTTAATGTGAGAGTGAGAAAAAGTAAATTTAGACCATACATCTATACACAAGGAGATCACAAGAGAAAAAAAAAAAAAAACACTATCATGAATTTTCAAAATTACTATTTCAAGGTTGGTAAAATGAACTATTTAGCCTATTCATAGTTAGTCTAATATAGGTTACAAGTTGCAACAAATTAAACTAAAGGCTCGAATTTAATTTGAGACAAATGTTGTACGTACTTTTCTTTTAATACATACATATCTCTTTTCAATTTTTTTCCCAAAAATTTCCTTAAATGTATTTTTAATTTATTTTTTAAAAAAATTTACTACTAAAATCTATTTTCTTCATTCATCTCCTTTTTCCCACTCTTTTCTTTTACTACTTTATCCCCCTCCAACCACTCTTTTTTTTAATGATTTTTTCTCTCCAACATTTTAATACATTCATGGGTTTAACTGTTTTTAAATCCTATTTTTTTTACTCTCAAAATCATTTGTTAAACCATGATTTTATTACCAATCTTTAATATTGCATACATTCATTTAGTAAAAGGTTGTGAATTTTTTTTAAGACATCATTTTCAAAAGTGTAACGCCTGATTCTAACGCCCAATTTATATAATAATAATTATATATTTTCTTATATAATATTTTCACAATTATATCGTTAACAATATTTTTTTTAATAAAGATAAAGGTAAAGAACAATCATATTTTGTGAATTTAATACATGATATATCGTTCTAAAATATTTACAATAATGTATTATTTTATACAATATATTTTTCTTTCACTTTTATTATAATATTTACATTGATAGTGAAAATAAATTTACAAAAAATTGTAATAGATTTATCAAATAGCCTCCACATTCCAATTCCTTCCAAGGAAGACAACAACTATAACACCTGCAAAATGACCTGGAATCCAAAGTAGATCCATCTATTTTGTAATATATTTAATTTATAAAAACAAATAAAAGAGAGGAGTAAGAACAATATCCAATAAATACAATAATTCAAAAGAATAAACAGAATTATTTATAATCAATATTAAACATATATATATATATATATATGTATATATATAAATATAAATATATATACAACTCATATATTAGATTTTCATGATACAATAAAATTTGAATTATACTTGTAGTGACTAGTCAGGATAAATGAACATCATCAAAATATCAACCAATAAAAAGATATTTCACCTTAACCAACAATAGGATATTTCACCTTCATTCTTTACTCATTTAAATCCCCAAGGTCAAACTTCCAGCTACAAATAATTCAAACTTTATCTTCTATGGTCATAGAACAATATTTATCTTCATAAATACGTGAAGAAATAACAACAAAACGAGTCTAAGATATCACAACTATAACATAGTTGATTATAGTCTATAAATATATTTACAATAAATATATCTATGTAAAAAGAATATATTAAGAATACCAATGATATAAATAAAATGACAATCATTATAAAATAATTAAACATTATAAAAGATGAACACCTTAATAATTATTATAGACAAAAAAAATCAAAGGTTAAGCAAATAAATGAGGTTAGGGATACCTCACTAGATAAATGTAGCAAGAAAATAACATAAATAAATAACTAGTAAATAAAATTTTAAAGGAACTCGTATGCTGTGTTTTTTTTGGCCGGATTTGATAAGATAATTCTGGGTATAATTAGTACATGTTGAGTTTCACCACCACGTAAGCAATTGGGCACTAGCAATTGGGCACTTGAGTTCCACGTAAACAATTGGACATAATTAGTACATGTTGAGTTTCACCACCACGTAAGCAATTGGGCACTTGAGTTCCAAGTAAACAATTGGATTTACAGTGAGAGACAGATATAGGATTCGAACCCAGTACCAAACATTTAAAGTCCTTAAACACAAGAAGTGAAACCACTGAACCATTTTATTTTATGTGTCTATAACATCATGTAAATTTATAATAAGTTATTTCTCATGGACAATATTTATAATGTAATTAGTTAGCACACACACACACACATATATATATATATATATATATATATATATATATATATTATTAATCTTACTGAACATAAAATTTTATAGAATAAAACACTATTTATTTATACTAATTAATTCAATTATTTATTTAATATATATGTAATTATATTAAATAGTTTGTTATGTAATTATAATATTATAATTATCTATAATATCATTGGATATATATGTATTTATATATTTAAAATATTATTAAAAATATGAATTATAACTAATTCTAAAAATAATAATACAACCATTTTATTTATTTTAAATAAGGTAATTGAAATTTAAAAGAAGTATTATTTTAAGAATATATATATATATATATATATATATATATATAATATTAATAATGTATTACAAATTTAGAATATTACAATTCTTCCCCCTCACAGAAATTTCGTCCTCGAAATTTTTATTGCTTAGAAATAAATAAGGATAGTTTTTCCTGATTTTATCTTCCAATTCCCACGTAGCATCTCTAGTAGCATCATTCCAGATGACCTTTACCAGTGAAATCTGTTTGCCTCTCAACTGCTTGATTCTCCTGTCTGTGATCTGTACAAGCATTGTTTCAAATGTAAGGTTATCCTTTAACTGTACTGTATCAGGAATTATTACATGAGATGGATCAGAAATATATTTTCTTAATTGAGACACATGAAAAACATTGTGAAGATTAGAAAGAAAAGGAGGTAGAGAAATTTGGTAAGCAACAGGACCTATTTTTCTGAGAATTTGATAAGGACCAATAAATTGAGGTGTGAGTTTCTTTGATTTCATTACCCTACCAATTCCAGTTGTTGGTGTAACTTTCAAAAATACATGATCACCTTCTTGGAATTCAAGAGGTCGTCTTCTTTTATCAGCATAATTTTTCTGCCTGCTTTGAGTTGTTCTCAATTTTTCTCGAATCATTTTGATCTTTTCCGTGGTTTGTTGCACCAATTCAGGACCCAAGATTAAATTTTCTCCTGTCTCAAACCAACACAAAGGAGTTCGACACTTTCTCCCACTGTCATGTTTCCTTGTTTTAACTGCATATATTCTATTTCTTTAGCCCTCCTAACATCATTAGGAAAATATTTTTCAAAAAATTTGGCTCTAAATACTTCCCATGTAATGATTATTCCTCCTCCTTCTAATAATCTCCTGGTACTATCCCACCAATATTCTGCTTCTCCTACTAACATAAATACTGCATAGTTTACTTTTTGGTTATCCGGACAGTTCATAGCTCGAAATATTTTTTCTATTTCTTTAATCCATAATTCAACTTTTTCAGGATTATATCCTCCATCGAATTGGGAAGGTTTATTGTTTCTAAATTCTATTAGTCCCTGTGACTCCCCCATTCTTTCCGGTTGTTGATTTCTTAACAAGGCGGCAACCATGTCTCTAATAGCCTGCACAGCCTCAGTCAGTTCTGTATTTCTCCTTCCTGCCATCTGAAATTTATAGATTAGTTTTTATACTAGAAACATGATTAGCGCATTTCCCCAAGTTACACATGGAACGTTGCTCTGATACCACTAAATGTAACGCCCGATTCTAACGCCCAATTTATATAATAATAATTATATATTTTCTTACATAATATTTTCACAATTATATCGTTAACAATATTTTTATTTAATAAAGATAAAGGTAAAGAACAATCATATTTTGTGAATTTAATACATGATATATCGTTCTAAAATATTTACAATAATGTATTATTTTACACAATATATTTTTCTTTCACTTTTATTATAATATTTACATTGATAGTGAAAATAAATTTACAAAAAATTGTAATAGATTCATCAAATATAGCCTCCACATTCCAATTCCTTCCAAGGAAGACAACAACTATAACACCTGCAAAATGACCTGGAATCCAAAGTAGATCCATCTATTTTGTAATATATTTAATTTATAAAAACAAAGAAAAGAGAGGAGTAAGAACAATATCCAATAAATACAATAATTCAAAAGAATAAACAGAATTATTTATAATCAATATTAAACATATATATATATATATATATATATATATATATGTATATATATAAATATAAATATATATACAACTCATATATTAGATTTTCATTATACAATAAAATTTGAATTATACTTGTAGTGACTAGTCAGGATAAATGAGCATCATCAAAATATCAACCAATAAAAGGATATTTCACCTTAACCAACAATATGATATTTCACCTTCATTCTTTACTCATTTAAATCCCCAAGGTCAAACCTCCAGCTACAAATAATTCAAACTTTATCTTCTATGGCCATAGAACAATATTTATCTTCATAAATACGTGAAGAAATAATAACAAAACGAGTCCAAGATATCACAACTATAACATAGTTGATTATAAATATATTTACAATAAATATATCTATGTAAAAAGAATATATTAAGAATATCAATGATATAAATAAAATGACAATCATTATAAAATAATTAAACAATATAAAAGATGAACACCTTAATAATTATTATAGACAAAAATAATCAAAGGTTAAGCAAATAAATGAGGTTAGGGACACCTCACTAGATAAATGTAGCAAGAAAATAACATAAATAAATAACATAGTAGTAAATAAAATTTTAAAGGAACAAGGTTCTCCTCCCCCTTACCTTAAAATTGTAGATTTATCACTCGTAAGATAATTCTGGGCAGAATTAGTACATGTTGAGTTCCACCACCACGTAAGCAATTGGGCACTTGAGTTCCACGTAAACAATTGGATTTACAGTGAGAGACAGTGAGGGAACTTTTATCTTTTCTAAATTTTAATTGATTTATAAAAATATGAGATTATATAGGATTCAAACCCAGTACCAAACATTTAAAGTCCTTAAGCACAAGGAGTGAAACCACTGAACCATTTTATTTTATGTGTCTATAACATCATGTAAATTTATAATAAGTTATTTCTCATGGACAATATTTATAATGTAATTAGTTAGCGCACACACACACACATATATATATTTATTTATTTATTAATCTTACTGAACATAAAATTTTATAGAATAAAACACTATTTATTTATACTAATTAATTCAATTATTTATTTAATATATATGTAATTATATTAATTAGTTTGTTATGTAATTATAATATTATAATTATCTATAATATCATTGGATATATATGTATTTATATATTAAAAATATTATTAAAAATATGAATTATAACTAATTCTAAAAATAATAATACAACCATTTTATTTATTTTAAATAAGGTAATTGAAATTTAAAAGAAGTATTATTTTAATAATATTTATATATATATATATAATATTAATAATGTTGTATTATAAATTTAGAATATTACAAAAAGCATGACTTCTTAATTTTACGATGAAATTATTGATTAAAAATTATATTTTTTTGTTATCACCATTTTAAAACTATATTTTATGGTTATAAAAATATACTTTTATAAAGTAGTTTTAAAAAAAATATATTTACTCTTTTGAAAAAATAATTATTGAAAGTACTTTCTAAAATATTTCAAAAAATATTTTTTAAAAATATATTTCTATCTTTCAAAAAGTATATTTTTTTTCTTCCAATTTGCAGTGATTGTTTAAGCATACTTCTAAATAGTATTATCTAGAAGAGTAAAAATATGCTTCTAATAAGTATTGTTTACAAGATTAAATATATTTCTCTTTCGAAAAGTATTTTCTAGAAGTACATTTTTTGTTTTTTGAAAAGTATTTTTCAAAAGTATATATTTTTTTCTCTTCAAGAAAGTACTTTTCTAAAATAGGTATTTAAAAAACAAATAAAGAAAAAAGAAAAAGGTAAGATGGTATATTTAATAGATGGTAACAAAAGCCTTAATTTGATCTTCTAAATTGATGTCCATGTTTGACTTTATATAGGCCGCTTCTAACTTTTTGTTAGTTTTTCCCCCAAAATTCAAAATAAATAATTAGTTTTAGGTTCAATAGCATTTTTGACCCCTTAAGTATCACATTTATGCAGCTTTTGTCTCCTAAATATAAAATGGACGAATTAGGTCTATTGAGCATTACAATTATGTAATTTTAGTCCATTTGTCATTTTTTTTGTTAAAAATCTAACAATTTTTATTGATGTGACACTTACATGTGACATAACACTTGGTTAAGTAGAGATACAAAAATCAACATTAGATAATGATGTGTAATTGTGGATATTAACGTTACAAAGTTGTTAAAATATAAAGAATGAGAATTGTACCCCCTCATTCACTACTTCCAAAATATACTTAGTCATTAAACAAGTAACTTTTGGTAAAATTATTTCACTCAATAATTTATGATATATGTTAAATTTCAACGATTCAATTATTAAATTAATTTTTTTAATACTTAACAATTTTTAATGTATAAATCAAGTTTATAATTTTCTTAAAAACTTGAAAATTATATACTTTGTTATATTAATTCAAATTCGCTATATAAATTCAAATCAACATATAAAATACTTTTATGTTATCTGTCAATTTAAATTAATTAAACAAATTATCAAATAATTTTCTTAAAAAATTTGTTGATTTGATTTATGTATTAAATTTTTTTAATTTAAAGATTGGATCATTGAAATTTCACATACACCATAAATCGTTAAGTAAAATAACTTCATCAAGAATTACTTTTAAAATAATTTGATCATTCATATATATATAAATATATATATAATTAAAATCAACATTATACATACATTTATTACTACTTAAAAATATTGTTGATAAATTAATACCGATCATATTATTAATGTATTAATATATTATTATACTTGAGAGACTAAAATCACTTAATTATTGTACTTGAAGAAAAAAAAATGCAATTAAACTTTCTTTTTATTGATATACTTATTTTAATATAATAAACCCTATTTCTATATTTAAGAAAAAGATAAGAATTTGTCTATAAATAAAATACCAAAGTTCTATAATTTATCGGATGAGGCCAAACTTGTCTACATAGACGTTTAGGATTTGATGTGACATACCCACTTAAAAAGTCGTTTAACTTTTCAAAATCTCACAATAAACTATGATCAATATTTATTCTTGTCACTTGTATCAGAAAGACTTTTCACTCTATCTATCATGGATAAATTACGCCGGTGGTACTAACATCAAGAATTGATAAAATCTAAAAACAGAGAAAATTACATTCTGAACACATTTAGGTCAATATTAGTTTGTACTCATGCAGTCGTGCATTTTGACTTGACTAATGCCTCCATTCACATTTCGAGGAACAATAAACATTATCTTTGAGTAGTAACTCTGAAATTCATGGTAGTTTATTTTCTTTTTCTTCGGACATCCTTGAGTCCAGAATGAAGGAGAACACTTGGGAGAAGTTCTACCATGCAATATATAATATGGGAAACAAAAGCAGTCTTTTTTATGAGGAAGGTGGAGTATCTTGTATTCTTGTTCACGTTATTTGGGCGGAAGAGAATGTTCATTGATCCAATAAAGATGCAAGCTATCCATGATTGGCCAAAAGAATTGGAATTCCAATAACAGGCGACAAAACAACAACTACCCATGCCTTCTTCCTCTAGCTAACCAGGAGGAAATCGCAAGTCATTACCAAATGAAGATATCAATAAAGGTGTCTGAACAGTGGACACATGGCAATAGGCAAACAATCTCTTGTACTCTTGTAACAACCTTACTATGAAGGAAAGACAAAGAATCATAGCTAGGCAGGCCGAAAAGAACAGGGTACAGTACACCGTCTGTCTGTAATGACATCGTGTTATAAATTACCTTCATCCTATGTCAGCAAGATCCAGCTAGCTTGGAACCATGATTTCGTGCCATACTCAATGTATCCAACTCACGACTTATTCAATATATTTTTCTATACACCCACACTTTCTGTTTCCATAACGTACTGCAGTTGTACTTCGAAGTCTCTGTTGAGTGTGAAATGTATGACGAGACTAAATGTAGGCTGCAAATTTAATAAAAAACATAAATAGTTTCAACTAATTTATTTGTCCACTTAATGTTGTTCCATCATCTTCAGCATCCAATTCTTGTTCCACACCTTTGACCTGTAAATGCAGCAAGCAGCATTCAATAATGTTTCTAGTAAATATATTATAAATGAGTTATTCATATAAAATGGAATTCATTTTATTAATGCAGCTTGAAAAAAATTCAATGATCAGCACTATTTTCTATGTATTAGAAAATACAAACTAAGCAAATAGAATAAACAATATATGCAATGACAGTGTAATTTTTTTTCTTTCTAATGTCATCCCAATTACAAACCATCATATATCATAAATTTGTTGACTTTTATAATAACTATTTTAAAAGTCGTACCAATAATAAATTTTGATTGGTTACAGACATAGTACATCTATTAAAATCAAATAGATACTATGACACATTATTGGTAAAGATTTGGACTATGCATAATCTGTGGAATAGGTATGTGTAATCCATATTCCACAGCTTAGATGTAGTCGCATAAGACAATAATAGCAAATACAATTCATGGTGAAGGATGACCCAGTGTACAAGGCTCCTAGCTGGTGGCATCCAAGGAAGGTAGATATATGCAACCTTACCCCCACAGCAGATAGATTGTTTCCAAGATTTGAACCCATTACCTCCAGATCACAAGGCAGAATTGAATCGTTGCACTAAGTCTTGCCCTTTAAAAAGGGCTGACCTATTGACCTACTACATGAGGATCCCGCTAAGTGGGGTCTATGGACAGTAGATGTACATAACCTTGGTCCAACAAACGGAGAGGCTATTCCAGGAATTGAACCTGTGACCTCTAGGTTAGAAGGCAACAAATTTATCCTTTCACCAAGGTTTGTCCTCTTATGGCTCTATCTAATTCAAAAGGTGTACAATATAATTAGCAAATTTTACAATTTAATTTGATTGGTCTCCTAACTTTACCACTGAAATATGGACTCAAACTAGATTAACTTGGGAATATGCATAGAACATACAAATAATTTCAAATGCTAAAGGAAGATAGTTCTTAAGATTCTAACCAATTCCCCTATCATCGAGTATAATGAAAACAATAAATGCATTACGCTCATCACAAAAAGATATTGCCAAACTTGTTACCTCAGGAACATAATGCATCAGCATATTTTCAATGCCTGATTTCAGAGTCACTGATGAACTTGGGCAGCCACTACATGCCCCTTGCATTTTAAGTTTCACTATACCAGTATCTCTGGAAAAAAGCACAATATAAAATACAATTCAGTAAAAATATCAGTTAGATAATTGACCCAAGTATTAACAATTAGTTCTGACAGAGTCAATAACAGCTCTGTTGATAATTAGTTGGATTGACAAAGGATTAGTTAGTTAGAACAGTGTGTACAAAGCAAATAAAGAAATGGAGGGACATAATATAATGGATGTTGCAGATTAGGAATAGGGATTGGGAGGGGAAGTCATGACTCCAGAATTTCCTGGGACTCTAAGGTATATATGTTTTTGTACTACCACTTTCCTACGGATTGGACAATAAAGTTAATCTTTAACCATCTGTTTTCCTACTTTTCTGATCCAGTTCTATCATAGTCAATTCATAAATATACCCATGCTCTCCCTAAAGATTGTCATAAAAGTGTTTCAAAACCAAAATAACAAAAATTTAAAAGGTACTCACGGGTCAAAACCTCGATACTCAATGTCCCCACCATCATCTTGCACTGCCGGTCGAATTCGAGTCTCCAACAGTTCCTTGATCATGGCAACTGTTTCAGAATCATCCTGCATGGAAACAGGTTAGCTCACCATTTAGATTTTGCCTTCTCAAACTTCCTATGCACTCAATGAATAAGACAAGAAAAGACAAATCTAATACTCCAGGAAACTTGGACCATTTTACAAAACCATAAAAATACTGTTTGAACTTTTACTAAATTAATGTGATTAACTAAACTTATTAGAGTACACCACATAGCACAAACAAAGTCCCAATCAAGTTTAAGTCCTGTGTATGTGTAACCTATAGTGACATTAACGCAAACCTATATTAAGTGAACTACATCACTGCGAAACTCTAATTCTGATAAGTGAATGGTCAAAAAAAAAAAAAAAAAAAAAGCTAAGAAACCGCATCAAAATTTTGCCTCTACGAATTATGCAGAAATGCTTACCTGGTGAATAGCTGTATCCTTAGCAGCGGCAGCTTGAGAATCCAAAAAGAGAGGCTGAGCGGAGGAGTAGAAGTCCATAATCGCAGCGAAGATTTCAGGCTTGAGGAATTCCCACGCGCCGTCTTCCGATTTGGTAACGGTGACGAAATCGGATCCAAAGAAAACGCGCGTAACGCCTGCACACAACAACAACAACAACAGAAAAATGAGAACGAAACCCTAACGAGAAGAAAAAAGCGAAGGAAGGAGAAAAAGAGACCGTCGATTGCGAAGAGCGATTTGGCGAGAGGAGAGTTCATGGCGGAGCGAGGGTTGGGGAAGTCGGCGCTTCCGACTTCCATGACGGGCTTGCCGGGGTAGAACATCAGCGAGGAGGGATTCGGCGTGGCCTGCGTTTGGATGAACATGCTCCTCCGTTGGCCGGTGGAGAATCGAAACGGAGGCGCGCGCGTGGCGGAGGAGAAAGCATTGCGGTGAAACGACGGCGTTGCGCTGGGGCCGCGGGGGATGAACACCGCACTCTGCGTTGCTCGTTGGAATGGAACACGCGCTCGTCTCGCTAGTCGCCAAACGGTAGCACCTCTCATGCTTTCGTTACCGACTCCAATCACTCCTTTACCTTCAATCTTCTTGCTATGGTTATACCTGCGTTCGTGCTTGTGCCTGCTTCGTATCCTAAATATTACTTCAACTAACAAATGGGTTTTCTAAATTCTAACACTTCTTTTCAATCATTTTTATTTATAATTAAAAATTCATTAAGAATTATAAAATCAATTGGAGATATCTAAAATATTTATTTATTTATTAAGATACGTGAGTCATTATTATATTTATATTTACTGTTTATTAATAGAATTGAGAGACTTTGTGTCTCTATTCAAAATAAAATAAAAATAAAAATTAAGTAATAAAAATATGTTAATTTAATTAGTGTTACAATTAGTTTATTAATTTTAAATTTTTAAATTTGATTAAAAAATATTATTTTTTATAATTTTTGTAAAATAAAAAGATATAATAATTAATTAAATATAGAGACCAAGATAATTATTAAAAAGGGTATTTCTTTTATATATTAATATAGATTTTATTTAAAAAATTTTTTTAAAAATATTATTGTAATATACAAATATTTGTGTGTTCATTTTTTGTCTCCTTTAACACGTATTTTGGATCCCTTCCTTTTTTTTAATGCATGAAATTTCATTAATCTAAAGTAAGGAGTTTGTTTTAGAAATTGATTACAAAAAATAATTGTCAAGAATTTAACAATTACATAATTAATCTTACATATTTATTTACAAATTTGGTAGTTATTACTTGAATCAATAGTTATAGTTTCTTGAGGTTAAATCGTTCTCATCCCTTTAATGTTTAAGAAAATCTTCGTTCATATTTATTAACTTTGTGACTAAGACAAAGTTTGAAAAAATGTTTTCTTCCTAATTATATTAGTTAATTTAAAGGTATATATAGGGAGAGTGAAAACATATTTGCTGCCTCTTGCTACAACATGGCTTCAGTCACTAATTATATCCATGTAATCATAGATAAATTCCTGAAAGGGAAAATATATAACTCCATCGTCACTTTATTTTCCTTTTTCAGTTTACCTTGTTGAACTGAATTTCACGTGATACTACAACTAACAGTTTTGAGTTTATTTTGAGAAGTACATGCAACATACACTTGCATAAAATCTTTAGAAAGTAATTTTCCTGTGAAGCTATCATTGATTTCACATTTTTAACTATTTGGATTTAGGTTTTTAGGTCCAAAATCACACTACTAGTTAACACTTAACAGAAATACAGATAAGTCCAACTCGCTGAGAACTACTTAAAAATGGGTAGACAGTAGACACTACCAACAGTACGACGTTTCTATTAAGACGTATTTTCGACTTTAGTTTCTGCTTCATTTTAATAGTGTTGTTATTACTCTACTGTAAAGAACAGATATGCTTAATTTTAACAAGACAAACTGCAATTCAAAAAATTCTTACTTTTGGATTGCCGTGTGAAACTCGCACACATACCAATTAGGGAAGTATCCTATAAATCAAGGTAGTTTTAATAAGTCAGACATTAGCACTAATATCATTTTAAATAATTGTAAAAAATTAGCATGAAACCCACCCTTGTCATAAATAAAAAGCCCAAATTAACATTATGGACAGCACAATAATTATTGCTCGTAGATGTCACCCTAAACCCTAACCCTTAAGTATATGTTACGACGTTACAATCGTCACCGTAGAACATGCAGTAAATTGATATATTTACTTCTTCCAACACGTTATTTTTCTGCAATTAATATACCTTATTTTAGTACTTCCATTGAATATGTTTTTTGTCTTGATGTCTATGTATATTTGGCAGATTGAATAACCGTATGCTGGTAGGAATAGGAAAACCCAAAAACGTCATTCATTCCAGTAAATTATTAAAACCGACAGTGACTTTTTTATTTCCCCAAACATGCACATTAGCCTCCATAAGTTATATCTTCCGTGCCACACTGAAGTGAAGTCCCCAAACCTAATTTTATTTGTTGAGCAACTTCATTTCACAATTACTTCTTCCACTAAAATCTGGCCACACTTGATGCATGCTTTTACAATCATTGCTTCATTTCGATTAAATGGGCTTAAAAACTAAATCTAGGTAGAGTAAGGAAAAGGAGCATTAATATTATTATAATCTAATCTAATTCTGTAGTTGAAAAACCTGCAAATATAAATACCAGAATCCTCCAACATCCCGCAGGAGGCTTATATATAGATAGATTTGGAGGAAATCAAAATCTTTTCCTCTTCACCCGTGAAATGTCATCAAAACTGTCATCACTCCAAACCTGCCCACCACCACCATGCCTGAAATTCTCTTCCTGCTCATCTATATTTCTTGTTCTTCTAGGTGGCACATTTGCTGGTCGTCCCTTGATTCGCCTGTCAAAGTCCCTTTCCCTTATGTTGTTACCTCCCCTTTCATGAAAATCTGAATCATCTGAACAGAATCTATAATGTCTAGGTCCCTCTTCAGCATTAAGGTGAAAATTCTCACCAACATTACCATTATAGGGAGGCCTGAAA
Source organism: Cajanus cajan (assembly GCF_000230855.2). Classification (NCBI taxonomy): domain Eukaryota; kingdom Viridiplantae; phylum Streptophyta; class Magnoliopsida; order Fabales; family Fabaceae; genus Cajanus; species Cajanus cajan. The sequence continues at coordinate 60,423,625 of NC_138523.1, forward strand.
GAACGCACAGGCCCTCGTCTCTCACCAAACCTTCTCCTGTCCTCACCATTTCCTTCACCACTAAGCTCAAGTAACCTACCAGAATGCATAGGCCCCCCAAAGTAGTCATCATCATTGTCAGCACGGTCCCGGGGATCTACAACATCAAACCTCCTGTTTCTGATTAAAATTCGACCAGATCTCGGATGGCCATGGTCCCTTGCAGAGTCCATGTCCCTCATATCATTAGAAGGTCGTGACATAAATGACGGGGAGCCATGCCTCCTCACCACTCTCTCAGCGGGGAAAACAGGGCGATCAGGGGACCTCATTCTATCAACCCTGTAAAATGGTGATCTTCTGTGGGTTAATTCTGGATGTCCACCAAAACCATCAGGGGACCTTCTTCTTGGAGACCTTCTTCTTGGAGATGACCATGGACCAGGTGAGCGACTCCTAGATCTGATGGGTGACTTGGAACGAATTCGAGGAGGACCCCTTCTCTGCATGGAAGAAAAATTCCTACTCCCTCTTGTAAACCGACCATCCAACCCCTCAAATGATTGGGGCCGTGTGAACATAGGAGGATCCATGGTATCCTCGGGCAAACCTCTCATAAATTTATCATTATGTCTCACACCAACTATGTCTGAACCATCTCCAATACATCTATTTGGACTAATGTTTCTTGGATTTCTATGACCAATTTGGATGCCATCTCTTCCTCCTGGTGACCGCCTCCTTGGTGCAATATAGGAGCCATCATTCATGGGCTTTCTTCCTAACCGACCATTACCAACATATGAGCTATCAGGTGCAGCATTGTTGTACTCCATATCAGAATCGGCAAAATTAGATGTGTATTTAGGCCTGGGCCCACGAAACTGACTTGGACCATTATAGAACTCACCAGAAAATTCACGGTCAGATTCCCATTCATTTCTAACAGAATCTAATCGACTATTTACTCTTCCTCTACCTCGCACAAAATTCAATCTAGAGTTTCTAGGGGACATATCTTGATGTCTTTCTCTTGAAAATTTGTGAGGGCCATCAATGTAAACTTCATCTCTGAAGATCAAAACAAAATGAAAAAAGGAACTTGAGGAAAAAAATACAAGTCAGACAATAAAGGAGAGATAATCTATATAGGACTAAAATGTATACCTTCCTCTGTGTAATTTGTCCCCATCAAGTGTGTCAGGCAATACATCTCTTCCAGCTCGAGATGACAGTGACCTGCCAGAAATGGGCCTAGTTTTACCAGGGGATGAAGAACTAGCAGCTCGAGACAAATCTATAATTCTCCCTTGATTACCACCATTAGTAACATCTTTGGCTGTATCATCAGCATTTGCAAACACTTCCACCTTTGGCAAATCTAGCTCAGTTTGTATAACTGTGTCAGTTGTTTTGACAACTTCATCAGCACACTGGACATCTACTCCATGGCTTCCAACAGTGACTGGATTGGAATGTGATTCTATCTCCATAGCCTCAGAGATACTTTTTCCTTCTGTAAGATCTAATGATTTCTTTTGCAAAGCATTAACTGGTTGCTTCCCATGAGCAGCAATGTTAGACTTCTCATCATCCAACGACTCTTGCATACACACATTTTTATCAATGACCTTACCTGACCTCTCAAGCATTTCAATGTCCATACCATCTTCATTATTTATTTCACCTTGGATTCCAGCCTTGTTGTCATTTTCCACTACCAGATATGAAGTGGGACAATCACCGCTCACCATCCCTTTCTCCATCTGTTTATTTACAAAGTTACTACTACAGTCAGGATGCTCTATTTCTCTTACTTCACATATGGTGTCCTCAGCTGTGGAAGGATCCAGTGGTTCTCGAACCTCACCATCTTCATAATCATCATCTTCAACATATCGCTCAGTATCCACAGCAATAGTTACAGCATGATTCTCATCCGACTCATAATCAGAACCATAAGAATCATCCTCCAACATATCAGTAGATAGGGTTATCTTTTCTTCATCACTTACAGAGCCTTCACCATTGCCTCGTGGAGCAGATGGAGGCTCATTCATGAGTTTCAATCTGCAAGCATCACGATCAGCAGCATTTTCTTCCTCAGTATTCACAGAAGAAATTTTCTTGCAAGAATTATTCAACTCTGAATCATCACCAACCATAGGCACGGCAACTGTTTCTGTGGTAACCTGCTCAGCATTTAAACAAGCTCCATCACAAACTTTCTCAACATTGACTCCGTCAGTACGACTACAATTTTCTAGTTGGCTTTTCATATTTTCACTAGTTGATAACTCTGCTGTACACATTGGTTCAACTGGAGGACAAGCATCCCCAGAAGAAATTTGTGTCGACTCCGGCATATCTGGCATTGCCAACAAAGAAGAAGAATTATCTGATCCTTGTAGCAAATCTTTATCCAACTGATCCTTTTTACTCACAGCAGCATTGGGTTTTTCCTTATTACCCTCATGATCTGGTTCAGATTTAATGAAGGTACCATCAACTTTCAATAGTTTGCTAACATTTGACAACCTTGGAGAGTTGACAGCGGAATGCTGAACAAGTTCTTTTTTAACAGTGACACTATCTAATGAACCCACAGGAGAGGCATTAGCTTCCTTCAAATCCTTTTTAGAATTCTCATCAAATGGTTCTGGTTTTACCAACCTAAAACTAGATGTACCAGCATCACCGGCAGATGAAGCCACACTTGACAAGCTCACATTGGGAATACCACTACCAGAATTCAACTTAGTAGATAATCTAGAGCGCTCCTCAGCATATTTCTGAAGAAAAGGTGCAAGAGATAGATTACTTGAGTCAACAAATTTACACTGAGGTCCATACACTCCAGATGGAACAATGAAGGATTTGTTCTGACTCTCTTCACACATTGGCTTTACAGACACAACACCTGTTGACAGTGTCATCCCTGTAGAGCACATCAACCGCTTTTCATCAGGCGAACTATCAGTAATTTTCAGCCCATCGTTACATATTTTATCTGAGGCAGCTTCAGTCCCAGATTCTTCCCATGCATCCATTGTAGTATTCAGATCCCAGTTTGCCCTGTTAGAAGAATGGACATGGGTTGTGTCACTGTCAGATTTAGCATCAGTATTTAAACTCTGAGTACAGCAATCTTCCTTGCTTAAAGATAATTCCAATGAAACAGATTCCGCTTTCTCTTTTTTTTGGCGACTCTCAACAATATCCATACTAGCAACATCTGGAAAGAGGTGCTCCTTTAAGCTTAAAGATAAACTAGTACTATCTGAAACTAAAGGACTCTCTTGTTTACAAATATCCTGGGCATTTTGTTTGCTTACATCTGCTCCAATGCTAAGAGCAAAACCTTCTTTTGCAGCCAATAAGAGTTCAGGATTGTTCTTGATCAATTGGGATTCCACTTTTTTATTGCTACCTTCACAAAGTATCACCTTCTCTCTGCTATCCATGACACCCAAGGTACATGATTGCGTTCCAAGATTTGGTTCCTCAAGTTTGGGTATAAGTAAGGAAGCGTTGCTTTGCCCAATGTTAGCATTGGTAACATCAGTACTTGTTTTCTTTTCTTCAAGAGTGGGGATTCCATTAGCATCAGATAAACCAGATGAACTGGTAGAAAGAGTTGAACCCGGCGATGTGCTTGAATGGTCCTTTCGCAGGGCATCACTTTCTTCTGAACGTGAAGCCTCTTCCAAAGAGGACGAAGAAGGCTGAAGAAACGGGAACCTTCTTTTCTTGATCGGTGCACCTGCAATACTAGCATTTGATAAAGTTGATCCTTGAGAAGTGCTTGAATTTTCTTTACGTTGTAATTCAGTTTCTTCAGTAAGTGAACACGGTTCCTCAGACGCAGGAGAAGAAGGCTGAAACGAAGGGAACCTCCTTTTCTTGATAGGCACACCTGCAATTAAACCACTAAATTGCCCAGCATAGGACTTTACCCCGTTCTGTCAATAGAAGATCAAGTAATCAATATCCAAAAAAGAACAAATTGGCATGGTTCTCTAATCGTAGTTAGCGGTAAATCAGAAAGGAAATAAACACCTCTTCATGTCCTGAAACAGGCATGATTCCAAAGTAGTCTGCTAAAAAGCTCACAAGTCAAAAAACCCTTCTTTTAAACTTCAGTTATTACGATTCAATAGCAAATCCTCAACAAAATTGAAGTAGGATAAAAAAATCTGGCACTGAATTAACCATCGGTAGACATATCTATCTTCTAAAAAGCTTCTCCTTTCCAAGAAAAAACAATCCGAGCCATACTCTCACTTCCAAGATACAGACAAAGAACAGCGTGGACCTGCAAAACACAACGTTACATAACATCGTTAACTCCCTCGAACACGTGATAGGTTGACAATCAAAGTCAAAAACAATTAAACAACAAACATGCCCGTGCAAATTTAATGGCGCCATGGTCAACCAATCCCCTTTTAAAGATCCAAAACTAACTAACCCCCACGTAATCTCGACAAACTCCCAGATCAGTCCTTAAAAAACACTTTCCAATCATCTCAAAAACGCAGACAGTGAGGTCAGAAAACACATATCCAAGTAAATTACCAAGAACAAATCCACCCTTAAACGATCAACAAATTCACCAAAACAAAACGGACAAAGATCTACTCTGCGTCATGATCAACGCTCATCGAAACCGAGCAAGCAGAAACCCTTTCAAGTGCAAAACCAACATCAGAAGAAAAACCTCGACGTTAAAGCGAATAAAAGGGTTTCAGAATCGGGTGGCGTAGACCAAGAAAAACCATCTTGCAAGAATCAGATCTAGACCTAGAATCGCAAAGCAAAGTGTGGCGCACGAAACGATCGAAATATTAAATACTCGGAATCGCAGCCCCCGGCAATTGAAAAAGGAGGAAAACGTCAGATCTTGACGATGAAAAAGAAGGAGATACCTGATTGGTTGAGGCAAAAAGAAAGGGGGAAAGAAAACAAGGGTTTGGTTTTGGGGTCAAGCTCTGCCTGCAACTTCCACGAAACAACGAAAGTGGGAAACTACGAAGGAGCGAGAAAGAGATAAAAAGGAATCTCTTTCTCTCTCTCTCCTCTTCTCTCTCTTTATCTCTCTGTAGAGAAAAATAAAAATTAGGGTTTGAGTTTTTATGCTGATTTTATTGACTTTGTGAAATTGGAAGCTTATCTCTGATTCTATATATTCTATTTCACCGACGTGACCTAACAACTAATGCATCGACACGTGTCCTTCATTTTGACGTGGCCTACTATTATCCGTTCATTACTTATCTTTTCATATGATCCGTTGGATGTAAAGTGGTGACTTTTATTCGGGTTTTTTGGCCCGTTCACACTGGATCTTGGTGTCGTCTTTCCTATACCTAATTTTCTTATCGCATCGGTTCTTTTTTCAAACATTCAATGGATTGAGAATAAAATAATATGCTGAATTGCAAGTTGGACAAAGAACAGTACTATATTATATATATTATTATTTATTTATAGGAGCATTAACGTAATTATTGTAGAGAAAATTGGATCGGATACGCAACATTGTAAATTACCATATAAGATAAGTTTATGATTCCCATAATAATTTCTTCATCTTGTAATTAGAAAATTTCACTTCATTTAATGATTTTATCATTAAAGATGTCAATTTTGTTTGATGTCCTATATATAAAATTCTTTCATTATAATAGGTTTTTTTTTACACTAAAGTTTTTTTTTCTAATTCTTGAATTAAGTATTTTATTAATGATATTTTTAACTAAAATTTTAACATGTGATATATATAGTTTTAATATTTTCCTTAAATAAATTATACATATAAATAAATGTTATGTTTAGAATATATAAATTATTTTTAAAATTTAAATAGGTAAATTTTTAAATATAAAAATTATATTTTAGATTTATGAAAAATAATTTATATTATAATTTATCTTAAAATAACAATATTTAATACAATAATAATTATGACAAATAAATATTTATTTGTCATAATTATTATTGTATTAAATATTGCACTTTTAAGATAAATTATAATAATAATTATTTATCATAAATTTAAAATATAATTTATATATTTAAAGATATTCATATATATTAATTTTAAATAAGTTTATATATTCAAACATAAAATTTTATATATATATACATATATAACTTAATTAAATTTTAAATGCGACAATATTTTTATGATTTTTCTTTAATTATAAGGTTTATAATAATTTTTTAATTTTTTATCTAATTTGATTTTTTATCATAATTATTTATAAAATGATTATTAATAATAAAAATATTTATTTTTATCACAAAATAAATTATTTATCATAATTTTAAAATATATTTTATATATTTAAAAATATTGACGTATATTTATTTTAAATAAAATTTATATATTTAAATATATTTATTTTTATATATAATTCATAATTTTTTATATATTAAATATATATTTCTATCTTACACAAAAATACTTTTAAGGAATTTTTTTCAACAAGAGAATTTATATGATTTTTTTTAATTTTTTTATCTAATTCAATTTTTATTTATCAAAATTATTTATGAATCAAATAATATTATTTTAAAATAATTATTAATAAATAAAAAATTACAATAATGTATTTTATATGTTTTAAAATATTTATCTATACTAATTTTAAATTAATATAATTTATATATTTAAATATAATATTTATTTCTATATAATTTATTATAAATTATATTTAATAAATACGTATGTGCATTATATGAAACAAAATACTAGTTATATATAATAAAAAAATACATGTGCATTGACAAGATAAAATACTAGTAATTAATATAAAACATGAACAATCATCAAATGCGAAGGTATTATTACTATTAGGAATGTTTCTTCAATAACAGAGATTTTGTGGATTCTTTTAATTTTATATATAATTAATTTTTATTTATTATAATTATTTATAAATTAAATTTTCATATTTTAAATAAATATCAATAAAAAAATATTATATTATAATATAAATTATTTATCACAAATTTAAAATATAATTTATATATTCAAATATAATATATATACATAATTATTTTAAATTTTGGTTATATGAAATAAACATTTAACAAGTGTATTGTACAAATTAAAACACAAATTATGATAAAGAAAAATTGAATTAGATATGAAGTTAAAAAAATCTCTAAAATCTTTATCATAAGAAAAAAAAAACTCTTTACAAATATAGTTATTTATATTTTATATGTATAATTTTATTAGTTTTTTAATGCTTGTAATGGTTGATTAATTAAAAACTTATTTAAACAAAAAAAATTAATAAATTAACTCTTATATATAAAACACAAATTTCTATCATTCAGGATATTGTTTCTATAAGTTTTTCTTTAATGATAGGATTTGTAAGAATTTTTTAACTTCTTATCTAATTTAATTTTTATTTAAAATTATTTTTAAATTAAATATTATTATTTAAAATAAATTATCAATCAATGAAAATAAATTTTTTGTTATGATATACATTATTTATCATGAATTTTAAATATAATTTATATGTTTAAAAGTATTTATATACACTAATTTTAAATAAAAATTTGTTTTCAATATAATATTTATTTATATATGTAATTTATTGTGAATTTTAATTATACATGATATACATTGACAAACTAATATACTAGTACTAAAATTTAATGAGATAATATTTTTTTCTATTGCCAAAAAATTTTATTTTAGAAGTGTATAAGTGATTAATTTAATTAAAAAATATTTAATAGATATAGATTTCAACTAAAAAACTTTTATTTAGTAATATTCATTAATAAATATGTTAAAAATATTTAATTGATAAAATTGGATGATATTTTAGTTTATTTAAAATGAGTGAGTTTTAATTTTGGTTCTGTAAGTTTTTTTCTTTATTTTTCATTCTTTAAAAGTTTATAAACATTTATTTTTGTCTTTTTAAAATGAGTAAAATTTGATTTTTGTCCCATTTTTATCTTTTTAAAATCTAAAATTAGTATTTTTAACCCTTACAAGTGATTTTAATTAAAGTATATAAATAATATTTATTTTAATAATTTATAAATTTTTTTTAAAGTATCACACATTGGCATAGTATCATTAACAAATATGGATAACATTTAAAATGATCACAACATTCATTATACCCAAGATAAAAACATAACATTCATGGATAAATGATTTCAATAATTTTCAAACTTAACTACATTCAAAAAATAGGTGTTTAATTTTACGAGAGCTCATGTAATTCCCCATAAGGCTCATGTATTGTCTTTTAGGGGTGAGTATGGATTGGTCTTTATAAAAAGTCAATCCGATCCGTTTTTAAATAGATTATTTTAGTGGTTTTTAATCTGATTCAGTTTATTAATCCAATTTTGAATCGAACCTAATTAATAGATCAGTTTCGAACCGATTTTGATCCAGATTTATGGATTAATCCATTTTTAAAATAGATAAAATAAAAACCGGTTTAAAACCAATTTTTTAAATAGTTTTTAAAACCAAATTTTTTAAACCAATTTTTTGAACCAAATTTTATAAAACAATTTTTTTACAGTTAATTTTGAGTCTGCAACCTAAACTCTAAATTCAAACTTTAAAGCATGATAAAATCCAATACAATAATTCCTAAACTAAATTGATTAGATTTTTCAGAATTTTTCAAACTAATTTTACCTAAAAATCCAAATCAACCCACTCATTTTTCCTTTAAAATAGAAACAATTTAAAGGTATATTCATGCAACAGCCAAATACCCTAATGCGACTTCGCAGTGCAGCGTAATGGGACTTTGTTTTAACGCACCGCGTGTAGAGGAGACTAGGAACAGCTGCACACCAGCCACCCTGGATCAAAACACAACTCCGCAGTGCACGTAATGCGACTTTGTTTGTCTTCGCAATTTCGCAGCAACAGCGCGTAGGAGATTAGGAGCAGCTGGAGTTCGGATTCAAAAATTGGGAAATAAGGGGTTTTTGGGAAAAAAAGTTAAAATGGATTCTTTTTATGGGGTTTTGATCCAATCCGTTTTACGTAAACAGATTTGGTTAATTGATTTTTTCTAAATCGGTTCGGTTTGGATATTTTATGTTTGGATCGATTATTTTTTGATTGGTTCGGTTTAGTTTTAAATAATTTGGTTTGGTTCGATTTTTTTGCATATCATGACTCAAAGGCTTAATCTCGTGGATTAAATACTTAATTTCATAACCCAAAGGTTTAATCTCATGTTTGTGATACATATCTCGTACTCATGACACACATTATACGCAATCATTATATGTCTCATATTTATGACAAATATCTCTTATTCATAATACATATCATATGCAATTGTTACACATATCTCATGGATTCATCATTTTATTCTCATTAAATACACTATTATCGTCTCGTATCCCATCATTTACCAATGTTTCAACCCTTACACAATATTTTCAAGTCAATCATCAACATTTTATCACAATATGCATAATTATCTCATATCACATCATTTTTCATGATACGCATAAACATATCATTTCATGCACATTACATAAAACATTTCATAGTATACAACCACAAAGCCTCAAACACAAGGTAATACAAATATAGTCGTTTATCTTCATCATAACTCATTTACAAATATTTTCTTATTTTCTATTTCTTAACTGTTGATATAAATTTCTCAAACCATAAAGATTATGCAATTAAAGGATAAAATAATTCATCATTACAACTTTTAAATTGTCTCTCCCAATCGTAAGCTCCTACGACATAATATAATCTAAACACGATACATGAAATTATATTTATGATATCAAGTTGATATCCATTTTGTTAAAAAGACAACACAATTATCTAAAACTTGTATGTCGACTTCAATAAATAATTCTATTATCCACTATTTTATAAAAAATACAAAATATAGTATTTTAACCTAAATATAATTGATTGTTCATTATTCACTAATTTAATCATAACTTAAACCCTAAATCTCATTTTTCAGTAATTCTAATAATATCAGAAAAATAACGTTTAGAAATACAATTTATATGTAAACCATAAAATTTAATTATAAAATTATCAAGCTCGATTCAAAATTTGGCAAAACTATCGTCAAATGGTACCTCATATAGTTTTTTTTTTTTTTTTGGTGTTGTTGGTACCTCATATAGTTTGTGGAAAGCTTACAAATTATGCAAAATAAAATAAAATAAAAATCGTACAATACAAACTTAAAACCCAAAAACTCTAAACCAATTAGAAAAAATCACTATTGTTAGTTTATTATGCCATCAGTTTGTTTCTTTAGAATTGTTCAGTAGTTTCTTTAGGAAATAACATTTACCCATACCCACTTCCTGCTTAACAGTCATTTTTTATTTTAAGTCGAAATAAAAGAAATGAATGTTTATGTAAGGGATTGTTTGGCGACATCTCTGTTATAACGAGTAATAACGACGTCGTATCCAATCCCAACCCACACCGGAACCCAAGTTGTGCAATGCCATTGCGAGCTCGCACCGCAACTCCAAGTCTCTTGTGGTCTCTGCACACTGTTTTCAACCCTTCTCCCATTCACCTCAACTTTCATTCTCTGTCTCTGGCTAAACCCCAGGTTCAAATCCCTCTCACTTTTTCTCTCTCAATTAAATAAACAATTCCTATTCTTATTTTTCTCCCCATTGTTTCTTAATCATTGCTAGTTTTCTGGCAATTGCGATGATTTTTTGCCATGGCTGGAGCGGAAAGCTGGTTCTAGGATTTCCTCCTCACTTTTCATCGGAGAATCTTCATATGGAAGGTTCGCTTCGTCTTGTTTGAAACAAAGCTTTAATTTCGCTGTCCAACATCGATAATGTAGGGGAAAAAAAACTTTTGTATGCGTTGGAGAAATATTGGCAACTAATTTGGGGATAGAATTCTAAACACCAAATGTAATGTTGAAGCATCTTTTTCGTTCTTCTGTTATCCCCTCTTGATATGTGTCTGGCTGCTTCTAGGTCTCTGTTTGCTTCTAAGATAATTCGATCAGGAGAGTGCATTTTAAAGGTTCCTTACAGAGTGGTATGCTTCACATTTTATGTTATGGCACTATTATCGCATATCGGAATGACTGCTTGCTCTTGATGGTATTTTTCATAATTGGTTTTGCAGCAAATAACTGCGGATAATCTTCTTCCTGAAATCAAATCTTTGCTTGCTGAGGATGTTGGAAATATTTCGAAACTTGCCATTCTTATTCTGATTGAGAAGAAATTGGGTCAGGTAGCTTTATATGTTCCGATACTGATTTTAATCTGAATTTTAGGAGCTTTTGAGCTCTTGCAAACAAAATTTAATTTTGCATAGCTATGTTTAGCTTAGAGTTTTTTATTTTTATTTTTAATAATTTATTTTTATACTTTATTTTAATAATTTAATAAGAAATTCATCAAAATAAAGGATAAAAAGAAAAATAAAAAAAAAACTACAGTGAGACGGCTGGATAAGAAAATCTCCTTAACTAAAGTACTAAATACTGTACTAAAGAGAAAATCAATAGAACACAGCTGCCCAATCCCTCAACATATTTTCTATTGAGATTTGTGACACAAATTTAGCTTAGAGTTTTCAAGATGCTCAGGAGTATACATCTATAACATCTTTTTTCTGAATGATAGGGCTCTGAATGGTATCCTTATATCAGCTGTCTTCCACAGCAAGGGGGGCTGCATAATACGGCAAGTTTCCGTTATTTTTCTTACTTTGAGTAGTGTTTTTTCATGGTACATTCTGTAATTAATAACCAGTTTGCTCATGTACAGTCTGCAATTTTAAGCGTTGAAGTAATCAATCTATGATTATTCCTTTGCTTTTCATAATAAATTTATGTTTGAAGGATTGCATACATTTCTTGGAGTTGGAGAATAATAATCATAAAGACCTCTACTTTTTGAACCTTTGTTTAGGTATTTTGGAATGAAAGTGAGTTGGAGATGATTCGTCCAAGTTCAGTTTATCTGGAAACTATCGTCCAAAAATCTCAAATTGAAAAGGACTTTTTGGCAATCAAGTCTGTAAGTACATTGTATAATTATCTACTTTTGAATGTATAGGTTGTTGTTCAACCAATTTGTTTGAACTTTTATTCTATTGTATAATAGGCAACACAATGTTTCCTCCACTTCTAGGGATCAAGACATTTTTTCCCGGGTTATTAGGTTAGCATGTAATTGCATCTGCAGTTTTAATTATGCAGTTGATTCCAGTGTTTTATTATCTATCTTGGGATAAAGCAAGTCACCCCCAAAAACTATACAGAAGAACATTAGCTTCTCCTGGTGTATGAGAAGTCATGGCAGTGTTTACTTTTATAAATAGATAATCTTGTGTCATATGAGTAACTAAATAAATTAAGTCGGCTGTTTTGGAGACTGATTATAATCAAATCTTTCCTTCTATTTCAGGTTTTTGAATGTTTCCATCAAAGTTTTGGAGATTTTACTTACAAGGACTTCGTGCATGCATGCACACTAGGTAAACCAAACTCTTAAAAAGTTTGTACTTCCATAGAATGATCACTTTACTGGGTAGGATGATTTTAATTGACCTACATGTGTGAAAATATGAAGGAACTGCATTTAGGTTTGACATTGCTGAACTTCGAGGGTTGTTAATTTAATTATACATTGTTGGTGATAACCTTATCTATAAGTTTGGCATTGGTGAATTTGGTAATTGTTTACATGAATAAAATTAATTTTGAAGGTAACTGTGTATGGTTGTTTTTTGCTTAATTGTATTTGTTAAGTTGTGACTTGTTTTGTAAAAGACTCTCAACTATTGATGTCTTAGGTACCAACAATGTAGCCAACTGTATCCTGATAATTCTGTAAAATGAGTAACCCATTACTTTCCCGATAATTCTACTCATTGCATGTCTTTCTTGTCACTTATTCTCCCCTGAAAGGCTAACCCTTTGTTTGTTTCAACAGAGAGAAAAGGAGGGAAGATTTATTTTTAAAATTTTTTTGTTTCTTATAGTAAATTTTTTGCTCCTTTTCTTCTTCATTTTCTATTCAACCAAACAAAAGAAAATGCATCATTATCTATATTTTCTCTCCTTTTTTTCTTTCCTTGCTCTTTATCCTAACCACACATTAATGGTTTATTGTCAGTTCAAAAGACAAACAAGACTAAATATCTTGATAGAATATGCACTTTAGTAGTTCTGAATCTCATAGCATCTACTTTTGTACTGTATAGTTGCTGGTGGTACATTATGTTGGCTGTTGGGAACTTCTGTTGAGCATTGGACTTTTACAATGCAAACATAGGATAGGAGGGGTTTCCTAAGTATGCTTTCTTGGTGAATAAGTATTGTTTGCAACAGCTAGGATTGCCAATGTGGGTAATATTTACTTACTCTGTATGGCTTCTGTTCGGGGCTGTGTTATTGTGATTCCTTAGATAATTTCTATAAGATGCACACCGGGGATTTTGAGTCTTTGTAGTTGATGGTATTTTAATCTTTTATGATCTGCCTGACTTTGCATGGAGGATATCTGACCTTCTCAATCATGCTATTTCCTTATGTTTTGCTCTGTTGTATCCTTACTTGGACTGAATTTTCAAAGGCGTTGATAAACCTCATTTATTATTATGTTGCATTGAATATGAAAACTCATTCTTAGTTCTATTTGATCACTTCAATGTTGAATTACCAGTTGGTTCTCGAGCATGGGGAAACACAAAAGGTTTAGCTCTGGTATTGCAACTGTATGGCGACTTCTCTTATAATTTATGCCCGGTCCTTGATTGTTTTTTTCTAAAATATTTTCATAGATTCCATTTGCAGATTTCTTAAACCATGATGGAGTTTCAGAAGCAATTGTAATGAGCGATGATGACAAACAATGCTCAGAAGTTCGATCTCTCTCTCTCTCTCACACACATACACAAACACACATTTCTGCCTTGTATGATTGTATCTAATCTATCAATGGTTATTTGAGCCTAATTAAAATATTTGTTAAACTGTTCCCCCCTCCCCCCTAATACATGAAAGTCAATTTTCATTTTTATGTTCCTAGGCATCAATTATTATATGTTATTGAATTTTACCTCTCATATGTTGTGCTCATACATTTCCATATCATATGATACAAATTTTCTCCTATAAGAGGATGGGAATATTCAGGGGAATGATAATGGGCTTAGTTATGATAAGGTGTGAGTTGGTAAGTTGGTTATGGCATGTAGGATTGGATCGTTAGGTTAGGAGGAGTGGGGATTTTGGGGGTTGTTTAGAGGAAGTTTGAGTGTCATGAAGTCGTCTTTTGAAGTTGTAAGGGCAGAATTGAGGCTTTTTGACCAAAGTAGGGCTGTATGGAAACTTATTAACGTAAATGGGGCTCTTTTGAAACTATTTACGCCTTTGGGGCTGTTTACAACGGTGTCGCTATGGGCCATAGCGACACCATTGCCACGTGGCTTTTTTTTAACTCCAGAGAAGCCATGAAAGCCATATTGACGAAGTTGGTGCAGCCTATAGCGACACTAATAGCTTCAATGAAGTCGCTGTAGCCCATAGCGCCTCATATTTGAAATTTAAAAAACAAAAATTCAAAAAATATAATTATTAAAAAAAAAGTTTATAAAATAGTTATTAAAATTTATATGATAATGTAAAATAAAAAATTACAAAAGTAATATACTACATAATTTAAAATATTAAAACGTAAAATACAACTGGTGTCGCTATGGGCTATAGCGCCACTGTGTCGCTATAGCCCACAGCGACACTATTATAAATAGATAAAAATAAATAAATATATAGATATATATTAAATAAAGAAATTAATAGAAAAATAAGTTTATAAATAATCATTTTAATTTATATGATAATATAAAAATACAGAAATATTAAAAAAAAAAAGATAATACTTAAAAAAAAAAAGAAAAAAAAAAGAAAATAAGGTGTCGCTATGGGCTATAGCGCCGCTGTGTCGCTATAGCCCACAGCGACACTGATGGTGGTTTAGCCAAGTATTGTTTTGGATTGTCACTCATTATAACCAATGTCCATCACTCATTAGGGTGTATTTGGAAAGCAGTTCAGTTCAACCGAATGTTAATCCATCTATAGAGTTGTTTCTGCGTTTGTGCATTGGAATTCGAGAAACCTCCGTTGAACCTGGTTTAAACGGATTTCAAAACACACTTACAAATCGGTTGAAGCTTCCCCTTCCACTTGCAGTCCATGTTTGAGGTTTAGAACAGCTAGCCCATATATACTCATAACAAGAACAACAATTATGCAGGAAAATCACAAAATAAATGACATTATTTAATAATTCGTCATAAAATAATAAAGGAAAAAAAAATATATACACAAAATTAATAAGAGAAAAATTAACTTTATAATTACAAATTAACATTTAACTGGTAATATAAAATAAATAAATTTTAAAATAAAATAAGTTAAATAATTAAAAAAAAATTTTAATTAATTAGTGTCGCTATAGGCCATAGCGCCACTCACAAAAAATAATTATATATATTTTTTAAAATTACGTTTTTAAAAGAATATTTTTTATTTTTATAAATATATAATAAGTAAACTCAGTTGATTATTTTAAATTAACATTTAAATTATTTTACTTTTTTTCGTTTTTTTTCTTAAAGGGTGTCGCTATGGGCTACACCATTTTTATTGGCCCACAAACTGTGTTGCCTCAGCCCATAGCGACACTGGTATGGCTCATTCGAGCCCACCCCACACCAGAAAAAAAAAAAGCCACGTGGCAATGGTGTCGCTGTGGCCCATAGCGACACCATTGTAAACAGTCCCAAAGGCGTAAATAGTTTCAAAAGAGCCCCATTTACGTAAATAAGTTTCCATACAGCCCTACTTTGGTCAAAAAGCCCAGAATTGAGGATAAAGTTCTCAGTTTTTCATTCCATTTTTTTTTTTCTTGTGTATTTTCACTCTTAGTCCCATCATGATATGATATGGGGTTGATATTTTGATGCGGATACAATGCAAATCATTAAAGTAAAGTACTAATATAATTCTACTAGTACAAGGCTGCTACAATAAGACTTTTTAGCCTTATCAAATTAGGAAATTGCACTTAACACAAACACGTGCACACACAAATACACAACTTAAATTTTAATTTATTTTTGCAATAATGTGCAGATTATCGCTGATCGTGATTATGCCCCTGGGGAACAGGTCATTTAATATTTTTTTAATAAAAGCATAACGATTGTAATATAAAGTTTTTTTTTTAATCCATTTGTGCCTCCTGTTATCATTTTGAATAACTAAATGATATTTCAATTTCTTCATAGTTTTGGTTCTCAATTTGTAAATTTCTCACGTGGGTTTAATTTTTGATTTAGGTACTAATAAGATATGGAAAGTTTTCAAATGCTACATTAATGCTGGACTTTGGTTTTACGATTCCATACAACATTTATGATCAGGTATATCCTTGAAATTGTATTTCAAGTCGTACAATGTGGGCTGATATGATAGTTTTTGTTCCTCTTGCTTGTTGCTTTATTGTTATGATTGCACCAGCTATCCTTTATTGATAATTTAGCCATTCCCAGGTTCAGATCCAGTTTGATATACCTAAGCATGATCCTTTGCATGACATGAAGTTGGAACTCTTGCATCGATACTTTGTACCTCCACCTGAAGATATAAAGGGCTTGACATATCCCGTGAATTCCTTCAGTATCAAGTTTGTCCCATTTTCTAATGTTATTTGTCTTGAACAATTATTAAGATAATATAGTCCAATTTTTGTATACTTTTTTTGATTAGTGTCCAGGTTTTGTATACCGATTCTTGGTACAATATCCCCACATATTTATCTTCAATGGTTGATTTGCAGTATTAATTTTGATCTGTTTTCAATGTAACTTAACGAGTCATGACGCTGCTCATTTGTAGATATTTTTCTTTTTTATGTGTCCCACTGCATGAAATGTGCATGTTAAATAACAAACACACACATATATGATAATACAAGACTTCCTGATATGGTGTTACTCTAAAATGTTGATTATATACTTGCCAGTATTTGGCTATCTGATGGAGGCTGTGATCTCATAGGGAGGTGAGGTCAGATAGAGGAAAAGGGAAGGGTCTTCCGCAATCACTTCGTGCGCATGCTCGTGTTCTTTCTTGTACCACATCTCAGGGTGCGTCTAAAATCTTATTTAGTTTTGTTAATGCAAGAATGGTTACAGTTCTTCCCACCAAAAAATTGGTGCGCTTGTTAAATAAGCTTATACTTAGCAGTATCTACTTTTGGCATTTTTATTGATTAAAAAAATCAGAACTTGATGATTTGGTCGTGGAAGCTTCACAAACTGATGGTAGGCTGGCTAGGCGCCCTTTACAGGATATCATTAAAGAGAAACAAGCACACATGATGTTGTTATCATTATTCATCCAATCAATTGAGGAGCGCAGTGCGACTATTATGGTAAAGATTTGAGGAATTTATCTATTACATAGTTGTATGATTGGTTTAACATCCAAACAAGGTGGTTACTGAATCAGTAGCAAGTTGAGGCAAAAATGTATTTGGGCGGCCCATTTTATCACATTGATCTTTTCAGATTGCTAATCTAATAAAATATATAAGGAGCATTAACTGTTTGCTTAAGTTTATTCAATTTATCACAATGTTTTTTCCACACTTGTTTGCAGTCATTGGATTCTTCCAATTCTCCCTCCTCGTGTGAAAGACATTCTGTTAGAAGACTAATGGCTCGAGATCTTCTACATGGTGAGCTTCGTATTCTCAAATCTGCTTTTGCCTGGCTGGAGAACTATTGTTTTTCCTAGACTTGATGGAGCCACATGACTATCAACGAGGTTATGCATCCAGCAGTAGGCTGGGATTAACACACACGAAATATCAGAATATTTGACAATAATTTTGCATGCAAAATTTTAGAAAAATCAAATATTTCATGTGTATGGTATCTTATATAGGACCTTTAATATTTTAAAAAGCATATATCTGTTACAATGAAGTTAATCGATGAATTATTAACTGATTCTTAAATTATATGAATTGTTATTGACTAATCTATTCAATAAAAACTTCAACTTGTATATTAGCTAGGTATGTCTATTTCTATTTGACAGTTAAAGATCATCGTATATACAATTATGACTTAAAAGGTTTAATTTTTATTAATTATTATGTTATCAATAAATTTTATATTAAAAATGAATTTTATCTTCTATATACAGAGAGATTTGATTGCATTAGGCGTAATTTTTAATAATTATTACATTATCAAATATTTTAACTTAAAGGTATATTTTGCCAATTTAACAAATAATTTATAACTCGATATATTACATTAAATATTTATGTCAAATTTTATTTAAAATTGAACAATAACGCCTGTACCTGAATTTGAATTCGATCTTAGTTTTCTTGTCAAAATCGGGTTGGGTTGCGTAAGCACTCATGGATTTTGGTTTAATTGTCATGCTTATAATTAATGATTATTCTTGCAAGTAATTCAGAGAAATATCTTGATTTATTAGGATTAGGATTTTTTTTTACAACATGATTAGGAACTTTTGATATGAAACTAATATTTTTCTTCCTATAAATAGTTAAAGTATAATATCATATTATCTTGAATATAATTAAATAGTTAAATACAAATAATTAATGTCTTGAACTCATGAATTATTTGGATAATATTTGAGTTTGATTATAGACGCAATCTTTGATTATATTTTATTTATCTTCTAATCAAGTTAAATTAGTCTTATATTTTAATATATTTTTAAATATATATCTATATACAGGGACATATCTACGTAGAAGAGAGTGGGGACACATGTCCTTACTACCATTTTACACACATATTTTTTTTAGTCAAAAAAATAATATATTTTTAAAAATAAAAGTTATATTTTAATAAAATAAACATATATATTTAAATTATCTTATTATAAAATATAAATTTTAAAAAATTATTCATTTATTTGATATTTATCATATTTTCAAAGGAGGCTAGTTCTCGTATGTAATAAAAAAAATATCTTAATAACGAATTAATTTTTTGAAAAAGTTTAACTTTTGATAAAATAAAATTTGCACCATATATTTATCTTTTGTGCTTTTTATTTATGTATACGTAGATTAAAAAAAATTAAAATAGTAAAGATTATAAGATTGTATACGTCAATTAATTTAAAAAATTAAAATGGGAAAGATTGGAAGATTTATATTCTATTTAAAAATTTTATTATAAAATATATTTTGAAATAAATTATCATCTAAAATATTATATTAGATATTAAAAACATGTTTATATTATAAATAAATTAAACTTGGTTTTTATATAATTTAATATATTTATTTTTAAATTTTTATTAGTATTAAATTATTATAAAGTATATTTTTAGAATTGTAATTCTAACCAAGCATTTAAATTTTTTTATAATATATAAATAAGTCATATTTAGGGCATGTATTTTAAAAAATAGTTAGATTTAAACTACTAAATTATAATATAACATAGTCTAACCTAACTTATTTTTATCTTTAATTGTAAGCATGAATATAAAAATTTGTAAAAAATAATTATGATATATTTATACTTTAAAAAATTATATATAATTTTTTTAATATTATAAATATATAAATAATTATTGCTCCCACTATCTAAAATTTCTGGATCCGTCACTGTCTATATATATATATATATTATACTCATTGATCTATTACGTCTATTAATATATTATTTGATACTTTATTCATATAAATCAAAATTGATTTAATATATGCATTTCATTTAAAATATGAATATTTGATTAGTTTCTTATAATTGTTTAATTTTATTAAAATATGACTTAAATATTTAAAGTAATATGTTAAAATTTAACAGTTTGATTGAAAAATTAACTTTTATCTGTTAATAATTGGTAATAATTAAATTGGTGTAATTTGATTTTTTTCTTATATATTATTAAAAAATTAGTTAAAAGTTAATTGATTAATTAAAAAATATAAAAATAAAGGATTTGTCTACTAAATCTAAGGTAGAATTGATTAAGCGATATCCGAGTTGGTGTAAAATCGTGTAAAATCAAATAATATATATATATATATATATATATATATATATATATATATATAATATTACATAAATTTATGAGAATTTTTTATACCTGTTAAACAAATAGTATAAAAGTTAATCTGTTAATAACTTTTATATATAATTACTACAAACAATTAAATACACAGTCAAATCAAATAATTTAAGAGATTAATTAAAGCTAACAAATTAATTGTTATAAATTATGTTAAAGTTACCCCCCCACCCCCCAACACAAATATATATATATATATATATATATATATATATATATATTTATTTATTTATTTATTTATTTATTTATTTTAGAAGTAAGTTTATGTAAATTTACAGCAAACTTACTCCGTTCAATAACTTATATTTTATATCAAATTTCAACGATTCAATCGCTGAATCTAAAGTTCTTAATGTAAAAATTAAGTCTGTAAATTAAAAAAAATTAAAAATTATTTAATACTTCATTTTAACAATTCAAATTGACATATAAAATGTTTAAAGTTTTTTAATATGTTAGGCTCAGACTCTAAAAACTTGTTTTTATCCCTTATGTATTAATATGTAATTTATTCAATATATTATTAGTGGGATCGAGACACTTCGTACCTCTATTGAAGATGAAATAAAAATAAAAATAAAAATAAAATAATAAAAGTATATTGGTCTAATTGATGTTATAAGTAGTCCATTAATTTCAAAGTCTTGAGTTTGATAAAATAAATATTACTTTTCCTAATTTTTTTTAAATAAAAGGGTATAATGGCGAACAAAATATAAGACGAAAGTGGTGACAAAAAAAAATATCCCTTTTGTATATTAGTGTAAATTACAGGGACGAACCCATGTATGTGGGAGTGAGGGTAGTTACCCCACTAAAATTTTACTCTTTCTCATTTATATATATATATATATTATATTTTAATTTATTACAAAAAATCATTAAGTAATGACACACATTTTATAAGACATGATATTTGTCACTAGAAATTATTTTTATAGATATTATAGATATAATATATGTTGATATATTGTTAAAAAATGTAAATATAGACTACAGCGACACTTTTTGTATGTGACTATATATAACATTTTTTGTAATAATTACTTTTTTATATCTAATATGTTAAAATATATTAATATTTTATTTATATTTTATTCTATTGTGTAATTTCTTTCACTTTGTGACAAAATTGTCTTAATTTTATTATTATTATTATAATATATTTTATTTTTTGACTAAAAGATTTATTACTTCTTTATTCATTAAAATGTCATAACTTAGTTTACAAATATAGGTTATTTTTCAATTTTTATTTTAGTTTTTAATCCTTTTGATCTTGTATATGATCATAGTATATTGTTAGGAAAGGATCCAAAATAATATGAATGAGAGTAATTGTTATACAAAATTTTTATTTTTTTACTTAAACATATTTAATAAAAGATAAATTTATCTTATAAAAAAATAGGCGTTGTTCTCAAAATATTTTTGTTTTAAATGAACATAGAAATTTAGAAGAGATGCAAAAGAAAACAAATAGTATTTATATTATCTTTATCTTGATAATTTATATCACTTTGTTCTTCTAATATTAAATAAGTCACTAAAAATTTCAAAGTCACACTTAAATATAATACCAGATAGAAAAAAGATGGAAAAGAAATTGTTACTCTATTTATAAGAAAATTTTAATTTATAAAAAAATAGGTATATTAAATTTTTTATTACAAAAATATACTTTATCTAAAAAATTATTATATTTTTTTAATAAAATTTATTATACAATATTTTATTGCCCCAGTTAACAAATTTTCTAGATCTGTCACTAATTATTATGAGCAATTTGAACTATAATTATATTAAAATTTATGTGTATGTTTAATTTTATTCCTATAAAATCAAACTTTTATACATTTATTATGGATATTATTATTGCATATAATTTAGACTATTATCAACATAAAATTGATACATAGTGATGGGGATTGGAGTAATATATACAAGATTTTATTATCTAATTTGTAAAATATTTGAGGAACTTATTCCCCTACTCTTTTGCAAGAGAAATAATTAATCAAGCAACATTTAAACAAGAGAGTAAATTATTAGGATAAGTTTAGTAATGAGCGATTGGAGTAGAATGTACAGAGTCTAAAAATTGAATCCTGATACAATTAAGCATGATCTCATATGAACTTTGTAGACGAAAAAAAAACGACTAAAAGAAAAAGTTTGAGACAGTGAGTCAAGGTTTTGACGAAAGTAAATTATTATGATCATTATTTTCATAAATTTAACTTGGTGATGCAATAGAAAGAAGCAATCATCAATAAGGAAACTAGTCAGTCATATCATTTATTTATTGGTAATAAATACTGAAACTTGAAGTATTGTCATTATTTGAGTTGTGAAAGTGAAACTATAAACAATTATTGGAATTCCAAGATTTTCTTTTCTCCCAACTTTTGTTATCCCAACTATGAAACACACCTTCTGGATTCACTAACCAATAGATCCTTTGGTGGTCTCCTTCTGAGCTAGGATCATATGCATAGAAAATAGCACACAATACGTCCCAATACATTAAAATGATTTTGCGATCAAAATTGGTAAATTTGACGAAAGATTTCCCAGGTTCCAAATAGGTTTGAGTTTCTTCATTGTTGAAAAAGTAAAACAGTGGTGGGTCGCTATGAGACATACCACTCGTAATGGTAATGACGACTATTTTCATTTCTGTGTTGTTTGAGTAGTGGATCATAGATGGAGTGAGACAAGTTTCACAAGAATTGGCAAAACTCGACCACATTGTAAGAACAAGTAAGAGGGCAACCACATGGATTGATGTACACATTGTTTTTGTGATCTTCCTTAAGCCTCTTTAACTAACAAGAACCACTTCCTCCCACTATATATATATATGCTCCATCTTTATTTTTTTATACTCATAGTATTAGTACAATAATTTTTAGGGGTGTAAATGGGTTGGGTTGGGCTGGATTCGGATAAATTCGTTATCCAACCCAATAAAAAATTAACGGGTTGGGTTAGATCGAATTTGTGTAATTTAAAAAAAATATATAATCAAACCCAATTTAATTATGAACGGGTTGGGTTAATCAGATCAGCATAATTATATTTATTTATTTATTGTAAAAATTTAAATATTTTAAAATAGATATAAATCATTTGGTATATTGTTGCAAATTCAATGTTATTAATTTATAAAATAAACAATAATACAAATTAAATTCTAAAATAATTTTATTAATTTGTTACATTATTATCAACTCAAAAAATTAATATTAATTAATACAAAATAAAATTTTAAATAAATATATTATATTATTACAATGTTATCAACCTAAAACACAATTTTTTATTAAATAAGAGTGATAATGAGTTAAACACTATTATTATTATTATTATTATTATTATTATTATTATTATTATATATGACCGGGTTGAGTCAAATTGATAATGAGTTGAAAATACAAAATCCGTTACCTAACCCATACAGTATCGGATTTTGATTGGGTTGAATTGGGTCTAATCTGAATACTGAAAAAATCTGATCCAAACTCATTAAGTTAGTTTAGGATAATTAATTTAGGTTTGTAAGTTACCCGTACTTACTTACACCCCTCGTAATTTTAGAATTTAAAATTTAGAATTTAAAATTTAAGATTTAAATTTAATTAAAAACACAAGTAATTATCATTTATGTAGGTGTATAAATATATGTCGTATCTATGAATTCAAATTCTGATATGAAAGTTACGGTAACTTAATACATTTAAACCGTTAGATTTATAAAAATAAATAAGATTGTAACATATATACAATATATATTTTAACTTAAATGTATATATGTCACAATCTGATAAATTATTACAAATATAACGATTTAAATGTATTAAATTATTATAACTTTTCCTCCATAAAGTTATAGGATTCATTTTCCCCTATTTACTTATAGTATTTGTAACTGAACAAAGAAACCTTTAATGGAAATTAAATAAGATATCTTGATTTTCCCCCTGGTTTCGCTCTCCTAGGTTTGACACAATGCCTATAATGTATTACCCTGACAGAACACAATAACTTTTCTTAAAAAGATAGGCCCAGTTTTACCAGCGGAAAAAAAAGGGTAAAGGAATGAAGCAAAGTCATACCTACAGAAACGCTTATTTTATTAATTTTATTTAAATATATTTTTAGTCTTTATAAATTAAATAAATTTTAATTTTATTTCTTAATTTTTTTATTTATTTTTCATCTCTTTAATATTCAAATCTTTGTTTTTATTTTTTTATTTTTATTATTGTATAATTTTTTTAATTATTTATATATTTATTAAAAAGTCAAGTGATTCTTTTTAGATTTAATTATATATTAAAAAATTTAAATTTAATTACTAAATTAATAAAATTTAATATAAAATATAAGTTATCAAATGAAATAAATTTAAATAGTTATTTTTTTATATATATATATATTTTTGGGACAATCAATCAATTTTGATTTAATCGATTATAAGACAACAATAACCAAAATTTGAATGATATATATATAATAGAATGGCATGCGAGAGAGAAGCCAATCGGAGATGAAGAAAATGGCTAGTGTGGAGGCATCTCTCTTGTTTGTTTTTGTAATATGTGTTAGCAGTGCTGATTTTGTGTGTGCTTCTGATGCAGCTCCACTACCCATCTTTGAATATTCCAACACCACCAAAGCAGTCTTCCTTTCTATTGTGAATGACTTTCCTCTTGGGTCGGGACTATTATTGATGGTTAGCAGCTTCCAACATGAACCATACCCCTTGGAGCCTGCCAAACCTTTCACTACATTTACTAGCTTCCAAGTGCAACACTGTATAATTGTATGGAACACAAAGAGTGCCAAGTTTGATCTCTATCATCCAAGCCTTGAAAGAGGCCATCAACGTATCTATTGGTCAGCAAGGGTCGATGGTATATATCATAGTTGGGATAATAACAAATGGGATAAAAGGGTTAGTTGGGCACCTTGGCTCTAAATATCATGCAATTGTGTTTTCATATTTCCTTTACTTATGCCAACCCAACTCAATTCAACTAAACGCAACTATGCATTATTGATGCAATTCTCCTCTTCTGTGCTTTCATGACATGATATTGTAGTTTTTTTTTTTTTAACCTTTTTCTTAGATGTAATCAAGAATTTAATGGAATTAAGGGAACCAAGATCTTAAATAGCCTAAAATAGAATAAGAACAATCCGAATTAGTTTTGTTCGTATATCACAATTCAATATATTTGGGCATAATAGTAAGTACAAAAGTTAGATCTTTGTTATCCATCTGAATTTGAGTACAAAGGTTAGATACAATACTATTCTCTAATTAAATTTAAAGTTTGATCATGATAATATATATTTATATTTAATGAAATATATAATTACACATAAAATTTTAAATTGTTGATAAGTTTCTTGACTTACATGTAATACTAACAAATAAGCGCTATTATTATCGGGACAAATAAATGCGTATGTATGTATATAAATATATAATAGATAAAAAAAATATTGAAATATGTTAACTACAGTACATTCATGCTAAAGACATATATATTAGTTTAAGTATAAATTAATTTGTAATTTTTTTAGAGATATTATATGAGAGAATTTCTATGAATTAACTTATGTATAAACTAATTTTATAAACTAATTTTAATCTATGAAAAAATTTATTTCTTTATTTCTTTCTATTTTTTCCTCATAAAAGTATTTCTATAGAAGTTTATTCAAACAAACTCTTATGTCCTAATTTTATTCTTTAGGAAATTATTCTTGTATTATATTATTTCTCGTAAGAAAATTAATAACAAAGTTAATTTTATAGAATCGGTGTTCTCTTTCATTTATTTATTAGTTTTTCTTGATTTTGTAAACAAATTTAGTATAACACCTATTAAGGGATTGAATAAGTATTTTTTTTTAACTATTTTAGGTCAATTATAATTTATCAAAGAATTTCCCATGTGTATTAACATAAAGAAAACTCTTATCATCTTATAATAAGTATTTTCATAGGTTGTTTTACACAAATTAAAAATAATAATAAATAAATAAAAGAGAAGAATAATTTTATAAAATCAATTCATTGATTAATCTTTTTTATTAGTATTGGTGCAATACAATAATCACTTCATAAAATTTTTTTATGAAAAGTATAAATAATAAAAAAAGATAATTAATACTATATTAAAAATTAATATAATATTTTAATTTTTTTCTTTAAATATGACATTTAATATAGAATAAAGTGAATAATAAATTATAAAATTGTTTTGAATGAATAACTGCTTGACATTTATTATAGTGCGACTGAACTTCAATGTACATAATAAAGATTTTGATTCTCTTTGGTCAAATCATCTTCCAGTCTCATTTGTGTTAAAATAACGCTTGATAAGCAAAAGTCACATTTTCATAAATGTAAGTTAATTTTTGGTTATCAACTTTGAAATATTGCATAAATCATGTCCATAGAAAGAAAAAACCATCTCGAACCAATATCTTGCATCTCAACCTTTCATATAGTATGAACAAAATCAATTATGGTGAGTGTATTAGATTGAGATTTTAAAGAATTTTAAAAGACTTTTTTATTATAAAAAAATCACATAATACCCATCAATATTTTTTTAATATAAAAAAGTCATAAGATATTCAATTAAAAAAATTAGGATTTTTTTTAAGAGTACATCAAAATCTAGTGATATTTAATTAAGAAAATAAATTTTTTTTAAGAGTACATCAAAGTTTAGTAATATTCAATTAAGACTTTTTTTCTCACTTAAAAAAGTCCATTAATATTAAAAATATAGAGATTTCAATTGATTATTTTGAATGATAGATTTTGTGAGACATTTTAGTAAAATTTACATATAATTTACTTATCTAACAATCTACCAAAATCTTTGAAATTTTGCATTTTTTTCGTTTATTTTTCCTCTCTCTCATCTTCTCTTTTGTCTCTCTCTCTCTCTCCCTTATCTTGTTTTTTCCTTTCTCTTTCTCTCCCCCCTCTATCTTCTCATTTCTTATCTATCTCATATTCTCTTTCTATTTTTGTTCACCTCTTATTTATTTATTTATTTTTCTCTTATCTTTTTTTATTTATCAATATTTCTTTTGTTACAAACTTACATTTTTATCTATCAATATTATGTATAATTATCAACCAAATAACTATGAACCATCTTATCGACTTTCACCACCTTAGGAATGTAGTCCATTGTCTAATCCCCTTTTAAGTTTGGAGGTTCCCATTGAAAAATCAAGTTGTTAGAAGAGAAGTATATTTGAGCATAGAGGGAGTTCTAATTCAATTGGTACCAACAATCATGCTAAATTTCTAAATACTCTTTCTATTGACGTTGGAACTATTGCTATCAATTTTGAAAAACATCTAACATATTTGAGAAAAGAGAAAAAATGGGAGGGAAAAAGAAAAAGACTGACGGAAAAATAATAATATTTGGGATGTTATAAATGAGAACCCAAAATTCAAATGACAAAGCTCATTTTATGATTATTAATTTGGTTGATACTAAAGTAAAGAAAATTTTCTTTAAGATAACTTTCTTTGCAAACAATGTTGTTTTGATGAATTTCTAATTGAATCAATGGATAAATCTTTATCTATGATACTATCAGTTTATAAAGACCATAATTTTGAATATATTATTCAAATTCAAGAGCATGAAAATAATATGTAGATACATGAAGACTAATATATATAGTTTTAGATATTTAGGGAAATGTTAGTCAAGAGGGCATTAAAGTCAACTATTTGTTAAAAGATAAAGACAACTATTTATTAAAAGATTAAAAAATTATGTTATTTTTATTTTTCTTTATTATTTATGTTATTTTTTTTATTAACTCTTGTAGTATTAAATATGTTTTACAAATTCATATTTTCCTGTGAAATCCATAAAATCCTTTAAAATCTTATAATATAAATATATCAAAATCGGTCAAAATCCATTAAAATCCAAACTACAAAGTCTTGATTAAAATCATACTTTAAAAGACTTTTTAAAAAAACTTTAAAAGTTTCAACATTCCTTTAAAGAATTTTAAATTTCATTAAAATTCACAAGACTTTGTTCATGTTAAAATAGTCTTTTGAAAACTCAATTCAATATACTTACTAATTACTAAAAAAAAATATTAATATTAATTTTATTTTATTTTTATAATAAAGGGCATAATGTAACACCTCAATTTCTTTAAAAGGATATTTTTATTAGTAATGACATTTCTGTAATTACTGAGGACATTTTCGTAATTTTATAAAAGTATTAGGGGTATTTGAGTAACTCGGAACGGGCTGTTCCGAAAGTGGAACGGGTCGTTTTGAGCATTAAAAATAAGCTAAAATTTTAGGTTGGGAACGGGCCCAGAACGGGCCGTTCCAACAAGGAGAACGGGCCGTCGGAGGGAGAACGGGCCGTTCTACTGAGATTGAGCACGGGTCGTTCTGGTTTCAGAACGGGCCGTTCTGCTTTTTGGGAACGGGCCGTTCCGATTTTGGAACGGGCCGTTCCAGTTGAAAAATTTGCCCATGTTTGAAGGATCCGGAACGGGCCGTTCCGAAATCAGTACGGGCCGTTCCGGGTGCGTCAGATTGCCTATAAATAGGAGGCAGGGGGGTGAAAATTTTATACTGAAGTGAGAAGTGAAATCTTAGAGAGAGAAAGAGGAAGAGAGAGAGAGAGAGAGAGAGAGAAAGAGAAAGAAAGAGAGAGAGAAAGGAGGAGGGAATCCAGAGGAGGAGGCTTTGCCAAGTTTCAACTCCGCTTATCCAGGTAAGGGGGGGGAGTGAGAAACCTCGCTCAGGGGTGTGGAGATAATTGTTGGATAGTTTGTTTGTCGAATTGGCCCCCAATCCCTTGCCGTTGTTCTGTCTGATTTTCTATTTACTCTACTTTGCTTTTTGTTGAAGGTGCCGTTATTCTGTCTGATTTTCTATTTACTCTACTTTGCTCTTTGTTGAAGGTGTCGTTGTTCTGTTTGATTTTCTATTTACTCTACTTTGCTCTTTGTTGAAGGTGTCGTTGTTCTGTTTGATTTTCTATTTACTCTACCTTTTTCTTTGTTGAAGTAATAAATGAATATGAAATTAATGTTAATAATAAATGAGTTTTAATATGAATAAGAATGCTCTCTGAATCTCTGTGAATACCTATGCGGACCTTATGAGGAGTATTTATGACATGACCATGGAAATATGGACAAATGACATGAGACCTAAGAATGGACTATGAGACCTAAAAATGACTATTGAGACAAGCTGTGATAATAAGAATATGAAAAATAATGACATGATATACTTGATGAAACCTTGTACTAAGTTAAATGTTGAGTTCATGAAATAATGAATATATGTCATGCATCATATGCATATATTACTCCAGGTATGCCGCTGAGGCCGCATACCAACGATGCTAACGAGGTGTACCTTAGGGTCACCGGTGATGTAACTTGCTAACGAGGTGTACCTTAGGGTCACCGGTGATGTAACTTGCTAACAAGGTGTACCTTAGGGTCACCGGTGATGTAACTTGCTAACGAGGTGTACCTTAGGGTCACCGGTGATGTAACTTGCTAACAAGGTGTACCTTAGGGTCACCAGTGATGTAACCAGGTGTACCTTTGGGTCACCAGTGATGATATGTGAAACTTCCTTATGGCGCCACATGCATGCATTTATGAGTCGAGTTCATGACATCATTGCATGATAAATGAGTATATATGTGATATTGATGATGTATGTGTATTGTTTATATGTGACTTATATTTGTTGTGTGTGTGTGGGTGCTATCTAACCTTTATTTCTGCACCTGAAACTGAGTGAGATGTTTCTCACTCCCTTGTTATTTTTGTATATGTTTAAATTATGATGCAGGTGATCAGCATCATGAGGATGTTGGTGATGAGGCTTAAAGGCTTCAATTGGGAATGCTCTGATAGGATGTGACATCGGGGCATAGTTAGCTTAGTTTAATATGTTATTGTTTTAATAACTTTAATTTCTCTTCTTTTGTAGTTTTTAACGAAGAGATAACATAGATAAAATTTATGATCCAAGGAAAATGTATGTTAAGAATTGTAATTTGAACGTTCTTGATAAAAGACCAGAATGAATATCTTTGTTATATTTTTATTACATGATTTGGAAAATATAAATTAATTCTTAACCAGGAGGCACTGCCACCTTTACTGGAGTTAATTTATATTTCCTGTATTATTATTATTATTATTATATATATATATATATATATATATATATATATATGATTTCTTGTTGTCACTAAATTGTATTGAAAATCTTAACTTCTTTTCTTTTGTAATTTTTACATTGGAGTTATATTTATGAGTTATGAATGTGAATCTTCTACCTTGTGATATTTGAGACATTTGTCAACTATGAAAGGTTTTATTTACTCAAAAAGAAAGAAAAAATTTTTATTATTGCAATCGTTGTATATTAATGTTGGGGTAGAAGGGTGTCACACATAATGGTCTACTAAATAATAAATTGAATAGTTACTATTTATTTTTTTATAATAAAATAATAATTTTGGGAACACTAGTTACTTAAAATAATAAACAATCTAAGACAAAAAGACATTAATCAAGAAAGAAAGAGTGATTTAGATTTTTAAGTAAAATAAAAAGGGTAAAGTGGTTCGTATAGAAATGAAGATCAAATTGGATATTAAAGAGGATATCTCCTTTATGTAATGTTATAGATATATAAGCCAAAAAATGTTTAAAATTTTTGGACTAAAATATAAGTGAATTTCAATCAAGACAACTTTAATTAATACTCATATAATAATAAATAAGAACACTGTCTATCATAACATGGTTAAAAATATTTTAGAAAATATAATATATATTTTATTTGAAAATTTGAAAATTTGAAAATTAAATAAATTTAATAATTTATTTAAAATTATTTATTTTTAATTATATATAATTACATAGGGAATATGATTTTGTCGTTATCTTCATCTATAGCAAAGTAAATATTGAAATCCAAAATCAGCTTAAATTATTGGCCGCACAAGCTATCTTTAAATTGATGGAAGAATATGAAATAGAAGAAAACGAAATATAGTAATTGAATAAACTTGAATTTTTGTTTCTACCTTATTGTACTTGAATAAATTTTTTTTTTTTTAATGTAAAAAAGTCAAAGTAAGGGATGTGTTATTTTTCAGTTACATTAAACATAATTGAAAAACAAACACACCCTATATCATGTTACTATCAAGAATCACTCTCCATTTTTAATTCATTTTTTAAATAAATATATAATCCCTAGTTTTGATTAAAAGAAAAAGTAAAAACAATCATTAAATTTGCATTAAAGTTTAGTTAATCAATTTTTTGAATTTTACAATATATTTTAATTATTTGAAAACTCGGTTGACCAAAATAAATGTCTGGCATGTGTTAATTTAAATTCACTTTAAACTTATTAAATGTAATTACCAAAAAAAAAACAAGAACTAATGCAACAAAATTTCACAAGCAAACACATACAGAAACATGTATATATATATTTAGTAGAAATCAAAGTGGGAGAGAGAAGACAGAAGCAGAAACAAAATGTCGAGTTCAATGTGTGTTTCCCTTTTGTTCATTGTTATAGTGTGTTTGAATAATTCAGCTTATGTTACATCCATCCCTTATGAAGCTGACTCAAATAATCACACTGACATCAACATACTCTTCATTTCTATGGTCAATAACTTGCCACCAAATAGTGAACGCTTATCCTTTGTTGGTACTGGTCAATCAACTGAGTATGAATTACTACCAGGAAAGCCTTACACAGAAATCACCAATTTTGATCTCAAAACTTGTTTAATGATATGGCAACCACTATGTGCTAGCTTCAACCGGTATGATCCCAGTAGAGAGGGTAACCATCAACGCATCTATTGGTCAATTAGAAAAGATGGTATTTATCATAGTTGGGATAATGTCAACTGGGATAAAAGGACTGGTTGGGTATCTTGTAAGGATGCTTCTGTATTTAATTAATAAGATATCTTCAATTTAATTTATGATTCAAAATTAATATATTTCCAATTATATTCAATTATAAAATATATATATAGTTTTATTGTTATATAATGTATTTTTGCATTTTTTAATTGATAATTGCAAAAGTAATTTGTAAATTTTTTTTAGTAATTTGCATTTTTTAATGTAATTTGTAGTTTGTATTACATGAATCTAATAAACCTCAAAATTTTAGTCCATATTAACAATAATCACAGTAAAAATTGTAAAAATAAATAAAAATGAAAGACATGAAATTCATATCAGCTGGTACTATATCTACAGAATGGTTTATATATACCAAATTGGGATATAGATGTATAATAGTAGTGGGGCTCACGTGCATGATCATGAGTCAATTAGTTAATTAATTAATTTAAGAGAGATCCAATAAAGAAATTACACAATTTAAAAAACAAGGTTTTCAATTAACTAATTTATTTTTTATTTCTTAATCAAATGATTTATAGTGTAAGTTTAAAAATTTAATGCTTTTAATTTAAATGTTTATTTTACTAATTATTTAGTTGCAGTGGGTTATATATTTTTCGATTTTTCTTATATGCAGTAAAAAGTGTAATGATCGTTAACTTTTGTTATAAGAACCTATCGTATTTTTATATTTTAAAGAGATAAAATATAAGATAAAAAGATGCATTTATTAAAATAACATTCCATGAAAATATAAATTATTCATTATAAATTAAAGATTAAAATACTTTTTTAGTCATTATAGTTTCACTTACTTTATTTTTTAATCTTTAATATGAATTACAAATATAATTTTAGAGAAATTACCAAAGAATTTATACAAAATAACTCATGAATAAGTTGATTTTAATTTATATAAAAAAATATTTCTATCTTTTCTTATAATTTTACTCTTCTATCATTACTTTTGGAAATGTTTACCTAACCAGAATTCAAAGAAACGAAAATTTCAAAAGTGTTCTAGCATCTTCAGAATAAGAGGTTTATGTCAAATCAAAAGCTACAAATGTAAAACAAAACATCATAAACACCGATCTATCAACTCACAAAAACACCTATAAATTAGAAAAAAAATATAAAAATATAAAAACATTATCAGTATGGATATTTGGCCGTGGAGTTTAGGTAATTAACCATCAATAACATTAAATTTTACAGTGAATCTCTATAATTTATCAAACTGCAGGTTCTAACTCAATTCACCAATTTTATATGAAATATTCATATCCTTGTCAAAAATTCATCTATTTCGTAGAATTTTTAGGTCATTTTTAATAAAATTTTCTTTACCAAATTGCATTTTTTTATCTACAAAACTTGTTCCCAAAATTTTATTTAAAAAATCTAAAATTTAATATATTACTTGGACCAGCTATATGTTAATATTATTTTATAAATCGTTATACATAATATTTGTTTTCCAATAAAAATTCCGTTGTTCAGTTACAATTAGCCGAGTATTTTTGAAATAATGGATGAGAGAGGAAGTGATTTTTCTCAGTCAAAGCATACCACAACTAGTGAATGGGAATAATATTTCATTGAAGTGTTTAATATTTTATAAGAGAAATGACACTCTCATCAAAAGCCTACGAATATAATATCAAACTCTTTTAAATACATTTTATAATTAATAAAAATTTATTAAAAAATATAAAACTTGTTAGATTTCATATTTCATTTAATAATTCTTTTAATTTTATAATTTTTTTTAAAAAATTAACTAATAAAAATTTTATATAATAAAAAAATTGGTTAAAAAGTGTGATGCGAATGCAACTCGTTTTATGATTAAAATTCGATTGATAGTATTTCTTCTCGATCGGTCAAAGATAACTGCAGAAACTAGTGAAATGAGAACGCAAGTAATATTTTATTTGAATGATTTTATATTACACAGTAAAATATAACTTAAAAGATAAACAATATTTTAGAATTAAGAACTTTATTTGCATTTTTTAAAATAAATTGAGCTATCTATATATACAAGTGTGGTGAGTGAGAGGGAATAGCATAGAAATATAGCAATATCAATTGTTGATCAAAATCAAAGATGAGAAACATGACGTGTACATCAATCCATGCACCTCTCTTGCTTCTTTTTGGAGTGTGTTTGATCAATGGCTTTAAATTCATCATTTACCATTATATGAAATAAAACTTTTGTCATACCATAGACTTCCTAAAAAAATTAGGTGTTTTGTTATAATTCGTAATATTCTCAAAATTTACAGATAAAATCTGTGAAAAAAATTCATTTGGGAGCAAAATTTGCGATAATATAAAAGTTTAGAGACTCTTAATACAATTAAATCTAAAATAAAAATGTTCTCATTTTCTTTTAAAGATAAAATTAATATTTTAAAGTTATATTATTTCTACACATTTAATTAGAAATAACTGTATTAGGAGCTAATATTTTTACCATACATAATTGATTTTCTAACTTATTTATTTGTTCAAGACTTTTTTTATTATAGGTTTTTCTTAGATAATTCTTAAAAAAAAAAGTTTTTCTTCATAAACTATAATGACGTGTTCTATGTTTTTATATTTATTTTTCGTCTTCCATACTCGAAAGTCGAAACCTTTTATTTTTTTCGTCGTTGCACATTGAGTTCATATTTGAGTTCTCGTGTCTCTTAGGGGCAGCATCAATCTGAGACCTCAATCGAAATTGGAAAAAAAAATGGATAATTTTGAATGAGTTATCGTTTTAGATGGATTAAAAAAATGATTAAAATAATTAATTTTGATGGAATCCGGTTTGAATTAGTAGTAATGAAATTTACCATTTTTAATATTAATCAATTTAGTTATTATGACAATTATATATTTAATACTAATCAAGAAATAATAATAATAAATTATCAGAAATTTCTATGATGATAATTATTAAACAATAAAATATTTGTTAAATAAATTATTATATATGAATCATTGACACTTTTGTATTAGATAAATTAAAACTTTTAAACACATAGTTATATATATATATATATATATATATATATATATATATATATATATATATATGTTTTACATTTTTCAATATTATATGAAAAAAAAAATGTGATAAAATGACTAATGTTCCGGAGAAATAACTAAAAAATAATTGGTTGGAGTGACAATGAAATCAATTTTAATAAGATTTCAAGATTAACACTTTTATGGAAAGCTAGGGGTTAATCCACGCTTAAGCAAGGTCAGGGGTTTGAATCCTGCCTTGTGTATGCAGCCGCGTTAAATCTTGGGGCCAGCTATCCCACCCTTTGAAGTGTCTCCAACGTAGCGAGGAGATTAGTCACTGCAATCGGCGGTGGATACTTCAGGGACGGTGTAACGCCCGATTCTAACGCCCAATTTATATAATAATAATTACATATTTCTTATATAATATTTTCGCAAATATATCCTTAACAATATTTTTTTTTGGATAAAGATAAAGAAACAGAATATTTTGTGAATTTAATACATAACATAAGTATTTATAATAATGTATTATTATACACAATATTTCTTTCTTTCACTTCTATTACAAACTTTACATTGATAATAGAAATAAATTTACAATAACAATTATAATAGATTCATCAAATAGTCTCCACA
The DNA here is from genome assembly GCF_000230855.2 of Cajanus cajan. Lineage (NCBI taxonomy): Eukaryota > Viridiplantae > Streptophyta > Magnoliopsida > Fabales > Fabaceae > Cajanus > Cajanus cajan. The sequence continues at coordinate 60,459,471 of NC_138523.1, forward strand.
TTCCAATTTCTTCCAAGAAAGACAACAGCTATAATCACTGTAAAATGCTCTGGAATCCCAAGTAGATCCATATATTTTATAATATATTTAATTTAAAAAAAACAAAGAAAAGAGAGGAGTAAGAACAATATCCAATAAATACAATAATTCAAAAGAATATAAAGAATTATTTATAATCAATATTAAACATATATATATATATATAATATATATATATATACCGATCATATATTAGATTTTCATGATACAATAAAATTTGAATTATACTTGTAGTGGCTAGTCAGGATAAATGAGCATCATCATAACATCAACCAATAAAAGGATATTTCACCTTAATCAACAATAGGATATTTCACCTTCATTTCTTACTCATTTAAATCTCCAAGGTCAAACCTCCAGCTACAAATAATTCAAACTTTATCTTCTATGGCCATAGAACAATATTTATTTTCATAAATACTTGAAGAAATAACAACAAAACGAGTCTAAGATATCACAACTATAACATAGTTGATTATAAATATATTTACAATAAATATATCTATATAAAAAGAATATATTAAGAATACCAATGATATAAATAAAATGACAATCATTATAAAATAATTAAACAATATAAAAGATGAACACCTTAATAATTATTATAGACAAAAATAATCAAAGGTTAAGTAAATAAATGAGGTTAGGGACACCCCACTAAATAAATATACATAAAAAAATAACATAAATAAATAAAAATAGTAGTAGATAAAATTTTAAAGAGATAAGGTTCTCCTCCCCCTTACCTTAAAGTAAGTAAATTTGCTACACTTTCACTATTTTCTCTCGTTCCCTCTTCGCTCTTTTGTTTTTATTTCTGTTGTTGTGTGCCTCGCCATTTACCGTAATGGGACCTATTTATAGGAAATGGAAGGCTCCCTACTTCACGAAATTCAGATAAGTTATCCCGTAATAATTTCTGCTCAGTAGATATTCTTATCCCATTCTGCTCAGTGAATATTCTTATCCGTAATAAATTTTTTGTACTGGAATGCTTATCTCATTGCTTGCGTTATTTTGCTACACGAATACTTACTACTTACGCATATGCTATTTACATGATTATTACTTACTCAGCCTTTTGCCACGTATATATAGAAGTCTTCTCCCACGTACCTGCAAGTATATATATCTCTGTTGTTGCCACGTATATCTATATTCTTGGACATATTAACACATTCTACATGTATGTACCACACACACATATTAACTATGCACCTACTTACTACACCAAATTCATCACGTGACTACATACACATCACTATATACACGTAATCACACCTTCACCTTTACTGCACCATGCCTCATGCACCACAGACCACACACATCACTTCATACGTTAATTGCATACCTTATCTTTCATTATTTAATTATGCAATTATTTATTTATTTATTTATTTTAAATAGGATAACTAAAATTTAAAAAAATATATATATTTACCCTTTCATAATGTTTATATATATATATATATATATATCATAATATTATTTTTAAAAGAAACAAAGTTATAATAAAATTAAATACTAAATATTTCCATTTTAATAATCCCCATAAATATTTAAAATACATAATAATCAATTATTAAAATTTCTAAAATATTCTACATAAAAATACTCCTTTTATTAATTAATAACTATAGGAAAATAATTTTCATAAAAATAATAATTAACCATTGTATAAAATTTGGGATGTTACAATTGGACCAAAAAACACTTTTATGGAAAAAAATTGATTTGACAGGAAAACCCTTAGTTAGGTTTAAATATGTTTTTAACTTTTATAAAATGAGTAAATTTTGATTTTAGTCATCGTAAAAAAAAAACTTTTATTTTAATCCTTTTAAAATTTGTGAACATTATTTTCTTATCCTTATAAAATGAGTAAAAATTGATTTTAGTTTTTATAAAATATATATTTTTTTATTTTCATCTCAGTAAAATTTGAAGTCACTTTTTTTTTTATCTTTGATGATCATTTTAAGTATGCGAATAACATTAATTTCAAGAATTTATAATTTTTTTAAAGATATCATACACTAACAAAGTATTGCAGACAATTGTAAGTACACTAAAAATGATCACTTTACTTTCTAATGAACATATAAATAATTAAAATAAATATTGTAATAAAAATAAAAAATTTCAAATATTAGAAATAAAAGTTAAAAATTAAAAATTAAATCAAAACTTATTTAATTTATTAGAATTAAAAATATATTTAAGTGAATTTATTCTATAAAATAAGGTTTTATACTTGCTACTTACCTACAGGTATGATTTTGCATCACTCCTTTACCTTTATTTCCGCCTGTAAAACTGGGCCTATCATTTAAGAGAAGCAATTGTGTTCCGTCAGGGTAATAAATTACAGGCATTGTGCCAAACCTAGGAGAGTGAAACCAGGAGGAAAATCAAAATGCTGTATTTATTTTTCATTAAAGGTTTCTTTGTTCAGTTACAAATAGTATAAGTAAATAGAGCATATATGTCAATATATACTAGTAGACACAAATGATAATTATTTGTGTTTTTTAGTCAAATTCTTCATAGTTTAGATATCAATATTGTGATTATCCGAAAATAAAATTGGAGCATATATATAAGGTGGGAGGAAGTGGTTTTTCTGAGTTAAAAAGGCTTAAGGAAGATCACAAAAACAATGAATACATCAATCCATGTGGTTGCCCTCTTACTTGTTCTTACAATGTGGTCGAGTTTTGCAAATTCTTGTGAAAATTGTCTCACTCCATCAATGATCCACCACTCAAACCACACAGACATCAACATACTCGTCATTACCATTACGAGTGGTATGTCTCCTAGCGACCCATCACTATTTTTCTTTTACAACAACGAAGAAACTCGGACCTATTTGGAACCTGGAAAATCTTTCGTCAAATTTACCAATTTTGATCGCAAAGTCGTTTTAATGTATTGGGACGTATTGTGTGCTATTTTCTATGCATATGATCCTAGCTCAGAAGGAGACCACCAAAGGATCTATTGGTTAGTGAATCCAGAAGGTGTGTTTCATAGTTGGGATAACAAAAGCTGGGAGAAAAGAAAACCTTGGAATTCCAATAATTGTTCATAGTTTCACTTTCACAACTCAAATAATAACAATGTTTCCAGTTTCAGTATTTATTACCAATAAATAAATGATATGTCTGACTAGTTTCCTTATTGATGATCGCTTCTTGCTATTGCATCACCAACTTAAATTTATGAAGATAATGATCACAATAATTTACTTTTGTCGAAACCTTGATTCACTATCTCAAGTTTTTTCTTTTAGTCAAATGTTTTTTCATGTACAAAATTCATATGTGTTCATGCTTACTTGCATCAGGATTCAAACTCTATATATTCTACTCCAACCGCTCATTATTAAAAGTTTACTTTCTTGTTTAAATATTGTTTGATTAAGTATTTCTCTTGCAAAAGAGTAAGGGAACAAGTTCCTCAAATATTTTGTAAATTAGATAATAAAATCTTGTACTTAATACTTCAATCTTCAAAATTATGTATCAATTCTGTGTTGATAATAATCTCAATTACATGTAATAATAATATTCATAATACATATATAAAAGTTTAATTTTACAGGAATAAAATTAAACATACACATAAATTTTAATATAATTATAGTTCAAATTGCTCGTAATAATATATAGAACAAATTACATACTAATATATTAATACTTTATAAAAAAAATTGTGAGATTGCACATAAGGGTGGCAACAAGCTTTTAGAGTCCGAGTCTGACATATTAAAAAATTGTTATAGGCTTTGCTTAAGATGTTCAAAACTACTGTAGCGTAGCTTGAAAGTCTATTTATAAGACTTGTTTTATATAAAATTTATAAATAGTTCAATAGGTTTGTTTTATATAAAATTTATAAATAGTTTGATAGGTCGAAGGATTAAATATATTATTATTATTACTGTAAATATATTATTATTGATAATAATTATTATTAACAATGAAAAAGATACTTGTGTCTCCGTGTAAAATAAATAAATATTTTTTAAAAAATAATTTGATAGTTATTATTTTTTAAAAAGTAATTACTATTATATATATATATATATATATATATATATATATTATTTTCCTATTTTATCCTTAGATATATTTTGGACAAAAAAAAAATTAGAACACAAATATAGTAGTATAATTATCTTCAAAAAAAATGGACATGGAAAGAGAATATTTCCTTTTATATATTGTTATAGATATATTAAATACAAATACTACGTATAAATACAAATACACACAACAATAATATATAATAATATTTTATATTTTAAATACGTTAACTTATCGGGTCTACCAGAGTTTTTAAAGGTTTGAAGTTTGACCTATTAATTAAAAAAGACTTGCTAAAAAATATAAGTCTAACAATTTTTAAAAACTTTAATAAATAGATCATGCCTTAAAAAAGTCAAGTTACATGCCGCTCACAGACTTCGTAATCTATTTTCAACCCTAATTTGGCACAACCTCTTTCTTTTTCTATCTTACATTAACTTGTCACTTGTTTGGAAAACATTATTCTGATTTTTTTGTGTGGATATTATTCCTTAATTTTTCTTAAAAGTACCACACTATATACCCGTATAAGGAATGGTGACTATGTGAACATTAAAATAAGAAGGGGTTATGTGTAGTTGCATGAATCAATTGTAATAAAAATGTTGTTATAGAAAATAAATTGCTTGTAATAAATGTGTTATAAAAAAAAACCTACAAAGCTTTAATGCAATCTTATTTATAAAAGAATAATATAATATTTATATTTCTCGATAAAGAAAAGTGTAACTTACTCATACATATGTTTATATATAAATTAGAATGTTGAGCAAGAGAAAATAGAAGCAAAATGTTAACTTCAATTCTTGTATGGCTTTTTGTTTTAGTTGCTGTGTGTTTCAAGAGTTCAATGTTTGTTGATTCTCTTTCACCCATCCTTCATTCAAACCCTAATAAAGGTGACTCAAAATTTGAAATTGATATCCACGTACTTGCGATTTCTATTGCGAATGACTTGCCCCCAAGTTCAACAAAATTATACTTTTTGGGTGACTTCCAAAGAAGTCAGATTGAAATCCCACGAGGAGAAGCTTACATTAGATTGCTTGATTTCAATATTCACAGTGGTCTAGTAAAATGGGTGAAGTGTACTGATTTCTCCGTGTATGATCCAAGCCGAGAAGGTGGCCATGAGCGCATCTTTTACTCTATAAGAGAAGATGGTGTATATCATAGTTGGGATAATAAGAATTGGGATAGAAGAGAAGTTTGGGATTATTATTGTTGAATGCTTTTAAATCTACTTTACAAAATGTATCCAATATGATTATAATAAATACTATATGCAAATGCAATTATCGTTTATTTCTTAATTTATGTGCCAATACAAAAATTAGGTTTTATACGATTTTCTTACATAAAACATAATATTTGCTTAACTTAACTAATCAAAGGCACATCTAATTGATAAATAATTGAATTTGGGGGAAAAAACTACACTTCTATATTGTTTTATCAGAACAATAAAATATATTATTAAAAGAGTTAAATATATATGTTTTTTTTTTCTAGCTACAGATATCTTATAAAGTAATTTCTTTTTTAATAATGTGAGTATCACTTGTTTGAAAGATTTTCGTAAAAAAGCGAGACAAACACGAGATTTTTTGTTACTAATATATTTTTAACAAAAAAAGACGTTCTCTATCTCTTGTGTAAATAAGGAGCTGACATACAAAATAAATGATAAACGAATGTAAAATATATCTCATGCTTTTAAGTCTATAATTAAATCAGTTTGCATTTGATACTTTATGCTTAACTACTCGTTTGAGTTATTAGTTTATTTAATTAATTTTAACACATTTTAGTAGACGTATGTTGTCTTAAGAAAAACAAAAATTATGTTTTTTATTATTTGTCATGATCTATATTAATATATAAAAAAAATACCTCTTTTAATAATCATATTAATCTCCATATTTGGTAGATTATTATATTATTTTGTTATTAAAAAAACAATATTTTTATCTAATCCAAAACTCAAACTTAATATTTTTAAACTTGAAAATCAATCATAATATTAACGGGATCAATAAATATTAGTTACTTATTAAATTAATCTCAACTTTTATTTTATTTTTAATTTTTTAAATAAAATATAACAATGCGAAATATCTCAATCTCACCGGTACAAAATAAAAGTTTTGTTAATGAAAAAAACATTATTAAAAAAACTTGTTAACATCAAGAATAGCTTAAACATAAGCAATTGTTGCATACCAAATTATAGGGTTAAAATTTGTTTGTATAAATGAGAATGAGTTGTTTGTAATTATATAATTAACGATTACATAATAAAAATTGGTACCTATATATAAATTTGAGGCGAGAAAATTATATATAAATTTGAGAAAAGAAAGGTAATATTGATATTCTGAATCACTAGTGTATAAAAGGCAATGGTCTCCCGTGTATTTTGTTTAAAAATAAAAAAAATAAATGATTAAAAAAATAGTTGAAATTAAATGCTAAGTCAGACAGAGAGAATACAAATAAAATGTCAATTTCAATTCATGCATCCTTTTTGTTTTTGTTTTTTCTTGTAGTATATTTCAATAGCTCGGTGTTTGTTAATTTTCTATTCTAACCCTTTTCAACATGACTCAAATTTTCATATCAACGTCAACATACTCGTCATTTTCATTTCCAATGACTAAACCCCCAAGTTCAAACCATGGCTGCACGACGGAGAAGTTCACTACAAAGAAAAATACAAATCAATGTATGCACATGTTTACGTCATTTCCCAGTGACACTTTGAAACATCTTACATATGTACAAGTTTAAGTCAACACCGGAACACAGGTAAAAGAATGGACGTAATAATGGGAAGCCATGAGAATAATTTCCCAAAACATTACAATTTGACAGCCATGGTAGCTTGAAGTAAAGGTAAGATTGACATTTTTAATCATCAATCAAGCTTTTTTAAGTATGTATGTTTATGAAATGTATGCTTTGACCAGATCTGTGTAGCTGCAAACTAAACCCGTCCTCGGACAGATGATTCTACCATTATTCTTCTTTGCCATTTCTTCAAGAGCCTGCGGAAGAGCAAAATATAATAAACAAAATTAGCCTAAAAAAATATGCCTAAACATGGAAAATCTAGAAGAATATCTAGAATAACAGGAACCTTAGTGCTATAAACATATCCATTGGGCAAGACTTGCGGTGGGTTCTCAGTGTCCATCAACTCCTTAGTTATATAGCATACAAGCTTTGAGTGATGCTGCTTTGAATATGGTAATGGTAAGGCTAGTGTGCGGAAAGCCTCCTGTGACAGAGGGTCCTCTTTTGTGCAATCATCCTCGTAACAATATCTTTATCAAGTCAAGGGACATATCACAATAGTGTTAGTAGTGACAATGCATACACCAACACAAAGTTGGAATAAGAGCCAATCAAAACTACAAGTAAAAAGAGACTTCAGTGTTATCTGTATGAGCCTTGAAAATTGAAATCATCTATAACGAATTAACAGGTGTTAAACACGAGAAGCACAGTGGCAGGAACCATACTTTGAATGAATTATGGGAATGGTAACAACAGATCTGTAAAACCTAGATAATTAGCATATAAAAGTCAATTCAAGTGTACCTCAGGCGCCAGGGGAAAATGACAGCTATACTGTACTCCAAAATAAGTACGACTGGAGATTATCATTTATCAATGACAAATATGAAATTTCATACAATGAAAGCTTTTGAACTGTTATTCTGTTAAATATGGAGGGTTTTAAAATACTTGCATAAAAAGTGAATCACTTAAATCAAAGGAATTCAAATTAATAGACAAACCATTTATATGTATGCTTTTAATGAATTCAAATTTCATAAAAAGTTCCTCAAAAGGATAAGGAAAAGTGGTTTAAGATTTTTTTGGGAAGGGGGAGGATGTGTTTCACTTATATGTATGCAACCATTGCTATCCACACAGCATAGGGGCATCTAGCACTAAGAAAAGTGTTACCAGATGAAAATCTACAGTTAAAGTTATTAATGGATACGGTGTCTTGAGAGCAGAAAGGCCAGCTTGCAGATAGATGTTGAGCAAGGGTTCTAAAGTCATGCCATATAACTTGCAGAACTCCTGTTTGAATTGGTCCACTAGATAATCCCATTGCTTAGCTTCAAACAAAACCTGAAAAATATTAAGCAAAAGAATATTGTAGACATTTTAGTGCTGAAATGGTAGCTCCTTAAAAATAGAAAATGATGAAATATCAATTCTAGCAAAGAAGAAAGCATCAAAACAAATATAGTTTCACCAATATCATGTTGATAAACTTCATTGGAAATATAACAGGCATGAAGATTTTCTTCAATAAGTGATCAGAGGAAAATAAAAATTCATGCAAATATTTGTTCTTGTTTTTTACAAATTAATAGAGGAAGTACTTTTCTTGACCATGAAATACATACGAGATGCACAGTGCATGGTAAAAGCCATTTCAATCAATTATTGAAGCAAGAGAATATAACACAACTTTCAGCTTTAAGACTCAGTTTGATTTGTTAACTACAATTATTAACAACTATAAATATTTGCAGTTTACATCAATTAGACAAGAGTCACTAGCATATTGCTTGTCATTCCTTTTCTTTAAAAGAAAAGTATAGAAGAACTACAAGCTCCTCTACAATGAAGTTATTGTTTTAAATAAAAATAAAAGAAATTGAAACAACTCCACCTTCCACTTCTAACTTCTTTTACTGTGTGTTGTTGACATGTACATAGTTATCAAGTCGCAAACCACATCAAAAATCATTTGTTCAATTTTTGAATCATGAATCATGAATACAATTGTGTTAGTGGATAACATGAATTGGGAATCACAAATTCACAATGTATAGTATTTAGAACCACAAACGTGCAAAAGTCCGCAACCAAAAGATGCAGAAGTCTCAAATACATTCTTAAATGTCACATATCACTTAATCGAAATTGTGAACTCCATTAGTACCATAAAACCATCACGAGTCATATGCCATAAGTAAAGCCCAAAACTCATAATTTCAATATAGATAAACCAGTTCAGAGAAACTTTGTGAACACCCAGAACTGGAAGAACCAAAAATGCTCCCAAAACTAGAAGAACCAAACAGAGAGTTCAATGACTGGTCTGCATATGACTGGTCCCTGTCCCAACAAATGAAAACAGAGTAAGGAACAGGGTGCAATATGCAATGCCCGAATTCCTTTTATCCTTTCATATAACACTTCAAGCCTTTCTGTCCCTTTGAAGCCTAAGATGAAAATTAGCAGGAGGGGGGGAAATTCAAAACAAATGTGGGATCACTGGAGTGATACCTAGTCGCAGAATCATCCATACTATACTGATGATATAGAGGAGCATTGATTTATGCAACATGAACACAATTCATAGTAAACTATGATGAACCTCTAGCTTAAACTTACTGAAGGGTATCAAATTGTAATTCTAAATTCTAATATCAAATTCTTCAATTCTAACAACAAAGAATATTAATACATTCCTAACGTTATTGCATTAGAACGATAATAAAATTAAAGACATACCAGTATCTCTAATGCACAAAAAACACTCAAATACAAGGCATGCTCACCTTGTATGTAGCACATTCAGTATCCCTTTTGAAAGCTAGTGTTGCAATGACTCGCTGCAATTCTTTCATGTGGGTGGCTCCCCATGGCGCAAGATATTTCCTAGCATATGTGATAGCTCTCAAATTGTTCTCAGCTCTTACTAATTCTATGAACTCTTGAAGTCTCAACTGGAACTCCAATTTGCTCTGCCATCATTAAACCACTATAGATTAATAATAGTAAATATGATTAGATGCCTCGATTGTGATTTATGCTTTTGTTATCATCAACAAATGTAATCCTACGAGATACTAGTGGATATTCAAGAAAGTATGGAATTGCGTTAGTTTATAATTTTATTTTCAAAAATTTAAGCAGACTTAGACATGTTTTATGTGTCCAATCCAGCGGTTATCATTCTCCCATATATGAATATATTCCATGGTTGCAGTATGCCTTGGATGACTTCTATCTTATACGCATTAACAGAAATGCATATTACCTAGACTCTAGAACCAAATAAACCCAAAAGCCTAAGCTGTGAGCATGGTGCACCAAAGATTAACAAGATCAAACAACAGTATGAACCTTAGACTTCTTCAGCCTTGATTTGTTATCAGCACACCATGCTAGAGCAGGTGCAACATCCTTATTTTGCAAAGCATCGATAACCTTTTTCGCTTCTTGGAATACATCAATATCAACAAGGTCCTGATGCACCAACACAAATGATATTTTTAACAGAACCAATACAAAACAAAATACACACTTCAAACTACAACATGGAGAAGAACCAAAAGGAGCAGTACATTGGCAGCATCCACATAAGACCACCCCATTCATTACCTGCAAGTTGGTGCTTTCGGCAAGTTTCACTGCAGTGTCATAGTATGACATCCTCAACATGTAATCAACAAGAATCCGCTTCAAGCGAGTGTTATTCCATTCCGACATATTTTCTGCATCTGCAGATTCTAAGTGATCTAGACGCACTCGACACTTCTGTGCTTGCAAATGCTCTGCCCGACTTCCTTCCTCCAACTTAACACATTTTCACAAACACAAACCATCGTCATCATAAAACTTATAAAGGGGAATATAAATTTCCAATTACACATCAGTTAATACTTAATAACAATAGAAACTAACAATCAAAACAAAATTGACCACAAAGCATGCTATAAATCGTAACTACACATAGTAACTAAGTACCACATTACACTGTATCATTTGGCACTACAAATCAAAAATTGAACAAATAGAAACTCGAATCGCTTTCCAACAGCATTATTACTATGCGAAACGAGGATAATAAATTGTGAATCGAAATTGAAAGGACGAAATTAGGTTAGCAGTTACCTTTCGCTTGAGGCCTTGGAGGCGGGAGACGAGGGAGTTGAGGTGGTTGACGGCGGCATCGGGGGAGAGGTCGGCGGAGGCAGCTTCGGAGACGCCGGAGATGACGGCGGACATCTCCTTCTCGACGGCGCGGTGGTTGGCCCGGAGGGTTTTCTTGTAGTGCTCGAAAGGGACCCTAAGGAACTGGTGCTCCAGCTTGAGAGACTCCGTCAGTTGGGGGAGGTTGTTCGAAGGAGGCGGCGCGGGGTTTGCGGCGGCGGTGGCGGCGATCGGGGTTCCGGTGGGGTTGTTGCCGTTGGGAAGGGAATCCATTTCCATTGGGAACAAAGGAGAAAATGGAATCTCAGATTGATAAGTGGATTGGATAAACGCTGCTCTACTAAACAAATAAATATTTTATATTTAGCTTAATTTCATTAAATTTTTATATATTTTAACTGTAGATTGAAAAGTTTTTAATAGTACTTTAATAAGCCCTTCAAAAAAAATAGTACTTTAATAAGATCTTAATACATACTTTGAAAATAAATTCCAAACTTAACTACAAGATATTTGTGTGTGCTTGGTAAGGTGGAGAAATGAGTGAAGGAAAAAAATGATGAAAAAAAAAACAAGAGTTGTTTGGTTGTATATATATATTTTTTAAATAATGAGCATTTTCATCTTTAAAAATGACAAAGTGTTCTTGTATTAGTTCTTAAAATGAAAAAATTCAAATAAATCTCTAAAATATTAAATAAATTTTATAGTATAACTATTTATTGTTATTTTTATTTCTAAATATATATTAATATCTTTTATTTATAAAAATTCTATTGACGATATCAAAGTTTAAATTTAAGATTTTTTACATATTATCTTAATCTTTTACCATGAACGTAATAACTCATATTATTACTTAAATAACATATTTTGAATGAGATTTATTTGATATTTTTATAAGCTCAAGGACAAATATGATAATATGTCTTAAATTTTAAAGAATAAGTTAATTATTTTAATTTACAAAAAAATGGGAGAGAAAATAATAAAAGTGGGAGAACACATTTCTTTAAAATGCACAAAAATGAAATTAATCAGGCATATACAATTGTTGATAATTGATTGGCATCTTTTATAATCAATATCATTTTTTATTTAATTGATTAAATCATAAAAATAGCTAATATTTAATTTAAAATTTGGTTTTAAAATTTTATTTATTTATTATTTTTTCAATCAAATACTCTTATTTTTATTTTATTTCTCTATTTTTCTATCTTTATTCCTTATATTTCTCATTAGATCATAACCTGTAAAGAAAACCAATTTGATCCAAATTCTCAACAAGGCACTAATGTCTTGACTGTTGATGAATGCCAAATTGACCATTTTATTTTTCTTTAATTTTTATTAAATTTTACAAAGAAAAACAATGAAATATCAAAACAAATAAATTCAATAAATTTTGGAACTCCAAACCATTGGATTGGCCTAGATTGTTTGGCCCACCAAGCCAAACCAATTTGATCTAGTTCTTTTTAGGAAATATATTCTCAAGTCTGGCCTATCAGAGCAAATTAATTTTGATACTTCTATTTCTTTCTTATCAATTAGAAAGAAATCTTATGAATATCATCTATCGAGTTGTTACTCAACAACAAAAAATTACTTATACAAAATTTAACTGAGATGAAAATAGTATCTATTGTAAGACATGTTTGATAGGATAAAAATAAAAATAAAAAAAAGATACAGTGAATACAAAACAAAGAACATTTGATAAGATAAAAAAAATAGTGAATAAAAAATATAAATAAATAAAATAAGTAAATGAAAATCGATAAAAAAAAATGTAGTTAAAATAAAAGTAAGTTTAAGAGTAAATTATGCTTGGTCTTCTAAAATACAACCTTTGTTTTAGATAAGTTCAATTCTTTTATCATTATAAATCAATAAAAACATCATTAAATATAAAATATATCTCATTATATTTTTTATCCATCAAAACCGCATTAACCGTAACAAAGTTCAAATGTAAAATATTATACATAATTCGATAAATCTATATATAATTTATCAAATAATTAAGACATGATAAAAATAATGTTATAAATTAATCTTTTGATATCTTATTTTATGGAATTTATTCAATTTAATCCATTTATTTATTAAAAGATCCAATTTAGTACTTAATTTTCTAAAATAACGCAATATTGCCTTTAATATATAATTAAGACTACGGAGCAATGTAATATGGCCCCTTATGTTTAATTAAGACTTTGGTAGTGTTTACGTCTTGTACATACGACCCAATAAGAAATTGGCACAAATAATTGCTTATACAAACATCATTAGTCTCAGTTAAATAGAAAAATCACATTGCATCATTTTAAAAAAATTGAGACCAATATAGATCTTTTAATAATAGAAAGATCACATTGCACCATTGAATAACTCGGTCACAGGCTCACAGCTACCTTTCTAAAAGACAATTTGTCCCAAAAACTAATCTATGCATTAATGAATCTTCACATTGTTAACAACCAGACACAAGATTTAAATGATCTTGTCATATTCTTGATCCATTCCAATGTAAACAGGTGTTTCTCCAATTCTCCCTCGAGTTAGAGATGTATGCAGTATGTTTCCCAGTTCTGCTGTTAAGATTTGATACCTATGAATAGCACGGGGGAGATATACATGCAAATGCAATTCAATTCGAAGAGTCATAAGGAACTTGCTACTCATGGGGCATGGTCAGACTCCCACTAGGAGAAACAACCCATCATAACGGCTGTAAATTGTAATTGTAAATTATAGTATTTACATTTGATCATGACAGAAGACTGGCAAGCCAGAAAAACAAATATAACGAGACTTTCCAGTGCAAAACTGTTCATTAGCTCATGTTTCAAGCCATGTTAAGGATCCCATTATCAAATACTTGCTTGGAAGTTCTCCAGCAGACGGAGCAAGGTATGTTACCTTCTTTCTGTAATTTACAAATCAAGTTAGAAATGCAAACATTCACAGTAAACAGTATAATAAAATGAATCAAGAAATCTAACAATACAAACCTCTGAATGTCAATGTCTGTTACATAAATAAACCCAGCAACATTGCTGCACCAGAAAATCATGACATGGTAAGAGGCATACTTGTAGGAAACTAGGAATGAAAGAGGGGTGCATAATATTCCCAGTCTTAAAAAGCAATTTCCTATTATAAAACTTGGATAATGACCATCAATGAAGCCCACAAAAAGAAGTTAGACAATGGAGGTCATACATACAAAAATTTAGGAATTCATAAAAATTAGCAGTTATTCGTCTTTGAGGATTATTAAATATTACAAGTCAAATTTTAAAGCTTAACATGATAGAATAACTCAGCCCAATTTTATGCATAGAAGCTTTTTGTTAAGAATGAGGGGGGGAAAAAACAAATTTTAAGAATAATCCCGGAAACAATTTTCCACAAAAGCCGGTCAAAGCAAACTGGATTTAATTTCAGGTAGATTTAAAACTAACAGCATATGAAGTCACCACTTTCCATTTTGCCTATACTCCTTCCTATTCGGATTATAAATTTTATAAACAGATCTCTCTAGTGTCATTTTACTTGTACAGTTTTACGAGGCCCACCACTCTTTCTCTCTCACACATGCAAGCACACAGAGAGATAAACACACAAAAGCACAAATACTTTACAACAACCAAAAAACATGGATCAAACTCACTGGGCTCAATAAAAAATTAAAACAAATATTCTTTAAGATTTGTGTTATAAAACTTAGTCATAAAAAAAATTATAGTTACCTGGAAATGATCTCATCAGGTTCCTTGGCAAATGAGACAGCAAGGACTAAATGGAGCAAATCACGATTTATATTTACAGGTACGACTCTTGTTGGATCTGCAGCAGGTTCTGCTCCAATTGGCAAGGCTGAGCGCGGGGCTTGTGGCCCACCACCAACTCGATAAACAAACAAATCACTAAAATTTGCAATATTAGAATGTGGAGAAAGATCATTTGAGAGGCCATAGAAGTATTCCTGTGTCAAAATCAATGGCAGCAATTTCCATTAGACCAAAAACAGTTGAACAGGTAATTTTGTGAGTGAACAGGGGAAGGTGAGAAAAGAAAACCCACAGCAAACTAGACTGAACCCAAGGCCAATAAACAAATTGCCCAGATAGTAAAAGTGATCTACTGTCAATGTAGTTTTTAGATTGCAGAAAAATTCACTTTAAACAGAAAATTAAGGGCACATAAATATTGAGGAGCCCACAAATTTCAGGATAAAAAGAAAATAAGTGTCAATCGTTTGACTATTTATGTTGACAGTTGAAACATTCCTTCATTCACAATTGTTTCTTCATTTATATTTTTCAAATCTTTTAGAATAGACCATCCATTACTTAGAGTCATTAGAAAATCAGCTTTCGTTACTAAACAATGAATCATTTTTTATCCTATCCATTAATCAGCACTTAAATAATAAAAAATTCCTCTACCATTAACTATTTGGCTATAATTTGCAATGGAAGATGAATTGGGGCCCAAGAGTAATTATATACTCCTATATTAACAAATAAATCAGCAGGACAAGCACCCACAGACAACAGATTCTCATAGTTTAAATTGAAATCCTCTAAAATGAAAAAACAGAAGGAAAATATCAATACATGGTTAACAAATGTACAAGATATCCAAAAGTTGACAAGTAGATTTACCCTTATCCTATAACTCCTGGCCTTCTGACGGACTTTAGCATTCCTAGATACAACTCCACCAGACCTCTGAAGTTTCACGACGTCTACTTTGGGTTCACTCTTCAGCACATCTTTGAGCATGCTGCACAGTTTTTCCTACAAGGAATTCAAAGGAAGACCTGAGACACTGAGCTTTTTACAAATGATATTAAATCCATCTCCCAATCCCTCCCAAAGAAGAATAATCTTTTATTTCAAAAAATGTAAGAAAAGAAGGCATGAATTAACTAGTCTATTATGTATGAGGAAAGTGTGACATAAAAAAATGTTGGTGGGTATAATTGAAACTGGCTACTAATCTAGAAGATGCAATGATGTACGTGTTAAATATACCATATGTACAAAGCATGTACCTGACCCAAAACCAAGACAACATTGGCCTTGAATGTACGAATTGCATGCAAGAGCAACTGCATAAGAAAACACACCACACGCACAAAAAAAAAATGAGTGAGAGGAGAGAGTCCTATAATCAATATTAATCAGAAACTCAGAATTAGATGTGAGTTACATGTCTGAATAGCGATCAATTTAACAATAGGGTAAAGTTTAAAAGCCAATTACATCATAGCCTACTCCCTCTATCCATCCCATAGTATTTATCACCATGCCTGAAGCTCGAGATTCAGCATTTCCAGTAAATTGTCTCTCAATCATCCCCGCAAGCTCTTTGACAAGCACTTTATACAATTCTACATTGTTACTGTAAAAACAAATATGTTTGGTGAATGGTGATGGGATTTTCATTTCTTTCACGGGCTGCCAATGATTTTAAAACTTCAAAGTTCAAACCAATGGAAGTGTATATAATTTTGCCAATTTATAATTGAAATTACATCACTAATTACCTTGGAGTCGCGTGCCCATAAAAGTAAACAAGAGGCATTTCAAGAGGAATGCCTTCCACAGGATCGATTGGCATTTCAATTGGAGTGGCGGCAATGCATCCAGGAATTGTTATAGACCCTTGGCCAATATCCAAGTCAACAAAGGTAGGCTTCCAACCTTGTTTAGCTGCCCAACTAAGAAGCATCCTCGACAAGGTACTCTTTCCAGAATCAGTAGGTCCCACAACAATGACCCTAGGGCCCTGACCAACCAAATGCACAAAAT
Source organism: Cajanus cajan (assembly GCF_000230855.2). Lineage (NCBI taxonomy): Eukaryota > Viridiplantae > Streptophyta > Magnoliopsida > Fabales > Fabaceae > Cajanus > Cajanus cajan. Next base: position 60,476,404 of record NC_138523.1, read on the forward strand.
TCACGTACCACAAGATTTACAGTTTAGACTTGAAAGAAAACAACAATATACCAATCAATGAAGAAAACACAAGCTTCCAAGTCTTTCAGCACAATTTACGTAAAACAAAGCATCAATTTCCACAGTTCACGTTAACCGTAAAAACTATAAGACATACAAAAGGAACAACAACAAGCACAGTTAACATCAACTTATACGTCAACCAAGGTTTTGAAAAAAAACAGTCAGCCAAGGTTTTGAGAAAAAAAAACCAGTCACAACGGTGATTATCAAGGTTTTCAGAGTTTCCACCACCACAATTGTGGCCGCATTTGATCACAATTTCCCGAAATATCAAGCAATGCAACAAAACCACAACCACAATTTAAAACCTTGATGTCAACTATCCAGTCAACTAATCAAAAGGAACGAAAAATAAAATACCTGAGAAGATTCAGAATCATCTGGTGGTGAAGCTTTAGCACGACTTCTTCTTCCATCAAGCACCGCATGCACATTTACATAACTAACCATTGGAGTCTGCACTCAGAAAGTTACTCTAATCTAGTCATCAAGTGAATTTCATAGAAAGAATGCACGCAAACGCAATAGGGCTACTACATTGGCTTACCTCATCTGCAGTATAATCCGTTTCAGTAGTGCCATCCATTTCAATGGTTGCACCATACCAAGTAAACACCTGAAACAAACAATTATCATTTCCCTCATCAGAGAAAAAACACTAAACTGTGAATTTAACATAGATGCAGTTACAGAAGAAGCTAGTTACAGCAAACTTGAGCCTGGGAGGGAAATTGAGCCAGATTTCAGGGGGAAGCTCGGTGCCGAAAATCTCAGCAGTGCCGTTCAGGAGTCGAAGGCGAAGAGGTGCATCGTTACCGACTTCTATTCTCAGTTCGCTTTCTCTCTCCAATTTCACTTGCTTAATTGTCGATGCCGAACCCGAACCACCCACGGGACCCGCACCACCGTACGCCATGTTATCTTCTTCCCCAATTTCACCTTCGAATCAATCGATTGTGAAACTTCAACCTTCTGCTTTGGGCGTTAGGGTTTGCGAATGGGAGTCAAGTGAAGAGTGTGAGAAGCAGAGTGTCTGAGTATTCGAACAGGTTGCGAGAAGACGAAACGAAAGGTTTTAATTTTACCGGGTAATTAAATTAACCACTCAAATTGGTAATAACACATATTCAATGTTCAAACTAATAAAAATTATTAAATTAAAGAAGAATAAATTTAATCAATAAAATTTATTAAAAATTATAACATTAAAAGGTAAAATTAATAAAATATAGTGTAAGACTCATTAAATTTTTATATATTTTTAATAAATTTAACTAATTAAAAAAATTTATTAAATATTTTTTAAAAATATTTCTAACAGATAAAAAAAATGCAGTTAGTTTTTAAGTAGGGCTATTAAATAGCCATACAGGTTGGCCAATAGCCCAACACAGTTAAAGTAAGTCATGTCGGCCCAATCAGCCCATTGGACCAAAAGAAAAGAAAATGGCCACCTGGACTTCTATGAACCCAACTAAACAAGACATAAGAAAAATAGAGAAAATAAATGGCAGATGATAAACACACCTCCACTCTCATATAAATACACCTCCTTTTTTTAAAAATATATATAAAATGTCTAAATTACCCTTTAAAAAAAATTCTTAAATTTACAACTCCCTACACCTGCCTACCCCGCACCCACCCCCACCCCCCCCCACACCCCTTCTTCCTACTGCTACTGCTACGCTTCTACTGTTACCGTTTCTTACCTGTTCCTGATAGATTTACTATGCTGTCGTCTCACTCTAGGGTTCTATCTTCTAACTTATTGCTCGGGGGTGTTTAAGGGAAAAGTGAGAGAGATGGAATAGTGAGAAGAACAAGAACAAGAACACCAAGGAAAGGTTCATCCCTTTGTTGATGATGATGATGCTACTGTGCTTGTTTTTATGGGATTCGCTCGCTCGATGCTCTATGGTTTGGGATTGCAAATGTATTTTTCATAGATATTTTTGGTGTGAGAGATAGAGAGAGAGGCCTGGGAAGAGAGAGAAACAAAGATTGCAATTTGGGTGGCTATTCTGGGCGGCTCGGGGGTTAAAAAAGGAGAAAAATATTAATTAAAAATACTTTTTTTTCCTTTTTGTATGCTTCGTGAACGGAGAGAGAGTAGAGTATAACATTAACACAGACCATTAACATGGGGTTAAGCTTTTTCCCCCCTAACAGCAGTTCATCCCTACTTTTCTTTTTAAAGGATTTTATTCGAAAACATAATCTGTAAACAGAAGGGGATGAGTAATTGGTGTGGTTCTTTCTTTTCCCCGATAAAAATTAAAAGTAAAGAATAAAGCATCAGAATGTTAAGGAAGACCTTACAAAATTGATGCCTTTCACTTCGAGGCACACGGTTCTAGTCTTAAGTTTTAACAAGTTAATTATATTGGCACATTCCATGAACACGAAAGCGATTTAGAAACCCATGAATTAAGAAAAGAATTAGGCAGAACACAATGTACAAACAAATCAATTAATCCACCAAACCAAACTATAGACGCACGAACTAAACTAGAAGTGCATAGTGGCAGAATGAATGTACAAGTAGCATCAGATTTCAGTTCATCATAATTGTGAATTCTTGAAAGCTAAGCATGCCATCCCCGTTCAAATCAAAGGCACTAATCATGGCTTTGCACTCTTTGGTGGACTTGGACTCCCCTAATTTGTGGAGCATCCTCTTCAAGGCCTTGGGCGTGATGAAGCCAGAACGTTCAGTGTCGTACAAATCAAAGGCTTCCCTTAAGTCCTTCAACTTGTCTTCCTCTCCCACTTCCTCCATGAGCTTCACCAAATCCTCCAAACACAGCAACCCGTCACCGTCGGAATCCAAGGCCTCAATCGCCATCTCCGCTTCCTTCAACAGAACCTCGCCACCCAAACGCTTCCTTTGCTCAGACGCCGAAATCTTGCCGTCACCGTCGTCGTCGAAGTATAGTGTTAGTGGAATCCATGAGGGATGGAATACGAAGCATATTGGAGAAACCCCCTTCTCCCTACATATACTGAGAGAGAGTAGAGTATAGTGTTAGTGAGGGATGGAAGTAGAAGCATGTTGGAGAAGGACTGAAAACGATATCTGGATAAAAAAAATACAAGAGTTTAGACTTTGATTATATAATCGAAGAAACAAGTGAAAGTGAAGGAACTAAGAAAAGTGAAATTAATGAAAGAGAGAGCGAGAGAGAAAAAGAGGCTTTAGGAAGAAGGGCGTGTGGGATGTGGGGTTGCAGGGAAGGGGGGTGTGAGATGCGGGAACGGGTGCGGGAAATGGGGGGTGTAAATTTAGGAATTTCATTTTTTTTAAAGGGTAATTTAGATATTTTATATATTTTTTTTATAAAAAGGAGGTGTGTTTATAGGAGAGTGGAGGTGTATTTATCATCTGCCAAAATAAATAGAAAACCAGTTGTTGGACCCATCATCTACCATAGTATAAGAAAGGAGAAAAAATATTAACATAAAATAAAATAAAAATTGCACAAAATTGGTGTTCATACACTTTATGTTTAAAATATTTATATTGAAGGAGTTAACAATAAATTTATTGAGATGCTTTACTCATAACAATGTTATGTCATGAATATGAATCATTAGCAATGTCATTAAATTATGTCACTACGTATTTGGATGATTAAGAAGAAGCCTACTTTTTTTTCGTTTATTAAAAATTGTTCACTGACAACGATAATAAAAAATACAAAAGGTATAATTAAGTAACTTTTAAAGATGTACAATGCCAAACAACCGAGTATTGTGTCTTTTGGGATTTTTTTTTTCTTTCAAAAACTATGGACAAATACAAAGGTATATGTTCCTCAGAATGAAACATCAAAATTGATCAGCACTCTCGGTTATTGAAGAAGTGTTGTTGAATTTCTAACCTAACACTTTTATATTTGGTAAGAAAAAAGATTGATAAGTTACTTGAAAAGTTGGAAAAAATAATTTTAAGTGAAAGATAATTTATTCTCTTTTCGTGTGAATACTATGCGAACTGAATAACATAATTAATATTCATTGTTAAAATCAATTAGTTGTTAGCTAATAAATATAAAATAACATGAAAAGTACTTATATAATTTTTCATTTGTAAACAAAAGATATATTTTAAAATAATTATAATCACAATAGCATCCATTAAGTGACATTTCCATATCACAGACCATTTTACCTAGCCAAACAGAATCATGAGAAGGAAAGCAAGGAGTTCAATATTATATTAACTGGTAAATAGGACAACTGCATAAATGACTAGAGAAACGTATATAGTTTTTTTTTTATTTTAATATTATTGTTAAGTGTTAAGTAGTTAGACATATAAAGCATTTGTGTACTATATTATATAATACATATAATATATAATAAACATATGGGAGGCACACACGTTATTAGGGTACATATAATAAATATATAATAATACATAATTTTTAAAAAAATTATGATTTTTTTTTCATATTTTAAGTGAATATTTTCATCGGTTAATAAATGACATGACAATACCAACAATTGATGTAAGACTCAATGATAATGTAATAGTACATAAAACATTAACATGAAATATTGACATGATATATTTGATTTATAGATAAAAATAACTTATATATATATCATTATTATATTTGTTAATTACACTCTTAGTTTTTTTTAAGTATTATTATTGTTAAAAGTGAAGATGATAAGTTTATTTATTAAGTATTTAAATTTGAATTTTACACAATTATTTATTATATTATATTAATCTTATAAAGTTGTTATAGTGATTTATGTTTAAGTGAGACAACCATTGTAATTTCAAAATTTTATAAGGATGTAATATTTAGAATTGTTTTTTATAAGTTATTTATTTTAAGCAACTATTTACTTTTTAGTTTTTTAAACTAAGAACAAAAACTAAACATTAAATATAATTAAAATTGTACAAGGATTATGAAATGAGAGGTAAAAAATGTAATTAACAACTACAATAATAGTATGTATAAAATACCTTTTATTTATGAATCAAATCAGTCAAATTACTTGTGACTTTGGGCATGGTACTGTGGTAGCTAGTGAAGAAGAACTGGAGGGTTCAAATTCCACTTTCAACATTTCAAAACATTTTGAATTTTCTCTCATTACATGTCAACATATCAATGTTTCGTAGACATTTTATATTAATGTTACGTATACTGTCACATCATCAGTGACTAACAACACACATCCAATTAATGAACAAATAGACAAAATTTATGCATAATGGGATGACTTTTTGGAAGAATATTGATTATTATGGAAAATTATATTTATAAATTTAGAGCAAACAATTATTTATATTATATGTAAATAATAATGTGACTGTGTAGTGATATATGATAATGTATTTTTATGAGAAAATGAAAAGACAAAGTTGTTTGATGGGTATGGTGCACTCTTGTCTGAGATGTTAAAGAGAAGATTTATCCAATCATACTGTTCCGCCAATCAAGCCCATGCCACCCTTTTACTCTATCATTTTCTTCTTCAATATCATTGAACCCTCTATGGTTATTTAATACTATGACTTTGCACTGCACTTTAGTTTCATTTTTCGTTAAAAATTAGTTGCTTCAATTTAAATGAATTATAAAATTTAAATTAAACAAAATTATTATTTTTTATTTTATTTAATTTCTGCCATTTTAAAAAATTATTATTTAAAAGTTTAATAAAAATATGTAATATTATCAAAAGTATGTAAGTACTATAATATTTTGAGATATCTTTTTATTTTAAAACTTAATTTAATAATTTATAATTTTATAAAATATCTTTTAAATATTATAACATATATTTTGAGATATAAATATTTTTTAGTAGCTTAGAATGTTATAAAACACATTTTAAATTATATGTAATTTTGTATGCGTGCACTGTACATTCTAAAAAAATATTATTTACAAATAATTATAATTTAATTTCGTTTGAAGCAATTTTAAATTTTAATCTAAGAACTGAATCGTGTGATTTAAAAATTTTAAAAATTGAACCGTTAATTTATAATTTTCTACAAACTTCGAGTTTTTAGATGAATTTCCGATTTTTTAATTTCGGTTTTTGTTTTTTAACACTCATTCAACACCAAGAACTTCTATCACTTTCTTTTTTGGGTAACAAATTTTTTTTTAAGACAGTCTTAATCTTATTTAAGTAAGTTATAGTACGATGAAATCAACTTTTCTAGACCAGAATTATTTTACTTGGCTGATTATGTTTTTTGTGGGAAGGATTATCAATTTTCATTAATAACTAAAATCTGCTAAAACATTTAATTATTTTTAAATATAAAGAACTCAGTTGATCTTTTTTAATTATATATATATATATATATTTATTTATTTATTATTTATGTCTTTTTTTCCTTCCATGTTTGAGACTTCAAATAACTAATTAGATATTTTTTTATTATTCATATTTTTCTTATAATATTTAAATACGATTATATTTTGACTGACAACTTATTTTTCAATGAATATTCTTTAAGAGAGAAAAAATATATATACTTTCGATATAAAATAAACTTACATCAATATTCAATCGCAAACCATTATTATATTTATAGCAAGTTTATTGACTTTTAAAATAATTATTTTAAAAGTCACAACAACTATAACTCTTTATTAGTTGATACTGAAATTTTTTTACACTAATAATACATAATCATTAAATATTTTATTTAATACAAAGATACTTTTTTTTATATATAAAATACAATAAAATAATAACACATCGTAAGTTTAAACTATTTAAATAAATGACGAGATTAAGACACGTGAACTTTTGTTATAGAATACGTAGATATCCATTATATAAGATAATTTTACTTAATTTTAAATTAATTATTATGAACAACAAAATTTTCTCCCGACTATTTAATATAATTACATATTTAAATTAGTGTATTATATACATATAAAGATATTTAAAAATAATTTTGTCATCTATAATCTTCATATTTGACTTAAATAAAATTGTCTTTAACAAAAAAAATAGATGTAATTTTTATAGGAAAATATATATATACATTAATAAACATTTATATATATATATATATATATATATATAAGTAGATAAATGGACAACTAAATAATAAAAAAAAAATCTAGTTATTTTAAAAATAAATTTTAATAAATTTACTTTACTCAATATTTTATATTTTATGTTAAATTTTAATGATTCAATAATAAATTAAAAAATTTTAATATAAAAAATTAAGTTTACATACTTTTTAAAATCTTAAAATTATTTAATTTTATTAATTTAAATCAATAAATAATTATAAAATATTTTTATATATTGATTTGAATATATAAAAATTTAATTAAATAATTAAATTATTAAAATTTGATATAAAATAATATATATATATATATATATTATTTATTTTGGTCAATTGGGTAATTAGAGCATAAATTTAAGCATGATATGTTATCCACTTTTTCGCTGGTGGTGTTTCTCCTTTACGACACATCATTATGCGTGGCACTACCTTTTTAATTTGGTACCTTTGTTATCCCAATAATAATTATACTCAAAAATCATTCGTCTTGCACCTGCCCCACAATCATCACTAAACAAACATGGAAAATTATTCGTTTCCGACCGTTTACGCTGAAATCCTTTCTAAATAAATAAAATAATAATTTAAATTATAAAATATTAAATTAAATAATTATTTTATAATAAATTTATTTTAAAGTATTATTATTTTAATTATTCAAAACACGATTCGGATAATTTTTCAGAGAATGTAGCATAACTCAACAAACATAGATGTGTCTGTCACCTCTATTTCCGCATATCAACACAAGTGCCTTTACGCCAATAAAATTGAAACTAAAAATACCCATTTTTAATCGCATTATATCCTTTTTAAAATGTCCAACCATTTTCACTCATACTAATTTACGTCTGAAAATGATCATCACAACTCAGAATATTTTATTACAAATTAACTACAGGAGGCTGGAACTGTATTTTTCTTTTTATCGTATTTAAATAAAATTTGTTATTAACAATAATTATTTTACGATAATAATTTAATTATTGTTATTTAATTATATAATAAAAATATTAATAATTAATATATAATAGTCACTAAAAATATATTTATATTATACTAAAGTTTACTATTAGCGATAATTATTTATTAAAAAAAACTTAAGTCTCACATCGATTAGAGTTGAAATAATTAAATAATATATAAGTGAGTAATAACTATCACCTTACAAGTTAATTTTATAGAATTGAGTTAGACTCCTAATTTACTACTCTAAATTGGTATTAAATCACTTACTATTACTAAGTTCAATAGTGCTATAAAATAATTAGAGAGCAACTTTCACCTTATAAATCTCATATCTCTTAAGAGATAAGATAATTAAAAAAATAAATTAAAAATATATAAATAAAAGACATCCCACATCGACTAGAGATAAAAAGTACATGAGTTATGAATTTAAAAAAGAAAATTATAGAAATAAATTGTTTAAAGTTTTACTAGAAAAATATAAAAGTCACTAAATAGATAGAAAGGAGACAATTGAAAAAATAAATTTTAATAACCTTTAAAATGGCTATAAAATAATTAAAGAACAACTTTCACCTTATAAATCTCATATCTTTTAAAAGACAAGATAATTAAAAAAAATAAATTAAAAATATATAAATAGAAGACAATCCTCATCTTACAAATCCCACATCGACTAAAGATAAAAAATATATAAGTTATGAATTTAGAAAAAGAAATTATAGGAATAAATTATTTAAAGTTTTACTAGTAAAAGATAAAAGTCACTAAATGGATGGAAATGAAACAATTGAAAAAAATAACTTTTAATAACATTTAAAATGACTACTAGAATTGACACTAAAAAAATAATTTTTCCCGATAATTTAGTATGTATTTACCAGCATTTTATATAAATGTCGATAATAGTATTAACGATCCTAAATACACCAGTTATTATTTAAATGCTAGTAAAAAAAATAATGTTATTTATATGACTGCTAAAAAATAAATTAATTACTATAAAAAACTAATTTTAGTGTAGTGTTGTATGATCTAATATTAAACTATCATATAATTTAATGATATATATTACTTTGCTCTAAAATTGTCTTTTAAAGACTAATTTCTTTCAAAAATATTAAAAAATTATCAAAATTTTATAAACGAACTATCTACCATTTTTATTAAACTTATAATTTATATGTTAATTGTGTAAAACTATTTTATATTGATATTTAATAATAATTTGTCAGGTTTGTTAAGTTTTATGATAATTTCTTATTAACATGTTAATTTAAGTAAAAACAGTTCCAATTCCTCAAGTTTATAAGTGATTAGTCATGCTATTCGACATAGATTAATTAGTAGTATATATATTTAGCATATATAACAGTTTCAAAAAGTAGTTAGTTTACAAATTATTTGAATAATAATTTTTTAACTAGTAATGATACATGTAATATAAAATTGTACAATATTTTTTTTTTATCCTTCTTCCTTATTGATAAATACCTTTATTTTTATAATAAATGAAGTGATGGAAAGATAAGAATTTTTTTTTTGTACTTTTGTTATTATTTATTGTTTGTCTAAAATTTTTTACACCCATGATGTATGTTTATGAAACTCTAATTAAAAATTAAAAACTTGTATAATAACTATTTTAAGAATTTAATTAAATATGATTATAGTGTATATGTTACACAATTTTTTTGCTGTTGTAATATTTACTACTCATGTTGATTTTTAATGGTTTGAGAGTATACAATAATCTATATTTCTCATTAAAATTAAACTATTTAAATAATTTTTTGTCCCTATAAAACATGAGTGCTTTGCTTTTTTGTTTTTTTTTAAATATATTTTTTTATAGAGACTAAATACAAATTTAAGATAATAAAAAAAAATTACGAGAAATAAAAAAAAATAACCTTACATAAAGACTATATCGTCGAAAGCAAAAGAAATAAACATGCAAGGAATACATTGTTAAACCCTAAACTTGTTAAAAATTAGCTCAATTTTGATACATTGTTAATCTCATTAAAAAAGAACTTGTTCAACGGTCAACTAATATAAAAGACTTATCAAGACTTTTATATTATAGATATATTATAATTAATTACTGATTCAACAAAATATATTATAATTAATTTAGAAATCATTCATTATAATTTCCTCAAAATAAATTATATCATATATACACAACATATACATTAATATAAGAAATAAACTGCTACTACCATATTTATTATTATTTCAAACTAAATAACTCCTAAAAAATTTAACATTCACCATTTTTTATTTATTTTCAACCAAACAATTTTAATTTATACTTAAAAAAAAAAAAATTTCTCCCGTTTCTTCATTTCTATTTTATTCCTTTATGCCAGATAGAAAGCTAACGATTTTGTAGTTTTGAATGAAAATGAAGTGTTAAATAGTATGTTTATATGATATATGAATTAAATTTAAAGATATTAATGATATAAAAAAAGGAACTCTATGATGCAAATGTAATCGCATATATTTATTAATTTAGTAAAATAATAAAATATGAAAATGTTTAGAAAAAACGAAAAGTGATACGTAGTAGGTGTTGAAACGACAGTAGTAGGCTGCGCATGATCCAATAAAACGCTCCTGCTCCGCATGTTCCGCGCGGCATATTCAGCTTTTGAATTTATGCGGATGACCATTTTACCCTTGTCATTTTCCTCATATTCCCACTCACACTCACACACTCACACTCATCTCATTTCATTATTCAGTATTAATCATTAAATCCCTCTCTTTAAGGTAAATAATTAATTCCATTTTTTCAGTTACAAATTCTCAGTCAACTCCTTTTCTCTTCCCTATTTATTTTTATTTTATTTTATTTTATTTGTTTTTCATTTTAAATCCTTTCCTCTCTCAATTTCGCTTCTTCTTGTCATACAATTACAAACCGAACAAGTAGTCACTGCATTGCTTTTTTGACCGTTTGAGTGAGTCACTCTCTCTTTATTTTTTTCTTTTTCTTCCGTTTTTGTTTACTGAGAAAGCACAATTGGAATTTCAAAACTTTTTTCTTTTCTTTTCTTTTCTGTCTCACTCGTTCGTCAAGAAACCCTGAATTTCAGGTTTTCTTTCTTTTCTGTTTGGGTTATGCTTTAGTCTTAACCTTTCCCTTTTTCAGTTAATTGGATGATTTTAGGGTATAGGTCTGCGATAAGTTGTTTTCTTGCATTTTGTTTCTGTTGTTGTAATTGTTTGGAGATTAATCACTAATCAAAGGATGGTTATGAACATCGTCCAAAGAACGGAGTTTTAGAACGGATAAGGGTTGGGGTGTGGGTGGGGATAATGTGGTCTTTTCGTTTACTGTATCAGCTTGATTGTTGTTGGTTGGATGGATTCTCTCGAATATATTAAATTAATGCCGTGGTTTAATGTTTTGATACTCTTTGTTTAATTTTTATTTTGAAAAGTGAACGTTGTAGAAATCAAATACTCAATGCTTCACTTGGTCTCTCACGTGTTTCTGCTACTCTACTTAAGTGTGATTTTCTCTCTTCTGTTTTATTTTACCTTTCCAATTGGTGGGTTTGCTGCAGCACTGGTTTGTATGATCTCGTTTTTGCACTTTTTTATGTTTTGCTTTTCTGTATTAGGTTGTCACCAGCCTTGGTCCTTGAATTCTCCGAAAGCTGACTGGTTTGATGAGCTTGTGGTAGTGATTGTGGTAAAGGTTTAACGCATGAAGAAACTATTTTTTTTCAAATCTTCTGCATCCAGCAGTGGAAGCAACCATGCTGCTCCGCCAAAATCAACAAACAAGCAAACGGGGTGGGATAATTTTTCAGAAACTGGAATGAATAATCAGGCATATGGTAAAACTGAGGATTATTTTGAAACCTCCAAGGGCTTGTCCTCCAAATCCCGAAAGCATGTTTCTGACAGCCAGAGTTCTTGTGGTGGTCCAGATCTTAGAAGGAGCAGGTCACTGTCTTCATCTGCTTACCAGTTTAGAGATCCAACCAGGTCTCCAAGTAGCATTGTCAGTGATCCATACCAGCAAATTGAGCATTCATCTCGGTGAGACTTGATAACCTAACCATGAAAGAATAATATTGACTGAACTGAAGTTTATTCCACAGTGTATTAGTTATATTTTGCACATATTTATTTTGGCTGAACTTTGTATGTGTATATATCAGTTGTCAGGCTCCTAGCTATGAAAAACAAAAGCGGGACAAGCCAACCCAAGTTGCAGTGTCTTCTGTCCTAAATTCACACAGATACGAGAGACCTGGGTCTACTAGTTCTTCAAGATCTCATCACGAGTCATCTGGGAACTCCTCCACTTGCTCTAGCAACATTTCTAGTAAGGTTGTGGATCGTTACATTGATGGAGAGCAGCAGCCAGAGGAAAGTAGACCCAGGAACAATTACCAAAGAAACAGTAGTAGACATGGGAATTATGGTGTGAAGCTTCCTCCAAAAGTTCAGCATACCGCACCTAATTCACCAACTCATGGAGTCAAAGATAAACCAAGGACTCATTCATTTAGAGAAGCTAAAGCTACCCGTCTTCGTTTCTCATCCCGAGATTGGACAGAAAATGAGTTTGGACATGAGTCACCAAGGAGTCTTGCGAAGAATGTGATTGAGAGACTTTCTCAGTCTTATGATCTCCCTCAGACTTGTTCAAAGAATTTTAATGTCGATAATCCAATCACAATTGAAGATATCTATTCTAGATCTGTGAATGGACACTATGACTCTGATTTTGATGATGCTCAGCCAAATAATGATTTGTCGGATGAACCCTACAGAATGACAAACGGATATCATTGCATCAATGGCAATGGTGAGGGTTTAAGCTGTGATGAACCTGAGGAGGGTGCAGATGCAGAACTAGTGAGAAGATCAAAGGAGGCCGAGGAGAGGGTTATTCTTCTTTCAAAGAAACTGGAACGAGAAAGCTTTTTCCTTGATGGTGGTTATGATGTGTCAGCACTGATTCAGACAATCAGACATCTACTAGAGGAGAAAATAAGCTTGGCTCTGGAAGTTTCAACCCATCTAAGGTCTCAAATTGCTGACAGAACATCTGCCAGGGAAGAACTTAGCCGTGTAAAGACAGAACTGGAGTTTCGGACTCAAAGACTAGAAAAAGAAAAGAATGAGATGCAGTCAGCATTGGAGAAGGAATTGGACAGGAGGTCAAGTGACTGGTCATTTAAACTTGAGAAGTACCAGTTAGAAGAGCAAAGGCTTCGTGAACGAGTTAGAGAGCTTGCAGAGCAGAATGTATCACTTCAAAGGGAAGTCTCTGCTTTTAGTGAGAGGGAAATGGAAAGCAAAAGTGTGATGGCATATACAGACCAACAACTCAAGGGATTGACTGATCAGACAGAGATAATGAACAAGGAGATTCTGGATTTGCAGCAAAATCTCTTGGAACTACAAGAGAAATATAAGCTAGTAGAAGAAAATAGGGACTGTTTCTTGAGAAATTTTGAAGAGAAGGAGAAGGAGTGCAAGGAGTTACACAAGTCCCTAACAAGATTGTTAAGAACTTGCAGTGAGCAAGAGAAGACAATAGCAGGATTACAAGATGGGCTTGGTGAGGAGCTTCCTAAGAACCAACCCATGGAGAGTGTTGAGAAGCACATTGCAAAAATGAGAATGGAGCAATTAAGATTAGCAGGAGTAGAACTGGCCTTGAGAAAGGACTTGGAGTCTTGCAGGTTTGAGGCAGATTCTCTTCGTCACGAGAATATCGTACTTTTAAACCGGTTGAAAGGTGACAGGAAAGAATGTGTTGCGGCTACTTTTAAACTAGACAAAGAACTATGGGCCCGCATCTACTGCCTTCAGAATCAAGGCCTAACAATGCTAAATGAAAGCACATTCTTGTGTTCAAAATTACTGGAATTTGTAAAAGGGAAAGGAAGCCATCTTCGTCAAAATGTCCAGATGGATGTAGAAGTGATTGGAAATGGTTTAGATGGGCAATTCATTGTTGAATCTGAAACTAAAATCCAGGGATTCCGAAGTGGCACTGAGGGTTTAACAAGGAGTTTGCAGATGATGTCTTCTTTGTTGAAAGATAAGTCAAATCCATTGGGTTCTAAATTTCAATCAGAGTGTATAGACGCTGCTAAATTAGCTAAACTGAATGATCAATCATCTGAGGTGAGTTTTTTCAATTAGTTTCTTTAGTGTTAGTATTATTAGAGTACATATTGTAAATCCTCTATTCTACTATTATCTTTGTGTTTATTTATTTTAAACCTGTTTAACATAATTTGCTTATTGAAATTCTGATAGCATATGGATCATGTTACTTGTATAGGATATTATAAGAACCGAACTTAAAGCAGAATGTTTGGTAACAAGTTTATTAAGAGAGAAGCTGTACTCTAAAGAACTCCAAGACGAGCAGATGCAAGCTGAACTTGCTACAGCAGTAAGAGGAAACGACATACTTAGATCTGAGGTGCAAAATGCGTTAGACAACCTTTCAAGTGTCAACCACAAGTTGAAGGACCTTGAACTTCAGGTGAGTCACCAGTTGAAAATTTTACTAAACTCATCTAATGGATGTTTATTTATGGTACTATGTTATTGGCTGTCTTGAGGGTAAAAATAGCTTAGGTAAATTTTTCAATTGCTATTACTTAAGCCTGTTGACCAATTCCCTGGAAAAATTGAGACAGATGTTGAAGAAAGATGAGAGTATAAACTGCCTTCGAAACGATCTGCAAGAGTCTAACAGGGAATTAACAATCATGAGGGGTAAATTGCCCAAAGTGACAGAGGAGAGAGATTATATGTGGGAACAAGTGAAGCAATATAGTGAGCAGAATATGCTGTTGAACGCTGAGGTCAATGTGTTGAAGAAAAGGATAGAGACACTTGAAGAAAATAACCTCGAGAAGGAAGGTCAAATATCCATCTTGCAAGACTCCCTTGCCAAAAATTCATTTAACGATATCCTTGGAAGTCCTGAGCATGAATTTTTTGGTACAAAATTACGATAATAGCTTGTTTTCTCGTAGGGCCATTTCATTGTTCATAGTCACATACATCTGTGAATGAGTTTTTTTTTTTTTTTTTTTGTTAAATTGTTGCTCCTTTTATAATATGTTTCACAGCGTTTTTCTTTAAATATATGTGAAGTGTAAGATCGAACAGACAAGTTATAGAATACAAAGTGCCATTTTCCCTCATTCCTTGGGGAATCAGTGTTCTTGTCTTCCACCTGAACCGTGGCTTCTAGTTGGTGAATATCTTTATGGCCGTTTCAGCAAGTAGTCTCCTAAGTAATAAAAAGTCAGTCAAATTAGTTCCTATATTTTATTAAAATATATTAACTTAGGAACCAAATGGATAAATATTCAATATTTGAATAAATATTTGAATTATAGTCCAAAATTACTAAAGCTTGCAGTAGTAGCTCCTTTACACTACAACTTATTTTCTTCCTAGCTTTTTACCACTTAATTACACTACAACATTCTCAAGAAAATAAATTGTATTGTAAATGACAATGTTGCATTACATGAGGGTACATACCAAACAAAAATGATTATGAAGGAATGTATTAGATAAAAATTAGTGTCGAGAAAAACTAAATAAAACCATTAAAAAGGACTTATAAGATAATAATTCACTTATAAACATGATTTATCACAAAATATTTTAACATTTTATGCTCCAAGCAGTTGCTTTCACGTATTAAGAAAAAGAGGGTTGTTTTGTATAATATTAACAGGTGACTGAAATCGATGCCGTGTCACATTTTATTGTAAAGATCTACAAAAGGCTGCCATTAAAAAATAATATGGAGACGGCTATGAAAAATTGCAGATAGTCTTACCGTGAAAATATTTTATTATAAATGTTAGATATCGATTACATTTCATTTCAGTAAGTTTCAATAGTGAGATGCTGGGAACTGAAATTGCATCTTATTTTAATCCAAAAAAATTGGCAAACTTTTTTGACAGCGGATTTTTGTTTTCCAATTACTTAATATTTAAGGTTCTAAAATATCTCAGTTCTCCCACAAACCACATGTTGGAAGTTAAAATTTGTTCCCTTTATTTATTTCTATACTCTAATTTTACAAATTTCCAACGGCAAAATTTTCAATGAAGCACGATAACCTTTAACTCAATTAAACACTGATAGGCTATGCACAAGAAAGATAGGATGCAATGAATCTAACCACAACTTTTGGAAAATAATTCTTGATCCCGTGGAACTTGCAACACACATAACATGGAGCATGCACAAATGAGTAGGAGATATGACAGGATTTATTACCATGAAGACCGAAATTCATAATTGTAGATACTATCCTTGAGGGAATCTAACATGGAACATACATTTCTTTTGGTACATAGAAATCACATATTTAAATAAGCTACCCCTTCTTGACTGGTCCAAATAGAAACTACAGTGATGCACTTTTCCAGAAGTCAATTGGCTTCCTTTGCTGAAACCAAATAAACAAATATATGATTAAGAAAATAGTACTTACAAAATCTATACTGCTCCAATAAAAACAAGAGAAGTGATAACCACATATTTTTCCAACACTTTGTTTATTATGATGTGAATTTCACTTAGGAGTCACTAAGCAGACAGGTTTTTTAGTGAGACTAAAATAAAATTTATGCAATAATAAGAAGTGTCAAATAATGCTTTGTTAGAATTGCTCACTAGAATCCATGCCTGCACAAAAACCAATTAATCCATCCCTGATTCAATGTACAAGTTCCATGATTATAGATAGATATTATAAACTTACCTGGGCAATTGGCATTTTCTCTCTTACTGAATCAACATATGATAAATCAATATCAGCTACCACAATGCCTGTAGACAAACGATCTGAAAAAGAAAAGAAAACCACCATGGAATTCAGTAAAGTGTGGTTTAAACAAAAAGAAACAATGGTAATACAAGAAACTACTGCAAGCAATACATTGTTTGAACCATATAGAATAGATAAATATGTATGATGGCATAAAACAAAAATTTTATTTTTAATGTATAACAAACTCATAATAGCTGAAACAATCTAAGATTGACAATGAAAGCCCCACTACAAAAAAATTTCCACCAAAGAAAGTTCAAGCCAAATTATGTCTTATCCGATAACTCTCACTCCCTTGGGTAAATAACTTGAGGCCACAGCTCATATATCCATTCATATTTTGTAGGCATGAAAGAAAACTATATTGACTATCATAAGGTCAGATCCATAAATCCCAAATACTACTATAATCAGGGATATACGGAATTTCCCATTTCTCGAGTGTTTGCAATGACTTATAAATGATAAGTTTATTTGAGAACAGTTGGGTATAAATCCTTTAAGTAGTGGCAGGTCTCTTAACTTGGACTACAATAGGTCAAAAGTAATAAGAAAGAAGAAAACTAGGAAAGAAATTGAACACATTATGGTTAGTGGACTTCCAATTTCAATGAATTAACTAAATGAACATGAAGAACTATCAAGTTTCTTACCTGGTAATCGACCAACAACTGTTCCCCAAGGGTCGACAATCAATGTGTCACCATAGCTTTCTCTTTTATGATTATGTTTGCCAGCTTGTGCAGCAGCAACGACCTGATAATTCATTCATCAAACCATTCCTAAAACTAAGTGTGAAAGAAGGAAATAGTTGAAATACATTTCCTCATATAGCAAGAGAAAGAATTTAACTTGTGCAATCAAATGATTATATTTTAACACTTCAGCTAGGGATGATGGAAGCATGGGAGAAGAGGGGGAAGGGGAAGGGCAGGACTATAAGATGCAAAAATGAATTATTACATAGCACTGAGTCTCAATTGCTCGAGCACGAAGAAGTATCTCCCAATGTGCTTCACCTGTCACATTAGTGAATGCTGAAGGCACCAATAATATCTGGACATTGTAAAACATAAGAAAGTTTTAGATTCTAGACAACCTATATTATGCAGAAAAGTAATGTTTCCACTTATAACCTGTGCTTCATGTTTGAAACGTAACAACTGGTACATCTCTGGAAATCTCAAATCATAACATACACTGAGGCCCAAACGCCCAATAGGACTGTCTACAGCAACAATATCCTTGCCTGCACACATCACCAAAATACAAGATTTTCACATGAAAACATCATCCTTGTTAGTTCACATCATATCTAAGTGCCCCCCACCCCGTCACCACAAAAAAAGGGGACTATTCCTGCTCTATATTTTCAGTAAAAGGAAATGAAGAAGAAAGAAGGAAAAGTAAATCATTGGAAATATAATTGAATCACCATGACTAAGGGCTGTTTTGATAAACTCCTCCATGAGCATTTAAAAGAGAAGAAAATTTACAGGAACAATGAAATAAATTTATCCATAAACTAAAAATAGCTTATCTATAAGCTAATTTGTAAAAGTTCTCTTATATTAACTTCTTCAAAAACTTTTTTTTTAACTTATGCATAAGTTAATTTTAACTTATGTAGAAGCTAATTACATTTTTTCTTCCTATTTTCTTCTCCTACAAGTGCTTCTATATAAGTTTATCCCAACAAGTTCTAATACTAATTATCTTCTTTATTCTTTCCCTTGTTATTTCTAGGTATGGAAAACTTCAAATTGATCCTCAGATTCTTTATAAAGAAAAGGTTACAATGAGGACTAAAACAAGATAGACTCATCTAGTCTCAATACTGCATAGAGAGTAAAAATCCTACCAGGTTCTGTAAATCTACTTTCTTTATATACCCTTCCACCAGGAACATCTACATCAAACCTTCAAATAAAATAAAGTGAATAAAACATCAATTGTTATGCAACCATAATAGCACAAACATAAAGCAGTAAATTTCTCAAATTCAGGAGAACCAAACCAGACAAGTCATATATCTAGGAGTTGATAAACAATCATTTACATCAACACATCATCAATAGCTGTTAGGATTATAAGCTACTACTCTTACAGGTGTATCTTTTTGTAAGTGCTTCTAATTTTCCCGGTGTCATCAACTATAACGTGGGTATTACACAAGTGTTGAGGATCAGATGCTTTCTCTTGGAAGCCTCCAAGTGACAACCAGATGTTGGATTCTCTGCAGTGCATCAGAACAAGTAAATTTTTCTGGAAAATGTTAACCAGTGCAGCCCTTGTTAAGGAATCAAAAGTATAAAGTTTTAATTATAGTTTTCAATGAAAATGAAGATGATGAACAAAGTGATTGAATTAGCACCTGGCCAAAGAGCAGTAGTGGTTCATAATTGGTCCATCCAATGGTTCAGCAACGGTAACACTGTCCCCATCGTTAGTACTGATGAAAGAGAAGGCCTCGGGAAAGCAAAGTAATTTGGCTCCGGCTGATGCTGCTTCCTTTGCACACCCAACAAAACAAATTCAGCACTGAG
The DNA here is from genome assembly GCF_000230855.2 of Cajanus cajan. Classification (NCBI taxonomy): domain Eukaryota; kingdom Viridiplantae; phylum Streptophyta; class Magnoliopsida; order Fabales; family Fabaceae; genus Cajanus; species Cajanus cajan. The sequence continues at coordinate 60,495,920 of NC_138523.1, forward strand.
TAATAATAATAATTGTAAAGAAGAGAAAAGGGAAGAGATAGAAGAAAATAAAGAGGACCCAGAAAAGAAAAGATTGAAAAGAAGAATACTTTGACGAGACGAGAGCAAGTGGCGAAATTGGCAGCGACGTCGCTGATGGATGTCATCTGAGCCGCCGCAACTCTGACAGGGGACATGGTGGCTGAAACTGAGAGTGGTGATGATTTGGGAATGGGAGCAGTCACATTCACCGAAGCACAAAACATTACAACATCTTACGTTCTTACATCATTATGAACCAAACAAAACAACATCACTCTGGATTTTTAGGACAAATCTTTCCTTACATACTTTGCATCGCCTTGGTTGGTCCCACAAAAACTCATAATACGACTTTTTTATCTAAATTTTAAAAGCCCAAGGTTTTTTTTTCTTCTCTATAAGATTCGTTTTGTAATTTTAAATTTCCAAAATTTGTAATGCTTTAATTTTAATTTTCTAAATTTATAAACTTGTAATTTAAAATTACACTTGTTTTTTAATCATTAAAATTATAATATTAGTTATGATTTTTTAGAAAACATTAATTAAATAATAATTATTATTATTATTATTTAATAATATTTAGAGAGCGTCTTCAATGAGATTTGTTAAATATTTATAACAGTATAAGTATAGATGTATTGTTTAAATTTTAAAAGATTTGAACTAATTACTTTTAACCTCTTTATACTCTTATATACACTTTAATTTGTTTTTATTTGCTCAATGTGGGAGTTTATAGTTGTCCAATACTTTCCTCAAGTATAATTAGTTTGGTTCAATTGTGACTTGCATACCTTTTATTTTGGCTTGGGTTGCTTTTAATTTTTATTTTTTTTTCTGTGCTTGTACTCAAACTCAACCTAATAGGTCTTGTGCCTCTCTACTTTATTTTTGTCTTATGAGCTTGTGCTTTTCTAGCCTAAAAGGCCAACGCATTTTTTTTTTTAAATAAATTATTTGGATCAATATAAACTTGAAAAAGTAGTTGCTGTATACACTTCCTTTTTATATATAAATATGTCTCTCCTCTTCTTCTTCTTTTTTTCTTTCAAAATATTCTTTTAATTAATTTTATTTTTAAATAAACTTGATTTTTTAAATTATATTTTTTCATTCACCACCTTTCCTCACTCTTTTTCTTCCTTTACATCATTTCTCCATCATACCAATTTCATCAAGTTTATCATTTTTAAACTCTAATTTTTCACCTCGTTTTTTTTTCTTACATTAAATATAAGGTATAAAATAAATTTTTAAATTACATTTTTCATTTATAATTTATTTAATACAACTTATGCACAACAGTAATTAGTCACATAAAAAAAAGTAATTTGGTAAAAAAAATTTCCAAAGACGTCTTTTTAATAAGGTATGATCATGTTGGTTCCTTAACAAATTTGTTTTTCAAACTTTCAGGAATGTTTTTTTTATACTTTTGAAAAATATTTTTTGGAGTAGTAAATTTAATATCTCAAAATTTACTTTTTAAAAGTATTTTTTTCATACTTATGAAAAATACTTTTCACATCTTTAAATTTTTTTTATTGAAAGTATAAAAAAAATATACTTCTTAAAAATACATTTTATTTCTAGAACATTAAATTTACTATTTTAAAAATATATAAAAAAAATTAGGAGAGGATTTGTTAAGTCTAAAAATTGGAGAATAAAAATAAAATTAAAGACTGTTTTGGATAGCAAAAAGAAATGAAGGTTTATTATTAATGGGGAGATGTGTATTTAGCAAAAGCCTTTGAGAAATTATATATATATATATATATATATATATATATATATATATATATATCTTTTTTTTTAATAAATACGTCAATTTTATATCTATTTCTTTTAAAAAAGCTCCTATGTATCATTTTAATTTATTCTCTTTTTAAAATAAATTTTACTTTTCAAAATAATATATTTACTTATTCAAAAACTTACTATATTTAAAAGTAATAATTTGCTTAAGTTAAATTATATTTTTATTCTCTATTTTAAAAATATGAAATTTTAGTTCTATTAACTTGACATTCCTTGTTAAATTTTAAGGTTAACCTTGGATTAGTTATCACACAAGTGACATGACAATTAGAAATAGAAAATAGACATGCAAAAGAATTAAAATTTTTCATTTATATTATTTTAATAATTGATTGATATTTATTTTATTAATAAATTTAATTTACAATTTTCTAATTTTAAATGCCATGTCACTATATTTCATGTGATATATATCAAATCATAAGTCAACGTAAAAATTTAAAAATCAATAAATTTTGAATTGATGATATGATAAAAATCCCTTATTTCTAAAATTAAGGGACTAAATGTCTTTGTATTTTATATAGATCAATACTAAAATTATGGATTAAAATTTTTTTAAGAGAATCAAAACTATAATTTAACCATTCAATTAAAAAAAATTAATTAGTAAAGAATATATTTATTATAGGAAATAAATTATTTCTGTTATATAATCGTCTTTTATTTTTTTTTTCTTCTAAAAGGTCAGTAATCAAGTTAGATAAAAACAAAATTTCAACATACAAGATTATTTCAACTTAATTAATAATTTTAAATTTGAGGAATAAATAAATTATTCTATTAAATACTAAAAAGAATGAGAAGTAATTTATAATAATCTTACTCAATTTAAGTAAGATTGTATGTAAAAGAAAATATTTTAGATTGTATGTAAAAGAAAATATTTAGTCTCTAGGAGGAAAAACACACTTTTCTACGTAGTACTTAATTAATTTAGCAAAATGGTCTTTGTTTTTTATCCCTTTATTTCGTGGGTCAGGCCATGCGGAAGAGCTTATCCTCATTCTCTCCAACTCCATGCATGAAAAGTTGATTGTGCGCCTACACATTATCCAAAATTATTTCTCTGCCAAGATCATGAATTAATATATACAAATGGAAAATATAGGGTTAACATACTGTTATATATATATAACTTATTCCATCTCATCCAATTAATCATTTATTGACTCCATCAATACAATGCTGATCATATCAGTGTGATAATTAAATTGTAAACGAAAGTGATGATGGTTAATCCTTCGTGAACCACATGATCATGATGATATATAACATACAAAACGAAATTCAAAGGTATATATCATGACCATATATATATATATGTCGACCCTGCAAGCGAAGCATCCGAATATTCTTTGACATATATAATTCATTTGAGGCAATCACTGATGAACATCCATCCAGTTTTGACATTTCTAACTATAGAAAGCTATTATGTTAGAAAATGAAGGAAGCTCGATGGATTATATTTTAAGGAAGAGTGTTAGCAACGCAATTTTTTCTAACACTTTTTGTTATTGATTAAAATTATTGATTGAAAATTATAAAATTACGTTTAAATTAAGGAAAAAAAAATTCATTGATCATGGCCCAACTAAATGTAGACCAAAATTCTTTTGCTGCTGAGCATGACAGTCGAAACGAAGACTCTGCATTAATTTGACACTGAGACATGCAAGATTCATCCATTAACAACAAAGTCATTGTTTCTTTTCATCTATTGCGCCTCTGATTATCCAAAGATATAACCACATCCTTTGAGTCACCCAGCTAGCTAGGGTCGAAATCGATGAATCCATGATATTATATAACTTTCAGAACCTTTCCGGAGCTACTTTTGGTGAGAAAGAAACCATGCGCAAATACCAATTCATCAATGAATACCCCAATGATAATGCATGATAAGTGATATCATTTGATAATAAAGGAGATGTAGATAAAATAGTGTCAACGAGACTTTTGATATATATATATGGATACCTAGATATCATTAATCAATTAACAATAAGAACTAAATATGTAGTTTTAACAATAAATTGCACAAAAATGAATAGCGGTAGTAGAATTGATGAAAAAAACTCGTGTCATTGATAATAATAGCCGTCACAAGAGTCTTTTCTCTTGTTTTCGAATTGGGCCAAAACCAGTTGGTATATATGACTGATTTGAACCAAAAACAAGTCTATTTAATACAAAATAGAATTTAGAAGTGTTTTTTTTTTTTTTTTAAGTTTTTCTACATAAAAAATTATTTATTTTCAATAAAAAAGTTCTATAAAAATATATTTTTAACTTATCCAAACAAGGTTAATAATTAGATGAGAAGGAAAACACTTTATTTTTAGATTTGCTGCCGCAATATATGGGCAGGATCCAAATGGAATTAAGAATGCCTTGAAAACGTTTCACTCCGTTAGTCTCTAAATACTGGTTTGAACGTTTGGTATAATTTGATATTTGATACATAATGGTTAATACATGTTTTCTATGACTACCATTGCATGTAGTATTTCACTAGCTAAAGATCCTGCTGCAACAATAATTTGCATTCAGTTTTTGCGTAGATTTATTCAATTATTTTTAATTATCTGATTTATTCATGATTAATGGAATGATGCGCGCGCCAAAAATGTAAAATATGTAAGGGAGACTTTCAGAATCTGGTTCACAATAATAAACGCCTTTCTCTGGGGAAACACCATAAAACGAGCTAGCTAGTGTTCTCTCTCTCTCTCTCTTTTATTGGTAAACTTAACACGAGCTAGTGTAATGTTTTTGTGGCAATATATAATTTTAATTATATTCGTATTAGAAAGAGAAATTCTCTGGTATTTTATGTTTCTGTATTCCATAATCTTCATTCTATCACAATTTATGGCATTGTGATCTTTCATATGCAGTCATCAAAATTATATTTATTCATCAATTTCAATTATGTGCATATATTCCTAGATATAGCTATGCACTTAAGAAAGCCACTGTAGGATTGCACTGGTGGTGAAAGGCTGAGTAACAATTCGCATTATTTTGAATTTCACAACTGATAATGTAAAAAAAGGCAAGTATACATTAATTGGTGATGGATATGCTTACAAGTTACAAGATCACAATGTTTTGGAATTGAAGATCTCACATCACATGACCTAAGAAACATTTACCAAAGGAAAATTACTTTCAACATCATATCCTCAACGCATGCATGCAAATGTAGGTGTAACCCATGTGTCCTTTTGCATGAATCAAAACACTCACAATTATACTTATTAGTGGATATCTCCTTTTTCTTATTCCTGCGCTTCTATATCGTAACTTTGTCCATGTTTCATACGCTATTACGTTTAATCCACTTTAATTTATTGCACAATAATGTTTGAGACATAATTACCAGCAAACTGGACTGGATGCAAAATCTTGGTACAACTGAACCAAATTTTGCTAAATTAGCTATAGCCTGCAGTATTTTTTATGATGTCAGGATACATTTATTGATCGATCTGAAACCAGTAAAGCATTGGAAAATTCAAATGATATGTTACATTCTACTTTATAGTAAAGCAACTAAGTTCAGTATTCTCCAACATATTGTTTTGGTAATTAAGCTATAAGCCTCCCAATATGGAAATATATAAAACCACCGTAGGATAGGATATAGCAATGTAGGTGTCACCCGAGTGTTTTCCTAAAAGCAAGAGGTAAATCTGAGACTCATGTTGTTGATTGTACTTTCTTTCTGCAGAGATTTGGTGTTTGCATTCAGATACTCTCTGGCACTTGAATTTGCTTTTGCCCTGAGTTACATATTAATTAATATATCCAAAACACAAAAAATAACAGCTATATATAGGCAGATTGTAATTAAATATAAAAAAAATTGACATTGTAAAATTTATAAAGACAAAGAGAAATTACTTTAACCAACATACTATATAGTTTTCCCTTAACCATCTACGACCCAATTCATTTTCTGCAAATCTCTACATTTTCCATTTTTTTATTTTTTATTTTTTATTTGTGGCATAAGAATAGATGCAATGAGTGCATTCGTTGTTTGGGACAAGCCAAGTTTACGAGGATGCCCTGTTTCGGGGCTATTAAGGAGGCTTCACATCCCATCAAAACTTTAGTGTATGGATAACAGCAGAGGTAAACCTAATTAAAATTAGTAATTAATAAAAATAATCCTCTCTGAATTACGCTGTTAGCAATAATTAAACGAAGTTTACAAAAACAAAGCCAACCCAAAACGAAACGAAAAACAAAGACTAATAAATAGAAAGAAAGAAAAAAAAAAAAAAATACAACACAACACAACACTATACCAAGAGACAATTCTAAAACCTCGTTTCTTCTCTGTCAGTTCCTCATGCTTCCCTTACTTTCTCTCTCTCTTCAACTTCTCTTTCTTTTCAAACACTGAAATCGTGTTTCTAGTTTCTCCATACCCATTTTCTTCAAACCCAAACCCTAACCGTTTCTCCCTCGCCACTTCTGTGACCCTTTCTCTCCCTCTCTGAAGCTTCAAGGTTCAGCTCACTCTGCCGTTTGTTTCCTTCAAAAACTCACCGAAAGTATTATCTTTTTATTCCTTTTCCTCTCATTCTGCTGATAAATTGCGCATCTTTTGCATACCCACATGCAGATTTTGTTGCTGTGAATTTCTGATTTTGTTTTTCTGTGTCCTAGGGTACTGCACGTGGTGATTTTATGGAGTTTTCTTTTCTGCATCTTATGTGTAGCGTTCCCACGGTTATAAGAACTGGGTTTGCAGGGTTTTTGGTGTATTAAGTGCTACTAATTTAGTTTAGGATCCACTTCCAAAGTTGCAATCTTTGTAGTGAATGATGTATCAGCAGCAAAACCAAAACCTACCCACGGTCTCGCAATCTCTGCTACCACAAACGGGTTCAGTAGCTGATGTTAAACCCTTCTCAATAAGGTACCAATGTGCTTGAAAAAGTTACCATAAACATACCTATGCATTTCAATTCATAAATAAGGTTTTATTTTATTGATCCTTTTATATTATGCCATTATTGCATGTTCTATTTTTAGATTGATCTCTTGAATTGCATTGTCTTGAGCTTGTAAAGTGTGAAGCAGTTGTTGATTGTAGGTTATTTAATTATAATATATGCAACCACACTTAAGTATATGATTATTCTCTGTTCAACAACTCTTTTTGTTTTTCGCTTTGCATGTTGTATTTCCTTTTATGAATTTTATCAAAACTATGTTAGATTTTGGAAGCATTGTTTGTAGGCTTGAGTTGTTTATCTTGATTACTGATAGATTATATAAATTATGTTGCAGACAGTTTGCTCTTGCTTCTCGTCATAGAAGTATCCTTCATAGCTGGCCATTTCATGAGAAACACTTGCATTTGTGTCTTAAACATGGTCTCAAGGAGGTGTTGCCACCATTTGGACCAAAAATTTCACTTGCTGAACCACTCAAAGGTTGTTCCAATTTTATGCATTCACCAAATGATAATATTAAAGAAGCTGATTCTTGCAAAGCTGAAGTTCCACGTCTCATTGATGACCATCCACAACATATTAAAAATGAGTGTGATCACAAATTCACCGACCCTTTTTCATCACATGAAGAGGGATACCTGCATAAGTGCATCATTTCTGCAAACTTATCCAAACCAGCAGACACATGTACCCTCCAAAGTTCAACTCATGTTCATAAGAGCTTGCCACCAATATCCAAGTCAGTGAAAGATAAACGCAGGAGGCGTAGAGGAAGATGTAAGAAACGCTCCATGGTAGATATTTTAGCTGTGGCACGGCACAGTACTTTAGAGGAGATCCATAGGATTAACCAGTTTTGTTATGCTGAAACTGTGATTGAAAGGTGTCATCAAACAGTGCCTTATGAAAATGTTTCAAAGTCTGAGTTAGTGAGTGAGGATTCATTTAGAAAAGCAGGAAGTGAAGATGATGGTGTAGCTAATGTTGATATGGCAGCAAAGGGGTCATTGCTTCTCAAGTTCAAGCTCAATGGATATGTAATGTAAATAGGAATTGCGAAACATTAATCGATTCCTTTCATATTTTTTTTTTTCTGTTATTATTCTTATCTTCATTCTAGAATTTTCTCTTACACTGTCATAAAGAGGCACAAAGGATTGATACACATACATCTACTTTGGTGGGTAGGTGTCCTTGCATGCTTCTATTCCATTATTGTGCCCCATTCCACCACCAAATATTATTATCTAGCCTTAATTTAAGTACAATTGGCTATGATATCTGCAACATCAGAAAATTTCTTCCTAATTAAGCTTCAAGGTTTGAATTCACATTCTCCTGCACTATACAACAAATGATAAAATCTTCTCGCATGAAGGAATCTTGCACGAACAAAATGCATGGAGGCACAAAAGAAAAGTTCTGAAAATGAGCCAAATAACTGCACGCACAAAATGCATGGAGGCACAAAAGAAAAGTTCTGAAAATGAGCCAAATAACTTCAGACGTGGATAACTTGTGATCTCTGGATTAAATTTTGTGCACTTTGTATTAATTAATGGTTGAAAAAAATATGAAATCTAATTTTTCATGGCTGAACATATTAATATCATCTCATTATTAATTATACAACTAATTAAATTTAAAACCTTCCACGAAGAGCGACCAGATGTTACTAATAAACAACAGTATTTCTACTTATTACTCCCTTTTATTATCATGACTAATCAAATATGGAAGGAAAATTAAGAAAATCTAACACAGTCACGAAGATTAACATTCTTCTTCCTTTTATTTTATGTTTTCGAAAAGTAGAATTCTCAATTTAAATCACTTCAAATTCATCCGAATCAGAGTCAATAAATTTTTTTTTAGATTAAAAAAGAAGAATGAAAGAAATGTACTTGGGAACATTTTTTTCTATTGTGATTTGGACCCTTAAACCTTCCTTGATATGAATCTCTTTTACCGGAAATATTTATGCACATTTTTACATTGATATGATATCTATTTTAAATTTAAACTTTCATGAATTTGTCATTTATCATCAATTACTCAAAAAGTCTCATGCCAATAGAATGAGATATACATGTATTTTATAAACTTATGTTTCTCCCCTTTTTTTAATGATGTGAGATTCTATTTATATCTAAACAAGAAAGTAAGTGAAAAGAAAAAATAATTAGAAAGTGACTAAATTTTTAAAGTGTTTAATCATAAGTTGAGGAATATATATATATATATATATATATATATATATATATATATATATATATATTTTGTCATTACTTCCATAAATCCTTTTTTGGTTGTTGTCAAATTGTGCAATATATATGCGGGTATCTTTAAATAAATTTACCTGCACCTATTACTCTTGGTTTGCAAATATAGGAGCACTAGTATGGAATTTTTATCGATTTAAAAAACAAATCAATAGTTTGATTGAATTGATCTTTGTTGAAGCAACTTATGTTTGTCCCGAACATAAATATAATTAAAGTACAAAAATTGTAAGATGAAAATGAATTAAAACTTATCTTGAATGAGGGAACAATAAAAAGAAACTCATGTCGTTTTTGAAATATACTTTGGATTCCTATACACGTACTTAGCACGAATTTTGATAAAAACAAAATTGTTTCTTAAAGTTGTTTAATTTCTTTATGATTATTTATAGAATGAAAAACAAAATAAACACAACTATTTCCTATTTTAGAAGCTTTATTATTTTACCATCCTTTATTTCCTTCAAAAATGTTATATATATATATATATATAAAATAATAAATAAATAAAAAAAGTGAACTATAGAGACTCATCTTGAACGAGAAACCTATTAAATGAAACTCGCGTTATTTTAACACAGAATTCTTGTACACATACTTAGCATGAAATTCAATAAATTAAACAAAATCGTTTGATCCATGTTATGCTTACTTGTTTCATAAAAAAAAATCAAAATAAATTGAACATTCTTAAGTATACTAAGATTCATGTAAGTAACCGATTAGCAGAAAAATGTTATTTCTGACACACTTTGGATATTTACACACATAACATGAAGTTTAATAAAATAAAACCATTGCTTAAATGCATTTCCTTCTCCTTATGCTTATTTAAACAATCAATATAAACACAATCACATCTTATGATTTTATGTTTATTCTTTTTCCATCCTAATGTTTTTAGAAACTAGAGAATAATGATCAATGCTATGATGAACTAATTTCACATGTGGTTTATAATACATCACACCATTATATGGGCCTTTTGTACCAAATTTCTTTGGTGAACCTTCTCTACCATATTTTCTTCTTTTGTTTTTCCTTCTTTCATCTTCGTAACGTACTTCTTCGACCATCCTTACTTCCTCTTCGCTGATTTGGGATGAAATTGTGGACACCACCCATTGAAGGTATACAATAAACTCCATGGTATTCAAATGAAAAACAAATATTGTATGCAGCCAACCTTTAAATAATCACAACACTACCCAATAGATAGTGCATTACACAATTGTGCGAATAAAATAAATCAAATGATGAATAAAGGTACACAATAAATCACCTATCAAAGTGATATACCGTAACAGTCATCATTGATTTTCAAACACAAATGAGCATATAAAGAAGAAAACATTTTTTTATTAATTAATTTCATTCTAAGTATGTGTATAAGAATCAAAGTGTCAAAAAATAATGTTTCTTATTCAAGACAAGTATATAGTTTACTTATATAAATCAGTAATTTTTCACCAAAATCACACACACACACCATATATATATATATATATATATATATATATATATATATATAAAAAGTGCGTATTCAATAATATCTTATTATGAGAAATGAGAAAATTAAATAATATTCATTAGATTATAGATAAAAAATAATTAATAGTTGGAATTATAAAAATTCACTTATAAGATCATTCTTTTTGCTGCTTCTACAACATACCACTATCCACTTTCATTACTATCCTTATCATCATCGTTGATGTTTGCTACTACAATTGCTATTATCATCGTCACATGACGATAACAATAATGGTAATGATGATGACAAAGACAACGATAATGATGACGGTTGTAGTACGTAGTAGTAGCAACGACAGTGTATATAAGTAGTTGAAGAAACATCAAAAGGAATTTTATTATAGGCGAGTCTTTGTAATGAAAAAATTTTAATCTCAACCATTAATTATTTTTACCAATAATCTAAAGACTAATGATATTTGGCTCTCTCATCTGTTATAATAAAACATGTTTTTTATTGCTTCTTTGTGTATGTGTGTGGAGTCAAATAATGTAAATGTCGTTTAATATAGTTTCCCATTCATGACAAACCTTACTTCAATTTCTCCTTATAAAAAAATTGTATTTTTTTCAATGTCATCTATATATTGAGAGCATGTATTCAATGAGAATATATTTTATTATGAGAGATAAAATGGTTAAATAATAGTCACAATTAAATTATAGATAAAAATAATTAATGATTGAATTTTATTAAAACTTAGTATTATAGATACTCACTTACGAAATCTTCTTTATTGTTACATCCACAATTACCATCACCCATCGTCATTACTACCATTACCACTAACATCGTCGTTATCGTTGACATTATTACTATAATCACTGTCGTTACTGTTGGTAACGTCAGTGATAATAATAATGACAATAATAACGATAACAATAGTGGTGATGATGGTGATAATGATAAGTGGTGATAACAATATATGTAACAATATACAAATGATTTTATAAGTGAGTGTTTATAATAAAGTTTTAATCTCAATCATTAATTATTTCTATCTATAATCTAAATGTTATTACTTAATTTTATCATCTCTCGTAATTAAATATGTTTTCATGGGATACATTCTTTATATATTTGTATATAAGTTTTAATATAATTAATTTTGGATTAATATTAAAAATAATATTAATATCATTTAATATATTCAAGAAAAACCTTACTTCTCTCTCTTCCTGTGAAAAACTTGTAACTTTCCCGGTGTCATAAACTATAATGTGGATCCAATCCTTCTTCTTGGAGTGAGAACCAAAAGCTGGATTAGTTCGCTGTATGGCATGATAACACGTCCAATTCATTTGTTAGTACTAGTACAATTAATCAATCAAAAACTAAACATTACACCAACACTTAGTACCTTTTTTGAGGTTATATAGGTTTTGGTTTTGCTGCACACGTCATTCACTACAAAGATTGCATCATTAATTGTTTTTTAACCAAAAATCCTGCAACTCCAGTTCTTGTCTATGAAGAGAAAAGAAAAAGTCCATAAAATCAGGACGTACAATACCCTAGGACACAGAAAAACAAAAAGAGACATTTAGATCCACAAGATCAGCATGTAAGTACGCAAAAGGTATATATACTCAATTTATGAACAGAATAAAAAGAAAAGGGATCAAAAGATTAAACTGTTGGTGAATTTTTGAACGAAACGAAACAAAGAGAAGAGTGAGCTAAAGCATGAAGCTTATTGGGAGGGAGAGAAAGAGTGAAAGATGAGTGAGTTTGGGTTGGAAGGAAAAGAAAGACGATTAGTGTTTGAAAAGAAAGAGAAGCGGAAGAGAGAGAAAGTAGGGGAAGCATAACAGGAGAAACGAGGCTGTCTGATGCTGTTCCGTTCTTCCTTTCTTTCATTTTATAGCGTCTGAATCCTCCTCGGTAGTATCGAATACAAAGAATCTTATTTCTTTTAAATATTTTTTTTAGTTTATATTATAAGTTAATCATTCATACATTATCAGAATAAAATTTTTTACACTGACAATCAATCATATTTTTTAAATTATTTTATTTTATTTTTATTTTATTAAATGAGTAATTGACATGACACTATTAAAAGATATGATTAGTTGTCGGTGTAAAAAAAATTTATACTGACAATGTATAGGTGATTAACTCTTATGTTATTACTCTTTAGTTTCTATAATTTAAAATATTTTTTTAGTTATTATACTTATTTTTCAATTTTTAAATTTCTATAATTTTAGATATATTTTTTAATTTTTATATTTATAATTTTTTAGTTCTTTTAATTTTATCAGTATTTTTTTAATTTTGCTTACTTTGCATTAAAGTAATAGAAGACTTCAATTTTATAATGATAAATAAATGTCTTGACAATGAACATCGTAAGTAAGTATATAAAAGGTCCAAAATGTTGATAAATATTTAATTTAGAGTAATTTTAAAAACAATAAATTTGACATAAAAAAAATGAATTAATATATTTATTATATTAATACAAAAAAAATAATATTATAAAAAGAATAACGACATAGACTAAAAAGATAAAAAAAATTATAAATACAGAAACTAAAAGAATTTATCTTAAATTATAAAGGCTTGAAATGATATATATATATATATATATATATAATATTATATAAATGAAAAAAAAGAGTATATTTTAAATTAGATGATTAAAAGATAAAGTAAAATTAAGAGACTAAAAAAATTATTTAACCTATCTTTTTTAATGCTCTTTATATTATTTGTACAAAGTATTCACAAATTTCCTAGTTTATAAGCTAGTTTGATAAAAAAAAAATTATTTAGTTTGAAAGTTTATTTTAAAAATTTATATTATCTTTGTTATTATACAAAAGATCCAATTATCTATTTCATCAATATTAAGAAAAATAATTAATTTAGTTGATAGTAATAAATATATATATATATATATATATATATATATATATATTATTTTTTTAAACTACTCCTTATATTACTTTTTTTTTCCTAATTAATACTATATCTTCTAACCAATTAAAGTGTATATCTTATATTATTTGTCTCTCTCAATTAATATTTATGTCTCCTAACTAATTAAAGTACAAATACTTTAAATAATTTATAAATATTGCATTTTCCCAAATTAAGAAAAATATTTTAATTAAAGATATTTTTGTGTAAAAATAATTAATATATGAGACAATATGAATAAATTGAGTCTTATAAATAGGAACGAAGGTAATAATTTATATTCAAAAATTAATCAAAGTAATTCATATTTTATATATAAATTATTATTTATTTATTCATTTATTTGATTTTTTTTAAATTTTAAAACACTTTCATCCAGTCTCCTACTTTAAAATAAAGATATTTAGTCTCTTTGTTTTTTAAAAATACATAATTTTAGTCCTACCATCAGCTTGATGTTCGTTAATTGTTAAATTTTGATGTTGTTTGATAGTTGGTTACTATTTAAGTAATATGATATTTAGTGACAAAATATGTAGGAACAAAAAATTAAAAATAACATACAAAAGATCTTAGTTTGTTTCTATTTTAATGAAATAATTATTTTATTCATAAATCTTATTTACATGATTTTTTTTCAAATGTCATGTTACTAAATGTCACATCACTTAATAATGAATAATGTTAAAATTTTAAGATTAATAGATGTCAATTTAATGGAATAACTAAAATTTCGTAGTTTCAAAATTAGAGGATTTAAATGTCTTTATTTTAAAATAAAGGGATCAAAATTACACATTGACAAAAATAAAAGAATCAAAAGTCCAATTTAGTTGATAAACATGTTTATTTTATATTAATCACCTAACTTATCAACTATGTTTAGTAAATATTTTTTAATTTAATTAGTTATTAGTTTATGAATTTCTAGCTTTTGGGCTCTTAATTTATTATAAATTAATTTTACCAAATACATATCGTATGTTATTGGTTTAAAATTCACCGGTAAACACAAATTTTCGTTGATTTTGGTAAATCTTTAGTAGATTTACCTCTTAATCACATTTTTTTTCCTTTCATAATACCTTATTTAAGAGATCGATAAATATTTAGTGAAATTTTTATAAATATATATGAAAAACAATATTTTTTAAAATATAAATAAATTTAATTACTTTTCATTATTTAATGAAATTTTATCTAAAATATTTTTTTTAATATTTCTAACAAAGACAATTTTAAAAAATCTTATGTGAATAATAAATTTTGATACAAATAATCAATTTTTTTTTAATATAAGTCAAATCAATTTTTTATATATATAAAGAACACATGAGTATATACGTATAAATAAACAGGATTTTTTTTATAATGTATCAATTGTTTCATTTTCAATATAAAATATAATTAATTAGAATAATATTATTAACTAATATATTTATTCAATATTAAATATTCATTAAATCCATATCATAATACTGCTTATGGTCTTAAATTAATTGATATGAAAATTTTTAAATTTAACCAATTTTCTCGAGTTCGAATTATAGGTATACATACTAAATATTAGAGGGATAACACTTTTCATTATAGTTTTATTGGACTTAAATAAGATTGTTATAATTCATAATAAAAATATATATTACCTTCGTTCTTATTTATTAGCCTAAACTTAATTAAAATAATTATTTATTTTTTTATATAATAAATACATAATTTATATTGTCATATATAATAATTATTTTTTTACTAAAAATATTTTTAATTAAATTGTGTTATTTTAATTTGATAAATTTTATTAGTTATAAATTCTTTATAGAGTATGTATTGGTTAGGAGAAAAATGAGTATTAACTATAAGAAAGAAATAATATTGCACATGTACTCTAATTTGGTTAGAATGTGTACAAGTATATTAGTTAAGAAAGAGAAATAGTACAAAAATAATTTTACGAATATATATAGGACAATTTTTTTTATCAACTAAATTAATTATCTTTCTTAATCTTGGTAAATTAGATAATTGAACATAGGAACAAAGGTATAGTAACATATGCATGTATTAAAAATATTATTAAATAAAAAGTAAGCATTAAATATAATTTTTATTTATGAAATATAATTAATATTTGACTAACATTAATCATATTATTAAATATTAAGTTTATTAAATAAAATAGATTTATGAGATTTAGTAAATGCTTATTAAATATAACATTAATTATTATATTTATTATTGAAATAAATTTATTAAATATTTATTGCATATAGTATTAAAACTTAAATATATTTATAATCTTTACAAACATGACTCTATATCATATTAACTGGGAGTGAAAATAGGTTAGGTTGAATTATTATATTTTTAAGGTTTAATATGACATTCAAGATATATTTTTATGAACTAATATAACTTATTTAAAATATATTTTGTAATAAAATCTTTAAATACCACATAAATTTATCTTTAAATTAATTTATAAGTCTTTACTTTTTATATAAGTCAACATCTTTAATATTTATAAAGATAAATAAATGTATAATTTTAATATTTCATAACAAAATTAATATAATATATATATATATATATATATATATATATATTTAATATGTTGGCCTAATAGACTTAATAAAGCTTTTTAAATGACCTAAAACTTGGCCTTTTAAATTAAATAAACGTTAATAAAAAATTTAGTCTAAACTAAAAAAAAAAACCTAACTTAGGTTGGGCTTGGGCTTGATGTAGGCAAGGTCATAGGCCTTGGACAAGTCATTTGACCTGTTTCTACTCATAATCTCAATGCTTGTAAAAAAGTTGTCAATTTTAGATAATTGATATTTTCTTAGTTTTTTTAACCTCAATTTTTATGGTCAGAAATGAAAAATATTAAGATAATTAAGGTAACAAAAAATATTTTAAATTAATATAATTATATTTTTAGTAGATAATTTAATAAGTAATTTAGTATACAGTTTTACTGTCTATAATGAACATACCCACTTCAAATCGTAGTTTATAAAAAAAAAAAAATATTCTAAAGATACTATGAAATAAAAAGTAAATATAAAATATAATATTTAGTTTTGAAATATAAGAAATATTTGATTAACATTTTTTTTGTAATAATATTATTGGTATAAAATATCCATCGACTTCATTGATAATAATATCCATTAGAGAACTTGGTTGGTCACCTTTAGTGAGATCTCCCTTTTCACCCATATTTTTTCTATATACAAGACTCGAACTTGAAACTTTATTTAAGAAAATCGAGTTCAAACTGTCCAATATTATTTGAACCAACGACTTGTTATTATATTTAACTAACATTAATCATACTATTAAATATTAAATTTAAATAAAACAGATTTATGATATTTAATAAATATTTATTAAATTTAATAAAATATGTTTCTTGCAAATAATATTAAGATTGAAATATGTTTTTAGCCCTTACAAACAGGAACATGTATTATTTCAGTGAGGGATGAATATAGACTAGGCTAAACTAGGATTTATTAGGTTTGGATTTGGCCGTCTTAGTTGAATATACTTGGCTTAAACTTGACTAGTTTATCAGAGTCATAGGTTTATTTTTAAAAGGTCTAGATTTGACTTATATAAAAGTTTGATCTAACTAAAAATTTAAAAATTCACTATAATAATCTAACATTAATGTAGATGTAAAAATATATTAAATTTTATAAAAATTGAATATAACTTATTTATATGATACAAATGTACTTTTAATTATATTTTATTGTCTAATAAAACTTATTTAAAATATATTTTGTAATAAGATCTTTAAATACCACATAAATTTATCTCTAAATAAATTTATAAGATTTTAATTTTTATACGAATTAACATCATTAATATTAATATAAAGAAATAAATGTATAATTTTAATATTTTATAACAATTTAATATAATAATAATAATTTTTTTTTTATTTTATTTTAAATAGACTAACCTGGTAGAACTAGAAAGCTATAGCCTAAAGAATGATTTTTTAAACTAAATAAACTTTAATAAAAATTTTAACATTCTATTTTTATATTAAAAAAAGAGGTATTGTTTGGCTTCGGCTTAAAACCCTATGGAACGATTTGACCTATTTTTACTCATAATTTCAATCCTTGTAAAAAAAAATAAAAAAAAAATTATCACCTCTACCTTTTAGATATATACTTGATATTTTCTTAGTGTTTTTTATTTTTATTTTCAATCATTATGGTCAATGAAATGAAAAATGTTAATTAGAAGAATTAAGATAACAAATAATATTTTAAATTAATTTAATTAGATTACTTTTTAGTACACAATTTAATTAAGTAATGCATTTTTTATTTTATATAAATAAGATAATAGAATATAATTTGTTTTTTTTAATTTATTTTAACTAAGATTTTAGTAAGGAAATACACATGTTAAATTTTTATTATATATAACTAAAATTAATTAAATTATGTATATAAATAAATATTATGTTTGATATATAAATTATATTTAAAATATGTATAAATTAAATATTTTAATTATATAAAATATATTTGAGATTTATGATAAATAATTTATACTGTAGTATAAGATTTATTTTTATATATAGGGGTTAAATGAGATTATTTTTAATATATACTAGTAGAAAAAAGGTACTTCGTGCCTGTATTGTATTAAAACAAAAATGAGAAGTTACTCATAAAAAAAATAATTATTAAAAAATAAATAAAAAATAAAATAGTGCATATAAAATAAAATAAAAATAAAAATTAAATAATAAAAATATATTAATCTAATTGGTATTATGATTAATTTATTAGTTTTAAGTTCTTAAATTTGATAAAAAAAATATTTTTTCTAATTTTTTTAAAATAGAAAGGTATAATGGTTCAAAAATTATGGAGACCAAGGTAGTTACTAAAAAAGGTATCTCCTTTATATATTAGTATAGATAATGAATAGTGATTTTTGTTGCATTTAACTTTATTCTTACTTTTAAATTAACTAATTTACATTTAATATTGAACTTTTTAAAAATATTATAATTTATTTATATGCTTATAATGTACTTTTAAAATATTACTTTTACTTTTATTTTTATATTTCAATTCATTAGTTTTTTACTTATTGTAATATAAGTTTTTTGAGGTATAATTTTTTTTAATGTTTTTTTTTACATTTTAATTTATTAATTTTGATTGATTACACAAAATTCTCAGCATAATAGATTACAGAAGGAGCGAATGATATAGAAATGAAAAAGAAAGGGTTAACTGTGTTGTTTCCTTCCACCAATATCTTCTAATCTTAGTCAATACAATGCTGATCATAGCATTGTTACAACCAATCAACTCCAATTTAATGTCTGTTAAAATATTTCAATATGATTTAAAGGTATATTATGCAGACCTTGAATTTGTTTGGGACGACACCTCATAAGTGAAGAAATCACTTATATTTACAACCTAGTGGCTAGTTAATTTATTCTTATTACATATAATATTTTTCTATCTGATACCTACCTTTCTTTTAAAGTTTGTTAGTAAATTAAGATGCAGACATGAAATGATGCATATTAAGACATAATCTAAACTAATTTATGTTTTTCATGTAAACATCTGATTCACAGATATATATCTGAGTAGCAGATAGAACTTTTTGCGAGCTTATTCGATGAATTTATTGTTTTAATTTAATTTAAGTAACAAATTCCTTATTACCTGCTGAAGCTTTTGAACTTATAAGAAACTTGACACTCGAAAAGATGACTATGCATTCATTTGATACTCAGACATGATTCATCTATGTGCCTCAGAAAAATATAGCTATGCAACAACGATATAATTGCTCTTCTTCACTCACCCGATTATTGTTTTTACGGTATTTTCAAGTGACCTACATTCATGATATCATAACTTCAGACAAGGCCATTCTAAAACCTTACAGGAACTGCTTTAGGTGAGATAAAGAATGCACAAATAAATAGATATATAAACTAAGTAAATGTAGTTTTGACCGTAAAATGCTCAAAAACAAATGACGTAGTTATAGGATAGAAAAAAAATCCAAATAGCAAACAGATATGAAATGGATCACAAATGTATTTCTTCAAATACTCTTAAAAAAATATTTTGTTATTTTATTTTTTAAAAATGACTTCTCTTCTTTCAGATTAACACCGTAACCTCACATGACATGAGTTGAACAAACAGATAATGAGCTGAGAAGGAAAACATATACTTTTAGGTTTCCTGCAGCAATGGGCAGGATTCACAAATGGAATTAAGATTGCCTTAAAAACGTTTCAATTCGTTAGTCTCTATATACTGGTTTCAACGATTTGCTATAATTTGATATTAAACATACATATATATTGTAATGGTTAATGCATGTTTTGTATGACTGTTATTGCATGTAGTTTTCATTAGCTAAAGATCCTGCTGTAATGATATATAATTGGAATCTAATTTTTGCATGATAATTTGTTTATTTTTATCTGGTTTTAGTTTTAGTTATGTAATGATGAGCAATGAAAAATGTTGGGGAGACTATCAGAATCTGGTTCACAATAAATGTCTTAATATGGAGGGAACACTTAAAACGAGTTTTTTTTTCTTTTTTCTTTTTCTGAACATAACCGAACTATAATGTAATACTTTTGTGGTAATGACGTTGTATATTCATACATTATTTATATAGAAAGAGAGTAATTCCCTAGCATTTTATGTTCCTGTACTCCAATCTTGCATTATGATCAATTAACTTTGTCATGAAGTCATCAAATTATCACAAGTTAGCTATGATTGCACTAGGGGGCATGACTTGGAATTTCATTGTCACATAAAAAAGGCTAAGCACCAATTGCAAAATTCACAAGTATATTAATTGGTGATGGATATGTTTACAAGATCACCCTTGGGCAACAATTAGTGTTTTGACATGGAAGATATCACATCACATGAGACCTAGGAAACCTTTACCTAAAGAAATAATTTTCACATCACATCCTCAACGCATGCATGCAAATGATTATAACCTATGTGACCTTTTGCACGAATTAAAACACACATTACAAATGATGAAAAGTAAAAATTGCCATCTGAAGCACATGAAGCCTAAAGTGTAACCCTCGGTGCACAAAAAGCAGGAAAACATACGTGTAGTATATGCGGGGCAAATCAGACTTTTCCTGAGCTTCAATTTGAGGTAATTAAAATTGAAAATGATGACATCAATTAAATTCACACTATATATCACGTATTTATTAGTAGTTAGCTTCACTTCTATATCTGAACTTTGTCAATATTACATTCACTTAAGCCACTTAAATTATTGTAAAATATTGGGAGACTTAATTGCCATTGAACTGGACTGATGTAAATCTTGATGCAACTACACCACGTTTTTATGATGTCAAAATATTGCCATTGATCTGAAACCAGTAAAGTATTGGAAATTCAAAATTATATGTTGTCTATTTTACATAGTAAAACAACTAAATTCAGTACTTGATCTACAGCATACTGTTCAAGGTAATTAAGCTGTACTGTAAGACTCCCGAGATAGAAATAAAACCACCATAGAATAGGATAGGATAGCACATGTAGATATGACTTGAGTGTGTTCCTCTTCATTTTTACTTTTTTTTAATGATTTGTGTGTTTTCCTTAAAGAGGTAATTAAATGAGACTGTTGTTGTTCATTGTACTTTCTCCTGCAGAGGTTGTTGGATGTTTGCATATAGATACACTCTGCCACTTCCAAAACAAAGCATTTGCATCACCTTCGAATTTGTTTTTTCCCTTAATAATATATATATATTAATGTGCCAAAAAAAAACCCAATAACTATAGCATAGATAGATCGTAAAACTTATACAGACCAATAGAAATTGCTTAATGCAACATATAAATAATATATAGCTTTCCCTTAGTCATTTATGACCCAGCACATTTTCTGCAAATCTCCACATTTCCAATTGTAGTTGAATTTGAGGCACAAGAATAGATGTGATGGGTTTAGGATAAGCCAAATTTACGAGGATGCCCTGTTTTGGAGTTAAGGATGCTTCCACATGCCACCAAAACTTTGTGTATCGTATGCATAGTGGCAGAGACAAACCTAATTAAAAATAAAAAAAAATAAACCTCTCTTAATTCCACTGTTAGCAAGAGTTAAATGAAGTCAACAAAAACATGACCAACCCAAACGAAACGGAAACACAAAGAGATTAATAAGGGAACAAAGAAGAAACAAAAAAACACAGCACTAGCAAGAGACCATTGTTTCTACAACATGTTTCTTCTCGGTCAGCTCCTCATGCTTACTTCCTTTCTCTCTCTTCAACTTCTCTTTCTTTTCAAACACTGAAATCGTGTTTCTCGTTTCGCCATACCCATTTCCTTCAAACCCAAACCCTACCCATTTCTCCCTCGCCACTTCTATGACCCTTTCTCTTCCTCTGAAGCTTCAAGGTTTAGCTGATTCTGCCTCTTGTTTCATTCAAAAACTCACCAGGTGTTTTATCTTTTGATCCCTTTTCTTTTTATTCTTCACATAAATTGAGCATCTTTTGCATACCCACATGCATATTTTGTGCTTGTGAAACTCTGGTTATGTTTTTTCCGTGTCTTAGGGTATTGCACGTGGTGATTTTATGGAGTTTTTTTCATAGGCAAGAACTGGGGTTGCAGGGTTTTGGTTCAAAAACAATTAAGAGGGATTAGTTTGAGATTCTCTTGCAAAGTTGCAATTTTTGTGGTGAATGATGTCTCAGCAGGAAAACCAAAACCTACCTACTGTCTCGCAATCTCTGCTACAACAAATTGGTTCTGGAGCTGATGTTAAACCCTTCACAATAAGGTACTAATGTGCTTGAAAAAGTTAATAAACATATCTATGCATCTCAATTTATGAATAAAATTTTTATTTTTTTCTTTAATATTATGTCATTATTGCATGTTCAGTTTTTAGACTGATCTCTTGAATTTCGATATCTTGGTCTTGTAAGGTGTGGAACACACGATGATTGTACGTTATTTATGATCTTTCCAACACAACTTAAGCTTAAAATTATTCTCTGTTCAACAACTGTTTTCCTTATTTGCTTACATTTCCTTTGTGAATTTTATCAAAACTGTGTCTAGATTTTGAAATAGACAATAAATAATTTTTTTCTTGACTATTAACAGATGATATGAATTATGTTGCAGACAGTATGCTCTTGCTTCTCGTCACAGAAGTAACCTTCATAGCTGGCCATTTAATGAGAAGCACTTGCAATTGTGTCATAAACATGGTCTCAAGGAGGTGTTGCCACCATTTGGAAGCCAAACTTCACTTGCTGAACCATTCAAAGGTTGCTCCAACTTGATGCATTCGCCAAATGATAATAGTAAAGAAGCTGATTCTTGCAAAGCTGAAGTGCCACATCTCATTGATGACCAACCACAATGTATTAAAAACGAGTGTGACTACAAAGTAACCAAACCACCTTCAAAACATGAAAATGGAAATCAGCATGAGTGCATCTTTTCTACAAATTTATCTCAATCAGTAGAAGCATGTACCTTCCAAAGTTCAACTCATGTTCATAATAAGAGCTGGCCACCGTCTAAGGCAGTGAAAGATAAACGCAGAAGGCGTAGAGGGAGATGTAAGAAACGCTCCATGGTGGATATTTTAGCTGTGGCACGGCACAGTACTTTAGAGGAGATCCATAGGATTAATCAGTTTTGTTATGCTGAAACTGTGATTGGAAGCTGTCAGCAAACCGTGCCTTATGAAAATATTCCAAAGTCTGAGGTAGTGAGTGAGAATTCATGTAGAAAAGCTGGAAGTGAAGATGATGATGTAGCTAATGTTGATATGGCAGCAAAGGGATCATTGCTTTTTAAGTTCAAGCTTAATGGATATGTAATGTAAATACAAATTGTGGAACATATACAAGTTGATTTCGTTCAATTTTTTTTTTTGTATGTTATTATTCATGTATCTTCATTCTAGAATTTTCTCTGAAACAGTTGGATAGAAGCATGAAGGATGGATATATATGTATTATACATATACTTCCTGTGTGTTTGCATGCTGCTATTCCTTAATTCCATCAGTATTCAACTCTAAGTTCTATCTTGATTATATCTGTTGGAAAATAGAATTATTATATGTTGGACGGTCTAAGAAATAGAAAGTATTGTGTTTTCGGTGTATTAGACATTATAAGGAAAAAGAGCAAGAAACACAAATCTAAGGGAAGAAAGTAACACTAAATATAGCTGCCAGTCAGCTGCAAGACTAATCAGTACAGAATCACAACTGTAATATTATTATGCTGCAGATACATCCTTAAAAGTAAAGGCTTTTAAGTTGTTTCTATAGAAGTTCAATATTTTATTTTTTTTCATTGAATAAGCAGATACTTTTTATTTTTGAAAAAAACATATTTGATACGACTTTTCCTTTTCTAAATATTCTGTGAAAATTGATTCTAATATATATATTATAAAAGAGAAATTAAATTACTTCAAGACTAACTTATTTCTTTCAATAACTATATATAATTGATCTCTGTTGATCAATTACTATTTTAATATATATTAACTCAATAATTTTTTATAAATCAACTATTTGTAGTTATCTAATCTTATAGTCAAATTTTATTCATATTTTTAAAAAAGTATTATATATTAAGTTAAATTTATTTTTTGAATTATCAAATAATTTTAAAATTTTATAAAAATTATAAACTTGATCTATTCAATATATATTTTTTATTTAACATTTAAATTAATGGAATTTAACATCTACATATAGAATTATTCTGCTATTGAATGAAGTAATTAACTTTTATAGGAGTTACTGTCAGAGTAACTTAATCTCCCCTCCCCTCTCTCTCTATATAATAAAATTTTCTTTTATCTTATCCCTTCACTTATTAGCATATTAATTTGAGTTTGTGGGGACGATGCCTTAATACACAGTATGCCTTTTTTGGGTGTACAATAAAAGACACTAATATAAGGTTTAGTGGTTCAGCCTGAAAGATATGTGATGATAAAAGAATCGGTATATGGGTTTTCTTTGACAATACAAAAATATTTTGATGTGAATCTATATATAATCTAATTACAGGCGAAAATTAACCCTGATGTAAAATTAATGTGGTATATCAAAACAAAAATTGGATGGAGATGTAATGCAAGCTACACAGAAATAGAAACAAATCATATTTGCCCTCAGTCACCCATTCTTCTCATTAATTTGGTTCACTCAGTCCTCTACCTCTCATTATTAAAATATCTTAAGCTGTTACTTTTCTGGCCCACCATAAAAAATCCAGCATTGATCTACAGTTTTACGGGCAATTAAATATCATCAGTAATATTTCCTTTAATAAGTTCTTGCTTCCACTTTGAGACTACCTATCATGATAATTTTCCTTCAATATATGACTTGTCAAAAATTAAAAATGTAGTCATGATGATGTGGTTTTCGGTTGGTAGATGATATGGTTTTAAAAGGCTTAATTTGGAGCACCAAGTGTTAGAGTTAAGCAACTGCCTTCTAGTAAAATCTCTAGCTCTTGGGGAAGGTTTCAAATTCAATTGTATAATTAATGAGACAAGATATGCAACATGCTCTACCATGATGTAGATTGTTGGCCGACAATGCTACTGTGTGCAAGATTCTTTTTATTATTATTATTATTATTATTATTGGAGAATATGAATAAAAACCTCGAAGCTTAACTAGCGAGAAGTTTTTATGAGGTTGTAGGTGTTTGTGTTTCTGTGTTAGGATACACACTTCAATTATCCTTGTTATAACGGGTCGGGTCTTGGGTCTCGGTCTTCTCGTTCCTATATGGGTAGTCCGATGTGAGGGGGGTGTGCCTGCAAAGACACTCCAATGCTCAAGTAAGTGCTCGGGGTAATAAATGCAGTAGTTGAAAATTAGTTACGTACCTCGAAGGGGGTCTATTTATAGTGTTCCTTATTGGGCCGTGATTAGGAGCTGGGCCCCGAAAAATTAGGGGGTTAATCCGGCTCATTATTTAAATTAAACTGTCGTAATCGTATTAGGAGTTCCGTGAATGGGTCGAGTAGGCCGATCCCTACTATTTTGTGAGGGATCGGTATGCTCGGGTGGTCGGCACAATAAATATTAGTTTAGGGCATCGGTCGATTCAGTCGGGTCGGTTCAAACCATTGATTCGGCTGGGTCGGGCTCGGACCCGTACGGTATAGTTTGTTTACTGAGAAGGCCAATGCAGAAAGATGAAGGGAAGTAGTTATATACATCTTAAGGAGTGCCAAAAAAATGTTAACACCAAGTAACACGTCCAAACATATCAAGAATACACACATACACACACATATATATATATATATATATATATATAAAGTAATTCTAATTATTTATAAATTAAGGACTATTTTCATTATGTATATATATATGAAGTAATTTTATGGAATTTTTTTTTGACAGAATGTAAAAGGTGTTTCTGTTGATCAGACTTCATGATAGAATGTAAGCTGAGTTGTATTTGCAAATGGTAATTAACTTAGTTCATGTGGTTGTAATCTATATTTGCAAGTATGTGTCTAATGGCTTATAGAAAATAGAACAATGGTTTTCTTATGTTTTCCAAATAATTGTGTTCCCTTAAGAAGTGATTTTCTTTTTTTTTTTACATTTTTAACTGAAATACATTATTGTCGATCGTAAAGCGTAAAAGCTTCGAATGAAGAACTGTAAGAATGTAAGATTTTTAAATTTGAATGGTTGCTTGGTAAATTTAAACAAAAAAACATAACTTCAGACGTGTGATTCAGTGGTAGGGGTTGATCCACCCTTAAGCAAGGTCAGCGGTTGGAATCCTGCCTTGTATATGCAGCCGCGTTAAATCTTTGGGTCAGCTATCCTACCTTTGAGGTGCCTCCAAATCTAAGAATGACCAAAAAAAAAAAAAAACATACAAGGCATGCAAATTTGTTGTGTATTTTAAGACTTTCAAGTTCGATCATAAAAAAAATAAAAACTGTTAGGAGATGAAAAAAATAATAGGGTCATTCATATTGATTTTAATAGTAATCCTGGTTAAATAGGAGATGAAAAAAATAATAAACCTCGAGAGATTCCTGTTTAACTGGGATTATAATTTTTCATAAAGATTTTAATAAAATTAAGTAAGTACTTGAAATTAATTATAAGAGATAAAGTTTATTTAACAATTCTTTTATTATAATATTATACAAAATATTTATTATAAAAAAATAAAAATTAATCTATGTCGAGACTACAAGCACATAAGAGTATTTTTTTTATGATTATGTTTTAAAATGTGATAGGTATCAAAACTATGTTGTTTTTTTTAATGAATCTCATCTGTTATTTAGTTGTATCTGCATAAATTTCATCACGTAAATTGTTAGGCTTAGACCATTGACTTCGGATTCACATTATTCAGCCTTTGACGGCCGCCTTAGTCTGTTCTTCCTCGAGGAAAACGTATTTAATTTATTTTGAATTTAAAAAAATAAACCAATAATGTATCTCTTATATTATCAATTGAGTATTATTGAACTAAAAAAGGTCATATTAAGAATATATTGTTGAACAGACAAAGGTGATATGAAATGTCATTAAAAAATTTATTCAGTTTAAATAAGCTAGTGAAAAAAAAAAGAGAAACTTCGTGGTATGAATTTTGTTTAAAATGATATAAAATTAAAAATAAAAAAAAAAACAGATATTATAATATGTAAATTAAGTGAAGTAATATATAATTAAAAAGAGTAATATAATTTTAAATAAAAATAAAAACTAAAGGTTTAACAAAACAAGTAGATAATTATTATTGATAGAGTAGACAATTAATTTTTTGTATGTGTAATTTTTTCTATTTTACCTTTAAGAAATATAATGATAGAAAAAGATTAATATATAATAATGAAATGTAAATATCTAAAAATTGTAAAAATTAAAAAAAAGTATTCATATTATATATAATAATATAGATTTATATATAGTGTAGATAACTAAGAGGCTTAACTTCTTCTTCGAGTCGACCCATTTTATAAATAAAAGTAGAATCCAAAGATTTATTTAACAATCGTAAATATAACTTTTAATTAAGTTTCTTGAAAAGTTTTTTTCTTTGAATTTAAAATTTCAAAGGAGGCTTTAAGCATTATTCCAAAAATTAAAATTTCAGAATACATTAAATACTCTTCTAGAACTAAATGTATGTTTCAGCAAGGGTTTGTAAAGTCCTTTTTTATAAAATAAATAAATAAACATTGTGTGAATTTTTTATATAAAAAAAAATATATCGGAGGTGATAATATTCTTTAAAAAAAAATC
Source organism: Cajanus cajan (assembly GCF_000230855.2). Taxonomy (NCBI): domain Eukaryota; kingdom Viridiplantae; phylum Streptophyta; class Magnoliopsida; order Fabales; family Fabaceae; genus Cajanus; species Cajanus cajan. The sequence goes on from NC_138523.1 coordinate 60,523,855, forward strand.
ACTAAATTTCAAGGCGGGCCCGAAGATTCACTCAATTTCCAAGTAAGGTTCATGATATATACACCTCCTTTTTTTTCTATAAGTACACCTCCTTTTAAAAAAAAAAAAATTTAAAAAAATTTCTATTTTTTAAAAAAAAAAATTAATTTTACATCCACAATATTTATTTTTAGTACTTTTTTTTCACACATCATTCCTCTTTTTTTCAATTTTTACATGTACCCCCCTTTACCTTTTTTTCACCCCACCTATTTTGATAGCATGTGAAAACTAAAAGAGAAAAAAAAAATGTGTGAAATAAAAGAAGAAAGTAGAAAATTAAAAGTTGGAGGTGTAAAATTTAAAAAATTTAAAAAATTATAATATTTTATAAATTTTTTTTAAAAAAATAAAGGAGGTGATAAAAAAAAAAGGAGGTGTATATATCATGAGCCTCCAAGTAATCGCCGAAGAAGATGCTACCCATGTGAAGGCCCAAATAAAAGACTGACTTAGCAGGGGTCACTGGCGGGCTCCAACACACCAAAACCAATACGCTCTTGTGTTGTGTCTCTCACTTTTTGGTTTCGTTGTAATGGATCAATTGTGAATTGTGATGCATACCACATACAGATAGTAGGTTCAGTAAGTTGGGTCGCTCATTAGTTTCACAACTTTTGTTGTAGATGGGACACGTGAACTTAAGGCTTCGTTTGGTGCCATCTAACTATTACAAACGATCATGACTGCTATTTTGTCACTTCATGGTTGCCATCTGGATCTGGACTCATCGCGTTTTCTTGCATCGTCTAAAATCAAGTATTCTATATATTTGTCGCAAGTTTTAAACTAAACAATGACATTTAGGTATCTACTAAAATCAAATAATCCTCATTAAGAATATATTATTGAACTAAAACACAACCAAATGTCATTGATTTGAAGCTTAATGACAAGGATATAAGAAAGTATATGTAAGTTTTATCCTCCCAATCACGAATCCTATGCCTATTAAGCTCGAGAAAATGACGGGGGGAAAAGTAGCCGTCAAAAAAGAAACAGAAGAAAAAGAACTGATCTGAATGTATATTATACACTATGCAGAACAAATTCTCATTTATTTCAGATTACTGATGCGTCTTCAATTTTCATTGTGGCATATAAAAACAACCTTAACGGCTCAGACAGGCCAATGAGAATATAATTTCAATGAATATATCAAATCAACCAAAACTTGGTCGAGAAAATGTTAAAGCCATACAAAATCCGTATACCCGATAACTTATCAAGGGAAGTTATATGAAGGAGCAGGCAAAAAGGGAAAAGGAGCAACAGAAGCATACGCTACAGGAGGACGCACTTGAGTCCGATTAGGACGCCTAGCCTTGATCGGATTACCATTTTCATCATCCAACTCTAGAGTTTCCACAGAGGATGCAGATTTCACAAAACCATTTGCATTGTCTTCTAAGAATTGCTGGTTATCTGAACGACGGTGAATCAGAAGCCCAGACATAAACACAGGGAGATAAAGAAGACTGGCATGGAACATTCTCCTTGCTTTTTCTTTGGTACGGTCTCTATAGAATGAAAATGCTGCAGCGCTTATTGCAAGTGTAAGTACAGTGGACTCGAGACAAAACCATTCAGAAGTCACATCCCCTGTTGACACGTGCAGAAACATGAGTATCAAAATTCTCCTTGTGGCCAAAAATTTCAGATATTCAACGAGAATGAAAACTTTCTACATTCAATCATCGTTTTAACTCAAATCCAACATATCCTTATTTTTAATCTATATCTATCCTAATAATAATGGAGATAACCTGTTTGATATCCACATTTTTCTTATCCGTTTTTACCCTTAATAACTGCACATATACTCAAATAATCATACAAATTATCACAAGAACAATTTGTTATTCTCTCTTCTTTTAATGGAGGCACCGACTGCCTTTTTTCTCTGCTAGTAGGCTATAGTGAACAAACTTCTTATATACAAGTTTAAGTCTGTATACCAGCTGCTACACTAGTGAATTTTACCACAAAACATACAACTATGGTCTTCAACTGTTTGGTCAAGATAGTGGCACTGGGAACAGTCGTCTTCAACAGAACCGAACACTGCATTTGTTGCAGTTTTGTCTGTCTTACCCATGTTTTTGAATACCAGATCGATCCGGTACCCTGACTAGTTCAATAACCAATCCAATTTAAAAGCACTGGTCCTATGAAGCACCGATACTTCAATTTGCTTCACGTATCCGTATCCGATACGTATCCGTATCCGATACGTATCCGTATCCGATACTCTTGGATACTTCACCGATACATGTCAATGAAGTATCCTAGTCTTTAAAAATATTATGAAAATTTTATTGAATTCCGATACTCTCAGATACCAATACTTATTAGTGATACGTATCGATAAAGTATTCAAATTTTTGAAAAATTATAAAATATCCATTACAGCTAAATAAGATATATAAACATGTTTAATATAGAAACATAGAAATATTTGTCTTTGATGAACTGTAAATGAAAATTATCTTCTATATAGATAATTTTAAGAAAGGAACAAAATTAGTAATATTATTTCTATTTGTAAACAATAAAAAGTAATCTATGATGAAATGATTTATAATTTATTTATTTTTAGTAATGTACAATAAGTATGTTTTTAATTTGGATTTGCAAAATAGCAATTATATATTTAATGTTTATGAATTTTGACCATAATTACATGTACACAATTATTATAATATATGAACATTGATATATATGATGACACGTATCTTACAAGTATCGTATCCTATATATTTTAAAATAATCGTATCGCCGTATCGGATACGTGTCGTATCCGATACGCGTATCGTATCGATGCATCATAGCACTGGTCTAATCCCTTGGTCACATGCAAAAAGGTTTAAAATTCTGAGACTTGGAAGCTATATTCTTGGTTTGACTAAAATAAAAAATTTATTTTAGTAATTATAAAATATTCAAAAAATCATACAAGTCCATAAATTGAACAGGCCAGAATCTTGTATAAGAAAGATTTCTTGATGAGGTTTTGACTTCAAATAAAATTTATAAGGTATCCTATCAAAGCATGCAATCAATACTAGCATCAGAATTATGACAAAAAAAAATTCAAGAAAAAAAAATCAATGAAGTATGTCTAGAAGGAAACATCTACTCACAATGATAAGCCAAGAACCCCAAAGGGATTAGATATATAGAGTTCCTTAAAGCCACAACTGCTGTTCTCAGCCCAGATGTATCAGTAAGAGAGTACATCTTAAACCTAAATTTGCAACACACAAATGTCAATAAGTAAAGGATATTGTTTAGTGTGGATCATAATTAATCAAATGAAATATATATTATGTGTAGTAAATAGTAATCCACCACGTGCAGCAATTAGTGTAACAAAATCCATCTTTAATAAGCACGAAAAGAAGTAATTTGTATACTAAATGCTGCTATAGATTTGGTCAAATCAACTTGTAGGTCTCTACTTTTTGAAAAATTCAAGATCCTTAGTCTAAATTGTAATTTGGTCCACATAATTTCGAATAAAAATGCTATATTGCTATCCTGAATCAAATTTGGTATCAAAACCATTTAGTTTTTTATTCACATGCACAAGTATTTTAGGTAGATATTGACTAGATAAACAATATGAATGAATATCCGCCACTTAAACAAATATTGTATTAGGGGGCACCAAAATAGTTGTATGAAACAGAATTGTCACCATAATCAAAGATATAAGAACATACCCTCCTGCAGCATAGTCATCGCGACACAAATAAGCTAGGGCCATAAAATGGGGTATCTGCCAAAAATATAAAGCAGCTGGAAGAATCATTCCATTTAGTGAAATGCTATTAGAAGCTGCAGCCCATCTGAAAATCAACGTCAAAAAGGTGACAGAAGGAAAAAAAAAAAAAAAAAAATACATGCCTAAATGCATGGTGAATGCTGTGAGAGAACATGAGCAAAGAAAAAAGGGACTAATTCCACTTCAAAAGAATTGAAAATCATTTTTTCAAGTGGTTAGGGATTCAATGCCATAATCTTCCCAACATATCACTCACTAACACCTATGGGCTTACAACTTCTTCCAACAACTAAGTAGAGAGACAAAAAACACGGGGGGATAAGATTTACAATAACTATGCCAATCTTCCCAACATATCAATTACTAACACCATTGGACTTACAACTTGCTATGCCTTCCAACAACTAAGTAGAGAGACAAACAACACAGGGGGATAAGATTTACAATAACTATGCCAATCATTTAAAACTAATAATACTTTTTTGTTATCTTCTCTTTGATAGGTACCAAATTATGATAACAAAGGGACAGGAAAATATTTACATTTTTCTGCCTGGTTAAGCATTTGAAAAGGCTTGATTATTATAAGTTGCCCAAAATCTTAATCTCTCCATATCAATCTTGTGTAGAACAACTTGACTTCGTAAGGATTTTACATTGCACATGGCAAAAAGATTAAACCACAGTTACATTACATATATCCCTCAAGCATTCTGAAATTTGCAGTGCATTGAAAAGCCAAAGAAAAACTTGTACATAATTTACCCCATAAGTGGTGGAATAGCGCCAACAATGGCTCCCACCCATGTGTTTACAGGATGAATCTGCTTCAAGGGAGTATATACAAATGCATACAGAATCAGGTTGGAAGCAGCAAGCCCAGCAGCTAAAATATTAGTCTGGAACAACCTTGTCATAAAGCTGCAATGTTAGTCCTTCCACTCAAAGAACATCAAACATTTGATAAGAAATTCATCCATAGGCTTATAAGTTACAATAGAAAAGCATACAATCAACGAAGTAAGCAAATTTGTTTCACTACCTGTGTTGCTAGCAGAGCCGTACCAGCTATACCAACAGAGGCGGCCCAGCCAACAGCATGAGGTACTGTGATGCGTCCTGAAGGTAGTGGCCTTCTACTTGTTCTCTTCATTTTAGCATCATTGTTGATCTCAAATACCTAAAAAAGACACAACCATTGAATTGATCTTATGTTGACCAAAAAAATCTAATAGACAGAGGCACTAATGGTGTGTTTGGATGAAGAATTTATATAGGGTAATTCATTTATTTGAAGAATTTCAAATTTCTTGAAGTGAAATACTTTGTTTGGATGAGGAATTTACAAAGAATTTAAAATCCAAGCATTTGTGAAATTCCTTAAAATAGTATAATTTCAAATTCTCCCAAAAATGGGAGAATTTGAAATTCCTCATATTTATTTTTCTTATTTCACCTATATATTTTATCTTATCTCTTCATTCTTTTAATTATTGGATATTCAAAAATATTTTTAAAATTATTAAATATTATCTTATATTAATTTTTAAAATTATTAAATATTATCTAATATTAATTTTTAAAATTATTAAATATTTAAAAATGGATTAATATTTATTTTTATAAAATTTAATTTAAAAATCTCAACATATAAATATATTTTTAAAATTAATTTTACTATGATGGAATCAAATTATCATATTCAACCTAATAATTTAAAATTTAAAAAATTTGAATTGACTCATCCAAACAAAATATTTTAAGAATGATAGAAATTGAAATCAAAGTAATTCAAATGCCAAAAATTTAAAATTCCTTGAATTTGTAAAATTCTTCATCCAAACACACTATAAGGGTAAGGGGAAATGAAAGGCACGTGCATTAGAGCATTCTAGTTAAATTGTCTTTACGCAATAATAATAAATATATTTTATATTCATAAAAATTACATAGCTAGAAGGACAAACAAGTTTCAGTTTATCATTGTCTATCTTCATATAGATACTCTCACTCCTCTTTCTTTATCTTCATAGTGATTCCTACGTTATACTAACAAAAGAAAAACAATTGAATCACAGTAAAAAATTGTAGAGTAATATAATCTTCACAAGAACCAACCTGATTCAAAGAGTTAGCAGATGCAGCAACCATCATAGTACCCAAGCAAGTCCAAGAAAGTGCCGACAGATCAACAGCACTACCACTCCCCAAGACAAATCCAGTCCCAGACGTTGCAACCACGAGCATGCTGGGATTTAGTTAGAAATCGATTAGTTAAAAAAGTGTCGTATAACAAAATAATAGTTTTTTTTTCTATATAAATTACAATGACAGACAACAATACTCACGAACTTAAGACTTTGTGCAAACTCCTCCAAACCCCACCACACAAAATAATAGGTTTAGCACAATGACTACTATAAAAAAAAATATGAATTCTAACAAAACAGGCATGCAGGAGATAGATAAAAATATAGTACAAATATTGTGAAAGTTCAAAAAGTTAAAAGGGAATCTACATGGAAAGCCCTAGATGCTAAAGTACAAATGAAGATTCAACTGAAATGAGCAATATGGCAATGACAGGATAATTTGTGTCCTCTAATGATTCAACATAATCTTCTTCTTAAATTCTCGATTGTAATTGTAAATTGTAAATTCTAAATCCAAATACTAATTGATTTGCATAGATAGTATAAAAGAGGCGACAACGAGAACGATGAGAAAGCAGAAAAAGCGTGAAATGATAGAAAAGAAACCTGAGACGGGCCTTGGAGAGTTCCCAATAGCACCTTCCATAGTGGCGGGTGAACGAAACGACATCGGTGGTGGCTTTGGAGGGTGAAGCGGAAGCGATGTGGAGTGCAGTTGCAGAAGAAGCGATGAGATGGGAATTGGAAGAGGAAGAGGAAGAAGAAGAAGAAGAAGAGGAACGAAGATAATTAAGGTTGTGAGAATGGGAATTAAGGAATTTGGAACAGAAGGAGGTAAGAGAACTCCTCCTCAACATTGTTGATCGCAGTTGCAGCCAATCCAAATCACAACACTTCCAACAACACGCGTCTTCTAACTTCTAATCTAACTTTAATAATTGGGCTCACTCGGACCCACAACCGTTTTGGGCCTCATCGTCATAATGGCTCTGTGGCCTAATTTTTTTTTTTTTTTTTGCTGAATGTAAAGTTTAGGTATGATCTGTGGGCTAACTTAAGCATATATTTTACGAGTTAATTACCTATATACTGTCAGTATAAAATAAATTTACACTATTAATTAATTATATTTTTTAATTTTAATTGTGTCATGTCACTATAAACACATTTATTTTTAACAGTGACATAGCAGTGTATAGATAATTAATTCATATTTTTTATACTGGCAGTGTATAGGTAATTAACTCATATTTTACCAGAAAAACTATTTTTTTTATCTTTATAATTATTAATAAGGTCGAAATACATAGTATGAATTCAAACACATAAACATGGGAATACGATAAAATCAAAAAAATATAAAACACATGGATATATATATATATATATATATATATATATATATATATATTTATATATATTGCAAATAACATGACAAAAAAGTTATATATTAACATGATAATGACTTATTAAATCTCGAAAACAAATTATCAAGAGACATTATATTTTATAACAAAAAAATTCTTCTTTTAAGTCTCAAATCTTTCTTTCATTGTTTTTTTTTTATTAAGATTTTTTCTTTTATGTTACATAAATGTTAGGTAAGAAAAAACGAGAATAATTCTCTTCCTTATTTTTGTTTTTATCAAGATTTTTTTCTTTTTTTTTTTTTTAATCCTCAAATTCTCTCCTTTTTATTTTTATTCTTATTGAGATTTATTCTTCTTTTTCTTTTAAAAAACAAATATCAAATTCTCTCTTTTTTGTTTCTATTTTGATCAAAATTTATTATTTTTTAAAAAATCTTAAAGTTGCATATCAAATAATACATTGAGATAGAGACATGTTTATTTAAATGTGTCTGCGATAAAGATACGTCATTTTTGTAAGTGTCCGCAATAGAAACGAGTTCAATTTCAAGTGCAAGATAGACTTCGTATCTCTATTAAAAATCAAAAAATAATAATAAAAATATGTTAGTTCAATTGATATTTATAGTTTATTATTGAATCTCAAGATCTTGAGTTAAAGTCTTGAGTTTGATAAAAATATTAATTTTTTAATTTTTTTATAATAAAAAGATATAATAATATACCAAATGTAGAGATTAAGGTAATTATTAAAAGAAACATCCCCTTTAATTAATATAAATAATAAGAAGAAGAAAGCTAAAAAAATGTAAGAAGAAGAAGAAATTAGGTTACGACATCTTAATGTAATCTTATGATTATTAAGAAATAATAATAATAATTTTGTACTATCATTTAAGACTAGTTACAAAATCAATTAATTAAGTTCTCAATAAAAATTACTCACCTATAAAACTAATTAATACTTCGTTCTAATTATATAATTATTAACACAAGACATTATTTAGATTTGAAATCACTTTCCACTTTCTGCCTGATTAATGATATGTTGGTATTATTTTTAATTTATCGATAGTATACATACCAACAATATATAGAAGTTAAATTGTAATAATTTTCATCATCTCGTAGAAACATTAAATTTTAACTGGTTAATAGTGCAACAAAATTATCGATAAACAAGTTTTACTTATTTAATAGATACCATGATTGAATTTTAAAAGCAAACAAGTTTTGTTAACGTAAGAGTTGTGAATTGTGATATGTTAAGAAATAGAATAAAATCCATTGCTCAGTTTAATTACTTACAAATTGATTAATAGTTTTTTTTTTAAATTGATATTAAATAATTTCCTTTTATTTAATATGAAATATTTTTGTTTCTTAACATATGTACTGAGAAATACACTGTAGTATCATATAAATAATTGCTTTTTTTATTTGAAATGATGTTGAACTATTTTTTTAATAATAATAATGAAAAATTCAGTTGATATCTCTCTCTGTGAAGTCTATCTATATAAATTATTATTCAATGTGATACTTTAATACAATGTTCTGTATCCAAACTCTCCCTTTGATGAATTTTTATTACATGTGTTAATCAGTTAGTCTGCAATTTATTATTTCTCTTTAATCTAAAGGTGACTTTAACCTGTTTAAACATGGTGTCAAAAGAAAACCCTGCTTAAACAGTGTCGATTTTTATTTTTAGTACAGGCAACAAGTGTTTGGAATTACTACATCAAATCTTCAGAGTCTCATTCAGCTATCCTTTCTTTATGCTTAATTGTCTATATTTTTTAATCTTATGAAACAGAGACATATCCCTAAAATAAGTCCTTACACATGGTGCTAACAAAAAATAGTTACATCTTATTTTATGTTGTCGCTGATAATGACACTTTATTTTTATTTTTTGCTTAAAGTGATTTTTTTCCCTGTTATCTTTGAAAAATATATTTGCCACTCGTAGCTGATGAGGATTTGTGGTTCTGCTATGTTGTCAACAAGCTTTAACCTCCTTATCTAAACAAAGTATTGGCATGTTCCTTCTTTTGTAAATTTGTTAGATAAAAACACCAAATTTCTAATTCCTTTAACATAGCTGTTATTATTTTAATATGTAAATTGAATCAATTTAACGCTTAGATTGAACAGTTCAACTAGTTTATAAGATTTTTAATTCAACAGATTAATTAATTTTATATTTCATATAAAGTTGTTAAGTGATGAAAATATACAAATTGATGTGTCAATTTTAATATATATAATCTAAAAATAATTCTCTAAAGATGTTGAATTATAGCAGTTTTATAAATGCATAAGAATTTGATATTAAACCAGTAAGTAAATGAGTTTAAGAATAAAACTAAATAAGATTTGACCAAATTGAATGTTGCTATTGAAAAACATAGTTGTAAGAGAAAATTTCACTAAAATATGACAAGTTTTTTTTTATTTTATCAAAATTAGTCATTGTTGAAATTATTGAAAATTTTACATTAAAAATATTATTTAAAAAAAGAATTTGGGAATATCAATAGAGAGAGAGAAAGAGAGAAAGAAATTCTATACCGTACTATTTAAATTTCGACAGATAATTTTTCAAAAGATAATTTACATACGATACAAGTAAAACGTGAATTTTTTGACAGGGAAATAACGAAATTATTTGCATAAAGCCAAGGAAGGAGCATTGTATGTTTACAGAAAACACTAACATAAGATGCGAATATGCTATTATTATCATAAATTTAAAATACATTAAATAAACTATATTATCATATATACTTTTTTTTTTATCTTTGAAAATATGAGGAAGAGATTGAGAGGCAGAGAAGTGAGAAGGAGATAGCCAGAAGCATAGGCTAAGATTGATTGTCCACAACATGTGGACCGCAAGAACAACGAATGTTTAGATCATCAACTACCCTTTTTCCTCTCTCACTCTCACCAACACAACCAACACTCTTCTTCTTCACTTCAACCACCCTCACAAGTGGTTGCTTTGGCTTTTGCTTTGGTTTCACTTAACTTGAGTCATGGCATCCTCTTCCTCTCTTCATCTTTCTCAGGCCCTCTTGGCCCGTGCTGTGTACCTTCATGGCTTCAACTCTTCATCTTCTGATCGTGTCTCACTCACCTTCCCATCATTCTCTGGCCTCAAGTCACATTCTCCATGCAAAGCAGCCACGTCCACTTCAGCTTCACGTAGAAGGGGTGGTGCTATATCCACCACCACTGTTCGTGCCACTGCTGTTGAGACACTTGACCAGACCACTGAGGTTTCACTGGTGGAGAAATCCATCAACACTATTCGGTTTCTGGCCATTGATGCTGTTGAGAAGGCCAACTCTGGCCACCCTGGCCTCCCCATGGGGTGTGCTCCAATGGGTCACATTCTCTATGATGAGGTCATGAGGTACAATCCTAAGAACCCCACTTGGTTCAACCGTGACCGTTTTGTTTTGTCTGCTGGACATGGTTGCATGCTCCAATATGCTCTCCTTCACCTTGCAGGATATGACAGTGTTCAGGTCAGCTTTAACTTCTTCTTGCACTTTTGGTAGTTTATTTGGATCTGTGACTGAGAATTCTGATCCTCATGCTATGCATTTGTAATTATGCACTCGCAACATTAATAGTAAAGGGTTTTTACAAGATCATTCAATTAAGTATTGACATGGAAGATAAATTTGTTGACTTTTATAATAACTATTTTAAAAGTTGTTGGAGATCCCGCATCCCAAAATACTAGTAAGGAAGAATTTTCGCCTTACTAAGTGGTTTTTTAAAGTTGAGTTGGTCCTAAATTCACTTTTTTAAAATAATATTAAAGCTATTGGTTTTGGACCTATCGTGTCATATACTATCAGACCACACATAAATGTCTAATCCTTGGTATGGGAGACCAAAATAGAGTATGTAAGTGCAGAACAATTCTATCTTAAAAGTCAGTTTTGTAAGTAGTTAGGAAAAATACACTTTCTTCATAAAAGTCATACCTAATATGATATGTTGTTATATGTTCTCCAAATTTATTTACATTGATTGGTGAAACAGTTTTGAGTCCTTTTGTATTTGTTTGACATTTGTTTTTTTATCTCTTTCATAAGAACTAAGAAGTGAGATGGTGTGTGTATCTTAATAGCCCTCACCAAAGGTTCATATGAATGAACTTTGATGGAAATACAATTGTGAAGCCTTTAAAGTTGTGGGATCTTCATTGGCTGAATTTGTTGTTTCCTGGTTACATGATAGGAAGAAGACCTGAAGAATTTTAGACAATGGGGGAGTAGGACTCCTGGACATCCTGAGAACTTTGAGACGGTTGGAGTTGAAGTGACCACAGGTTAGATGTTTCTTTAGTTTATGTTATCATAGTGAGCCTTTTTGCTGTGTTCTGTTGCTTATCCTTATGTTTTGTTTAGGTCCTCTGGGTCAGGGAATTGCCAATGCTGTTGGATTAGCACTTGCTGAGAAACACTTGGCTGCACGATTTAACAAGCCAGACAATGAGATTGTTGACCATTACACGTAGGATAACTACATCTTTTTCAGTGCCCTTTCCTTTTATCTACATTCTGATCTTTGTACTTGCAAGGCCTGGTGTTTTACCGATGAGATTTGTTTTCTTTTTGTTTTACTCGTGCAGATATGTTATATTGGGCGATGGTTGTCAAATGGAGGGAATTTCAAATGAAGCGTGCTCACTTGCCGGTCACTGGGGTCTAGGGAAGCTTATTGCTCTATATGATGACAACCACATTTCCATTGATGGTGACACTGAGATTGCATTCACTGAGAATGTTGATCAACGTTTTGAGGCACTAGGATGGCATGTAATTTGGGTGAAGAATGGAAATACGGGGTATGATGAGATTCGTGCAGCCATTAAGGAAGCAAAGGCTGTCAAAGACAAACCCACTTTGATCAAGGTTAGTTACATGACACGAAGATTGATGCAAATGGATTTATCCAAAACATCATTTTATCACTTGATTATACTTGTGGAAGTAGCATAATGCGATTGCTGTAAGAAAGGAAACCCTTTTATATGCTTTTCTTTGTTGTTTTTCTTGTTTGGGTATTTTATCAGCTTTATGCTCATGTATGATTGCTATTTCACAGGTAACCACTACCATTGGATTTGGTTCTCCAAACAAGGCTAACTCCTACAGTGTTCATGGAAGTGCATTAGGTGCTAAAGAAGTGGATGCTACAAGGAAGAATCTTGGATGGCCATACGAGCCTTTCCATGTGCCAGAAGATGTTAAAAAGTATGAATGGGGGGAGGGTTAGAGATATCTTTGTCTCCTCTTAGTATGCTGATGACATTTTCATGGTCTAAAATGCAACTTTCTTAACTTTTCCTTAGGCATTGGAGTCGCCATGCTCCTGATGGTGCTAAACTTGAAGCTGAATGGAATGCCAAGTTTTCTGAATATGAAAAGAAATACAGTGAGGAAGCTGCAGAGCTGAAGGCTATTATCACTGGTGAATTACCAGCTGGCTGGGAAAAAGCACTCCCGGTGAGTAAAGTACCAAACTTCTAGTTTTCTTATGATATGTATCATTTTATCTCGAGGTATAGCTTCTTAGTAGTTGCATGGTGCCTAATCCAACTTCATTGGTGCCCTTATAATTATGAAATTTCCGATAGTATCTTTATTCTCAGGATCACTAACTCTATTGGTAGTGATTTGTTTCCATGATTTGTCATAACTTCAAATTCAAATTTATTATAATGTTCATTGCAATTTCATTCATCATTCCACTTTTTTGCTTCATGCATGTATAGCCTTCAAAGTTTTAAGATAAATAAAACTTGACCTCCATCATTTGTTTCCTAATTATTGACCGCCCTACCATTTGATTTCAACTTTCAGACTTACACACCAGAAAGCCCTGCTGATGCTACGAGAAATCTGTCTCAGCAAAATCTAAATGCCCTTGTTAAGGTTCTTCCTGGTCTGCTTGGTGGTAGTGCAGATCTTGCATCTTCCAACATGACCTTGTTGAAATCATACGGAGATTTCCAAAAGGCTACTCCAGAAGAGCGCAATGTTAGATTCGGTGTTAGAGAACACGGAATGGGAGCAATCTGTAATGGTATTGCTCTTCACAGCCCCGGATTCATTCCATACTGTGCAACTTTCTTTGTCTTCACCGACTACATGAGAGCTGCCATAAGGATTTCTGCACTATGTGAAGCTGGAGTTATTTATGTGATGACTCATGATTCAATTGGACTTGGAGAGGATGGACCAACTCATCAGCCAATAGAGCACTTGGCAAGCTTCAGGGCAATGCCAAATGTTTTGATGCTTCGTCCAGCTGATGGTAATGAAACTGCTGGATCGTACAAAGTTGCTGTGCTTAACAAGAAGAGACCCTCAATTCTTGCACTTTCTAGGCAAAAGTTGCCCCAACTTCCGGGAACTTCTATTGAGGGAGTTGAAAAGGGTGGCTACATCATTTCAGACAACTCATCAGGCAACAAGCCTGATATTATCTTGATTGGAACTGGTTCTGAGTTGGAAATTGCTGCTGCTGCTGCTGAGGATCTAAGGAAGGAAGGAAAAGCTGTTAGAGTTGTTTCTTTTGTTAGCTGGGAACTTTTTGAGGAGCAGTCAGATGAATACAAGGAGAGTATTCTCCCTGCTTCTGTATCAGCTAGAGTTAGCATTGAGGCAGGATCAACATTCGGTTGGCACAAGATTGTTGGGAGCAAAGGAAAAGCCATAGGCATTGATCGATTTGGAGCAAGTGCTCCAGCAGGAAAAATATACAAGGAGTTTGGTATCACCAAGGAAGCTGTTATCGCTGCTGCCAAAGAAGTTTCGTAGATCTATTTGTTGAGTTTCTTTTATCTCATCTGAACTTGTGGTTTTCACTGGTGGCTTTGGGTAATTACATGATTTTGTTTTTTGAGATATCACTTTAGCCACAATAAGAAAGATTAGATTGCTATTGCATATGATTGTCAGAGGAGCCACTTACATTAAAGGATGAGTTGAATTAATGAAGTTGTATGAATTTGTGACAGCTATTTTGGCTTGTTAGTTTTGCTGTGATGTAGTTTTAATTAGCAATCCTCACTTTAGCACTCAAGTCTGATCAGATACGGCTTCTAGGAAGAATTATATCGTTCTCTAATTATTATTTAAACTAAAAATTCCGGTTTAAAACCATTACTAAATCGTGTCTCTCGAAAGCTGGGGCTATAGGATTGTTTCACTGATACTAATTTACTTTTTTAGTGTAGATAAGTATTTCAAAACAGTCAAATTTATGTATGGTTCTTTAGATAACCGTCTGTTCCAGGACTTTGATCCTGAAATTTTGCCTAATGTGGTACTGATTAGCCATATTTATCCCACGAGCCTCTTCACATTTGTGTGGCTTTAGTTATCATGATATCCAAAAGAAGAAGTCATATATGGCTTCCTTAGTAACCCCACTGATCCTCCCCTCTAGCTTTTGAGAGAGAATTGAAGAGAAGTATAATGTGTTATCATATTGGAGAAAATGGAATAATTATACAACCTAGTTATTCAATTATGTACTGAAAATAGAAGAGATACAAAATGAAGCCTATGCTGTCTTGTATGTTTAAACAATGTATCAATAATTATTCTGGGTGTTTGTCCTTGTTTTCGTTGATCCTATTTAAAAGGTGAGCATACACTAATTCATTCCACAAATCAGGAACACCGGGAAGACACCAATGGCTACAATCCTGATGTGTAAGCATGTATTTTTTTGTCTCTTCAGTCATATTCTCGTTTCTGTACAAGGAAGGGTGAGCATCACGCCTGATATCAGTCATTTTTGTGATGTTCAAATAGAACACTGGAGTCTTCATTCTCTCAATTACTGACTCAATGGTCCTCATCATTGGAGGATTTTCTGACAAGTCGGACTCATTCTTCATTGGTTCTGTCTCATTCTCACACTGACCACCTGAATTCCATTCTCCACCTCTATAGCAGAAAAAAAGATTATATTAGTCCTAAATCCAAAGCATTCACTAAACAAATTGCTCTTTATTACCTGAAGTGTGATGGAGAATAACCCCTGAAGAAAACTGCAGTTTTCTTAGAATCAACATTGGTATCCACCCACTGTGACCATGTCATCAAAGCTCTACGAAATGCCTCCTCAACATTCATTTGTCCATGGATATGATCTCCTTCTTGATAATATCCCTTCCTGCAAGTTGCTTAAAAAGTTGTCATCTAAACTTTCCCCATTGGTGTCTCTAAATCTAAATAGTTTTCATTTGAGTTGAAAGGTGAGAGATCATGCATTGATCTGAATAGAAAAGCAACATCATTTCTACCAACTACCAAATTTAAAAGAAGAAAAAGAAGCATTACCCTTCAATTCTTTTCTCATGAGTCCACCAGTGACCTGTGTTGAAGATAAGAACATCTGCATCTTTGTACTTATCACAAGATCTCTCAACCAAATCAAGACGAAGTGTTTCTTTCGTTGATCCTTTCTGGTCCGGAATCTCCCACTCTTGAACAAGAAATGGTGAACGGAAGAACTCAACTGAGCAATTGTAATCCTGTTCAAAATTAAACAAGGAGCACACAAAATTATATTTCTGGTATAAAACAGCAACCTCAACTTAAATTTGATCACCAAAATTATTCTAGCTCTAAGCAGTTGAACTCAAGCCATTGAAGCCAACCAAACAAATGGCTACAATTATTTTCAATTTCTGGAGTTTTGCCTATTTTCTCGTATTGATCATTTAGTTATCAGATGTAATATAACATCTTCAATTTTTTCACTCCAATGTATTTCTAATTTTGTCTAACGTTTGTTTTTGTTTAAGTAAACAGGAAAAGATGCAAAAGAACCATAAAAATTTCATCTTAAGCATAGTGAGGGAATAACATATGACATACTTTGAAGATAAATGAGTAAGAACCCTCTGTTCGAAATTCTTCTCTACCAGAGGCTTCAAACATGCGGCTCTTATCTTCCACTGAATTTCTAAGAGTACAAACCAGAGATTCCCACATATTCCTATTGAGAGAATCACCAATATAGACTAAACGTTTCCCTCTTAGTATCTCCAACATGTCGCTACCTTTTAACCTGCGTACATACTCATCTCACTAAAAGAGAACCAAAAGGTACAGACAGCAACGCAAAACAAAATTCATCTCTCTCTCCTTCTCAGGAAAAGAAAAAAAAAATAGCTAGCCATGATTGAAGTCTAGAAATATCAATGTGAGACAACAGCTAGCTTGCCATATTTTCCTGCACCTTGAATCTCATAGCAACTTAACATGAGAAATTCTGTGGTACCCTCGAAAATTTAAGGGTCTTGATACTGTTATTGAGAATCTCCCTCCCTCTCCTTTGATATGGCCAAACTCATTCAACTATTGGCCCCAAGAAACAACTGTATCCAAACCTTTAGATTTCTCTGGGTGCCATAACAACTCTCATTTTCCATTTCTTTCAAGAGCTTGTTTGGATATAAGTTAGAATGCTTTTTAGAATTTTTTTACTGGAAAAAGCTTTTCAATTTTAGAAGATACGTTTTCAAAAACACTTCTAAACTTATATCTCTACATGCTCCGACACACATTGGGTGAACTCATATCAGAAAATACCTTGGAATGTTGCAATTCTTGGGCTGCCACCTGTACTTCTCATAAATATTATCACTCCTACCATTGGCGAAACAGTTAAAAGGCTCATCAATAAAGGGACAAGACCCAGCACTGTAAAGTGGATATGAATCATCTCTAACCCATGACCCTTCATACATATCACAACTATTCCCCGTTTCCACACCACCCGTCATATTTGGAGAAGCTGTTGGTGGTGATGGTGGCCATGATGTAGTTGGAGTTGGTGATGGTGACCATGTGGTAGGAGTTGGTATTGGTGACCATGCAGTGAGGGAAGGCTCTTGTGGTGGTGTCTGAATTCTATGTTCCTCACTTGGTGGGTGCACATGTGCACCACCACTTTGAGAACCATCCCTTCTCAAACCCTCCTTTGGTGCAAGTCCAGAACCTTCTTTTCTTGAAATCTGAGGGGGAGGAGGAGCACCCCCTAGCCCATGATGATCTATTGCACCATCACCATTCTTAGAACTTCCACTTTCTAAGGAAAGATCTTCATGTTTAGGTCTATCATTGAAGCTATGAGGGGTGTAAGGGGGTGGAGAATAGGAAGAGTTATAGAATATGTGAGCTAAAACCGTAGAGAAGTTATATCTGCGAGAAGGGTGAAAAGCGTTTTTGATTCTTGGAGCGAGTTGATAGCTCGAAGGATTGAGAACGAGGAAGAGCATGAACAAGATGGAAGCACAGGTGAAACCGTAAGCAAAGCTCATGAATCTTCCGGAAGAAAAGAAGCGCATGGAGTCTGTTCTCGCAAGTAAACGGTTCCTGGAAATGGCTGGGGAATCCGCCATTGTGCTGGCTTGTTTGATATCTCAGTTAGCTCACAATCACAAACTTGGTTCGTTCGTTCGTTCGTTAAGTTGTTCTGCAAAACGGTGAGAATTGAGATGATAGAGGGAAAAAAAATTGTGTTGCTATTTTTGGCGAGAGAAAGAGATTAGAGAAGACATAGTGTGGTTTATGTTGCGAAAGAGAGAAGAAAGGAGGAGACGGAGGAATTAACGTAGGAGCCGTTTTCGTCGATTCACATGTACGCTCAGCCCACCACAGATCTACGTGCATGCTTGCTCAACAAATTTTCTCCTCTTGTCTTTTCTTAGATAATTGTCATGAAATCTTAGATCATCACATACTTTGGTGGGAAATTAAAGTTATATATATATATATATATATATATATCTATATATATATATATATATATATATATAAATCTCACCAAGATTGCTTGATGACTGCTTCATTATGATTAACATCCATATTGGAGCAATTTCTTACAAATAATTATGGTGAGATATGAGAATAATTAACCCATTAGGGTCAGTCTAGTCCTTTTCTTTTTGTGAATAGTTTATTTAAGTTATTAAATTCTTAATTTACATTAAAAAAATGAGAATAATTATTAACTAATTTTTACTATTGTTCTAAAAAAACTAATTTTTAATAATAATTATTTGTGCATGATTAATGTATAGTCTAGATTTAATTCTCATTTCTTACAATAATTTTCACATGAAATATTCATCTATAATTTATGATAATTTATAAAGGAGATATAACTTCTTGGCTTCTTGCTGTCCACTTTTTGAAGGATAGTTATACCTTTATGTTGTATTCTAATTTTTTTCTTACTAATATATATTTAAGGATAAAATAGGAAAAAAATGTATATAAAAAATAAATGTTCTTTTTAAAAATAATAAGTATTTGCTTTTTTTTTTCTATAAAACACTTATTTTTTTTCACAAATACGAAATATTTTTTTTTCCTTGCTTTGTGGTCTATAAGGGATATATAACTCATTTGCATCAAAGTAATACCTCTAAGTATAACTTCATATGCAAGTCAAGAATCAAACTTTAGTTATGTTAGTATAAAGAAGAGTTGTATGAATTATTCACACAATAATTTATACAACATTTTTTTTATCTATCTTTTTTCGTCACAACATTTTTCACAGTATGTATTTTTCTCTCTTTTCTCTTTCAGTGTTAGAATTTGTTGTATAAATAATATTTCTCTATATAAACAACAGGTGACAAAAGAACTAACCCAACCCATTTTGGCCTGTCACACCATGAGTCTGCTCAAAGCATGTTAAGGTAGGTTGCCTCACTTAGCATATTTGGGTTGAAAATTAAATTAAAAAATAAAATAAAAAGATTTAAAGTTGTAAAATTATTAGTTTACCCAACTTAAAAATAAAAAATGGATGGCCCAACAATCTAGTGTGCTCCATGCCATTGGAATTTACCCGTAATCAAGCCCACCTAAAAAAAGTAGATTAAATATGCCAGCCCGTTGGAGTAAACCAAATTTGCCTCACATACATGTACTTTATTATTGAACTTGATTAAAAACCAAATTCTAATAAAAAAAATAAAAATATTTTAAATATAATATCTAAAACATCCTTATATTTTAAAGTTAAAAAATTATAATAATACAAAGTTAATTTAGTTTTTAAAATACACATACTATAACTTAATGAACCGAATAACTCTTTTCCTCCCTTAAATTCCCTCTCATCCCTCCTCTTAATTATAGAGAATGTCTAATAAAAATCCTTTCTTTACTCTCCCTTCTTTGAATCAAAGGATCCTTAACAATTTCCTCTAATATCTTTTTTTGGTTTTTCTTTACCCTTTTCCACTGAAAACTAAATAATCATTCAATCAGTACCACACTAATATCCCCACCATTTATACCAAATATCCATACGATGAATCTTCAACTCCTCTATACCAATTACATAACAGAAATAGATATAAGAAAACAGATATAGTTTCTCCTTAAATTACTCATTTATTTCATTCATACAAATCAAGCATGCAAAGAAACGAGTCAATGAAGAAGAATGTTACTGTGACAATGACATACATGAACACCATAAAGGGATATGTAAATGACATCCATAAAGCTCTTGGCAGGTGATAGAGCGATTGACTTGAGGTTTAAGAGAGACCAATGACTTTTCCGGTTGTTGTATCAAGATCAATGTCATAGAAGCATGGCCTTGTTGGAAGCCCTGGCATGGTACTCATTGTTCCAACTAAAGGATAAATAAATCCAGCACCTATACTAGCTCTTACATCCCTTATGGGCAAGACAAAGCCACTTGGAGCTCCCTTTGCTGCAGCATTGTCTGAGAAAGAATACTGAGTCTTAGCCATGCAGATTGGAAGACCTGAAAACCCTTGCTTGCTATACATCTCAATCTGCTTCTCAGCCTGGTTAGACAACAAGAATGACAATTAGATTGTCAAAGGGTGTATCCATTAAACAGTATAAAAGGAAAGAAGAGAAATTTTTCTGTTTGTATTTAATTAACAAATAACAATTATAGGTACATCATATATTAAGGATTTGGTATGAGCAAGGAAACTAAAACTTTGTGGAGTGTGAGGTTTATGTAGTCCTTCGTTGCATCATTAAGGATAGAATTATGTTACATGGATTCTGTTAGTGTTTTATTTACTCATGCCTACTTCAAGTGAGTTCATATATAGAGATTGTGCATATTTCTCCATTTACTATCTAATACAGCATTCTCTTCCCCATCCCACCAAAAAAATGTATAGTAAAATAAGTGGGGGTAACATTATACTGAAGAAAAAGTACACTTTCATATCTACTCAAATAGAATTGTTTCTAGTAGAGGATACCTGCGGTTTATACCAAAGGTACACTTTTATAATCATATAGGAGATGAGACTACCTGTTCTGAGTACTCAACGCCACTGGCTCCATATGACTTTGCTATTGCCTCTATTTTCTCTTTTATGCTCAGATCCAGAGGATACAGGAACTTCAATGGCTGTGACACATTCTCACAAGCTTTTTGAACCGCTATGCCCAGGTCAACCTGAATCATGACAAGGCACACCTCAGCAAATAATAAATAATATTCGCATCCAGTAACATGCATGTAGATAAACTAAATTGTGCTGCTAATTGTAGCCCTGAAATGGTTTCATTTACTTAAAATCTGAAGTCTAAAGCATGGGATGGATATAAATATGTGCTGACACAAGCAACTCGATATGATAAACAATTCATATAGAAGGCTAAAATTTAAAGACACCTCAAAGCTAAATTTTATATTCAAATATGCTAGGCCACAACTTAATCAAAAGTGGCCTATTGATTCTAACATTTCTTTATTTTCTCCTTTGGTTTTATTGATTTTTATAATTCAGTATCCTATTCATATGTGTCAAGGTAAAAGACTGGTATTGTCTATATGGCTTCTATGTTACTCAAATGTAAGATTCAGGAAGTATGAACTTACGGCTCCTTTGCCACCATGTGCATGATGGGTACAAATTACAGCATCAAAAGCCCCAGCAGCTAAAGCAGCACTTCGAACTGCATTTAGCTCAGCTTCAGTGTCCGTTGAAAATTTGTTAATAGCAACTACAACATTTACACCATAAGATTTTGTATTTGATATATGCCGTGCCATATTCACACAACCAGCCTCAACCAGGGCAACATTTTCAGTCAAATATGCATGGTCAAGAGGTTTGCCAGCAACAACTGCTGGCCCTCCACCATGCATTTTTAGTGCCCTTATTGTTGCCACAATAATCGCACATTGAGGTGTCAAACCACTATAACGACACTTAATGTTCATAAACTTTTCAGCTCCAATATCAGCACCAAAACCAGCTTCAGTAACTACAAATCCACCTGGTCCAACCAACTTCAGTGCAATCTTATCGGCCACAATAGAAGAATTCCCATGAGCAATATTTGCAAATGGACCTGCATGAACAAGAACAGGGGTCCCTTCCAGAGTCTGCATAAGTGTAGGGTGAATAGCATCCTTCATTAGAACTGTTAAAGCACCTCCAACACCTAGATCATCAGCAGTAACAGGGTCACCACTCTTGCTATTCCCAATAACCATTCTCCCAAGCCGCTCTCGCATATCAGCTAAGGATGTTGTCAGTGCCAAAACAGCCATTATCTCACTTGCAACTGAAATATCAAATCCTGTTTCTCGTACCATTCCTTTCTCATCAGGTCCCTGGCCAATAGTAATTTTTCTCAAGAATCTATCATTGATGTCCATTACTCTCCTCCATGTAATAGAATCTGGGTCAATATCAAGCCTAGCAAATTTATTTACTTCTTCTGGTGTAAGATCATCTGGATTCGTCTTTGAAATACCAAGCTTTATAAGACGCCTAAACATGACATTACTAAAGCTCCTCTTCCCTTCTTTATTTGGAGGGCACAACCGGTTAAAAAGAGCCTTATCAGACTGCGTTGACTCATGGAAAATTCGGGTATCTATTGCAGCAGCTAGAAGATTGTTTGCTGCAGTTATAGCATGAATATCTCCTGTTAGATGAAGATTGAATTCATCCATGGGAATAACTTGGCTATAGCCACCACCAGCTGCACCTCCTTTAATCCCAAAAGTAGGTCCTTGTGATGGTTGCCGAAGGCAGGTGACTACCTAACAAATAGATAAAATGGAAATATGTACCCAGCTTAACTTTGACATATGATTAAATAGTATAGTTTCCCATTGATATCTTGGAGCCAAATAACCAGTAAAGACCTAAATGATGAATGAACAATTCCTACATCCTATCATCTTATCATCACTCAAATAAGGAAAAGAACATAGGAAAATACTTTCAAAACAGAGTGAAAAGATTTTTCTTCTAGTGTATAAAGCACAAAGGTATTAACAAAAATAATCTCATAAATTCCACAATGTCCAGAAATTCCAAAATAAACCCACTGACCCATCCTGGAACGCTCCATAAAAAGTGTATCCTAAAAGTTTCATTATTTTCTTCACGATTGAGAATAACAGAGGCATAACAAAAAATCACCATAAATTAATGTTCCCAAAGGTTTCAGACCAGTTGACTACATTAAAAAACAAAAACCATCAATCTAATCCAAAGTTTGCAAGCATTATCTTTTGGGAACAAAAAAAAACATTATCTATCTTAGAGTCTCTTTGGATATAATTTAGAAGTGTTTTTTAGAGCTTCTCTCCTAGAAAATAAAGAGTTATTTCCAGTAGAAAAGCAATCAAAAACACTTATAAAATTTTGTACCCAAACAAACTCTTCATTATAAATTTAAGAAACTACAAAGCATCCGGATTCAGTTCAGTATCAAATGAAGAGGAGGCACACTTCAGTAAACATAAAAAATAAAAATAAAAAATTACCTTTTTATCAAGAAAAGCACCTAAAGCTTGACAGAGCCCCACTGTAGTAGTAGATTTGCCTTCCCCAAGAGGAGTTGGAGTAATGCCTCCAACCACAACATAATACCCATCTTTTGATCCTTGAAGCTCATCAAGAACCGACAACAAAACCTAGGCATTCAAATCCCTCGTCAGCCAAGCTACAAAAACTAAGATAATCACACCTATGCATTCACCCAAAATTACCCACAAGTTGTCACAAAAAGACTAGTTGCATGCAACTGAAATCTAACATACAAAAAACCATTTTTTCTCACATACCCACCATAAATAAACTAATAACATCATGTTCTTGTAACAAAAATCTGATCTTTCTCGAGTAAAAGGGACAACAAAGAAACCCAAAAGATTAACTACCTTGGCCTTGTATTTACCATAAAGGTCATAGTGAATGGAACTAAGATTGAGGTCTTTGGCAATCTGGGAGATGTGAATAGGTTCAACGGAGTTTGCAATGTCTATGTCCGCAGGAACAGGGGACACAACAGGTAGCCTCCTCAGTGGAGTTAAGGTGGTCATTGGATTCAGTTTTGGGGAGAAACAAGGATTTGGAATCTGAAAGAGAAGAGCGCACGTTGATTTTTGTACGTTGATTATTGTTTCTTGAATCTTATCCCTCTCTATTGTATTTATTCTCTATTGTATTTATTTGTTGTTTATTCGCTCACTCTCAGTCATCCTCTGACACAGACAAATAGGCATATGAATCGAGAAATTCCTTCGCAGTAATTACTAACATCCATGACACAGTAGTATAATTTACATTCTTTCCATCTACCTTTAAAAATTCTCAGAAGTGCTAGCTTTATTAATATTCTCCTTTTAATACTCTTTGCCATTAACATCATTATTTTTAAGAAGAAAATTCAGATACAGTTTATATATTGAACTGGTTTTCAATTGAAGTTTTTCCTAAAAATATGTATTTATATTTAATGTAATGGTATAAAAAAACTTTTATATTAATGCTTTCATAAAATAAAAAAAAAGTAGTACGTAATCAACTAATCATTAAATTCATTTATATTTTTGTAAATTATAATTATGATAGAAAAATAACACTAACGATACTCGTTAAGGCATAACTGTGTTTTGTTCTATTTTTAATCAATATTTTTTTATATATTAATTTTCAATCACTACTCCTAAGCAATTCATTAATATTGAATAGTATTTTAATAGTAAAATAGAGTAATTATATTTATTCTCCTAGTCCATAATTGATTTTTTTTATATAATTTTTTATGTTTTACATCTTTTAAGTAATTCTTACTTAGTCCCCTCATTTCTGAATATAAATAAATAAAAAAATCATTCATGCTAATTAAAAAAGTTATTTACATCATTTAATTTTTTAATTACATCTGAAAAATAACTTATTTTCTTATTTTATCATTCTTTAGAATTTTATATAAGAATAAAAAAAACATTAGAAATGTAACTTTAATTAAATAAAAGGGTATTTTAGAAACAGAGTGAGATTAATATAAATTTGTTTATATTTGAGATAATAATAAAAATATGATATTTTTTCTGTTTATATTCAAAATCGAAGGAGTAATCTTTTTGACATATAGCCCCCTACTTAAACATTGTTATTATTGCTATTCTATAATTGTTTTTGTTAAAGTTATTCAATAAAAAAATATTTTAAAATCAACATAGTATTTCTTAAAGTATTGTTATTTATTACTATTTTATAATTAGTTTTATTATAAATATTTTAAATTAAATAAACTAGTATTAAATATTTATTAAAAAATGTATAATTTCAAAATTATGGTACGGAAGAAATCCTTGTTACTCCATCCTTTTTATATTATTTTCTTTTGCGAAGATTAAGAAGTTCTTATATTTAGAAATTCACGCTCATAAAACTATAGATAATTAATTAAATAAATAAATTCAATTATTTAGATGAGGCGCCTTCGGCTTTGAGTATGACCCGTTGTTAGCACTTAGCACGGGTGAGTCATATGCGCACTTCATTTCTTTTTGTTTGTTTTTTCTCCCTTTCTCTTTAATCTTTATAATAAAAAAATGCCTCACCTAGGATTTACAAAGTGATATAGATAAAATATTGAACTTAAAAAATGCTATAAAAACAGCCATAAAGTAAAAATAAAAAAATGCTTCTTTTACGTTCTTATTATACAGTTTATTTCTATACCTATTTTTACGGTAAAAGAAGAAAATTCTTAGGCTCTGTTATTTTCATTCTTTTAGGTGTGGAACAAGTGGTTTGGAAGAGAGACATAAAATTAGAGTGAAAAGAAGGGTGTGCGTTCGAATTTCCACACTAACAACTAACAATTAATGTTTGTTGATAAAATAAAAAAACCCAGAGTAAACAGCAAAATAGGTTATCATGACATGCTGTTTAGTTCTTTAAACCAAAAAAAAAAATCCTAAAAAACTCTAACCGACATGTTAGTTTTTAAACATCTTTAAGGATTTCATACCTTAGTTGCATGAACATTTACAAATTTACCCGGTAGCTAAATAGGAACCTGAATAGCTACTCTATTGCTGGAAGTATTTACTCAATG
The DNA here is from genome assembly GCF_000230855.2 of Cajanus cajan. Classification (NCBI taxonomy): domain Eukaryota; kingdom Viridiplantae; phylum Streptophyta; class Magnoliopsida; order Fabales; family Fabaceae; genus Cajanus; species Cajanus cajan. Next base: position 60,549,650 of record NC_138523.1, read on the forward strand.
TTACATTCTACATGGGATTTTGTAAGTCAATTCGATCGGCATGAATAGGACAACTGTAGCATCTAATAATGGACCTTTTTTCATACACAACCATAAAAATCTATTAGGTGGATAACCAAGCCGATGGTTAAAGTTCTCTAATGCAGCCAGACCAAAAATATAAGCAAAGAATACTCTGTATGTTCTGTGCTAGAAGTTGATTACCAGTGCAGTCACTGGCTTTGTTAACCGGTGAAGAACATCCAAATCATTGTGCCAAAAAGCAGCATTGTCAAGCCTCAGTTTTACTCAAATTTACGGCTGAAAAGGTGAATAACCACAACAGAATATTAGTATTCTAGAACACCAGTGACTTTATGAAGCAGCATGGCAAAGAAAATTTACCTTCTAAGAGTTCGGAAGTAGCCGTCCATTGTACATTTTATCAAGCAGTTTCCGTGCATCAGGTCTCCTTAGGAGACCTTTATTATTTGGCAAACCAGTTCCTAAACAAACAGGGCAGACAAGCTTTCCTCGACCTGTAGTTTATAAATACTATATTATTGACCAACCATACAAGTGTATTGCATATGGCAATACTAAAAAAACAATGCTCTGCTTGGATAAGGTAAAGAGGGGGTGGGGAAGGGATGAAAAAAGTGACCTAACCTTTGTAGGAAAGATTTTCAAGGAGAAGTGCATTTCCTCTACTTTAACTAAAAAAAAATGGGATAACAATTCCCTTCATTTGCTTATTTTGAACATCCAAAATATTATTGAAAGACTCAATTATATATACAACATAAATAAGAAAAGGGATTGAGAGAGGGGGATCTTATCTATCCTTTTGGAAAGGTTTGGACAAGTAGAGAGGGAGGAGAGGTCAAGGTCTCTCAAATACCAATGAGCATTAGTCCCAAGAGAATTGCACATCACAGAGATAAGTCCTTGAGGGTGGTATGAGGTCATACATCTCGAACCTTTGGTTCTTGATCATGTTTCCAAGTTGGTTCATGGTTCATGATTTCGGTCTACACCAACAATTTATATACAACAGACCTTATTTATCTAATTATCTCATCCTCAACTAACTAATTCTCTAAATGGCTAGCTAACCTACTAATAAGGGCTACCTAACAGAAAAGCATGTCAACAAAGGCCATTCAGAACAGCAACTTCAAACGAAAGCATGCCATTATTACCACCTCTTATAACTAACAAAAATGGAGTCGAGTAGAAACTAAACTTCTTACCATAACAATTTGGACATTCTGTAAATTCATAAACATCTTTAGCTCGCTTCCTGTTTAGAGCTTTCCATTTTCCTGTACCACCACACATATCACCTAAACGAAAAGTAAATATCATATGTATCAAAGGATGTAAGAAACATCCACTTGTCTGATATTGATAAAATTACACAACATATGGCATCAGGAATAATATGGAGACAATCTTAACTGACCCAACAATCAATCACATCATATATGGCAACTTGGTTCAATAATTCAATTAGGTATTATTTAAATTGCGTGTAATGTCTAATTACCAAAGTTTTGAAGCAAGACACACTAGCAAAGCCCTTTAAAGATCAAATTGTCTCAGTATTTTGATTTGCTTATGGTCATGGAAATCCTCCTCAGCCTCTTAAAGAAACAAAGTTCAACCAAGATTTAAAATTGTGGAAATTTTTTATTTCTCTTCTCAAAAGAGTAACGTGAAAACCATTGATTGAGCTTATAAAATGGATAGTTGCTGTTATGGAAATTGTCTCCTGTTTGTAAATCTAGGTAATGCAATTAAGAGTCAAGCACAGAGAAAGCAATTTTATCACAACTTACAAAGCACAGCACCACTTCCCAAACAATTTCTGCACACAGGTTTATCCATCATCCCATCCACAGCACTTGCCTTTGGTACAAAAATAGGCGTGGCGTGTTCACCAATCAAAACTAGAGTTGAACACAAACACGAGAGACAATGACGCCTGGAAACTGTTACTTGGAGTTCCTGCAAGAGAGGACGAACATGTTTCCTGAGCAACTAAACAAGCAAGCTATGAAGCTCTAACACCTCTCTTATTGGAAATATCGCAGGGCTAGACATATTACCGACACCAACACTTGTCAACACTTCAAATTAGGTGTTCAATTGAAAAAGAAATAAAAATAAAAATAAAAATTGTTGGCTTGACCACTTAACCTGACACCGCTATAAACACTTGAATCAAACACCTTCATATAGATAGATAAACACTAAAAATCTGTTTGGATACAATTTAAAAGAATTTTTGATAGTTTCTCCACCGAAAATAAAGAGTATTCTTTAGTAAAAAAGCTCTTAAAAGTCATTCTAGACTTTTATCCAAACATTCTCTAAATATTGTTAAAACTTGGTTCAATTACTCTTTTCAATCTTATAGTTTTATTAACTTAACTTTTTAGTCTCTATAATTAAAAATATTTCCTTTTAGTTTCTATATATACCATTTTTGTTTCCTCTTGATTTTTATAGTTTCATAAATTTTATCTTTTAGTCTTTATAAAAATGAACTACAAAGACTAAAATGTAAAGTTTTTAACTATAAGAATAAAAGTTAAAGTTTATGAATTTATAAGGTCAAAAGGATAATTAAACCAACAAAATTCATCTTTCAACTTTTAGATTAGTAAGCTTAAAATTTCGACATTAGTCAAGTGAAAGTGTTGAGTACTAAAGAAATAATTTTGAGATTTATGACACACGCTCACTAATCATTAATCAAATAATACTAGCTATGCTTAACTAATGGCTTAATCTCAACTTTGATATACAGACAATGCAAAACAGATGCAGTAAATAAAGGAGTAATTAGCAAGTTAATATGATTAACAATGAATAATTAAAAAAGCAACGCATGATGATTGTTTCACCTTTGTGTGAACCGGAGCAGTGCCCTCGTTTTGGTGACTCGATTTAACGACATACGCCTTTCCTGAGAAGAACACAATATTCAATCAAAAATCAAATAATAGAAGAAACTTCCATTCAAAAAGCGATTAAATGAATTTTGAATTAACGCGGACAGAGAAGAAAGATGAAACACTGACGTGAGTTTGCAGTGGGAGTTGGAAATGGAAGAAAGCATCGAGGAATAACAGACTCCATGAACTGAAACTTCACTTGCCAGTAATGTTATGTAATTGAATTGAGTGATTACTACAAACTACAAAGGAAGAAAAAGAAACAGATTTGGTTTGGACCAAACCAAATCGATTGGTCAGAATGCCCTCCACGTGCTCCTCTCTCGATATATATATATATCTCATCTAGAATAAACATTCTTAATCTCGGTTTTTTTTTCTCATACTTTCTTATTTAATTAATTTTCTAATTTCCTAAATTATTAATTAATTTGATAGATTAAAAGTGTGGTTTTTTTTTTTCTGATATATATGTATGTATGTATATATTAAATATCATAATTCACTTTCATGTATTTTACATTTTAATATAACTTGCTAATTTTTATTGTAAAAATATTGGCAAATTTCTAGAGACTATTTTTCTAGCTTATATTGAAAGAAATTTATTAAAACTCATAAATGATAAATTTTATTGAGTTTTAATATTAAATTGAAAAAGATATTTATTAAACAAGATGTAAGACTTATTAAAGTTTATAACTTTCAATAATTTTCGTTAATAATAAAGAGTTTTGAAGAAAATTTTGATAATTACTATAAAATTGATCTAATAATGAAGATTGAGATAATATGTGTGTGTGGTTTTAGGTTCAAATTTTTTTTATTATTATAATTCTTATAAATAAATAAAAATATCTAACATAGCGAGTGTCAACACGAGACGGGGAGAGAGATGATTAAATTTGTAATAATTATTAATTACTCTCTCCATCCAAAGTTTTTAATCTTTTTCTTTTTTATATGTGGCAATCGAAGTTGGTACCAACCAATTATCATGAGATTTACAATAATCACAAACTTTATTCAACAAACTGAGTTATATTTATGCATATCAATTAAAAATATGATAAATATAAATTTAAATTAAAAATACTTTATTTAATATCTTATTATCCCATTTTTGTAATAAAAAAAAGTCATCAATTAGTAGAGGAAATATCTTGTAAATATGTGTATAACCGAGAAAAATATTAATTACACCTTGAAATTCTAAAATGTGAATTGTTTTAGAATAAAAATGAAGGTTAAAAAGACTAAACATTTGGGATGGAAGTTCTATTTTATTTAAAACATATAGATTTATAAAAAAAATGTTATATATTTAATTAACATTTATTAAATGCAATGAATCTATCATGTTTGATAAATAGAAAAAGAATAACAATATGATTGATGATAATCAATCATTATCTTTAATAAATATTATAAAAAAAATATTTATATCTAAAAATATTATTTTCTAAAGAAGGAACGGTAATAAAAAAAAAATTAACATATATGTGTGTGTTTAATAAATATAATAATTAATATAATTATATAATGCATTTAATAAATATAATAGTTATCATAAAAAATAAAATTGGTTACACATTTAATAAAGAATATTGATTTTACAAAATTAATCTTATAATTTATCTTCTTTATTAAAAATGATACAACATAAAACTCATTTTGTACATCATAATATTAGAAGTATAAATGAAAAAAAGGTAATTAATACACGATTGAAAAATTAATATGACACTTATTTTAAAACTTACTTTTTTTTTTCTAATGTGACAATTATTATTTGATATTTGATTCTTCTAAAAAAGAGGAGGTATACTTTAAAAGATTAAGTATACTAACAATTGTTGATTATAAGATCAACGATTATAATTTATGAAAAAAATAAACTCTTACGAAATAAAATTTAAAATTAATTATAATATTAATAATTAATTTTTAGCTAATAGTTATAATACATTTTATTATCTAAAATGCAACTATCTGGATCCTGTTATGGGATCGAGGGAATAGCATATTTAAATTTTCAATATGTTTTTAGTACTTTCAAGACAAATAAGTTTTAATTTTAGTTGATTTAAAAAAAAAAATTCAATTAAAAAATTTGAAACTATTACTTGTAATTCTTACCATTTATCATTTTTAATTACTTATGTTTATGTGTTTATTAAGACATTAAGTGAACATTTTAAATACATTTTACAAAGTGATTTAGTACTTATATTTCTTAACTAATAATTGGAATTCAATTTCTATTATATGAAATTATAACCAAAAGTATCACTTTATTTTCATAGTGATCAATTAAGTGTAAATGAGTTAGACTTTCTTGTTAGAAAAAAAAAATCACATGATTAATATAATATACATATTTAGGGGGTGTATTGGTTTAGGATTTAGTAGGATTTTAAAAGACTTTTTTTGAGTAAAAAAGTCCATTGGTATTCAATCAGGATTTTATGTCACTTAAAAACAATCCAGTGGTATTCAATCTGGATTTTTAGGATTTTTTAAAGAGTCCATTAAAATCCACTGGTATTCATTTGAGATTTTTTACAACTTAAAAACAATCCATTGGTATTCAAAAATTTAAGGATTTTAAAGGATTGTTGTGTGAGAGGGATTTTGAAAGACTTTCTAGTGTTATCTATAAATACCAGATTTATAAAACAATCCCATCCAAACCCATCGGATTTTGAAGGATTGTTTGAAATGATTTTTCAAGTGTTTTAAGAATTTTCAAGTGAGTTTTTCATCTTTTTTTTCTATGCTCCTGTCTTCTCCATTTTTTCTCTACTAATAATACTACACTATTGTTCATTGCTCATATATAATACTATTCTCATACCATTCTCCTATTTTGTGAAACTCTAATATGTAAATGATAGTGTCATTGACTTGTTTTATTTTTCTGTTCGTTCTCTTTAATTGACTTACTTTATTTTATTCTATGTAGTTGAATTTGTTCCTTTATATAACACAAAAAAATACTTGAAATTTTAACTTTTAAGTGGTAATTTTTTTTATGACACACGTTAAGAAAAGAAAAAGGTGAAAGATGAAATTGATATCATAATCTCAACAATATATATATATATATATATATATATATATATATATAAAAGATGAATTTGTTAGGGTTTTTGTGAGTAGAATGAGATAAAAATGGATCTTAGTAGGGGGAAGAACCCTCTTAGCATAAAAATTGCGAATTCTCTCTTTCCCTTGAATTTGTTACTCTTATCCCTCCTCCTTTTATGACTCAACAATTATTTTATTTTTTTTACTATGAATTTTTCTTTTTTATTTTTATATTATGAAATTAAGATTTTTTATATTTTAAAAAAAGAAAATTAACATAAGACATTGCAATATCTAATTTTTTAGGGTTTAGGATTTATGCCTTCATTAATTTATTTTTTAAAAAATAAAATATTGTTAAAATATTTGTTAGAATAATTTATATTTATAAATATCGTTAAAAATTATCATATATATATATATATATATATATATATATTCTCTATATCTAAATACTTCTGTTTATATAAAAAAAAATTATATATCTAAATATTTTTTCAGTATCGAATATACTAATTTTTTTATATAAAAAATTATCTTATGTTTCTATATTTTCGTTTTTACATTTTTTTTTATAATAACTGAGGTATTTGATCCATTTGGATAGCAAAAATATATTCGATCTTGTATGATGGTGTGCTTCTAAAAATAATAATATAATTTTATTGATTTTGTCTATTATCCGTAATTATTTATATAACTATTTTTTAACATATATTGTTTTAGTAATTCAAATGGGAGATTCACAAGGAAATAATAAAGAAAAATGAAAAGAGAAAGAAAACTATGAAGCTTGGATGAATTGTTACAATTGATAGTGGATGCTATAAAAAGAGGATAGAATATTATAGAGAATTATTATTATTATTTATCTAGACATTATTTTTTTTATTTATTACTTTTATCTTTGACTCTTTTTAAATTTGAATGTATAATTTTTTTTAAATCTTATCAAATGTCAAAACTCCACAAAATCCCACAGAATCCATTAAAATCTTAATTTAAAAGTCTTGCAGAATCCATTAAAATCCTGATTTTAAGTCTTGTAGAATCTTGCAAAATCTTAAAAGTCATGAAAATCCTGCAAAGTCTTTTAAAATCCGCAGGATTTTTTTTAACTAAAAAAGTCCTTTAAAATCCTAATCCAATACATCCCCTTAGTCTTCATCATTTTTTTCACACAATATCTGCCAATTTATGAAATTTTAATGCAGATTTAATTCACCTTTAAAAGAATCACCTCTATTGTTCATGAGATATATTTTTGAAAAAGTCAATCTTAATTTCTAACAAAGTATGCACCTGTTATTATTTTTTAAAACAACCAAATTTCACAGTTTTTTAATTAAATAAATCATTTCTTTCCTTTGTTTACTGTAATTCCTATATGTAAATTTAATTTTTTAAGTAATATATATTTATGTATATTATTTAAAATGATTTGACTTTGTAAAATATTAAATTAAGTTAAAAATAAATATACTTTTACTTTCTCAATCAGCAGAATCTGAACGTGTGTCTATGAATTATCTCCTTAACAACGAATCAAACATTTTAAAAGATAATTAATAGTTAAGATGACCACTTAAAAAATTATATATTTTTCTTTTAATTTTGATCATTCAAAAAAAAAAGTAGTGAAAAAAAAAATTTCTTACATGTATATATAAGCAACATCTGTCCCTCTTGAAAAATTAAGTTCTTCGATGACACAGCTTCCTCCCATCATTTCAACAAAATTATACCATAAAGAATTTCAAGTATTCTCCAATTAAAAAATCCTTATAATTTTTTTGTTTGTTTTTTTATTCTGCTTGAATACTAAGATGACAAGTTTTGCCAATGACATACTTCCTGTGCAAGATCCTTTTTACCATCCGAGGATCAGTGCGTGACCAAATAGAACAATAAGAAATTAAGAACTACAAATGTAAACAGGCAACATTTTATTCTACGGCCACAGTCGACCTAATAACATAGGAAGAGGATACTCCCCAGTTACCAACATTAGTTACCATACCACCATCATGCCAGCATGCCAAATGTACAATAGCATGAACCAACATGAACACTAAAATTGAAACCTTAAAATTGACAAAAACCACAGTTAAGAACTGTGTGAGCAAGCAAGTAAGCACTGCAACGTAATCCTACCTCAAATCTCCACTGCATCTCATCTCAACTTCTAAATTATCATAACAAAATCTCTCTGTGTGCGCTAAAAATTAGTGCCAGCTAACTTCTCTCACTCTTACTATCTACTAGAGAAGCTCATAAACCCCCCTTGGATGACTTCTCTTCTGAACCCAAATAGCTTGTTTCAGCCCCCACTCCTATAACAGGCAATGCATCCATATCAAAACCTCTCTCTGCAGTTTTGTTATAATCTTCATAGTCACTTCCACCAGAACTGCTCTCTTCTGGAGTTTGAGGAGAATCTCCCTCAGCTTCATCCATTTTCATGTCAACATCCATCATATCTGTATCTGGTTCAGGAAGTCTTTGTTGAAGCGGCACAGCATCACTTATAACTTGGCCCATCCTCTGTCTCTCCCGATAATCTTCCATTTCTGCTCTGTACCTCTCCTTATCCTTCATGGCCTTCTCTTGATAAACCTTTAGGTCAGTCAAACTTAACACGTTAGTATAATACTATACAAGATACAAGAACCAAAAGATGCATAGTCACATGAGAAGTAAATAAAAGGGAAAAATGAATTGCCAGTATGAAAGAGTGTTAAACAAACCCCTTACCGTTTTTTCCGATTCCTTTAACTTGTTCCAGAGTTCACCAATCATCCTACTAATCTCTCTATCCTTCCCATGGTGAACTAGTTTTAGTCTTGCATGTTGTTCAGCAAAGAAGAAATTGTAACCACTTCTGTTTGGTTTTGGATGAGCAGGATCCCTCCTCTTTATTTCTGATTTCTTCCTGCGTCGCCGACGATGGACACCCGATGAAGCAGAAGCATTGTTGGTATTAGCTGAGGCACTGTGATGGGATGCTGGCAAACCAGGGGTCTGTGGAGCTTGATAAAGTACACCTTTGAGTTTCTCCGAACCGATTGTGACAGTAACTAGATACCCACTTTCAAATTTCCCATCAATGACCCCAATGACTGGAGACCCTGCCGAAGATGCTGCCATTGCTGAGACAACAAAAGCATAAACAGTATTACTCGTCAAATAATTGAACAGTCATGAGAGGTAGTCAAAAACACCATGCAAAAAGACAAGTCCAACTTCTAGTCTTCTTGTAAAGATAAAGTGGTTTAACAGGGAAAAACAGATACACGAGAGTTTACTAGAGAGCAATTTTGCAAATGATATTTCGTACAAATTAACATTAAAGCCAAAATCAATACAAGCTCCATCAATCAAATGCAAGCTTATTATGTCACATAACACCAAAAATCATCATATCCTTGATCCTTCAAATGATAAAATTGATAGAAAACAAAATTGAGTATGCACAAAATGTGTAATTCCGAAAAAGTAACAATACAGATTTGGAAGGCCACTTATATTTGATACAATGCTCGTTTCGATTAAGTCATGGAACATAAATTCTGAAAGGAAGATAAAACACTAGACCTACTTCTCGGTTCTGATTAACCATACAGTGGCACTGATTAATCAATATAACTTCATTTTATTCCATTCCATTATTTTCCATCAATCTAAATATATCCTAGAAGCGTATTAGAAGCTAAAATTCACCATATTTTGAGTCAATAAAAAGAAAGAGAAAAGACCTTCAGGCAATTTAGCAGCATTAACATTTGAGTGTTGAAACGCAACTGGTTGAATTTCTGACAAAGGCTGCGGAAACTGCATTTTTGGAGGAGGAACTGGCAGGGTTGATTGATTCTGCAAAACATCTGTCAAAGAGAAATGGACATTTTGCATATTAACATGGGCCCCATCCCTAACATTAGTTCAAACCAGCAATGTGGTTTAAATGAAAATACCAGGAGCAGTAGGGTCCCATTCACGGGCTTTAAAATAGTAGATCTGTTCGTAATGGTAAAGCAATGAAGCATAGTACTTCCGCAACACAAAAGACGCATTTGTAGCTGTTGATGGAAAATTGAAAACTGAAGTTACATCTTTCCATTTCCTCTCTCTAATTATCTGCAAGACAGATTTACCAGATATTTTAACTTTTAGCACTACAACCAAATAAAACAAAAAGTTATTATTCAAAAGAAACGTGAAAATGATTATCAGTTTTCTACCAGAATATCATAAAAAAAATTATAAAAGACATGTAACATAATATTGGCTTGAAAAGTATCCATACTGGATAACTACCTATAAATTTGTAGTAAAAAGCTCCTTCAGTTATCTGAAGACACAAAGTTCAGCAGAGTGACAATGAACACCGGAAAATATTAATTGATTTAATACAAATTCAACTGCTTGTGATCAATTCTGATGGCATAACCTCCCAACTAGTATTTCTTAAACACCAACCCACTTTATTGTTGAAAACGTTAATCACAATTGGTTGAGAACTTGGGTTCAGCTATAAAAAAAATATGATGCTTCTTCAATAATAAATTAAGATCTCACACAAACTTATGTTTCTTAACTAGTATTTCCAAAACAACAACCCACTTTATTGTTGAAAATATTAACCACAACTGGTTGAGGACTTGGGCTCAGCGATAAAAAGAATATAGTGCTTCTTAAATAATAAATTATGTTCAAACACAAACTTATGTTTATCACTCAATAAAATTAGTGGAAACATTTATGCAAAACCTCTTTGTCCTCTGACTAAAATAAATACAATTGGCAACCACCAAAATTGTCTTATTCCAGTTCACCAATCACAGGCATTGGACATGCACAGCAATTTTAAGACGTAAAAAGCAGACCAGCATAATGGGAATTACAATCACGTCTTACTTTGGCAATCCCTCCTCGGGATGTCACTTCAATGAAGAGGCGATGTAAATCTAGTTCTCTTCCTCCAACAATAGGAATCCTGCAACAAAATTTCAAAATGCCACAAAAGTAATTAAAAATGGTGTTGAGGGGAGGGGGCCATGCTTTTGAATTTAAAGTTATGCAATTAAAAGGCATTAATTAGTAGGGCACAGTACTGGCAAAAACTACAAAAAATATAAGCTGAGGCCCCACTGCAGACATTGTAGCATCAGAATTATTTTAAATTCATTGGCAAAGCCAAATAATGGCGCTAACATTACTACTTACTAGGTAGAACCATAAAATATCATCAGATATATATCAGTCTCAAAATCAATACGGAGAACTAAGAGACCACAATTCCAGGAATTTAAAATGACAAGATTGTACGTTCCATATTTTTAGACAGAACCAAGTACAAGCTCTATGAACACTTAAGCGAATTAAAAAAAAAAAAAAAAACTTATATAAGTAACAGCCAAATGAAATCCAGGGGAACTTACATGAACTTGGTACCCATAGATGCATGAAGCTTTTCCAAGGTAAACATGAAAAGCTGGGAATTGTCTATAACCTCCTCATATTTTGCTAGAGGAAGGGGATATGCATGATAGCTCGAAGCTGCATCTTTCATGGGTAATGAGGTGTTACCAACGCAAGAAGTTGAAGCCATTAACAACTTGGTAATTTCAGACTTTAGTATTTTCCTGTCCCACCATCAACAACACAACAAGATTAACACAAGGTGGCACAGCGGAAGGGGGAGGGGATTCAAAAATGAAGGAACCAACTGGAGAACAAAAATAAAAACAGTAAGTTGAAAATCACCCAGCATTTACATATATGAAAAACAAAAACATTAATGAGAAATGAAATGGTCACTTACATGCAGACAACAAATAAAAGAAAGGAGACAAAAAAAATGTAAAGATACAGACAAGTTCACTGGATAAGATTATGAGAAGAAAGAACCTGTCCCATGAAAAAGAAAAAAAAAAAGAAACAAAAAAGAGAGAAGAGCCAATAAAATCACCGTGCAGCAGCAGTTTCAGGACTGAAACAACCCACAACCCTGATAGGAGGATACACAGGCTCAAGGGGTGGTGGTGAAATAACTTGCAGTACGAAGGAAGATACAAAACCCAAGAAAAGGGTATTATGGTACAAAAAAGCTGTGACACAGCCATGAATTCCTCCAGATTACCGAGGATGTAACAGCATGAACCCATCAAAGCTCAGGACTCTGGCCTTTGAAACAACAGTGGCTAACCAAGAAAAGCCTTTTTAGACTATGGTAATAAAGACGCACCACACAGTCCCTTTCTAGACTCTCCCAAACCACAGGCACTGTTCACAGACCTACGTAGCCTATAACTGAACCCTGTCATCGGTAGGATAGGATGGTATGTATATCTTAACATAAAGGCTACCAAACCATTGTTTACATAAATGTGCATATGCATAAAGCAAGTCATTACTTTAATTGATCTTTCTCTATAATCTGACACTGTTTCAGGGTAAAAAAGATTTGTGGGGTTGGTGTCATGATGCCAATCCATCATCCAATACTAAATATCAAAAACTTCACCTTTTTTCTCCTAAAGAAAATTCAAATCGGATTTCTTGTCCTTGTTGCAATCTCTAATGAAGGTCGATAAAGAAAAGAAAATTTTGATATTATACAAAGAAAAGATTATATCACTTATCCATCACAATAAAAATGTGCACCTGTAGGTTTCTTTATTTCTCTGTGCAACTTGCTTGGAATTATATTTCATTAAAAAAAATTGGAAGGAAAATAAATAAATAAGAGAATATATAACGCTAGCTTACATAAAGAGAATATGACAAGATGCAAATCCAGAGGCAGAGAAGCAGAAATGTCAAACAACAGTTTTTGTTTATATAAAAAAGAATAAGACAAAATAATAATATAATATATGTTAGGGTTAATTTACCAACGGTAACAGAGTGTGGAATATCATTCATCATCTCCTCATCATGCAAATGAAACGACAGTAAGGAAGAAGCTTTTAAAGATAATAATGGCACTGTTATTTAAATATAAGTTCGGGTGCGAATTGATTGAATGGTGAAGAAGAAAAAATAATAACCCTAAAAATATTATACCCACCAATCAAAAGACCCTTTTGTCCTCTGTAACTTGTCAATTCATCCACCCTAGAACAAGGGTGATTCTGGATTTGTCCAGTAAATTTTGCATCTCTGAATATAATCAAATTAATTTTGGATGAAAATAAAAATTAGTCTTTTATAGGATTCTTGAAAGGAAAATGAAATGAGCCTCCACCGCACCCTTTCGTAACAACTTGAGAAATTCCTAATGAAACGCTCGCCACATAAAATATTTTCTATATTTTCATTAAAAAAATATCCTTAGTTTTGAACAAATAGCATATTTTTCTTGATGAATATGATAATTATAAAATAGTCTGTTTTATATATTCTAACAAAATAATTTAACTTTTATTTCATATATGACTTTTAAAATTATTATTATGATCTAAATAAAAATAGTGAATTTAAATATACTGGTTAAGTTTATTCTATAAAAGTATTACTTATTATAATTTTTTTATAGATTTTTTTTTTACTTTTTTTTAAAATATAATTTATTAATTTATTTAAAAAATAATTTTATATTGACAGTGCTAAATAAATTTAAATTTTTTATTTTAAAATAAATGAGTAAATCTATTTTTAAATATACATACGAGACTTTTATTAATTTACTTAATAAAAATAATTTATTTTATTATTATTAAAATCTCTAGTTTAAAAAAAATTAATATAAAAAATACAATTTACTCATCTACATTCATGCACAGATCATAATGAAATAAGATAATCTTAAAATATAATCTTAAATATATTTTTTATCTCATTTTAAATATTTTAAATAATCAAGCATAAATATGAATAGAGAGATATGATTGTTAGACTTTTATTTTCAATTTCTTGATTTATACAAATAGTTAATGTAAAATATTTAAATGTAATATAAATGTCAAAATTAATGATAATTTAATTTTTATATTATAAATTTATTTATTTGATTATATTATTGAAAATATAATATATGTATGTATATATATATATATATATAATTTTTTATTATATCATATAAATAAACAGATTAGTCTAACAATTTTTTTTAATAAATTTGAGTCTAATCTTCTTAAATAAATAGATATTTTTAAAATTTAATTTTTTTATTAAATAGATTAAATCAAACAAATTGCTAAACTATGGACACTAATTTAAAATCCGATTTATTTTTATCCCTTGACCCAACCAAGTATGGTCCATGTTGTGGTTCTTAGAAATCGAATTCTTCATATAGGTGTGTGGTTTCTCAAGTGCTTCAAGTCTTCAATAAGGTGATTTAGTACTTGTAAGAACTCAAACGAGAGAATTTGATAGTGACAATACTTAGTTTATTAGATTGTCTACCTTATTATTGAGAAAAGGTAACTATTGTGAAAAAAGAAAAATTATAGAATGGATCTGGTGGTGTGCTACAAGAGTTGAAAACAACCTCCTCCAGCTGAGTTACTCCGTTTAGATTTCTTTCCTTAATATTATCACTTTACGTGTACTTTTGATGTTAATAACCTATAAAATTATGATATTATATTTTTTAATATTATTTTATATTATTTAATTATCATTTATTTTATTAATAATAATTTGATCACAATTCAACTACTAAATTTTGAACTAATATCTTGACCAATCTAATTTTAAAAATATTAATTTATACTATAAAAAGTATAATTATAAAAATTAAATTGATGGATATCAATAATTGAATTTGATAAAAGGAGGTTATTCATTTATAAAGTATCAAACCGTTTATCCAAATTTGGTTAAAAGATTTTATCACATTTTCAATTATATTTAATTTTGATCATCACGTCAACCAGATTAACTATAATAAAAGATAATAGTAAAAGTATTTTTAAAAAATGAAAAGTTAATAGATAAAAAAAACTTTGAGCATTTTTTATAAATTTAAAATCATTTTATAAATTTTAGGGTGTCAATGCAGGTACACTTTTTTTTTTAAGTATCAGAAAAACTAAAACTAAATAAAAATATATAAAAAAAATACTATATGTATAATTTTTTTTTGTTAAAAGTGTAACAAATAATGATGGTAAGTAGTGTTAGAAATTTCTAGCACTCACTTAAAAGTTGTCTAACTTATTCCAAATAAATAAACATGGAGTTAAAGAGTTTTATTATAAATGATTGTTGTGAACGCTGTAATCTCTCATAAAGAGAATATTGTTAATAATTTGTGATGAAAGTATTTAAAGCTAGTTTTATTTTAGATAAGTTAGACAACCATCTTTTATTTATTAAAATTTATCAAAAACTACATAACAAACTACAAGAGTTGGTTTAATAATAATACTATGGTAAAAGTTTGGATAGCATACATAGAATTCTAATTTTCAACAATATATACTCCTTTGGTTATAAAAATAACAAAAAAAAAATAATTCAAGTTAACTAAAAAATAATTAACATCATTTTATTTCACAAATATCATTTTAAAAATAACACATTTTTTTTCTGAAATCTCAATAAAACAAGGGATTTTTTTAGATAATGTCAATAAATAAATAAAATTCATTAATATTTATTTTTATTTGAGACCAAACATACATAACTTTTCTGTTTATATTTAAGATCAGAGGAAGTACATGCAACGTTAGTAAATTAAATTTTCAACCCTTTTTTTATTATTTATTTTATATAAAATAACATTACTTAACTTATATGATATATAAAATATTTAATGGACAGAATAACACTGATTTTTTTTTATCCGTGAAAATTATAACAGAGCTAATATGTTTCAAACTTAAAAATTAATGGCTAGCATATATAATAAATAAATAATAATAATAATAATATTTATTAAATTTTGTTATATTAAAATATAACTTATGAATAAAAATAACAATTAAAAATTAAGAATATTAAATACATACTTAAATATAAAAATATTCAAAAATATATTTAAGATATTAATTAAATTATTAATTAAAAAATACATTATTCTCTATCAGTATAATTTTATATAAATTTTATTAATATATTTATACTTCAAAATGTGTTTTATAAAGTAATTTTTTTAACAGTAATAAAATAATTTTTAATACATTTAAAAAGATACATTTTAATACAAGTGTGCATACACATACATATATTTTAAAAATAAATTTAAAAGGTTCACTCTTAATTTGAAAAGAATAAAAAAGTTTATATCGACCAAAATCAAAACACTTCCATTTTATAATGATTAAAACATGTTTAAGTTTATACTAGTATTTTGATTTGTGAAATGTATAGGTTAAATGTTTATGATATATAACTAAATTTTAAAATGAATTATATATATAAATAAATACTATGTTTGAATATATAAATTATATTTAAATTTTAAATAAATAAATATTTATATTGCATTATAAAATTATTTTAATTTATTAATGTTTTATTTTAAAAGTATTAAAATTTAATTCATAAATAATTTTGATAAAAAATGTTGAATTAGATATAAAGTTGAAAGAATACATAAAAACATGTGGTTAAAGAAAAGTCCATAAAAACATTACTGTTTAAGATAGTCGTTCACATATTTTAAAAAATATTAAAATTTAAATAATAAATAACCATGATAAATATAAATTAAATTAAATAAAAAAAATTAAAAACTCTAGAAACTCTCTTGACGAGAAAAGTCTATAAAAACGTTTTTGTAGAAGATAAAGATTCATGTTTAATATATACGGGATGATGAGTTGATTTATTTTAAAAATATTAAAATTTAATTCATAAAAAATTATGATAAATTAAAATCAAATTAGATGAGGATTTAAAGAAAATTAAAAAATCTCTCATAAAAAAAATTCTTTAAAATATTCTCGCACAACATAAAAATTTGTATTTAATATATTAGAGTTGATGTTATATTTGATAAATAAAAAAAACTTGGATCTTGTATGTATAAAGATTCTTAAACAAAATTTTATTTGATGAATATTTATCGTATTTATTATAAAATTTCAAATATTTTTATTTAATATATTTATATTTAATGAATGCACTAATTATTTAATACAAGATAAGAGAAACTTTTGACTATTTTTTATATTTATATAAATATTACATTAACAACTATTTTATATATAATTAATTTATAAGATGTTATATGAGAGAACTCTCACATCAAACTATAGTTTGGACTCGCTGAGCGTGGGAAACACAAAATACTTGTGGCCTCGACTACGTCAGGTGTGGGCTTAGTCTTGTCGGGTGTAAAAGCTTGAAATACTTGCGACTTTAATTGACACTAGGCATGAGCATTGTCACACCAGATATAAGAACTTTAGAAATCCTTTAAATGTATGTCGCTAAGCATGAGAAGGAGAGACTCACTTACTCGCAAATGTTGGCCTCGTTAAGCATGACCCTATGTTTGGACTTAATCATTATGTGTGTGTGAGAATGATTTGTGTACATAAGTGATTGTGATATTTTATGAGTTGTGAAGTGATAAAACATTGTGTGTTATGAATTATAAGTGACAAGTGAATTTGTGTAGTAAATGCATTGAATCTTGACTGTCATGCATCATGTCATAAGTGTTGTGTGATGGGCATGATGGGGAATCCACTACTAAGGAAAATTTATTTGTGTAAAAGCTTGGGGATTAATCATTGAGGATAGTTAGGTTTGGGAAGCCTCGGTCTCACTCATTGTGTACATAGGATATATCTTTTGCGCGCGGCTCAATTATCTCAACAAGATCTTAATAATATATTCTTCTAGTGAGAGTGTTGAAATGATTTAACGCGACATGTACTTCTGGACTACTAAACTAAAAGATGGAGAAAATTGTTTTTAATAGCGTCACATGCATATAGTTTAAGAGAGTTTAGTCAATGCATGATAATAACATATTGCCTATGTTTAAACTATATTTTACTTATATTACAATGATATGATATATAAAATCATAGTTTTAAAAACCGGACCGATCATCAAACCAGTTAAAGTATTGGGTCAGTGGGTCAAAGGTTGAACCGGTGGGTCACTAGTTAAACCGCATGACTCGAATTTTTTTTATTTGTTAAAAACATATTCATATTAAATATATTTTATACTTATAAATTTTAATAAATTCATATCTTATTTTAAATTTCAATTTTTCTATCTTATTTAAAATTATTATTTTTTATTTTGTAAAAAAATACATAAAAAATTACATGTTAAACTGTATATTAATACAAATTAAAAATATAAATAATATGTACAAATATAATATGCTAGCAATTGAACCGGTTTATGGTTCAATTTTCCTTATTATTTTTGTGGTTTATGGTTTGTAACGTAGCAAGTTGTTTTAGAGGGCCCAAAAGCTCAATATGGGTGATTTAGTAGCCCAGAACGGGTCGTTCCCGAACTGGAACGGGCCGTTCCAAACTACTAAATTGACTTGTAAACGTAGTTGAGAACAGGCCTTTATGGAGGAAGAACGGGTCGTTCCAAACCCCAAAACGGGCCATTCTAGAAGGAGTACGGGCCGTTCTGGATGGAGAACGGACCGTTATAGATGAGTCCCAGAACGAGCCGTTTTGATTTCAGAACGGGTCGTTTTGCATGGAAATTTAGTACTTGGTGAAAGAGTACATAACGGGCCGTTTCGCATTCGAAACAGGCCGTTCTGGCCACTCCGGAACCTCTATAAATAGGGGTTGGTGGTTGAGGAGAATATGAGGTCTTTAGAGAGAAAGACTATGGACTAGGAAGCTTGCTTTGGGTGGATTGAAGTTCCGGGTTGAGCTTCGGAAAGGGAATTTCGCTTCTTGGCTATTCTGAGCCAATCTTCAGGTAAGGGAAGTTAGATTGTAAAGTTGTTAGTTGTATGTGAGTTGAGAACTCATTTGGATGCTTAGGTTGATTAGTATCGTTTGGGTATTTAAGTTGGCATGATATATGGGTTGTAAATATGTAGTATGAGTTGTGTTATGTGATGAAAATTTTGTGTGTTGCTAGTATATGATTAAATATTTATTAATGATGTTGTTGGTGATGCTTTCATGATGAAAATGAGATGTAAATGAGATGCATGTTGTAGTTAAGTTGTGAAGTTGTTTACAAGTTATGTGTTGATCTAGGATATTGTTGAAGCTAGTTGGAATTAAGTTGATAAGGTTGCTATATGTGTGGACATGTTTATGTTGTGAAATATGATGAGATGTTATTAATAGACTGTGTTGTCAAGTTGTTAGAGGAGAGTTGTATGTTGTGCCATGTGTTGAAAATATATTATCTTAAGATAATTGAGTTGTAAATTATGAGTTGAGCTAATAAGCTGTTGAGTTTATTGTGTTGTTTAAAGTTGAAATGAAATGTTGTGTGGTTAAAATGTGTTGTTGAACAGCGTTGATGAGTTGTTGTGCTGGTAAACTGTGTTGTTAAAGTTGTGAGTTGATTGTGTTGTTCAAGTTGAAAGTTGATTGAGATGATGAGTTGAAAAGTTGTGTGTTGCGTAAGTTGTTGAGCTGATCTGTGTTGTTGATTTGTAAGCTGATTAAGCTGTGATGATAAGTTGTTGATCACTAGGACTAGGGGAAATGTTTTTCGAAGTTGCTCATCCCATTGTGTGGATTGAGATAGTTGTGGTGCTCTGAGAGTCCAATTTGTTGAAAAACCCTCATTGGGAAGTTGTCATTTGGAGTGGTCGTTGTGTTGTTCTCCTCTAGGACTTAGTTGATCCCGTGTGTGGGCAAGGTCGAGGCACACGTGTATAAAGCGACTACGGTATAGGGGCAAGGTCGAGCTATACCGATTATAAAGCGACCACGGTATAGGGGCAAGGTCGAGCTATACCGATTATAAAGCGACCACGGTATAGGGGCAAGGTCGAGCTATACCGATTACAAAGCGACCACGGTATAGGGGTCAGGTCGACCTATATCGATTACAAGTGGCCAATTTGAGTAAGTACGAAGTCGGGAACTTAGTTCCTAACCGAGTACTATACTTCCTTGTTTAAGTGACAAAGTTTGAGAAACCATTATCGTGTTGTGGATTGATATCCAAATTTGTTGTGTTGTCGATTCGGTAAGACCTAGCCACTTAGACTACTTACCATGTTGTAGGAGATATCCGAGTCGAAATGCGTGACGACCCATAAGTTGTTGATGAGTTGATTTGGTGTTAATATGAGTTGTATATTTGTTGTTGTGACACCCTCTACCCCAACATTATTAATAAACCTAAACTATATTTATAAAAGATTTTCATAGAATGATATAAAACAATAAGTATCATAAGGTAGAAGATGCACATTCATAATTCATACACATAAATATTAAACTCAAGAAGTTATTATAAAACAAAGATTATAAATTAATCCCAGTAAAGGTGGCAGTGCCTCCTAGTTAGGAATCAATTTATAATTTATTAAATTACACAAGAAAAGAAAATATTTTTAGAACAAGAAAGACATAAGAGAAATCCTAGCTAAACCCGATGTCACATCCTATCAGAGCATGCCCCAATAAGCCTTTAGGCCTCATCACCAACATCCTCATGATGATGATTACCTGCAACATAAATTTAAACATATACAAAAAAAATAACAAGGGAGTGAGAAACATCTCACTCAGTTGTAGATGAAGAAATAAAAGTTAAATAGCACACACACATATAATCATTATCATATATAATTATTTATCATGCAATGATGTCATAGACTCAACTCATAAATATATGCATGTGGCGCCATACGGAAGTTCACATATCATCATTGGTGACCCTAAGGCACACCTAGTTAGCATATCGTGGGTGACTCAAAGGTACACCTTGTTAGTCGTGGGTATGCGGCCTCAGCGGCACACCTGGAGTATATATGCATATGATGCATGTCATACAATCATAAACTTAACATTTAACATGTTACAGAATTTCCTATAATATACCATATCATAAGCATAATTCATACTTATATTATATTTTATTAATCCAATAGTCCAAAGGTCCAATAATTCAATAGCCCCATAGTCCAAAGGTTCAATAGTCCAATAGTCCATTGTCCAACAGTCCAACAGTTCAACAGTCCAAAGGTCATTAAGTCAAGGGTCCAATAGTTCAAAGGTCTTTAGGGATCATATAATTTATATTTCCTGGTATAATTATATCCTTAAGTAAAATAGGAAGCTTAATGAAAATAAGGAGGCTCGGTCTTCCATTTAGATAATAAAGTCTAAATTTATAAGTTAATAGGAGACTTAGTCTTCCATTCAATGAATATTTTAGAATAGTAAAAGTGAAGTTATCCATTAATTATAATTATTAATTACCGCAACAAGAAAATCAAGTAGTACAAACAAAACACAGTAATAATATATATTCAAATAATCAAACAACAGACAAGGGATCGGGAGCCAATCCAACAAACAGACTATTTAACAATTATTTCTACACCCCCAAGCAAGGTTTCCCACTCCCCCCTTACCTGGATAAGTAGGAGTTGGAACTAGCGCAATATCTCTCTAAAACTTGGGCAGAATCTCCTCTTCTCTTTCCTTAAAAAGGAATCGGAATTAGGGCAGAATCTCTTCCTCTTTCTCCTTAAACAAGGCACTGGAGCAGAACCTCCTTTTCTTTCTCCTTCTCTCTCTTACTTTCTCTCTCTATTTCTCTAGAATTTCCTTCTCTCTAGAATTCTAAATTTTCCAAAACCTTAGGCCCCTATTTATAGAAATTTTGAAGTTACTATGCACTATGCACTATTCATTAAAATAATAATATAATTACTATTCATGAATAGTAAAATACTATTCATCCAAATAATTTGAGTTTTGACGTAAGTGCTTACGTTTTTTTTTAAAATTACTATTCATATTAATAGTAAAATACTATTCATAAATACGTATACATAAATAGTAAAAATACGTATATGTAAATAGTAAAATACATATACATGAATAGTAAAATACGGGAATAAAATACTTATTCACATAATAAATAACTCTTTTCATTTGAATAAAATTTTGGGATATTACATTTTTCCCCTCCTTTAAGAAATTTCGTCCCCGAAATTTTCCTGAAATAGAAAAGGATAATCTTCACGCATCTTGCTTTCTAACTCCCAAGTAGCACTTTCTTCAAAATGTCCTCCCCAAACGACCTTAACCAAAGGAATTTCCTTTCCTCTTAGTTGTTTCACCCTCGTATCATCAATTCTTAAAGGAACTGTTTCATAGGTGAGATTATCTTTCAATTGAACATTGTCAGACTCGATGATATGGGAAGGATCATGGACATATTTTCTGAGTTGGGAAACATGAAAGACATTATGAAGATTTGAAAGAGGTGGGGGTAAGGCAATTTGATAGGCTACTTCACCAATTCTTTTAAGGATTTGATAAGGACCAATGAAACGTGGAGTAAGCTTACGCGATTTTAGTGCTCTGCCTACTCCTGTCCAAGGAGTAACTTTAAGGAATACATGATCACCTTCATTAAACTCAAGGTCCTTTCTCCTCTTATCACTGTAACTCTTTTGCCTACTCTGAGCTGCTCTCATTCTCTCCTGGATCATCTTAACTTGTTCAGTAGTTTGTTGAACTATCTCAGGTCCTAAGATAGCATTCTCTCCAGGTTCTACCCAACACAAAGGTGTTCTACATCTCCTACCATATAGAGCTTCATAGGGTGCCATCCCAATACTGGAATGGTAGCTATTGTTGTAGGTAAATTCTATCAAAGGTAGGAAACTATCCCAACTACCCCCATGTTCTAAGATGCAAGCTCTCAACAAGTCTTCCAAAGATTGAATAGTTCTTTCGGTTTGGCCATCTGTTTGGGGATGGTAGGCTGAACTCAATCTAAGCTTAGTGCCTAAAGCCTCATGTAAACTGTCCCAAAATCTAGAAGTAAACCTAGGATCTCTGTCAGAAACTATACTAGTAGGAACCCCATGTAATCTCACAATCTCACTTATGTACAACTTGGTTAGTCTCTCCAAAGAGTATCTAATGTTAATGGGAATAAAATGGGCAGACTTAGTCAATCTATCTACAATAACCCATATAACATCTAAGTTTTTCGTAGTTTTAGGTAATCCAACTATGAAATCCATAGAGATGCTATCCCATTTCCATACAGGCACATCCAAAGGTTGCATCAAACCTGAAGGTTTTTGGTGTTCTACCTTAGCTTTTTGACATACTAGGCAGGCATACACAAATTCCTCCACTTCCTTCTTCATCTTAGGCCACCAAAACATCTTCTTAAGGTCTTGGTACATCTTAGTGGCTCCAGGATGAATACTAAGGCTACTCCTATGTCCTTCTTCAAGAATTGTTCTCTTAAGTTCAGGCACACCAGGAATACACAACCTATCCCTAAATCTCAATACTCCATCTATTCCAATTCTAAATTCACTTTCCACACCTTGATTCAACTTCTCAGCTTGACTCAATAAGAAAGGATCTACCTTCTGACCTTTTCTAATTTCATCTATCAAGTTATTAGTCACCTTCAAGGTTCCCAACCTAATACTCTTAGAGGTTAGTTCACACCCTAAACTCATATCCCTAAATTCCTCAATCATGTGCAATTCCCTCATCATTAAAGAATAAATTCTCAAGGATTTCCTACTCAAAGCGTCAGCTACCACATTAGCTTTGCCTGGGTGATAGTTCAACTGAAAGTCATAATCCTTAAGAAACTCTAACCATCTTCTCTGTCTCATATTTAATTCCTTTTGGTCAAACAAGTACTTAAGGCTTTTATGATCACTAAACACCTCAAATCTAGATCCAAACAAGTAGTGTCTCCACAACTTAAGCACAAATACTATTGCAGCTAACTCAAGATCATGGGTAGGATAGTTTTGCTCATGGGTTTTAAGTTGTCTAGACGCATAGGCTACTACCCTTCTCTCCTGCATAAGTACTCCACCTAAACCTGATTTGGAAGCATCACAAAATACCTCAAAAGTCTTGCTAGGGTCAGGTAATACTAACACAGGGGCACTAGTTAGTCTTCTCTTAAGTTCTTGAAAACTCTCTTCACACTTAGAGTCCCACACAAAAGGTTGGTTTTTCCTAGTCAATTTGGTCAAAGGTAAAGCTAATTTAGAAAACCCTCTATAAATCTCCTATAATACCCAGCTAGTCCTAGAAAACTCCTAATCTCAAAAACTGACTTAGGTGTTTTCCATTCAAGAACCGCCTCTACCTTAGAAGGATCTACAGCTATTCCATCCTTGGATATCACATGCCCTAGAAAATTTACACTCTCCAACCAAAATTCACATTTTGCCAATTTAGCATACAACTGTTTCTCCTTAAGGGTTTGAAGAACGATCCTAAGGTGCTCAGCATGCTCCTCCCTATTCTTAGAATACACTAGAATATCATCTATGAAGACCACTACAAATCTATCCAAGTAAGGGTGAAAGATCCTATTCATGTAGTCCATGAAAACACTAGGTGCATTAGTCACACCAAAAGGCATCACTAAATACTCATAGTGCCCATAGCGGGTCCTAAAAGCAGTCTTTGGGATATCCTCGGATTTCACTCGGATTTGGTGATAACCTGATCTCAAATCTATCTTACTAAACACACAAGCCCCAACTAGCTGGTCCATAAGGTCATCTATTCTAGGCAATGGATACTTATTCTTAATGGTTACCTTATTCAATTGTCTATAATCTATGCACAATCTCATGCTCCCATCTTTCTTCTTGACCAATAGAACAGGCGCTCCCCAAGGTGAAACATTAGGCCTAATGAATTGTTTCTCTTGTAGTTCCTCTATCTGTTTCTTAAGCTCAACTAACTCTTTAGGAGACATCCTATAGGGTACTATAGATATGGGTGCGGTACCTGGCACTAAGTCTATACTGAACTCAATCTCTCTCTCAGGTGGTAAACTAGACACATCCTTAGGAAATACTTCTGGAAATTCTCTCACTAAGGGAATCTCATCTAGCTTATTCTCAGTCTCAACTGTTAATGAAGATAAGATCATGTATACCCTTTCATTTTCCTTTAAACAAGTTTTAATGTTAGAAGCACTAAGAAATTCCGTACTCTTACATTCACAAAATGAAATGGATTTATCAAAGCAATTTAAAAGAACATGGTGAGAAGATAGCCAATCCATACCAAGGATTACATCTAATTGACTAAGAGGCAGACAGATTAAGTCAACTAGAAACTGTTTATCAGAAATTGTCAAAGGGCATTTTAAACACACTAGGGATGTAGTTACAGAACCATTAGTAGGGGTTTCAACAACTAAATCAAAATTTAACAAAGACACAGGCAATTTCAGTTTTTGGACACAAGAGATGGAAATAAAGGAATGAGTTGCACCAGAATCAAATAGTACAACAAAAGGAGTCTCAGCTATGAAACAAGTACCTTGTATCAAATTTTCTGACTGAGCAGCTTCAACACCACTAAGAGCAAATACTCTTCCTACAGTCTTTGGTCGTTCGGTTTGCGATCCTGATCCAACGACACGTGTTCTTGGTGGTTCAGAACATTGAGTGCTAATATGTCCTTTACCACTACAGTTGAAACAGGTAATCTCGTTGTCACGACATTCTGACTTGTTATGACCAACACGTCCACACTTCCCACATCTCCCTGAAAAAGTAGATCCTCCAACACTTCCAGTAGTATTTACAGTGGTTCCTCTAGTAAAGGAATTACTTCTATTATTAATAGTCATATTCCCTTGAAATCTTGTAGGGTTGGAATAAGGCTTACTTCTACTAGAAGTATTAGAATTCACTGTACGAGCAGGGCCTCCAGCTCCTTTATAGAAAGCAGCACGAGCACGGTTGTCACGATCATAAATACTGCACTTATTGACCAGAGTGGGAAAATGATATATCTCCTGATAATTGATTGCTGTTTTCACTTCAGGACGCAGACCATTTACAAACTTTATGCATTTGGCCCTTTCCCCACCTTCACCATGATAGTGTGTACAGTAGCGGACCAAAGCATCAAACTTTGCAGCATATACCTCTACTGTATCGTTTCCTTGTTTTAGTTCAAGAAATTCCATTTCCTTCCTACTCCTTACATCATCTGAAAAATATTTTTCAAGAAAGACCCTCTTGAAGTTCTCCCAATTCAAATGTACGCCTCCATCAATTATCCTCCGAAGTGCTCCTTCCCACCAAAAGTAAGCATCAGCTGTCAGCATGAAGGTGGCTAGCTTCACTCTCTCTGTAAGGGGACAATCCATAACATTAAAGATTTTCTCGATCTCTGATAACCAATTCATGGCAGCATCTGGGTCATAACCTCCTTTGAAAGTGGGTGGATTATTCCTCTGAAATTGCTCCAACCAGTTAGGAGCAACTCCATTCATATTATTGTTGTTCATAGCTTGGGCTAATGCTTGGAGAGCATCAGCAATCGCACGATCATTTCTACCAGCCATATTCTAAAGAAATAATACAATTAATAGACATAGGCAAGCATCATATCAACATAATAGATCTCACAATCAATTCATTTATCAATAAATATAGTAGACACATAACTCACGGCCGATAAAATCGACCTGCTCTGATACCACTAAATGTGACACCCTCTACCCCAACATTATTAATAAACCTAAACTATATTTATAAAAGATTTTCATAGAATGATATAAAACAATAAGTATCATAAGGTAGAAGATGCACATTCATAATTCATACACATAAATATTAAACTCAAGAAGTTATTATAAAACAAAGATTATAAATTAATCCCAGTAAAGGTGGCAGTGCCTCCTAGTTAGGAATCAATTTATAATTTATTAAATTACACAAGAAAAGAAAATATTTTTAGAACAAGAAAGACATAAGAGAAATCCTAGCTAAACCCGATGTCACATCCTATCAGAGCATGCCCCAATAAGCCTTTAGGCCTCATCACCAACATCCTCATGATGATGATTACCTGCAACATAAATTTAAACATATACAAAAAAAATAACAAGGGAGTGAGAAACATCTCACTCAGTTGTAGATGAAGAAATAAAAGTTAAATAGCACACACACATATAATCATTATCATATATAATTATTTATCATGCAATGATGTCATAGACTCAACTCATAAATATATGCATGTGGCGCCATACGGAAGTTCACATATCATCATTGGTGACCCTAAGGCACACCTAGTTAGCATATCGTGGGTGACTCAAAGGTACACCTTGTTAGTCGTGGGTATGCGGCCTCAGCGGCACACCTGGAGTATATATGCATATGATGCATGTCATACAATCATAAACTTAACATTTAACATGTTACAGAATTTCCTATAATATACCATATCATAAGCATAATTCATACTTATATTATATTTTATTAATCCAATAGTCCAAAGGTCCAATAATTCAATAGCCCCATAGTCCAAAGGTTCAATAGTCCAATAGTCCATTGTCCAACAGTCCAACAGTTCAACAGTCCAAAGGTCATTAAGTCAAGGGTCCAATAGTTCAAAGATCTTTAGGGATCATATAATTTATATTTCCTGGTATAATTATATCCTTAAGTAAAATAGGAAGCTTAATGAAAATAAGGAGGCTCGGCCTTCCATTTAGATAATAAAGTCTAAATTTATAAGTTAATAGGAGACTTAGTCTTCCATTCAATGAATATTTTAGAATAGTAAAAGTGAAGTTATCCATTAATTATAATTATTAATTACCGCAACAAGAAAATCAAGTAGTACAAACAAAACACAGTAATAATATATATTCAAATAATCAAACAACAGACAAGGGATCGGGAGCCAATCCAACAAACAGACTATTTAACAATTATTTCTACACCCCCAAGCAAGGTTTCCCACTCCCCCCTTACCTGGATAAGTAGGAGTTGGAACTAGCGCAATATCTCTCTAAAACTTGGGCAGAATCTCCTCTTCTCTTTCCTTAAAAAGGAATCGGAATTAGGGCAGAATCTCTTCCTCTTTCTCCTTAAACAAGGCACTGGAGCAGAACCTCCTTTTCTTTCTCCTTCTCTCTCTTACTTTCTCTCTCTATTTCTCTAGAATTTCCTTCTCTCTAGAATTCTAAATTTTCCAAAACCTTAGGCCCCTATTTATAGAAATTTTGAAGTTACTATGCACTATGCACTATTCATTAAAATAATAATATAATTACTATTCATGAATAGTAAAATACTATTCATCCAAATAATTTGAGTTTTGACGTAAGTGCTTACGTTTTTTTTTAAAATTACTATTCATATGAATAGTAAAATACTATTCATAAATACGTATACATAAATAGTAAAAATACGTATATGTAAATAGTAAAATACATATACATGAATAGTAAAATACGGGAATAAAATACTTATTCACATAATAAATAACTCTTTTCATTTGAATAAAATTTTGGGATATTACAGTTGTTGTGTTGTTAAGCTGTGATTGTGTTGTATGTTGACCTTGTTGAGGATGACGATAGTATTGTTATGTTGTAAGTTGAAATGAATTTTTTATATGTATAATATGTATATATGTTGTTTGTCTCAAGTGTCAAATGCGAAAATGATTATATAGTTGTTATGTTGAATATTAAATTATCATGAGTTGTTTATTGTTTCTAGCTTACCCTTGCATGTCTCCATGTGGTTTGGACTGCGATGATCATACGTGATATGGGAGAAGGGCAGGGATAGGCTGAGAAGTAGCTGTTAGAGGCCACAGGAGGTGCCTGAAGATGGATATATTTTTTTTTTGTAGGGTACCTTATAGTAGCAGATTTTCTTGTATATAACTAGTTGTTTGTTGCTTGATTAGCAACTTGTGTTGTAAATATTTATTATACTATTTTAGTATATTTTTGAGTAGTATGTAGTGTTGTTTCGTAGTGTGACGGCCACGGCGGGTCATTACATGGTTCCTTAAATTTTTTTTTTTAAAAAATAAGAAAAAAAGTGGTTGAACTGGTTTGACCCACCGGTTCACCGGTTGAACCGAAAAATTGACCGGTTCAATCCGGTTTAAAACGGGTTAATTGCATAATCGATCAAACTTAAGATTCAAATCAGTTGGACCACTAGTTCCCGGTCCAACCGGTTCGACTGGCCGGTTCGATCCGAGTTTTAAATCACTGTATAAAATGAGTTGAGTGGTTTAAATTATTGTCTTATTATCTATGTAAGGATTGATGAGAAAATATGATTAATTGTTTTATATATACATTATTTGTGTGTGTCTACTTAACCTTATTCTACATCGATAATGAGAATGAAATATGTTCTCACTCCTTATTTTCTTTTTGTGGATGTTTTATATGTATTTATTGGAGACTTCATTTTTTTAGGAGTCTAGTTGATGGAAGAGAAAGCTCTGATACATGTTATATTGAGATTATTGAGAATATGTCTTTTATGTTTTATGCACCAGAAAATTCAATTTATTTTATTCAAACTTATTTATGCAATTTATGTGATATTGAGATTATTGAGAATATGTCTTTTATGTTTTATGCACCAGAAAATTCAATTTATTTTATTCAAACTTATTTATGCAATTTTTGTAATAGTTTACTTTGTTTGAATATTTGAATTTAAAAGCGTGATACATTTTATCTTTATTCAGAATTATTTAATATAATATTAATTTCATAAAATTATATTTTATTGATTGTTGTTAGTTGTCCTCACATTTTCAAATAAAAATAATAATAAAAAAATATTATCATCTAAAAGTAAGTTTTTCTTAGGATTTTAAATCATTAATCCATAAAATTGTGATTTTTTAGCATTAAACTGTATATTTTTAAATCAACCATTCAATCTTGATTGAAAATATATTTATTATGTTAACTTAGTACAAAAGAAGACACTCCACGATTTCTTAGTATCTCCCTTTAAATTAAAGAGGTTGTGAGTTGTTATTGTATTTCAATAATAATTTTAAGTATAAAACTTTCATAAGACTTTTTTATAATCTTTATTAATTTTTATTATGCAGTTTTTATAAAAAGTTAAAATTGTTAAAAATTATATATATAGATTATTTAAGATATTAATTAGGAGTGGTCACGTGTAAGTTTTGATTGTATTTGCACTATTTTTTTTTCATATCTAATTTAGTTAAATATAATAGAAACAATTTAAATTGATTTTTTTTTATAAAAAAAATTATGAACCAAACTAAATCAAACCGACTATAATTGGATTTATTTGGATTAAATAATCAAGTTTATCATTTAAAGATAAAAAAAAAAATCTAAAGTTACAGAATTAAAATCCAAAGTGAAATACACATAATCTCTATTCCTAACAAATTGAGACGGTTAAATGTATAAAATTATAGAACTATGTGTACATTATAAAATATTGATTAAAGTATTATAATATTAAAAAGGTTTGAATATATTTGTAGTCATTATAAAATGAATGAATATATTTTGATTTTGATAAAATGTATACAAAATTATAGAACTGTGTGTACATTATAAAATATTGGTTGAAGTATTATAATATTAAAAAGGTTTGAATATATTTATACTCATTATAAAATGAATGAATATATTTGGTTTTGATATATGTAATATATATATATATGTATATATATATATATATTATTTTAAAATTATTATTTTTGGTTTTTAATAATTATTTTAAAATAGATAAATGATAATTATTTTAAAAATTCATACAATTTTTTAGAGGTGTTAAACAATATGATATTACTAACAATTATAAGTAATATTTAGATGGTCATTTAACATTTTAACCTATTAATAAACAAGAAGTAATTAAAAATAATTATATAAAAATTAAAGACTATAAATAATAGTTATAATTTTATAACAAATAAATAAATTATCGAGACCAAAATCAAAATTTATTAATTCTTTAAAAATCAAAAATACACTTAACCATTTTAAAAATGAATAAAAAGTTTGACTCACTTTTTTATTCAAATTCTAAAACATTTTTTTATTGGTAAATTATAAAATTTATAAAAAACTTAAAAATACATAATAATTAATTAGTTGAATTATTTTTTCAATATCAAAATCTAAAATTCGATATAGACTTATTAGATTTATAATTTTTTTAATCTGATCGGAAACGATCCAAATTTTATAATTTGGATCGTTATTTATTTTATTTTATTATTATATATTTTTGAATTCTTTTATGATCATAAATTGTTGATTTTTTAATCAACAAATATATGTCTATTTTTTTTAAAGTGTATCTTTCTATTTTATGGGCGTTAAACCCTAAAAAAAATATTTTTTTATTTATTATTATATACAGTAAAATAGTTTAGGCAATATGTAAGAAGATTAATTTATTTTAAAAAAATAAAAAACAATAGAAGTTATTATAAAGAAAACAAAGATAGTTTTATTTAGTGAAAGAACGGTAATTGTTTGATTAGAATAACAAATAAAAATAAAAATATTTTAAAGAAAGATACGTTCATATATACATAAATTAAAGATAAACGAGCCTTAAAAAAAGTGAAAATAAAAAAAATGTTATCTCTTTATATATAATATTATAGATATATTATTATTATTATTATTACTGCCTAATAGAAAAAAGACATCTGTGCTTTTGTAAAAAATATAAAATAAATTAGTATTTTTTCTAAAAATAGATAATTATTATTTTTAAAGATGTAGTTATTCTTTTATATATTTTTCTATTTTATCTTTAAGTATAATTTAGTGAAAAGATATAAAATGAAACATAAGAATATAATTGTTGTTTTAAAAATAATTTAATTTTTTTTTATATATTATCTTTGATTAAGATAATGCCGCGTGAATTGATATACAATCTAACTTGAAATGCTGCCATTTAACAACAGGTCAGAAAAATATATTTCCACACTCTTTTGAATTCACTTTTACTTTGACTAAAATTTATCTCAAATTAATTTCTTTTTATAAGTCTTATTTTTCATTTAGTTAGTCATCTCCCTTGTTTAATATCCTAATAATTTTTAATCATCAATAAAATTTATTTAACGAGTTAATTCATAATTTAATATTTTTAATAAAGTTAAATCAATAATAATACGTGTATATTATCAGAACTTGTTCAACCAATGGGGTCAAATTATAGGTAAAAGGTTGACATGACAATTATAATTTTTCTAAATGAAATTAAATAAAATTTAAAATATATTAATTTATATACTTTCGTTTTCACGTTGGACCGCGTAAGGCTCTTCTTGCCTCCCGCGACACTTTCCCTTTCCCGGTTAATCTTCTATCGAGTTTGCTCAGACATCAAACCCTAACCCTAATACTCACCCCTCAATTTAAACATCGAGTTCCACTGTACCAGTGATCTATTTCGAACTTCTTTTTCATTTTCAAAATTCACCATCGCAAAATGGTTTCAGATATGAATCGGTAGAGCATATGACGAAGGAAGTTATCGGAATTGCGAATCGATTGCATGGGTTTAGAGAATGCCGGAGCTTCGTAGCGGAGTGCGACGCGGCCGCGGCCGTGGCCAGAAAGAATCGGAGCCGGCAAAGAAGAGCGTGAAGGCTCGTGCTGCTGCGGCTCCAAGGGGGAGACCGAGGACTAGATTGGCGGCGAAGGAATTGGAGCGTGTGGAGCCGTTGATACCGATCCCGATATCTGAGCCGTTGAAACCGATTCGGATACCGGAGCCGGTGAAGGAAGAGAATAAGAAAGGAGGTGCGGGCGTGATGGCAAGTGGTGGGGTGAGTGCTAACAAGGGTGACGATGATGCCAACGCTCCACCTTTTCCAGATAGGGTATGTGATTGTGATTCCGTGTTTTTGTTTTGTTTAGTAAGTGCACTTTTGTATCTGAAAGTTGCAGCTGATTTGATCCTGAAAAGTGAAAAGTCTGCGTATGTATGTAATGTTTGGTCTCCGATTTGTCAACCTCGTAACGACTTGGTCTTTCTTCTGTCAGCTCGATCAAATTCGGGGCTAAATTTGTTACAAATGTTCATATATTCGAGGAATATATCATAGGACTACGTTGGTGCAGATGAATCGTTTTGTCATGGGATTAATTAATATAGGGACTAAATTGTACACATACAAATTTTCACGAAACAAATTAACACATTTTTTTTTTTGTCTTTTAGGATGAAATTGTTTGTTTACTCCTTTTTGTTTTATGTAATTTTTTTTATACGATATTAGTGGTCACCAAGATGGGTGTCTTTTGCAGTTTTTGGTGTATTGTTGTTGCTTGTTCATTGAATTATTTATTTTGATAAAATTCTGAACTTGAATTTGTTTTCAATGCCAAAGGTTCAAGTGGGTGGATCACCAATGTACAAGGTAGAGAGGAAGCTGGGTAAAGGTGGATTTGGTCAGGTTTTTGTTGGCCGTAGGGAGCGTGTGACAGGTGCTGGAGCTATGGAGGCAAGTTTCTCTTATTACATCCGGGCTTTATGTGTTAATGTGTTGAATGGTTTAATACTTTTGCCACAATTTGGCTTTAAGTTGATTTCTATCTAACATAATATCTCAGGTGGCTCTGAAATTTGAACATAGAAACAGTAAGGGCTGTACCTATGGCCCTCCTTACGAGTGGCAAGTATACAAGTAGGTACTTTCTTACTTTTATATTATTTTACTTGTTTATTCAAATTTATTTATCATGATTTGTGACAACTATGTATAGTTAATGTTTGACTTTTATGTTATGTCAAAAGCACTCTTGGGGGTAGTTACGGAATACCTAAAGTACACTATAAAGGAAGACAAGGAGAATATTATGTGATGGTATGATCTATTCTACACAGCAGCCATTGCACTATATCATTGCCAACTTAACAATTCATCTATTTTCCTTTATGTGCAGGTTATGGACATACTTGGTCCCAGTTTGTGGGATCTCTGGAATTCCTCAAGCCAGACGTGAGTATAAGTGTGATTGTATCTATCTTGGCCTTAATGTTTTTTTATAGGGTTTATGCCATGTGTATTAAAACAAAGGTTGTAATATACTGATTTTATTTGTTTTGGGGCTTTCTTGTGTGAGGTTCACATTGAAACAAGGTGACTGAATTCAAATTCATTCTCTTCTGAGTACTTAGTTTAGTGAATATTGTATAAAGAAACGCAAAACAATGTGAGTCATAAATGGTTGTATTTGACTATATGTTCTGTTGTACTATTTTTTTTGGTTTAGTTCTTATGGTTTGATTTGCTGTATGCAAGAATTTTGTCTAAAGATGTATTCTTTTTTGCTTCAACCTAGTATTTATGCCATCAACTTCCACCTCTGTTACCTTAACCTTTTTGGTCTTTTTTGCTTCATTGAATTGTTTTTCCTTTATCTTTCGTCCACCCTTAGTTTGAATATATGCAATAGATCATGTTAGAATAAGTGATTTTCCCTTTTTCTGACCCTGACCTGTTAGTTTTGTTTTTTTTATTAATAAATGCCTAGGATGTCTGCTGAAATGGTCTCATGTATAGCGGTTGAGTCCTTATCAATACTCGAGAAGATGCACTCAAAAGGGTATGTTGTTAGTCAAAACATGTTTGTTTGAAACATTTCTTCATCTTCCTACTTAGTGACATTCAGAATGTCCGCAAATTGATTCCGTTTTAGTTATTTTAAATTCTAGGCAATAAACATGATCTCTTTCTTATTTTTTGTTACTGCTGTTCATTTTAGTTATGTACACGGTGATGTAAAACCAGAGAACTTTTTACTTGGTCAACCAGCTACGGCGCAAGAGAAGAAACTGTTTCTTGTTGATCTTGGATTAGGTTAGTTGATGTAGTTTAAAGTCTAAATTTGTTGACAGTGGATTGGGTTTGTTGATGTAATTCAAGTTTAAATGTGTATTTGAGGTTTCTTATGAATCCCTTCTTAAAATATGCTATGTTTCTCAGCAACAAAATGGAGAGACACCTCCAGTGGACTGCATGTTGAATATGATCAACGTCCTGATATGTTTAGGTTTTCTTTCCCCTATTTCCCCACTTTTTCCTTTCTTTTTTCCCTTGCAGTCCTCTTTTTTTAATGGTTTTTTTGCATATGGTTATCAATGTTAATGAGCCTTGTCTTTTTATGTAGAGGGACTGTTCGTTATGCTAGTGTTCATGCACATTTGGGGAGAACTGCTAGTAGAAGGGATGATCTTGAATCTCTTGCATACACACTCATCTTCCTTCATAAGGGTCGATTACCGTGGCAAGGTTATCAGGTACATGGATTTATTTTACATGCATACCAAGTATTTTGCTGTGCAAATTTATTCTTAAAATATTTTATTTCTATCTTACATTACCTTGTGTTTTAGGGTGATAGCAAATCCTTCCTTGTTTGCAAAAAGAAGATGGGAACATCTCCTGAGACGCTGTGCTGCTTGTGCCCTTCTCCTTTTAGGCAATTTCTTGAGATTGTAGTGAATATGAAATTTGATGAAGAACCTAATTATTCCAAGCTAATATCTTTGTTTGATGGTACGATTGGACCCAATCCTGCTTTGCGGCCAATTAATACTGATGGTGCCCAAAAGGTGATCGCTAAAATGTGGTTTTGTGGAGTTGTTTTTGTGGCTTATTTTTTATTTTTCCTTTTCTGGTTGGTCTTTGTATTTATCATAACTTCAGAAGTGTACATCTACTCAAAATCATAGTTTGGCAGGTTGGGCAAAAGCGGGGTAGATTGAATATTGAGGAAGATGATTCACAGCCAAAGAAGAAGGTTCGTCTAGGGGTTCCTGCTACACAGTGGATTTCAATATACAATGCAAGACTACCAATGAAACAAAGGTAGAAACACAGCAGTTTTCTCTTTTTAGTGGTTTCCTTCAATTCAGCAATAAAGTATACAAGGGTGAACTTGAGTATGTTATGCCCATGAGTTGCTTGTGACTTTTAAATTGGTTGCTTTCCAGGTATCATTACAATGTGTGTGATTCAAGATTAGAACAGCATGTCGAGAGAGGGATTGCAGATGGCCTTCTTATTAGTTGTGTGTCTTCTTGTGGCAATTTTTGGGCCCTTATTATGGATGCTGGAACTGGTTTTACAGCTCAAGTTTTCAAGTTGTCACCTTTTTTCTTGCACAAGGTGAAGTATGCTGCATGTCTTGCGGTTCCTTTAATCTAATTCTATCTGATTAAACTTATCCATGTGATTGTTTCTTTGCAGGAATGGATCATGGAGCAGTGGGATAAAAATTATTACATTACTTCTATTGCAGGGTCCAATACTGGCAGCTCTCTGGTGGTGATGTCAAAAGGTTTGATTTTTAAACGAGTCACTTTTTGCCAGCTTGTGATGAAATGGTTAATTGTTTTTATTACTTTTCATGGTTGATAAATCATGTTACCAATATCATTGGAAAGATTTTCAGGAGTTGCAATCTTTGTCCCACAGTATTATATTCACTATTGGGGTATAAATGGGTTTGGCTCCTTACTTTTGAGCTTTTATATCAGGCTTAGATGCAGTTTTGGTACCTTTACTTTCACATTATAAATAATTTCTGATATGTTATGTTTTCTCCACAGCTGTATTTAAGCCTTTATACACATCAGGTTATTCAGCATTTTCTAGAGTCTCATTATGTACCTGAAACAATTCCCACAAATATCTAAATGCTTTGTTGATAGTAGTGCAATTGAACGTGGTCCAATTAACTTGCATCATAAGTCATGTTTTGTTTGGTGTCAATTGTGCCCTTGCCGTTATTTTACCTTTTTAAAAGACCGCTGCATATAATGGTTCTGCAACTGTTACCTCTGGTTTTGTTGTGATTTATTATCTAATTTCTGTAGGTACCCAGTATACTCAACAATCCTACAAAGTAAGCGAATCTTTCCCCTTCAAATGGATAAACAAAAAATGGAGAGAAGGTTTTCATGTCACCTCAATGGCTACTGCTGGAAGTCGCTGGGGTGTTGTTATGTCTCGCAATGCTGGATTCAGTAAACAGGTTTGCTGTTAAATTGTATTCCTTCATGTGACATATTGGCATAAACAGTTTCTCTGCATTCTTTTGAGTGCAATTTCCTGCCTCTTCGGTATGTTTAGCAATGGTGGATATAAGCCTGTTACTAGACTTCCATCATGTTCTCATATTAACTTTCTAATTATAGGTGGTAGAACTTGATTTTCTCTATCCAAGTGAGGGCATCCATAAACGTTGGGATAAAGGTTTTAGGATTACAGCAACTGCAGCTACATCGGATCAATCTGCTCTAATATTAAGTATTCCAAGGCGCAAGCTCAGTGATGAAACTCAGGAAACTCTACGAACATCTCAATTTCCCAGCCAACATGTTAAGGTAATGGAGGATGAATGACTAGTTAATTTCTATAGTTAATTATGAAGATTGGTTCTCTTATTTTTTGTTCTTGTGTTCAGGACAAATGGTCAAAAAACCTTTACCTTGCCTGTTTGTGCTACGGGCGCACAGTATGCTGATTTCCATCACATGTTAAAGCATTTTATTGACAACCGGATTATGAATCGTCAACTGCCCAATCACACAAGATCTTCTAGAAACTAATTGTGCCAGCAGAGAACCATATTTTGTTGTGCTATGTAGATTATTATTCTGATATCTCCCCTTCTATTATGTGTTTTACTTTGGCTGGGGAATGCTGCAGAGTAATGAATGGCGTTTAGCTTCATATCATAAGTTCCTCCATAATGTGTATGCTGGTTATGTATTTATTATTTCTGCATGCCGCGAGCTTAATGCAGCTAATCAATCAAGTATTCATAAAGATGACTTGTTGCTTGAGTGTGATTTTTTTCATCGACAGTACTTGAATATTAAGATTCATAAAAGATTCCTTTAAATTATAAATTGGCATTGTCTCATGTAATTTTATTTCATCGAATTGATTCATTTAAAGTAAGGTTTCAACGATTTCATATTTAAATTAAGGATTCATGTAATTATATATATTTTTTGGAATCAAATAAAATCTCCAATCCATTTCTCAATTTTAACACTAGTGAAAATATTTAGATTTAATTGCAATTTTAATAATTTTAATTAAAATTATGGGTGACTTTGATTTTTCAGGTCTTTTATTCCTAGTTAAGTCTTGTATTTAAAGTTTATTTGCGATACGAAATAATTTTTAAATATAGAAGTAAATTAAATAGATATGATAAATTTTGATTTTATTATTTTTGAGATTGAAAATCAAAGAGAAAATTAAAATTATAATTTTTTTAATTAAAAAATGGTCTTTATCAATATACTATGGGTAGAATATTAAAAATAGTTTAATCAATTTAATTTGTGAAAGACAAAATTTAAAGGTTATAAGCAAAAAAAAAAAAAAAAAAAAAATACCAACAAATTTACATAGCTTACAAAAATTAAAATTTACCATTTGAAGAAAAAAAACTTAAAATGATTATTATCACAAATAATTTGAACTAAATACTAAAATTATGATATAACTAAATTTATATTAAGGGCATTTTGAGTTTTATCACCTGTATTTACGAGAATAAGTATTTTTAAACAATTAACTTATTCTTTATAAGGAATCCCATAAAAGATTCTTATAAGTTGTGTATATATATATATATATATATTAGAATCTATTTATTTTAAGAATAAGTTTAGATAAATTTATTTAGTTTAATAATTCATATCCTACATAAAATTTTAACGATCCAACTGTTGAATTTAAAGTTTTTAATACATAGATCAAATTTATAAATTTTTAAAAAATTTAAAAAATATTTAATACTTTATTTTATTAATTCAAATTGACAGATAATTATAAAATTATTTTATACGTTGATTTAAATTAATAAAACAAAATATCAAATAATTTTTCAAATTTTTTAAACATTTGCAAACTTAAATTTATATATTAAAAACTTTAAATTCAACAATTGAATCATTAAAATTCTACGTAAAATATGAATTATCGAACATAGTAAATCTATCAAGAATAAATAGATCCCTCCTTGTATATATATATATATATATATATATATACACATATAATATGGCAATAATATATTATTAAAAATGTTATTTTAAGAAATAAAATTAGAAATATCCCGACAAAAATTCCATAATATAATGAACATTGAGTTAACCCTCAAGAGTAAACACAAGCAAAAGCCGTCCGAGTAAGTTGCATCTAAATTTCTTATATCCTCCTCGGTAGAAAAAATTCTTACAGGGGAAATCTTTATATCATTAATTCACATCTCACTCTTGTAACCCTATAAACCAAAAGCTGAGATGCTCTAACAGGAAGAATCATGAAGAAACTTCTGGTGCAGCAGCTATGAGGGTGTCAGAATAAAAGTAAACCTTATATTTATTGTAAAGTACACTCAGACATCTTGCACGTTCAAATACATAAAACATTCTGAGAAATTTTCCTTCTACAGATGCTTAGCAAATATGGCCTCAACAACACCTTGAGCAATTGGATGGTAACACTCACGAGCCTCTGAAAATAGCCTTTTGGCAAATACTTTATCATCTTCCTTCCCACTGCCTTTCACAAGAGCAGTGTAAAGTGGACGAAGATACTTCATCCTCCCAACTCCTTTTAAGGTTTTCTCCACTTCATTATAGTAATCTTTGCATCCACATGAAATAGCCCTTTGGAGAAATGACACCTTTACCTCATAATCTTTTGACTCAGATAATTTGTAGCGTGAATCCAATGCTATGATCTGCATGACATGTATTATACAACTTAATAATTATGATGGAGCAGACAGTAAACAGGTAATATATGTGAAATGATGCGTGTGACATTTGAGTTTCACCTAATATTAACACATGGGTTGTCTTTCTCCAACTAGAAAAGAGAAGGTATACTACACAAGAGCTTTGTAAATAAGCACGGTTAAATGGGCTTGAATTTTAGTAGAGTTGTGAATGAAGTACTTGTCTGCAAGTTATAGGCTGCAGAAAAAGCCTAAATTAAAGCGGGGGGCTATCCTATTGAATCGAATAGATATGTACAGAGAAACTAGCCAAGTCATAGGACCATGGTTTTAAATTGCGGTTGCGGTCGCGGTTGCAGTTACTGCGATTGCGGGTATTGCGATGCGGATTGCGGTTGTTGCGGTGTGAAATTATTAATTATTTTCACTAAATATAAAAAATTTATAATTATCAATATATATTTTATTTTTAAGGATTTATACATTTTAATTCCTTTTTTTTTAAATATCTTATTATTTTAATGAATAATTTAATTTATTTTAAAATTATAGTATCAATTTATCGCATTACAAATGTATTGCGGTACATTGCAGATGTGTTGCGGACGCAACACCGTTACGTTGCGAAAAAATGTGTGATTTCGAGTATCATCGCAATTGCGGTCCGATGCCGTTGCGGACAAGGTAGCAACAGCAATATTGCGGCCGCAACACGTGTTGCGGTCCGCAATTTAAAACCATGCATAGGACCTAAATTAAAGGTAGTCTAAAAGATTTTCCATATATATGTTTTATCCAGCCATAATCACTTCTATCCATCTAGGAAACATTTCATTTAATATTCAACTGATAAAGCAATACAAAGAGACCATAAACATTCACACATCAAGCAAGTCAATACCAAATCAAAATACCAGAAAGAAATTCATTTTCAACACCTGAAACCAGCTAGGAAATGACAAAAGTCACACGAATGATCCAAAATGGATATTATGTGCAAGCAAGAGCAGACAAATTTCCATTGATGGACTATATTCTAATAAATGAGCATTGCAGAAAGAAATCACAGGATTCATTACAATAATCTAATTGCCAATACCAGAATCCTAAAAGGGGAAGGAGATGTGAGGGGGGTGATAGGAAAGGAAAGACACAATAATCAAGTGGAGGAGGGTTTAGGGTTATTTTGAACAAAACATTAAAACGCTATATTCCATACGAGAATAAGAAGTTCATCTTAATCAAGTTAACAAAGAAGGGAGGAAAAGGCCGCTAGGAAATTGAAAAAACAGTATTAACCTGAGAAGCTTCAATGGATTTTGGCAAGTTGTCCAAGTAGAGCTCCCACTCCTGACCTTGCCAATCAGCAACTTCATCCTCCCTCGGCATCCTCCCATTTATGAACTCATTTGCCAGTGATACAATCATTTTATAACTACTGGAATCAGGTTCATAAGCATCAGGAGGAATGCCAGTACCTTCTGTCCACAGCACAAGGTCAATCTGGTTCTCTATGTCAGGGATGTTGGCTTTAAGGAAGTCAATGAATGTTTCCGTATCAATTGATTTGAACTTGAATGTATCAATATATTTCTTCAGAAACTCATCAAATGCGGGCCTCCCAACCTGCCCAATCCATAAGAAAATTAACAAATGAAAAAATACACCCCATTCCAATAAATTAGGTTCAAGCTTAACTCCCAAACAACAAACAAAACATGCATATGTTTTCCAACCCAAAAATGAAGAGTACAAACACATAATAACATAGTTTAACAATTATCACTTTTAGTTAATTCAGAATATGATGCAAAGCAAGCTTGTTACATATCAGACAAAGCAAACAATTTCGGATACCTGTCGTTCAATGCGCCATAAGAATTGGAAACCTTTCTCATATGGAACCTGAGAATACACATCATCTGGGTCAATTCCTTCCTGATTATTTTTTAGCTTTGTAAACTCGAAGTTGTCCTTGAACCTCTCGACGTCCTCATTCAAACCCCTCCAACCAATTCCAATGTTCAGCGTGGCTCTTTGCTCTCCTTGTACAGCCTCCACAATCCTCCTCTCCGCATACGTAGTGAAGCCCTAAAACCACAGTCAACAATAATTTCACGATCACAAGTTCAACTTTGCTCAGAATAAACCACATAAACAATATTCTTCCTGGTCAACATATCAAATACGCAAACTGCCAAAAAAAAAAACCAAAATGGTGATGCTTTACAACAACCAATGCTCTTAAAACCTGAACTGCAAATATAAGCCTGTCATGTCATGACCTTTATTATCGTAGAAGGAGAAACTCAACAAATTACACTTATAAGACAAAAGATATAACTTAAAACATCGATCACTATCAAATCACTTTTATACTTTATTTTAACCATCCTAAAATAGACTATAATACCATCTTAGAATATAGATTTGTGTCAAACTCAATCTTACAATACCATTTCGTAAGGTGAGTATAATATCCACTTATATACTCTATTTTGACCATATTTATAATATCTCAAACAAAAAGTACTGCAATATTATTATGTGTATGCTTAGCTGAACATTTGCAAAATTAATTTTGAGGTAAAGATTCTAAATGCAAGTTAATAGTAAAATCTAGTGTAATTTTATTTGCGAATACGAAAATCAATTATGGGAATCTGGACCTAGACTAAATTCTCCAACATATAAATATCTACCTAAATTAAAATCATGGTATATAAAAGTGATTTTTTTTTAGTCTGTTTGGATACAAACTTAAAAGAGCTTTTTCTTTAAAAAAAAAATAATCATCTATAGTGTAAAGTTTATTAATAATATCTTTTAAAGTTACTTATTTTATTATTATTTTATTAAATAAGAAACTGACGTGACACTATTAAAAGATATAATTGGTTGCTAATGTAAAAAGTGTACGGGTGATTAACTCTTAAAAAAAATCCTAGAAAAAAGCATTCAAAAGCTCTTCTAGCTTGTATAGAAACACAGAGGCAGTAGATTACCTCATTCAACCAGAAGTGTTCATTAGTCTTGTTAGTGATCAAGTTCCCAGTCCAACTATGAGCAAGTTCATGCGCCACAACCTGCGCCCCGGTTGCATCCCCTTTAACAACAGTGGGCGTCAAGAACACCATCCTCGGATTCTCCATCCCCCCGTAAGGAAAACTCGGCGGCAGAACCAGCAAATCAAACCTCTCCCATTCATACGGCCCAAACAGCCTCTCTCCCTCTCTAATCATCTCCTCCGTCCCGGCAAACTCCGCCGCGGCGGAATCCAGCACCTCCGGCACATCCTCCGCGTAAACCCTAGTCCTGGGCCCCACCTCCCTGTTCCCAAGGCCCCCAACGGCGAAAGCGAAGAGGTAAGGCGGAACGGGCTGGTCCATGAGAAACTCCTCGACGACCCTCCCTTGGGAGCACCAAAGGGCGGTTGCGACGTCGTCGTTTCTCGGGGGGCGGCGATCGACGTGGCGCGCAGCCATGACGGCGGAGAGGTGGGAGGGGATGTTGAGGAGAGCGGAGTAGCGGATCCTGACGGCGGGGGTGTCTTGGCAGGGGAAGACGGAGCGGGCGTGGATGGCTTGGCATTGGGTGTAGACGAAAGGGTGAGACTTGGCGAAGGTTTGGGGAGGGAGGAGCCATTGGAGTGCGGAGGAGGAGGGGGAGGTGGTGTAGGTGATGAGGAAGGAGGTGTGGTTGGAGAGGGTGAGAGTGAGGTGGGACCCACTTATGGGGTGTGGCGGTGAGAGGGTGAAGGGGATTGGGGCTTGGGTTTGGGTTTGGGGGGTGTGGACGGAGTGGATAGTGAGGCCGCGGGTGTCCAGGGAGAATGGGCCCGTGTGGGGGGTGTGGAGAGTAAAGAGGGCCGTGGCGTTTATGGTGGAGGATGGGAAGTCCAGGTAGAGGGTCAGTGCGATGTGGCTCGTTGGCGGGTCGCTTGAGTCTGTGAACGAGTGCGGGTCAATGGGTGCCATTCTTGGTTTTTCTGCTTTGCTTCCAACTTTCTCTACCTCTCCACCTCTGTTTTGTTCTTTTATAGGAGGGGGAACGACGTGAACACGAGAAATGATGCTTTTGTGTATTGAAAATTAATGAATCACTATCCACAAAACAATAAGAATTAATTATCTATACATGTAAATTTTTTTATTAATAATATTTTTCAAATTATTTTATTTTATTAAATAAATAACTTATAATATAATTGATTATATTTCAAAAATTAAAATAAGATTATGCATAAATTTGTTGGTTTTTTTATCGATAACTAACTATTTTTATAAAATTATTTTTAATATATTTTTTAAATTACTCATCACTCTCACCGACCTAGTTGTTTCTTACTTAACTAATGTCTAGAAAAGATATATTAGTTGTTTGAAAATTACGTTTGTCGTTGTTATTTATTTTTTAATTTTTTATTCATTATTAAGAAATATCTTTTGTTTAATACATAAACTAATCTTTCTCATGAAATTTGATAAACACTAATTAAGTGAGTTTTCTTTTTGTGTTTCTAAAAGTTAAGATTTAAATTTTAATTACTTTATTAAGTGACATGTTCTCTCATTTATGAAGCCAACCAAATTTTTTATGAGTATATTTTATGTAAAAATTAAAAAGATTTTTTTAAAATTATCTTATTACAGTTTATAAAAAAGAATTTCTAAATCACAATCGATTTAAATAGGAAACATAGTTAACTATCATAATCCTCAAACCAAATAGTAAGTTAATATCGGAGATATATTTATTTTATAAATATTAATGGAATTTAATATTTCGTGTATTTATATTTATTTAAAAATATTTAAAAAATTATTAATATTTATTGAATCAATTAGTGTTGTGTCTATTAGTTCTCAAATTTTAAAATTTTATATTTGAAAAAATAGTTAACCTGTAATATTAATTTTTATTATTTGAAAATTTAAAGATAAAAAATTCAAAAATTATATTAAAAAAATAAAGAACCATTTATATATATATATAGTATGAATACATGAAAGATAAGCATAAAAAGAAAAAGCAGCTGAAAATAAATGAAACGACGGTTTTAAAGGTGACAT
This sequence comes from Cajanus cajan, assembly GCF_000230855.2. NCBI lineage: Eukaryota > Viridiplantae > Streptophyta > Magnoliopsida > Fabales > Fabaceae > Cajanus > Cajanus cajan. Next base: position 60,594,429 of record NC_138523.1, read on the forward strand.
ATTTTTCAATAAGCTCACTATATTCTCATTTTATGTCCAGTTAAACAATCGAAATTTATTATTTTCTTCCCGATTTATTCTCTTAGGGGTAAGGATGCCCCGAGACAGATGCTATGTTTTGATTATATATTTTAATTTTTAAAGGCAAAAACAAGCTGGAAGGATAAATTCATTCTGCTTTATAACATACATTTGATTATGAAAGATTATACGAGGTTCCTTCATGGTTTGTGGATGAAATTGTTTTCTATTGAAAAGTTTTGAATTGATTCTTCCGGGTGATTATTTTATTATACTTTGTTGTTCACACTGATTGCATCTTAGCTTTTAATCGGGGGAAGTTAGCCCTACGATAAACTTTTATTTTCTGTTATAAAAAAAAACGAATATTAAGATTTTATTTAATAATATTATCATACTTTACTTAAGATTTACTTCATTTGTAACGCAAATGTATAAAAAAGAAAATGAGTTTGATTTTCGTGGGGTGTAAAATTTTTATATAATTTATTATTTATGATACTTTTATAATTATTCCTTAAATTGAATTAATTAAATGAAGTATCGAATAATTTTTATAATTATTTATCAAATTTGTATATAAAATATTTTTATGATTATCTGATAATTTGAATTAATGAAATGAAATATTAATGAATTTTAAAAATTTTAAAAAAATTATAAACTTGGCCTATATATTAAAAATTTTAAATTTAAAGTTTGAATTAATGTAAAACATGAGTAAGTTTAGATAAATTTATTTTTATAATAAATAGATCTCTCTATATATACATACATACATGCACATACATGTGTGTGTGTGTTTTTTACTTGTATGAGAGTATTAGTGAATCTCTCGCGATAGACACACTAAACTCTTTGCTTGCTAATAATTTTGAGGAGTGAAGTACATGCAAAAGACATTATGACACTTAAGTCAAAACAGATTAAAATATATAGGTGAGTGATATAAAATAATAGTCATTTTACATCGATTTGTATAACTAATTATATTTATATTAATTATAATGGGTTTGAATTCCATGGGCTTTGATTTCTAATTACCAATTAAGTAATATGGTTGTCAATGATGAATTAGCCTCCTAATTTGTTATACTCCCTTTATTAGTTAGTTAATTCATCTTATGAGGGTTTCACAATATGATCATGTTGGCTACCTCGATTATTTCAATAGTTGAGAGCGTCAAAACCATCACAAACAAGGTAAGTGCATGTGGAATAATTATCATATACCATTTTTACTACCTAAATCATCCACAATGTCGAAACATAAGGCAATAATCATGTATATAATATGATGTTTGGGTTGTCTTGATTATCGAACTGAATAAGACTAATGCAAGTGTGCAATATATTAGTTTGCGCCTATTACCTTGATCAGGGTTGGTGCTACTTGATTGTCTTGGTGGTCGAAATAATCGAAAGAATGGTCGAATCATGTCTTTATAGTCTCTTTTCCGGTTGGTGTATATACAAATATAAATATAAATAAATATATATATATATATATATATATATATATATATATATATATAGAGAGAGAGAGAGAGAGAGAGAGAGAGAGAGAGTGAGGACTCACTTTTTCAAAGAGTAAGTTTTCATAAATTTATTTCCCTCAATAACTTATATTTTACATGAGATTTTAGTGATCCATCAATTGAATTAAAATTTGTTAATGTATTAACCAAATTTGTAAGTTTTTTTAAAATTTAAAATTATTTAATATTTTTGTTATATAAATTTAAATTAATGTATAAAATATTTTTATAATTATCCGTCAATTTGAATTGAAAAAATATAAAATAGTTTATAATTTTTTAAAACTTTACAGAATTAATTTATGTATTAAAATTTTTTAATTTTATTATTGAATGATTCAAATTTGATATAAATCATATTATTCATTGAGTTAATCATCCATACACTGTCAACATAAAGTTTTTTACACTGGCAATAATCATATATTAAAATTGTTTATTTTATTATTATTTTATTAAATAAACAACTAACAGATACTATCAAAATATATGATTAGTTATCAATAAAAAATTTTATACTGACAATATATAGGTAATTAACTCTTATTCATTTGCGGAGAAGGAAATAAGTTTATGGTAGAGTGAAATTTTGAGGTATCATCTATTTGAATTATCACCTTCACGTCCACATTGGTTAAACTTTGAGTATAAGAATAAAAAGAAAATAAAAGTGACACCGAGGACATGCTGAAGTACTTTTTTGTCTTTGTTGTTGAGGAAGATGCTCAAGCACTTGAAAGCGAAAGTTACGTTCTTTCTCAAAACTACAGAAAGGAATAATCAGTGAATGAAAGTATAGTAGTGTCAACTTCACCATTAATATTATTATAATATGATTTATGACGTATAATATGATGAAATTTCATCTAATTAAACATTTTACTTTTTCATCTTTTCTATAAGTATTATACATTGACCTAATTTGAATAAACTTTTTTAATTATATGTTTTTGTTAAGAACTTTATCCAAATTAAATGATTTTATAAAGAGTTAATCATTTATATACTGTTAGTATAAAGTTTTTTTATACTGATAGTCAATTATATTTTTTAATGATGTTATGTCATTTATTTATTTAATAAAATAAAAATAAAAAAATAATTTAAAAGATATAATTGATTATTAGTGTAAAAAATTTTACACTTGCCGCGTATAGTTAATTAACTATTTTATAAATCCTACTATTAATAGAAGAGATGTTTTTTTTTTTTTCTGTGGAAAAAGCATCAAAAGAAGGAGATGACAAAGTGGGCTTGGGCCGTCGAAGTAGAGAAGCGAGCCGGTCCATAATGAATCTAATCCAGCGTGACAAAATGAAATGAAATGGACGAACGTTCGCAATCGAGGAAGCACAGAAGCGAAGAGGGAAAAGAAGAAGGAGGAAAGCAGAAGTAGTTGGGTGTGGCAATTGGTTGCGCGAGCGAGCGAGCGAGAGAGAAAGAAATGGACGACTACACGAGGGAAATGATGGACCTGAAGACACTCGTCACTCGCACTCTCGAGAAGAAAGGCGTCCTCGCCAGGATCCGCGTACGTTAATTCCCCTTCCCTAGGGTTTCATAGATCCATTCATTTCGCATGCGCAACGCAACTTAGGGTTTTTCTTCCATTTTTGTCGCAGGCCGAACTCAGAGCGAGTGTGTTCGAAGCCATCGAAGAGGAGGATCGCGTCATCGAGAAGGACCAAGGTCTACCTCCTGCATTGCTCGGCAGCTGCAACGATCGAGCTAAACAGCTTCACGCTTCTCCTCCAGGTGCCTTTCTTCTCTCGATCCCTACCTTACCTTCTTCCGCGTTTTCGATATTGCAATATTCTAACACTCTTTCGTTTTGCTGTTACCTTTACTTGCATCATGTGAATATATTACCAGCTTCAATTGTGGTTATCGCTCGGTGTTTCCTTGCTGTTAATGTTTTCGATCTGATTTATCATTCGTTTGTGGAAAATGCCTGCACATTTTTTAGGCTATCATGCAATGAAATTGAATGCACCGGGCAGGGATATATTTCGTTTTATTTTATTTCTTTTTTGGAATTCGCTGTGCAGGGAGACTCCTTACGGCGATGATATGTGAATACCTTGACTGGGCGCAGCTCAATCATACGCTGAAAGTTTATCTTCCGGAATGTAATTTGGTAATTAATGAATCTGTGTGTGTGTGTGTGTTTTTTTTTTTTTCCTGTACTGTTTGTGTTCCTGTTGGTTTTTGTTGATTTTCACGGTGTTTGGCTGAATGGACTTTCTAGCAGGAGAAGGATTTTTGGAAGGGGGAGCTTAAAGAGTTTAGTGCCAAAAATGGATATGATCTCAACAGAAACAGGGATAGTCCTCTACTCCTGGATGTGCTCGAAGGATTTTTGAAGCTTGAGGTTTTTCGATTAGTTGCTTTCCTGATATCATTTTTTTCCTTTGTGCTTACTTTCTCTGGGGGTCTTTCTAGATAATGGTTTTGTACTTAATTGAGGGGTTTCGGATCCTAAAGTATAGGAATTGAGGTTGTGTGAGGTTGAACTTTTGCATGGTCCTTTTGTTGAAAATTGAAATTTTATAGTGTTCAAAAGCTAGTGTGCAGTTGCCGTATTTTATGACAGGTTGTGGACTATTCTCTTTGCACGCGTGTCCTGCAGTGCTTGTAGTACTTCAGCTGCGCTAGCTCTAAGCATTGTTGCAAGAGGAGCTAGGCAGAAATGTAGTGTTGTAGGGTCTTCAAGTTTGATTAATTTTGATTTTAGGAAATGTGGAAATGCTATTTTGAAAGTTGATACTTGTGAGACTTCATATTTGGAAAGGAAACTGTTGATTGTAGTTAAGGTTGAGGAGATAATGATATAGGCTATAGTCTAGATCTCACAATTATTAAAAATGACCTTGAAAATAAAGGCATCGTGGATGGAATGACTTATGTATTATAACCTGATTTTTTAGGTGATTCGAAATCCCTTGATTGAGTTGTGCTGTACTTTTGCACTTGCACATATGTGACTAAGAGAACAAGCTAATATGTAGCATGAAAACAAGAAGTGGGATGTTTGCTTAAAATGGTCTAGATAGTTGGCTACTTTTTGTTGATGATATTATAGTGGTTAACTTTACATTTGTCACGTGCAATGTAAAAAGTTATTGATTTGAAACCCTTGGTAGATCATATATTGTGTAATGCATAGTTAACACTGAACAGAACTGTTGCAAATGTGTACTGACTTTTGATTAATTGTGTTGTGAATATGCTTCTGTAGAATTTATCCCAAGCTAGGGCTAGTGGTAGGAGATTTACTGGTTCAGAAACCGAGCCTTTACCTAACTCAGAATCCCGTAGCACCCGAAGGCATTCTTCCTCATCTGTTGCTGGTGGCTTACCTCCCCTGGGAAGGTGCAATAGCTGATCTTATTTATGTACATGTTGGTCTAGTATTACCTTATTATTTTATTTATTGGCGTTCCTGCATCTTCTGGATCACATTTTTAGTAGACAATTTTTAAGTATTTCACCTGTTTGTTGCAGGGCTGTTCCTTCATCTCAGGCATCTGGTGGGTATTTTCTGTAATTGACTTTTACCTTGCATTATTTGCGTGCTTCAAATTTCCCTTAATTTACACTCTAGCTTTCAGATAGGAGAGGAGGATCCTCCATGTCTGCTTATAGGAAGGATGAGTACAATTGGCGATATGACGGTGATGAACTTCCTGAGGACATAATTCAAGCCTCAAGTGCTTTGGAAAATCTTCAATTGGACAGAAAAGCTCGGAATCTAACATCTTCTTGGCGGTTCGTTTTGATGCAACATTGATGTTATTATTTTTTTACTACTATGATACTATCAAAGCATTTATGTTTTAGATTTTATCGCCATCTCAATGGTTGATTCTGAAGGAATTCAAAACACTAATCTTTCCTGATTGTCTTTGTTTTGCAGACATGCTGGCGATGGAATCAGTGAGGATGATGGCAGGGTTGATCACGTGTAGAGGGGCAGACATTGCTTGCATAACCACAGTCTGCTCCTGTATTTTATTGTGTATTCTGAATTTTCTGTCTCGGGCGATAATTGTATGAGCCTAATTTTCTGTAAGATCATTTAATTGTGATGTGGTTTAGTGTTTTTTTATAAGCTATTTTCTCTCTAAAATTCCCCTCTTTGGCTTCGATGGTTTTAGTTTTTTAATGTGTTTGCAATCATAATTAGCATCAAATTAGTGCCACATTTTTCACAGGGAAGGTGTGGAAGCTACTCACAGTAGCGTCGCATCCACGTCCAATACGTCTTCCCAGTTAGGCTCTTCAATTGTTTCAATAGGCGCTTGATTCATGAATGTTGCCATTTCTCAGTTCTATTCCATTAATAAAGTAGTTATGATAGGGTGGTCGATTCTCTGTTCGGGGACACGCTAGTGCTGCTTGAATCCTATACTTTAATGCTTTCGGACAATCGTGCTTGGGAAATCATCATCCTCAGTGGAATCTTTCTTTCAGGAATAAATCTCGCTAGCAAAACCTCCTTTTCCAATTAGAACATGTCAATATGAAGGAAGCAAATATCAGAAATATGAAGTCACTTTTAAGATTTAACTTTAACGTGTTATCTTTTAAGTTTTATATACGGTTTTGATTTGGTACCTCATTTGTAAAACTAACGCATCCATAAAATCGTTCTTTGTATGAATCTACTTGAAGATTAATCTGAATTACTGACCAAACAATTGACTACAACTTGACTTCTGAAGTCTTGCTAATCGTCTAACAGTCATCCATTAAAATTACTCCATATTAATTTTTCGAAGGACTTTACATACGGAACTTGACACTAGAACCAAGAGTTCTTGCATTCGTCGCACCGAAAGTGTGGAGGTTTTTTACACTGCCATCTAATTAAAAATTATGTAGATAGCTTACAAATAGAGCTTCTAGTTAAATGTGCAAGGATCCAAGTTCAGCAACGGTAAAATTTTGATAAAAGATGATTATAGCAAATTTTTTATTAAAATTTAAAATTAGGTAATTGTAGTGGATAATTTTTTTGAGAGTAAGTAGTTTTCAAATTTCTGAGGGTAAAAATGTATACTTAAAAAAGGAAACAAAAATGTAATTACCAAAAGGTATCTCCTTTATTATACCTGTATAGATGTATAGATGATTAAAATTTAAATAGTTAAAATTTCATAAACTTTTAGCTACAAATAGACCACAAGGGTATAAGAAAACAAAAGTGATATTTATAAAAATTAAAATAAAATATTTTTATCTTTTAGTTTCTGTCATCTATTTGTTATAGAGAAGAAAAAAATATAAAACTTATAAAATTACGTGGACTAAAATAAAATAAAAATGACATGAAATTAAAATAGAACATTTTTTTATTATAAAGACTAAAAATAAAGTTCATGAAAATTTAAGAATCAAATGAATATTTAAACCCACAATTAACAATCAAGTAAATACTTTGTTTTTAATCAAATAAATACTTTAAGTTTATCAAATAATATCTATATAGAAAGAAAAAAAATCATTGTATGCAAGCGATACATACTGTTTCAGATCATATAAGATAACCTAACAAATGTCTTTTTATAAGCAGAACTGAATATATTAGTAAAACAAAACAACTCCTTGACCCCGACGTCTTGTATTGAAGTCTAAGATATTTTTAAAAATAGAAAGTGTGAAAGAGAGTGAGGTTTCGGAAACGCTGGGTTCGTTAGATTGTCTGAAGAGAAGGTCGCAATATACTAAATTAAGAAGATGAGAAAAAGTTGCCTAAAATGGTGGTTAGTTGAAGGTCAAAGTCCAAACCCCATCAAGGCAATAGAATTTAGAAAACAAAAACTGCCGACCAACCCCAAAAGCCAAAAGCCCTTTGGAAATTCCTTCCACCACCAAACCAAAACTACTCATCTTGTTCTTCTTCTCTAATTCCCCTTTTTATGGTTACAAACTACATGGAATAAGGAATGTAAAAATAGAAACAAACCATAACCTATTCCCCCAAATCTACAATCGAAGCTTCAACTTTCTGACACACCTTTTCATCAGAACTGTACCCAATCCTTAAATTCGTCAGTGGGTTCTTAAGGCATAAGGAATTATCAATATACTAAATTCCCCAATTCATCTATCTAAGGTATGATAAAAATAAAAATGTCTGCTGCATTTGTATGTGGTCCTTTTCTTTTCATTCTTGTTTTTTTTTTTTGGTAACCATGTTATTAATGTACCGACTTTGTTGATAATTATTCCATGCCTTGGAGACTGGCTGATCATCTTCGGTGGAGTTTCCCTTCCATATATATATATATAGACTCAATTTCGAGATTTTTGTTATGGGACAAAATCTAATTCTACTTGTAGCAAGGACTTGTTGATTATTATTCTTATGATCTACAAATTTATCACGTTTTTGTTAGTTTAGCATCTTGTTTGCAATTTTAAGAGCTGCCCGTGTTTCAATTTGATTATTTCCAGCAATAACTGTTGATGAAACCCCATTCTGGATTTGTTTGATAGATAGTTAATGATGGGGTTTCTAAATTAGTTCTGATCTCAAATGGTGGTGCAGGTTTTGGACACCACTGCAATAACGTCTTTGATGGTTTCCACTTTTACTTATTATGGTGTCAGTATTTCTTAATAGGCATTTGATTTCTGGAGCTTGTGACTTGGGCACAGTAACGTAGATGGTGTAGATAGGAAACTAGGCCTTTTGGTATTGTTATTGACATTTATTTAATGAATTATTTGTGGCTCAGTTGTATATGTGAGACTATGTAAGTGATGGTATCAGCTACAATTAGGCGAATTGTTTCACCCTGTTGGAGACCATCATCTTACACAGATGAGGTTTCTAGTGGGAATGGAGATGGAAGTGGGCGTGGTCGTGTTAATGGTTTGTTGTGGTCTAAAGATTTGGGAAGACATGCCAATGGTGAGTTCTCAATGGCAGTTATTCAAGCAAACAACTTGTTGGAGGATCAAAGCCAACTTGAATCTGGCCCCTTGAGCTCATCTGATGGAAGTTCTATAGGGACTTTTGTTGGTATATACGATGGCCATGGAGGTCCAGAAACTGCCCGGTTTGTCAATGAACGTCTGTTTAGACATATCAAGAGTAAGTTTTTCTTCTTTCTTCACCTCACAACATAAATTGCTATTTCTGGAAAATACTTTTGAAATTAAGCGCATCCTCAATTTAGTCCCTGAAATTGTAGTGATCAATCATATGCATAGTTAGATGTCACACAGAGCCAACTCGGTCTTTCTAACAACATTACATAACACTAGCTAACAGAGAGACTAAATTAATCGATGATTTATAATTTTAGACCATTTCGTTAATGTTGGGGACCAAATTGACCGAATCCCTATAATTTCAAGGGCCATATTAATGATTCACTTTGAAATTTCATGGTATGCACAACATGAATAGTTTGCTTCTGTTGGGTTTTCTTTTCACAAGTTCAAGTGCTGAACTATTATTTTAAGCAGCTATATTGCTCTTTACTGTAAATGGAATAAGGCTTCATGGGATCTTTGATAGAATTGTGTAATCCATGTAAACTGATCTTAATGGAACAATACTTGGTTTGTTTTCTTCTTTTAAGAACCATGTAAAACAGTAAAAAGAAGTTTTTAAGTTTGTATTCAAACAAACTTTATGAGTTTTATAACCGATTGATATTGTTTTATTGACCTATTGGTGGATCTTAATGCAGAATTTGCTGCGGCAAATCATGGAATGTCAGCTCATGTTATCAATGAAGCATTCTTTGCAACAGAAGAACAATTTCTTTCTCTGGTAGAGAGGCAGTGGCTGCACAAACCGCAGATAGCGTCAGTTGGAGCTTGCTGTCTGGTAGGCATAATATGTAATGGGGAGCTCTTTATTGCAAATGCAGGAGATTCTCGAGCAGTATTAGGTAGAGTGACTGAGGCTACGAAAGAGATTAAAGCTGTTCAACTATCCACAGAGCACAATGCTAGCCTCGAATGTGTTAGAGAGGAGTTGCGCTCATTGCATCCTGATGATCCGCAGATTGTGGTTTTGAAGCACCAGGTCTGGCGCGTGAAAGGTCTGATTCAGGTGACTATTTTTAATTTTAAAACTCTCCTCAAGTCCTTAAATTGTCAAAAAATCAACCATGTTTATCCTCAAGCAATTGAAAAGATGGTGTGGTATGATTGGCATTGACAAATAATCGTGTCTCTTAAATATGTGGTTAGAGGTTCAATCTTCATGTTCGCGTGCATGAAAAAATTTGTTAGGAAATATCAACATCTTAAATGAATCTCAATACCTTAAAGGATTAGTTTTTGACTTTTGACTAGGGATGCTCTGGACTTACCAAAAAACCATCAAAAAGTCAGTCACGTTAGTCTTTTCTTAGGGCCTAACATGACTGAATTCTTATAATTTTTAGGGCCTAAAAAGAGAGGAATTTGAAATCAATGGAAAAAGTTAGAGGACTAAAGTGACCGTTCTTTCACCTTCCCACCCTCCAAATTGAATCATTTTGTTCATTATAGGCTTATTCTGTTTCTTGTTAACACACTAACCTCATTTGAGGCTTCCAATTATGGTTATTTTGTTGTCCACATAGAAAACTCATGAATGTGTTTGTAGTTTGAATGAATGTATGATGATTTATGGCTCTAGAGTTCTTGTTTGCCTAGAGTTCATTATAGGCTTATTCTGTTTCTGGTTGTGGTAAGGCTGTGTATATCTACCCTTTTCAGAATCAGGCCCCACTAGGTGGGAGCCTCGTGCACTGAGCCAGGAAACTTTGGTGTTATATGTGACTGCTACCAGGAAACTTAAGTAGGAATTAACTAGTGTGCTAAGTGCTTCTTTGTATTCATTAGAGGAAATCATTAAAGGGTGTTTAATAGCATGATGAACTAAAGAGTTGTGTTAATCAAGTTGTTTATTTGCATTGCAGGTTTCAAGATCTCTTGGTGATGCCTATCTAAAGAGGGCCGAGTTTAATAAAGCACCTTTGTTGGCAAAATTTCGACTATCAGAACCCTTTGAGCAGCCAATCCTTAAAGCTGAACCAACAATACTAGTACAGAAACTCCTCCCTCAAGACCAGTTTCTTATATTTGCATCAGATGGATTATGGGAACACATCAGCAATCAAGAAGCAGTTGACATTGTCCAGAACTGTCCGCATAATGTAGGGTTCTAATCTAGTTGAGTTTTCTTTTGTGTATATAACTGTCACATGATGTTTGTTTCTTTGTTTTAACATTTGATGTTCATTGGACTGAAACATTGTATTAAGGTCTTTGTAATTGTTTGACATGGTTAAGGTTGATTTAGGTGACCATTTTTTTTGTATAAAAACTATTGAACACATGGTTCTGATACTGTTTATACAGGGAGTAGCCAAGAAACTTATCAAAACTGCACTTTGTGAAGCTGCCAAGAAAAGAGAAATGAGATACTCAGATTTGAAAAAGATTGACCGAGGTGTGAGGAGACATTTCCATGATGACATCACGGTTATAGTTTTGTTTCTTGATTCAACTTTTTTGACATGTGCCAATTCACGTGTGCCCTTGGTTTCGGTCAAAGGAGGTGGTGATGTTGGTTATGAAATTGGTATTATAGATGCATAGTTCAAGTGTTTTGGCTCATCAACCCATCTCATCTGACTCTTGAATTTGTTTTCCTGATGTAAATTTCCATCCACTAGTCCCTCTCACGGGATAATAGAATTAACAACAAATTTCTTCTTTCTCACACACACTTGTTTGGTTCTCACCAAGATTATTACGATTGAGGCTGGGCCTAATGATAGCAGATAAGTGATGTTTTCTTTTAAAGTTATTTGAGAAAATTGTATACGTTACCATTGTCACCGTAACTATTAGCACATCAAAACAACTTTGATTTGTCATGAGGGTTTAGAAACTTAATCCTCACCATGAGTTACACGAGCATTTAACTCACCTTGCGCACCTATTGTGAAGCTTTTTTTATTTTTTTAATTTTTATTTTTATTTTATTTTATTTATGTTTATTTTTTTAATTTTTTTTATCCATCGGATATTGTGAAGCTTATCAGTAAGGGAAAAAGATTGGAAAAGATTGTAATAAGATAAAAATTAAGAAACAAATAGTTGTTATTTCAACCAAAATAATAACAATGTTATTACTCAAAATTATCATTTTGTACTAAGAATTTTTATCTACATATTAAACATATTCTTTTGAGGAAATGCTAGAAATTTTCCCCAAATTTTCTAAACTTTGAAAATGACTATTATTGTAATGTTCTGATCATGCAGCTTAATTTGTTACTACTACACGCTAATGAGATTAATTGATGAATATCTATTGAGCTAGTTGCAATTATTGATTTTTATCTATAATTTTTTTTTGCATCTTTACACTGATTTGAACTCGTCAAAAATTTCCTGTAAACTTAGGGTGGATATAGCATATCCTCCCTTTTTTGAAATGCTTCAACCATTTTTATTTATGGTGAAAGGTTATGATATTCAATTGGCTATGACTAAGCTAACAGTATATGGGTCAATGAAGTTCATAGGATAATGACATTATCTAATTATTTAAGCACATACAACTTCTTGTGTTGTGGGAGAACATATTTAACCTTTTTTTTTTTTTTTTTTGTAATACTTGAAGTTATTTATACTAATAATAAAATGAATTTCTTTATTTAGTGTCTACTTTTCTTTCCTATTTTACCCTTAATAACTATATGTCTGATAATTGTACAAACTATCGAGACACGTGAAGTTTTTTTTTTTTTTTCTACCACAAGTTGGATATAAGAAAAATTATGTACCGTCATTGCTGTTGGATCATTTCATGGTTTACATAATAAGTACCGCATAGCCTGTACCTAGGATCCAATTCCAGGTCAGGACTTAGAATGGCACAACAAAATAACCCGTTCGAGTAATTAGTTTTAGTTGAGACCAGCATTATCGTACCTGAATTATAAACAGTCAAATAAGTATATAGAATGTTAGAAAATGGGCAAGTGACGGTGGTAGCTTGCACGGTCTTTATTTACTCATGAACCTTACTTAAACTATATTCCTGAGGCAGAGCCAAGTAAATTGTTGATAGCGTATGTGCCACCAAATACATGTGCTATGCTGTGTGATTGGTTTTGCTCATCACATCCCACGTTATTTAATATATTCGATGCAGTATACGTACATCAGAAGTATTGCAAATTATTGTTATGAAATCTTAAATAATACAGTAATTAATTAGTCAGGTGCACAAAACTCGAGTCTCTTTTCTGTTCACATCGTAGTTGATGTGAGAGCACATGTAAAACAGCAATGCACATTAACCATGTGTATATTTTGAAATTTAACCAGTGTATTTATGCATCGTTAAATAATAGTAGTGTCAGAACAAATTTGATAGGTCAACTATCCTTCAATAATACCTGTAGTGAATTTTCTGGTCGCAATTTGCAAAGTTTCAGGGACTATAAATCGTAGTTAGCACCTAAAAAAAAAAAAAATCACTGCTGTAACGTTATGGCTAGTGGCCCTTATTTTTTTCTCTCCTAGGATAGGATGATCGAGGACCAAAAACTTGTGCAGATAACAAACGGGAGTAGGAGAAATGGCACTGTGGTTAGAAATTGCGCAGGAAATTTTTTTTTTACATTTACATGTCACTAAAAATGCAGCCGCCCTTTCATGACAAAGGTAAATGTTTGCAAGAATCGAACCCACGAGAGAAGTGGATGTATGTGAATACATGGAGCATCATGCATGTTACCTCAACAACACCTTCCATATTTTCTTCATATATACAACTAACGACCATATGGCAAGCCCTGCTGAAGTATAAAGCAAACCAACACCAGAGCCTACTACAATGGCAGCTCCTCCTCCATGGCTGAAAAGAAAATTGGGAAAAGAGAGTAAAATTCAATTAGTCAATGACAGAGCTTGAGTTCAAAATTTTGAGGGGGCAAAAATGAAGGCTTATTACATACAACTTGTCACAATTTCACACCTGAAGAATCTTTTTCCAATCACATAAGATTATGTATCACATATCTAAAGTTTGGATATAAATGTTACCTCCAGTCCCGGGTCGCAAGAAGGATGGTTAATGCTGTCATTTGTGAGGCTGTTTTCCACTTCCCCAAGTTATTTACAGCAACAGCCTATTATTTAAAGTTTCAGGATATAAGTTCAGGTTCACTATATAAGGCAGTTGAATCAAGTGTACAGGAAGTAAAACAAACCTCTAAAAGCTTGCTATCCTGGGAAGCAGCCCATTCCCTGACTGCAGACATGGTTATCTATTTTGCCAGTTTCAAGAGAAAACTATAAGAAAATTTATTTGGAAACTAATACAAAGCCATTAAATTAGACAAGGTATGATGCTGAATGCAAAAGGAGAGACAGGTGAAAATATCGATAGTTTACCACATAAATAAGAATCTCAAATAAGTTTTCATGGTTTGTGTTCAATAATATATACTGACAATGTGCTAAAGAATTTCAAGAATTTTACACACAATGGCACCAGAACAATGAGCATAATTAGGTAATTACATTCCACCTCCAGAGCTATAGGTAAGAATAATAAGTCATCTACTCTGTGTGAAACAAATAACAGCAGGAGATCCAAAATATGAATTCTCCTTTCATTCATTCATGTTTCACAATAGTTACATATTAAAGATTGGATCTGCACGATTTCCAGGAAAACAGATAATTTAACCAAGCCTCCACTTTGGCTCGTTAGCTTCATTCTATAATGCCAAAACTTCAGTTCCATAATAGAAGAAAAAACTCAAGTTTCCTACACATCTTACAAACTAAACATCATAGAACAAATAACAGCAGATATCAGAAAAAGAAATATTTAATTACTATGATGCAATTGAAATGCACGAGTTTGGTGATAACATGCAGGACCCTTGTTAGGTTCCCTAAAGAGCATACTGCGTGAAGAGTTAACGTAAAAAAATCGATGGAAGCTGAACTTGAATTAAGCAATGCACGCCCGTCTTAGAAATCACAGTATGCCTTACCTCTCTACCAATTATGGCAATCGCAGGTATAGTCAGCAGCCACGGTGCTTGTCCAAACACACCAACATCCAAAGGTCTCGTACACAATAAGACCAGTGTGGCAGCAACCATAAGCTGCATAAAGTAGAAATTATTATACATTCAGAAAAAAATACATAAGTTGTACTCACAGCACGTCACTAACCCAAAGAGACTTGAATTCATCAAATGTGTGTGTGATAGGGAGAGAGAAAATACCTTGTCAGCTACTGGATCTAAGAAAGCACCAAACGAAGATTTTAACTTCATCTGCATTTCGAAATAATGAAAATCAATAATTAATAATAATGGCAAGTCTTAAATACCACTGGAGACAAATTTGTTTTTGTTCTTTCAAATTAAAAATTGACTTTTTTAGTTCTGTAATTAAAAAAAAAAAATGTTAGTCCATTTGTTCAAATATCATTAGTAAATCTATCAAATAAAATTCATTTATTATTAAATTTATCGTACAAAATTTCCCTACAAGTGGCCTTACTAATTCACATTAAACTCAACGGATATTTCATAACTGCTTCAATATGTCATTATGAGTTATGCTACAAGTGATCTTGAGGGACTAAAAAATATTAACTTTAAATTTGAAGGACAAAAACAAAAGATTATCCTAAATTTGAGGGCGGATGATAATAAGGTTTGGGTTGAATTGAATTGAAAAGAGTAATGAGTACCTTGCGAGCAAGATAGCCATCAAGCCAATCTGTGAGTGATGCAGCGACGAAAATAGTTGTAGTGGCAGCAGTTCCACGCCAACCGTCCATGTAGAAAGCTACACATAAACATGATATTATAACGCAAGTGTGGCGATACAAATATACAAAAAAGTGGAAATAGAAAAGGAAACATACTAGCTACGAGAAGTGGCACAGCGGCGACACGGCCTAGTGTCAAAATTGTTGGCAACGTAAGCAATTTGGAAGGTTCAGGTTCAGGTTCAGGTTCTGGGGGGTGGGGCTGAGGTTGGACGTGTGGCTGTGGTGAACCCAAATCAGTGGCAAGACCAGCCCTTCCCAAACATGCGACTTTGTTTCTGAGTGTGAACCCTAGGATTTGGTTTTTGGGAAGGGGAGGCATGTACCTGCGGGAGTGTAGGGGTGAGGCTCTGTTGGGTGTCCATAGGAGGGGTTTGGGCTTGGGCTTGGGCTTGGTGGCTGTGCGGACGCAGATGAAAGCAGTGGTGCCCAGTTTCAAGGCCGACATGATGAACCACCTTCTTCTTTCAACAATTCTTGGATCACACAGCCACGCCGTTTCTACTTCCTCTTTGCTCCCAACCGTCACGCCATTTTTATCGTTATTTAGTAATCACAAATATTTCTCCAACTAAGACATATATTTATTTCGATGGTTATTACTAACTCTTATAAAATTTCTTAATTTACTAACATTAAAAAATTAGTTAATACATTTCATAACAATAAATTTATTATATTTATATTTTTTTTTTTCTAAAACTGATTTTATACTATTCTCTCTAAATGTATATATAAATAAATATTTAAAATTTTTATATTTAAATATAAATAAATTTTAATCAAGCTAATTTTATTTAATATTCTTAATTTAAAAATATTATATAATAATAAATAAAAATATTATCTATCATGTAGTTAGAATCATTTTAAAAAATGTAATATATATTTTATGTGAAATTTTAAAAATTAAATATATTTAATATTTTTTAAATTTATATAAAATTAGTTATTTTTACTTATATATAAATTCAAATGAAACTCCAAGCGTATGGTTCAGTGGTAGGGGTTGATCCATGCTTAAACAAAGTCAGGGATTTGAATCCTGCCTTGTGTATGCAGCTGCGATAAATTTTGGGGTCAGCTATACTACAAAGAGATTGCCTGAATATTCCAGGACGAACTAAAAAAATTCAAATGAATTATTTATTTTTCCTGATTAATATCTGTATATTTTTTTTTACTAATTAGAGTGTATATTCTATACTATTTATTATTTTTAATTAATACTTATTTTTTACTAACTAATTAAAGTATATATTCTTAAAAAATTTAATAATTAATATATTTTATTAAATTAAAAATATAAAGAATAAATTATACTGACTATAATTTCATGAAATTAATATACATATTTTTTTTATTCTTATACTAATTTTTTATTTATTTAACGAGTATTACTCTAATGCCCATAAACATTATACTACTGTATAAGGGAGATTGTTGTAAATATTAAAAAAAAAAAAAAAAAAAAAGTTGTGCGCAATGACAGAAAAATATTAAGGAGTACCGGTGTGTTTTACCATAAATGCAATAGGTTTTCTACCTTGCATTAAATTAAATTATAGTTAAACAAACCTACATTGACAAAAATTGAGGCAATTAATTGTGTACTTTTTTTTTATTATCTAATATTAATACATAATATCATAGTTTTAAAAACTGGACCGGTCATCGAACCGGTTAAGGTATTGGGTCAGTGGGTCAAAGGTTGAACCGGTAGGTCACTGGTTGAACCGCATGACTCGATTTTTATTTATTTTTATTAAAAAATATTCATATTAAATATATTTATACTTATAAATTTTAATAAATTCATATCTTATTTTAAATTTAAATTTTTCTATCTTATTTAAAATTATTTTTATTTTTATTTTGTAAAAAAATACATTAAAAAATTACATGTTAAACGGTATATTAATACAAATTAAAAATATAAATAATATGTACATATATAATATGCTTGCAATTAATATCACAAAATAATATATGTAATATTTACATAGATATTGAATTATTAAATATATAATTTAAAATTAATAATATACTATAAAAGTTATTTAAGTTGTATATATTGCAAACAAATATATTAGAACAAGTAGTCATTGTTATATTTAATAAGACTCCTTGCTTTGTCATTAAGAGATTCAATTTTCATTATTATTTTTGTGATTTATGGTCCCTTAAAAAAAAAAAAAAAAGTGGTTGAACCGGTTTGATCCACCGATTCACCGGTTGAACCGGAAAATTGACCGGTTCAATCCGGTTTAAAACGGGTCGACTGCATAACCGATCCAACTTCAGATTCGGACCGGCTGGACCACCAGTTCCCGGTCCAACCGGTCCGACCAGCCGGGTGGGTCCGGGTTTTAAAACACTGCATAATATTCATTTATTATATCAATGACTAACCTTTGTTGTTAAATTTAATTTTTATAGAATCTCCTCTCTCAGGTGTAACTACTCTCTATTAAGAATTAATAATATATATATATATATATATATATATATAATATTTGTATTTGTATATTAAAGAAATTTATTGATGTATTAGTTAAATATTATTATTTAAGTAAAGGAATGAAGTTTAATTATACATTTTACTAATTTTTTTACCTTATTTTACATGACATATTTTGTCATGTTGACATTGTATCATCTATGTAATTTTATGTCAATCTAAACGTTAAGATCAACTAAAATTATTAAATTTTTAACGAAAATTAAAATTACATAATTATAATAATTTAAAAATCCATTTTTCAATTGAAACTTGGAGCTAAAATCCAAGAATTGTTATATTTTATGAACTAAAAGTATAATTAAGTTAAAATCTTATAAATACTTAAAACATTTGTATTATTTATTATTTTTCTTCAACAAAATATATTTAATTTCATCTCAATTAAATTATCCTTACCTAAATTTTAACTAAAACACTTTCACATCAATTTCAAAGAGATCAACTTTGACTCAATCTTCACGAATGTATTTTTCTCTCATGCTTAACTAGAGTAATTTCACCTTAATCTAAGCCACAATATTTTCATCTAAATATCCATCAAAACATTTTTAGCTTGACATTGATTGGTAATTTTTCAGGCCAATCTCAACTAATATCGACCAAATTATTTTTAATTCGACATCAACTAAAGTAACTCAGCCTCAAACTAAATCGGATCATATTTAACGAGCATCATGTATAATCCCATGTAATTATAGTTTTATTAAATTAAAAATGACTAATAAAAAAAGATATTAGAAAACTAATAATATACTGCGAACACTCCTCTAGTAATATAAATGAGGTGAAAAAATGAAAATAAATGTGCGGTGGAGATGAACCTGAGTCCCTAGCCAAACATGGTGCATAGAAAAACCACAGTATGACCAGTGACGTGTCACGTGCCGACAGTCGACAGGCATCGCAATAAATTGATAATTACAAAGTTTTAATTAAAGATATGTTTAAAATATTAGTCAATTTTTAGAAAAACATCACTAATAGATAGAAAAGGTAGTTTTAAAATAATAAATTATAAATTCACTTTATATTAGTTCTTTATTAATGTGAACGAATAAGAAAAATATTATAATTTTTTTTGACAGCTAGTTCCATATGTTTTTAAAGACTGTGTAAATATATATTAAATATTTTGGCAATTAAAAATATTTTTATTTGGTATAAAACATGAACAGGCCTTTAATTTTTGAACAAAGAATTTCATTAATTAATCATTTAAAAATTCTATCCTTTTATTTATTTTTATTAAAAGGTATTTATGATAAATAAAAAAATAACCCACATAAACGAACACGCCCAGAACTAATTGCATATAGAGGTGTAATGTAATTTATATTGACCTATATATCCCGCAACTAAAATAACTACACGTGTACCTAATTAAATACTAGGTTTAGATAATCTTTTTCTATAAATATTTATTGGAAAAAAGATAAAATAGTTTTTCATAAGTTAAATTTAATTTACATACTTTAATTTTTATAGATTTTTTCAACTTCTAAGTTTAAATATATAAATTACTTTTAACTTATATTAAAAAAAAAACTTGATTCATTTGAATTTTAAATTTTTGGAAAGTACTTGTAAAAAATATCTAGATAAACTTATACGATAGTCGAAACCCAAAAAACCTGAACTCAAAATAAAAAATAGCTATGGCTGGATCTTTTAATCTAGGGGTGGTTCTCTCCCCAGAGTTTCCCAAATCTTTTTAGAAAACTAGTTTTTTTTAGATAAAATGTTTTTAGAAAACTATATGTAGTAGTATTCTTGAATATTTTTTATATGGTGAAATAAATACTACTTTAGAACGGTATTATTATTATATGAGGGATACTTTCTCTCTGTTTTCCTACTTTTTATACTCTATTATTGTAATCATGCTAATAGTTTTGCCATTCAATAGCCTCAAGTCGAGACACGAGGGATTGTGATTGAAATTTTGTACGGTATTATAGTACGTTCATTGATTCTCTTTTATTCTTAAAAAAAAAATCAAAATCGTCTTCTTTGTTGTCACATTAAAGATAGAACGATTCACTCCAAAGTTGTTAGCTCATATATATCTTATCAAATTTGATTCTTATCTTGGATTTAAAATGTGACCGATAATGTCACTTTATTTTTACGGAGATTCATGTAATAAAAATGAGTTATGACTATTTATTATAAAATTATAAAAGAAAATAAAATGATTGATTTAGTAGTCATTCAACTGTCTCATCCTATACTTTTATTGTGATAGGGTGCAAAATTTCAAAACAAAAGGCTTTTTTAATGAGCATTTATATTTAGAAAACTGATGGCTAAACCAACAAAAAGAAAAGAAAAAAGAAAAAAATCGTGATTTTATTTATTTATTTATTTGTATTTTAGTAAATAACGAGTTAAATTATAACTAAAATCGAATATTTAGAATAAAAGGATAAATGTTATAAGTTTATGGATTTTCATGTTATTGGTGTCCACGTGGAATTTTTTCTTCGCGTTGAAAACATTATTTTGAAATTTGTTAGATTTTGATTTCTTAAAAGGTCATTGCTTACAACTTGGGATAGACTTAAATTATGGATGAAAAAGATAGATTTAAAATGCATTTTCGAAGGATTTAAATGAAAGACCAATTTGAATTAAAGTTCAAAGCTAAATAGCTAAGATTGATGAAGAAAAAATGACCAAAGTACCGAGTAAATAAATATTTTGAATAAATAGCTTAAGTCAGTAAATAAATGTTATGAGTCATTGTTTTTTTCCAACACCTACAGCCATACACCTTCACACATCTTGAAAATGGTCACTAAATATTAAAAAGTTTTTTTTTTTGTGTCATCATTGCAGTATTCACTGTCGATAGCAGTGATTAATCTCCTTGCTACGTTGGAGGCACCTCAAAAGGTGGGATAGCTAGCCCCAAGATTTAACACGGCTGCATACACAAGGCATGATTCGAACCCCTAACCTTGGTTAAGCGTTGATTAACAGTTTAAATAAAAGTTTATACATTTTTTGTTTTTTTTTCCTTCTTATTCAGGTTATCTTTTTACCGCTTAAATTTTCCAGTTTTTTTTAATTTTATTATACATTTAAACTAATGTAATAATCTGTATCTTGTATAGATATTGAGATTAAAATCTACCATCTGTATACATATATTGTTATAATAATTATTTTTTATTTTATATAAATATGTTTTAATAGATGTGTATATAAATATTTGGAAAAAATAGTAAATGTTTTGTGTGCATTGTAAAAAAAATATGATGTACAACAGTACAAGTTATAATACTTGTTCAAAATTAGAAAGTTAAGATCACTAATAAATATGATTTTGTCAAATCGAATTCTTAATTTTATTTATTATTGAAGATCTAAATTAATAAAAGTTTGAATTAAGATTTTGAATAAACTCTATGTCTTCAAATAAATAAAAAACAAAACACCATTGATTTGATTCTGAAAGTCCCACATAAAAAAAATATATTTATTAGAATCAAAAGTGAAACTAATTTCTTTGGGATCTAACTTAAAAAATCGAAACAAAAAAACACACAACAATTTTCAATCATCGACCTATCTAAAATACGATAACCATATTGTAATAAACTATTTCATTAAGTAGTATAATTTAATCCAATATTCATTGTGATGTTCCTCTCCCGTGCAAGATTATTTTCTTATGGTGGCTCAATTTCAAGCGAAGAAGAAGAAAAAAAAATCAGTGAGAAAGAAAAATTATATATATTTTTAGTTTATAAATATAACTTATATAATATCTCAAATAACGAATGATTAATATAAGTATTTTTATTAAAAATTAATTTTAATACATTCTAGAACTATATATGATTATGTATATTAAACTCCAAAGTAAGTATCTCAATTATGCATATATTATTAGGACGATAGCTTATGTATGGTTTGGTGTCGGTGTTGAAGTTATGGCAGACGGTCCACCCAAACCGCACGACATTTTTTAGGGTTAAAAAGCATATAATAAAAAAAATAGAATATAAAAAATAAGATTATTAAAAAGTTGATTAGCATTAGAGAGAGGTCAAAAACTGAAATAGCACGTTGATTGTGGATGGAGGAGCTGCGGAAGGAAAAGTGAAAATTGAGGAACCCTTTTTAGCTTTTGGAGCGGCACATGTAATAATAACGTGACGCCATTTTCGCTCTCACCACTCACCACGCTCAGTATGCATGTGCTTTCTCTCTCTCTATATTGTATTTTTCTCTCACTCTCAGTCTCTCTTGTAGAGCTTACTGCCACTAACTGCACAGATACACATTGCAGAAATTCGTGGCCGAGAAGATCTCCTTTTGTTCCGATCCAATTCGATTATGAAGGCTAATAATAACAAACCAATAAACCCTCTCGTCACCTTCGAACACAAGAGGTATTATTATTCACTATTCACTGTTCACCACACGCGTCTCTCGCTCCTTTGCTCTCGCTTTATGCTAGATCCGTCAATTAACGCTTCGTTATCATCTTTCATTTCATTTTTTATTTTGATTTCAATTCACTTTGACCTCTGACCTACGCGACTTTCCGTTGAATTAGTGGATTTTGAAGATCGATCTTGGTCCGTTGAGTTTTGAATTAACGCCACTTCCGGATTTTTGTTACTTTTTTTTAAAATTTTGTTACTGAGTAGTGAGTAGTGGTAACTGGGAATCCGAGGCAATCAATGCCGACTGCTGTGGCAAGTGCGTTTTGTGCGGAATGTGTCGTTGTTTTTGCTTCGGGAGCGATTAGTAGCGATTTGAGTTGCGTTTTGCTTGAATTTGTTGTTTTGTGAATTACTTATTGTTTGTCTTTCTGTTAATTTTTGCGCCTTTTCTTATCTGTCTATTGTTGGATTGAGTTTTTTTTTTTTTTTTTTGGAAATTAATGTGTATTTGGTGTGAACAGGGATGCCTATGGGTTTACTGTGCGGCCTCAACACCTGCAAAGATACCGTGAATATGCTAATATATACAAGGTCTTGTCATGCTTTGGGTTTATGATTCCAGCTTTGTCAGTTTTAAGTTTTTTTAAGGAAGGATTAGGAGAGTGTTAAGTTGAAAAAACTTACTTGAAAGATTTAGATATGTGTACTACTTGGCGGTGAAAATTGTTTTTCTTTTCTTCCTCGATGCTAAAAGAACTTAATTTTGTAACCTTGGTGTTGTTCCAAGTGTAACATTTTTCGATTGCAATTTCAGGAGGAAGAGGAGGAAAGGTCAGATCGATGGACCTCATTTCTTGATAGACAGGCAGAGTCTTCTGAATTGGCCACAGAGAAATTAGTCGTGGGGGAGGGTGAGAAAGTTTTGGGTGATGAAGCTGCAGTGCAAGGAGCTGATGCTAGCTCAGAGAAGGATGCTGATGGACATGAAGTAAACAACCAAACACCTGGTGGTTTTGACGGTGTAACTGACAATGGTAGTCAAAAGGATGAGGCACCGGCATCTGAGGAGACAAAAGTTCACAGAGTCCAGTTATGGACAGAGATAAGACCATCTCTTCAAACTATTGAGAATATGATGAGTGTTCGTGTAAAGAAGAAACCTGGGTCAGTAAAAGATGAAAAAATCAAGAAAGGCATGTTAAAAGATGAACAAGTTATTGAAACAGCAAAATCACCATCGCATTCTGATGAAGTTAAATCACCAAAAGGAGCATGTGAGGAAGACTCTGAGGAGGAGTTCTATGATGTTGAGAGGTCAGATCCTAGTCCAGATATGCCTCTTGTTGATGGCACAAATGCCTCTGCAAATGGTACTACTGCTGATGTTGCACCACCAGAGGCTTCCTTTCCTTGGAAAGAAGAGTTGGAGGTTCTGGTTCGAGGGGGAGTACCAATGGCGTTGAGAGGAGAGGTACACATTATATACTTGAGATTTGAATTTCTTGTGAATTTTTATTTTTATTTTTGGTGACTTATCCTCTTGTTTGTTATTGTGTTTCAGCTTTGGCAAGCTTTTGTTGGTGTAAAAGCAAGGCGGGTGGAGAAGTATTATCAGGATCTGCTAGCCTCAGAGAGTGATTATGAAATTAAAACTGATCAGCAAAACACACAGTCAACTGACAGTAATGGGAAAACAGGTGAAGACTTTGTTCGTATGCCAGAAAAATGGAAAGGACAGATTGAGAAGGTATTTGCTTGTGATATTTCACCCTCATTGTTCTTAATGCCGTGATATTAATATAATCAGTATGAATCTATAAAACTAGTTTCTTGTTAGAAGTTCACAATTGTTGCTTGTTTGTGCAGGATCTGCCTCGGACATTTCCTGGTCATCCTGCTCTAGACGAGGATGGAAGAAACGCTTTGAGACGATTACTTACAGCATATGCTCGACATAACCCCTCAGTTGGTTACTGCCAGGTCCTTGCTTCTTTAAAGAGTTGCATGTTCTATTTTCCCCATTATTTTTCAGTTAGTCTAATGAGATGTTTATATGAAAGATATATACAGCTGACTAGACTTATTGGTTCACAGTTCACACAGAACTTGTGAGTTAATGAGATACCACAGTGCAACAAATCAACAATTACAGGCATTTATGTTGCCTTACATTATACTAGTTTTTTTCCTCTTAAAAAATAAAAAATAAAAATTGGTGGATTGAATTTGATCACCTTTAAATTATGACTCAAGGAACCCAATGATAATTCATAAGAATTTTTAAGAACTTGCAAAGATAAATATGCCACCGATTTGACCTTTACTAATATCTGATGTAAAATATACACGAGTTCTGGAAAATGAAACTTTTGGCTAGTCATTCACCTTTGTACTATTTTAAATCCACAAAATATTTTATTGATCTTTGTTTAGGTAGTTTTGGACTTTGGAACAATGTATTTATCCAGGTTTGTACTTTTTGGTAGTAGAATGAATTGAAGATGATCTGCGTCATTGTGGTATAGAAATAGTATACTTGATATCCATAACAGACCTTCTATTGTGAAAGACCTTTGGGCTTGAAATGCGTACCAAGTCTAATAGAAGGTTTGTGTATGCACATCCTCTCAAACATTTTGTTGAAGTTGTAATTGATTAGAAGAATTAGGAACTACATTGTGGCTTACCTCAACCAGGCAAGAGCTGTTTTAAGATAGCATGCTCAACTGAAGCAGCAAAGGGCTCTAATGCCACACAGGCACCCTTCACACGTGTGATGTGTATGATTCATGAATAGTATTGATCTGTCCTATAAAATGGATAACTAAATAATTTATGTCCGTCATTTATTATATGCCTTCTCACATGACATGATATTTGTTGATGGCATCTATAACCCACTGATTTAGCTTGTTGAAATAATTTATATTGCAGGCCATGAATTTTTTTGCTGGCTTATTGCTACTTTTGATGCCTGAAGAAAATGCCTTTTGGTATGTCCTTAGATAACTACATGAGTAGATTTCTAGAGTATATATGCACAGAATGTGCACTTTTCAAAATAAATTATGAATATAGCATCATTATTATACTGGTGCGGTGTTTGATGAGCACTGTTGCGCTGAAGGAATGCCTCACTGCTTGCTTTATGCTTATGCACCATCTTTAGCTGCTTTACATTGCAAATGTGAACTAATTTTTTGTTTCATCATTAACTATGGTTTTCCCCAGGACCTTGATGGGCATTTTAGATGATTATTTTGATGGCTATTATTCAGAGGAAATGATAGAATCCCAGGTATTGTTTCTTTACTCTATATTCTTGATTAAATTAAACAATGTACATGAATAACTGTTATTAGACATTTTGACCTATATTCATATTCATTCAAATACATTTTCATTGTATCAGGTGGATCAACTTGTTTTTGAGGAGCTGGTGAGGGAGAGGTTTCCCAAATTGGGTTTGTAAACTATTTTAATTCATTTTTGCCTTTGAACTTACCAAGTGAATTTTGTTTCTAATGTTCCATTTCTTGCTATATTCTTGTGTGTACTTCTTTTGCAGCCAATCATCTTGATTATCTGGGAGTGCAGGTAGCATGGGTTACTGGACCATGGTTCCTGTCCATTTTTGTGAACATGCTTCCTTGGGAAAGTGGTCAGGTTTAATGTTCTATCTATTGAGTTGTATAGCTTAGACTTATTTCACAAAAGTGCCAATGTCAAATGAGCATCTGTACACTATTGTTGGAGCTTTCTTCTGATCTATTGTAATTATTTGGATTTCAGTTCTTCGAGTGTGGGATGTGCTCCTTTTTGAAGGAAACCGAGTCATGCTCTTTAGAACTGCAGTTGCTTTAATGGAGCTATATGGTACTGGCTAAAACTGTTTTTTGTTTCAAACTATATATAGTAGTTCTTGAAAAAGTAAACTAGCAATGCTTTAGCCTTACATATCTTCACAGAACTTAATTTCACTTCACTGTGTCTTGTAGGTCCAGCATTGGTAACAACAAAGGATGCTGGAGATGCAGTTACTTTACTTCAGTCATTGGCTGGGTCCACATTTGATAGCAGTCAGCTTGTATTGACAGCTTGCATGGGTTACCAAAATATAAATGAAACTCGTTTGCAGCAGCTGAGGAATAAACATCGGCCAGCTGTAATAGCTTCCATTGAAGAAAGATCAAAAGGGCTTAAAGCTTGGAGGGATTCTCAGGGACTAGCATCAAAGCTATTTGGTTTTAAGCATGATCCTAAAACCGAGCAATCGGCTGATATGCAAGTGCTTGGGAGTTTATCTCGGTCAGAATCTGGTTCCACTAATGCTGATGAAATTTTAATTAGTCTGACTGGAGAGGGTGAGATAGATTCTGTTCCAGATCTTCAAGAACAGGTTGATTTTATCTTTCCTTTTTACCCTTCTCACTTTTTATTTGATTGTGATATAGTTGATGGTGCATTTTATTCCTATCTTTTAACATATATAATATTCTCAAATTACTAAGACCAACATTAAAAAAAACATGTTTTATAAAGTGATAATTAGATTAGGGTAATGATTGCATTTACATTAAATGAACCCATAACCTCAATGAGGTTAATTTAATTCACATGTGGTTAAAAAGTTATTGAGGGCTATTGTTGTCCTCAACTGTCTTTAGGCTCAATTTTTTATCATAATGAACATTTGCCATTGTCCATTTCAATTATGTTTTTGGTATCTATCACTAAATACTAATTCAATGCATATACATCTTATTAGAATTTAGCAGGGTTTTGATACAACATTGTTTAAGCTTCACGTTTTGATATGGTTATTGCTTATGTTTCACTTTATAACACCCAAAATTTTATCACCATATCCTGTTTTGGAAAATCTAATTTGAGGAAATCGGTAAGGGGAACACATGCTGGAAAACTAGGACAGTGTGAAGATGAAACTTATTGGATGAATTTGTCAATTTCCCCACTTACTGTAAAATGAAAAATAGGTTGGAAACTTTTATTAACAATGAATGCTCATCTATCACTCCTCCCACCCCCCACCTTCCACCCCCCATGGCTGAAGTCTAACAGAAACTGATTACATGGCTTTATTCTTATGTTCCATGCAGGTTGTCTGGTTAAAGGTTGAACTTTGTAGATTACTAGAGGATAAAAGATCAGCCACTCTTAGGTACTTTTGACTTTTTTGCAGTCTTACAACTGTTTTTCTTTGTTCCCCTAACCTGCTCTAAATCATATGCCCAGTTCCATTAAGCATTGATGTGATATATAATTGTAGACATGAGTACTTCCGTCTATGTTATTAGCTTGGCAGAATGGCAGTCTGGGCAAAAAGAATGATGGGTGAAAGAGCAGAGTAATATTGATTAACACAAATATTGATTTGCTGGGTAGTGACTGAAGGTTAAATTTGTAATTTCAGAGTGATAAAATTATTGTTTAAGTGTTGGAAATCCATCCCTAAATTATTGGAGAATCACAGTATCTCATTAATTGGAAGAATTACTGCCAACCATTCTGTTTTTATTTTATTTCTGTAACTTTGAGTTCCCTATTTAATTTTGGGAATATACTATTTATTTTTTCTTTTCCGTTTTCTTCTTCCTACATAATGTGTATCTGTGCATATGAAATAATGCAGAGATGAAACAGTTTTCTTCATACTCTTCTGATAGTTAATTTTTTAATTTATATGTAATGTCTAAGAGGTGTTAGTATAATATTTTTCAAACAATTAAGGAGATTAGTAAGAGTTGAAAATTAAGGGGTTGTGTACATTCTCATGAAACCTCAGATACTCAAAGATTAATATGGATAATGGATTCTCCTTTATATCTAGGGCCATCCACTTGTCCTTGATACTTATTCTTTCTCTGTTTTTTCTTTATTTTTTTTTTCTCTTTTAACTTAAATTACATGACATTATATGTATGTATGTATACAGAGAGAGAAGTTCCCACTGAAAGTTGAGAGTTTTTTTTTTTTTTTCTTTTTTCATATAGTGTTTATTTCCTTTAATTTCTTTCTTTTTATCAGATCAGAAGAGCTTGAAACAGCATTAATGGAAATGGTCAAGCAGGATAATAGGCGGCAACTTAGTGCCAAGGTAAGCCATGACTTCATATGCCTTCAATATATATGTATTTCGTTTGCAGTGCATATCTTCATTATCTGCTGGGCTGCTGCCTTTCTTATCATGTTATGATTGCTATAGTTTTTCCTATAGCAACATTTTGGTTTTGATGTTCTTGAAAATTCGGTTATGCATTGCATACACATTTTGAAGCAAATTGGTGAATTTTCAGAGTGAGATCCTACACCTAGCATGTCTTTACAGCATAATAGAAGGCAATACCTGTGCCTTGGCTCACACAACCGTACTAATGGCATGCTAGTAGCATAGTAGTCAATCCCGGATAGCGGCGCGGAGCGGCCAACCCTAAAACTGGGATAGCGGGATGACGCGGAGCGGGATAACCGCTATTTAAATATTAATTTATATATATTAAATAATTAATAATATATATATAAAAGCTAAAAAAACAAAAAAATAACTCTAAATTCATGCATTAAACATTTTTAATAATTAAAAGTTCATAATACTCAAACAATACATAATATAAAATGTCTCCAAAACAAAGTGTTAAAGCTCTAAGTAAGTAAAAATTTGTTGAACATTTTTGTGTGCTGAATTAAATTTAATCAGAATTTAAAAATAAAATTTGTTGAATTAAATTTAATCAGAATTTAAAAATAAAATTTGTTCAATTAAATTTAATCAGAAATTAAAAAAAAAATCAGTTGAAATAATTTAATAAATAATTAAAAAAAATATGTTGCATGCATAAAAGACATAATCAGTAGAATAGAAGACACGCGCGTCGGAGGAAGGAGAATAGAAGACGGAGCTTGAGGCCATGTCGGAGCTGCGTTGGACCTGCGTCGGACCTGGAGGCGCGTCGGAGCTGCGCGTCGGCGATGGAGGAGCGTCGGAGCCGGAGTTCGTCAGAGCTGCACGCGTTCGCCAGAGAAGAAGAAACAATGAGAGGGAGAGACGAGAGGAGGGGTTTGGTTTGGATGATCTGAAATCGCGAGAGGGAAAGGGATGATTAGGGCAAAAAAAGCCCATCGAAAAGACTGACTTACCCATAATGAAGGGTAAGTCTGAAATCGCGCCGCGATTCCGCGTTTTGGGCCGCTCCGCTCCGCCTCCGACGCGGCCGCTCCAGCCGCTACAGAAATCCGCCACGCGACAGCAGCCACGTTGCGGGGTGAGGCCGCTCCGCTCCGGAGCGCCGCGATAGCGGCCGCTCCGGCCGCTATTGACTACTATGGCTAGTAGTATCTTATAGTTTCTATTTTTAAATTCAAAATTGAAGCTGCAAGGGAGAGAAATTTTCCTTCTATCTCTCTGCTAAGGCTGTTTTCAGTTTTAACCATTGAAGAAGAAGTTTTCCATCTAATTTGTTATTTGAGAACTTAAAGCATGTAATCTTATCATATTCAGGTAGAGCAACTAGAAGAAGACGTTGCTCAGCTTCGACAGGCACTTGCTGATAAACAAGAACAAGAAACTGCTATGCTTCAGGTCTCATTTTTTTCTGTTTAAAATCATTCTTGGGATGTAATATAATTTCTCATGTGATATGAGCTTTTGTTGCTGTTAGGTCTTGATGCGGGTGGAGCAAGAGCAAAAGGTGACTGAGGATGCTCGCAGGTTTGCTGAGCAAGATGCAGCCGCACAAAGATATGCTGCCCAAGTCCTTCAGGTTACCTTTTTTCTTTTTCTCATCTTGTATTTCATCAATCTGTCACAAATACAAGCTAATCATATTTAAAAAGCATCATTGTATTATACTGGCTGATGGTATTTTGTAGCATGTTGATATATTGATGTCAGAGTCATTTTGGGGCCAGGGGAGGGGATGTTGGTGATTGGAGTGCACTATACTTAACAATCTAATTGGCGTTCTTTCATTTTGGGCAAAGTTGCCCTGTCTTGTGCTTAATTTGAATGCACTAATATTTATAAATCTCTGCGTCAAGTCCATGTTAATGTTTTCTTATATTATACTGCTATATATTATATTTTGACCGGCACAATGGTGAATTTTGGGGTTGCAACATCTTACAATCATACATATTATATTTGGCAGGAAAAGTATGAAGAAGCAACTGCCGCACTAGCTGAGATGGAAAAGAGAGCGGTTATGGCAGAATCTATGCTGGAGGCTACATTGCAGTACCAGTCTGGCCAAGTTAAAGTGCTACAATCTCCACGGTATATTTAAGTTCTTTTAATACTCTACACAGCATGTGCACCTACAAACTTTTATTTCTATATCGTTTTCTACTTAATAAAATTTTTAGTCATAGTTTTGGGACGAAGATCTGTTGTGTTATGACATACCATCAACATCCAGTTTCTGGTGGGGATAACTGAAAAATGTTGAAAAGAAAATGAAAATAATTGTTTGATATTTCTTATGCAGAGTCCTCTATGAATGAACTTAACTGAATGTCATCTTGATTTATAGATCTTCACAGATAGAATCTCCATCGAGAAACAATCAAGAGCCTACGACAGATATCCCTGCTAGGAGGATAAGTTTGCTTTCTCGTCCGTTTGGACTTGGATGGCGTGACCGAAATAAGGTTAGCTTTATAAGCCATTGCGGAAGAATCAATGTTTTACTTGTTTATAATGGTTTTGAAAACCAGACCAGACCAAACCAGCCAGGTCGACCAAGAAGCGATTCTTAACTGATTGGTTAGCTCCAAAAATTCGTTATTAGTGAATAGGTGAAAAATTGGTAGAACCGGTCAAATCGGTTTGAACCAGATCAATTAAAAAAATATTTTAATAACATATTTTAAAAATTATAAATTAAAATACTTATTTTCAATATTTGTCTTATATATAATTTAATTAATGTTAATTTGTAATTTTTAATATCTTTATTTTTTATAATTTATATTATATTAATTTGATATCTTTTATTTTAAATGTAAACTTGTTATTATTAATGAGTTTTTTTATATATTTTATTAAAATTTAAACTTAAATATTATATTACATTAAATGTTAAAATTTTATAAATAACATTTTATTTTAATTTTTAGTGTTATAAAGTTATGATATATTTATTTAATATTATTTTTTATTGATAATAATAATTATTAATATTTATTAATAACAATCTGATCACTTTCAACTACCATTGAACTATTGAACTTTGAAACAGTACTTAGATCAGTTCAATGTCCGGTTTGATTTTAAAAACGTTGATGTGTAGTAATAACGTGAATTTGTTGACAGCAACAGGAGAAACCCAAAAATGTAGAAGAGCCAGCTGAGGGAAAGCCCAGCATTGAGGAACAAAATACAATTGTTCAAGAAGACGGCAATGGCGTTAAAGTACATGATGATAGGAAAGAAGACAGTTCCTAGATTTTTCTCTATGACCTTCTCGAGACTGTTTGACGAGCAAGAAGGTAGTTCCTTCTTCCTTGTCTGTAATTTTTGTTTAGGGTGAACATATAATTTCATATTCATTAATTGTTTGTTCTTTATGATGTAACTGAATAATATAATTGAAAAGTTACGTCTCTCGTTTGTTCTATAGTATAAACTTTGTTGTGTGCGTGTGTGAACCTTGTGGATTCCACGGTTCTAAAAGAAACGGGCATGCGCGAAAAATGTTTCCAAGTAAACTGGACCTATTTTTGGAAGAGAGAAAATGATATAACATAATTCCTTGAAACACTAATTAATTTATTTTTATGGACATTTTAGAGTAAGATTTTAAACGCCCAAATGAAGAGTGCAAAATGTATCACTAGCCAAACTATTAAAGCCATTCACTGAAATGACTTGAAATCGAAGCTGAACAAGTACTCGATCCATGTTATAGATATATTTAGTTTGCAACGTCGGACAGTTAATACACAATTGATGATATCACAAATCCCCACTTACAAAATGATTTCTGCTATTCTTAACAAAAGCATTAGTTCACCTCGAGTCATCCGTACGAATATGTACGAAAATAATATTATTGGATACCCGGCTAACTCTGAGCTTCTCGTCACTGTACCTGGCAAAGGAAAATTCAACAATTTGAGGGATTGAAGAGAAAAGCCAAATCCACTTATTTGTTTAATTGTGTTATTATTCATATTTCAAAAAAATATATTTTATAAATCAATTTACTGAAACTTTTTTAAAGAATATTAGGAGTGAGGGAAGATGTGAAAATGAAAGGAAAAACATAGATAATAGAAAATTAAATTAAAAAACTAAAATATTTTTATTTTTCAGTTTAAAAACCAAATTAATATCTTAGTTTTGCAAGCAGTTTTAAAAAAACTGTCTCTGATTTCTTTAAAACAGGAAATCATGTTCTTGAGTCGCGACTTGAATACATAAACTGGATGTATTAATAAAGAACATGATTTCTTGGACTGTGTTATCTTACAGAAGCTCCAATATGAACTTGTTTTTCAGTTCTAGGGGATATCCGAATGGGCCACCAACTATGGCTGCATCATCCATCGTAACGTCATACACTCTGGAACTGGTTTTCCTGTCAATTTTTTAAAACAGATAATTGAAGGAAAGTATAGATAGATAGATAGATAAATGAACTTGGTTTTCTAATCTGTGCCCATCAAGTTCTCCGCTGTCTCTATAACTCGCTCCTATCAAGAGGCAACTATGGTTTACTCAACACTATCGTATATCGTTGCATACCCCTATCAAACTACTGCCTGGCATAATACATCCTTTCTTTTAGGGAGGGAAGCCTTGCACAATTTTAGCACATGTACCCTCTGGAGGTGGCAGACGTGCCCTTGGGCTTTAGGCTTATCCTTGACCAAGGCTGAAGCCCACCTTCCTCTGTGTTCACGTACTACTCTAGATCTAGCCCCTTAACTATCCCAGGTTTCCCACTATTTCTCTACAGCCGCCACCAGAGGCAGGTCCCTTCTTATTTCCTTCGTTTTGAGAACCTTATCATGAGTAAATATGAAACGATGGAAACTTACACGAAATTTCCATCCATGGAGAACTTGAGACCAAGCAAGATTTCAACCAGAAACTTTATTCTTCCATTCTTCCTGATAATCTGCAACAGCCATCAAAATATACAAACTAAATATGTGAGGCGGCATATGTGAAGATTAAAGTAAATGTAAAAGTTGAACCCGTACCTGCTTGCCCATCAGCCCATTGACAGCATTCTCTATCCAACTATCCGTCACGGTCTGTATATAATAAGTTGTTTAAAT
The DNA here is from genome assembly GCF_000230855.2 of Cajanus cajan. Taxonomy (NCBI): domain Eukaryota; kingdom Viridiplantae; phylum Streptophyta; class Magnoliopsida; order Fabales; family Fabaceae; genus Cajanus; species Cajanus cajan. The sequence goes on from NC_138523.1 coordinate 60,628,041, forward strand.
AAGAAAAGACAGACTTTGCAACAAAGATGTACACATTTAATAAGCTTCAACCAGTATTGTCCATAAATATTTACTTCACATTAGTCAAGTGATTAAAAATTAGCACTCCTTTGGATTTCGAAATCTACCTGTGAATTCCACATCATCTGCCACTCACCCTCTTCTAGTTCTGGTTCTTGACCAGTATTCTGCTTTAACGAAATAAGTTCATCTATTGCCTGTTGGAATTAAGAATGTGAAAAACAGTGAAAATTGAAACATTCCAGTTGTTTACAAAATTATATAAACAATTAAATCAGCACTCTTTACCTCTTTAACACCAATCCCCGAGGAAATAGCTGTCAGTAACCTTTGCCTAGGTTCAGTTTGCTTCTGTAACACAAATGTGGTTCCCTGCACTATAGATATGTTGCTAATAATTCTTAGAAGTATAAAGCGTATATGGAAATACTTTTATGTTATAGACAAATAAGCATTATACTCGAGAAATGGAACAAAAGACTACTAGAATGATGTTTCTACTGAAAATGACTAATCACCTTATTTCCTCTTGAGATACGAAGGTTACCCGAATTTGACAAATATGTGGTGTCTAACCAACCCTTTGCTTCATCTCCAAGTAGCTTAAATGGAACTGGATACGGAACTTTAAATGGAAGAAATTTAAAAGAAAAGGCAGCTCTGTCAAACCTAAAAAGGATTCTTTTTCCATCTTCAATTGATGCTGCTGCCTGTGCAAATTAAAAGACAAAAAACTAAGCCCCTTAACCAATATATGTGGTCGGGTGCGGTCGGGTGCACAGATCCCCGGGCTCTTTCAAAACCAAATTTTCAATACATGGAAGAACAGAGATAACGAAATATTTGTACAGAGATATGATATCATATCATCTGTATGAATAAGCGCAAACACAAATGTGAATTCAACCATCATGCATTTATGCTAGATGTAAAGTAACCAAAGAAAAGCCTAAAAGTCGTCCATATTAAAGCTCAATTATTTAAAAGCACGTAGTAATTACTAATGAGCAAGTAAATCAGCTGTAAACAAAGCTGGTTGTTTTTTAAAGAAAGTATCGTATTGTACTTCAAAAAATTAGCCGTGTACAAAGCTTATAACAGCACGGAAAAGAGAAAGCCAATCCTAGAATCTATGTAGCAAAAATCAGTTACTAATATGGACCATTGGCAAAGCCTCTTACCCTAAAGGGCTTCAATGAGTGTCATAGCATTACCAAGTGTTATAAAAAGAGAGTAATGAAGTTGAATTTTAACACAGAAATGTATATTAAATTTATCATAACTTCAATTGAAGTTATTTAGTATTAGTATTACCTCCACTTTGAGCTCACCAATAGCATCAGAAAATGACACAATATTGCATACGCGTGGGTCATTTGTTCGAAGATAAACCTCTTGAAATACACTAAAAAAGTCAACCCCAACAAAGGTTCTCTGAAAGAGCAATATAGAATGCCACATTGAGACACATCATCAAGCAATTTATAGAGTATGTCTTGAACAGGCCACGACACTTGTTCTGGTAGCTATTATCAAGTTGAAGTGAATTTCAGTTTAATATGCCTAAATGTAAAGACATGATTCCATGTCTTAAAGAATAATATATGCTGCTTTCCATAAGGGACTTAACAAAAGACCTATATCAGTATCCATGAAGACTGTTGCTTCCTCCTGTGTTATTTAAGAGATGACCTTATGGTTTTCATAATACAATGAAATAGTCGTTCCAAGAATTAAAGAATCCATGTATTCCGAGATGAAGAAGCTGTTCATGAGGTTTGTGTTTCAAAATAATAATAACCTTAAAATTTTGAACTGCTGAAAAATATTCAAATTGTCGTCATCCTCATAATTGTAGTTTTAAATGAGACATTCAACCTTTAAACATTGAACCGCTGAAAAGTACTCATATAGTCATTATCATAATAATAATAATAATAAATAATAAAAGTTTTAAATGAGACATTCAAAAACTTCTATTTTTTAATCGGATCCAAATGACACATTCAACTGTCAAGTAATTTTGGAAAAGGATGAGTGGGCCAACAATTTGCTTACATGGCAAATCAACTTTAAGGCCTCGATGATTCAATAATAATTTGTACTCAATTAAATAACCTTCCTGAATCAATTATCCGATCTTGTGTATATTTTCAAAAACTGAAGGTAATAATGTAGGCTGTAGGCAATAATGAAAATATTAGTAAAAGCCAATAAACCATTGGAAAATATGTTTCATTAGGACGTCGAAGAAATAAAGGCAAGACAGAACCTGAATTGGCGATGCTGTTCCGGGTCTAGTGGTGAAAATTAGCTGCCAGCGACCCTCGATCAAATTTGATTTTGTCTGAAAATTTTAATTTCATGGATCAACGGTAAAATAATAAAAAATATATATATAACAAATATAGTTTGTCTTGTCTAGTACTCCCTCGGTCCAAGGTGAATGTAGTTTTTTTTTTTTTGGTAAAGAAGGTGAATGTAGTTCAAAGTTTTTAAAAACGGTTAAAAACAACCAATAAATATATCATATTTTTTATACAATTTTCTAAAAATAATCTTACTCAATAAATACATTATTCTTAGTTGTAGTAGTTGAAGAATTTATAAGGTGATATATTAAGAGAAAAAGTAATTAATATTACATTAAAAAAAATGAGAACATCAATCATAATAATTCAAATGTTAGAACTCTACTAGTTATTTTGACGAAGAGAGTAGTATGCTCAGTTCAGCTCCAACTACCGGAAAATATTCTCTAATTAATAATTGAAGCTAGTCCTAATTGTGAAGCACATGAATGTGCATGGAAAATAAGCCGAACATTCATGCGATTTTAAGAAAAAAAGAAAAAGGAAGCTTAGGAAAGCATATTGGAAAGTAAAAGAATGAGAGTGCGATGAAATTGAAGACGAACCGGATCAGGTACACCTCCTAAACGTTCGAGGACTTGAACAGCGCGCTCAATAGCCTGAAAGACAAATAAAAGAAAGAGAAATGAATGCAGCATCTGAATTCATAGAGGAACTGAAGAGTGAGAGAGAGAGAGAGAGAGAGAGACATTGAGCTGCTGAGGAGAAGAAGAGCGTCCACGTCCTTGAACGCCAAGAATGGATTCGATGAGTGAGTTCTCAGATTCAGTGAACGATATTTGTTCCACTTTAGAAGATCGAAGCACCAAGCGATCTTTCAAGGGCTTCGGAGAAGGAACGAATGACAATGAATGGAACCCTAGATTTACAACTTTCAGAGCCATTCTAGCAGAGGCTTCTCCTTTTCTGTTATGTGGCAGTGGCGCCAAGATCAAAATGAAAACGTGGCAAACTACCAAACAAGATATAGATAGAATATTGCTTTTCTGCACCACTCTCCGCGCTAACTTTCTTAGAAGGCCATTCATTCATTTCACATTATCTGTACGAATATCCTACTGTTACAAAATTCAATGGGATTAACTTATTTCATTCTTAGACGCTTATATGTGATAATCGCGTGTTTGTTCACGGCAACATATATGAAATTAAGAATCGTTCAAATGATTTATTTTTTAGAAGTCATTATTTTTTTTATCGATCAATACTTATAATTAAAAAATTTCTCTTATTTAGTGTCTACTTTTTTATTTTTTAATTTTTATTAATAAAAAAGTTATTTTATTTAGTGTACACTTTTATCTAACTATACATAATTTTCAATAACCATATAAAATATCAAGAAAATTTTATTATTCTCTTTTTTAATGGAAACATATAGTTCCTTTTTTTTCTTTTAGCGATATGTAACTACTATAAATGTAATACTTCATTTTCATATCCGCATTTATTTTAATGTTTTTATCCCTAGAATATTTGTTAGTTAGAAGATAAAATTTGAAATCAAAATAATTGTCAAACAATAATTGTTTTAAAACATTAACTAAAATCAAATATATTGTCACTAAGTGAATTTAATAAATTAATATCACTCATACTTAACAATATTAGAAACATATTAAGAATAAAGACTAAAAATGATTAAAAAATAATAAATATAAATATTAAAAATATTTATTTTAAATTATAAAGACTAAATGATAAAATAAATAAAATTTTAAAGACTAAAAAACTATTTTAACCTTTTTCTACTCTTTACTCATTTTATTTTATAAACATCGATCACAAATTGCTTTATTTTTTTAATATATAAGATTACAATGACATTATAAAACTTGATATACTACTTCAATTTCCACCACTATTTTTAAGTGATTATATTTCGTTTATTTTATGATAAACTAATAGGTCCCTTTTATTCCAAAGAAAATGAATAAAAATAACTTTACAATAAAACTAATACTTTTATCGACACCCGAATATGTTATTCATAAATATAGTAAATCATTCTTTTTATTTAAACCACCACCATAATATGATTAAAAAAAACTATTAATCATTAAAAAAAAAAAGGAAATAAAAAAACACCATAAATCGGGCCAACACTTCAAAGTTTAAACACAATCTCGGGAGACAGAATCCATCGCAACGTGATCAACAGCATGGAAATCAGGTCCACCATTCAATTTAAGTGATATTTATTATGAAAATGATGATACATGACACACCTAATTAATTGAAATTCTTCATTTCTCTCTATCTCTTCTTTCTTCTCCCAACATATCACTCGTCATATTTACCCCTTTCTCTCTTCTACCTCTTTCTGTCATTCTCTAGGTGGTAAGTATTATTTTTCTTATTACAAAATATGCCAAAACAGTAGTAGGTCAGAACGGCCTGAAATCACGAAATCAGCTCCTTCGCCATACAAGCAAACCCCTGGACACGTGACATGATAACACCAAATCACATTTAACTCGGTGAGAATGAAAATTAAGAATGCCCAAAGGCCTCAGTCAAACAATTCTTTTAGTTTCGTTGAGACACCAAATGCAATTGTGCAGAGCCTGCAGGCCAGAATAATATCTGCAGACAAGATAAGGCAGTTGAAGTAGCAGCAGCTATTATGTATTCCACGTCCAATTCGCAACTCTGCTCGATCTTTCCGAGATGTGCACTACAAACTCTTACCACCATGTATCTACAAGATTTACGAAACTGTTGGTCATATAGGCATATGTTACACCTTTGACTTGTAAAGTCTAGCAGCACATAGTAGCTGTGAAACACGAGAAACATTGGTTAAAAATTAAAATATATATGCGCCAGAATAGAGAGAGAAAAAAACACAAAAAGTGAAGAAGTGAAACAGAAATGAGAAAAATGATCACTAGTAACGGGAGCACATAAATTAAAATTCAAAGAACAGATGGCTTTCAAATGCACATCTGTGCATTGTATTTAATTAAGCATTTGAACTTCAATGAGAATAGGCGAAACAGAATTATCAGTGAAATTACCAGCAAAAACACTTTCAATTATCTATTAGAGAAATTGCATCCCTGCATCCTTTTTCTCTTTGCGAAGCCTTACAATAATACCAATCCCCTGCATCATCCGTCTAATTCCTCGGTAATATCCAACCAGAATGAATTGGCACAAAATTGTGAAACCGGATATCCCTTCGTAGTAAATCTGGCAGAAATACTGCTTTCTATCAAACTTGGAATCCAAAGCCACCAAACAACTTAGAACATCATCAAATTTCATTCACATCAGGCTCAATACGAGAATTGTCATATTGCTACATAGTTATGCTAAAGCAATCATTCACTAACGTGCATAACCGGAATTTATTACAAAACTCAAGGTAAAGGTGACTTTGAAAGTATGAATAGCTCAAGAACCTAGCATTATTAAGTAATCGATAATCGCATAACAATATGTTAGGACAAAAAGCTATAATTGGTCCATTATGAAAAACTCTACTCCTTAAAAAGGATTGATTCTATTCAGAATTGTATGATGAAGTTCATGGTAAATTCATCAAGATAAAGGAGGATATATAACCCTCCCAAGCAAAAGAAGGAGACATAGACAACCAATAAAATATACAAAATCGATTGCATGAAATTAACTAAAAGTAGCATCAGTACATAGTAATCATTAGTTCTCCTCGCAAATTCACAGGTTATTTACATGCTAATCAGAACACTTCGGCATAGAATTTAATCCCTTGTACATAAGTGAACCTGCAAACTTAAGGATCTCTCTTACTACTTTTTGAAATACCTACCCAACCAAACCCTATCCCAGAATGAAAAAGGAAGGAAACTCGGGTTCTTGCCCTTATGATCCTCATTAATGCCCATGAGATATGACAACGAAGAACAAAACCACTAGTCCTCCCCAATATTTCATTTTACAAACCCATACAAATTATGAAAAAATAGCGACAAAATAAAAGGTAAACTACAGACCTACGATCTACAAATACCAACATTTATGCATTAAAAAAGTTGTAGAATTCATTCCACTCTAGCCTTCCCTTCAAAAGCCTATGCAGACAAGCAACTTAAGCTAACATGGGACAGACAAGTCAGTCCCTGAGCTTGTACCATCTACTTGATTCTTGCTTTCATCCTTCTCATTTAAGACTAAGTCGTTTGTATTTTCATCTGTTGCTACTTGACTTTTTGATTCATCATTTCTGTCCAGCATTTCAAAATCACCACTCTCTTTGTTATCCATAACATCATTTTCTTTTTCAAAACTTTTATCTGCCAAACACTGTTGTGTCACTACATCATCCTTCTGCTCATCCTTCTCCTTCACTTCATTAAACACAAAGTCACCCCCGATTCCACTACCTCTGACCTCATCCTTCTTTACAACAGCTTCTTTCGGAACAGACGCTTCCATAAAAACATCATCACTGCCTTCAGCCTCCGATATTCTACCATTGTCCAACTTTGCACCGGTCTCAACATTTTCATTTCTCCCACTTTCCAACACCGAGTCAATCATCTCCACATTGTTCTCAATTCTCATAAGAGGAACATCCAATCCGCCCTCGCTTTCATTATCAGACCCATTCTCCACCACTTCCTCGTTGACATCTTCCACAGCCTGGCTCTGCCTCTCGAGAAACAGCATCCGCCTTCGCAGATCGCCCAATTCCCTCTCCATCAGGAAAAGGCGCTCTTTCAACGTCAAATTCTCCTCCTCCAACTGAGCTATATGTGAATCCTGATCATCGACCCTGTTCTCTAAGACATTATTATAATCAACTCCATAATTAGGGTATATCATCTCAAACCGACTCAAATCATGATCCAGCCTCCTCTCCACCTCTACATGCTCCTCCACATCACTCTCGCTGGACCCACCATCCTCTTCATCATCCTCTTCATGAACATCAATCTCGTGCCCCGGTGATCGAAGCCTGATCAAACCCTTCATCGACCCATATCCATCAACACCCCACTCCTCCTTCGCCATATCCCCTAACATCTCCCTCGATGGAGACAATATGGGCGTAGGAAGCACTGCGGGAGTCACGGGGCAAGGCGACACAAGCGATGCTATGCCACCAGACTTCTTGGCACGAATAATAAACGACGTCGTATTCCTAGGGGCATAGGGAGCAAACCTATTATTAAACTTCTTCTTAGGAAAGAACTTACGCGCTTTTAAGCGATTTTGCGATTGCAACTCGTGCAGCGTTGGGGGCTGGTAACCGACACTGCTGTTTGGAATTGGAATAGGGAGAGGCACACTGGGATTGGGTTTATCCATTCTCCTAGGGTCCTTGCGTTTGTCAGTGACCTTCTTCCCCTTCCAGTTACTCCTGTAATTCGGTTTCATAGGGTTCTGAAACTTCATGTTAGGGTCCAGAGGAGGTTGCTGAGACCAGACCTTGTATCCCCGATTCATCATCGGAGGCTGAGACTGGTTCATCATAATCTGAGATGTCTTCATCTGAGGCTGCGATTGCTGACTCATTCCCTGGTTATGTGAGAGCATCTGAGGCTGCGACTGACCTATAATCTGAGACTGCTTAATTACCTGAGGCTGGTTCATCATCTGCTGCACCTGATTCATCATCTGAGGCTGGCTCATCTGGTTCAAATTCATCATCATCTGCGATTGGTCGTTCATCGTAACGAGTGTACGAAACCCTAGTCCTAACGGTTCGGGCTAATCCTTGCAATTTCAAACGGAACGGTTAAGATCGAAACACTACCTCCGATCGCGAAAACCGGAAGCGGAAAAAAAAAAGACCGAAACCCTAAATTCCTTATTTCGCAAATTCGGAACCGGGGAGATTAGGGTTTGATCTTAAGGAATCGACCTAAGTCTGAAATCGTATTCCTCTTTACGAGATTTTCACGAATCTGTGAAACCCCTAATTAAGACTTCTTGATTTTCTTTTTCTCGAGAATTCTGGTTATTATCGGTGAAGATTTTGCTTCTGTGCGGTGCTCGTTCCAACCAAAGGAGCTTATATAGTGGGTCAGGAATAAATTGGACCGCCGGATGTTGATTCGATTAGTGGACGGTTTGGATTGCATATTCGTGATGGACACGTGTCACTCATCTCCGGAAAGGTCGATTCTTGATGATTTCCCGTTTCAGGTACACGACTACTAAGGGGAATTTGAACCTAATTTTTTTTTAACTGTATAATGTATTTTTTTTATACTAAGAATGAAAAAGACATTTGTGAGAAGAATAAATGTTTTTTAAATATGTTACTAGTTACTACTGTTTGAAAAGTAGTTATTATTTAGTATATGTATTTTTTTATTTTATTCTTAGATATATTGATAAAAAAAAATTATAATACAAAGATGGAGATATAATCATCTTTGAAAAAGTAAATATTAAAATATATTTTTTTTTTGTATTATAATAATAAGATTGATGTATTTTATATCTTTAATAATTACACATATAGGATATTAATAGTTGTAAGAGGTTATTAAAAGATGATAAAAAATTATCTTTTTTTAATATATGGAGAGAGTAATAGTCTACTAAAAAATGAAAGAAAAAAAATTACATATCATGGTATCACTTTTATATATATATTTTTTAATTATATTCTTAAATATTATTGATAAAAATATATATAATATAAAGATAGAGATATAATTGTCTTTGAAAAAGTAGACACTAAAAAATATATTTTCTTTATATTTTATATTAGGAGCAAAACACTTTGTACTTCTAATAGTTATACAAATAAGATATTAGATAGTTGTAAATGATTATTGAAAGGGGATAAGAAGTTATCTTTTTTTAATATTTTAGGAGTATAATGATCCACTAAAAAGTGAAAACAAAAAATAATTGCATATGATGGTGCCCCTTTTATAATAGGTATATATATATATATATATATATATATATATATATATATATATATATATATATATATATATATTTAATATCTAAGGGTATACTGGTTTACTAGAAAGTGGAGATAAGAAACAGTTACATAGACACACCGGGATGAGAGGATCTAGAAATTATACAAGTATGAGATTGTATAATTAAAAGTAACTTAAAATAATTAATTTGTATTACATATATTAACAATATACATATATTTTTAGGTAACATATTCCATAAGAACTCCACAATTAAGCATTTAGGGATGGGCAACATTTTAAAATGTTTCTTAGCAAGTGTGTGAGTGAGGACAAAATATGTTAAAAGAAGTATCCCATTATATACTAGTGTAAATTAGTATAGATATATATTAAAAGTGATGATAATTTATCTTTTTTAATATTTGAGGGGTATAATAATCTACTAAAAAATATAAACAAAAAATGGTTGCATATCATTGTATCCCTTTACAATAAGAATATATTGTTATAAATTTATTGAATTAATAATATTTTGTAACAAAAATAGATTAGTAGTATTTAAATCATTATAATACGATACATACTTAATTTTATTTATTACCTAAATATTGAAAATAATTTATTTAACATTTACAAAATTTTGAAATATAAAATCAATTTCAATAAATTCTAAAAACATTAAGTTAAATACTTTATAAAATATAGATTTATAATTCGTGTTTAATATATAAAAAATAATTTTAAAAAACATACTTATACGAAAATTTGTATAACCTGACAATATATTTTTTATGTTTATCTATTTTTTATCCTTATTTGATCTTGTTGTATACACTTGTTTAACAGATCAGTGATATGTAATTTTCCTATTTTAGTGTCTATTATATTAAATTAGTGTAATAACATGTGTCTTATACGAGTGCTAAGTATTGTTTTGAAAATTAGATCGATTTATTTGACCACTAGACCAAGAATTTGTTAGGTATTCGATTTAACAACTAGCAAAAATCGTAGTATTTCAAAATTGGCTTAAATGAAACAATAACTGGTCAAATTGGTAAAAAATTAGTGAATCTATCTTATTTTTTTAAAATATATTTTAAACATTTTATTTAATTTTTTTTATATAAAAAATCATATTTAATAAAATTACATATTTTAAAATAAATTATTTTTTTTTGGTACAACAAAATAAATTATTTTTAATACCTTCTATATAATTATACAATTTAATTATTTATATTATTTTGTAATTTTTATATTATATTATATTAATTTCACGCTTTTTATTACAATATAAGCTTGTTATTGTTAATAAAAAGTGTTATGTTTCTATTAAATTTAAATTTAAAGATTTTACTATATTTAGTTTTGACTTTGACGTATATATTAAACTTTTAAGAACAAATAAATAATATTTAATTATATTTTTAAAGTATATTATTATAACATTATATTTATTAATATTTTTATGTATTATTAATTTATTAATTATTATAATATTATTATTTTATTAACATCGATATGGTTACAATTGACTTATTGAAATTTTAATTAATGTCTTAATCAGTTTAATAATTAATCTAGTTTTAAAATATAAAATATATATTTAAATAATTTTACATTCACACGGGTTTTATAACATTTTAATTTTTATAAACTCGTGTTTTCAATAATATTTTTTATAAATAAATTTGATAAACAATAATTTCAAGTCTTGTTTTTTATTTAAGTAAATAAAAATTAATTAGGAATTATTTTTCTTAAAAACCTATAGAATCAATTATTAGTTGAGTGAGGAGATAGTATAAAAGAAAAATTATATCATAGAAGAAAGATAAATACAAAATGTGTATCTATCTAAATTCTCAACACTTTTACGGTAACAATAAAGTAAACACGTGTACTGAAAGGTGCAAATAAAGTGAAGCAAAGGTGCAAATAAAGTGAAGCAAAGAATGGTTTGTTTCAAATTAATTTATAACAAATTCAATTAATTTAAATACGCAACTTGTATGAATGATGTTAGAAATTTCTCTTCAGTTTTATTAGATAGTTTAGAAGAGAGAACGATTTTTTTTTGGTCAGGTTGAAGAAAAAAGCAACGAAAACAATATCGTGTGATGATAAAAAGGAAGATTTCAATCAAACACAAGAATGCTTCGCTATGCAGCGTGAATCTGGCTCTATTTCAGTATTTCTCATTCCTTATTATCATTGCTTTGCCCCTTTAGTTTCGTAGGAGATAATTATTTTCCAACAATCATAGAACCGATAAGTTAAAGTTGGTTTTGTAAAAAAAAATATTGAAGTAGGAGGAAATAAAACTCCTTATTTAGTGTGTTTGAAATATATATATATATATATATAAAACGATACCGGTGTAATTTTATATACATTTCAAAATATACTAAAATATGAACACTTTGATTACCTTCAAGTTGTTGTTCAATTTTAACAAAATTTAACATATATGATTTAAGAGATATGAACTTTCAATCTAATGGTTGGATTTTCAAAATTTACATTTAATATAAAGTTATTGAGCGGTGTAACACTTAGTAAAAATTATATCAGTGTCGTTTGAACCATCATCGTATATATATATATGTGTGTGTGTGTGCATTAAGCTGTTTTCATTGGAAAAAAATAGCTTGTTGTTTTGGACAACAATTAAAATTTATAAATACTTTTTTCTAAAAGTAAGCAACTTTTTATAAATATGAAAATTTTGAATTTTATAATTATTTTTTTATAACAATAGGCATCATAACATCAATTTGAATAAACAACTTGATCAACTATAGTTAACACCATATCAATTTTACAACAATAGACTACTTCAACTTATACATCTTGACTTATTCATATTTCAACAATAAAACAACATGTAAACAACTTAGTTTCATCAATTACACAACATATAAACAATTTAAGTCAACAACTACTCAACTCATATCCATCAAGCAACTTAGCAAGTTAACCAAATCATTAAGCATGCTCACGCCCGTCGTAGCCATCTCGCACCCGGCCTAACATCTAACCTGAGAGCTATAAGGCTCCCTCACGCCCTGTGCAATCAACTTGCGCTCGACATCCTCAAGACAGAGACTCTTAAGAGTCTCCACGCTCGATGTAGCCACCTTGCACCCGACGCCATCCAAATAGAGACCTTTAGAGGTCTCTACGCCCGGCGCACCTACCTTGCGCCCGGTGCCATATCAATAAAATACCACAACGAGCCACTATCTGATATTGTGCTCAGCTTGGCTCTCCTCATGCTCGGTGTGATTCATCCAGAGACACCCATCTCAAATCGTGCCTGGCACAACTAACCTCGTGCCTGGTGTGATTAGGAAATAGCTGCCTCTGATGAATACAAGCTCGACACTAAGAACATGCGCCTGACGCAAATTCAAATAATAACTTCCCAAAACATTGAAAATTCCATCCAAACCTGAAAACCAGGAAATTCAACCACATATAATCCATACAACATAATACATAAACTCCATACAATCAGAAATCACTCTACGATTCAACATGCACCTACCCGATGCATCAAAATCATCAAAACCTCAATTTTTCAAAAAATCCAAAAAATGAGGATTTTTTTAATTCAACCCTTGATTTTCAAATTCATGCACCAATTGAGTTCCTAAACTCACATGCAACTAAACAACATACATTTTAGCTTCCCTTACTTGAAGATTGACTCCTAACAGCCAAGAATTTGAGAAGAAGAAGAATTTCTCCCGAAGCTCTACTTGGGGACTTCAATCCTCCGAAAATAAGTTTCCTAGCCTGAATTTCATGAAAAGACACAAGAAGTTAGTGATCTAGAGAAGAAGAAAAATAAATCAGAGAAATTCGGGAGAGAAAGAAGCTCACGACCTATAGTCATTATCTTTAAAACTTTTTTCTAAGTTTTCTTTCAGAATGAGTTAATGAGGATACCTTATCAGAAAAAACCTTATATATTTTTCTCTCTAACATTCACTGAGCTCTAAACCAACATACTATGTTACAACAATAAATCATGTTTTGTCTTTTAAAAAAAGTTAAACAAACGTTTTATTTTAAATTTACTATTAAATTAGATTTTTTAAATATATAAGATTAAAAAAAATTGACTCTCAATTTAAGTAATTAAATTTAATGGACTGAACTAAACTATTAACGAATTTAAATTGTGTAAAGTTTGAGCTGAAAAGTCAGTTCATGTCGAACTTGAGTTGAATTATGAAATAAATAAAATCTTATCGAGTCAAATTAAGAAAATAATTCATTTTTTTTACAACTTTAAGATGTGAAACTTGTCTCATTAAATTAATTTATATGAAAATTATGTAATTTAATTATGTTACAATCCAAATAGATTATAAATATAATTAATATTGCATAAAAAATATATTTTACGAAAAACTAGAAAATGATTAGAAATTATAATTAAAGATAAATAATTTTTATGTAAGTGAATTTAATGAGATAAATTTTAATTTTTAAATCAATAAAGAGAATATTACAAATTGTGGTTTAAAATTAAAAATATTTACTACTTTAAAAGATTTTACTCAAATTTAAAAGATAAATGCCGAAACAAATATTTTAAAAATAAATAACCGAATGAATCTTAAAAAATAATTTAAGAAAGGAAGCTATCAGTTAAAAAAAATGAATGGTTAATTATGCGTTGTTAATCTAACTTAAGTTACATTTCATGTACGACTGGCATAATTTCACATAAACTGAAATGCTTAAAATGACAGATGCGAGAGGACATAAATAAGAATAAAAAAAGCCGTTAGAGTTTCAAATTTGAATTAGGAGGTGAATGGCACGACCGTTAATTGGGCAAAAAACTCGTGCATTTTGGTTGTACCAAAGTCCAAAAAGAAACAGACGGGACCCACTTTACGACATGCCTTGACGAATGTGGCACTACTCTAGTCTCTAAGCAACAAGCATCGTGGGCTTCTGCGTCCGTCCACAATAGTAACCTCTTCGCCCACCCCAACAACACTCCCTTCTGTCTTTGCTTTTCTTTACAAACACTCACACTCTCTCTTCATCTCCCATTTCCATATCTCCTAGGGTTGTCCCTTCTCTCTTCCACCGCAAAACTCTTCTCTCTACCTCTCATTTCTCGACGCAAACCACCGCTTCCTTCGCATTCTTACGTCTCCGTCTTCGTGCATTGATTTTGCATGCAAGGTTTCGTGTCTCTGCAGTGCGCATTACCGTCTCTGGTGAATCGAAGGGAAAGTTAGATACGTGGGAGAATGTCGTCGAGAGCGGGACCGTCGGAGCCGCCGGGACCGCCGCAGAGGCGGATCACGCGGACGCAAACCGCCGGGAACCTCGGCGAGGCGATATTTGACAGTGAGGTTGTGCCGTCGTCGCTTGTGGAGATTGCACCGATTCTTCGCGTTGCTAATGAGGTTGAGAAGACTCATCCGAGAGTTGCTTATCTCTGTAAGTTTGTTTTACTCTGCATTTTCTCAACTCTTCGCTTTCCGCTTTGCTATGTTGAAGCTTACGTGTGTGTACAGTGTACACCGAGATGATTCCTGTGGAGTCTTGGTTTTTGCAGTGTTTACTTGCAGTTGGTTCTGATTTGTTACGGTGTTTGTAATTAGAAGTGTAGTTCAACTGTTCAGTATTATTCCGTGTCGTAATGCGAGCCGCAGTATCTTTAATTTTGTATTTGTACATTTCCTTGAAGGCTTTAGGAGTGTTTGGAAGAGCATATTTGAATTTTGAACTTATCAAAATAGCTTGCAACTTCCTTAAGTACATTTTAGCTTATTTGAACTAGCTTCTTCTTACTTGAGCTCATAGTTTGATCTGTTTTTGGCTTATTTTAACAAGTTGAATTAATTGTTTGTGCTTGAATGTATTTTTATACGGGGCATGTTTATTTTGCTCTTGTAGGCCGTTTTTACGCATTTGAGAAAGCTCATAGGCTGGATCCCACTTCAAGTGGTCGTGGTGTTCGGCAATTCAAAACTGCACTTCTTCAACGTCTGGAAAGAGTAAGCCTTTATTTTTTGTTAGTGTTCATATGTGGTTTTGCTTCTTTCATTGACAATAGCAAGGAGGAAGAATAGGATTATCTTCTCCTTGCTACTGGCCTATTTATTGGGCAATGTGTCATATGGGTGTTTACAATAATATATGTTTGTAGACGAAAGAAACTTCATAAATCAATGTGTTGAGATCCAGCTTTGCGTCTTTCCTCAACATGAAGGAATTGTGAACCCAACAACTTCAGGGGATGATTGGTTTGAGAAAATATTTTGTTTTCACGTTGAATTAGAAAATGTCATGTTTTCATTTTGTTTTTTGATTTCAATTGTTTGCATAGGAAACAGGGAGAACAATAAATATAAATATTTTATAATTAATAATTAAAAGGATACAGAGTGAAATCAAATTTTTGTAATTAAAGGTGAAAATAAAAAGCAGAGCCAGAAACTAGGAAACAAAGTGTCACTTTTGCAAATATTGGGGAAAACTGAAATGAGAACAAAAAACATTTTCTAAAACCAATCAGACCATTAACGGAAACATGAATCAAGCTCTTCGTTATTATCTGAGTAGTAACTAACTTAGAGCATATGACATGTCCATAAGCATCAGCTGAAAATTAATAATTGGTTCCCTGCTTTGGATGTTGTATATTCTAACATATTCAGCTCCTGAGATTTGAGCTTCATACATTCTAGGTCTAACACTTATGCAGTTTGTCCTAGGACTGGGTTTGAATTTCAGTCTCCTGAACATCTTATTTATGGACATTTTTCCTGTTATGTACAATGAACATGAATGATAGCTCCTGACTAGATTTAGAGATGGCAATGGCCTTATTTCAAGTTAATTGTATATATACCTCTTATCAATTTGTTCCATCTTTAGGAAAATGATCCAACGTTGAAAGGAAGGGTAAAGAAAAGTGATGCTCGTGAGATGCAGAGTTTTTATCAGCATTATTACAAAAAATATATCCAAGCTTTACAAAATGCTGCTGATAAAGCTGATCGGTATGTTGTCTACATATGTGCAGCATGATATGTTTTGTGCCTATCGTGTGACTAGCAGTGAGTTTGTCTTCTTACTTTCAGTGCACAGCTTACCAAGGCATACCAGACTGCCAATGTTCTTTTTGAGGTTTTGAAGGCTGTTAACATGACACAATCTATGGAAGTTGATCGCGAGGTTATTTCTTTTCATCTCCTAAGATGTTATCTTCCTACGGGTGTCCTTTTTTTTACGTGAACCTTTGTTGATATTTAAATAAGCTGATTATAATTGAATTTTATTTATAATTTTGATTTCATCCGTCTTTACACTTATGAATGATGATTGATTTGCCAATGGCATTGTAACAGATTTTGGAGACTCAAGATAAAGTTGCTGAGAAAACAGAGATCTTAGTTCCTTACAATATTCTTCCTCTTGATCCTGATAGTGCAAATCAGGCAATAATGAGATTTCCCGAGGTATGATCTCTAGTTTCTACATGTACTCTGGTCATGTTCATATTCTGTACTTCTAGTTTTAATGAAAATACCTGTTCATCACTCCACAGATCCAAGCTGCTGTATATGCTCTTCGAAACACAAGGGGTCTTGCCTGGCCCAAGGACTACAAGAAAAAAAAAGATGAGGATGTTCTGGATTGGCTTGGGGTAATGTTTGGATTTCAGGTAAATTACAATCTGGAACTGTTAACTTCTTTATGCCTCAAAGTCTTGTAAAAAATATTAATTTAGTTAAACAGAACATGACTTCTTTGTTACTAACAAATGCAATTGGACTTACTTGCCACTTGTACAAAATACAGAAGCACAATGTAGCAAATCAGAGAGAGCATTTGATCTTACTGCTTGCAAATGTGCACATAAGACAATTTCCCAAGCCTGATCAACAGCCAAAGGTCAGGGTTTCTTTGGATTACTTTCAATTTTTTAGTTGTCATGTAGCTTCTGAAATTTTTGATGTGTTTTGGAGGTGGGTTCTATATGGTGTGGTCAATATATTTAATTATTATAAAGTTGAATGCTACATTAAACTTTCCTTGTGAGCACTTTTTTTAAAGGGGGTGGGGGATGAGTTTTAACACTTGATGTTTTCAATTTCTAGTTTTGAGATTGGCCTTATGGAAATGAATGGTGATGAGATTCTGTGCAGATTTATTTTCCTTCTTGGCTTCTGCTGTGAACAGTTCTATTTTCCAAATTGCATTTCGTTTTATAATAGCATAAGCATGTTGCTCCTGTTAGTATATCTTCATCTGCAAATTGTACTTAACAACTAATCTTTTTCAATTTCATTATGATGATCCAAAAAGATATTCATTATATTGATTTGTGTTAAACATAAATCTGCTTATGACTTGTACACATTTTTTGCTCAGTTGGACGAGCGAGCACTGACAGAAGTGATGAAGAAACTTTTTAAGAATTACAAAAAATGGTGCAAGTATTTGGGTCGGAAGAGTAGCCTTTGGTGAGAGTTTCTGTTCTCATAATATGAAAATTATACTGTTACTGCTTTTGTTAACTTGGACCCCTTTGCTTAGTCAAACTTGTTATCATGTTGTAGTTGTATAGTTTATTCTATAGTTTTAAATCATCAAATTTAGTTGTGATTTTGAATTTTGAATCTGGATGATAAACTAAGCATGTATACAAAAGTAGGCATGGCAATCTAACCCGTCCCCGTGGGTACCCTCCCGAACCCGCCCCGATTTGGATGGGGAAAACCCGTGTTTATCGGGTTCGGGTTTTCCCCGATTGATAAGATCGGGGGCGGGGGCGGGGGCGGGGATGTTAATACCCACCCCGCCCCCGCCCCCATACCCGCCCCCCGCCCCCCGCCCCCGCCCCGCTTAATAATATAATTAAAAAATTATTTTTATATATATATAAACCAAAATTATAAATATTTATATGTAAAAATTTATATTATTTTACTTTTCTTTTATTTTTTTAAATTATTCATATTTATTTAAAAGAAAAAAAGAAGAAAAAAAAATAGAAGCGGGGGCGGGGGCGGGGCGGGGAAAACCCGAACCCCGCCGGGGGCGGGAATGGGGACCCAGATATTATCCCCGGCGGGTATCGGGGGCGGGGGCGGGGGCGGGGAACGTAAAACCCGCCCCCGCCCCGCCCTGTTGCCATGCCTATACAAAAGGAGGCAAAGGGAGGGAAATGAGCCTGCTGAAAAGGGCTTAAAAGTGTATGAGAGGAGGTACAAAATGTGACACAAGAGGGAGTGAGTGGGGGAGGGGCACACGTGGAGGGAATGATGGAAGGAGAGGGAGAATAACAGAATGGAAATAGGTGGCAGAAAGGGAGTGGAGGGGTGGATGTGAGAATCAGAGGAATATATTAAGGGCATAATAGAGTGGGGATGGCATTGGAGAACCATCAAGAGTCATTGGAAAGTCATTGAGAGTAGTAGTTGTTTCTTCTCCCAGGGCAGGATGCTTTTCTTCACATTCTCTGCCATTTTTTAAGGAGCATTGCTCCAAACATAGCCACATTTTTCTTTCTTTGCAGACCTTTCTCTGTACCTGTCTTTTCTCTCTGATTTATAGAGTTCATTAATACAGATTGCTATATTTTCTTCATTCGAGTATTTTGGTCTAATTACTGGATTCTTATTTGCAGCTTTTTTGAACACTTGTTATTCAGCTTTCCTAAGTAGTATATTACTATATGCATATTTTCAGTTTCTAACGTAACATATCTCGTGGATATGGGTTTATATTGCAGGTTGCCAACCATACAGCAAGAAGTGCAGCAGCGTAAATTACTATATATGGGTCTATATCTTCTAATATGGGGTGAAGCTGCTAACCTAAGATTCATGCCAGAATGTCTTTGCTATATCTATCACCATGTGAGCTTTGTAACTTAAACAAATCTGTGATTGTTTATTTGCTATTTCTGGACTGTATTTATAAAGATGTGTAAATACAAAATGGAATTAGTTCCACCATGTTCTAGATTTTGTAGATGTTTTAGATATATTTGGGTAAGAAATTGAAAATGGAGTTGCTATTGGGTATGCAAATGCATTGCCAAATAAAAATTTGTTAACAAATTTGCAAGTGTTTATGTGGCTTCCGTTGCATGTATCTCTGCATATTTTGCCTTTTTATCTACCTTAGAATATAGTTTCAAATTGATTTTCATAACTTTTTCAATCACATAATCCCTGTTATCACCTTTTCTATCTTTTCCTTCAATCTTTTTGTACCCTTTTATTCCAATTATTTTAGTTAGAACAGTTTGAAGAATGCAGATGTCTATATCTGTAATTTTATCAAGGCTCAAGCACTTTCAATTTTTCCAATTACAAATTCCTCATTTTAGGCCAAAACAATTTTTTATCCCTTGCTAAATTGCTTTGCAAAAACTTTATATCAAGATTCAATTCTTGTAGTGAGGTATTCAGGGAACTAGTAAATTTATGTTTTTAACTTGGAAAAAAGAAAAGTTGAAAAGAGCTTGCATTTCTTGGTGCTAACAAACTAAGCAAGTTGAAAATAAGGAACAAGACGAATTCCCTATCCTGCTTTAGTCATTTGGCTCTGTTGGAGTTCAAGTGTGAAGTGAAGTCCCACATTAGTTAGAGTTGGGCATGTTGAGTAATATATAAGTGAGAAAGACCCACCTACCTAATGCCTTAAGGTTTTAGGTTATGTTGTGGTGTCAAGCTCACTTGTATGACTTACTTACTACCCATTGTGTGGAATGCTCCCTAGTGTTCTAAACTCCCCAACATTGGTATATAAAATTAATGAAAATAAATTCAGTCTTAAAACATACATAGTTTGTCATAGTTGTGTTGTCATTTTATTTCCTAGTGACTCAAACAAGGTAGGTACTCTTTAAAGACCAACTCTTCCAAAAGCATATGCTGTTAGGTGCAAGTCGAATAATAGTTTTATATTTCTAACATGCAAGAAGAACCTTTTACATGTGTTTACCCCTATGGTTTTGGCATTTTTCCACATAGTATTAAATGGATTTTTTCAATGGGAACCTAAGTTTTTTCTTTATATTGATGTGTTTTGGGATCTTTTTGTGGTGCTTCTTGTAGATGGCTTTTGAATTGTACGGTATGCTTGCTGGTAATGTTAGTCCAATGACAGGAGAGAATGTCAAGCCAGCCTATGGAGGTGAAGAGGAGGCTTTCTTAAGGAAAGTTGTAACTCCTATATATGATGTGATTGCAAAGGTGCTTTCTGCCAATGATTATTTTCTGCTTTTCATTCTTTTTATGTTTGTCTGTATACACAACACATCTTAAGTTATTCATATTATTATGTGTATGTCTACTAAAAATTGATGATTGCTCTCCTCAATAGGAAGCTGCACGGAGCAAAAAGGGGAGGTCAAAGCATTCACAATGGAGGAACTATGATGATTTAAATGAATATTTCTGGTATATTTAATTGATTCTTCCTTTTTGTTGTCTTTTTAAGGTTTATTATTTATACCTGTCTGGGTATTGATTTTCAATGACAATTGTAGGTCAGCTGATTGTTTTCGGCTTGGTTGGCCAATGCGTGCTGATGCTGATTTCTTTTGCCTGCCAGTTGAGCAGCTAAATTTTGACAAATCTAATGTAAGCATTGATTCTGCCCTGCCTAGCCTGCCGGGCCAAATGGCGGGGCGGGCTGACTTGCCAACCTGCTTTTTAAAATTTTTTTGGTTTATTTATTATTTTCAACTTAAATTTAATTAAGTCACTTCAGATTTATATTGTTTATAATCTATGATTTATTTATTGTACACAAAATTTTATTGTGCATTTGATTTATTTTATTATATGTAATTCGAGATTTTTTTTATTATTTAGGTATACTAATTTATGTAGGTCCTTTAGATATTGAGAAAAAAATATGTTGAAAAAGTGATCAAAATAAATATACAAACTTCTTTTTTTTTGGTGGGCCGGCGGATTGGCCTACCATCCCGCCCTTAGGCAGGATGGGGCAGGATATGCAGCCCATTTTTTCTGATAGGCCAGCTGGCCCGACCTGTTTTTGGTGGGCCAATGGTGGGCCGAGCCTAAACGGGCCGGGCTGACATGTTTTGCCATCCCTTTACTATAAACATTTATTTTCTCTCAATATGGGTTTATGGGATCCATAAATTTTTGAAGATGTTGGATCATTTGCAGATAGTTTTTCTTTATGTATGTTAATCAGTTAATGAGATTTTCACTTTGAGCACCCCTTATAATTTAGTTTTACTTTTACTACATGGGTGCAATATAATTTATGCAGATTAGAGTTGGGCATATCTTAAATTTATTGCAACTTGCAATTGAATGGAGGTGCCATATTATTTTTATGGTGCTTTTGGTTAAGTAAGAGACTCAAGACTTTATTGGAATCTGCTTTGGGGTGAAAACCAAATTGTGATAGTTAGCATGTGTTTGGTAACACATCTGTTGCCACTGGACATGGATTTGTGGATGCAACCATTAGTTGTTTTTCTGTCAAAATTAATGTGATTCTTCCCTGGATTTGGAACCAAGCATGCATTTGATGTCTTTTAAGTTTTTAAAGAAACTATCATTTTGTTTTCAAATAATTCATATTTTCTCAGTTCTGATAATGGGAAGAAAATGTTCTGTGTCTGATTATAGTACTGATTTAAAATGTTAAATAGGAGCTTTTTAAATTCTCATTATCTTGTTATTTGAATAGCTACTGCTTAAAGCCTGAAACTACCTGCCACTGGATTTTAAGCCTTGCAATAAACTTGAATTTACAGGATAACAAGCCATCTAACAGGGACAAATGGGTTGGAAAAGTCAACTTTGTTGAGATAAGGTCATTTTGGCATATTTTCAGAAGTTTTGATCGCATGTGGGGTTTTTTCATCCTGTGCTTGCAGGTAATAATTTTTGTGTTGTGTTTTCCTTCATCATCCATGTGAGTGATTTTCCCCCTCAATATCTTGCAAGATATAAGATCCATTTCTGAAAGAGCTAATTTGTCTTAGGCTATGATCATTGTTGCTTGGAATGGATCTGGGGATCCAAGTGTAATCTTTAGAGGTGATGTTTTCAAGAAGGTGCTTAGCGTGTTTATAACAGCAGCTATATTGAAGTTTGGACAAGGTAGGTAATGACTAATTTTACCAGCACATATATTGCTGCCAGATACTACTCAATGCCAGTTTTATCTTTCTGCCACTCTGGCTTCTATTATGCAGCCATTTGTCCTTTTCTATTATATGCATGTCTTGTATGTTTAACATCAAAGGGAATTTTATTTTAGTGACTTGTTTTAATTTTTTTTTTTTACTTTACTATTTAATAGACCATTTTAAAAAGTTTTTAAGTGCTACTGTAGCATTGAAGCTCTGTAGTTTAATGACTTTAGTCTGCTCTTGTTTTGTTATCTTTGCCCTCCTTTCAATTTGTACATTTTGATATTTTTTGCTTCTCTCCAAACGCAGCAATTTCGCTTCTCATTTTGTCTCTCTTCTTAAGTGTACTGTATTGGCAGTATTGAGATATATAGAGACCTATTTGGGGGTGCGAATAAAATACTGATATTTTTTTGTTTGTCAAGACTGTTTAATTGAATAAAATACTAGTTGTATTGTTATATTGTTTACACTAATTAATAATTATATTTTATAGTAATTATTTTATATATATATATATATATATATATAGAGAGAGAGAGAGAGAGAGAGAGAGAGAGAGAGATTTGGGGTTCTAATCTGCTTTATTATGGTGTTGAAATATTTAATTATTATGTTATTTATAAGAAGTTTAATATTTTTTTTATATTAAGTAAACTCTAAGGAGTCAAGTTTAAGTATTGTTATATTGTTTACACTAAATAATAATTAAATTTTATACTAATTATATTATACACCAAATATAATATATGTAGATTTGTGGTTCTCATTTACTTTATGACAGTGTTGAAATATTTAACTGTTATGTTATTTATAAGAAGTTTAATATAGTTTTTATATCATGTAAATTTTAAGGAGTCGAGTTTAAGCAGCCTCCACGAGTTTTCCCAAACAACTTGCTCAGTGAACAAGTGAACAGAGGGCCAGATAAGCAGAATAAAAAAATGGCAGTAGAATTAACAGTGGAGAAAATAGGGTGGGAATGTCCTTAAAGACTATCCTATAACTACAAGTCGCATATTTCTGTTTAAAAAGGAAATGTTCATTAATAGAAAGGGAAAAGGGTTTGTATCTAGATTCTTTTTAAAACTGGAGGATACGATAAGCCAAAGCTATATTCTTTCAACTAAAGCTTTTATCTTGATTTGTATTTTTAAGCTAATGGTTATGAGTAATTCTTGGATGTGCATAGTGACTAATGGTACAACCAATCAAAAGCTCAAGATACGTTAATCATACAGTAAAAAAGATGATAAAATCAGTGCTGAAATTGTTAGATTCCATCTTAAAACCAATTGACATTAAGTGAGGTTGTCCAACAAATATATAAGCTTTACCCAGAGAATTGAGGTAAGCGATGTGGGACTTCCCAATAGAAATTAACTTATTGTTATTTTGAGCTTTTGATTAGTTGTTGCTACAAGCAGGTACTGTGTTCATGCAATGATTTCCATTGCCCAATGGTTAGTTGAAAGGCATTTCTTTGATTTCCTATGTGGGTGGAAATGGCTTTTCTGTTGAGCAAATGTAAATTGTTGGTTAGTATTAACTGTCTTGGGTTTCGTTTGGATTTAGAGGATTTGTCCAATGCATTTGTACTTTTCTGGTAAGTCAATATGATTATCTTGTTAGTGAGGTTTACTGTGTTATGCTCTGTCTTAAAGTGAGAGAACACAATAAAATATAATTCTGAACAGCAATAACACACTATAGCAATGTAATTGCTGTTCAAGAGACAAAAGTCTCATACAGAGAATATTTTTGTCCACAAACTGCAAATAACAATACACTTATATTTTCCCACTATGTCGTACTGCACACACAAAAAAAATATAACTTCTAGCTTTCTACTCAAAACTGCCAACATGACAAGTATTATCTTCATCTTTGAAATCCTTTTTTGTAGACAATAACTGTCATCACTGTTCCTAACAGAAAGCGCCCTTTTTTTTTTTTCTTTTTCTGGAAACAATCTTGGCATCATGAAAGTGCAAGTTGCTTATGGTTTTCTTTTTATGTTATGGGCAGCTATTCTGGATGTGATCCTCAGTTGGAAAGCACAATGGAGTATGTCAATGCATGTTAAGTTGAGATACATTCTAAAAGTTGTTTGTGCTGCAACATGGGTGATTGTTCTATCAGTTAGTTATGCTTTTACTTGGGAAAATCCTCCCGGGTTTGCTCAAACGATCCAAAGTTGGTTTGGAAACAATTCAAGTTCGCCTTCATTCTTTATCATGGCTGTTGTTGTATATCTGTCACCAAATATGCTAGCTGCTGTGTTGTTTCTGTTCCCACTCATTCGGCGTTTTCTTGAGAGGTCGAACTATAGGATTGTGATGCTAATGATGTGGTGGTCACAGGTAGGTGATATGGCAACACTGTTTTCTATGTATATCATTCAGTTTGTAGACCAAACAGCAGTTGTTTTATGCCACTGCAATTGGGATATACTGAATTTAACTTGGTGGTTTTGATGCTCAATAATTGGCAGCCTCGACTATATGTTGGTAGGGGGATGCATGAGAGCACACTTTCCCTTTTCAAGTAAGAACTTCGAGTTTTGGAAGTTCCTCTTTATTGTGAAAGGTGTAACTTCCTTAGGAATCTGATCTTAATGTATCATTGTTTATAATTTTAGGTACACAATGTTTTGGGTCCTCCTTATAATTACAAAGCTAGCTTTCAGTTACTATATAGAGGTGATTTCTTGACATTCATGACTTTTGGATAACTAATCTTTGCTGGTTTTTCTTATTCACTTCCTAAACTTCTCTTGATTGTGGGAGATGAATATGTGTAACTTTCTTTTTTGGTCTCAATCCTCCATGTGTCTCACTTGTTGTATTTCTAGTAACCTACCTTGGTAAATTTAACTGAAGTTTCAATGATATCTTTTATAATAATCAATGAATTTCACTTTTCCTAATTGCGTGTCTGTTGCTATGGTTAAACCCTCAATTTAGGTTTTAAATCTTGGTTGTGATCACATTGTGATTGTTACAGACAGATGTGGCCTGATGTGGTTATTGTGATGCAGTCTGATTCACTTTTGACAGCCATTGCTGCCAAAATCCACATTTTTAATTGTTGCATCTTTATCTTGCATTATATATTACTATAAAATAAAACCTCTGGTAGGACCTATGCAAGCTTTACTCCAAAAAGTCATCTCTGTTTCTTTCAGAATCTATTTATTTTACTTCTTTTAATAATCTGTAAGTTTCATTCTTACTATAGATAAAACCTCTGGTGGGACCTACGAAAGCTATAATGAGTGTAAAAATCTCGACTTTTCAATGGCATGAATTCTTCCCCCGTGGTAGTAAGCTTGAACACTTTGGTTTTTTGTATTATTTCATTTTTACACAAATGAATTTATGTTTTGTGCTTTGCAGCTCGAAAAAATCTTGGTGTTGTAGTTGCACTTTGGGCTCCAATTATTCTGGTATGTGTTTACAGTGTACCTGATTTGTTTACTCTTTCAAATTTCAACATGTGCAACGAAATGATGGAACTTTTTTTTTTCCTACCTTTTCAGGTTTATTTCATGGATACCCAGATTTGGTATGCCATATTCTCTACTTTATTTGGTGGTATTTATGGGGCATTCCGTCGCCTTGGAGAGGTCAGTACTTAGTAGACTGCCCACTCCTAGATCTCTTTCTTAGTGGTTTGTTTTGAATCCTGTTGCTTATTTATTGTTCTGGTTCATGCTGGTTATTTATTGTTTGTATGCTTATTCTTATTGCTACAATCCTACCCTCCAGTGCCCTCTTTTCCCTAAATGTTGTCTTCAAGCTACAATTATATCTGTCCACAAATGTCTGATAATCATAACTGTTTTGTTGGTGTGTGATCATTGAACATTCTTGAGTCTGTGTGGGTGAACATGTACCATATTTTCTTGATTATTTTTCTTTCAAGTTACATCTGTGGCTATTCTGATTTATATAATTCTTCTAGCTTCTTTGTTGCAATCATATTCTGACATTTTCACGTATTCTTTGGATATCACTTTCCTTGGTTACAAAATGATGCTTAGATCTATATTGTCATGCGTGTTAATGTTTCCAAATATATGTATGTTGGGGAAATGGTAAAGCTTTCTTATCATAATTTGCTTCTATTTCTACCAATGTTTTCCAGTGGCTAGTTTCATTTATGCTGCATCATCATCTGTAGTGATTGCTTGTTGTTTGTTTCTGTTTTGTTCTTCTTAACTTTGTACATGCAGATGATGCTTATAATTATTATATTACATTCTAGACTTGGGATATTTTTAATTTTTTTTTTTGAAGAGTAAAATAAGAAACTAAGCCACTTTCAAAGTTTAGGGATGTTAGTTAACTTTATGAATTAGTTATTTATCTAAGAATTTGTATGTTCCTGAAATTGTTCCCTCATTCCCTGTTCAACTTATATCCAGTTTTCTTTTTCTAACCTTGGAATTGCTTTATTGTTTACTGATGTTAGATAAGGACACTAGGAATGCTTAGATCTAGATTTGATTCATTGCCCGGTGCCTTCAATGCCTGTTTAGTCCCAGAGGAAAAGAGTGAGCCAAGAAAAAAAGGATTAAAAGCCACTTTATCTCGCAAATTTGATCAGGTTAACTATTTCACTTTCTTAAGCATGTTATTGAGTATTAGAACATCTTTTCTTCAAATTTTCTTTGGCTTATTGATGCAGATCTCAAATAACAAAGGTAAAGAAGCTGCAAGATTTGCTCAACTATGGAATCAAATAATCACTAGTTTTAGGGAGGAAGATCTTATCAGTAATAGGTAATCTAGAGGATACATTTGTATCTTCATTTCTTCATTCGATCACTAGTAGAGTACTATGTTTCTTTACAGTACTCAGCTGAGGTGATTATACTTGTACCATTCAGGGAAATGAATCTTTTGCTTGTACCTTACTGGGCTGATCGTGAGTTGGACCTTATACAGTGGCCCCCATTTCTACTTGCTAGCAAGGTTTTTTATTGATATTGTTTTTAAAAAATTGTTTAAAACTCTTCCACCTTCATGTCCATTTAACATTTCTGTATCTGTTTCATAGATTCCAATTGCACTGGACATGGCTAAGGACAGCAATGGAAAGGATCGAGAGTTGAGAAAAAGAATTAACAGTGACCACTATATGTCTTCTGCTATTCAGGAGTGCTATGCTTCATTTAAGAGCATTGTTAAGCACTTGGTTCAAGGGGACCGTGAAAAACAGTAAGTCCCTCAAAGAAGTATGATGCAGTTGTTTTTGTTCTGAGTGATATTCCCTGTAGTATTCTTATGCTGATCCAAATAATAACATATCATGGTTTTCCAATATTCCGCAATTATTTTCAAATTTTTTTGAAACTTTTCGTTTCAGAGTTATAGAATACATTTTCTCCGAGGTAGACAAACATATTGAAGCTGGTGACCTTATAAGTGAATTCAGACTGAGTGCACTTCCTAGCCTCTACGGGCAATTTGTTAAGCTAATAAATTATCTGGTAATGTTTGAACACCCTTATGAAATTGGCATTTTAGTTTGTTCTATTTAGCTATTCAAAATCTTACCCAGCTTTTTATTTATTGCAGTTAGACAATAAACATGAAGACAGGGATCAAATAGTGATTCTATTCCAGGATATGCTGGAGGTTGTGACTAGAGATATAATGATGGAGGATCATATATTCAGGTAATGATCATGCATTCCAATGTCTCTACATTTTTAAAGAACATCTTCGCAGTGTGAATATGATTGTATCATTTTTCTTTGATAGCTTGGTAGATTCAATCCATGGTGGATCTGGACATGAGGGAATGCTTCTTCTTGAGCAACAACACCAGTTATTTGCATCTGAAGGGGCTATCAGGTTTCCAATTGAACCAGTTACTGAAGCTTGGACAGAGAAGGTTTGCTTATCAATAAAGTATTCTGCTGAGAATTTGATCAGCAAAGTACATCTGATGATCTTCTTACATTTGCTATATTTGTAGATAAAACGGCTTTACTTGCTGCTTACAACAAAAGAATCAGCAATGGATGTACCATCTAACTTAGAAGCCAAAAGGCGCATTTCATTTTTCTCTAATTCACTGTTTATGGATATGCCTACAGCACCGAAAGTTCGCAATATGCTTTCATTCTCGTATGCTTTCTTATACTCCTACCTTTTGCCATGCTTTTCCTTTGAAACTTGTGAACCAGTTAAGCCTAGCACTTAGCAGGGATTCCTCTTCCAAAATGGAATTTACATTATTTGAATCAGCACCTTTCAATGCAATATTGCAATTATATTGCCTGAAGATTCAAATTATATTGCTTGCTTTATCACAGTATATGAGTACTTAACCCATATGTTTGTAAGTCAAGCATTTAAAATATTTTAAATCTATAAAGCCCTACATGACAAGTTTTAGCTGGTAAATTCTATGGACTGTTATAATATATAGTGGTTGGCGTGACCAATTTGATTGTTTGGTCTAGGAAGCTTTCAACAATAAAAATTATTTGAAGTGGGCCAAAGGAAGAAACAAAGACTCTACCATTGATGAAGTACTATCTGATTGAAAGCTGTAGTATTTTTTTTTTTCTTTTCTCAGAACTTCAGCTGAGAATTTTGCCCCATGAAATATAAATTTAATGGGTATGAATTGAGACTTACCACTGGTTGAACTGAATTGAACACAAATAATTATCTTTTATTTGAATAATCTAGTCTGTTGACCAGATTTGAACAACAGTACATGAATTACACAAGGCTTCTCCCTAATAAAGAGTTTCCTCGTTCAAAACACCACAAAAAAACAAATTGGAACCTTAACTGCCTCCTACAGGTATGTCATAACTGTCTAATAACACAAATATAATTGGTTAATACAAATATTCATTTTTTCAATGACATAAACATTCAATGACCTCAGGCCTTCTCCCTCCCTCAGCAGGCCCAACAGAACTTGGCCTATCACCTCTCGTTCTCCTGAAAAAAAAAATCTTATCAGTTTAGGGTCATTAGGCACGTTTAGTTGTAGACCCATTTTTATTTGCCAAATGCTACCCAGTGCCTGAAAGGCATTGGTTAAGGAAATACATATAGAAAACTTTTATTTAAAAGGAAAATGTTTATTGTATTGAAAAATGAAAATACAAAATTCATTCAATGCTTGCTATTTTGGATAATTTTGTTAGAATAGTGGATTAAGCCTAACTCAACCCTACAAAACCGGCTTGTAAGGTGAGGGTTGTTTTCCACTTATATACTATTCAATTGCCTAATCTCTAGTTGATGTGGGACTTGAGTTTTTCCCAATACACCCCCTCACGTCCAGTACTATTGGGCTTGGTACGTGGATAAATGGTGGGTGGCCTTTTTTAATGATCTAGGATTGGCGGGACTTGGGTTTTTCCCAATACACCCCCTCATGCCTATGAGGCATGCATCAATGGTGGGTGGCCCATTTTTAAAGTGGATCTAAATGGTTCTGATACCATGTTAGAATAGTGGATTAAGCCTAACTCAACCCTACAAAACCGGCTTGTAAGGTGAGGGTTGTTTTCCACTTATATACTATTCAATTGCCTAATCTCTAGTTGATGTGGGACCTGGGTTTTTTCCAATAAATTTAAAGCATTTGTTAGGATGTATTTGATTTGATGCTCCTCTACCGTGCCCTAGGGACACTCATTGGCAGAACCAATTTTATATTTTGCATTGTGGACTTTGCAGGGTTTTAACACCATACTACACAGAAGAGGTTCTCTTTTCCTTGCGCGAGTTGGAATCACCCAATGAAGACGGTGTTTCAATACTCTTCTACTTGCAGAAGATCTTTCCAGGTTCACCCTTACCCATAAATCATTGTGTTGCATAAATGTGAAAGTTAAAGGGTTGAGTATGATTCATTTCTTGGTACTTTTTTTGTTTTGATGCATAGATGAATGGAATAACTTTCTTCAGCGAGTGAATTGTTCCAGTGAGGAGGAACTTAAAGGGAATGAATCTGACGAGTTAGAAGAAGAACTTCGTCGCTGGGCATCATACCGAGGCCAAACTTTGACCAGAACTGGTCCGCCTCTCTGTCTCTCTCTGACACGCACAGACACGAACATATTATATGCAAACTTGAGTGCTCAAGTTTCTGTACAATTATGTCCTTTCCTCAGAATGTCAATTGCATATTGTTTATCGTTGCATTTAATTGAAGCATTCTCACTGATGCAGTTAGAGGTATGATGTACTACAGAAAAGCTTTGGAGCTCCAGGCTTTTCTTGATATGGCCAAAGATGAAGGTGAACATTCCTTCTTTGAGAATGACTAAATGATCTTTATTAGTTGCTTATAATTTGGTTGTGAATTTATTAGCTGATGAAATTTATGTCTTGAAACTTATTTTTGTATTTGGTTTTTCTGAATGAAATGTTATGAATGTGCAGATTTGATGGAAGGCTATAAAGCTATAGAAAATTCAGATGATAACTCAAAGGGGGAAAGGTCACTGTGGACACAATGTCAAGCTGTAGCTGATATGAAATTCTCGTATGTGGTGTCATGCCAACAATATGGGATTGACAAGCGATCTGGTGCTGCTCGTGCACAGGACATATTGAGGCTCATGACAAGGTAGATGTCCAAGGTTAAGAGTATTGTCCTATATTGATGTTTGTTTTACCTATCAATTGGTTCCTATGTTTTCATTTGGCAGATATCCTTCACTTCGAGTGGCCTTTATTGATGAGGTAGAGGAACCTAGCAAAGAGAGACCCAAAAAGATCAACAAGGTTTATTACTCTTGCTTGGTGAAGGCTATGCCAAAATCCAGTAGTCCTTCAGAGACAGAGCCTGTCCAATATTTAGACCAGGTATGTGAATCTTGAATCTTGGATCTTGATCAAGTAAGGCTGTAAATTCTTTCATCATTTTTCCTATTTGTTAGCAACCAAGAATTATGAAAGAGAAAGAAAAGAATGATTTGATTGAATATGTTGAAAAGAACACAAAATAGTAGAGAAATGTCAACTCCAAGGGTTTTCCCTTCACAAAGGATTTATCCTTTCACAAAGAGCTAAAGCTCAATTTACAGATGAACAAACATATCCCCATCCCCTCTCCCTCAGTCCTATTTATAACAAACTAATATTGTAATCAACTCCCCCTTCCCAAAGTCCTAACACTATCATAGTACCACCACCAAGAGTCGATGTCCTAATGGTTGCACATTAGACACTTCACTCAGACTTTCTAGTCAGCCCCTTTGCAGGTGTCTCTTTTGAGACACCGACAACCAGCTCTTATCCCAATTGATAAGCACCTAAGCACATTGGGGATCCTCCCTTAAAGGCTAGCTGTCAAGGGAGGAGAATCAAGCCACTGAAGCACTCCACCAAGCTTACTTGATGTGGGATTTAGGCACCCTAGAATACTCAATTTCCTATTAGAATTTCGCTGCCTATCTGTGATGGCAACTCCCTTGAAGCATCCACATGGAGAACAACCAAACAACAGATTTGACTGCATAATTGCATACTACTCATTATGTTTTAATGTGTGTTTTATCATAGATAGATGTTTACATTTTGGGGGGGGGGGGCACAAGTTTGTTTATTTTTTAGAAGAGTATATAATTTATTGGCTACTCAGTTTAGTTTATGTCTATGTTTGAACAATTCTGTTTTAACATTTAATCATGATTGTGAACAATAATAATTTTCCTGTGATTGTGTAGAGAATAATAAAAATTCTGTGATGGTTTTAAATTCAGAACAACATATGCACAAATGATTTAAATCTAACTTTTACAAAGAAACAATGGTTTTTCATTCTATAATTTCAAGCTAGTAAGTAAATAGTTATATTATTTCATAGGTGATAGGACCAAATGCAATTCATGATTTGAATTGATACTGAGCCAGCATTCTCTTTCCCTCTGTACTGTATTATTTCCTTGATCATTCTTCTATCATCGTCTTGGTTCATGCTCTCATGTGATTGTCCTATTCAGGTCATATATAAAATAAAGCTTCCTGGGCCAGCTATCTTAGGTGAGGGTAAACCTGAAAATCAGAACCATGCCATAATTTTCACACGTGGAGAAGGTTTGCAAACAATAGATATGAACCAGGTATGATACCTGTGAGAGAAGATCTCAAAATTGTTATATCTGATATTCCAGGTGATTAAATTGTTTTTTTTTTAATAGGATAATTACATGGAAGAAGCTTTAAAAATGAGAAATTTGTTGCAAGAATTCCTTAAGAAGCACGATGGGGTGAGATTCCCAAGTATTCTTGGACTTAGGGAGCATATATTTACTGGAAGGTAAAAGCATTTTTTTTTCTTATATTTATTATTGTTTTTGTACTTCTAGGGAAAAAAAATATTTTGTATCTGTTTTGTTCCTAATTTGTGTCCCTGACTATTGTTTTGTTCTGAGATTTCAGTGTTTCTTCTCTTGCATGGTTCATGTCAAATCAGGAGACCAGTTTTGTGACAATTGGTCAGAGATTGTTGGCTAATCCACTGAAGTGAGTTTTCATTCTTTATTTTATTTATTTATTATTATTATTATTTTTTTGTATGTGTTGGTTATCATGAATTTGAAAGTGTAGGGGAAATAAGGGGTCTGTTTAAGGGAAAGAGAGAAAAAAAAATATATATATATATATACCGGCTGGTCCTGGTGGGATTTGAGTGCAGGACCTTGCAGAACCTCATGTCAAATAACGTGGGTTGCCACTTAACAATGGCCAACTTTTATAAGCTTTAGCAGTTTAGTACAAAGTAGTGAAAGTACTACTCTTTTGTTGAACCCTAAACCCTCAAATTGGACCATATATATTAACCGAGCCTAGCTTTTTTCAAGTATGATTTACTGTTACGGCAAAGAGCTTTTGTAAAGAGGTTTGCTTTTCTACTGTTCTCCAATCTCAGTACATAATTATAAAATAAGTCCATGCTGAAGTATGCACAGACAACGTAACAATCAAGTACATAAAATGAAGATAGATGTAGCAATAACTGATCAATGTGTTTAAATAAACTTTAGTAATAAAGTTGCCATATAAATGTCTGGAAGTCAATATATTTATGGTTAGATTTTGTTGAAATTGTAGAGTTATGAGGAAATATGGAAACCGAGGAAATAGGGAAACTAATCCAAGAGAAAATCTCTAAGATATAATCAAAATACTATTGGATGCTTGTCGTATATCCCAAATAGATGTATAATTTTATATCTCCATTTCTTGGGCTTCATCAAACTTTTTTTTCCTTCTATTTGAGTATTCTTTGTGTTTATGGAAATGTAAAGTCTACTTTAATTTTATATACTTGTGTAGGGTTCGCTTCCACTATGGGCATCCTGATGTCTTTGATAGGCTTTTTCACCTCACAAGAGGGGGCGTTAGCAAAGCCTCTAAGGTTATCAATTTGAGTGAAGATATCTTTGCTGGTGAAGTGATGTCCAATTCTCCCCTTTATTTGCTTTATGCTTGATTCACATCTTCATTTGATTTTACTGTGTTATTTGCAGGTTTCAACTCTACTCTACGTGAAGGAAATGTTACTCATCATGAGTACATACAAGTTGGGAAAGGAAGAGATGTGGGTCTCAACCAGATTTCCATGTTTGAAGCGAAGATAGCTAATGGCAATGGAGAGCAAACATTGAGTCGAGATGTATACCGACTTGGGCACCGCTTTGACTTCTTCAGAATGTTGTCTTGTTATTTCACCACAATTGGATTTTACTTCAGTACTCTTGTATGTTACCTCCTGAGTTAATCCTTATTTTGTTCTCATTTGACAGGCTTCTAAACCTTTTTCTTTTCCTGTTTAAACTTTGGGCAGATAACTGTTCTCACTGTGTATGTATTTCTCTATGGTCGCCTTTATCTCGTTCTTAGTGGGCTTGAAGAAGGTTTGAGTACACAAAAAGCCATTCGAGACAATAAGCCTCTTCAAGTGGCGCTCGCCTCTCAGTCCATTGTTCAAATTGGTTTTTTGATGGCCTTGCCCATGTTGATGGAAATTGGCTTGGAA
This sequence comes from Cajanus cajan, assembly GCF_000230855.2. Lineage (NCBI taxonomy): Eukaryota > Viridiplantae > Streptophyta > Magnoliopsida > Fabales > Fabaceae > Cajanus > Cajanus cajan. The sequence continues at coordinate 60,662,522 of NC_138523.1, forward strand.
AGGGGCTTTCGAACTGCACTTAGTGAGTTCATATTAATGCAGTTGCAGCTAGCTCCAGTTTTCTTCACATTTTCGCTTGGAACAAAGACTCATTATTATGGAAGGACATTGCTTCATGGAGGTGCAAAATATAGACCAACTGGTCGAGGGTTTGTGGTTTTCCATGCTAAATTTGCTGACAACTATAGACTTTACTCCCGTAGCCATTTTGTAAAGGGTATTGAGCTAATGGTTTTGCTTATCGTATACCAAATTTTTGGTCACACTTATAGAAGTGGGCTTGCATATTTCATGATTACCATATCAATGTGGTTTATGGTTGGCACCTGGCTTTATGCTCCCTTCTTGTTCAATCCTTCTGGGTTTGAGTGGCAAAAGATTGTTGATGATTGGACTGATTGGAATAAATGGATTAGCATCCGAGGCGGTATAGGTGTACCATCTGAAAAAAGTTGGGAATCCTGGTGGGAGGAGGAACAAGAGCATCTCCAATATTCAGGAATGCGGGGAATCATTGCGGAGATATTGTTGTCATTACGTTTTTTTATCTATCAGTTTGGTCTTGTTTATCACTTGACCTTTACAAAAAAGACAAAAAGTTTTCTGGTAAGTCTTTATACCTGTGTTGTTCCCACCTACTTATCTCACTTTAATAATTTGGCATAATGAATGAGTTTTCTTCTCTTGGCTACAGGTCTATGGGATATCGTGGTTGGTGATCTTTCTAATATTATTTGTGATGAAGGTTAGTAACAAGCCACTTTGTGGGTAGGGCATGTTAAAATTGTCCATATAATGTATGGCTTCTCAATATGAATATTATGGACTATTATTAGTCTTTGCTCATTGGTGGGCAGTGTGGTTGGGTTATCCGATGTATAATTTAGTAATGAAACAAAAGACTTGTTCTCTTACTAAATATGTAAACCATGTTCTTGGGGTAAAATTCTTTTTTTGTTCTGATTTTGTTTTTTCTGTTGTTTCAGACGGTATCTGTTGGGAGGCGGAAATTCAGTGCAGAATTTCAACTTGTCTTCCGGCTAATCAAGGGGTTGATATTCTTAACTTTTGTCTCAATTCTAGTTACCTTGATTGCCCTTCCTCATATGACAATCCAGGACATTGTTGTTTGCATTCTTGCCTTCATGCCAACTGGTTGGGGAATGCTACAGGTGAATGCTCTTTCTCAATTCTCCATACTGACATGCTACATCCCCATCTATGAAACGATGTGTGATGATTATGAGCCCAAGAGAGACTGAGCTCATTAACTTGTGAAAGTGTAAAGATTGGACTTATGGACTCATTGACAAAATCAATTTAATCATTTAGTGAAGTGAAGCCATGTGTGCAATGCATCCTAGTATAATATCGTTTTGAATTCCCTTTTTTTTTTCTTGTATTAAACTTTGGGGCAGTTTGTTTCTTAACAGATTTCTCATTCCTCCCTGCGAATCTGCAATTCTCGCTCCGCGTCACCCACGTCCCATACATGCCTTCCGCGTCACTCTCGTCCCATACGTGCATGCTGCACTTCTTTTTTTTTGTTTTGCATTCGGTTACCATTTAATCATTTTCTCTCTCTTACTTTTCATTCTCTGTATATATATCTCGTTTATAATCTTAATGTAGGCAGGCTGCTATTGATTTATTCATCTCTTTTTACACTCCTTTTCTCTCATGCTAAAGTTTAATATGGTATCAGAGCTCTTCCATTGAAGAGCTCTGCTGCGCGTTTCTCCTTTCTCAAGCTACCATGGAGGAGGACTCTCATTCAATGTCTTTTCATAATTTCCTTTATCTTCATCCTAGCGAGAACCCAGCCACAGCACTTGTCTCACCTGTTCTTGATTCAACAAATTACCACTCATGGAGCAGATCCATACTTACTGCCCTCAGTGCCAAAAACAAAATAGAGTTTGTAGATGGAAGTGCTCCACAACCACCAAAATCAGACGTTACTTATCCAGCTTGGAAACGATGCAACAATATGGTTGTCTCATGGCTTGTACACTCAGTTTCTCCTCCTATTCGTCAGAGCATTCTCTGGATGGATAAAGCAGATGAGATTTGGAATGATCTTAAATCAAGGTATGCCCAAAGCGACCTACTTCGTATTTCAGATTTGCAGCACGAAGCTTCCTCCATTCGACAAGGAGATCTTTCTATTACTGAGTTTTTCACAAAGCTCCGAGTTATTTGGGACGAGTTAGAAAATTTCAGACCCGATCCCACAAAGGAAACGAGAAGACCAAGCGATGCAATTCTTGCGTGGCTTAAATGAACAATACAGCAATGTAAAATCCCACGTTCTTCTCATGGATCCCATCCCACCAATCTCCAAGATCTTTTCATATGTTGTACAGCAGGAACGACAACTTCTGGGATCTAATTTTGTTGCCAATACCATTACGAAAACTGCCATTATCAATGCTGCCTCTTCTGTTACGTGCACTTATTGTGGTAAACAGGGACATGCTGAAAATGTGTGCTATCGAAAGCATGGCTTTCCCTCTAATCACGAAAACAAAACCAACAAAGGAGTGTCTAACCGCTCTGTCAAAATCTGCACTCACTGTGGGAGAAATGGGCATACTGTCGAAGTTTGCTATCGTAAGCATGGGTTCCCTCCAAGTTACAAAGCTCCCATTGGTAAAACCTCTATTGTTAACAGTACAGTGACTGATGAATGTAAAATCAATGATCAACAGCAAGCCACCATCACCCAGGATTATCGCTTCACTCCTCAGCAGTACCAAGTCTTGATGGGTTTAATACAACAGTGCACTAATGACAGCTCAGCTTCACCTTCTCCTTCCACCAACCATATTCATTCTGTTTCATCCTGTTCCACACAACCCTCACCACCTCCAGGTACAGTACCCTCTATATCTACTCACACAAAAATCTCCACCTCTTGGGTCATTGACTCAGGGGCCACTGACCATGTCTCTTCATCACTTTCAAATTTCTTCACATACAATTCTATTAATCCTATTACTGTCAAGCTTCCTACAGGTCAACACGTTCTTGCCACTCATGCTGGTGTAGTAAAATTCACTGACACTTTCTATCTAACTGACGTTTTGTTTATACCAGAATTTAAATACAACTTGATTTCCATCTCTAAGCTTGTCTCTTCTCTCGATGTGCAACTTATATTTTATTCTACACATTGTCTCATTCAGGACGTGAATACCAAAGAGAAGATTGGTACAGTTGATGTAGAAGTTGGTCTCTACACCATGACGGCTGCTGTTGTTCAACCTTCAATCCTGGCAACCATATATAATCCTGAATGGAGCATCCAAAACATTGATTTGTGGCATTTTCGCCTGGGACACTTGCCATATGACAAGTTACAATCTATGAAACAATCTTATCCATGTTTATATAGCAACAAACATTTCACGTGTAACATTTGTCATCATGCTAAACAAAAGAAACTGCCATTTCCTTTAAGTCACTCCCATGCATTACAATCTTTTGCTTTACTTCACATTGACATCTGGGGTCCCTGCTCAAAAACATCTATACATGGTCATCGTTATTTTCTAACCATAGTCGACGATCATACACGATACACATGGGTTTTTCTTATGGCTAGTAAAGCTGACACACGTAACTGTGTTACTAATTTCATTTCTCATATTGAAAACCAATTTGAAGCTCGTGTTAAAGTCATAAGAACTGATAATGGGGCTGAATTTTCCATGAATAACTATTTTGATTCCAAAGGTATTATTCATCAAACCACATGCATTGAAACCCCTGAACAAAACGGGATTGTTGAACGCAAACATCAGCATTTGTTGAATGTCACTCGTGCACTTCTTTTTCAATCCAATCTACCTCTTACGTTTTGGAACTTTGCCCTCATGCATGCTACATACATTATTAATTGCATTCCTACACCATTCTTGCAACATACATCACCTTTTGAAAAATTGAATGGCAAACCTTGTGACATTACCACCCTTCGTGTTTTTGGATGTCTCTGTTATGTTAGCACACTCAAAGCTCATCGTACAAAGCTGGATCCCAGAGCTAGTCCTTGTGTTTTTCTTGGTTTTCAACCACACACAAAAGGCTACCTTACCTTCAATCTTAATACCCGCAGCATTGAAGTATCTCGAAATGTTGTTTTTTATGAAAATCATTTTCCTTATTTCACTCAAGATACCCAATCTGCATCATCCACTCCTTCTCTTCCTACACCTTCCACCAGCAACCCCATGATTCACGACTACAATTTTTATCCCCCTTCACCTTCTTCTCACCCTCCTCATTCCCTTTCTTCACCAGAATCTCCAACTTCATCCCCTATTCCTAGTCGACCCACTCGTTCACGCCACCCACCCTCCTATCTACGTGACTACCATATGACTTTTACATCAACTGGACCATCATCATCTCCAGGTATTCGATATCCTTTAGACTCTGTCATTTCATATAATCGTTTATCTCATCCTTTCCGTCATTTTATTATGTCTATTTCCCTCCTCACCGAACCCAAATCTTATGCTGAAGCTTCTAAAAGTGACTGTTGGATTAAGGCTATGACAGATGAGATTACTGCCTTGGAAGCCAATAATACCTGGACTATTACATCCTTACCTCCCCACAAAACTGCCATTGGTTGTAAATGGATCTATAAAGTTAAACATCATGCTGATGGATCAGTGGAACGACACAAAGCGCGTCTTGTAGCTAAAGGCTACACACAACTTGAAGGTCTTGATTTCCTTGACACTTTTGCTCCGGTTGCTAAGCTAACTACTGTTCGTCTTCTTCTCTCTTTAGCTGCTATTCACAATTGGTTCCTCAAACAGTTAGACATCAATAATGCCTTTTTGCATGGAGATCTTAACGAGGAGGTATACATGCATCTTCCTCCTGGTTTAACCACCACTACACCGGGTCAAGTTTGCAAACTGAATCGTTCTTTATATGGCCTTAAACAGGCGAGTCGGCAATGGTATGCTCGTCTTTCCACCTTTCTCATGCAACAGGGGTTTCACCATTCATCTGCAGACCACTCTTTGTTTTTGAAGTTTAAAAATTCTGCCAACAGCTCTCTCCAACTGAAATCTTTCAGTGATTCCGACTGGGCAGGTTGCATGGACACCCGTCGTTCCATCACAGGGTTTGCTGTTTATCTTGGACACTCACTCATCTCATGGAAATCCAAGAAACAGGCCACTGTCTCCCGCAGTTCATCAGAAGCAGAATATAGAGCTCTTGCGTCCACCTCCTGCGAAATTCAATGGCTCACTTATCTTTTAGAAGACTTTCGCCTCCAATTCATTCGGCCTGCTCTTCTTTACTGCGACAACCAATCAGCGTTACAAATAGCGTGCAACCAAGTGTTTCATGAGCGCACCAAACACATTGAGATAGATTGTCACCTTGTTCGGGAGAAAGTTTCAAATGGCTTACTCAAATTGTTACCCGTTTCTTCATCTGCTCAATTGGCTGATATATATACCAAGGCACTGTCTCCTTCTCGTTTCAACGAGTTGAATTCCAAGCTGGGAATGTCTGATATCTATTCCCAGCTTGCGGGGGGATCTTAACAGATTTCTCATTCCTCCCTGCGAATCTGCAATTCTCGCTCCGCGTCACCCACGTCCCATACATGCCTTCCGCGTCACTCTCGTCCCATACGTGCATGCTGCACTTCTTTTTTTTTGTTTTGCATTCGGTTACCATTTAATCATTTTCTCTCTCTTACTTTTCATTCTCTGTATATATATCTCGTTTATAATCTTAATGTAGGCAGGCTGCTATTGATTTATTCATCTCTTTTTACACTCCTTTTCTCTCATGCTAAAGTTTAATATTGTTATTCAAGTAAGATTTATTATACAATTGCTTTACCCTTATTTCCCTCAATCTGATTGATTTTAGTTTTCCCTTTCGTTGTTTCCGTTTTGTTTTGCAGATTGCACAAGCATTAAAGCCTCTAGTACAACGAGCTGGATTTTGGGGATCAGTAAAAACTCTGGCTCGTGGTTATGAGATTGTCATGGGTTTGCTTTTGTTCACTCCTGTTGCCTTCCTGGCTTGGTTTCCTTTTGTTTCAGAATTTCAGACCCGTATGTTGTTCAACCAAGCATTCAGCCGAGGTCTGCAAATTTCTCGTATTCTTGGAGGCCAAAGGAAGGGGCGCTCTTCTCGCAACAAGGAATAATTATATGCTCTCCGTTTCCTTGATTGCAGTAACAGTTAGCTTGAGCAACGATTTTGGTAACTATTGTAAGTAGTTGTATGTTGTAATTAAGAAAGGGATAGATCCCTAGGCTTCAATTTTGTTTATTTCGATCATCGTTGAAGCTTGGATGCAATGCAAGACTAAGAGCCCCATTTTATAAAACTTGGATGGCGCACCATTCATCTGCACCGAGGCCCTCGGCAGTTTTTTCTTCGAAGTCTTCAGATTCTGGCACCTGAAGTGTCATCTCAAATTTATCCTTAATACCGACTCAATGGGTTGAGTTCAGAGCTACTCCTATATATAAGGAAAAAATTAATTATAGTATTGTGACCGTGCCATTACCATATATGAAATCTATTTGAAATCATCATATTAAAATATAATATGTCAATAAAAGTAAATTACAATAGTTTTCTAAAATTCATTTAAAATTGATAACGAATATTATCCTAAATATGATGTATATCGTGAATAATTTTTTATTTTCCACATAGCATTTATATCAGATGTTTTCCTTTTATATTTCCCTTTTATATTTTAGTACATTTCTATTATATATAAACTAGTGGGGTTGGCACTTTGTATCTCTATATTTATTTAAAAATATTTAAAAAATATTTATATTTATTAAATTAATTAATATTGTGCAGTCCTTATAAACTTTATGATTTTGGGTTCAAGTCATAGGTTTGTAGGAATAGTTAATTTTAAATATTATTTTTTATTATTTAAAATTTTAAAAATTAAATAGTTCAAAAATTATGTACACGAAAACATATAATCATTTTTATATATAAGTATAAATATTATGTGCATCATATTAATATTTAAATTTAGGTTAAATTTATCAAATGTTGTTAGCATGAAACACTTGTATTTCTTAATTAAAAGTTCAAGTTCAATTTAGACATTAAGTTAGGATGAAATGTGTCATTTTACTTTTATAATACTTGACATCGATATTATTCTATTGTAAGGATAAAGTAATAGCTCTGTAGTTATTATATAATCTGATAAGAGATTAAATCATGATATATAGTTAAGGAATACAAGTATCGATTCTATCAAATTGACACTTGTACTAAAAACTTTTGGTTGAAAATTATTTTCATATTATAAATTTTAAAAGTAGATACATCATACAAAGGGACTTAAACAAGGATTAGAGTTCAATATCTAGTTTGGTAATAAATTTGTGATTAAAAGTATCATTTTGTTTTTATAAAATGAATTCGATAAGAAAAAGTTATATTTTCTTTTTTAAAAATATTTAAAAAGTTATTATTTATGTATAATTAAAAAAATATAACTTATTATCACCAAAGGCAAAGTAATACTTTTATAGTGATTCGATTCTCAAATTGGAGAAAAAATTGTAATACCCTGGTACTATCGTATATGCATACATTTTCAAAAACATACAAATTTAAAATTAGTACTTTATATTTATTTTATTAAAAGAAACAGTATAACGATTCAAGAGGGTAAATTAGCACCTATGAAACCTGAAAATAGAATTATAAAAATTATCCCTCGGGCAATACATTTTAAATCCAAAATAAAATAGGTATTAAATAGACATTCTAAATTATAAGCAAAAAATAAATGCTCATTTGGTAACGTCTAAATCTTCATGATATGGACTATGGAAGATTTAATAAACTAATAAGACTTTCGTCTCAGTAAATATCTTAATCCTAGGACATGATATAAATATATTTCATCAACTAATTAAAATGATAAAATATACAGAAGATGGTTTAGAGATAAAAGACTATAAATGTCAGTAGAGTGAATTACATACGAGTAGTATGTCTCATTATGTTTCTTATGGAAATAAATATTTGTCTTGTATATATTCTCATATTTATATAGGTATTTGTTACATAAATATTTGTAATTTTTTTTAACATTCCTGAGTATTTATTGATAGTTGTGGGTATTTACTAAAAAATTAGTATAAAAATATGCATAAAATTTACATCAAATACATTTTGCATAAAAAACTGCATAAAATAAAATCTGCATAAATGTATCAATAAAATAGAATCTGCAGTTATAAAATTATTATAAAAGCCTCCATAAATAAATAAAAATCTGCTTAAAAATTTGCATAAAACCCTTGATACACATATATAATTTAAAAAAAAAACTGTATAAATTAAAAAATTTAATATTAATGAATAATTATGCATATAAATATTATAATATTCATTTCTACCTTGTTAACATACAGTCAATGGGTATGGAAAATACTTCTACTGTTACCTGTATTCATTAATAATATTCATTTTTTATTTGAGGACCGAAGGAGACAAATATACATTCAATGTCAAAGGAGATGTTATGTTTTAAACATTTATCTTTTCAATCACTTTTTGAAGGCCAAATGTTAGCCATCCCTTCTTAAAGGAAACCTTTCCTCTTCCGCACACAAATAACCTAAATTTAAATACATTCAACAAATAGTGAACTTTACAATTATAAACAACAGTTAATTAGCCCATAAATCCTACAATTTAGAAAATAACATGAATTCATACAAAAAAAATAATCATACCATCAACTAAACAATTATGGGAAAGAGAAGACATGCGAGGGGTTGAATTCACCTTGAAGTACCAATGGTTTGTATTATGCAAAACTTTACTCATTTTATTTTACTTTTTCTATTCCTTCCTTTCTCATCTTGCTCCCTTTCTTTCTAATCTTTGTGTAATAAATGCAATATATGTATTTTAAGATTTAAAAACACTTTTTTCCCCTGTCTTTTGACCAGGTCATGGAGTCCATTCATTTAATAATTTATATTTTATATTCCAGTCATTTTATTTTATTATTAATTAGTAATTACGAATTTTATTCTTTATATTTAAAATATTTAAAATAATATTATTTATTAAATTCAAAATTAGCATAATGCTACACCTTACTCTTTATTGAGCCTTAAAGGACTTTTAAAAAAAAATAAGATTAGCTAATATATTATTAATTAAAATATTATTAATTGTTATTAAATCTATAAATAATATTAAATTACTATATTTAATTTTGCAAAATATTACACAAATCAAGGTCTTTAGTTAAAAAACAAATATCAAATCTAATAATTTTTAGTTAAAAATGATTTTATATTATAAATTAAAGTCCATACGTCGGAGAAGGAGTCTTTCACTTTTATTTTTTTAGGTACATACTCTAAATTCAGTAAAAAAAGGTACATACTCTAAATAGCCTCTCTCATTTCTTTTAGATGTTTATTTCACACAATACCTTTGTAATTAGTAAAATTAACTTTTTTCCCCAAATATTACAAGTTATTATTATCTTATCCATATTAATAATTTTAATTGCAATAATTTTATATTCCAATTAAAATTTTTATTTAATTTTATACAATGTAAGTTAAATATTTGAATATTTATTTATTATAAAATTTAATCACAAAATAATTTATTTATTCAACAAATAATCTATTATGTATTTAAATTATATAAAAACACCTATCCTATATAATATACGTACTAAAATACAAATTAAACCAAATCTTGAATTCAAGTCATCTTTATGAAAATGAAGACTTTATTAAAATTAGGCTAAAAACCTATTTTGGTCCCTTATAATCTTTTTTTTTTCAATTTAGTCCCTCATTAATTTTTAGTATCAATTTGGTCCCAAACTAATTAATTGGTTTCAATTTAGTCCCAGATTAATTAATTAGTTTCAATATGGGACTTTCCGTCCAAATTGCTTTAACGGTGTTAATTTTTTGCCACGTGGATGCCATGTAGATGCATACGTGGATGCCACGTGGATGAGAAATTTTTTGAAAACACCTAGACCCAGAACGGCCCGTTCTGAAACCGGAACTGGCCGTTCTGGGTGCACTTTTGGTGTGTTAATTTTGCATCCGGAACGGCCCGTTCCAGGTGCAAAATTAACACACCGAAAATGCAACAAGAACGACCCGTTCCGGTTTCAGAACGGGCCGTTCCAGTTTTATTTTATTTTATTTATATATAACATATTAATAATTTTATAAAATATATATTATTAATTATATTTTAATTATGTTATTATATCTAACAAAATAAATATATTAATATTTTTTTATATTTTATTTTATTATGTTTATCTTATTAATTTTTATCATTTTATTCTTTTAATCTTAAATAAGTTGCAAAAAATTATAAAGTAATATTTAAATATTTTTACCATAAAAAAATATTTTTTAAAATTATTATATTTTTTAATAAAATTAATCAAGAATATTAACTTAATTGCATTTTTTATCTCTCAAGTATTATAATTATGCAGTTTTGTGATCTCCAAGATTTTAATTGCATAATTTTAGTCCTTACAGAATTACAATTGCGCGATTTTGGTCCTTCAATTTTTAATTGAACAATTTTAGTCCCTCGAATATCATAATAGTATGATTTTTGTTTCTCCTATTAAAAATTAATAATTTTAATATATATATATATATATATAATTTTTTAAAATTAAATAATTATTTATCTATTCAAATTAACGTATATTATAATTTTTTATATTATATCAATAATATTATTAATATATTTATAGATAAACTAATAATGTGATAAATATAACTTGTTATATATTAATATACTTTTACAAAAATATAAGTATATTAATTAGAAATATATATCTGATCTTATATATTTATATTTTTGTAAAAGTATATTAATATATATTAAGTTATATTTATCAAATTATTAATTTATTTATAAATATAGTAAAAATATTATTGATATTAATTTATCAGTAATATTAAAATACTAATAATATATAAATTTTTTATTTAGTAATAATAAATATATATCATTTGATACATTAAAAAAAATAATATACGTTAATTTAAATAAACAAACAATTATATAGTTTTAAAACATTATATATATATATATTAAAATTTTAAAATTATTAAATTTTTAATGAGAAAGACTAAAATTGCACAATTATGATATTTGAGAGATTAAAATTGTTCAATTAAAAATTGTGAGACTAAAATTACACAACTATAATCTTTTAAGGACTGAAATTACTCAATTAAAACCTTAGAGATCAAAATTGCATAATTATAATATCAAAAACACAATTAAGTATAGAATATTTTATTCACAGTTTTGGAACGGGCCGTTCTGAATCTAGAACGGCCCGTTCTGAAAGCAGAACGTGCCGTTCTGGTTTCAGAACGGCCCGTTCTTCTTCACTGGTGGTGTTTTAATTTTGCAACCAGAACGGCCCGTTTCGGTTTCATAACGGGCTGTTCCGGTCCAGGAGTTTTCAAAAAAATTCTCATCCACGTGACCAAAAGGTAACACCGTTAAAGCAATTTGGACGGAAAGTCTCACATTGAAACTAATTAATTAATTTGGGACTAAATTGAAATCAATTAATTAGTTTGTGACCAAATTGAGACAAAAAATTAATGAGGGACTAAATTGAAACAAAAAAGATTATAAGGGACCAAAATAGATTTTTAGCCTTAAAATTATTAGTGAATTTATTAAAAAAAATAGTTACTAATAAAATCGATAAATATTTCTATGATATTATTTTTGGAAATATTTACCTGAAATTTTTTAGTAGAATTTCAGTCTTTATTTAAAATTTAAAAAGAGAAAATTAAAATAATAAAAAAAGCATGAAGTTTCGATGACCAAGATTTTTTATCGAAAAATTTAACGGTATTATTTAAAAATAATAATAAAAAGATACACATAATAATTTTTTGTAAAATTTAAAGCATGTATTAAATAATAAATTAATAAAAGATAACAGTTTTATTATTACTAATATGGAGTGAGAATCTACCGTAAGGATGATGCTCAAGCAATTAAGCAAAATATAAATCAGGCCTATTAGCGTGTGTGTAGTTGTCTTAAGTGGTAAGTTTCCTGATTTTTTTCTTTCGTGGTCCATTTCATTATGCCGTCTTGGGATTGCCATTTACTTATCCGCGTCTTGTTTTGACGGTGCGTTCCTTCCCAACCCAAACGCTATTGCGATTGCGCACTACCGGTAGATCCGGTTGCCCGTTACTTCTTCCTTTTCTCTAATCTTTTGTCGTTCCATCCCCTTTTGCTATTTCAAAATAACAAAGCATAGTACCCGCTTTTCACACTATTTACAGAGCGATTCTGCTACTTTTCAACTCCGAACCCTATCCCTAGGGTTTTTCAGGTTTTTCCATTTTCGTTTCCGTCGATTATTCTTGCTGTTCCCTTTGTTTTTGTTATTCTGAGGAAAATTCAGTTCGGAAACGAAAGAACTTCGATCTTGCGTGTTTTTTTTTTTTTTTTTGCGTGATCTTTTGTTTATTTGCGGAATGTGGTTATTGTCTTTCATTTGTAATTTTGGTTTTCTGAACATAGAAATTGTCTTGCAGTGGGTTGTTTGCTGGCGCTTCTAATTTAATGCTATAGGCTGAGGTTGAAGTGGATCCACTCGACTCAATAACTCTTCTCAACAACTTTTGATGCTGTTGTGAAGCTTTAAGGTCAATAGGTATAAGTACTGTGAAGCTTATGCGATTCTCGACCTAACGATTATTGGACTAGTTACTCTGTAGTCTGTACTATACTTTAAACGACATTTCTGTAGTTCTTAATTTTTTATGATTCCGTTGCCAAATGCGTTTCTGCACTCCATTCTTCTTCTTCTTCTTTTTTTTTTGAAATATACAAGTGAACTTTAAAGATTTAACAATAAGACACAAGATTGTTACCAAAAAAAGACACGGTATTAGCAGGGGGAAGGTGAAGTAACTTTGTTGTTTAATCTGTTGGATTAAGTGGACTTTCTTCTCTCTTGCAATCTCCTAGTGGGACACTATTTTGGCTAATTTGTCTTCCTAGTAGTAGTAAGGGGCCTCAGAAAAGTTGATTTCCTATGGGCTATGAGCAATTCAATATCCATGCCTTTTAACAATTATGTTTTTCCTGCTATAATAGAATGTCTCGAGCGGAGCAACTTTGGGAGCGGTTAGTCCGTGCTGCATTGAGGAGGGAAAGGATTGGTGATGATGCATATGGGCGACCTGTTGGAGGAATTGCTGGAAATGTACCATCTGCCCTAGCTAAAAATAGGGATATAGATGAAATTTTAAGGGTTGCTGATGAAATTCAAGATGATGATCCCAATATCTCAAGAATATGTATGTTTGTCAAATCTTGCTCCATTTTCCTTATGTATTTTTTATTAATTTGTTAATTTTCATTCCAACATTTTAGTGATGCATAAGATGGGTTTTTTGGCATTCAAGGTATTGTATGCATACTAGATGTTCATATCAGCCAAACAAGAGAAAGAGGATGAAAATTCAAAAATCACCTTATTTCCTAATTATCTAATATAAAAAAATTGAAATGAGTTTATAATATACCTTTTTCATCTGTAAAGCTAAGGTTTTCTTTGATACTTTGTTTGGATGTGGGAAGTATGGAGGAAAGAAGAAGGACTGTAGGAGAGAAGAGAAAATGAGTACATTGGAAGAGAAAGAAATGTTGAAGCCTCTATCCACTTGTTTGGTTTAATATAATTCTTTAGTAACATAAGTAGAATCAAGTGGGCTCCACACTAGATGAGAGAAATAAATAGAAGGGTATAATTGGATTGAGTGGATTATTTTGTCAAAATTTAAGTTTTCTATCCGTGAGTCTCATATTTCTTTCCTTCCTTCCTGTTTTCTCTCCCCATCAAAAGTGAGAAAAAATGGTACGTTCTGCTTATTTTCTTGTTTCCCAACTTCCCTCCTCCCATTTTCTTTTGAAACAGCATGACTGTAAGGATTTGGTTTGTGTTTTGCGACACCCTTAAAGATGCAATCTTTCCATTCTAATGAAAACAACAAAGGGCTGCATAAAATGTACTGTGCCCCAATATTTATCTTCATTGTAGTTATCAAATCTGCTAAATCATTATAGCAACCATCAGAAAATGCTGCGAAGTATGTGGAATCTTCTGCAAAAGAAAGGAACTACCTTACAATTAAAACATAAGTGGTCTACCAATTTTGAACTAGATCTATTCATAATGTATATGTTGGAAAAATGCCAGTGAGGACTAGATCTTCAACATGTCATTTGCATTTTGTTAGGCCCAACTGCATCAAACAAAAGGCTTTCCCTTATACAGAAATCTGAAGTTTTTCTGATGAACTAAACTTTTAACATATTCCTTTCTACTGAAATTTAATTTTTGAACAAACAATCCTCATCACTTGGTCTGTCTTTGATATCATGTCAAGGACCAAATCTTGTTAAACTTCAAGAGTGATTATACATCTTTAACAATTACTAGTAGTTGAATTATGCACGGTAGAGAGATGGTATATGTGACAAAAAGTCTCTAAACAAAACATTCAGTCCAATATTACCAAGACTTATTATGAGTACTATCATCCCATGTTGATCAAAATCTGTATGTCAAAAAACCTTGTTGCCTAAACACTCAGAAGTTTGCTTTATGTATTGTTGGTTTAAAAATTTAGTATATTGATGTGAACAACTCAAAGTTTCATTGTGTTGTGAGTCACTTAGGTACCATTGACAGCTGTTTTATACGAACTGTAGATTCATGTGTTGTGTTTCATTATCAGTATTTTTATTTTGTATGTTCTCTACCACTTTATCATATGGTCTCTGCTGTCTTCTTTGCCCCATCATAGTTTCCTTTCCTCTAGATACCTATTTTTTTTGTTCTAAAATAATTCTTATTCGTTTGCAGTATGTGAGCATGCATATTCACTATCTCAAAATTTGGACCCTAACAGTGAAGGCCGAGGTGTTTTACAATTCAAGACTGGTTTGATGTCTGTCATCAAGGTATAAATTTATAGTCTAGTTATGTAGAATTAAAAAAAGTTTAACTTTGGGGATACTTGTGCATACTGGTGTGTTTTTATTTGACTGTGATTCTGTGGTGCTTGATTGGTATGCTAGAATTTTGCTGCATGGTCTCTCTATGCCAGCTCCTTTTAATAGTTCATATCATTTGGTTTCCTTTTTTTATTGCATGATTGGTATTTCAATTTGCTGCGTGAACTTTGCCTTTTTTTTAATGCCCAGCTGGTCAGGGTGCCCCTCCCCCTTTATTTATAGAGTTTGGGTGTGTTGGGTCACATAGCTAGGTGACACAAGGCAGCCCCTATGCTCAGGTCCAATTGTGCCCAAGAACGTGGAGGAGTGTTGGTGGTAAGGCATTTTCGCATGAGGTGATATGATGTTTTGGAATGCCTCTGAGATTCTTTAAATGTGGTTGTGTGTTGGGCTTGGGCCCTTGGAGGAGTCCAAATCACTAATGTCACAAAAGTATTTCATGTGAGGATTCAAGAACCAAATGTAAAGTGATAGAAAGCAAGGAAAAGTGTTAGGGAACAAGAGAGAAAGACACTCAATGTGTACACTAGAAGGAAAAGGAGAGTTAGTTTGGCAATTAGTAACTGAAGTTAAATGAATTGTATCTAGCAACAAATATAAATATAAGGAAACTCTTACTATAGAAGAGGGCATGCCTGAACACGATTGTAATAACTGATTTCTTAATTGGAAGAGGAAAACATTCTCTTGGCAAAGCCTACTTTGAATTGTTCTCTGTCTCTTCTCTCTTCTTCATTCTCTGCTGGTTTGCCCTAGCTAATTCTTTTGGCCATCATTCACATATCAGAAAGTGATGGACAATTGAAGAGAGATGAGAGAAACAAATGCCCAATGAAACTGAAATTTGCTGATGTGAATGGTAATTTGATGAGATTTGTTACAACTATATGTAGTTATAGTTGCAAGTTGTAACTCAAATCGGCAACAGTCAGTTCTAAGCAATTCAATGAATTATTAGTGGACAATCTTGTGGTTAAAATGTCTGCATGATGATCTTTGCAGGGTTGAGTTCCACCTTTAGGCTTTAATTTATCACCTCTTCTCTGTTTGACAAAAAATAGATAAAGTTTCAAGTGTTTATTACTTTACTTATGAATGAATTATTGGATTATAGGTGAATGTGAATGTGAATGTATTGTGTTGAGGTTATGATAGTAGATGTTAAGAATGACACCAAGAACTTCTAAGTCCCTTAGCAGGGTCTAAATCCACAACAATATGTGTTAGTCATGTGCTTGCATTTGGCTATAGTACTAGATCTAGAATTTGATGATTGTTGTCTTGAACTGTTAGAATAGAATATGTGATTGTAATAGAACATCTATTTGTACTCTTTGTAAATTGCTTATCTTGTGTAGGCCCAGGTCCTTTGTCTATTATATTCTTTTCTGTTTTCCTTTTCTGTTGGAGTTCAGTTACGTCTGAACTGCTTTTTCTTTTTCTGTTGCCTATATATAATAGGCTTCATGTACAACTCTAACATAATACAGAAATATATTCAAGTTCATATAAGAATTCTAGCATATCCATATCCATGGCTTCCACACCGGAACTAATTTGTTCCCACCCTCCCTCTCCTACGATCACTACTTTCTCTCTCGCGACCTTTGAGAAGCTGACGGAGAACAACTTTCTTCTATGGAACCTATTATCAAAGGTCATCAGCTACATCGATTCCTTGTGAATCATCAGATTTCGCCACGATTCCTAACGGAAGATGACCATGACGTTGGAAATGTTAATTTGTTGTATCTTCATTGGGAGCAACAAGATTCTCTCCTCTCATGGATCCAATCTTCCATTATTGCACTGATTCTCTCACGCATCATTGGCTGCGTGCATTCTTGGTAACTTTGGGACAAATTACATAATTATTTCAATGCGTACACGCGTGTGTGATCATGGATGCTTCGTATCAATTCACGAAATTCGAAGAAAGATGATCGATTGATTTTGGAGTACATTCTGTGCATCAAAGCCATTGTTAATGCACTTTGTTCGATAGGAGATCTTGTTTTAGCTCAAGAACAATCGGATGTTATTGGTGAAGGCCTACCAAAGGAGTATGATTCACTGATTAATCTCTTAACTAGCATATTTTGAACCTTATTGACCTTGATGAAGGTTACAATTCTGGTCCTACACCTAACCATTTTCAATAGCATGGAAACAATTTAAATCCAAATCAGCAAGGTGCAAATACCTATGGTATCAACAATAGTGCTCAATTCAACAACAATTTCTCATCTATTCTTGAGGCTTTCACCTCCATCATCAACAATTGTCCTTTTGTTTGGTACCCTGACTCGGGAGCTTCACACCATGTGACTCCTAACCAACTTAACATTCAGTAGAATGTTCCATATGATGGTCTAGATCAGTTACTTGTTGGAAATGGACTGAGTCTTCCTATAGCTTCTTCAGGTTCAACTTGGTTCTCTTCCCACGTTAATCCCAGAGTTCAACTTGTTTTTCATATTCTGCTTCATGTTCCTAATATTACTAAAAATCTAGTTAGTGTATGTCAATTTGCACAAGATAATAATGTTAGGGTTTCATCCTAAAGTTTGTCTTGTAAAATGTCAGGGTTCCAATGAGGTTCTCTGAGGTGAACTTGGTCGAGATGGACTTTATAAATTCTCAAATCTTTAGATTCCTCTTGCACAAAGAAATCATTGTATTTTTCCAATTATAAATATTGTTACTTTTGTTAATACATGGCACTACAGGTTAGGCCATCTAAATAAAGACATTTTGCGTCTTACTTTACAACATTGTAATGTTTCCAGATTTAATAAAAATGATTTGGAATTCTGTTCTTCATGTTGTATGGGCAAAGCACATCGTCTACCTTCACATGCTTCCTTGACTGTGTATTCTGCTCCCCTTGACTTAATATACAGTGATCTTTGGGGCCCTGCTCCTTTTACACCCTTTGGAGGTTTTAGTTATTATATTACTTCTATAGATGCTTAATCTAAGTATACTTGGTTGTTTTTGAAAACTAAGTCTAAAGCACTCAATGCTTTTTCACATTTTAAAAGCATGGTTGAATTGCAATTTAACCGCAAAATTAAAGCTCTACAAATAGATTTTTTTTTTTTGGGGGGGGGGGGAGTGGGGAGTTTAGATCCTTTTCTAACTTGCTCCAACAATTTGGTATTACTCACAGGCTTATTTGTCCACATACTCATCACCAAAATGGTGTTGTAGAGAGTAAATGCAGGCACATAGTAGAGTTAGGTCACACTCTTCTTGCCCATGCTTCTTTACCTTTTAAATTCTGGGATCATGCTTTCTCTACTGCTACTTATCTTATCAACATTTTGCCCATTGCTTCTCTTTAAGTTTGATATCCCACATGTCTAACCTTATCATACCAAACCCGACTATGCCTTTCTTAAAGTTTTTGGTTGTGCCCGTTGCCCTCTTATGAGACCATACAATCCGTACAAATTGGATTTTCGATCATAAGAGTGCATTTTTCTTGGATATTCCTCTTTGCATAAAGGATACAAATGTTTAACATCTAGTGGGAAAGTTATAATCTCCAAGGATGTCATCTTTAATGAGATTCGTTCTCCTTATCGTGTCCTTTTTCCTTCTCCCTATACCTTCAACTCAATCGCACATTCCTATGTCTCCTGTCACTGTCCTTCCTCCCCCAAAATAGTCCTACTTCTTCTTCCAATATGTCAGATCCTATAAATGCCCACTCTAATTACTCTCCAAGTCACTCCATCACTCTTTCCAGTCATAATATTATGTCATCTACTCCTTTCCCTACTCCCTTAAACAGAAATAGTCATCCCATGATTACTAGATCCAAAACAAATGATCTTAAAACTATTCCTTCTGCCTTAATCTCTCAAGTTGAACCTAAGAACGCTAAAGAGGCTCTTAAGGATTTAAATTGGCTGACTGGCTATGCAAGAAGAATATAATGCATTAATTAAAAATGAAACCTGGTCTCTTGTACCTTTACCCCCCAACAGAGAAGCTATTGGCTGTAAGTGGGTTTTTTGGATTAAAGAAAATCCAAATAGAACTATTAACAGGTACAAAGCCAGACTAGTGGCTAAAGGTTTTCACCAACAACCTGGTTGTGATTACACAGAAACCTTCTTCCCTGTTATTAAGCCTGTCACTGTCAGAACTGTTCTTACTTTAGCACTAACTTCAAACTGGTCTGTTCAGCAGCTTGACATTAATAATGCTTTTCTAAATGGGCAACTTCATGAGGATATCTACATGCAGCAACCTCAAGGGTTTGAAGATACTGACAAATCTCTTGTGTGCAAATTGCACGAGGCTCTCTATGGCTTAAAACAGGCTCCTCGAGCTTGGTTTGAAAATGTCAAAACCACTCTTATACAGAAAGTATTCACAGCCAGTTAGTGTGATCCTTCTCTGTGTTATCTACAAGCATAATTCTATTGTTATCTATCTCCTTGTGTATGTAGATGACATTATTCTCTCTGGAAGTTCTCAGAAATTACTTCAGCATCTAACCTTGCAACTTAATGATGTGTTTGCTTTAAAACAACTTGGTGATCTTGAATATTTTTTAGGCATTGAAGTTCAGAGTCTGAAAAATGGTTCAATGCTTCTTACTCAAAAAAAAAATATATTCAAGATTTATTGGAAAAAGCTAAGATGGCTGAAGCAAAAGGCATTTCATCTCCTATGGTTGGTGGTCTCAAGCTCTCCAAACAAGGTTCAGATTATTTTGCGGATCCAACTCTATATAGATCAGTGGTTGGCTCTCTTCAATATGCTACACTCACTCATCCAGAAATTTCCTTCTCTGTTAATAAAGTTTGTCAGTTCATGTCAGCACCCTTGGAGAATCATTGGGTTGCTGTTAAACAAATTTTAAGGTGTTTCAAGGGTGCAGCCAACCGTGGTATTCTTCTGCAACCAGCAAAGTCTTTACATCATCTCCAACTTTCTGCCTTCTCTGATGCTGACTGGGCCTCGGATCCAGATAACAGAAGGTCTACATCTGGTTCATGCATTTTCCTAGGCCCAAATTTGATATCTTGGTGGTCAAAGAAGCAAACCATTGTAACTTGTTCCACCACAGAAGCAGAGTACAGAAGTCTAGCAGCTACTGCTGCTGAAACCCTATGGATACAATCCCTTCTACAAAAGTTACATGCTCATACAAAACCCCCTGTAATCTACTGTGATAATCTAAGCACAGTTGCTCTATCTCACAATCCTATTCTACATGCAAGAACCAAGCACATGGAGTTAGATATCTTCTTTCTTAGGGAAAAGGTCATCAATAACAGTCTTAAAGTTCTACACATACCCTCTGATGACCAATGTGCAGATATTCTAACTAAAGCTCTATCTCCTACAATGTTTAAATACCTTTGAAACAAGCTGAAGCTGTTCGTCAATCCTGTTCAGTCACCTTCAGCTTGAGGGGGGAATGTTAGAATAGAATATCTGATTGTAATGGAACATCTGTTTGTACTCTTTGTAGATTGCTTATCTTGTGTAGGCCCAGGCCCATTGTCTATTATATTCTTTTCTGTTTTCCTTTTCTGTTAGAGTTCAGTTATGTCTGAACTGTTTTTTCTTTTTCTGTTGCCTATATATAATAGGCTTCATGTACAACTCTAATATAATACAGAAATATATTCAAGTTCATATCTGAATTCTCTCTCTTTATTTCTAGAATTCTAATATGAACCACTAAGAGATGAGATGAGGCTCTAAGATTATACAAGATATTGTAGATCTCCTGTATTCTGGATTAATGGTGGATTTGTACTTGAATTGTATTCTGGATTGAAGTTGAATTTGTACTTGAATTGTATTCTTGATTGAAGTTGGATTTGTACTTGAATTGAACAGAATTTTTTAGGCTTTTCTATCATGTTAGGATTCAGGAACCAAATGGAAAATAAAGGAAACTGACCAAAAATTAAAGAGGAAAGTTGAGGAAAAGAGATTTTATGAACCACACTGAAACTGAAATATGTATTCTGTGATAGATAATCTCAACAGAGATCGGTTACAACTTTATATGTGTTATAACTCTGTCAACTGTGAGTTCTAGCAGAATGTAACAATATTTGACGTGCTCTCTTTAGAGAAACTAGCATTTTTTTTAATCTACATTTGTTTTTATTTTCTTCCGTTATTTTTTTTAAGTTTTCACTGTCCTTTTTAAGTTTCTTCACTTTAGTAAACTTCTTCCATCATTTTATTGGACGGTATAATTTATTATAATATGTTATTTGTTTATTTTTTTCAGCAAAAACTGGCTAAAAGAGAAGTGGGAAACATAGATAGAAGTCAAGATGTAGCTCGGTTACAAGAGTTCTACAAGAGTTATAGAGAGAAGAATAATGTGGATAAATTACGTGAGGAAGAAATGAAGTTGAGGGAATCTGGTGCTTTCAGCCGGGATCTTGGCGAGTATGTATTTTGACTTAGAAAATGGCTTAACACTCATTTGGATTATCCTGTGCTTCCTCTTCCTCCTTGTTAGGGCACTACCTGCCTCAAAATGAGTTATAGATTGTGGCTGTGTTCGTTTTTTCTTTTTGGTGCTATTGCATTTTCTGTGTTGATTGTTTGTGTTGGATTTGACCCGCCTAATGGGATAAAACTTGATTGATATTATTTGCAATAGAATTTATGAAGTTTGATAATTTTGGTTTTGTGTTGTTTTGGTGGTGCACACCTGCAACAGATCTTACAGTGCAGTATCTTTTATGTAATTTGCACCATGTTTGGACTGCTTGATATCCTTGGCTTCAAAACATGTCATTCTTGTAAAGAACTCTTATAATGATGTCATTAGCATAGATGCATACAATTCAATTTGAGCAGCTGATGATATGAATTGTTGAGGGAATTCTTTTGGTGCTTGCATCACATCATGAATCACAGTGATCACTTGCTGGAGATGAATCGTGCCATTCTTGCTGATTGTGCATCAAACTGGGGCACTCATCCATGACCAGTTCTGAAAATCCCTAAAATTTGTTTTTCCCCTAAAAAATTAGTTAAAAAGTGAGGGAATTAGCTGGTTGTTCCCCTCTAATCAAATCTGGGTAGCCCATTGTTTCCTTTTTGAGTTTTCAAAATCTTTCTTGTCTACTTTCTACTCTTTGACCCTCGTCATCTCAACATTCATACCCTTCTTTAATTTGTTGCATTGGGTATAGTAGCAACTTCTTTTTGTGAAAGCAAAAAAGACTTTTCCAACTGGTGTGTAGAATGAGAATCATGTATTTCAGAAAATGGTCTTCTATATATATATATATATATATTTTTTTTTTTTTTATAAATATTAATGTGGTTAGGTGCATGTCATTATATTTTTTCTTTACAGGTAAAACTCTTTAATTGATTCCTCCTAAATCTACAGAATTTCAAAATTATTTCTGACATTTTGGGTCCATCAAACATTCACAATTTCAGTGTCTTTTTGCTGATGTAAATATTGGCCACTTTTGATATATCAATTAGCCAATTTTTTATCAATATATATATATATATATATATATATATATATATATTGTACATTGTATGTGTTCCATAATTTTAATTTGGCTTATAAATATTTTGAAAATGCTCTTAGATTAATGATTTTTAGTTATTGATCATGTCTTTGTGTTGCATATGCTATATTTTGTTATTTGTCACGAATCTTACTATTCACATTACAGATAATAGACCTTCCAATTCACAATTTGAATGTAAATTCAACTGCCATGATATAATCAGGAATTCAAAATGTTATGGTAGTCACTAGTCAACAATTTATGTATTTTTTTGCTGTCTTCAGCTGCACTTCCTTATTTTGAAGCTGGAACAATCAAAACTTTTGTTCAGTTATCCACAATAGTTATCGGCTATTCCACCTTTATTATATTCTTTTTCTTTTTGTGAAAATTTCACTATTCACTATTTACCCAAAATAATAGCTCATTACAAATTTTAATGATCTGCTATCTGTCTTGGATTTTAATTTATACCTGCTACATGATTTATGTTGATTATGCTTATTCCTGCCCTCATCAAGTGTTTTCTTCTGAATGCAGGTTGGAGCGCAAGACTGTGAAGAGGAAAAGGGTTTTTGCTACCTTAAAGGTTTTGGGGACAGTACTTGAGCAGCTGAGTGAAGAAATTCCTGATGAGGTTGGTTCTTGACTTCTTGGCGCTCCTTGCAATATAAAATATTAACAGTTCCTTGCATTGTTATTGTTGTGAAATATTTGTTATTAGGGAGCTTTGTTGTCTATTCTGCAAATGGGTTGCTTTGCAATTTTGAGAGGGTTTTCCTTTTTCAACACTTTTGTTCCTTTGCAGTATTTCACTTTTTTTAAGTAAGTGTAAATAATAGTAAAATGTTTGGGACAGATCCTTTCGGGGAACTTCCGATAACTTTCTAAAAGAGGCGGTGACTCTTTTATGGACTTGTTATTTACATTAGTTTCTACTAGAATTGATGATCTTTCCTCCTCCCTCTAAATTGTGTTGTTTTTCTTTTAATTTCTTTTCTTTTCTTTCTTTCTTTCTTGCTGTTACTTGTTACTGTTTTCTTGATTGTGTATGATCTCTTGAATGCCAGATATATTGCTGTACCACAGAAGATAACAAGTTTTTACTGTTATCAAACTGGGATTCTGTTGGGGGTGGTGGTTTTTGCGGTTTTACCGGTGGGATTGGGCATATATGATGAAACCATTAATTATCCATTATATTTTCCAGTTGAAATTATTCTTGCACCAATGAATATTTTTAATTACATTAGGATAACATAAGCATGTAAAACATTGCAATAGTGATGAGTCTTCTATTATTCCACGGTTAAAGAATTTTGGAAGGAAACCAAGTTGCTTTATGTAGGAAGCCAATGTTTGCTGTGCTGGTATATTTTTTTTCATATATCTTATTTTGATATTTGTTTCGTGCAGAGTGCTAGAATTTGTTGCAATTAGTATTGCTGATATAGTTCCATTTGGATTTTTTTCCTCTTGCTTTTTTTCTGGATGTAACTAGCTTCATAAGGAATGAAGTAGAATGGTTTTTAAGTTAAAATGATTGTGCATTTGAGTTGGAGCTTGGAAGCAATAAGCATGCTTTGTTTATTACTTTGTCATTTTTTGTGCAATCAGAAAGGAATAATTTCTGAACTTTTCAGCATCTATTTGTCTGTTGTTTTTTTTTTTCAGTTGAAGCAGGTCATGGACTCAGATTCTGCATATACAGAGGATTTGATTGCATACAACATCATCCCCTTAGATGCTTCTTCTTCAACAAATGCTATTGTTTCTTTCCCCGAGGTTTGAGTTACTTTTTTAAGATCATAGATTTTTGCATATTCATGTATGTTGGAGAAAATGTCTTTGTGCATCAATTTCTTTTTTATATTTTTTCATCTCTAATAATGTCTACTTGTTAAATAAAAAAAATGGTTGTTAGGTTCAAGCAGCTGTTTCAGCTTTGAAGTATTTCAGTGGCTTGCCAGAGTTGCCTAGGGGCTATTTCATTCCTCCTACAAGGAATGCTAACATGTTCGATTTTTTGCAGTGTACTTTTGGATTTCAGGTCTGTATACAGGGGTTTCCATGTGTTGCCAAGTCAAATTTGGTGTGATTCTTTCAATTGTACAGAATTTGTTTTCGGGTTCTTGAACCAAATTTTCTGTATCTCTGTTATGCAGTGAAACTAAATTGTGATATTTATTAGAATATGTTAGTGATGGTGGGCTAATCTTAGTATAGGCTGAGCATCTGTATATATGACACTTTTACAGGACTTTTATAGCCTCGTACATTTAGGGAGGCTTAACATCAAGTTATTGCATCCCATATTTCATTTTCTTTTATCTATTCTGTTTCAATTACAAATGATTAATTTACAAGTTTGTTTTGTTGTCGTAAATTTTTAATTCATTTTTGGAAATTGCATTTTCCTCCCTTTTCTTTTTTTATTTTAAGTTGAATGTCTGTCCTATATTATTTTAATTCCTTTCTGTGATTACTGACTCTTGGGGAGGGGGGTGGGGTGTTAAGAGAACTCACCTGATTGACTTAACTGAGATATGGCTGAATGAGGCAAGTGCAACAGCTATTGTTCTCAGTATCACTCAAGTCTCTACTTAATTGAAAGTCCCTGTTTCAGTATTCACCTTGAATACAATACTGTTTTTAAATAGTCAAATTTATGCAAAGTAGAGAGGAGATAATACACACAATAAAATGTAGAAAGGAACATTTCCCACGCAAACACCCTCCAAAAGATGATGCATGTATAACAACCAAAAGAAACTGTTGTTAAATAAAAAATCTCTTTGAAATAAACTTGTTGATAAGAATGGGTTGTAGAGATTGCTGGATTGGCATCCCACCCATTTTGATACCATATATACTCTAAATTTAAACTAATTGGTGCCACTTTGAATTGTGAATTAATGAATTTATTCATGCTGTGAAAACTCATAATTTGACTGTAATTTTTCGTAATTTGCCTTTCTGATTTTTATTCTTTCTCTTAACTGTATTAGGTAAATAATTTTATTTTATTATATTTTTGATCATTTTGTGGTTGAAGTTGTTTTATGCATTGGTATTCTTGCCAAGTCAATTTTTTTTGTTGCTTATAATAATAACTTGTGGCTTCCAGAAAGATAATGTAGCTAATCAACATGAACACATAATTCACCTGCTTGCAAATGAGCAATCCCGACTTGGAATTCCAGATCTAGCAGAACCTGTAAGTCTTTCTTTTGTTTTTGTTTTTTTTTATTTTATTATTTTGAGGATTGTTTGTTCTGGGCTATTGGCTGTGAAGTTTTGTAGCCTATAGTAACATAATTATTTTCTTGTTGAATGCTTTGTTTGCATATTTTATACGATTGATTGAGTGAAATGAAGTTGATATTTTGTATTCTGAGTTCTGAAAATGTGGGCTACAAGCTTTGGGAAGTTTTTTTGTGCTGTTGGCTCAAGCAAGTATTTGATCATTTATTGATTGTGAGGAGAATGATGCTAAAAAAGTCATTTTGATATTTTGATGTTGCTGAGCTTACCGGTGTGTGTATTATAGGGTGTCATTGTTTTGTGCATGTGTGCATGAGGATGTCTGGAATGAGGAGAACGATGCTAAAAAAATCATTTTGATATTTCGATGGGGTGTTATCATTTTGTGCATGTATGCGTGAGCACGGACATGGCTTAGTTAAGTTTTCCAATTCTCTGTCACTTTTAAAAGGTTCTGTCAGATAACAAATGTCAGGATGAAGTGTCCCATTGACCCATCCAAAGCTATGTACAGCATACACTATTACCTGGTGACTGTGCTCTCTGATGGAAATTATGCCATCCTCTACTTCCATTGTGAAAGCCTCTAAAGTGAATAAAGAGCTTTATAATTAGAAGATATTTCTAAACTCATTCTATTCTTAAGAAGGTTGTCTGTTATGGAAATGTTTGAATAAATGGGCACGTGTTTTTAAGTAATTCAATCTACACTGAATTCTTTGTATATCTATGGATGAGTTCTGCTTACTAATTGAAAGACTTGATCATTAGACTTCCAAATGGTTACACTAAGGGGAAATTTCTGATTAAATAAATTGATAAGGAAAATTGTAACATTACTCACAAGATATGCACCATACGGATTAACAATCCTGCTTGATCATCTTTCCTATTATTTTTCTTTTACATATTTGTCACCCTGATTTTGACATCATTTTTGTTTGTCTCTTTTTTCTTACTCATGTTATGTATATGTTGATTTGTTTCCAGAAATTGGATGAAACTGCTGTGCAGGCAATATTCCTCAAGTCCCTTGAGAATTACATAAAATGGTGCAACTATTTATGCATTCAGCCTGTTTGGAGCAGGTATTAATACTATCCTTGTTTTGTTTGAGAACTAATTGAGATTTACTGGTCTATGATTTCTAAGATTGAATGATGGTTAATGGTTCTTGTGCAGTATGCAGGCTGTTACTAAGGAGAAGAAATTACTATTTGTTTCTTTGTACTTCCTGATATGGGGTGAAGCCTCAAATATCAGGTTTCTACCAGAATGCTTGTGCTACATATTTCATCACGTAAGTTAACTAAACAAGACCGAGTCAGTTATTTTATTTATTTATTTGGATTTACTGAAATTGGTTGCTGTAACTTGTAACTTTGCCATCTAATAGGATTTATTTTTCTTTTTTATTAACCTAAAATCTTCATTTAAAGTTTCAGTGGAAAGAAGATTTCAAGAGTCCCTTGGTAGTTATGTTTTTTATAAAACACCAGTACCAGTTGATAAAATAATAAAATACATTATTAAGATTGAAATTACGTACAATACAGCAATTCACTTGCTGTCCCGGACACATAAGTTTCCTCCAGATTATTCTGTTTGCAAACTTCAAATAACTTCACTTTCCTATTTACTCTACCTTGTATCAGATATATACTTCTAATACATAGCTACAAGCAGTTACTTGCTATCAGATACGTACACCTAAATCCTAACACATAACTGCCAGCAGTTATTCCCAAGGCTGAACGCAAGAAATGTGTTCTTCCTCGTTATCTTTATCCACTTCAATAGCAATTGCTTCTGCATCTTCATTTAGGGCTTCATTATCTCCCAAAAGTACCAACCTTAATGTAAGGGACGGAAGTTTTCTCTGCACCTAGCTCTCAACTCCTTATTTCTCTGCACCTAACACAACCCCCATATTTCTTCTCTCCATCACTTCTTGATATGTTAAATGTTGCAGGCCTCTATTTTTTGTTGCAGAAGACCTTCACTTGTTTTTCTTCCTGTAGACACTGTAGAAAAGAACCCATTATGGTTTGCTAAAGAGTTAACCAACCTGCCCATTGGGATAAATTTTGAGTTGCATAATACTAAATGACTTTCTGCTTGTGATCCATTCTGAGGTCATCTTCATTAAAGACAGGTAGTTCTACCTTTTCAATAGCCATTCAATATTCATCCACAGAATGATGGAAGTCTGAATTAGATCCTTTTGCAGCAGCAGCCCTTTCTTCGCAATGATTCAAACTTCCATCTGCCTCATCTACACACTTACCCATAATTTTCCTTATTTCTGCAAGAAAAAAAAATGTTTCAGAATTTTCCTCCAATATAGCCATTTTTTCACCCAAATTTTCTACTATTCAGATTTCGTCTACTTTTTGCTCCAATGCATCCATGTGATCAGACACTCTTTCCGTTGCAGAATTATTTGTGCCAGTCTCGAGCAGTATTCCTCTGGATCCAGCATGTTGAACCAAAATGATAGAACACCAACTGATAAAGTAATAAAATGTAATATCAAGTTCCGAAATTGCACACAATACAACAATACACAAAAGTCTTCTACAAAGAATTTTCTCTGTCCACAAACTGCAAATAATTTCATCTTCCTAATTTAACAATCTACTATCAGATATATACTCCTAATATATAACTACGACTATTATTTTCTATGCATAGCTGTCTTCACACTGTTCTATTGCAGATTTGCTCTACTATTCTAAATTTCCAGCAGTTTCAATAAATTGCTCTGCTGTAAATTGGGGGCTACGGGTGTTGGAACATTTTAATAACTTAAGTGCTATTAGATTCTGTTGAAATTATAGGGTTTAAGTTAAATACGATAGAATAATAGAACAGAGATTCCAAATAATACCATGTCACAGTTTGTTATTTCAGGTTTTTTAAGAAAACAGGATTTTCTTAGAAGATTTGTTTAACAAATTTTATAATAATTATGCATGTGTAAGACTGTGTTCCTGAAATAAGTAAAATCCTAAAAGGGAAAAAGATTGTTTTATTGCTTTCACAGATACTAAAAAAAGTAGCTTCTGAAAGTACACCAAAAAAAGCTGCATCACATATTCATTTTTTTTTATTTTAAAAACCGACAGGGAAAAATTTGATAGTGTACCATGATGTGATACAAAATACTAACTCAATAGTCCTATCCAATGTTTTAAAAAATGGTTTTCAACCCCAATTTCAATCACAATGTCAAGGTTTTTGGAGTGTCTGCAACTGCATTGCAAATTCAATTGTGGCCCATTTGTCCACAATTTCTGCAATATCAAGGATTGCAACAAAACTGCAGTCATGGCTGCAATTTAAAACCTTGGCCCTTTGTACATTTGTAATCTCAAAAATCCTAATTAAGGAAGTTGATAACATGATACATAAATTTTTGATGAATTTTGAGGTTTTCTAACAGATAAAATTTCAATAGATGAGTTTTCTAGCTGGATAATATTCTTAATACAAGGTAACACAATTTTCTCTGAAGGAACACAAGTCATCCTAATCTTGTGTTCTCTAAATTATTTTGTATATATTTTAACAGATGCATATGTATTCAGTGAATATATTGCTCACTATTGTTTTTTCTAGTTATTTGGTATACTGCAATACTTTTTTGTTCTTTTTCATGCCTGAATTTTTAATTTGTCTTTCATTTGCATCTTCCCCTTCAAAATTCTTTATGATTTGTGTTATGAATATGATATGCAGATGGCTAGAGAGATGGATGAGATCTTAAGGCAGCAGATTGCACAGCCAGCTAATAGTTGCACTTATGATTCTAAGGATGGTGTCTCATTTCTTGATAATGTTATCTTTCCTCTCTATGATATTGTTTCTGCAGTAAGTTCCACATGTGTTTTATGAATATTTTATTAAACTTTATTTCATAGAAAGGTGAAATAAGCTCATATATCAAAAGTAGATGATGATCACAATCTTAGGTTGTGGGTTGTGGGTTGTGTTCATGAGACAAACATATTCTGTCTTATTGGATGGTGTCTCATGAGAAAATCTTACTTTTTTAAAGAAAAATAACAACTCCAAGAAATGAATATACAAATTTGAAATAAATGCCGAGTCTTGGAGTGTGATTGGATTGTGTGTTCCCTGTTTTCCTGTTGATATGAGAAAACGGGCTTGAAATCGTATTTGATTGGGTAATGAGTTTCTGGAGAACATTACACAGGAAACAAAAGTTAAAAATGCCAGCAATTTTTTATCTATACTTATTATAAAGGGGATATATTTTGGTAACCACCCCTTTAGTTTCCACTTTTTAGTGGACCATTATACCCCTTAAAATGTAAAAGAAAAAAAAAAGAAAACTTCTTTTGTTCTTTCTAAATAACTATCCGCAACTTTTAATATTTATCTGTGTGTAATTATTAGAGGCACGAAGTGCCTCGGCCCCTCTAGTTTAAGATAAAGAAGGTATGAAAACCTTAGAAGCAAATTAATGTTTTTTATTCTTTTGCTCTTGAACCATCCCCCACTGCCTGCCAGAAAATGTTCTTTAAGAAGGAATAAATACACATAAAATCATTGTGTTATGTAGTGAAATCTTTCTGTTTGTCTGACAAAATAAGTTGATTATTTTCAACTCATTGATTTGCAAAAAACATTACCATGGCAGTGCTGTTCTGCAATGAAATATGTGAATATGCATGGCCAATTATTTTGGTCATTTGATTAGAAATCATGAAAATATCCTGTTATTTTTACCTTTATTTTTTACCAAATACTCATTTTTCCAAAGATACACTGTAAAACAAATTAGTTCCATAAAAATTTTGTACTTCAATTTGGATTCTCAATGATTAAAATTGACATAAATTTAGCCTTGCAATGTATATTTTGACATCAATTTTGTCCTTTTTTTAATGATTATTTTATACTATGGTGGATCAATTTGATGTCCTGTATATCTTTTGGACTGGTTTGAGCCTTTACTCTCTTTCTCTCTCTTGGGTTTCTGTTCAGTGATTTTTATGAATTTACCTCTGCAGTTCATGTTGTTTAAAAGCTTAAATGCATTTATTTGTGACTTGAGTTTTTATCTTTATTCTTTTGGTTTAAAAATATGGATTCATCATGTATTTTCATGGACTATTAGGAAGCAGCAAACAATGATAATGGGAAAGCACCTCATTCCTCCTGGAGAAATTATGACGATTTTAATGAGTATTTCTGGTAAGATTTCTTTGATGACCTGTTTTTTGATTATTTCAGTTTTTTTTTTTTTTTTTTTTTTTTTTTAATTTTGTTGACTGACTCTCCCACCTTAAGGTCACTCCATTGCTTTGAGCTTGGTTGGCCATGGCGCAAAACTTCTTCATTTTTCCAAAAGCCACTACCCAGATCAAAGGTTTGTTTTGTTTACAATTATGTTAGACTTCCTTCTAATTGCATTAATCATGCAATGTAGTGTCATTCAATTGCATTCATGTATTGAGTGCATCTCACTGCTGTATTAAGAGTAAAATTGATGCCTTCTCTCATTCTTATTTTTTAATGGATGGCTGCTAGTGGGGCACAGTATTGTACTGTTCCCTAGATACAAGGGAAGTGTGGAAGGTCTGTGATATCAAATTTGATGCGCATTGCACAATAGCTATGGATATTTCTAATGATTCAGTTAAGGTCTTGAAAGAACCGATATTTCATTGTGTGTTGGGAAAACATATATCACCACAAATTAGATTAGATTCACTCCGAAGACAGCTTAAGTTAAATGTGTGACAGCTTGAGTATCCATATATGGTGGAGCTTAATGTCTTATTATTTTGATAAACTGAGTATCTTAATTTGATATATTCTTTGGTTGATGTCCTTAGTTACTCATTTATTCTTTATTGTACAATGCAGAAGATGCTTATATCTGGCAGAAGTAGGCATCGGGGTAAAACATCTTTTGTGGAGCATCGAACTTTTTTTCATCTTTATCATAGCTTCCACCGATTGTGGATATTTCTTTTCATGATGTTTCAGGTTTGTACATGCATTTATTCTTACATAATCATGAACTTTTGGCAAATGCTTTGTGTTCTCATATGCTGTTTTCTTCACTGAAGTTGTTTCACACTTCTAAGTGTTAAAAGAGAGAAATAAAGATCTCATTTTCTGAATATATGCTTGGGTGATAATTCCACCCAGCAGAATGGATTAATTTATATACAAGAGAATTACGAAGATAGTTTTTGTCAAAACAATTTACAAGAGAGAAATTAAGATGCCACTGCTTCCTATGATGCATTAAACCTAGCTATACCAAGTATCTAGGCAATTTGGAAAAATAAACATTATAGGAGTTCTTATTTCCAAAAGCATTCCTATTTCCAACACTAAGTTATGTATTCTTAACTGGCAATTCATGGTTCACATATTACTTTTGTCTCATGAAGGTTTTCTTTTTATTGTCGATTTTCAGGGTCTAACAATCATTGCATTCAATGATGGAAATCTTAATGCCAAGACTTTGCGAGGGGTTCTTAGTCTTGGACCTACATTTGTTGTGATGAAATTTTTTGAAAGTATGTATTTCTGTTATATATATCTTTGGTCATAAATTTGTATTTAGTTTTGTAGGCAGAGTTTCTTCCAAAAATACGAGAACATTTTGGTTTATGTTATATTTTCCTTTCACCATTAAGTTATATTTTCACATTTTCATTTGTTTTAGGTGTTCTGGACATTTTCATGATGTATGGTGCATATTCAACAACAAGAAGCCTAGCTGTCTCACGAATTTTTTTACGATTTGTTTGGTTCAGCCTTGCTTCAGTTTTCATAACTTTCCTCTATGTGTATGTACGCTTTCAATTATAATTACTTTTTCTTATATTTCCACATCCTCATTCTTATCTATATTTATTTTGATTTTTTGTAAATGTGTTAAGTGATTTTACATTTCCAGCTGTTTCATGACTGCAGAAAAGCACTTCAGGAAGAGAGTAAAAGAAATGCAAACTCGGTTGTTTTCAGATTGTATGTGATTGTCATAGGGATTTATGCTGGTGTCCAAATTTTCATTAGTTTCCTTATGCGGATACCGGCATGTCATCGTCTAACAAATCAATGTGATCGTTGGCCTTTAATTCGCTTTGTGAAGTGGCTGCGCCAGGTATATATGTCTTCAGTTGCATTAGTTGTTGGTAATTATAGTAGTTCATTTAATTTTGTTTGTTCAGTATCGTGTGAAATTATGCTGACTGATAGGTTTGCCTTTATTGTCATTTTTTCTGTTGACTGATGAAGGAACGACATTATGTTGGACGGGGAATGTATGAAAGGAGTTCAGATTTCATAAAGTATGTTCTAGATCTTGTAGGAAAAGCAAGATTGTTGCTATCCCACTATTTTAATTTTAGATTGTAGGAACGACATTATATATTGTTTAAAGATTGATGACTTAAAAATTGTGTGTACTCCGTCATTAATTTTATATGCAAGCTGAAGTTGTGCATTGATGCACTGATTATGATACCCCTTCCTTTTCTCAGGTATATGCTGTTTTGGCTTGTTATTTTGAGTGGAAAATTCTCGTTTGCTTACTTTCTTCAGGTTAGTGATAGTTACATTATCTATGCCCTTGTAGATACAAATTTGGAATTATACATAATTTTTTCATTTATGCATGAGTATGATGGTACATATACAGCAGACAATCAATTGTCTTATTTTTGTGGTTTGTAGATCAAGCCACTGGTGGAACCAACGAGGGATATTATAAAAGAGACTAGAATAGAGTACTCTTGGCATGATTTTGTCTCTAAAAGTAAGCACTGGTGTGATTGACTGTGGTTATGTTTTTTGGTGTTTTCTCTTTGGTATCATTAATTATTAGAGTGGCTTTGTTGTTGCAGACAATCATAATGCTTTGACAGTTGTTAGTGTATGGGCTCCCGTGGTTGCTGTAAGTACATTGGCATTGTTTGTTTACATCCTCCCCCATTCAAATTTATTAATCATAAAAGGGGGATATCTTGTTCCGTTTTATTTTTCTTTCTAGTGGGGGAAAACTTGTCTTACAAGAGATCCTTAAGATATACATGTTTCTGTTATGCAGGAACTGGATTTCTGATATTCAGTAGCATGTTTTGATTAGCTTTAT
Source organism: Cajanus cajan (assembly GCF_000230855.2). Classification (NCBI taxonomy): domain Eukaryota; kingdom Viridiplantae; phylum Streptophyta; class Magnoliopsida; order Fabales; family Fabaceae; genus Cajanus; species Cajanus cajan. The sequence continues at coordinate 60,696,581 of NC_138523.1, forward strand.
TTGCATTCAAAAGAAGTTTTCCAAAAGCTCTTTCTAGAGCAGTTTGAAAAATGATATCTTCAGGAGTTTGAAGATATTATACGCTTAACTCTTGTAATTTGAAACATTATAGCTTCAGGAGTTGCTGAACTTAGTACTGAGTGATGTATTTCACTGGTTTAATAGTTACTAAATAGTAGATAAGCTTTTAGTTGATGTGTAAAAACACAGTGGTGTCCTATTTTTGGTTATGCATTGATTTCTTAAAAACTGTATTTATCTATTATTTAGTTTATAACTGTTACCTTCAATTTAACTGTTCTGTAAAATTGCTTCCCTCTTCCCCCTTATTTGAGTGTTTTGGTTGCTGTTTCTGACTTGCTAATTCCCATTCTTTCAGATTTATCTTCTGGATATATATGTGTTTTACACAGTTGTATCGGCTGTTTGGGGATTCTTACTGGGGGCAAGAGATCGACTGGGAGAAGTAAGTAGTCTTTTTAAGAAGTTGCGATTGTCCAACTGTAAATCCTGTTGGTAACATGCCCTGTTATTTTACTATTAATATCTTTTACCTGCTGCTAGTCATCCCGTCCTGTACATTCTACAATTTAAAATCTGTTTGTATAACCTTTTTTGTGGCTGTATGTGGTCACCAGATTAGGTCATTGGAAGCACTGCATAAACTATTTGAGCAGTTTCCTGGAGCTTTTATGGACACACTTCATGTTCCTCTACCCAACAGGTGCTGCTTGTGAAATGTGCTTTTTCCTGTTTTACATATGATTTTCATTCTGTATTTGGAAGATATCTGTCCTTGTATGTGTCCTATATCTATTGTAGCTCTCTGAGAATATGCATTCTCTTCTTTCAGTTTCCCCTCTTGAATGATTATGTTGTTTATGTAAGCTTATATAGTTTTCCTCAATATTTTATATTTTCAGGAGTTCCCATCAGTTTTCTGTTCAGGTCAGCCTTTTGCTATAGATAAAGCAAAAAATAATTTAGTTTAGGGCCTGTTTGCTTCTGTATTCATTTTTTTTTAAAAAACTGTCACCACCTTTTCATTTTTTGTTTACTTATTCAATTTCTCTTCATATGAAGGTTGTGGAGAAGAACAAGGTTGATGCTGCTCGGTTTGCCCCCTTTTGGAATGAGATCATAAGAAATCTAAGGGAGGAGGATTATATAACTAACTTGTTAGTCATAGAAACTGTTACACATTTCTTAGCTTTATTCATCATTTTCTTCCCTTTTTTAATACCTGCATATGTTTTTCTTGCTCACAGTGAAATGGAGTTGCTTTTAATGCCTAAGAATTCTGGGGATCTCCCTTTGGTTCAATGGCCACTTTTTCTACTTGCAAGCAAGGTAATTCAAATATTTCAATCATGTTTGTCAAGTTGTGATTAAAAGGTCATCTTTTGAGTGTTAGATCACTTGGATGAATATGACTATTTGGTCCATGTTTATATCTTAATATCTTTATTATATCTATGGAGTAATTTTTAGGTTTTATAATATTTCTTTATGCGATTAATATTATGAATATTTATTTATTCTTTCTTTTTATGAAACTAGTACTAGCAATAATGCAGTTTATTGTTTTGTTTTTTTGTGTCGCATCATAATGTCCCACAGTAATTTGGTATCCTCTTATTCTGAGTCTCTTTTCTCCTTTCTTACCTAAACACTGATTATTTTATAGTTCTTTGGATACTCAATTTTAATAACATGATGCGGGTACCATTTAATTAATCTACTTAAATGCTTGCTGCAACCAGCTTTTAAAGATTCTTTGTTTCTCGAGAACACAATTTTGTCTGAATGATGCACAAGGAAGTAGAATCATCACTCACTCTAGCCACAATTTGTGCCTTCCCAGATTTGTATTGATATGAGTTGGTGTTTTCGAGAATATAATTAAATTGTACAATATGAATCAAGAATTGTACATTTCTGATAAACTTGGTTTAAATTTCTCTGATATATACTGCTCTGTTTGTATTAGTTGCAAACAGAGGTTTGTTCAACAAGAAAAATATCTGCTTTCATCTAATATTATTGAAAAATCTGTATATGTAAATTTTAACTATTGGATTATGAGGGAAACTGTGCCTTGTTATGCTAATTGTAACACAAACTGGGTACTACTTACCACAGATCGCTTTGCATATGTATTTATGTTATGTTTGCTTTTCTTGTTAACCAAGTTCATCCTCTTATGTTTTCTTTTTGGTAAAATTCATTGATTTGTTCTTTTGCATGATTGTGTAGATATTTTTGGCCAGGGATATTGCTGTTGAGAGTAAGGATACTCGAGAAGAGATTTGGGATAGAATATCCCGAGATGATTATATGATGTATGCTGTTCAGGAGTGTTACTATTCTATTAAACTCATTTTGACAGAGATATTAGATGATGTGGGAAGGAAGTGGTAAGTATCAGTTGTAACAGTGAAGTGCATTGAACTGTGTTTCTTGTATATGATAAACCTTATTTATGATATTTGATATCTTTGTTTGCAAATTGTTTCCTTTTACCAGGGTTGAAAGGATATATGATGATATTGATACTAGTATCAAAAACAAGAGTATTCATATAGACTTCCAACTAATTAAGTTGCCTCTTGTGATTTCAAGAGTAACTGCATTGATGGGGATCCTGGTTCGTATTTAATCTTTTAAGCTTTAGTTATTTTATGAATGTCAGCTTGTCTGTTTCTATTTAGCATAGTTCTAGTTTGGCATATTCTCACTGTTTTTCCTTTATTCGTTTCTCCTTTCTAATGAATTCTTGTATCTTTTTTTTTTTTTTTTGGTGAATATTTGTAAAATTGGACCTCAGTTGACTGATTGCCGAATGTGACTGTGAGATGCCATGCTTATTGTCATATTTTTCAGTCAAATTTTAATCAAAGCTATGCCAATGGTAAAACAAAGAAATGGCCAAATGATACGAATGAAAACTGGGGTTTTTACACAGATGGATTTGCTAGCTTAGTTAAGTGCATATTCGGCATTCGAGGCCATGTACAAATACTTTGTTTGATGTGTGGTATGAAAGTGAAGAGTTATCCTTTGTTTGTTAACATTCTCAGCCTCTTTCGCAGCAACTTGTTTGTAGCATTTGGTTTACTCAAACATTGAGGAGTTCCTACTCTTGCATACTATATATGTTATCAATAATAAAGAGATATTTAGTAATAATTGTATAGAGGTTTATAAGCACATAATATCTTATTTAGGGGAAAAAATATCCTGTAATCATGTGTATTGAATGAATTAAAACTATATAAAGCTTCAATGTGCAGTGTAAGACACACAACTTCAACTCATCTTTTATGCCTCTGCTCTTTACTCTTAACATGGTATTTAGAGCCTAATGATGGTATATTTTTTAAACCATACCTAGCTGGTGGATCCACTGTCCCCAGTGACCAAATTTTTGGCAAACTGTGTAATCACTGGTTTGCCCTTATGTACTGGTGCATTTTTTCCGACAATTTTCGGATGACTGATGCCATACAACAATAATACAAGAGAAAAGAACCCAAATGAAGATGGGAAGACCAGAAACACAACCAACTTCTTTCAACATGAAGCAAACAAGAGCTGGAATGGACCCAGACAGTGCTGACGAGCATAACACATGCCTGACGGAGCCTCCTAGACAAACTGGCGTGTTTGGGCGCGTGAGGAGGCTGATGCCTCCAAACTCTCTAGTAGTAACACTCATTTTATTGAATGTGTTTATGAAACGAAACTACAAATCTTGGATTAATTTTCAATGTTGTCAATCTCACTTGGAGGGATGAGACTTGGTTGCTGTTGATGTATTTATTTGATCAATTTGTTCGCACATATGAATTTCACTTATCTATATATTTTATATATGTGTGTCTCTTTGTGTCTTGTATATGGAAGTTTAACTTGCTGTTGAAGTTTGAACTCATTCTTATATTGACGTCTCACAGAGAGAGACTGAAACACCTGAACTGGAAAGGGGTGCAGTTAGGGCTGTTCAGGATCTGTATGATGTTATGCGATTTGATGTTCTTACTATAAATATGAGGTTTGTCACAGTTGCTGTTGTCTGCATACATCGAAATTTAAGTAGTCTTCTATCAGGGGTTTCATCCCTTTAGATTGATGTTAATTTTTATGTTTTTTTTTAATCTAGGGAGAATTATGACACATGGAGTTTGCTGACCAAAGCTAGGGATGAAGGGCGTTTGTTTGAAAAGTTGAAATGGCCCAAGAATACAGATTTAGTATGTTCTAATCATATTTTTCTATAGTGTGTGCAAATAACTTGTCTATGAATTTTCTAACATTGAGTGCATGCAGAAAATGCAAGTCAAAAGATTGTATTCACTGCTGACTATCAAAGAGTCTGCCTCAAGCATTCCTAAAAATCTTGAGGCCAGGCGACGGCTGGAGTTTTTCACAAATTCTCTTTTTATGAAGATGCCTCGTGCAAAGCCAGTTCGGGAGATGTTATCTTTTAGGTAGATCTTTTCTCTTGGAAGAAATTTTTACCCTTATTGTTTCTGGGCTTATTTTTTTTTTATTTTTTATTTTGCAGTGTTTTCACTCCTTACTATTCTGAGATTGTGCTATATAGCATGGCTGAACTCCTAAAGAAAAATGAAGATGGCATTTCAATTTTGTTCTACCTTCAGAAGATATATCCAGGTAATTTTTACTTCAGTTTGCTTCTATCAGAATATCAGAGTATAACTGGATGGGCCTAAATGATTTAATGTGGCTTAATTGAAATTGATCAGGTTGGCTCTATTTCAGCCTGAGCTGTATGGATTACATTCAAGAAAAAATCGCACTTGTCCAAATAATTTGTTGTTAAAGTTGGATTGCTCAATTTGTGGTTCAACTTACTTTCATACTGTTTGGGTTTTATTTTATTTTTTTCATAACCAAATGAAGCACTTGCCAATTAATTCTGGGCTAAACTTAAACTAGCCCAATGATTTACATTCACGATAGACTGATCCAATTATTTACTTTTGGGTTGATATTGGTCCAACATGATTATTTTCAGGATTAAAATAATCTGGTTAAATTAATTTGTTCATCCCTATGCTTTTTGGGAATGTTCAAATATGTTAATACATTTTTATAGTTTATAAACAGATCCAACTACAAGGATGCTATTTGAATATCCTTGAAAAGTACAAAGATCTGCTGTTTAGTTAAACCAAGTTATTAATAAGATCTTGCAAGCTTGGGAGTAATAGGGCTGGCCAGATTTCAGCAGTTATTTTGCACTCTTTGTTGCTTTCAGGACACGTCACAAATAATTAATAAAAAAAAATCTATATTTCTTCCTTCATAATCCAAATTATCTATACATTCTTCTCTTCTATATAATTTTTTTTTATTGTTGTATATTAATTTATATTTTTCCTAATTCACTGTAGATGAGTGGAAAAACTTTCTTGCTCGAATTGGCCGTGACGAAAACACACTTGAGAGTGAACTTTATGACAGTCCTAGTGATATTCTTGAACTGCGATTTTGGGCTTCATATCGAGGGCAAACATTGGCCAGAACGGGTAATGTTTATCAATATTTTTACCAATGAACTTGATTTTCTTCTGCATGTCTTCACATGGTTATCAGTGATGATTATACATACATTTTTTTTTTGTTATGTAATATATTATATATTAATTAACATAAAATCATAAAAATCAAGCTAGCTATAATTTGAAATTAGCATAAAAGGATCATATTATATACTCTGGATGCTAAAGTATTATTTGGAAACATTATCAACTATGTAAATATTATTAGTATTGTAAATATTAATAATATATAATGAATACTTATTAATATTAATTTAATACAATTTGGGATGTAATATTACAAGGAATTTGCATGATATATAATGAGTGATATTTGAGCAATGGCAAGAGGCATGGATAAAAAAAACTAAAATCCCAAATTCGTTGCCCAATGACGAAACTGTTGTATTTTGGTAAAATTAAGCCTGAGCTGGCCATACATAACCATGACCAGTTCTTAAATGTATGTAGCAAGTGTTGCTCCTCTACCCATCTCATTAAATAGCTTAGATAGCCAAATGATACCTTGTTCTCCTACTCATTTCAAAATTTCAATGGGAATTTGTCCATCCTCTTAACTGCTTTTTACCACTCCAACTCAAATTCTAGGGTAGTGTTGTTCTCTTAGGTTTCTATGCCTTCCATATTGTGAATCCATTATTGAAAATAATTCTCCCATCTCTCTTCTATATGATGATCTGTAACTAAATCTTTTCCTCTTTGTTTTTCTTTCTCTATTTTTAGCTAGCTTATATATCTAACACTCTTCATTATTAGTCCCAGGATCTTTGGTAAAACTTCAAAAACTTTGGATCATGTCTCACTCACAACTTTCCTTCTCATTTGTAATACTTTGATACCTTGCCCAATTCTCAGTGTTATTGATTGCACCTGTGCAAGGCCTTAAAGCACTCCCTATTGTTTCTAACCTTGTCTCAAACACTTTCATTTCACCATCAGTATTCCTTATTTCTTGCCCAAAAATTGATTAACCCAAGACTGCTTTAGCAACCTTCCTAAATAACCAAATGACATCTCAAACCCATATGCATGTTTATAATTGCAGAATAAAGAATACAAATAATACGGTAATAAAAATAATTAATTAAACCCCTATAAATTAAGAAAGAAGGCTAATTCTATATGTGTACTAGATCTAATACAAACATGTGCTAAAGTAATGTGTTTCTATTTTCTAACTTGTTCCACATCATGCCCCCTAATGCGAGAGCATTTTATATTTGAAAAATGAACAATGCTGAAGTTTGCATAATTCTTTATCAATTGGTCATACGGCCTCAAATATCCATTTTTTGTTTTGATTTAGCTTATTCCTTTGTTAGAAAATATCAAGGTTGGGCATTAAAGTTTAATGGTGCTGCCTTTTCTGGTTTCATTGTAAATAAGTATCGCACAAGACTCAGGACTATAGCAAGCATGATGAGTGGGAAATTAGGCCAAACAGATTATGGCAGTAAATTGGAATATATTATTTTAGTGGTGTTGATGGAGAGAATTGCTACTTATTATAGGCAAGGCAGGAAGTGTAAACATATTTATGCAATTGTTGGATACATAATATTGAACATGACAAAAAATACCCACTTTAAAGGAACTTTTTATTTCAGTATATTTTGAATACAAGCACTAATCTCCTTTTTATAGGTTAAAATGACTCTATTAAGGGAACTAACATAAAAAAGAAATAGGGAAATAATGAGATATTTGTCTTCATATAACAAATATCATAGATGATATTTACTATATTTTCTGTTCATTGTTGTTTGAAATGCACAGTTAGGGGGATGATGTATTATAGGAAAGCTCTTATGCTTCAGACCTATTTGGAGAGCACAACAGCCGGAGGTAAGAACATATAACTCCATTGTTTTCTTTACGTTAATATGTTTGTAATTTTTTTATTAATTTAGATTTGGAGGCAGCAATGGGTTGTGATGAAGTAACTGATACACATGGCTTTGAGTTATCCCCTGAGGCACGTGCCCAGGCAGATCTGAAGTTCACTTATGTTGTGACATGTCAAATTTATGGTAAGCAGAAAGAAGAGCAAAAGCCCGAGGCTGCTGATATTGCTTTACTTATGCAAAGGTAGGATCAACAATTCTATGGATCAAACTTCATGTTTTTTCTATTTGCTAATTGAATTATGACTTCTATCTTTTCAACTATCATGCTTTTAGAAATGAAGCTCTCCGTGTTGCTTTCATCGATGTTGTTGAAACTTTAAAAGAGGGAAAAGTGAACACAGAATACTACTCGAAGCTTGTGAAAGCTGATATCAATGGGAAAGACAAGGTGCAATTTTTCTATAATTTTTATTTTGTATTTAAACTTTAGTTATGATTCATAAGGGTTGTTGTCAAGTCTGGTTAACAAACATAGCTGTTAAACTGTTGTAACAGATTCTTATAACTGAATTATCTGGTTAGCTACTTATGTTACTTTTACTTTTGCTGCATTCTGTTATTGAAATAGATTGTCATAATTACTTAGATTGCCTTTAATTTTTCTACCTCCCTTTACTGAATTAGATTGCTTTCGCTATTTTTCACTCCATTTATTGAAGTTTTTTGATGTCACAGGAGATATACTCTGTGAAGTTACCTGGAAATCCCAAATTGGGTGAAGGAAAGCCTGAGAACCAAAATCATGCAATTATTTTTACACGTGGAAATGCGGTCCAAACAATTGACATGAATCAGGTAATACCAGTTTTAACAGCTGTCTGTATTTGGCTAATTTTATCTGAATAGATTGTGATGATTGAAAAGGAACTATGTTGTATTTTGTAAGCAATTCTGTCTTATGTGATGTACTATATGTTATTCATAGCGTTGATCCGCTACATATTATGTATATAAACTTTGTAGAAAATTTACTATTTCATGATTTGTGATACTGTACAAGTTCTTTGCTGTTGCTATGTTTTGATGCTTAGTTGAATTTATTTAGGATAACTATTTTGAGGAGGCTTTGAAGATGAGGAACCTTCTTGAAGAATTTCATTCTGATCACGGGCTACGTCCTCCTACTATACTTGGTGTTAGAGAACATGTCTTTACTGGCAGGTATATGTAGCTTACATCCTTGGATAGTGTTCTTTTTGGACTTGGTTTTTCAGTGTTTATGTCTTTGAGTAACATCTTTGTTACTGAATGCAGTGTCTCATCTTTAGCCTCATTTATGTCCAATCAAGAAACTAGTTTTGTGACTTTAGGCCAGCGGGTTTTAGCAAATCCATTGAAGTAAGACCATTTTATGTTAAATAATGATTTCTCATGTCAAGATTCAAACTTACTTATGACAATTATGATCTATTTAGGGTCCGCATGCACTATGGGCATCCTGATGTTTTTGATAGAATATTCCACATAACTCGTGGTGGCATCAGCAAGGCTTCCCGCATTATCAACATTAGTGAAGATATCTTTTCAGGTTTGGCTTGTTGCTTTTGCTATATAGAAATTTGGCTGTTCTGGTAAAGCAGGTAAATGTCTTAGTGAAGATATCTTTCCTTTTCTGGTTTTTATTTTTATTTTTATCTGTTTCTTATTGTCTTTTTCTGGTTTTTGTATTTTTTTTCTTGTTTAATGGTCATGCATTGTCACTATAAAATCTTACACTGTCAACCAATAAAAAGTTGTTTCTCTGCTGACACTTTGTTGTTCTCCTGCATTTCTCCTGTTCTTTTTCTCTGTTCTTATTTTTATATTATATTCTTTTTTTTTCTTGGTTCCTACCCTTTTTTCCCTGCCCTTTACTTTTATTTTTTATATTATACTCTTCTCATTTTTGTTCTTTGTACCTACCTTGTTTTTTCTTCCTTATGCTGTTATTTTTTATATTATACTCTTCTTCTCAGTTTTGTTTCTTTTTACCCTACCCTCTTTTTGTTTATTTTCCCTGACCTATACCCTCATTTTATCGTTTCTTTCTCTTATTGATAATGACTAGAGCATGAATTATGAGCCTTTCCCCCACCTTTTTGAGCATGTATATTTGGGGATTGCTAATGTACTCTATCTTTTTTGTTCGAGTACATTAGCAGTCTACAAGAAAATATCAGGGCAAAAACCCCAACTATCTCTTCTTTCGTAATTAATTCACTTTAAGGATATTTTATAGTAATTTAATATCTGCCTTAAAAAAAAAAACTTATTTCTCTCTCCTCTAACTTCACATAATTAATTCATGTTTTGAGAATCTTGGGTGGGGTTTGAGTGTGTACAGAGGAATTTTCGGAACAACATGCAAGTTGTGGTGAAGTTGTGAACCACCATTCAAATCAAGGGTTGCAAAAATTCATGGTGGAGATACCAAACATAGAGGTTGCAGCAGAAGAACTTGGTCCATATGGGATGGCAGCGTAGAAAGGGGAAACCAGCTCATGCTGGTTTATCATTTCATGCCCAATGGGAGCCTTAACAAGTGGGTGATTGACATGCCTGAGAAGCTTCTAGCTTGTTGATTACATTCATGTGAGATAGGGAGGAGAGAGAAATAGGTCTTTTAATTAATTATGTGAGAGAGTGAAGAGGAGAGATAAATAAGTTTTAAACTTCTATTTGAAAAGGTGGATGTTAAATTACTATAATGTCCTTAAAATGAATTAATTGCAACAAAAGAGAGTTGGTTTACTAGTTTAGTAAATTTAATTATTTAAGGCCGAGGTAAATATAACTAGGTGGCATCCATGGCCTATTAACCCAAGTCTAGTGAACTACTAGAGTTGGCCTGGTGGTGGGAGGTTGGGTTGTGCATGAAGTCTTAAGTTTGAAATTCGTGCGACCATTGTACACAAAAAAAAAAATTAAGAAAAACTCAAGTCCCACATCGACTAGAGATTAGGCAATTGAATAGTATATAAGTGGAAAGCAACCCTCACCTTACAAGCCGGTTTTGTAGGGTTGAGTTAGGCTTAATCCACTATTCTAACATGGTATCATAGCCATTTAGATCCACTTTAAAAATGGGCCACCCACCATTGATGCATGCCTCATAGGCATGAGGGGGTGTATTGGGAAAAATCCAAGTCCCGCCAATCCTAGATCATTAAAAAGGGCCACCCACCATTTATCCACGTACCAAGCTCAATAGTGCTGGACGTGAGGGGGTGTATTGGGAAAAACCCAAGTCTCACATCGACTAGAGATTAGGCAATTGAATAGTATATAAGTGGAAAGCAACCCTCACCTTACAAGCCGGTTTTGTAGGGTTGAGTTAGGCTTAATCCACTATTCTAACAAAAAAGCACGAGTCTCTAGCGATGGCAATAAAGTGTGTCCAACTAGGTTAGATCAACTACATAGATAACACAGTTATTTGGCATGATTAAAAACCATAGATTCATGTATATTATTTACTATGAGATCTCCCTTGATGACTTCATCCAAAGACCTTTTTGGTCTCCCTTATATTTTTTCCCAGTTCTAGAAATCATGCAATATATTCTTCTGACTGGTGCCTTTTTTACCGTAACCAATATTCTGAATCTATACTTGTATATAATAAATCCATATCATATCCTTTCTTGCGAGGGCCCACATTCATCTTGACATCTTAACTGGAGCAGAACTGGATATTGTGTTGTGTGAGAATTTTTGTTGCAAATATATGCTTCATATAACATGTTGAAATTATGTTTAGCTGAGTTCAATATATCTCAGGAAGTAGTGATTATTTAATTGTTGTCTTGAAAATAGTGGTATTTATTTAGTAACTTTGCTATCATTATTATTATAAATAGATCAATCCACTGGGTAATAGTTTAGAAAATAGTTCTCTCTCTCTTCTCGCATAACATTTAATTTTTTACTCTTTTATGCTGTGTAATAGTTTTCTTTGAAGTAGTTTTGTGCAGATTTGGGTCAAGACAGACATCTATCTGAATGCATTTTTGGCTTAGCTCTAATTTATTGCTGTTTGAAATGTGTGTTCATTTTTTCCTTGCTTATTCCTTTACTAGTTTTTTTATTATATGCTTGTTAATACACAGGATTCAATTCAACCTTACGCCAAGGAAATGTTACACATCATGAATATATTCAGGTCAGGCTTGTTATTTAATGATGCCTCTAGAAGACTACAAATTTTTTTGTTCTAATAGTAAATTTACAGGTTGGTAAGGGAAGAGATGTTGGGCTCAATCAGATTGCACTATTTGAAGGAAAAGTTTCAGGTGGTAATGGTGAACAAGTTCTCAGTCGTGATGTATACAGACTTGGGCAGCTTTTTGATTTCTTCCGGATGATGTCTTTTTATTTTACAACAGTTGGATACTACTTTTGTACCATGGTATGCCAATTATGCATCACTTATTTTTTGTTGATTGAATAAGTATGTGAGGATACCTTGACTTCAACACAACAAACAATGGAACCCTTATTACACTATTTGCACAGACACCTTCATGTTGAAGCATAGTTATTCATTGCATATATTGTGACTGATGATATCAATCCTAGCTGTCCTTAGATTCTCCATGAACAAATCTCAAAATGTGATGGGGAGATTGCTAGATGGACGAAATGTAGAAAAACACTTTTGTCATCTTTTGCATTCATACAGTGCCTATCTACTAAAAGAGAAAATCTACCTACAATTGATGCTCTAAAGTGGTGAATTTTGGTCAATGAAGTGGCAACATGTTCCAAAATAAAATAAAATACAAGGGTAGCAGAGATTACAATGTTGAGATGGTGTAGCCTATTTAGGAGAAGATGACTGAAACTTGCTTGAGGTTGTTTTGCACAAAAAAAAAAAAAAAAGAATGATAGGCTCTTTGGAGAAAGATGAATCAAAAAGATGATATTCAATTAAAGGGTCTAGAGGAAGACCTACGAAAACTTAAACCCTCAATGGTTTTATTCAAAACTTGGGTTTTGTTAGAGCAAGAAGGCTTGGCAATAGTGGTTGTTCTGTGCAGATGCAATAGCACCTGGTAACCAGTTTTATTTACAATTCAGAATGAGAGGTAGAACCCAGCCATACATTACATAATTTACATTATCACTGACATTGTAACACATCTCACGGAAATTTCCCATACAGTACAATTTTAGAATCATCAGCATACATATATTTATATCCCAAGTTTTTCTTCATCTGATTTTATTTTTTATTTTTATGATATTGCAGCTAACAGTGCTTACTGTATATGCCTTTCTTTATGGGAAAACTTATTTGGTAAGTTGGATTTTGTTAAACTTTCATGTTTGTTTATCTAAGCTTTGTTAATTTGAGATTATCTTTTCCTTTTGCTAAAAATTTCATCCCTTGTAGTGCTAAATGTTTATCATTTCAAACCAGATTCAGGTCTAGGTTAGTCTTGAGTTGGACATGGTTTCATTTAACTTTTTTTTCTTTCACATTATTGTTGGGTTGTATTGAAGTTTTTCTTGCAACTTATGTTTTGCGTGTCATTGGCAATAGACGGAAAGGTTGTGTACTGTCTGTAGTACAAGTTATTAGTACTAGAACACTGCTAGTATAACCGTATACATTCAATACAAACAAATACTTGCCACTGAACTTATTTCTATACTTATGAACACAAATGTTATATGTTTCCAGGCACTATCTGGTGTTGGTGAAACCATTGAAGAAAGGGCTAGGATAACTAAGAACACTGCACTGAGTGCTGCTTTGAATACACAATTTCTCTTTCAAATTGGTATCTTCACTGCAGTGCCAATGGTCTTGGGCTTCATTCTTGAACAAGGTTTTTTGAGGGTAAGTGTTTGTTTGTGTTTATCCCTTTCTTTATCTTAATAGATATCACCAAAGAAATCAAGTTGAACAAGTTGACTGATATTAGCAATAGTACCAAATATTTGAGAAGTTGACATCTAAATACACATTTTTGTTTGTGCTTGTCTGTAAGTTTGAGATAGTGAGACAAGGTGTATCCATCCAACTGTCTTTCTTACAAAGAAGTAACTTGTCATGCTTGTTACCTGACATGATTAAATAACCAAATGCTTAGCTTTTCTATACCCACTTTACTCCCCACCCCCCAATTATTCTTGGCCATTTAGCACCTCAATTAAAAGGGGGAAAAAGGCCTTAGGAACTCGTGTCAACTGTACATCCTGTTTACAAAATATTCATTTTTTTAATGTTTTTATTTTTTATTGCTCTGCAGGCCATTGTCAGTTTTGTCACAATGCAGTTCCAGCTCTGCACTGTCTTTTTCACATTTTCCTTGGGTACAAGAACACATTATTTTGGTCGGACCATTCTTCATGGTGGTGCAAGGGTTTGTATGCATACTCTATGCTGTCTCTTTTTGTTTTTCTCTTCTCAACTGTTAATCTGTTTATTTGTCAACAGTATCAAGCAACTGGCCGCGGGTTTGTTGTCCGCCATATCAAATTTTCAGAGAATTACAGACTCTACTCGCGTAGTCATTTTGTTAAAGGGTGAGGCTTGCTGTTAAGTTTCCCAAATTTGAAATTATTTACATATCACTAATTCACTCTCGTTCTAACATTCTTCGCTTATCTTATCTGTTTGTAAGGAATTTCAGGTAGCATAAAAGTATAAGATCAGCATTTGGCTTCTCTATCATATTATGTATTTTGTGAAATATATTTAAAAATCAATTAATTATTTGGAAAATCGAATTCTATTTCCTTTATCACTCAGTGTTGGTCTCTACTAAAAAGAACTTCACATTTCTCATTATAATGCACTTTTTGCACTATGATTATTTGTACAATTGTATTAATAGGAAACAATAGATTTGAGAATTCCAGTTGGATTGACAGGTTGAAAATTTAGCATGGGAATAGGGTTATTTCATCGTGAAAGAAGTGTGTGCATGGATTGGGTAGAGTTTGAGAATTGAAATAACTCTAAATTTACCCCCAAATGTCTTCAATTCATGCAGCCTACAGCATACATCAGAGAATGTTGAAGGGTGAGGATGGAAACCAGGACAAATAGTGATGGGTATAGTTGACAGGAAAGGGATTTTTATAAAGTTGATGGGTATAGTACTATAGTCTAATATATTCTCTAATCTTCCTTTTACAGGGTAAACAACTATGTCTAAAAAAAAGAAGGAAAAAGGAAATAAATATCAGGATACAATGAGATTTTTTGAACCCCCTAAAATATCTATTATATTTGCAACAGGTGTCGAGCCAACAAAAATTAATAAAGCAGTGGGTAGGGTGAAATTTATAGGAACTATTAAATTTTATTTCTTTTACAGAATTAGACCAAGCAGTAAATTAATCAAAAGGAGGGTTTCAGTTGCAAATCAATTTTAGGAAAATTATAATTAAAACAATGAGCAAAATAAGAGATTGTTGATATTCAATAATTGAAGGACTCTAGTTCAAAGTGTATTCGCCAATTCAGTTTATAGGATGATTCATTGGTTCAAAAATGCACTTTTCCTTTCTAGATAATTTATAGTTATTAATAAGCTCTAATAATACATTCCTTCTTATTATTCTTACAGTATTCAAGATAAAATCGTTGATTACTTCCCTTATTGATAAACAATCCTAAGCATGCTCTTAGGAATCTAATCTATTAGTAGTATTAGAGTCTAGAGGAACCTAATTCTAGCCAATAAAACATAATTCTACACAATGAAAGTCGTTTACCCTACTCATTAGAACTAATAGACAATCACAGATTTATAGCCCTAATTGGTTTTGTACAATTTCATAAATTGGCAAAACACTAGAAATATATATGCCCAAAAATTTGAAGAGATAAAGGGAAGTTAGACCTCACAGCCTTAGAAAATTAAGCTTCCATTAATCTTAGACTAGTAAAGATGTTTAGCTCATAGGGGCCATTCTAATTAAATTAGAAACCAAAGTCTCCCTCAATGATTCGAAACTCCTTTTTTAATTGATTTTCGAAACTTGGCCTAATATAATATAAAACTAAAAGGCTTTTAAATTAAAGCGCAAATTACAAAATAAAATTAAAAGGTTCCTATGTATGGCTCCAAGGCAAAATAAAGCATAAAATAATTCATGTTGTTTTTGTTAGAATAGTGGATTAAGCCTAACTCAACCCTACAAAACCGGCTTGTAAGGTGAGGGTTGCTTTCCACTTATATACTATTCAATTGCCTAATCTCTAGTCGATGTGGGACTTGGGTTTTTCCCAATACACCCCCTCACGTCCAGCACTATTGGGCTTGGTACGTGGATAAATGGTGGGTGGCCCTTTTTAATGATCTAGGATAGGCGAGACTTGGGTTTTTTTCCAATACACCCCCTCATGCCTATGAGGCATGCATCAATGGTGGGTGGCCCATTTAAAGTGGATCTAAATGGCTCTGATACCATGTTAGAATAGTGGATTAAGCCTAACTCAACCCTACAAAACCGGCTTGTAAGGTGAGGGTTGCTTTCCACTTATATACTATTTTACAATGCCAGCTTTGGCCCTGGTAGTCATGGGGTGAATGTTAGTAATTGGAGCTGGGTTATGAGTGGATGATGAGGTTGATGAAGTTGGGAGAATAGGAGAGGCCAAGGCAGATGAAGTGGTGATGGGGACGGATGGGAAAGTGGAGTTCTGAGTTGTAGGTGATGGAGGTGGAGAGCTGAGTGTAGAAGAATCAGTTTGCATAGGAGGCTGTGGATTGGTTATTACAAGAGGAACAGGAATTGAAGGAGTGAGTGGGTTGGTGGCAGGGGCAGGGAATAAACTCGGATAAGGAAAGCGGGTTTCACAGAAAACGACATCTTTGGAGATAAAAATTCTGCCAGTTGGGGCAAGGCATTTGTATCCTTTATGAGAAGTCGAGTACCCCAAGAACACACACTCTTGGGAGCGAAATTGAAGTTTATTCTTGTTGTAGGGCCGAAGGTGAGGAAAACAAGAGCAGCCAAAAATTCTGAGAAAATTATAGTCAGGTAATTGATGAAATAGTTTTCTGAATGGAACATCATTCTGAATGGAAGATGATGGTAGTCTGTTAATAAGGTAGACACTGGTTAGGAATGCATGGTCCCAAAACTGCATAGGGAGGTGAGCTTGAGCCAACATTGTGAGACCTAATTCAACAATGTGACGGTGTTTGCGTTCCACAACACCATTTTGGTGATGAGTGTGAGGACAAATGAGTCGATGTTGAATGCCATTTTGGGCTAAATAGGAGGTGAATGAACGAAATTCTCCTCCCCAATCAGTTTGAATCGCTTTAATGGGTAGCTGAAATTGATTTTGAATCATAGCATGAAATTGCTTAAAAACATCAAGTGTGTGAGCTTTACGTTTAAGAAGAAAAATCCAAGTGAATCGAGTGTGCGCATCAACAAAAGTAACATAGTACTGATAACCATTATCAGATGTGATAGGTGCAGGGCCCCATAGGTCACTATATATTAATTCAAACGGTGTATGGTAAACAGTTTTAGAAGAATTTGAAGGTAATTTGTGAGATTTGCCAAGACAACAAGGAGTACAAAAATCAGAAGCTGTTTTATTGATGATAGGGAAATTACAAAGTCTGAACACAGATTTTATTACATCATTATGAGGATGTCCCAGTCTAGAATGCCAAGTGACATAGGGAACAGAATGACAAGAGGCTGTATTAGCAGAAGGCGTGATTGCTGGTTGTTGTCTTGGCTGAAGCAGTGAGGGAAACTGGTACAGGCCATCAGGGCCAACAACTCCCATGAGGAGAGTGTCTTTAGTGTCCTGTGATTTAACCAAACAGCAGGTTGAGTGAAATTCAAAGAAAACAGAATTATCTTTGCAGAATTGGCTCACACTGATAAGATTTTTTGTGATATTGGGAACATAAAGAAGATTATTGAGAGTAAGGGAGATGTGAGGTTTTAAAGGAGAAGGGAACGCAGTTACACCTGAGGAGTTTATGGGAAGACCCTGGCCATTGCCAATGATAATCTGATCGGGGCCTTCGAAGGGAGTGAGTTGTTGAATGTTGTGGGACATGTTGGTGACATGATTAGATGCTCCGGAGTCGGGATACCACAAATGGGAACTAGGGGAAAGTGCAGTCAATGCCATGGGCGAAGCCTGGGCTTGATGGGCGCCATTGGAGACAAGATATGCCTGAGAAGAGTTGGGGTTGAGCGGGCGGGAACCTAAAAGGCCGTTTGAAGAACCAGTGGGGCGCATGTGGTGTGAGGGAAAGGAAGAGGGATTGTACCCAAGGGTAGGGTTGGCAGTGGAGTTAGCAGCGGAGAAGGTATTATCAAAGGGTAGGGTTGGGACAAAGGTGCTATCAAACCTGTAATAGCAAGAAGAAGCAATGTGGCCGTATCGATGGCAGACTTGACATTGAAAGCCAGCAAACCTGCCACGCCCACGACCGTACCGATTGTTGGGTCGACCACCACGACCATACCGCCCACCAGATCTGCCACCGCCAGAAGAGGAGGGAAGCTGAGTGTCTTGATGGGTGAGATTGGCTTGCGGTGGCAAAGGGGAAGAATTCGAGCTCGAGGGGGTTTCAAGAAGATTGACAGTGAGAAGGTTCTTTTTCTTGAATTTTTCAAGGCGGGATTCATGGGCAAGAAGAAGGGTTTCAACTTCTTCTATGGTCAATTCATCAAAACGGCTGCTGATGAGGGAAACAGTGGATTCATATTCTTCTGGAAGCCCCTCAAGAACAATATCAAGATGTTCTTTGGAAGAAACAGGGTTGCCAATAGCAGTGAGGGCATCAACAAGGGTTTGGATACGAAGGAGATAGTCAGAGATGGAACGGTTTTCAAGAGTTGTGCTACGAAGGTCACCACGCAATTGACGGGCTTTGGCATTGGTGTGGGCATGAAAATACGCATGAATCTTGTCCCAGATTTGGAAGGAAGATTTACATCCTATGACGCGTGTGAGCATTTCTTTGGACATGGATGATTGGAGCCAAGAGAGGAGTAATTGATCTTGCTGTTCCCACGCAAGATATGCCTCGGAGATACGATTGGCATCTCTGTCAGAAATTGAAAGGAATTTTGGAGGGATTTGGGGATTGACCAAGAAGTGGTGGAGACGGTGGCCTTTGATGACTGGTTCAACTTGTTGACACCAAAGAAGGTAGTTCTTGGTGTCTAGTTTTTCAGAGATAGTGTGCGAGAAAGTGAGGGAAGGGGATGAGGAGGGTTTTTCTTGTGCAGCATAGAAGTGGGGCGGGGTTGTTGCAGAGGACTGTGGTTGTTCTTCAGCCATGAAGGAAGACGAGTGGTGTAGTCGGGCAGAAGGTGCAAAGAAGATAGGAATCTTTGAGGGAGAGAGATGAGGATCAAAAGCTCATGATACCATATTAGAATTATGTCAATCTGGAAAACAGAAAACAGAAGAGGAAGAAAACACAGAGAGAGAGAGAGAGCAGAATTGATAGAAAGATTTGAATTGTATTTCTTAGGTAACAAATCAGAATACAATTGTCCTATTTATATGTTTCAATAGCTTCAAGGAAGACTATTGAAACAATGACCTGTTGAACAAGTAAAAAATAAAAAACAGAAAAACAGAACCTGTTAAACAGGTAAAAGGTAAAAACAGAAATACAGAACATAACTAACTGAAAAAGTAGCCCTATACAATAACATATCTAATACAAGTAAAGATATACTCCAATAGTTTTGCACTCCACAAGATGCTCTTTAGCTTTCTGATTCCTTCCATTTATCCCAATTAGGTATTGTGTTCTTCCAAGCTGAGGTTCTCTTTTCCTGCATAAAAAAATAAATGGAAAATAGTAATATAAAACAAAAAGGACAAAAGTATGTAATTTACTGAGGAAAATGCCTAAATGTCTTAAAAACATGCAGAGAGTAAGAAGTCTTTACTAAAATGCAGAGCATCAAATTGATCAGAAGAATAATCCAGTGGCTGACTAACTGAAACATATTCTGGATGAATTCTCTGATGTGTTAAACAAATTCTGAGTGGAAGTAATGAATTAGTATCAAAATTGATTCAATACAATGATAGAATTTGCTGGAAAGCTCAATAAAATGAAATGGAGAAATTGAGGAAAAATTGAGAAACTTTGATACAACAATAAAATTTGCTAGAAAATAGAGATTCTCTGAATTATGAATCTGATGAATTGTTATTGTGTTGATCCTATAGTTAGATCTGTTATATATACACGCATATCTAACTCAAGGTCAACTGAAAATGAACTGAACTAATTCAAGTACTTTTATTCTAACTGCATAATAGAACACAGTACTCAAACTTTTGTGCTGACAGTTTTAGAAAACTCTCTGCATTTACTCTCACATTATAGGCATTAGTATAGCTCACATAGTGTCATACAGTATTTATGAAATTATTGTCATTTAGGTTGTATCCTTATTTTCATTTCCATGAAACATAATCATTGTATTCCTTTGTCTTGTCTTCAGGTTGGAGGTTGTGCTTTTGTTGATAGTATATCTTGCTTATGGCTATAATGAAGGTGGTGCACTCTCGTATATTCTTCTGAGTATAAGCAGTTGGTTTATGGCTCTATCCTGGTTGTTTGCTCCATATTTATTCAACCCGTCTGGATTTGAGTGGCAAAAGTAAGTATTATCTTTGTATTCAGTCAGGCATACTGTCTCATATTTAATGATTTTTTCTCGTGGCGTTTTTCTAGGGTGGTGGAAGACTTCCGAGATTGGACAAATTGGCTACTTTACCGTGGTGGAATTGGTGTTAAGGGAGAAGAAAGCTGGGAAGCTTGGTGGGAAGAAGAACTGGTAATTAGTATTGCGCCTTGATCAATAGATGTTTTTCTTGCTTTTATGGTTTTTGTATCCTTATCTATTAATAAATATGGTGTTTAATTATGAAACTCCCATAAAACCTCAAATAGGATTAGTACAATGATATCTGGGTATTTGTGCTATTTGCACCTGTTCTAAGCAACAATATTCGCTAATAACATCAGGCACTATTCTAATTTCTAAAATAGCAGTCTTACAGTGAAAAAAATAAATAAATTGAACGCTTCTTTAGGACTAGAATTCAATGTAGTAGAGATGAGAATGTTCTGTTGGATCTTGGATGTATGGGCATACTAGACAAAAAAGGATTAGGAAATGAAGGCATTAATTATAGAGAAAGTTGGGGGCAACACACCTATTGGAGGATAAATGGTAGAATATCTCCTTATGTACTTTGATCAGATGTAGGGTAGCCCTATTGTTAGAGATAGAGGAAAAGATCAAGAATAGTTATAAGCAAAACCATTAAGTAGGATGCTGGAAATAGGAAAACCGATTGAGCTATAAGAGCATTTTAAATGTTGTTCCTCTTTCCAAGTAGCCAGGTACTTTGTATAGCCAAGTCCAATGCATATTTGGAAGTAATAATAACTTAATTGCTCTCTTGTAAATTGTATTTCTATTTTATTATCCTAGTGATCTTGTGAATATAGTTAAGATCATTCAGCTGAGTGATCACTCGAGCACATTTAGAGAAACTTTGTTTCTGATTTTAGAGGTTAAGGGTTCTTACAAAACATTATATATGTCATTGCTTTCCATTTAGAGAAGTCTCATCTGTTTCAATGGTTTTTGTGTCTTAATATTCATAAATTATTTCATCTACAGGCTCATATCAGGAGCTTGGGTTCAAGGATAGCAGAAACCATTCTGAGTCTTAGATTTTTCATCTTCCAATATGGTATTGTGTACAAGCTTAATGTGAAAGGATCGAGCACTTCATTGACGGTATTACATGCTTTTTATTTCATTTTCTGTTTCCTTTTTGTCTGTCCTTTTGGGGAAATTACAGAACTTTTTTTACACTGCTTACATGTTTTATAGTCCCAAGATAACTCCTTGCTTAACTATCAAATTACAGAACTAGTTATAGCTGTATAGTTGAATTCGTTATCCAAATCAAATGTGATTCTACTTCCCTTAGGGTTTCTAGAATTAGGCAATCTATGGTTTGGCATATTTAATGTCAATCGTATTCAGTGAACAACTTCTATGTGGCAACTATTTTTTATCCATAATTTATAGCATTGTTGTTTTCTAATTTGTTCAGCTTTAAGATGGTTGTACCTGTTTGCACTCTGGACACACATTACCTTCAATTCTATCTTGCAGTTGACACATTTTACTTTGCAGAATGCGGCATATTACTTTGGAGGATGTCTGATATTATTCAGAATATAATTCAAATTTTCATCTCAAATTGTTTATCCTACTTTAATAAAACTTTATATCTTATCTGAACTTCATCATCTGCTAAATTTGCATGGTCTTAT
Source organism: Cajanus cajan (assembly GCF_000230855.2). Lineage (NCBI taxonomy): Eukaryota > Viridiplantae > Streptophyta > Magnoliopsida > Fabales > Fabaceae > Cajanus > Cajanus cajan. The sequence continues at coordinate 60,718,385 of NC_138523.1, forward strand.
CAATGTGCTAGAGTAGTTAACAAAGCCATGTCCTACCCATCCCTCAATTCCACATATTTTTGCAGGCTAGCTGGCAAGGTAATATAAAACAAGAGAACATCGTTGAATAGTGAGAAAATGTCAAAAAGACAAGTATAGTACATTTTGTCAGAAAATGTCCCTCCTTTTTTTTTTAACTTTTATGTTAAGGATTGGTTTTATATGATTAGGATGTGTCATTTTATGGTTTAGGGTTTAGGGTTTTATATTTTTAACTTTTATGATTATAAGTTTATAACATTTTTTTATTGTTTAGATGTGATGTCAGATATTATTATAAAACGTGTCATGCCACCATGTATGTACTGTGTTAGGCTTGGCAACAGGGCCAGGGCGAGGGTAGGAGCAGGTTTTGCCTTTCCCACTCCCTGACTCCCCAAAAAAATCCTCGTTCCTACTCCTGCCAGTGGTAAAATTGAGTTCCCGTCCCCAAACTCTATTAAACCCTGAACCCTATATATATCAAATAATCCGAAACTGGCTCCTGCTACATATTAAAAAAATGTGTACATTGGGTTTGGACCACCTACAGGCTACAGCTGATCCAAACCTAAAAAAGGCAATGAAAAGAGGGAACGAGAAGTGGAAAAATCATTTTGATAGGTCTCAACTGGATATTAAGAGAGAATTGAAAAATAACGAAAGATTGTAGTATTATTGCTCGAGTCCTTGCTGTCAACACAACCAGAAGGACAGAATACAGTGAAACTAGGCAATTCGAGAGTGCCTATCTCTCCCAGAATACAATACTTCCGAATCCCTTCCTCCCCCTTATTCCCTCCTATTTATACAATTTAACAGTCCCTACCCGACTATCATCAGTTAGTTACAAAAATAACTAACTACCCCCCTTTTCCCTCCTAACATAGACCTGTTTAACCACAGGTCCCCTATCAATACTCCCCCCTCGAGCAATCACCTTGTCCTCAAGCTGGAATTGTGGAAATGCAGTCTGCATCTTGGTTGCTGTCTCCCACGAATTCTCACAGTCCGGTAGGTTGTGCCACTGAATGAGCACCTCCAGTTCTCCTGTTCTGCTGTACCTGTAAGACAAGAGTTCTGCAGGCTGTGGCTACAATTCCCAATCTACAGAAATTTCCTCCGGAAGGGACTGTACTTGCTTCTCCAGCGGGACGGCCTTCTTTAATTTACTGACGTGGAAGACTGGATGAATTCTACTGCTCTCCGGTAATTGCAACTTGTAAGCCACAGCACCAACCTTAGCCAACACCCGAAAAGGACCATAGTATCTCGGGCCTAATTTCTCATTTCTCCTTTTCGCTAACGATTTGAGTCTATAAGATTGGCTTTGAGATAAACCCAATCGCCCACCTCAAAGTTAACATCTCTTCTCTTCCTATCTGCTTGCTGTTTCATCCTATGCTGTGCCTTACCAATGTTCGCCTTTAACTCCTCCAAAACTCCATCTCTCTTCTGCCATTACATTCACGGCTTCCACTTTGGACGGAAAGGTTGGAGCCTTAAAAATCGCTGGGGGATCCCTTCCATACACCGCCTTGAATGGAGTCATACCCGCCGACTGATTATAATGTGTGTTGAAACAAAATTCTGCCCAAGCTAGCCACCTAGGCCATTGCTTGGGTTTATCACCCACGAAGCACCTCAAATAATCCTCCAAGCACCTATTAACCACTTCCGTTTGTTCGTCCGATTGGGGATGATAGGCCGAATTATATTTCAATTTAGTTCCTGCTGATTTAAACAATTCTGACCAGAATTGACTCAAAAATAACTTGTCCCTATCCGTGACAATGGACTCGGGAAACCCATGCAGTCGCACCACTTCCCGAATGAACATTTGGGCTACCTCCTGTGTTGAAAAAGGATGGGATAGGGGTAAGAAGTGGGCATACTTAGATAACCTGTCTACTACCACCAAAACTGTATCCTTGCCCGAAGCTCTTGGGAGTCCACCAATGAAATCCTGGAAAGGTCAGTCCAAATTTGGGTGGGGATTGGTAAGGGTTGCAGCAATCCCCCTGGAGCCAATGTTTGATATTTATTAGTCTGGCAGATGTGACATTCGGTCACGAATTTAGTGATATCATTCTTCATTCCCTTCCAGAGAAATACAGCCGACACCCTCTTGAAGGTTTTGAACACTCCAGCATGTCCCCCCCATAGCCGTCTCATGAAACTCCTGAATGATAAGAGGAATTCTGGTAGAATTCCTGGGCAAAACCAACTTGCCCTTAAAGAATAATTTTCCCTCCTTCAGTTCATACTCCTTCAAGCTGTCAGGGTCAGTGATCAATTTTTGTATTAAAGTTTGCATTTCAGCATCCTCCAAGAACTCCTCTTCCCATTTCTGCCACTCCTCCATTTCCACCCTTGATATGGCAGCATACATCATCTGCCTTGAAAGCCCATCTGCAGCCTTATTCTCATAACCAGGCTTGTAGTGGATTTCAAAATCAAATCCCAACAGTTTGGTGGTCCACTTGTGATGCTCCTCTCCCAACAATTTCTGCTCAGTAAGAAATTTAAGGCTTCTCTGGTTGGTTTTTATAATGAATTTCCTACCCATCAAGTAATGTCTCCATTTCTGGACAGCCAACACAATTGTCATTAATTCCCTTTCATAAACTGATTTCTTCTGTGCCTTTTCAGATAATGATTTACTCATAAAGGCTAATGGTCTGCCCTCTTGTAATAACACTGCCCCTATTCCTCTGCTAGAAGCGTCAGACTCCATTACAAACTGCTTGGAAAAGTTCGGTACTGCCAGTATAGGTAATGCTGCCATGGCCTGTTTAAGTGTCTCAAAAGCTTTGGTAGCTTCCCCATTCCACACAAAAGCGTCTTTCTTCAACAATTCTGTTAGAGGTCTAGACGTCTCCCCATAACCACGAACAAACCTCCTATAGTAACCCGTAAGACCCAAAAAACCCCTCAAACCCTTGAGGATCGTGGGTTGAGGCCACTTGAGCATGACTTCTACCTTAGAAAGGTTTGCTGCTACTCCTTCGGCCGAAATGACATGACCCAAATACTCCATATGAGACCTTGTAAACTCACTTCTTCCCATTAGCCACTAACGAATTTTCCCGCAGACATGTCAGCACTTGTCGTAAGTGGTGTTGATGTTCTTCCTCGTCCCTGCTATACACTAGAATGTCATTAAAAAATTCTGACACAAACTTCCTCAAAAATGGTCGTAATACTTCGTTCATTAACCCTTGGAATGTTGAAGGAGCATTGGTAAGGCTGAAAGGCATTACCAAATATTTATAGTGCCCCTCATGTGTTCTAAAAGCAGTCTTGTGAATATCCTCTTCTCTCATTCGAATTTGATGATAGCCCGATTTCAAATCCAATTTAGAAAATACGATGGCCCCATACAGTTCATCCAACAGTTCATCAATAACTGGAATTGGAAATTTATCTGGTATGGTTACCTTATTCAATGCTCTGTAATCCACACAAACCCGCCAACTTCCGTCCTTCTTTTTTACCAAAATAATAGGACTAGCATAAGGGCTGATTATTCCGGTTCTCAGCATATCTTGCACCAATTTTTCAATCTCATTTTTCTGGTAATAAGGGTACCTATAGGGTCTGAGGTTAGGAATCTCTGCCCCTTCCTTCAAATTGATAGCATGATCTTGCCCTCTTGAAGGAGGCAACCCCTGGGGTTCCCGGAAAACCTCGTTAAACTCCTCCAATATTTGTTTTATGCTTTCTGGGATTGCTCTCATCTTCTCCCCCGGTCCTGTTTCTGCCACACAACACTCCACCCAGTAGATTTCTTCCTCCTCCTTCAATTGCTTGAGGGTACCTTTCAATGGCACTTTTGCTATACTCAAGGAAGAATCTCCCTTGATCTGATAAACTTCTCCCCCTACCCTGATTTTCAAGGTTAATTTATCAAAATTAGCCTTGATTTCTCCCAGTCCCCTCAACCATTCCATTCCCAATATCACGTCGACTCCCTCTAAGGCAAACAAATAAAAATTTTGCCTCACGGACACCCCTTGCACCTCCAACTCCACCCCTGCGCACATTCCCTGCGCCCTCACACTATGACCATCCCTTACCTTCACCCAATACTGTTCTGTTTTCTCCACCCTCAGCCCCAATTTCTTCACCACCGATTCAGCAATGAAATTGTGGGAAGCTCCACAATCAATCAAAATCAAGATTGAATTATCCCCTATCTTTCCCCAAAATTTGAACGAATGTTTGGAAGTCATTCCCACCATACTACGAAAATCTAATGTCGTGGTGGAAGACTTACCACTCCATTGGATCTCCTCTTCTTCCTCCATCTCTTCCACGCCCTCTTCAAGCAACATTATTCTAATTTGCTTGTTTTTACACACATGCCCAGGAGAGTATTTTTCTTCACATCTGAAACAAATTCCCTTTCTCCTCCTTTCTTGGTACTCCGCATCCGTCATATTTTTCCAATTCAGCTTTCCTTCCCCTTTCCTACTCTCCTCCCTTTTCGTTTCAGTGGTTTCATCATTTCTTTTCTTCTCTTCGTCCCTCTGATTGCCATAGATGTTCCTGCCATCCTCCCTTGTGAATGGTCATCGACGATTCCCCCACTTCCTTCTTCAAAATTGAATTTCGAGATTCTATCAAAAGAGCCAAGTCCATAATTTCCTCCAACGAATTAGGTTGATGCAACCTCAATTCCGCTTTAACCTCCTCCTTGAGACCATTCAAGAAAATGCCCTTCAAATAATTTGCATCCCCAATCTTGAGAGGTCCTGAATTGGTCTCAAATTTCTCCCTATACTCAGCCACGCTGCTTAAGGCCCAACAGCACCTCAAAAGGGTTTTGTGCCACCACGGGCTGAAATCTTCTCAGCAACGAACCTTTGAAATCCATCCATGAGGGATTTTGATTTCTACTTTCCCACATTGAAACCACGCCAGCGCCTTCCCTTGCAGCGCCACCATTGCCACCTCCACCTTCTCGTCCTCCAAGACGCCTTTCAACCTGAAATATCTCTCCATCTTTCCCACCCAGCCCATCACTTCATCCCCCTGAAATAGAGGAAGTTCTAGGTTTCGCCATTTCCACCCGTTCTTTTCCGTTCCTGTTACCAATGGAATTTCGTCACCCTCTCTGCCATTTCTTCCCGCTGTCCCAAGCAATTCCTTCAACTGTTCCAGCATCTCGCGCATCGCCCCCTCTATGTTGCGTCGCCATTCAGTTTCTTCTGCTGCACGTTTGTGTATGTCTTGCAAGCCCCTTTCCACCTGTTCCAACCGAATCTCCATTTTCTTCTCCATTCTTGATCGCCTCAGGTTCGCAACCAGCTCTGATGCCAGTTGATAGGTCTCAACTGGATATTAAGAGAGAATTGAAAAATAACGAAAGATTGTAGTATTATTGCTCGAGTCCTTGCTGTCAACACAACCAGAAGGACAGAATACAGTGAAACTAGGCAATTCGAGAGTGCCTATCTCTCCCAGAATACAATACTTCCGAATCCCTTCCTCCCCCTTATTCCCTCCTATTTATACAATTTAACAGTCCCTACCCGACCGTCATCAGTTAGTTACAAAAATAACTAACTACCCCCCTTTTCCCTCCTAACATAGACCTGTTTAACCACAGGTCCCCTATCACATTTAAATAAATAAATAAAAAAATGTGAAAAGGGAAAAAAGACGCAACTTTGTGCTCAAACAACACCCCAACAGCAAAACCCTAACTCAACAAAAGACTCCGCTTTGTGCTCATCTTCCCACACTGAATTCTGTTCCACAAAAGGAAGAATATCAAAATCAACAGAAAAAACTGAAATTCAAAGTGCAATTAACGCAACCGGAGATATGAGTAGATGAACGTAGAGATCAGTTTAGGGGAATCAAAAAGCCTGTACCAACACGTGCATTTAAAGATATTTAAGGATAATTTTGTAATTTCAATTTTAGCTGGTGGGCACAGAGGTGGATATGATCCTCCCCATCACACTCGGTAAAAACCTGACCCCAGCCCTGGTCAAAGTGTGGGGAAACTGTCAAAGTTGAGACAGGTTTGGACGGGTACATGTTGGGTAGGGGGATATTTGCCATGTCTATTGGACCATGCATGATGCTTCCTAGGTATCTACCAGAGCTTTCTGCAGTGATGTTATTTGTTTTCTGAGAATTGACTTCACTGGTTATGTTTAAATATTATGTGTGTGTGTGTTGTGCTTTGGATGGCTTGATTTGTTCTATATTTGACCAGTGTTGGCATGCAATTCTTTTGCGATACCTACATTTGCAGAATATGCACAGGTTTCTGACTTGACTACTTATGTTTGGCATTTTGTATAGATTTATGGACTCTCGTGGATAGTTCTGGCTGTGATTATTATCCTTTTCAAGGTGAAAAATATGCATTGCTTGTGGGCTCCATTTAAATGACTTTATATTGGTAATTGTGTATCTTGATGCCATCTTTGATTCTTATTCAACAGGTATTCACCTTTAGCCAGAAGATATCAGTCAATTTCCAGCTTCTTCTGCGTTTTATACAAGGAGTGGCCCTTCTGATGGCATTGGCTGGTTTAGCTGTAGCAGTTATATTAACCGATCTGTCTGTAGCTGACATATTTGCTTCTCTGTTGGCTTTCATTCCTACTGGATGGGGAATTCTGTCTGTGAGTTTTCTTTCCCTCTGAACCATTTATGGAGCTGATTTTGTTGTATACAATGGTTTTAACATGACTTTAATTCTGGTTCAGATTGCTGCTGCCTGGAAGCCTGTGATGAAGAAGCTAGGATTATGGAAATCCGTTCGATCCATTGCTCGCCTGTATGACGCCGGCATGGGAATGATGATCTTCGTACCCATTGCACTCTTTTCGTGGTTCCCATTTGTATCAACTTTCCAAACTCGCCTCATGTTTAACCAGGCTTTTAGCCGAGGGTTAGAAATTTCTCTAATCCTAGCTGGGAACAATCCTAATACTGGAATATAGTTAGTTGTATTTGGAGATTCGATCTATATGCTTTTAAATTTCGTGGAGAGGGTGAGTCAGTAAATCTTCTTGTAGGACACTTGAGCATTGTGAATAGTTGTATCATCATTTTTCTGGTGTATGCCATTGCCATTTCAATCGTTTGATTAGATTTGCAATATCAGCTGAGTTCTCTTATATTCCTAGTAACCGGCACCTGCCAGCACCGCCGAAACTTTAAATACAATTATTTCTGTGCTCTTGCATAGGGAATAAATTATTAATCTTATTCGGAGACTAGTCATATACTTCAAAATAGGGGAAAAAAAAAAAAAAAAAAAGATGATTAAATATTTAGGTGTTAATTTAGTTTTATGTATTTTAAGCAACTTAACTAAATTAGGATGAATAATTTTTATTTTCAAGGTAAATTTAGTGTTAATTTAGTTTTATACATTTTATTATAAAATTACGATTTAGTTACGAGATTATACTATATTTTGGTTATTAGTGATTCAACAAAAAAAAATTATATTAAAACAAAAGAAGATATAAAAGATTAGTCTCAAAAATTAATTCAAGATTATAAATAAATAGGAGAAAAATATTAGTTAGTTTTTTCTTCTATATTTTCGTTTATGTTTTACGAAGTGTCAAACGGATGGGCTAATTACTTGAGGAAAAATATAAAACAACTTTTTATTTTTAACAAGCTGTTTTAGGTTGCATCTGTTGAACATCAAAATATTCATCTGTGAAGCTGATTTAAAAATAATGTTTTGTTTTTAATATATTTTATCTAATAGTTATTATACTTTTGACTGAATTATACGCATCTATATAAATAGTTGATTTTATTAAATTTATAAAATAAATTTATGGTATAGAAATATTAATTTTACTCTTGTTATTATGAAAAGGTGAAGATTGACTTCATATCAAATATCAAAAAATTTAAAAATACTAAAAAAAATTGATAAATAACGATTGGAGAATATAAGAGATAAAAGAATTGGAGAGTATAAGAGTTAAGAGAGAATAATTATTTTTTAAATTCCTTTTTATTATCCAACAATAATAAACCCATACTCACAATAATTAATAGAAAAAATTAAAAATAAAATCAATATTTTATAAAAATTTATCACAATTTTCTTCTAAATTGTTTTAAAATAAACATAGGAGGAAGTAGTTTGTTATTACATTCATTTTTTTTAATATTAGTTTACTTGATTTAAAAAAAAATATTGATTAGTTGTAGTTGAGAAAAAAGAATTCGGCCAAAATGTTACAATTTTTTTATTTGACTTTATTATCCGCAAAATAGTTTGAATATATATATATATATATATATATATATATATATATATATATAGATAAATTCACTTATTTCAAGAATAAGTCTATTCAATAACATATTCTACATTAAATTTTAATAATTCAACCATTAAATAAAAATTCTTAATATATAGATTAAGTATGTAAATTTTTAAAAATATTTGATATTTTATTATATAAATTTAAATCAACATATAAAATATTTTTATGTTTATCTGTCAATTAGAATTAATGAAACAAAGTATTAAATAATTATGAATTTTTAAAAAAATTTGAAACTTGGTCTATATTTTAATAACTTTTAATTTAACGGTTAGATTATTGAAATTTGAGCAAAACATGAGTTATTTAGTAAAGTAAGTTTAGGTAAACTTACATTTAGAGTAAGTAAATCTTCATATATATATATATATATATATATATATATATATATATATATATATATATATATATATATTCAAACAACACCGATGTAATTTTTACTAAGTATTACACCGTTTAATTTTATATTGTGAATTTTATAAATTCAACCGTAAAATTGAAAGTTTTTTACTCTTAGATCATATATATAAAATTTTATATTAATCCAAGATGATTTGATACTTCATTCTTTTAAAATAAAATTGATGTAATATATATTTTAAAATATAATCAAATATGAACATTTTTATTACCTTTAAGTTATTCAATTTTAACAAAATTTGATATAAAAATATAAAGTGATATGAAGTTTTAATTCAATGGTTGGATTTACAAAATTCACATTTAATATAAAGTTATTGAATGGTGTAATACTTAATAAAAGTTATACCGATATTATTATATTTAGAGAGGGATTTCATATGTGAGAGTGAGAGGAGTTAATTTCATATTTAATTTAATGGTTCATATTTAATTACTCATTAAACAACTAACATGCTTCTTCATTTCCCACTTTGACGCAAACTCTGTATTTGCATAATGCTCATGTGATGTTCCTTCCACTTTACAGTAAACACTATATTTGCACGTTGCTTAATTTCATCTTTCATCACTTTCATCAATTGATGCCAACAAACACCACCATTTTGAAGAAATTTTATCACCTTTGGAAGAAAACACAAAGGTACGTGGTTATGTCAAATGGTTAGTATATAGGAAGCTGCAAATTTGATTTTCGAAACTTAGGTATTTCAATCTTGTAAAATAAGTTACTTAACTCGATAAGACGATAACAAATAGTATGTGTTGAATTTAAGTGATCGGATTATTAAATTAAAAGTTCTTAATAGATAGGTTAAGTCTACAAATTAAAAAAAAAATCAAAATCATGTGATATTTCGTTATATAAATTCAAATTAACGTATAAAATATTTTTATAATTATCTATCAATTTAAATTAATTATAAGAAGTATCAAATAGTTTTTAAATTTTTAAAAATTTATAGATTTAATTTATGTGTTAAAAACTTTTAATTTAACAGGTCGACAATTGAAATTTAACACACACCATGAGTTATTAAATAGAGTAATTTCACCAAAAGTTACTCTTAGGGGGTGTATTGGTTTAAGATTTCATTGGATTTTAAAAAACTTATTTTAAGTAAAATAATTCATTGGTATTTAATCAAGATTTTATGTCACTTAAAAATAATTCAGTGGTATTTAATCTGGATTTTTAAGATGTTTTAAAAGTTCATTAAAACTCATTAGTATTCATTTGAGACTTTTTACAACTTAAAAATAATCCATTGATATTAAAAAAATATAAGGATTTTAAAGGATTGTTGTATTAGAGAGATTTTGAAGGACTTTTTAGTGATATCTATAAATATCAAATTAATAAAACAATCTCATCCAAACCCATCCGATTTTGGAGGATTTTTTGAAGTGACTTTTCAAGTACTTCAAGAATTTTCTGTGACACCCTTACTACCCCAACATGTATATTGTAATAAATCTTTTCAGTTACAGTAAAAGGGTTCACATAAGAAACTTCAACAACTACACTAATTGAAATATCAAACATAAAACACAAGATTCTTTACAAATTGTTTTCAAAATAATATTACAGTACCAAATTCACATAAATATTTCGTCCTAAAAATCCTTTGCCCCGATGTCACAATATCAGAGCATTTCCCAAAATAAAACAGTTGGCATTCTAGATGCCACTCGTAGCCGGATCTTCTCCACCTAAAAATAACCACAATTCGTACGGTGAGAAAAGAAAATATCTTTATGCAAAGTACATCCAAACACACCATATTAAAATCTCATCATATTTCTTTATTTAATAAAATATTTACGATCATGTATCATAGTTTATCAATTCATCATAATCCACTTAGATTTTATAATTAACAAAATCATTTATACCTTTTCTCATTCACATCATTAAAACAATTATTTCACCATTCATAACTCATGTCAATCTCAACATCATTTCCACATCAATAATTCATGCCAATCTCAACAATTAACATTATGCCAAGACCTCGCCACATCTGACACAAGTGATACGGGTTAATTGCCTCACTCAACCCACACCAGACCAGGGTCATGCCCTCCCTGTAGCATCACTTACCCAGGGGCCATGCCATCCCTAATCATTTGGTGTGAGGAAACACAATCACATTACAATCAATACAATCTCTTGCAATTAACCCTATGTCAGGGCTGCCATAAACGACATAAATGGTGGTGTTAACTGTCTTACTCATCCCACACCATGCTAGGGTCACGCCCTCCCTATAGCACCACTTACCCAGGGGCCGTGCCGTCCCTAGTCATCGATGTGAGACACCACAATCACAATCAAAATCACATTCATACATCCTTTCATCTTATAACTCAAATTCATATCACGTATGCAATTCCATATCACATAGATAACAGATAAGCTCAATATAATAGGGTTTACATACCCCTCAAGCAATTCACATCAATATCATTAATTCTTAACAAGTAATATAACAATAACTTTCATTAATATAATAATCAATAGAATAATTAATATAAACAGTAAAACCCCTCATTATTCCAAAATCTAGCTCACCGCATTTTCCTTACAATTCATTCTTCTTCGCAGATCATCATTCCTACACTTAGGCATATTTATAAACCTCAACACAGATAATTTTAATAGAACCAATAATTCTCCAAATCAAATAATTGTAAAATCAATCATAATCCTAAGGAATTCTTCCTCTACCCAATTCCCTCATGTACTATACATATAAATAATCCCCTTTTCCCCCGTACCTGGATAAATAGGAACTCAGGCAGAACCTCCTCCTCTTTTTCTTAAACCGGACCGGAACTAGAGTAGAACCTCCTCTATCTTCCTCCTCCTTTCTCTCCTTAGGCAGAACCTCCTCTACTGGATTCTTCTTCTTCTCTCTCCCCTTTTCCTTCCCCTCCTCTCTCTCTTTCTCCCTTTCTCTCTCTTCTTTCTCTCTCTAGGACCTCTTCTCCAAGTTATGAATTTCCAAATACCCTAGGGCCCTATTTATAGGCATTCTGATGCACCCGGAACGGCCCGTACTGAATTCGGAACGGCCCGTTCCGGAACCTTCGAATCTGTGCAAATTTTTGAACTGGAACGGCCCGTTCTAAAACCAGAACGGCCTGTTCCAAAACCCAGCAGAGCGACCCGTTCTCCTTCCGGAACGGCCCGTTCTGCAAGGAGAACGCCCCATTCTTCAAGCAGAACGGCCCGTTCTCCTTCCGGAACGGCCCGTTCCAGACCCGTTCCGAAACTTAAAATTTAGCCACTTTCTTTATTTCGGAACGGCCCGTTTCACTTTTGAAACGGCCCGTTCCGGGCACGAATTGGGCCTAAGGCCCAGCCGAAAAAATGGGCTGTTACAATACTCCCCTCCTTTAAGAAATTTCGTCCCCGAAATTTTTGTAAGGGTAGACTTCTCTCTTCTCACTCTCGAATCCTTATGCAATCTCACTACCTTACTGATATACTCATCAAAGGATTTCTAATGGTAAGACAAGTAAACTTGACGAGTCTATCCACTAAAACACAAATAAAATCAATCTATAAAATCAATCTCTTAAACGTCTCTGACAAACCTACCACTAAGGTCTATCCACTCACCATCTCAAAATCCAAAATGGAGCATCCAAGTGTTACAAAATTCTTAAAGACTTCTAGTATGCTAATCACAAGTATACAATTGCTTTATTCCTCTTTTCATCTTTGGTCACTACACTTCCGCTGCGTTACTCTGATACATCGTAGTAGCTCTTAAATGAATGCTAAGAGTACTATTACGTCCTTTTTCTAAGATCATCTTTCTTAATTCAAGGTTACTAAGCACCCAAATTTACTCTTTGCACTTCAAAACAATGTCGATTTCTATTTAAAAAAATGGTTATCTATACTTCTACCAATCTTCTCCATTAGATTCCCTAATAAAAGATCTGACTCCTAGGCTTCTCTGATCTCACCCATTAATTCACTAGTCACTTTCAACATAATCAATTCAATGCCCCTAAGGATAATCTCACACATCAAGCATAAGTCTCTAAATTCTTCAATCAAATCCAATCCTTAAATAATCAAAAAATATTATATCAGTGATCATCATAATCAAAGCATCTGTCACAATATTGATATTACTTCTATGATCATCTCTAAAGATTAAGCACCTAAGCGTTAGTTCACTTCGTATGCATATGAAATCTCTAATTTCACCGCTCCATTTACACCCAAGTTACTCTTATTCATCACTTTATCCTATAGCCTCATATCTTGTTACCAAAATGAATCAAATAATTATGCTTCTCCAATTTCTTTCAACGATCCACTTGTTACTCAATTCCTATTTAATCTCACTACTAAAGGTAACTTTATAATCCTATCATAAGTCTCTAATTTGAGTCAAAAGGATTCATCTTTCTAATCATGAGGGAAGATAAATATAAAGATTTTCTACACAAAACTTCGGTCACCACAATAGCTTTATTCAATTAACAACTAAGTTTGAAATATTAATCCTCCAGAATTTAAACTATCTCCTTCAGTCAACAAATAATTAAGGCTCTAACAATCCATAAATACCTCAAGCTTTGAATAGTGTCTCCAAAATCTTAGTATAAATATTAAAGCTGCTAACTCAAGGTTATGGATAAGAAAATTTCTCTCATAAATTTTCAATTGCCTAAAATTATACCCTATTATCTTTCCTTCTGGCCACAACACTCTTCCCGAACCTATCTATAGAAGCATAATTATATACCTCAAAAGTCTTACTAAAATTTATTAGTATTAAAACTAATCAATTTTTCCTTAAGAGTTTGAAAACCACCTTCTCATTTGTTATCCCATACAAAGGTAACTCTTTCCTAGTCAATCCAATCAATGTAATAGTAAGCCACACAGGGAAGTAAGCGACGAAATGATTTGGGTAGTTAAAATAAACATAGGTCCAGGAATTTCTGATATAGGTTAACGTTTCAAACTACTAATGAATTCATGGGTAGGCAAAAGATAACTTAGTGAAATGAAACATCTTAGTAGCTAGAGGAAAAGAAAGCAAAAGCGATTCCTGTAGTAGAGGCGAGTGAAATGAGAGCAGCCTAAACACTCTCTTAAGCACAACTTCTACCTTAGGTAGCTCTATATTATACCTTCGCAAGAAATTACATGGCCTAAAATTTCTCACCTCATACAATCCAAATTCATATTTAGACAATCTAGTCTAAATCTATATTGAATATATCTTTACACTTAATTCTAATATGATGATCTCACATCCTAAGGTCAAAACCTCTTATTAACACAAACATCCACTAATCGATTCATAAGGTCATTTATTCTCATACCCACATACATGCATATCAAATCATATTAGAGTACTTCCTTCACATATATCATCCCTAAGCATGTATGAATTGATCACCATGAACCAATCATTTCATTTTAATCAACCTTTCAATGACCAAACCTCAAAACATCACCAAATCCATTTTTATCCTTGTAATGCCTAAAATCTCATAAACATCATGATAACATATATCTACCTTCAACAACTGTCAAAGTAAATGACACATAGAATTATACTCATCCAAATGATCTCAAACCTATCTCAAAAGAAAGCTAAATGAATAAGCTACAACTCTTATGAAGACATAAGATTTCCAAAAAAAAATCATCTCCTTAGCCAAAGATTCAAAAATCACCACAAATAAATTCAGCGCTTACAACTAAATTTTTAATCACCAAGGCAGTCATAACTGAAGTGTTTCATCTTATTCCAGATCTATTGGAAAGATAATCTCCCAAGCCACAACTTTCATGAAGACCACATAATTTAATTCTGTTAATACGATACTCATACTGGCACAACAACTGCAACGAAAATATCCCCTATACCCTACAATAATAGTGTACTAACATACCACAAAATACCTCAACCATTCCAAACTTTCTCCTTTCCACTTTAAAATCATATTCAAGCTTTCCTAAATCAAAACAGCTCACACATTCAGTACTAAAGACTTTAGAGAGAAAGATTCACATTCTACCCAAAACCATTAAAAGGTTAACAGGCAAGTACCAACACTCAAGGAAATTACCAACGTTCCAATCTCTCATCAAAATATCAAAACTCCTATTCTCAGGTACAACCTCCTTGGAATCAATCGCTACCTCTATAGATTCTAGAAATTTCATTAATCGTAATCTCTTAGTACACTCGACAAAATAATGTATCACCCAAGGTTATAATAGTTCTAGTTGGTTAGCAAAATACCTTATCTTTTACCACTACTAGTACCTATGCTCACAACACGAGCAATTCCACCCAACCACTACTTCTTATATAAGCAAGAAGTACCAAAACAATTAAGCAATCCTGAGAATAACAAGAGTAATCAAAAATAGCATCATCAATTTATATCACATCTATAAGATAAATCCTAAGAACACAATGCACACAAGTAAATAAACAAAATCAATCATCACATCAGCACATCAATAAGTTACATTCAAATCATCACATAACCCATCTACCAAACAAGCATAGTAGACTCATAACTCACGGCTGATAGAATCGATCTGCTCTGATACCACTAAATGTGACACCCTTACTACCCCAACATGTATATTGTAATAAATCTTTTCAGTTACAGTAAAAGGGTTCACATAAGAAACTTCAACAACTACACTAATTGAAATATCAAACATAAAACACAAGATTCTTTACAAATTGTTTTCAAAATAATATTACAGTACCAAATTCACATAAATATTTCGTCCTAAAAATCCTTTGCCCCGATGTCACAATATCAGAGCATTTCCCAAAATAAAACAGTTGGCATTCTAGATGCCACTCGTAGCCGGATCTTCTCCACCTAAAAATAACCACAATTCGTACGGTGAGAAAAGAAAATATCTTTATGCAAAGTACATCCAAACACACCATATTAAAATCTCATCATATTTCTTTATTTAATAAAATATTTACGATCATGTATCATAGTTTATCAATTCATCATAATCCACTTAGATTTTATAATTAACAAAATCATTTATACCTTTTCTCATTCACATCATTAAAACAATTATTTCACCATTCATAACTCATGTCAATCTCAACATCATTTCCACATCAATAATTCATGCCAATCTCAACAATTAACACTATGCCAAGACCTCGCCACATCTGACACAAGTGATACGGGTTAATTGCCTCACTCAACCCACACCAGACCAGGGTCATGCCCTCCCTGTAGCATCACTTACCCAGGGGCCATGCCATCCCTAATCATTTGGTGTGAGGAAACACAATCACATTACAATCAATACAATCTCTTGCAATTAACCCTATGTCAGGGCTGCCATAAACGACATAAATGGTGGTGTTAACTGTCTTACTCATCCCACACCATGCTAGGGTCATGCCCTCCCTGTAGCACCACTTACCCAGGGGTCGTGCCGTCCCTAGTCATCGATGTGAGACACCACAATCACAATCAAAATCACATTCATACATCCTTTCATCTTATAACTCAAATTCATATCACGTACGCAATTCCATATCACATAGATAACAGATAAGCTCAATATAATAGGGTTTACATACCCCTCAAGCAATTCACATCAATATCATTAATTCTTAACAAGTAATATAACAATAACTTTCATTAATATAATAATCAGTAGAATAATTAATATAAACAGTAAAACCCCTCATTATTCCAAAATCTAGCTCACCGCATTTTCCTTACAATTCATTCTTCTTCACAGATCATCATTCCTACACTTAGGCATATTTATAAACCTCAACACAGATAATTTTAATAGAACCAATAATTCTCCAAATCAAATAATTGTAAAATCAATCATAATCCTAAGGAATTCTTCCTCTACCCAATTCCCTCATGTACTATACATATAAATAATCCCTTTTTCCCCCGTACCTGGATAAATAGGAACTCAGGCAGAACCTCCTCCTCTTTTTCTTAAACCGGACCGGAACTAGAGTAGAACCTCCTCTATCTTCCTCCTCCTTTCTCTCCTTAGGCAGAACCTCCTCTACTGGATTCTTCTTCTTCTCTCTCCCCTTTTCCTTCCCCTCCTCTCTCTCTTTCTCCCTTTCTCTCTCTTCTTTCTCTCTCTAGGACCTCTTCTCCAAGTTATGAATTTCCAAATACCCTAGGGCCCTATTTATAGGCATTCTGATGCACCCGGAACGGCCCGTACTGAATTCGGAACGGCCCGTTCCGGAACCTTCGAATCTGTGCAAATTTTTGAACTGGAACGGCCCGTTCTAAAACCAGAACGGCCTGTTCCAAAACCCAGCAGAGCGACCCGTTCTCCTTCCGGAACGGCCCGTTCTGCAAGGAGAACGCCCCATTCTTCAAGCAGAACGGCCCGTTCTCCTTCCGGAACGGCCCGTTCCAGACCCGTTCCGAAACTTAAAATTTAGCCACTTTCTTTATTTCGGAACGGCCCGTTTCACTTTTGAAACGGCCCGTTCCGGGCACGAATTGGGCCTAAGGCCCAGCGAAAAAAATGGGCTGTTACATTTTCAAGTGAGTTTTTCATCTTTTTTTTCTATGCTCTTGTCTTCTCCATTTTTTTCTACTAATAATATTGCACTACTTCTCATGTATAATACTGTACTATTATTCTCATTTATTTCCCTATTTGGTGAAATTTTAGTATGTAAATGACAGTACTATTGACTTGCTCTATTTTGCTTTATTTAGTTGAGTTTGTTCCTCAATATTTAACATAGAAAATGCTTAAAATTTTAACTTTTAAATAGTAATGTTTTTATAACACGCTCCAAGAAAAGGGAAAGAAAGTTGAAATTGATATCATATCTCTACAATCAACGGTAGATCTTCAACACCTTATAATCAATTTAGATTTATTAGAGCAAATATATATATATATATATAAGATGAATTTGAGTTAGGGTTTCTGTGAGTAGAATGAGATGATCATGGATCTTAGTTAGGAAAAATATTTGTTATTGTTATCCCTCCTCCTTTTATGACTCAACAATTATTTTTTTTACTATAAATTCGATTTTTTAATTGTGAAATTTAAAATTTTTTATATTTTAAAAAAGAAAATTAACATAAAACATCGCGGTGTCTTAGAATTTGATAATAAAATATTTTTTTGTGAGTGAATATTGAAAACAATTAAAAAATTAAAAAAAGATTATACAAGTAACAAATTTCAGATATATATTTTCTTCTCATAGTTGATGTTTGTGAATTTTTAAGATATTTTAAATGAATAAAAGTGCATGAAAGATACGCTTTCACTCAAATACCCATATAAAATGTAGGGACATATTATAAATATTTTATGCCTCCTTTAAATTATTTTAATTGATTATTTTTATTTTTAATTCAATTTTTTTAATATTATTTATCTTTTTAAATATTAATTTTACACATTATTTTTGTAATTAAAAAAACTCTCTCAATTATGTTAAATAATATTCATTTCATTTTATGTTAATATATAAATTTTTAATTATCTAGCCTTTCAGTCTATTATATTTTTAATTTAATTTTGATAATTTATTTTTGAAAAATTATTAGTATTTATCCAAATATTGCTGGTTTTTTTAATTATTTTTGTCTTTGACTTTTTTTTAAATTTGAATATATGAAAAAAAATCTTGAACTCTTATCATATGTCAAAAATCTACTAAATTTTGCAAAGTTTACAAAGTCCTATAGAATCCATTAAAATCATGATTTAAAAGTTTTGCAAAATTCATTAAAATTTTAATTTAAAGTCTTGCAGAATCATGCAAAAAAAATTCTACAAAATCTTTTAAAATTCGCAGATCTCTTCTTTTACACACACGCACACACACAAAATATAGTCTTCTATTTTGCAAAAATAAAATACTAGTTAAGAGGCAATGAGCAATGATGGAAAATTTATTTTTAAAAATAAAATACCATTAAACAAAGGTTTGATTTCCGTACATGTTAAAATAATGTTTCACTAGCAGAATCCATGCTCTGCAAGCTTAAATTAATTATTAATTATCAGTTTTGAGATATTGCATGAATCATGTTTATGGACTAAAAAAATATTTATAATAATTAAATTATATTAATATGAACCTGTCATATTTAAAAAGAGGAAGGATCTACTTACTTTAAAAGTAAGTTTACTTAGATTTTACTTCACTTAATAATTCATATTCTATATTAAATTTTAACAATTCAACCGTTAAATTAAAAGTTTAATGTATAAATCAATTATGCAAATTTAAAAAACATAAAAATTATTTAATACTCAATTTTATTAATTCAAACTAACGAATAATCATAAAATTATTTTATATGTTAATTTGAATTAATGAAACAAAATATCAAATAGTTTTTAAATTTTTTTAAAAATTTACAGAATTAATGTATGCATTAAAAACTTTTAATTCAATAATTAGGTCATTAAAATTTAATATAGAACATGAATTATTAAGAAAAGTATGTCTAAGTGGATCCCTCCTCATTTAAAAATATATGATACTTAACAAATAATATCAAAGTTTATTGTAAAGAAAAAGGGAAATTACAAGACTGAAATTATTTAAAAAAATAAATAAATAAAACTTTATAATATTTTGACAAATAATATATATATATATATATATATATATATATATATGAGGAGAGATCCTTTTACTCTAGGAGTAAGTCTACCTAGACTTACTCCGTTCAATAACTCATGTTCTATATCAAATTTCAACGATCCAACCGTTCAATTTAAAGTTCTTAATGTATAGATCAAATGTGCAGATTTTTAGAAAATGTGAAAATCATTTGATACTTCATTTTATTGATTCAAATTGATGGATAATCATAAAATCATTTTATACATTGATTTGAATTAATGAAACGAAATATTAAATAATTTTCAAATTTTCTAAAAATTTGCAGATTTGATTTATGCATTAAAAACTTTAAATTAAACAGTTAGATTGTTGAAATTTGATGTAGAACATGAGTTATTGAATGAAATAAGTCTAGGTAGACTTACTCCTAGAATAAAAGGATCCCTCCTCTATCTATCTATCTATTTATATATATATATATATATATATATATATATATATATATATATATATATATAATGATAAGTTTAAACCCCTTAGAATGTTAGAAACTTTAGTGAGAATTTGTAGTGGAATTGATAGTTGAACTCAACTCAAGGATGATATAAGGGAAACACTCGACGAAATTTGTCGATCTTTATTAGCATAAATAAAATATTTAAATTGACTTTTGATTTATATAGTTTTTACAATTATATAATTTTAGCCATATAAAAGTTTATATTGAAGACAGGGCGTTATATGTAGTACAGTCCTAAACTCTACCCATTCATGAATTTATTTCATTAAAAAATACTAACGACTGACCTTAATTAGATACTAAATTTAAAATATGTTTTTTATAAAAAAGTGTAATAATACATTATTCTGTGTAACTCGAATATATTCATTTCTTAATTTGCATTTTATGGCACATGTCAACAAGGCCCCTAATCAAATGTAATTAATAGCCTCGGAGAGTTTACGAGATTGAAATATGCCTATCATCATAATAAAAGACAAATATATTACTAGTAATTTGTAATACACGAAAAGTAAAGTATGCATGCAAATCTCATTGGCGAATATATTTAGTCTTTTTTTAATTTTAAAAAAGGTTAATTAATATCACAATGTTTAAATTATTAAATTCATCTCCTACTTTCACTTTTATGGTCAAAGACCTCGTCATTCTTTTTTCTAGTTATATCACATAACAACTCTAAATTCGCTAGCTTACCAGATTCTTTTTACAGTAATCCTTAGACAAAACATTCAATATTGATTTTATTTTTTTAATTTATATATTAGAAATATACTTATGCTTTCATTTGGTTTTAAGAGAATACTGTAAAATGGAAATACGATATTACTCATATTCTATGATTAGTTCAAATAAATCATTAGAATTAATTTAGTGATCGAGATTGAAATGGTGTATGATAACTTAGATATAGTTTTATTTGTCATTATTGTATTTTTTTTCAATTGATAAAATATATAATTATTTCAAATCAAGCCACATGCGTAAAATCTTCCATCATGTTTTGAAAATATCATTATCATGTTATTTCAAATTTTAGGAAAGAAAAGTTATCAGTGAAGGCATTAGATAAAAATTACCTGCAAGTATAGGAGAGAACTTGTAGAAGTGATTTTAGACAAATTGATTTTGTAAAGTTGATTTTAAAGTGAAGAAAAATTTATTTTTAGATATTTTTATTTTAAAAGTAAATTAGTAACAGACTTGTTATAATTTTTTATCAAAAATAAAGATTACTTAAAGTTGTTACATCTCAACATAATTTTAAATTGATTATCAATTTTTCAGTGCGAATATTTACTTAAAATCACGTTAAGTAAAATGGTTTCTCATTTCACTTTATTATATATATATATATAATATGCTTTCTCACAAAAAAAAATGTTTTTTATAATACTACCATTGATTATCATAATATATTTATAACTGTATCTTATTTAGGAAAAAAATCGTAAACATTTTAGAAAATATGATAAAAATTAATTAGGTTTCTTAAAATTAATTAATTTATACAATTATTTTTATAGAAATTTTTTCATTTTAAGTTTTCTAAAGCTAATGCATATAAATTGAATTGAATTTATAAAAGAAATTTAATTTATTTTACATTTGGTTTTTTTCTACAAATATATATATGAATAAGTAAACATATTTTCTTTTGTTTGTGAATGAACGTGCTTTTGTAATGAGATTGGGTGTGTCACTATATAGGATGTTCGTGTTAAACTGTTTTTGGGTAGTATTAATTTTGTAAATTTATTTGACATTGGAACAATATTTAGTTACTAGTAGAACAAACTAACAATATTTAAACCTCGAAAGGAAATGTTATAGCATTTAATGTAAATCCAAACATCTACTATATTTATCACATTTAATTATAATCACCTATGAATTTATTACATTTATATGCATCGGTCAAAGGTAATTAATAACCTTAAAGCGGGATTGAAAAACATGTCTATCATCGTCATGCAATTCATAGTCAATCATTTGTAAAATAAAAAAAAAAAAATAATAATAATAAATAGAAAAACGATATATAAGGACTATTATTAAAGAAAATACTTGATCATGAAATATTAATTTCTATTTAATTTGTGCATTAGGTGAAAATAGGATACTTCAAATTTGTCCAAGAGTTATATAAAAGTTTTTTGTGGAAAGAAAAATATGAATGAAAAATTTCGTTGAACTAAATTGGATCCATGAATCTAAGAAATAGCGACAATTATTGATTTCTCTCGATCTCTCTCTATGAAAATTTAATATTTGAATTAACTTTCTTTGAATCTTTCTAAATTGCATTGATTTATCATAAAGATTTTACTTCAATTAGAATTTAATTATCGAGATAAAAAAATAAACACTAAAATTAAAAGTTTTAGACAAATAGACATACAATTCAATAATTAATGAAGGAGAAAATTGAAATAAGTACTAAAGAGAAAAGTACACAGACTTGACCCAAATAATCATGCACTAACATATGTGTCGACTGAACATGAATCCTAACCATGAAATAACACTTATTTGACACTACCACCCTCTAAAAAGGAGATTTATTTTCACACCACGAACACTTAATTTTTCTGGAGCAATCTCAAACTCACTTTTTACTTCAAACTTCACCCTAGAAAAAGGAAGAACAATAATGTTATTGTTGTTATTGTTATTGTTTCTTGCAGCAACAACACCATCAAGAACTATAATGAGTGCATCATTTACCCTTTGAAGTCGCATATTTTTTCCTCGAACTTTTGTCATCAGCCTCTCTTTCTCTTGCTTTTCATCTCACACTTGTAGTGACTCAAACTCACATGTATTGCAAACTTTTATGATGTGGAAAACTCACTCCTACATTTTAGACATCTGTATGTTGTTAGATAAACTATATATTAACAACATTTTTGAACCAAATAAAGTGCATATAAGAAACCAAAAGAGGAATAAACTAAATCAATATCACCTCTAGTCATTGTAATTTGAAGAGCAGATTAAATAGTGTATCAAAAAACTCTTAGCATGAAGTTTAGGGACCATCAACTCATTTTTTGTATTCATTCTACTATCAAGTATGCATCTTGTAACTATTACCACTACATTGATGGTCATTCATAGTCTAACTTTATCAATCTTAAACGTTTGAACCAATCAATAGAATTAAACATGGTCATTATATTTTAAAACTGTTACATTCTCCCACCCGATTCAAACTTTTAAAAGGTCAACTAAGAATCCTCTTAAAAATTATTACATGAATCATAGCAATAGTCCCTCTTGTACCGAGTATTATCATCCATGTATCACACAACCAATTTCTCAAGCTTTATACTTAATGTAGTAACAAAACTTAACAAATAAACTCCATGTTTGTTCTTGGTCTAATGAAATATATTTTCTCAAATAAATTAATATGCACATGAATATGAGAAAATATCAAAATATATGAGTATCATTATTCATCTATATGTATACAAATGGAAGTTTAATAAGGCTTAACTTACTTTTCTAAACTCATCTTCATAAGGCTAGCCTGGGAACTTTTAGCTTTAGCAAAGAGTAAAACAGCGTCAGCAAAGAATATAGATGATAGTTCTGGCAAACATATTTCTAATGTCCCTCTTGAACCTCTTTATGGATCATCATCCCTAGTTTTTCCATATACAAAACAAACAAATAGGGAGAGATTATCTCTCTATCTTAATCATCTCAAAAGAAAAAAAAAACATTTTTACTTACAACCATGCCACAATAGATAGATTACTGTATTTGTAATTCCATGCATGATCAAAGATACAATTATCTATTGGAAACCAAACAATCTTAAGGCCTGTTTCAAGAAAGTCCAGTCCATCATATCACAATCTTTTTCAATATCAACCTTGAAAATCAAAGTCCCCCATTTTATTATTAGACATATGCATATGGTGAACAACTTCGCTACAATAGAATTGTCTTTCATGATTTTCCCCATAATAAAATTGTTTTGCCAATGGTTAATTAGGGCATCCAAGAAAGGTCTCAACCTATTCGTTAAAACTTTAGAAATAAACTTGTAAATGACACTACATAATAAACTTGTAAATAATTTTAGTATCTCCATTTGATATCAGTACCAATAGAGCATCAGTGACTTTGGCATCAAAAATATCTGTCTCATAAGCCTTAGCTACAAAATGTCACACCTCATCCTCTCGTAAAACTTTGAAGAATATCGGTTGAAACTCATCAAGCTTAGGATTACAGGATTTCATAGACATCAAGACTTGAAACATTTATTGTTTTGTCACGGACTTAACTAGAGGACCTCCAACTTCAAAAGACAAAAAATTCAAATTCCAATACATAGATGTTGCCCCTGACAAGTCTTTAGTACTTAAAAGGGTCTTAAAAAATTTAACAACTTCCACTCGTAATATCACCTCAGCAGTAAAACATTCCCTCAACAGTAGAAAAATACCATAAATCTTATTTCATTTTCTTCATATGATAGTTTGGGCAAGAAAATAGCTTGTATTTTGACTCTCTAATTTAATCCATTTCTCGCGTGATGTTTGAAATCATAAAGTCTCTTCCTAAAAAAAAAAAGAATCTGACAGTACTCCTGCAATAATTCCTTCCTAAGTAAAACCAAATGAGCAGAAACAATATTTACAAGAGCCCTTTGGATGCCCTTAAGAGGCTCCAACTCCATTTTTCACTTGAAGATTATCCCATAAATATCTTTATTAAAACCCAAGGATTCATTTGAGACATTTTTCAACGCCTTCACTACATGACCTTCATCCTTACTCCAAGGTTGTTGGGAAATGCAACATGTGTACACCAAATTGCCCGAAAATTAAAAAAAAAAAAAAAAACCGAATATCGGTTTTTCCATATAAATGAATTATATCTTTGTTTATTTCTCCACAAACCAACTTTCAGGGTCAAAGAAATAAAATAACAAAGATGTCACTGCAGATATACATGCTTAGGGGCTGGCCACCAACTTGAACTCAATCTAAGTAACTCTTAAATCTCCTGGCCAGTGTGAGAAGGTGGAGGCGCAACTGTACAAGAAAGAACAAATCACCTCTCGAAGGCTTGAACTCTACAGCCAGTTTGAAGTTACTTTACCAATACTTGAACACATGTTATTGACATTTAAAAACATATTTCAATACATTACACGAATCACGAAGATGTGTAACAATGCTTTAGTGCTTCACACGTTTGCATGTATTACAGAGGCAATGTAACTATTGTTTTACAGCTGTATATGAATATTGACCATGACATGACATGCCTACGCAAATAAAAATATAAAACTTCATTTAACAAGTATATATCACTCGGTTGCAGGTCTGAATTAACGCAAAACGTTTTTTTTTTTCATGTAATTAGTTCGGTTGCAGCCTTGCAGGTCGGTCCTCGGGTTTCTCCTCACCCATACCAAGAATGGTCACACACCCCTCTATCTTGACGACGAGATATCAAAATACCCCGTAAACACATCCTAGATGTAAAGTTGGGATTAGCATAAACAGAAGAACCATACCAAACACTCCTATATTTCACACAAGAACCTCAACATGATACACTATGCCATAGACTTTTCGCATGTAACCGAAAATCTCACCCCTCCCCCCCCTCTTATCAACAAGAACCCAAATTCCTCTAGCATGGTCAACTGCCTCCTCAATTGCCACCACTTTAGAGAAAAACATACAGTCTCATATAAGAAGATCATAGTGGGATGATATCGCACAATAATCTCCCTCATATGACTGACATTTCTTTCTGGCAAAGCCACGTACGTTTTAAGATATTATTGAATTTTTTTTAAAAACCAATCATCATTAACTACAATGGTATAATCTACAACTACGTTTCTTCAAATACCTCCTCCACCATAGCATCCTTTGGAATAGACTCATCCAAAGCTTAAACCTCCCCATGAACCCTTTCCAACTTGTACCTTCATGTTGCAAGCTTGAACTATGTCAGGTGACTCAGATGGCTCCACAAAACACATCTTGTTGGGGGAAAGTATTTCCATTGACATAGCTACGGAAATCCCATCCGCTGACTAGAGTTGGTTGATCTTCATGGTCAATTCTGGTAGATAATCTTAAATTTTAGAGATATCCGAGTTAGTTTATCTGTTTTATTTGTTTCAGTTTAGATAAGATAGTTTTTGATAAGATTTGTTTTGATAAGATATTTTGTTATCTTCTTGTTAATTTGGTACGTTGTACAATGGCTATTTAAAGGTCATCTCTTATTCACTAAAAAAAAGTGAGTTGCTAAGTTCACCCAATACTAGTATTACTCGTCTCTCTTAGTTTTTCTACAAATTGGTATCAGAGCTTTATACTCTGAGTGCCGAGTGTGAGAGAAAAACAGTGTGCGCCTGTGAAGGGGAAGAAAGAAGAAAGAGAGAGTAATGGCGAAGGTTGTTAATGGAATGACTGTACCACAACTGTCAAAGAAAACCAATTATGATAATTGGTGTTTACAGATGAAGACCCTGTTGGGTTCTCAAAGTCTATGGGTCATTGTGGAGAAGGGATTCCAAGAACCCGAGGAGGACGAAGACCAATCTGTGGCTCAGATTGCCGCATTGGAAAAGACACGAGTGAAGGACAAATCGGCTTTGTATTTTTTGTACAATGCCGTGGATGAGTCAGGCTTCAAGAAGATTGCAAACGCTGCATCTTCAAAGGAAGCATGGAAGATCTTGGAGGTTGCGCACAGAGGTAACCACCGTGTCAGACAGATTCGACTTCAAACTCTCCGATGAGAGTTTGAGTGTTTGAAGATGGAGGATAAGGAACAAGTATCCGAGTACATAACTCGGGTGGAGAAGTTGGCTAACCAACTCGGAAGGAATGGGGAGCCAATGCCAGCAAGTAGAATTGTGGAGAAAATCTTGAGATCATTAACAGATGATTTCGAGAGTATTGCATGCGTAATTGAGGAGTCAAAGGACTTGTCAGTTCTCTCAGTGGAAGAGCTCGCTGGGTCACTCGAAGCCCACGAACAAAGGAGGAGGAAGATGAAGAGTACTCTTGATCAAGCATTACAGGCGCAACTTGATTTGAATGAAACTCGGAACACCCAGGGCCGAAGATCAAGTGGACAAGGACGAGATGATCAAGGACGAGGCAAAGGACGAGGTGATCAAGGACGAGGTAGAGGACGAGATGATCATGAAGGAGGACAAGGACGAGGTGATCGTAGCCAAGGAAGTCAGCCAAGGTCGGAGGTGGAATGTTATAAGTGTGGCAAACTCGGCCACTACGCAAAGGAATGCAGATCGGAAAATTGCTACAACTGTGGCAAATATAGTCACATAGCAAAGTATTGCTGAGTTAAAAGCCGAAGTGAAGAGAAAGAGAAGAATTTTCTCACAGAAGAAGAGGACGAGGAAGCAGGAATTTTGATGTTGACGCAGAGCTCAGAGACCAAGCTACGTCCGAGTTGTGCCTCCGAGGTTCAGCTAAACTTGAGTTGCGTGGAGAGATCAGTAGTTGAGCTTCCAAGCTCAGATGAGAAGTCAGAAGCCGAGCTTGATTCGAGTTGCTTAAACAACTCGGTCTGGTATTTGGACACTGGAACGAGCAATCATATGTGTGGAGAAGAGAGTTTCTTCAACAAACTCATCAAGGTGAAGGCTGGATTCGTGTCATTTGGGGATGATTCCAAGGTGGCGGTAAAAGGGCGTGGAACCATCAAGTTTATGCAGAAGGATGGACGAGTTGGAGAAATAAGGAATGTCTACTACGTTCCCGAACTTAAGAGCAACATCTTAAGCATAGGGCAGATGATGGAGAAAGGCAACTCGGTTCTGATGAAGGATCGAGTGTTTTATTTGAAGGATAAACATGATCGTTTAATAGCCCGAGTAGAGATGAAAAAGAATCGAATGTATAAACTGGAGCTGAACATCCTTCAAAATAAGTGCTTGAAGCTGGACGTGAAGGATGAAGCCATGATGTGGCATTTTCGTTTTGGGCATTTGAACTTTGGAGGTTTGGCCGACCTATCAAGGAAGGAGTTGGTGCACGGACTACGTGGTGTTGAGTTTGACAAGAAGTTTTGTGAAGCGTGTGTACTCGAAAAGCATACAAGAACAAGTTTTCCGAACTCGTCCGAGTACAAAGTAAAGGAGCAGCTTGGCCTGATACACACTGACTTGTGTGGACCAATCTCTCCTGCATCCTTCAGTGGTAAGAAATATTTCATCTCTTTCATAGATGATTTCTCTCGAAAGACCTGGGTATATTTCTTGCAAGAAAAATCAAAGGCATTTGAAGCTTTTAAAAAGTTTAAAGTCATGGTGGAGAAAGAGACTAACAAGCAAATTAAAGCTTTGAGGTCGGACAGAGGTGGAGAATTTACATCGGCAGAGTTTATGGAATACTGTGAAGAGCAAGGTATAAAACGTTTTCTCACAGCTCCATATTCACCACAACAAAATGGAATAGCTGAAAGAAAGAATCAGACTATTCTTGATATGGTCCGAGCTATGCTTAAAGGGAAGAATATGCCTGAGAAGTTTTGGGCAGAGGCAGTGCAGTGTGCTATATATATACAGAACAGGTGCCCAAATTCAAAATTGGATGATGTGACACCTCAAGAAGCATGGAGTGGACAAAAACCGAGTATACATCACTTCAAGATCTTCGGAAGCCTTGCTTACGGTCATGTTCCAGCTCAGCTCAGAACGAAGCTTGATGATAGGAGCAAGAAGTATATCTTGATCGGGTATGATGAAAAGGCAAAAACCTACAAATTGTACAACCCTGTTACAGAAAAAATTCTGGTAAGCCGAGATGTCCAGGTAGATGAGGAAAGCGAGTGGAGCTGGAGTAACTCTGAAGAGACTTCGGGGAGCTCGAACTCTGAGAGGGAGAGATCGGAGATAATAGGGAGAAGCTCGGATAGGACCAATGAGCATTCCGATGAAGATGATGAACCTGAGCAGCTTAGAACTCGGAGCTTGCAATGCATCTACAACTCCACTGACGAGTTACACGTAGTATGTCTATTGACAGGAACAGAAGACATAAAATTTGAAGAGGCGGTACTTGATGAGAGATGGAAGAAAGAAATGGATGAGGAGATCGGATCAATTGAGAAGAGTGAGATGGGAAGCAAAGCTGAGTTAGTTGAGGAGTTTAAAGAAGTGATGAAGAGGGAGTTTGAGATGACCGATTTGGGCATCATGAAGTATTTTCTGGGTTTAGAGGTGGATCAAAGAACAACAGGTAGTTTTGTGTCCCAAAAGAGGCATCAGCCACCGCGGCGCCAGAGGTGCTGGACGTCGTGTGGCTCGCGGGGCCATGGTACGCGGAGGAGTATCGCTCTCTGGTAGAAGAGGCATCGAAATGAAAAAAAAAATTAAGCTTATGGGGAGTTTTGTTAGATAATCTTAAATTTTAGAGATATCCGAGTTAGTTTATCTGTTTTATTTATTTCAGTTTAGATAAGATAGTTTTTGATAAGATTTGTTTTGATAAGATATTTTGTTATCTTCTTGTTAATTTGGTACGTTGTACAATGACTATTTAAAGGTCATCTCTTATTCAATAAAAAACACAATAAGTTATTACGTTCACCCAATACCAGTATTACTCGTCTCTCTTAGTTTTTCTACAAATTCTCCTTGTTTGTAGACAACTGGAGTTGTGGCCTTACCTTTTTCACGTTGCATGTTTGGTGCAAAAATATTAAATTTGGAATCACGTATTAATGATGTGACCTAACCAAAATTCATATATGGACACAACCTTTTATTTTGCTTCCCCCCTTTCCTGGTTAAATGTTATCATACTCTCTTTTACCTCATCCATATTTCAAAGATTTGAAATTTATTTGAAGCCCCCATCTTCGATCCCGTATCACCTCTAATGGACCCACCCTTTGATGCCGCATTTTCCTTATATATTGGCTTTGGTCCATGAGATTTTGTAACCACTATCTAATCACCGTATATACATGTCACTGGTTTCATTTTTTTAGACCCCTAATTATTTGAACCATTATTATCTTTAATGGTTACGCCATTATTATCTATAATGGCTAATTTAGGTTTTCCTAATCTACCTCTATCAGCCGTCAGCACACCCCCAACTTCCACCACTATAGTTTCTCTACCAAAAACTCATGTTCCACCATTTTAGAAGTTATAAAGATTGTTACCATGTGTCCATATAACTACATAACTTATAATTTTTTTTAAATGTAGTCTTTCCTATTCCACCGTAAATCAATGATCTTGAAACCATATGCGACCAACAATAGGTACGTTGATTCGGTCTCCCCAACACAACTGCTATAGCCAAAAGTATACTTTCATCATAATATTCCATGCCTCAACATGGAAAACGAATCCACACAGACATACTTTCTATTTGGATTCCGAGACAAAAACCTTGATTTGATAGAGAATGAATGACCACGATACGAAGTCAAGACCGATTTCGTTAAGTCACTTGTGAGGTGCGTTATGCGAGTGAGTATAAATCATTAATATCTTCTAATTAAATTATTTTGAAAATTTTACTTACTTTTCTTTTTATATTATGAATATTTTATGAAAGATATTTTTAAGATATATTTTACTTTTCTACAATACTTATAATTAATTTTAAAACTTTTAAAAATGGAAAGATGCATTTCATTAAAAAAAAAAATAGAAAGATGTGTTATAAAAGTCAATAAAAGAATACAAATATAACACATTGTCTTGTTATGTAGGCATAATTTTGCTTTTGGTACCAGAGAGGCTTAACGCCTAAAACTAAAAATCTAAAAAGAAAAATACAATACTAAAATATCAATAAGGAGGAGAATTTGAACCCATGGGAGGTTTTTCAAAGATATGTAAACCTTCACTAATGGTTCCTTCCCATTTGACTAAAATATCAACTACTTGGTTAACTTTTTGAAAAATATAATTACATATCACATCCCAATCTTGATTTACTAAGCTTACCACTCTATTTACCAAAGCTTAAAAAGGGTGATACTTTTAACACCCATCATTTAAAAACTTAACATTAAAGAAGAGTCAGACTCAACTAGTACTTGCCCTATAAAATCCTTCTCTCACACCACCTTAAGTCCATAGTAAATTGTCCATAATTCAGTCTGTATCACTGAAGATAGCCCAATTGATTGAAAAAGCACGCACAAAACCACCATGATGGTCCCTTATTACTACACACCACAAGAAGCAGGCCCTCCTTCTCTAACAACCCAGTCATATTTGAGTTTATAAAATCTCTCTAGAAGTGGAAACCACCTAATATTAAAGCTAGTATTCATCTGTGCTGAACCCAAAATAGCTCCTAACAACCCATTAAAAACGCGAATAATCTCGTCTGACCGAGCTAAAACTTACTACATAAGGTTTCTTGAGTCAACCTAAACATTATTAAAAATAGAGTTATTTCTTTATTGCCACAGTGCATCAATTGCAACAACAAAAATAATGTTCCATTTTTTTTTTTGTAATAAACTAGAATGGACGACCTCTTTAATAATCTAGGATAGATTTTATCTTATCATAAAATAATGAATTTGAGTCTAATTTAATCTTACAAAATTGATTTGTAAAATAAAAATTATTTTTCACTTATATATTATTTACTTATCTAATTTTTAGTCGTAAGACTTGAATTTTTTCTCATAAGTACCAGTACTCTTCATGTTCATCAATACGCAAGCCGGGGAATCTTTGGACCAGAACCCAACAAGCGTGGAATGCCCCCACATTAATTAATTCCAAATTGTACCGGCTTGCTCGCAATCACGAACCGCATGCATTATCGTTTCTTCTCCATGCACACATAGAGGGCACGTACGTATAGCAGATGTAGTCATGCCATAGTGCTATTCCGTCTCTCATTAATGAATAAGCCATTGTGAGCTATTTTTCATAAAAGAATCTTGAGAGAAAAAATCCCATTTGTGGTCTTGTCCCACACCACTACATCTCGCTCTTCCCCTCTAGTCGGTACGTGTAGTATAGTTGATAGCAACTTTTGTAGTGAGTGAAGATGTTATTAATCGTTATTAGCATGTGAATAAATAAATAACAAAAATATATAATAAAAAAATAAGTAATGAGGGATGAATATTATAAAGCGAGAAAAGATGATGTTTTGAGATTGTATAATGATTTTTTGTTTGTGAAAAAATAGATATGGGTATTAACCGGTTACCAATTAAAATGAAAATAATAATAATTAATTCATTATAATTAGTTTGGAAATAATAAACAATCTATCAAAAAGGAATTATAATAGATCTGTTAGTGTGGATATGAATTGGATTTGATAATTCAGATATTTTGCGCAGCCCTAATTTTAAAGTTATTGATCATCATACATGGTTAACTACACTTATGAATATAATTAGTTAATTGTGTCTCGCAAGTAATGAAGAATTGATGAATGTAATTTCTCAAAAACAAATTGATGAATGCAATTATATACAATTAGCGGAAGTGCCTTTTATACACAAAAACAAAAATATTCTTATTTATATCTATTTTTTAAAAGATATTTTTGTCTTTTTATATTCATATTTTTCTTTCCTTTCAGTTTTTATACAATGAAACAAGAGGTTCATTTCCCAAAAAAAAAAAAGTTCCTCCTATCAAACAACATAAAATATCATCCCAAGTTTTTTTTTTCCTTTTTTTTTCTTTCACTTTCTTTTAAAATCAAGCAATTAGTTGTGTGTTTATATACTTCAAAATCAGTACAAATTGTTGTTATCTATATTTAAGCTATAACTTTTATTCTTCTTTGAATAAAATCATTATTACATCACGTATTAGTTCCTTTCAATTGATCATTAAGTTACATGTTTTAGATCAATTTATCTATCTATACACATAAGTAGGGGGAAAAAATCTTGATTTGATAGAGAATGAATTACCAAAATACAATGTCGACACCGATTTTGGGTTAAGCTATATATGACACAATTCACTTGCGTGGTACATCATGGGCAAATTGAATCATCAATTTCATTTATTTAACGAGATAAAAATTATTCAACTTTGGAAATTAAACCTTCTAGGTAGATAATCATAAAATCCAATCATTATTAAAGGAGAAACTGGAACAAGTACTGGAGAGAAAAACAAAAAGATGAGACCCAAACACAATTGTAGACTGACCTTGACCCCGACCTTGTGAATAATAATTAAACAACACTAAAACTATTAGGATGAAATTAAAACCTAGTTATTGGGCTCATGTATCAACTGGCTCCAATTTTATTTTCACACCATTTATTTTATCCATTCCAGGAGGAGGAGGGATCTCCGCACCAAACTCACTTATTACTTCAGCCTTAATCACCCTAGGAGGAGAAGGAGTAACAACAATGTTGTTGTTGTTGTGGTTTCTTGCACTAACAGCATTGATAGGAACCATAGTGAGTGCATCATTTACCTGTTGTAGTCGTAGGTTTCTCCCTCGGACTTTTGCCAACAATCTCTGCTTTCTCTCACTTTTCGTCTCGTACTTGTAGTGATTCGAACTGACGTGTGCAGCAAACTTTTGTGATGTATAAAACACAGTGTCGCACTTGGGACATGTGTAGGGGCCATTTTTCTTGTACGGATAGCTATGGATTCGACCATCATATCTTCTAGCTTTTCCATTCTCACAAACATTATCAACCTCGTTAGCTGGTTCCCCCACGCGCTGCAAAGCACTTGATGGAGAGGGACAAAAGGCAATGATGCCCATATTGTTAGTGTTTGGTTCTAGCTGTGAGAAAAAACGGTTCTGAACCGGTGGTGCAATCGTGAGTGTTGTACTCATGACCATGTCCAATGATGATGTGGAGTCTGAAGTGCCACCAACAACCTCGTTTTTAGGAACCAACGCTGATGCACGAAGAATCTGAGCTTGCAACATCTCCCATGCTTTCTTTTTCTCCTCGGTTTCCACAACAATCTCGTTTGAAAATGAGGATGATGCTACATGCATGAGTTGTGCTCTCACCATTTGACTTGCTCTTATGATACTGTCTGCGTCGTGATCGTGACCCTCCTCTAACGAAGTTGGAGTTAGACACGCATCTTCAGTTGCATCAACACGACCATGAACCCACCTGCTATTTTTGGCAACTAATGATGTTTTTCTCCACTCAGTCACCCTTTGACTCAACCCAAGTTGACCCGTCCCTTTCCCCACTAAGGCCTCGTTTGGGATGGTGAGGTTGGGAGGAGAGAGGGTAGTGTTGAAGTTGTTGGAGTTGGGAGAGTTAGGGGCCATCGTGCTAGAAAAATTGAATCGGTGAAATGTGAAACCAATTCTTTTCTTTTTGGATGAATGTGCTTTGCAATGAGGTTTGGCTGCCAATTTATAGGAGCTTTGTGTTAAATTGTTTTTGGGTTGTATTAATTCTTTAAAGGAACAAATTTATCTGGCATTGGAACAACAATTAATTACTATTGTATAGTATAAATATTTGGGCAAGTGTAATTAATGCGTCAAAGTGCTGCGTTATTAATTTATGATGTAAAGGCTGTTTGACCAAAAATGATCAAATTTCTGTTGACGGTTTGATGAATAGTTTGACGATGAAACATGGAAAGAAAACGTTAGTTATAGCTATTATATATATATAAGGGTTAAAAAGCGTTCAATAATTTTATATTAAATGTAAATTTTGTAAATCTAACTAAAAGATAATTTAAATGTTCATATTTTTATTATATTTTGAAATATATATTATGTCAATTTTACTTTATGAGAATAAAGTATTAAATCATCTTGGATTAATATAAAATTTTGTATACATGATCTAATAATAAAGAACTTTCAATCTAACAGGTGAATTTATAAAATTTACATTTAATATAAAGTTATTGAGTGGTGTAATACTTAATAAAAATTACACCGGTATCGTTTGAATTCTCATATATATATTTCTCTCCTTTTCTTTTTCTTAAGTATAAACTAATATAATAATTTTTATTTATCAATTTATAATATTTTTTATATAAATTTTAGAAAGGGTCATAAAGATATTTTTATAATAATTTAGATACAATTTTAAAAAATTAAGGGGAACCATAACGCTTTCGGGTCTTTCCTCCTCTACCCTAATTTGATAACCCTAATTTGATAAGAATTATGTGTGAATGTTTGTAAAAGAAATATCTAATAAAATCAATTTATAAAGTTTATTTTAAAGTGAGGTGACTTATGGATAGATTTTTTTTTTCTAAGCGTAAATTATTAGTAAACTTATTATTAAATTTTTCATCAATCTAACAAATTACCTAAAGTTTTTTATCTTAAAATATAATTTTAGATTGAGAATCAATTATTCATTGTGAACATTTACTCAAATTCGTTTGAAAATTTCTTTGATCTTATAATGTATATCGTATAAAAAAATTATTAAAAAAAAGTCACAGCATAAGTGTTGTTTTAACTTTTTAATATAGCATTAATTATTTATATCTCTAAAAAAATACAATGTTGTTATTCAATGTATATCCAAACATCACACTATATTTATCACATTTAATTATAACCGTTTATGAATTTATTACATTTATATTCACCAGTCAAAGGTAATTAATAGTATTAAGGTGTTTATGAGATTGAAAAACATGTATATCATCAATATCTCTCAATTTTAAAATCTAGGTTTGAATTGTTGCCCATTCATAGAATCCTCCTAAATTGTATTAATTTATATGGAAGATTTCAATTTAAATGAAATTTAGTTGTTCATCGTGTTACAAGGTTTCTCGCCGACATTCATGGCTGAAAGATAAAGACATTAAAAAAAACGAACACATAAAATAATTGATACGAGGTTGATATAGTTTAATTAATAATTTTGAATTCGAGTCTTAGAATTGTGTTAAATATTCAATTAAATAGTTTTGTTATTGATTCTATGTAGGTCTTTAAAAAAAATAGTGCCTTAAATAAAAAATCTTTGTTGTCTATATTAAAAAAAAAAATATTAATTTGTATTTCGTACGTATACACACAAAACACGCGATACTCATTGGTGCATTGTACTTGTACGCATTGAAAATTAAAAAATGCAAATTAATACAATGTTGGTTGTCTGGTTAGGGATCACTTCTAAGAGGTTATATGATCTTTTTAAGTAGTCCTACAATTAGAAAAAAAAAAATAGAATAATATGATAAAAATTAATTAGGTTTCTTGAAATTAAAATTCATACAATTATTTTCATAGAAAAAATTATATCTTAATTTTCCTAAAGCTGATGTGTACAAATTTAATTTAATTTATAAAAGAAATTTAATTTCTTTTTATTTTTCTGTAAATTTTTATATATAAAAAAGTAAACATACTTTATATACTTTTGTGTAAGAATATTGTCATTGAAATCGACTGTATATAAAATTTTACAAGTATAGAATGATTAGGTAAGTATTGTAAAAATAAATCATTATAAAAAATTAAACTACTACACACTATATTATAAAAAAAATATTAATAACACATAATAAAATTACTAATAACACATAAAATTTTGAAGTTATTTAATTGTTATATTTTTAATAAAAAGAAAAATAGAAAAATACATTACTTGCAATAAATAATTATAATTATTTGTGTAAAAATTAATATTTATATTGATTTAGGTGGGGAAACAAATAATAATAATTTAGGAAAAGAAACCTAACAAAAAATCGACCCCGTAAGGATTTGAAGAAAAGTCTTTTTATAAGCAATGCATAAACTATTCTTATAGACCATCTTGAAGAACTCGGAAAAATAAATTAAAACATATATATTAGGTACAATCATACAATATTTTTTATAAATTATCCAAAACACACTGATAAATAAGAGTGATCGTTAATCAATAAAATTTGGTGGGACAAAGGGAATATTTTAGTTTATATAGCTTGTTCCGTTATTGTGAGACTCGTAGCTTATTGTTTTTCCCTCACTTCTCTCACTTTCATTATTCACTCATTCTCTTCTCCCCAATTTCCCTACTCATTTTTGCTTGATTCTTCCTTCTTTGGTGAGCTAGGTGTTGAGTAGCTGGTGATCTTGCTGACATTTCTCCTCCTCCGTTCTTCATTTCCTCAAGCTTGTTCTTCTACGTTTAAGCTTCTCTTTTTCTTCCCGCTGTCCCGGAGCTCGGTTTTTCTTCACACCGAGGTAAGGGAAGCTAGTTACTTTGCTGTTTTTGGTTGAGAATGAGTCTTAGAAACTCATTTGCTGTTTGTTGGTGGTTGATCTTTGGCTGAGATTTAAGAAAAACTAGTTTTCGGGGTTTTTCAGGGTTGGGTGAAATTTTGGGGTTTTCCCTTGATTTTGGATGCATGTTGAAAATGAGCTGTTTTTCTTGATGTTTGATGGAAGTGTAAACTTTTGGATGGTTTGCATGTTGGTTTCCTAGTATTTTTCGCAGGTTTTGATGAAATTTTTGAAGTAGGTAAGGGTTCATGTTTGAATTTGCGTCGGGCGCAGTTCTTCGCGCCAGGCGTGATTTGAAATGGGAAATCTCTGGGTGAATCGTGTCGGGCACGGGGAGAACCACGCTGGGCGCAATAAACCTTTGTAGGTCTCTGGTTGAGAATTGCGTCGGGCGCGCTGGCCCTGGAGCCCTCTGGTTGTGCCACGCCGGGCGCGACCATGAGTGCGCCGGGCGCGTATGAGGATGTGAAGTTATATATATGCTGAATTTGCTGATAATATGGTTTTATGCTGATTAACGCTGCCAATGTTGTGTGATGAAAAGTTGTGTTGTGCTGTGTGATGTTAATGCTGAACCTTATTGTTTGAGTCGAGCTGAATGATATGCTGATAGTTGTTGAATTATGCTGTAATTGCTGAGCTGAGATATAATTGGTAAATATGTTATGCTGACTAGGTGTAAATGCTAAAAAAATGATGTTAAGCTGTAATAGATGTATATCGCTATGCTGAGCTGGGCTGTTATTGATGATTTTAAATGCTAATTTATAATATGGTTGTGCTCTAGAATGATGAGTTGAGTTGTGAGTAGTAAGCTGTGTTGAATACTACTTAGCTGAGCTGTATGCTGATTTTGTTGTGCTGTACTGTGAGCTATTTTGCTATGCTGTTTATTGCTGAGTTGTATGCTGTGTTTAGCCACTATTGTGGTGCTGTTATAGCCGCTATGTCGGTGCTGTTAGCTACTATTGTGATGCTGTTATAGCCGCTATGTCGATGCTGTTAGCCATTATTGTGGTGTTGTTATAGCCGCTGAGCGGTGCTGATATTGCTGAATTTGCTGTGGTGTAGTATAAGCTATATGGGTGTGCTGATAGCTGTAGATGCTTTTATTTACATATTTATGCATGTATGTCGATTTCTTTACACTAGCTTACCCTTTGTTGTTTCCATGTGGTTTGGACTGCGATGATCATACTATGTATGGGAGCAGAGCAGGGATAGGTTGGTGGCTAGTGGTGAGTCTGCAGCTGGCAGGCGGAGCTGATCCTTGTTGATGTTTTGTTGTTTCAGCTACTTGGTGTAGTAGCTTTGAATGTATTTTTGTACATTTTGAATCTAGTCAGACTTGGACATGTATATATGTATATTCTAGACACTATATGTATACACTTGTTCCTTTCTGTCCGGTTTCAGGTGTACAGTGTAGTGTGTAGTGACTAGTCGGGTCGTTACACTTTAGTGGTATCAGAGCAGTTCGAGTCTAGTGGACACTCTTTGGGGGTGGTTCCTTTAGGCTTTTGTTGTGCTGAACTCTGTGTTGTGTTGTCTTGTTGTGTTGATTGTTGTGGTGTTTTGCTGTGTTGTTGATGGTTGTTTGGTTTAGTTATTGTATACTGAAGATGTTGTTACTTCTATAGACAATGACTAGAACCAATGAGCGGATAGCCCGTGCCATGGAGATGATGGCTATGGCTATGCAGTAGCAAAATGTTTATTTTGTTAAGATGGACGCTGATAGAGCTGCAGCTGGTGCAGCAAGGCCCGTGGGGTCGCAGGAGAGCCGGGATCTAGCTGAGTTTCAGAAATGCCGTCCTCCACAGTTTAAGGGAGATCCAGACCCAGAGGTAGCTGACCACTGGATCTGTGAGCTGGAGAAGATCTTCAATGTGTTGGGATGTTCTCAAGAGAGGAGGCTGACATATGCTGTCTACATGTTGGTTAGGGAGGCTGAGCATTGGTGGAGAGGTACTCACCATATGCTTACTGCTAGAAGAGGAGCTGTTGATTCAGCTGGTCAAGCTGAATCGTTGTTGAGGGATGGAGCAGAGTGTTATCTTCTGCTTGCTGCTATGAGTGTGGAGACCGAGAGGGTCATTGCTGAGATTGATATGGTGAGGGATTTTGCTGAGGTGTTCCCTGATGAGGTGCTTGGGTTACCTCCTGTTAGGGAGATGGAGTTTAGCATTGACTTGGTTCCAGGTGCTGGGCCAGTGTCGGTGGCTCCCTATAGGATGGCTCCTGCTGAGCTGGTTGAGCTGAAAGGTCAGTTGGACGACCTGTTAGAGGAGCAGTTGGTGTGACCGAGTGTATCGTTGTGGGGTGCTCCCGTGTTGTTGGTGGAGAAGAAAGATGGAGGTAGTCGACTGTGTGTTGATTACCGGCAGTGGAGCAAGTTGACCATTAAGAACAAATATCCGCTTCCCCGAATAGATGACTTAATGGATCAACTGAGGGGAGCATCCGTTTTCCCAAAGATCGACTTGAGGTCAAGTTATCACCAGATCAGGATGAAGGAGGGTGACATATCGAAGACTGGTTTCAGGACTAGGTATGGTCACTACGAGTATGTTGTGATGCTGTTTGGTGTGACCAACGCCCCGGCTGTGTTCATGGATTACATGAACAGAATCTTCCGGCCGTTCTTAGATAAGTTTGTTGTGATGTTTATTGATGACATCTTGATTTATTCAAGGACCCGGGAAGAGCATGGAGAGCACTTGAGGGTGGTGCTGGAGATTTTGAAGGTGAAGCAGCTATACACTAAGCTTTCGAAATGAGAGTTCTAGTTGGATGAGGTGAAGTTCTTGGGACATGTGATCTCAGCTGAGGGGATTGCTGTTGATCCGGCTAAGGTGGAGTCGGTGTTACAGTGGGAGCGTCTAAGAACTGTCACTGATATTAGGAGTTTTGTGGGTTTGACGGGTTACTATAAGAGGTTCATTGAGAGATTCTCCGAGATAGTGGCGCCTTTAACCCAGTTGACGAGGAAGGAGCAACCGTTCATTTGGACAGATGCTTGTGAGCGGAGTTTTGATGAGCTGAAGAGGAGGTTGACTACTTCTCCTGTGCTGGTGTTGCCAGATTCTGGTGAGCCCTTTGATGTGTATTGCGAGGCTTCTCACCAAGGTCTAAGGTGTGTGCTGATGCAAAATAGGAAAGTAGTGACATATGCTTCAAGGCAACTGAAGAATCATGAGAGAAATTATCCCACTCATGACTTGCAGTTAGCAGCTGTGGTGTTTGCCTTGAAGGTATAGAGGCATTATTTGTATGGTGCTCGGTTCAATGTCTTCAGTGATCACAAAAGTCTGAAGTACTTGTTTGATCAGAAGGAGCTGAACATGAGGCAGAGGCGGTGGATGGAGTTTCTAAATGATTATGACTTCCAGTTGATGTATCATCCTGGTAATGCCAATGTTGTGGCGGACGGGCTGAGTAGGAAATTCATCCACATGTCTGGTATGATGGTGAGAGAGCTGGAGCTGGTAGAGGAGTTCAGAGATATGAACCTCTGTGTGGAGTTAGCTCAGGATCACATTAGTTGTGGAATGATTACTATAACTAGTGAGTTCTTGAGGCAGGTTGAACAGAAACAGTTGCAGGATGTTGAGCTGGTGAAACTTCTTGGTTTGCTGGGAACTGAAAAAATATTTTTTTTAATTTTTTCATCAGTCCTTCCAAAAGTTTTCTTTCTCTCTCCAAAACTTTTTTTTCTTCTCTTCTTCTCCTTTTTTTTTATTTCTTCCTCCAAAATTCACATTCCCTGTTATAAAAAAAACTCATAAATTTATTTTATTTTTATTTACTAAAATAGTACATCAAATAATTTTGTTAATATTTATACAATAATTTCTTAATCATTATTTTATAAAATATAAATAAATTATTTTTAACTTTTAAAATTTCTGACTCTTAATTGTTAATCATGGTTATATATATATATATGATTTATTTATCACATTTTATTATTATTTAACTTTTTTTGTAAATTACAATTAGATGAATGGGGACTAGTAATTTTTTTTTATCATTTTTAATATTATTATGATGTATAATATCATTTTTAAGAACTATTTAGTTACTTTTTATAACTTTATTTTACTTTCAGTCAAACAATTAATAATTTGTTTTTGAAATTTTTAAAATGAGATAACATCTTATATATACTTAAATAATGGTACATCTAAACACTTTAAAATTATATAAATATTTGTTAATATGTATATATAAATACAAGTTACGAAATTTTAAGCACTTATATAATATAAATTCTAATTACATAAAAGTTTATTATAAAAGATTTTAAATAAATTGTTTATCCAAATGAGTCAGAGTCATCAAAATAAATTCAAAATATCTTATAAATTACCTATAAAAATATTTTATAAGTTTGTCCAAATATTCTAATAAAAACTAATATAATAAGATAAGTAAATATATAAAAGTATGTTGTCTATAAAATATTTATTTATTTATTATGAATGCAACAATATGCCTCGTATTAAAATTAACACGTGATAAATATTGAAGAATTCATTTTTATATTGAAAGTTAGTTTCATAGAGCGACAATTTTTTTTTTAAATTATAATATTATTAATGTTAAGTTAAAATATGACATTAGATCCCTCATATTTAATAAGTTTTAATGATAACAAATAATATATTTTTTAGTAAGAAAACGCTTTATAAAAGTCATTGTTTTAGATCTTGTAACACGAAATAACGTCTATAAGACAAAATAAATTATACGAAGCAAATCAAACAAAACATACAAACTGTTCTTAACAATCATTATTTATTGTGATTGACGCTATTAAATTTTCAAATGAATGTTTCATACTTTAACAGATTGAAAACCGTTGTTTTGAAAATCACATTTTGTTAGAAGTATATAAAAACATATAAGGCATCATAACAAATGACAAAGATCCCGAAGTTCACAAAAAAAGACGCTGAAAAATGACTACATTCTCATTGTACACTAACTTTAATTCTTGTTGTTCCCGTTTTGCTATTCTACTCTAATAAGTAACTTGATCCATCAAAGACAAAGAGTACGTCTATGTGAAAGACATTAATTTAAGTATTTAATACACCAACAAATACTTCTCATCTTTCTATAGATCAGATGAAGGAGTAAGACAAAACAATTTTATGAATTTGACTTAAGAAGCTACAATAATCATTTCTTTCAAAACTAATATATAAGAAGCTATAAAACTCAATAAAAGAAGAGAAGCGATACATTGAAAAATTATGAGATATAATATACATCCCATAGAAAATTTTTTTCAAAAATTTTCTTGTACTTAAACAATTTGTTATAATCACGTTTAAAAGAGACGACAAATGTAACCTTGTAATACTTTCATAACTATTATATAAGGTAGAGTCTAGAGAGGTTTGACTGTAAAAAAATATTTAAGATTAAGCATAGAGAGACTTATTTGTAAAAATAATATTTTAGTAGTGACTTAAAGAGGTCAATAAAAAAACACTTGTTTGAGTCAAAAATAAATTGAAAAAAAAAACTTATAATTTTGTTGAAAGTTGATGGAACTTATAATT
Organism: Cajanus cajan; assembly: GCF_000230855.2. Taxonomy (NCBI): domain Eukaryota; kingdom Viridiplantae; phylum Streptophyta; class Magnoliopsida; order Fabales; family Fabaceae; genus Cajanus; species Cajanus cajan. Next base: position 60,761,102 of record NC_138523.1, read on the forward strand.
TTACTATAAATTTTAAATTTTAAATGTTTGAAATTATAATTCTTTTGATCGGTTAATTTAATTCAAAAATTTTAATTTAGCAAAGACAATTTAATTTTTATCATATAGAAAAGTAACATTTTAGTATAAGTTTAAAAATTGAATATTAAATTTTGTCAAAGATAAATATTAGTCAAATATTGAATATCTAAAGTAAATTAATTAGGATAAAAATGAAAGAGAAAAAAATTAAGAACATATAAATTACAAGTCACTCTAATTATTTTATAGAAACAAATTTTTAAAATAAGTTTATGTACTAAATTAATTTATTTTGATTAAACAAACTTATAAATCGGTCAAGAGATCAAATACCTTACCAAACACATATTTTTAAAATTTATCAAAATCTCAATTTAATATATCTCTTAAAGTTATTAACTATATTAATAATAATAATAATAAAACAATAATTAAACTTAAATACTCAAACATCTCATATAAAGTGGTATGATAAGTCACAATTTGAGTTCTCATCAAAAGAGATCCCATTTTTTATTCCTAATATTAGATAGAAATGCAAATAAATTAGATTATGTCAAATTTTAAATATATAGGTCAAATATGTTTTATAAAATTAAAATATAAATCTGATCAATTATTTATCATAATTTTTTTTAGGATTTGAATGTCTTTTTAAAAATTTAGTTTGATTTATTAATCCATTAATCTATTTTAAAATTTATTTTATATTAACGCTATTAAATAGACTCATTAATTTAATTTTAAATAAATCAAAAAAATTATTTTTAAATATGCATATGATTTTTTTTTATTTTTATGATAAAAAATATTTTTATTTTATTATTATTAAAATATAAAATAAAAAAAATTAACATATACCGACGTATATCCATGTGCAGATGTAGTGAAAGATTAAATGTATATATTATTTATTTATTAAGGGTTATTTTTGTACTTTAATTATTATGCCCTTGAAAAATATAAGACTAAAATTCAAGCGAGTAAAAACTTTAGGAACCAAAATTTATCTCAAACCAAAGTTTAAGAATCTGCCCACAAACAAGTTTAAGAAATTATAAAGTTTGAAAAATGAGAATAAGCACGTGGCGGGGGAGAACAAAAAATAACCCTCTTTCTTCTCTTCTATGTGACGCCGCCGAAGCTGCAACCACAACACCATCACCATTCACCCACTTAGGTCTTTACTTCACTTTCTTCTTTTCACTTTTTCAACCTTCATTCTTTGTATTGTACGTTAATCTTTTCTTCTTTGTCCCTCAAAAGTGTAAACAGGTTTTTGATTCAACCAAGATGGACTCAGTAGATGATACAGGTTTTTACGAGTTTTTTTTTTCCTCTTTCAAGTTTGGTTTTTAAAATTGTGTCAAATCTTTATTATTATTTTTTTGGTGATTTTTGTTGTGGGTGTATCAGAGAGGACTTTGGATGGAGGGAGCAATGTAAGACGAAGGAGCATAAAAAAATCCGTGTCTGGGAGTGGAGCACGAGAGCATAAGGAGCAATTGCAGAAACTTCAGGAGAAGGTTAAGCTTTTTTGGCTTGGGGTTTCTTAGGATATGGTAGCAATAGCATTATGATATATGTGGTTTAACTTTATTTATTTTCATATTGCGCTATGAATTAGGATTAAGGTCCATTATGTATTCATGTTGCTCGTTCTTGTTCTTGTTTGAACGGTTCTCTGTAGTTTAGTTGAATGAGTTCTCTAGTTCTGTATTCATTGTCTCGAGAAAGCATGCAAGTGCTTCAAGTTTTATTGGAGAAATTAGACATACTGGTAGTCACTGGGACTGTATTTGGATGAGGTTTAATGACAGGGAAGACAAAGACAATGAAAGGCTTCAATTTAGGTTTTGATAAAGTAATTCATTGATGCAAATGTTTGCATTTGTGAAATTGGATTTAGATGGTGCTTGATAGGGAATTATCTTTTTCTATACTTATTTACTACATTCTATTGGTGATGTTATTAACAGCTTTTCCCTTTCAGGACCCAGAATTTTATGAGTTCTTGAAAGAGCATGACACGGAATTGCTTCAATTCAGTGATGATGATGTAGACGTGAGTATATTACATTTAGACTCTTTATATTCATCATTTTTCTACACCGTGCATAAACTGAATTGGATACGGGGTCAGTGAAATATTATTGACTGGCATTTCAACCATCACTAGACATTGACAAGTTTTGTTTGTTTAATTAGAATGCTTCGATTATCTTTCTCATGCATTTTTTTTTCTTTTAGGAGGATGAGATTATCCTCTGTATCATGTTCTTATTTCTCACGTTTTTTTTCATTCCAAAAAATGGCAATTTTTGCTTTTTTTTTTTTTCAGTTAAATGAGCATTTGGTTTTCCTATAGAGACATCTTTGTGGCACAAGTCTACTTGGATCTTATGATTTATCCTTTTTTTATGATAGAAATTTTTTTATGATGCTTCTTGTGTGTTTTCTGGTGAATTAGTTCTAAAGGAATCTCTATATTTTCAAGGTTTTATGTTAAATAGGAAATTTGGATCCTTTTTTCCATGTTATATTTAGGGTTTTATGTTCATGATTCTATTTAGTGCATCACTCTTTATTATTTCAGTTGAATCTCTATTATGATATGCCAAGAGATTGATCAGTTTTGTTCTATTTTCTAGCTTAATATTTATCCTCCACTATCATATACTTACTCTCTTCTTTTTTTTCTCCTGAAGCTGCAAATTCTTGTTATCATTTTTTTTTCTTTCTCTTTTTCTCCTCTTTTTATAATTTTGAATTATCTTAAAAATATTGGTTTTGGTTTTGTGTAGTTTGCTTATTTATACATATTACTAAATAGCTCAATTTGATGCTTTCTTAGCATTAAAAACTTTTAAACTGTTTTGCTTCTTTTCTCCAGGAAGATGTGGGCACAGACATGGAAGATGGAGATCTACAGCTAGATGAGGAGGCTACTGAGCATGAAATTCAAGAGAAGGAACCAAAATCCTCTAAGGAAGTTTTAACTACTTCTATGGTTGATTTGTGGTGCAAATCAATCCAAGAAAATGGAAGCTTAAGTGCGGTTCGTTCCCTGATGAGGGCTTTCAGGACAGCATGCCACTATGGTGATGATGGGCAGAACGAGTCTACAACAAAGCTTAGTTTAATGTCTAGCGCTGTATTCAACAAAGTAATGTTGACTGTACTTAATGAAATGGATGGAATACTAAGAAGTTTGATGAAGCTTCCTGCTTCTGGTGGAAAGAAAGAGATCATAACAGATTTAATGGCCACAAAGCATTGGAAGAGTCATGGCCATTTAGTAAAGTCTTACCTTGGAAATGCTCTCCATGTTTTGAACCAAATGACTGACACACAAATGATATCATTTACTTTACGCCGGCTTAAATATTCTTTGGTGTTTTTGGCTGCTTTTCCTTCACTCTTGAGGAAATACATTAAGGTACAAGTAACCCGTTGTTCTTCCAATCAATGTTCTCCACAGTATTCATTTATTACATCAATGAGCACTACTGATTTTAAGTCTATTGCATATGTCTTCTAATGAATATTGATTGTGATACCCTTTGGTTCTCTACAGTAATTCTATTATAGCTCAATTAGATAAACAGATAGACAGCAGACAACTAAAGCCTTTTTGAATCTTTCATGATTTATATTTTATAGGGACAGATTTTGCCCCCTTCCCCCCTTTACATTCTGGGACACATAACTTGTTCATTGATTTGTCAACTAACTCTCATAATGATTTTGTCAGGTGGTCCTTCATTTCTGGGGTACTGGTGGAGGTGCTCTTCCTGTTGTTTCATTTCTATTTATGAGAGATTTATGTATCCGTATTGGGTCTGGCTGCATAGATGAATGCTTCAAAGGAATATATAAAGCCTATGTTTTGAATTGCCACTTTGTAACTGCCATGAAACTTAAACACATTCGTTTTCTTGGCAATTGCATCATTGAACTTCTTGGTGTGGATCTTCCAACTGCATATCAACATGCCTTCATTTACATCCGGCAACTGGCTATGATTTTAAGGGAGGCACTTAATACAAAAACTAAGGTGCTGTTTTATTTGTCCGGTACATGCTATTTTCTTATTAGGCACTGTAAGAAGTGCCTCTCAACAATCTTTTTAAATTTAATTTGTAGTTATCCTAACAAACTGGTTATATTTAGATTTTAATTACTGTTGCTTCTTAGTTCTTACAAGTTTGGCATAATTTTCTATTATTTTCTTCTTTGCTCTTTTCAGCATCATCTGGTTCTTGAACCCTACATGTTAAGCCTTCAAAGTTCTGTTATTGTCTGTTACTGTTACAAGGCACTATTGATATTGTTGAAAAAGTAGAGTCAATAATAAGGGTACGTTGGTGTAGACAGGGGTTGAGAAAATATAGAAAGGCTGTAGGTTGAAGAATGAAATTAGCACAAATTTTCTCTACGCACCAGTATTAGACTAGAGGGAAGAGTATTAAATTGTGCACCTGTCAAGTTTCAAACACCCCTCAACCCTGATACAATCAATACCTAGAAACAATCCACCAATAAATCACTGTTGAATTTAGTGCATTAGCCTTTTATTAATATTCTTGTTTGATTGGAGCTTTTCACAAATTGAAATGATATTTTTGTGCTTTTCTGGCGCTGCTTTATGGTCCTTATTTTTCTCTTTCCCGACTGTATTCTTTAGGAAGCTTTTCGCAAGGTTTACGAGTGGAAATTCATGAACTGTCTTGAACTTTGGACTGGTGCTATCTGTGCCTACAGTTCAGAATCTGATTTCACACAACTTGCATATCCACTGACCCAAATAATTTCTGGGGTAGCCCGTCTGGTCCCCACAGCCAGATATTTTCCCCTAAGGTTGAGATGTGTAAGAATGCTGAATCAGATTGCAGCTTCTACCCATTCTTTTATACCAGTGTCTATGCTCCTTTTGGACATGCTGGAGATGAAAGAATTGAATAGACCCCCTACAGGAGGTGTTGGCAAAGCTGTTGACTTGCGCAGTATACTGAAGGTATTCATAACATGAATCAAATTTTCAATGTGCACTTTTTGAGTTCCACCTAACCTTGAGGAATTCATCCATATTAGGTTAGCAAGCTGACCCTAAAGACACGAGCATTTCAAGAGGCTTGTGTTTTTTCTGTGGTTGAAGAGCTTGCTGAGCACTTGGCACAGTGGAGTTATTCCGTTGCATTCATGGAGTTGTCTTTTATTCCACTTGTGAGGTTGCGTAGCTTTTGCAAATCAACCAAGGTAGAGAGGTTTCGGAAAGAAATGAGGCACCTTATACGCCAGGTATTTCTATAAAAATGGTAAAAAATGCAATGGTGGTACTTGGATTTACTTGTAAGAAATGAGGCACCTTAATCATTGGCATGCAGCAATTTTCATAGCATTTATTTCTAATTTTTCATTTTTCCACATTCAGATTGAGGCTAGTTCTGACTATGTGAATGGGAAGCGCATGTCAGTTTCCTTTTTACCTAATGACCCTTCAGCAGCATCTTTTCTCGAGGTTTGAACAGTTTCCCTTTACTTCTGTGGAATGAGTTTTGACTGTTTATATGTCCCTAATTTGGACGAATGAGTCAGGGCATGACACTCAATTGTGGTATCATATTTATATCAAAATTATACAGTAAGATAAACTGGATCTGTACAATAACGGATGTACCTAAGTTACTAAGAAAATAGATACCTATAAATATGTACACTAAATAATGAGTACCTTTTTCATTCATTTATTTTCTTAAATTCTTCCAAGTTCTCTGTCTCTCCTCTCTTATGATGACATGAAGTCTTTTTATTAATATTTAATGTTTTACAGTTTACATGTTACTTTCTTTTCCTTTAGTTTTTTATATCAAGCGTTTGGGCTTTATCTTCCCTCCTATTTCATGCCTCGGAATTATTGTACTTTATTTAAATGCAATTTATATTTGAGGTTTGAAAAGAGTGAAATTGATCATATTAGGATGAAAAAAAGTCGGCTTCTAGTGCACTGTCAAAGTACGTCATGACACTCCGCCAGAGAGCAGAACAAAAAAATAATTCATTAATGGAATCCAGGTATGAACTTTGAACTCAAGTTCAATCACAGGCATTGCTATATCCATCAAGTAGGATAGAGGTTTCTAACATAAATTGAGATTTTGCAGTGTTATTGTGGGAGAAGAATCATCCAAATTTGGGAATGAAATATCAGAAAGTGATGAAGAGGATGCAAGAAAGAATGAGGAGGGTGCCGCCGTCTTTAGTTCATCCTGGTTACCTGGAAATGACTCTAAGTATGTTTCTCTCTCTCTCTCTCTCTCTCTCATTCTCTAGGAAATTCAGTTGCATACAATTATCATTCAGCACTTATCCAGTGGTTGGAAGGAGAACTTTGCCAGTCCATAATAAACAATAATTCTACTTAATTCGAACAAAATTGTTTCTAATAGAGAATACCTGTTGCACAAGTTTCTTTTTTGTACGTCTGTCTGAGCATGCTTTGCTTTCAGAATTAAACAACCTACAGAAACCAAAAGAAAGAGGAAAAAACAGCAGAAAGAGAAAGCCATTGATGACGATGTTGTGGAGGACTTGGTACTTAGTTCTGACGAAGATTTTCCTTCTAGCCACAGCCCTTCTGAGAAAAATGACAACATAGATCATTTACCTCCAAAACAAAAACGCAAGCAGAAGCACAGAACAAAAAGGTTGAAAAATAAATAAATAAATCTGGCTTGGAAGGGAAATATTGACTTGTCTAGTTAGCGACCTCTCTCTATTCTGGATTCATACTTCTATGAGTAAAGTATGAGAGATAAAAGTTTTGATAGTTTTATCAATCGTTTCCACAGTACCCGCGAGGTAAAGACATATCTGAATGTAATGGCAGCTGCAATTATATTTTTTTTACATTATTCCATTGTGAATGGAAAATGATATTGTGGAGCATAATGGCAACACCATTCACTATTTTTACGAGTGTAATTTGTTTGATAATAGACTATTGTTCTCAGATGGAATGTGTGGAATTACCCTTCGCTCTCCTTTATTTTTCTTTGATCTGTTATAAAATTGTAAATGTCTAACTTGTAAATTACTGTTTGATTTTTTTTAATTAAATTTAATACATTTTGAAATTAAAAGTATGGAAGAATGTTTGGAAACAATTCTAGAATTTAATTTCGACACATATTAATCAATCTTTAGAAATTTGATTTTGGTCCTCTGGTAGCGAGTTGTAAATCACTTGAAAAGTTTCTAAAATGACTGTCGAAAATTTAGTTTTGGAATATTCAAATTTCAAAATATAATATTATTGCTTGTACAAGATAGCTTTGTAGCTTTAACCATGCCTCATTATAACAATTTTTGGTAAACCAATTTGTGTAGGATGTGTTTGACTGAGTAAGTAAATATTTTTAAAACATTGCCAAACAAATTGGCCAACGTACTAGTTCAAAGTTAAAAATTGAAACATGATCGAATTGACATTGATGTTGATATTAATATTATTGAAACATTATATTGCAGTTGTTTCCCTATAAAGTGTTGATCATGCATTTGCGATGGAGCGTATCAATTAATTAAATTAAATCAATCTAGTCCATAAAATCCCTCTCCCTCTTGTCTTCTACGCTGAACTGCTCTCTGCATTTTATAGGAAGTGTTTTTTTTTGTCGTTAGTTGGTTCAGTTTTCATGGATTCTGGACTTGTTCTATTGTCCCATGCTTGTTCAGTCACAACTGGTACCTATCTCTCTGCTTTAATAACTAGTTACTTTCTTCCTCCATTTTTCGTCTAGTTCTTTGTTCAATTTTTCATTACAAAATTATTTGCTGACTTTGGTAATTGTAGGTGGAAATCTCTGCTGGAATATACATTCCGCCAACAATATTTACTATGCAAGTATGTCTCACATATTCTCCTCTTTCTTTAACTAACCTTTATTATCATTACTTCTTGTTTTGTTCATCTGTTAAGTGAACTGTATTGTAAATCTTGTTTGAACAAATTTTTCAACAAATACTTTTATAAGAAAAAATAAGTTAGAGAAAAAGCCTATTTTTGAAAAAATCAGATGAGAAAAATCCTTCAAATTAATTTATGCATAAATTAGTTTTATCTGATAACAAAATTATTTTATTTTATGTTATTGTGTTTTATCTTATGAAAAAATTATACAATCAGAACCAGCAATATTTTAACTTTTTTGTACTATTACTTTGCAAATATTGAACCTCCTCGTAGAAAAATATATAAGAATTTGTGCGCTTTATTTATTTTCTTTTAAACAGTAAAATATTTGTTTCTTTGAATGTTTTGTTTTATATCTTGCTTGTTAAATCTAATTTAGGGGCAACTATGTTATTTGTAAGGGTTATCTTTAACGTCGTTTGCATTGTATAAGTGTTTATTAAATAATATTAATTTGCTAATAGGAATTTTATGTAAGTGGATTTATTTTTCTCAATTAAAAAAACTAAAATAAAAATCAATCATTAAAAGTAATTTCCACTTTGTTTTTCACAGGCATTAAGCATAACTTCATCGTCGTTCCTTGCAATAGAAAAACTATCAAATATATCTCAATTACTTTTTATTGATGTGTTACAAGTGGGACTCCAAATATGTCATTTATCTTTAAATTTGTAAACTATCTTTTAAATTCATTGATGTTTTGAATTTTTAAATACTTCAAGCTGTGGTACCTCAGATGTTTATCTCAATGTATATCAATGGTGTGAATCAATTGTTTGACTTTGAAATAGACAAGGTATGAAACTTATCATCACAAATAAATAATTTGGATCAATATTAAGTTTTTTTTAATCTATTTCGGGCTTATGTATTATTCAACTAAAAATATGATAATGATCAAATTCTTATCTAGTTTATCCAAAGTTGAATATTTGAAAACATATAAAAATGTGTATAGAAGAGCATTTGTTCAATCATAACAATTTGAGCATCTGATATGATTTTAACTATCAATCCATTTTTATATTTTAGTTTATCAAGCCTCCCAAATTATTATAGTCTTTGATATAGTCAAAAAGATGCAACCTTTTACAATTTACAATTTCTTTTTGTATGGTTTGTCTTATTAATAATCCTATGTTACATGTTTTACTGCAGATGAATTAATCATATCTTCCATTAGCATTTAGACAATTATCCATTAAAGTTGTTGTTATTATCTTTGCATCATTTTTAACTCTGGTATCATATAAATTCATTCATTTCTATAATGATATTATTTTGCAAAAGCTTCATTGAAAAGGTAAAAGGAAGGTTATGTTTTATTCTTTTACAGAGTATTTGGCTAAACTAGATAATAGGTTCTTAGTCATTGATTTTGAGACTTGCATCGATCTTTTTACTATGGACTAATTATTCAATCGATGTGAGTTTTATATGTAAACTTGCTTGTTTTCCCTTTATAATGTTTAAGACATAAGTATATAAAGATAACAAAAAAGAATCATGTGCAATAGGTAGAGTTGTTGATGGTGATGGGATGATTATTCTAGTTAAAGCCCTAACATCCAATGTCAATAACGACTCATCTCTATTTGTCTATCCCTTTGTGCCATCAAATGGATTATTATACAAGGTTTCGTGTGTATCATTAGGTTTGCCTGTGAAAGGTGAATCCCACCATTTTTTCAACCTTAGAGAATACTTAAAGCAAATGGAATATGATACAAATCAATAGGCTTATTAGGCTTATTTTTCTTTTATCAAGATGTTTATTACATATTATCTAAAAATAAATTTTAATGCACATACTATTCGAAAGAATTTTACATGTAGTATTTAGTGTCATATATATATATATATATAAAAGTTCATATGGTTAAACTTTGACTCATCAATTTAATTGAGTGACTCTAATGTAATACTTAAATTGAGTCGGTGATTAGTAATACTAAATTTGATAATTAAAAATAAAGATTTTCATTAAAAATAAACATATTAAATTACATTAAAAATAGATATGAACTCTCATTTAATACATTGAATAAATTTTTATATATTATTTTTTAGTGCTTAAATTTACATAACTTATTTTTAGATAACATACTTTTAGATTGACTTAAGTTAAATGAAGTTAAGTCAACAATCTAACCATGTTTAGGACTACATACAAACAAATATTATATATTTATAAATGGGTTTCAACTAACTAAGGCTAAACGACCATTGTGGTTCACTTTTAGAAACAATATACTAAAATGGGGCTGTTTTGAAATATTTTACACCTTTGGGGCTGTTTTATTGGGTGTCGCTATGGCCCATAGCGACACCCATGACACGTGGCAAATTTGGGTCTGATTATAAGTCATGAACGTCATAGCCTATAACGCCTTAATTCGGCTAATAGTAAAGTCGTTATAGCCTATAACACAACATTTATATAAATAATATAAAAAATATAATTATAAATTTTAAAATAGAAAAAAAAATATGTGAAGAAAAAACGAATAAAAATAACGTAATATAAGAAAAATAAATAAATTTTGATGAAAAATAATAATTAAAGTATAAAATAAAAATAAAAAAAATGTGGGGCGCTATGGCCCATAACGGGACTCAGGCGCTATGGCCCACAACGCATGTCTTATAATATTTTGAAAATATAAAATTTGTTAAATAATTTATAAAAAAATTTAGGATAAAAGCGAAAAAAAGAATTGAAATAAGAAAAAATAAAAATTTTAAAAATTAATTAATATAATGTGAAAAAAAATTTAAAAACGAAATAAAAATGAAATAACTGGGGCGCTATGGCCCATAGCGGGAGTGAGGCGCTATGGGCCATAGCACCTGTTTCAAATTATTTATAATATTTTAAAAATATAAAAATGCATAAAATAATATATAAATTTTTTTGGATAAAAGCAAAAAAAGAATTGAAATAAGAAAATTTGTAAATTTATAAAAATAAGTAATATAATGTAAAAAAAAAATTAAAAACGAAAAAAAAATATATATAACATAGCGCCCCACATGCGCGATGGCCCATAGCGCCTCCTGCAGTGGCCAACTGCTGGTTACCACGTGTTAATTTAGGCGCGAGGGCCCATAGCGCCTCTTTCAATGCCCAACTGCTGGTTACCACGTGCCAATTTAACTGCAGGCGTGACCAATGAGAAGGTGACACGTGGCAGTTTGGGTTAAAAATTTGATTTTTACAGCTATAAAATCACCGAGATGGTCCCCTCCCCCAGTTTCACTTTCACGTTTCCTTCCTCTTCAGGTAAGTTTCTCTTCTCTTTTTTATTTTTTAGTTTTCATAATTTGATTTTATTAAATATTTTATATTTATTTTATGTTTAGGTAAATAATAATTTTAACGTTTTAATTAGGTATTTTTTTATTTGGAGTTCTGCTGGTTGTTAGGGGTTCTTCGTTTGAGGTAAATTTTATTTTGAGGTTATATATATTTTTTTTAATATTTGAAAGTCGCTATAGGGTATTTAACTTTGCATATTTTATTTAGTTAATTAACCATTCCTACATATTAAATATTCAAAATCAGTGATATAAATTATTATTAATATAATATTATAAGTTGCAGTTGCAGAACTTACCTTGTATAAATGATGCAATTAGCTCAGAATCTAACTTATTATGATCTTGTGACAAAGACATGTTCAAACATGTATGACGTCCACCCCATTGAGTCACTTTCCACTTGTCAGATTTCTTTGACTTAATAGCTCTCATGTACCATCCACATCCATCATGCGCATTTGGACATCTAACAATCCACTTTGTCTTTTTCGATTCAACCACATAAAAACTCTGATGCATTCTCATTGCATTTTGCTTTACTGCATTTTTTACTGCATCTTTATTCTCAAACTCCAATCCAACATATAAATCTTCGCCAATAGACCAATTATTAGCCACATCCATCCCTGGGATTTCTTCTTCATCTGGATGACTCCAATTGATATTAGTGTAGTGAGGTAAATTACCCCAAAATTGACTTCCACCTAATTTAATCATAGTAAATATTTTTAATTCAATAATGTAAATTTAAACAAAATTTTTTAAACGAATAACACAAATTATTGACAAATTTAATTTTCAAATGTTACCTTCAGTAGATGGATACATTGAAATTGGTTCAACCATTGGACTTTGAACAATAGCATCTGACTCCACGTCACTATCAGATGCTTCACAATTATCGATTTCATCTTCATTTGATTCATCAATGCTTTCATATGACAATGAAACATGATAGTCTTCATCATCTTCGTCATCTTCATCTTCGTCTCTTGTCATCACCGGTGATCGTTCAATTGACAAATTTTCTAACGAAATGGTTGAAGATTCTAAGTTACCTATTTCAGCATGTAATTTCATTATTGGCATCACATTCTGACTCATAAAAGCTTCTATCATGCATTTTACATCATCATCGTCACTCAATTCCAATGAAGAATATCTGTTCTCATCATGCTGTGAAACAACAAATCTGTAAGTTACAGATAATATAACTTGATTTGACTTAAGATTAAATTTGTTGTGAATCCTTCTCTTTAATATATCCAAAGTTAAACCTCGTTTAATATACATCCCTTTTTTTGGTCCCTCAAATGTTACACCTTTTGGACTTTCATACATCCTTCCAGTGTAAATATAAGCTATAATTTGATCCATAATATCTGCAGAAAAATTTAAATATTAGTACAAATACATACAACTTATTTAAACTACAAAAAAATTTAATCATAAATACGAATTTAAAACTCAACTTAACAGGAGCAAAGAACCAACCAGATTGATTTAGTGGATAAATAACAAACAGTAACAAAAACAACAAATGAAGTAGAGATATCGATGTGATTTAGCAGAATGGAGAGGGGGTATATATACTGCAAGAGTCTACATCACATATAGCGACATCTACATAAATTATTTAATAAAAATTTAAAAAAATTGAAGTCGTTATGGGCCATAGCTCCGGTTTTAAAAATATATGTATTATTTTATAAATATAAAATTTGTTTAGAAATTTATAAAAAAAATAACGGATAAAAGGGAAAAAAAGGATTGAAATAAGAAAAAATTGTAAATTTTAAAAAATAAGTAATATAATGTAAAAAATAATTTAAAAACGAAAAAAAAAAAAACTAAAATTGGGGCTATGGGCCATAGCTCCACTCAGGCGCTATGGCCCATAGCGCCAGTTTAAAAAATATATCTAATATTTTTTAAATATAATATTTGTTTAAAAATTTATAAAAAAATAACGGACAAAAGGGAAAAAAAGGATTGAAATAAGAAAAAATTATAAATTTAAAAATATAAATAATATAATGTAAAAAATAATTTAAAAACGAAAAAAAAAAAACTAAAATTGGGGCGCTATGGGCCATAGCTCCGCTCAGGCGCTATGGCCCATAGCGCCAGTTTAAAAAATATATCTAATATTTTTTAAATATAATATTTGTTTAGAAATTTATAAAAAAAATAACGGACAAAAGGGAAAAAAAGGATTGAAATAAGAAAAAATTGTAAATTTAAAAAATATAAGTAATATAATGTAAAAAACAATTTAAAAACGAATAAAAAAAATAAAAATTGGGGCGCTATGGCCCATAGCTCCACTCCGGCGCTATGGCCCATAGCGCCATTTTAAAAAAATACATATTATTTATTTTAAAATTACAGTTTTATAAAACTTAATTTTCTTTTTATAATTATATAATAAATAGTTCAGTTTATTATGTTTATTTTACATTATTATTATTTTTGTTTTTTATTTTATTTTTTTCTTTACTTAGTGTCGCTATGGGCTACATAATTTTTTTAAGCCCATCAGCTGTGGTGGGCCAGCCTATAGCGACACTGATCCAGCCCAACTAAGCAAAAAAAAAAAAAAAACCACGTGTCATGGGTGTCGCTATAGCGACACCCAATAAAACAGTCCCAAAGGTGTAAAATGTTTCAAAACAACCCCATTTTGATATATTGTTTCTAAAAGTGCACCACAATAGTCGTTTAGCCACTAATTAAAGCTATTAGGTGAAGGTATATGAATTAGGGGTGTGCAAAAAATCCAAATTGATCTGAACCGATCCATAACCGATCCGATCCATATTGAAAAATCCGATCCATTTTGGAAAAAAATCCGAACCGAACCACTTTATAAAACCGGTTAAGTTATCCGATCCATTTTTACAAAGTGGATCGGTTCGGTTCGGTTTGGTTTTCTAAAAAAACCGATCCATATATGAGTAAAAAAGTGGATAACTGCACCGCACCGAACCGATCCAATTTAAAAAAAACCGATCCATATTTTAAAAAAACCAAACCGATCCACTTTATAAAAAATGGATCGGTTAACCGATCCACTTTTATAAAACGGTTCGATTCGGTTTGGATCGGTTTTTTGAAAAAACCGATCCATGAACACCCCTAATATGAATATTTAATTTGTAATACTATCACATCCCTTTATGCAAAAAGCCCTTTGGATTTAAGTGTGAAACAATGCATTGATCTACTTACCTTGTGCCAAGATTCAACATTTTTTTTATTATAAGGAAAAAGTGCCAATGGTTAAATTACAAATGCCATGGAGGCTTGGATACAATGTAATGACACCATTAAATAAACTCAATGCTCCCAAAGCATAACTTTGTGTTTGGATGAATTAACTTATCTTAAAATTTCAAAGAATTTTAAATATATAAAAATTAAATTAATATGATTTAATACTTTTATTTATAAAATATTTTATTCGAAAAAACAAGATAAAGGGGGAATCTAATCATTCTTTAGAAGTTAATTCTCAAGTCAAAAGCACCTTCTAAAATAATGAAAAAAATAAATCATTTAGTTAAAGTTTGTCTTCTAAAAATACCGAATACTTTCAAATTTTCTTTCTTTAAAATTCAAACATCTATTTTATGCTAAGTGATTTAAAATCCACTTGAACAAGTTCATTCACTTATTAAAATTAATTGTTCAAATACAAATCAAGCTACTCGATGATGATACATGAATATTTTCTAACAAGCACATTATTAAGGACTCATTTTAAAAAAAGAATGGTGATTGCAGTGAACTTTTCATATGCCTTTATTGAGATGGAAGAGACATCCATTGCTCGCAACAATGGTCATGATAGTTTCTTTGGCATTTATATTGCCAGTTACATCA
Organism: Cajanus cajan; assembly: GCF_000230855.2. Classification (NCBI taxonomy): domain Eukaryota; kingdom Viridiplantae; phylum Streptophyta; class Magnoliopsida; order Fabales; family Fabaceae; genus Cajanus; species Cajanus cajan. The sequence continues at coordinate 60,776,307 of NC_138523.1, forward strand.
TTCCTTCACGTGCAGGTAGCTAATTGGGCTTTTTATAAGTCTTTAATTTTTTTGGTTTTATATCATGCATTATCAAAATCCTAAACTTATGAGAAAATTAACTATTTATTGATAATGTAAAATAGTTTTATATTATTATTTAACAGGAAATTATCGCATGGGTTATGTTTGTTGACTATTACAATAAATAATTGAAAAATATACCAACAACGAATTATAATTAATTGATAATATAAAAGTAGTTTACTCTGTCGATGCATAGTCATTAAACTGTTAACTTATATGCATTTTAATATTTAGGGAGAATAGTGAGTTTTATATTCGTTGTAGTAAATTGATATGTATATTTACACTGAAAGTTACTATGTCAACTGTAACTGTCTCATCTAAATAATAAAGAGCCTATAATTAACTAATTATCAATAAGTACAAACATTTACACATAAGTACCAAGCTATCACAAAATATCATCTTCTATATTGAGGCCAATTGTCTTTCCAAGATTACTCGTTTTTGTTGTTGTATTTATGAGCTTATTCTCTGCAGATATGACGTTGGCTAAGGTAAAGGTATTTAATTAGTTTCTTAAAATATGTTTCTTTTTAGCATTAAGTTTTCCATTCAATATTTGTAACTAATGTAAAACATTTTATTAGATTTATATAGGATATACATGATGTTGAAGAGGATAAAACATATGGTATTATACCTTTTTAAGTATGTTTGGGTAAAAAATAAGTATGTTTTTCAAATCTAACATTTCAACATAATTGGTTGTGTCATCTTGTATATCTTTTGGTTGTTCTTAATTTTTAGAGGTCACAAGTCTTGAAGGAATCACGTCAAGCATAATCCTTTCCACACTTGACAAGATGTATTTAGAGGTCCTTTGAAACTTTCACGCTTAACGTGATTACACTCATGTCAAGTGTTAATAGTTATGTAAGTATTTTGACTTTCACACTTAACGAGACTCATTCCACACTCGACATGATCAAGGCTGCAAGTATTTTGTAGTTCTCGTGCTTGACAAATCCAAGTTATCGCCCAATGTGATATCAATAAAACATGATTTGCATAATTTGCAAATTTACAAATATGAAAGTTCTATGATTTCTATGATTTTAATTTGTTAAAGGAGTATCTAAGGTCTAATTAGTCTACGTTTTTAGTTATGCAATTGCTAATATTTCGAACTCACTCTTATTCATAAGTCTAGATACGTACATCCTTAGCACTCATTGGGAATCCATATGTATTCATAGATTCATAATTACATACAAGTTTATAACCAACATATCAAATTACCAATACACATATGTTATGTATAAAACATTCAATTTCAAGACAAATTCACAAAAAGATTGGATTTAATCCCTCTCCAACATACATACACACATCCTAGGAATTAGGAGGCAAACCTACTACTCAACAGTTATCCTCCATCTTATAACGAGCTTCTCACTTTCCCTTACCTTAGTCGACACTAAATTGAGGGTTTTGATCTTCAAATTTTTTTCCTGCTTCAATTTTTCGCTTGTTCTTCAAACCACATGTGATCAGGTTTATGTGAGATGAGACAAACCTAGCTTAGTTAAAAGAAAAATCTATCCCTCACTTGCATGCATAATCCGTCGACAAAAGTCCACTTTAATTAAAAATTCAAATTTTAAAAAGATAAAAAGTAATCATATCTCTTATATATCCCTTAATTAATTACTTAGAAAATCTTTTAAAAGATAAATATATAATTATTAAATCAAGAATGTAATTTTTCAAAATAACAAAATAACTAATTATCTTATACTATCTCTCAACATATATTAGTACCCCAATTAATTAAAGAAAAAATCTTTTACTAATTTATTTCCATAAAAGTTAATGTTACAACCAAAAATAAAAAGATAATTTAAAAAAAATAATAGAAAAAAATATCACTATAATTATAATATCAAAATATTACAAATTATTATTATAAAAATGAAAAACTTAAAATATTATTTAAAGAATTAATATTTATTTATATTTTTCAAAAAATATTTAAATCAAAATACATGACACTCATCCAAAAGATGTTAGATAGATCATGGAGTTACTTCCTCACTCACGTGTTTCGGAAAAGAAATTTCTATGTAAATTGATTGACATAGAAGGATTAAACGTCAGACACTTCCTTAGTGATCATTAAAGAAATAGAAACTGTTCTTCAATTATTATTAGTTACAGATGCATTAATAACTCCCTACCCCCACTTGTAATATTGGATTGTTTTGTTTTCTTTCTTTACATTTGTCAAAAAAAAAAAATTGAATTGCTATTTATTCACGTTGTTAAAAAAACATTATTATTCACGTTTTAATTAATGTTATTTCAACTGCTTATAGCTAACTGCTACTGGAATTTTATTGGTTATACGCTACTGCTTACGATGGTAATGGGGTCATGTTGGTGCCACTAGTGAACTATCCGCCATTGACTTGTTACATTAAAATTTGTTTAATTAAGTTTAATGTTAAGCTACTGTTGTTATGCTATTTCGTTTCCATCTATATAGTATAAATAAATTTTGACTAAGTAAATTTAAATTATATTTTTTCTACCACTATAAATTATATTACCGGTAATCTTCAGGCGTTGAAATAACTTTTTTAAATTACAAAATTTAAGAAAATTATTTCTTATATCTATACCTATTATAAAGAGATATATTTTAGTAATTACTCATTTGATCTCCATTTTTTAATGGACCAATTCTTTAAAATATAAAAAAAAATTATATTCTTTCTGAATAACTATTTGTAACTTTTAATATTTATCCATGTCTAATTATTAGAAACACGAATTACTTTAATCTTTTAGTATAATATAGACAGTGTTTTGGTACCCTTATTCCAATTGTTTTCCTTGGAAGCGTCGAAGTGTCGAACACGTGTATAAATTAGTTAAATCTTACCTTTATAATATGCAGTAATGTTTTCATATGGTTATTTTTTTTATTTATTTTCAATTATTTGTCCCGGAACGTTGACATTGTGCAATGTGTATCGATTAATTAAATCTTACTAGTTGTATTAACCATCGACTGAGTCTATAAAATCTCTCTTCCTCTTGTCTTCTACGTATGTGAATTTTGCTTTTTCAGTAAGAAACAAAGTGTGTTTTTTTTTCTTGTTACTTGGTTGAGATTCCATGGATGGTGGACTTGTTATATCTTCTAATGTTTGTTCAGTCACAACTGGTACCTATCTATGCTTTAATAACTCGTTTCTTTCTTCTTCTATTTCATTCATTTTTGCTCTATAATTTTGTACAACTATTCATTGTAGGTGGAAATCTAGGCCTGAGTAGACATTCCACCAAGAATCTTCACTGTGCAAGTATATCTCACATATCCTTCTCTTCCTTTAACTAACCTTTATTATCATTACTTCTTATGTATATGCTAGGTCAAATGTATTTTAAAATTTGTTTTAGTAAAATTTTCCACAAAAGCTTTTTTGAGAAAAAATACATAAAGGTAAAATAAGTTAAAGTTAAAATCAGTTTTTTTTTTAAAAAATCAAAATAGAAAACATATAAATTAATTTATGTATAAACTAATTTTATTGTATAAAAAATTATTTTGTTTTACTTTATTGTATTTTTTTCTCTTAAGAAAAAAGATTATACAAACACAACCAACAATATTTTTAATATCTTGTAATAACTTTTAAACATTTCAAGTTTAAAATTTTTTCATCTGAACACAAACTATGGAGTGTATTAGTTAGGATTTTAAAAATCTCTATAGAAAAGTTTTATAGTATTCAATTAAAACTTTTTTAATATAAATAAGTAATATGGTGTTGAATAAGATAAAATTAAAGACTATCTCAAACTTCAATTATATTCAATTGATTTTTTTTTCATTTAAAAAAAATTATAGTATAATAAATTTTATGACACTATTTATAGTTATCCCTTTTCTCTTTCTTTTTCCTTTTTATCTTTCTCTTTCAACTCTCTCACTTTTATTTTTTTCTTCTTATTTTCTCTATTATTTTTTCTATCTTTCTTTTATCTATCGATATAAAATTATTAATATTTGTTCTTTTAAATTATAAATATTTGAAATTATTAAAAATTTAAATTTTAATTAATATTTATTTTTATAAAATTTAATATTAAAGTTTTAAATTTTAATTTTTAAATATATATTAAAAGTAATATATGCATACGTTGAAAATTAAATTTCCTAACTAAATTAATAAAGTTTTGTATGGATGTATAGGACTAACAATTGGGGCCATAACGCGGAAAATAATTTATTCAAAAAGAATTAATTTATTTTGAAAAAAATAATTTTCTTCCAATTCTCTATATTTTGCATAAAAATAATAAATAAAAATATGAATAAAACAATTTCTTTCTTATGATAAAATAAATATTTAAAAGTTGTTAAATCTTGTATGTTCAAGACATTTTTATAAGGATCTAACTCTTTTAAAATGAAAATTTTGTACTTTAAAGAATAAAATGCAATAATAATTATTGATTTAAAAATTAAAAGTTAATATTATAATTAATTTTATATTTTATTATAAAAATTTAATTTTATTACAAATTTTAATAATTAATTTTATATTTAATAATTGTGAACGCATTTTATCTTCTAAAATATATTTGTTACTTTAAAGGTGTAAATTTATTTATTTATTTTTTTTATAAAGGATAAGGTATGTTATTGTATATTTTCTAATGTACAGATGACTCATGAACTTAGCTCTGGTTCCGTAAACTATTTTTTTCTCCAAATTAATAGTTTTTTTTAATGTTTTCTCTTTATATATATGTATATATATATTATTTTAATTTTTTTTTCTCTTTTTGATGGTGACTTCTCTTATTTTAGCTTTTAAAATTATTATTCATTTCTTTGTGATGTTGGTTGCAATGAATTAAAAATAATACTTTCTCCCAACAACAATTTTTAATATTTTAGACTTTTTTTCTGTTTCAAGATTTTTAATATTTGACGCTTTCTAAAGGATATTAATTACTTTTTATGTATATTCTTATTTGATAATTAATATTCTTATTTCATAACCACAATTACTCCTATTTTATTTCAAAATATTAAATAAGAGTATTTTATATTTAATATACTATTATTAAATATTTAAAAAGAATATACAGAAATCTTAAGCATAAAAAACTATGGTTTAGATGTAGTATTTTTTTTGTTCCTTAACTACTAATACGACATCCTTCAATGTTCTGTAGGTTCTTGGGCATCAAAGAGTCCACAATACAAAAGGAAAACTCAAATAGAATGTAATCTTTTGAGTTTTCAACAACAAAGTTTGAAGCAACGTTATAAATGCATCGAAGGAAAGTGTGCTTATGAGGAACGCAACAAAAAATACTTTGTGAAAGCAATCTCTAATCCATCTTTTGATTCCGAACATAATGTTTCCCATCCCAAAAATTTGGACACTATCAAAAATTTATTGGCTATTTTATACAAGTTTTGCTATCCATATGCAATGATTGGCTTAGTAAGTTCAAACTTTTCTTGTTTTACTCTCATAAATAGTTCTCCAATTATATGATTAATATTTAATTTAGGTCATTTATATTAAACACTTTTTTCAATGATAGAAATATCTTTAATGTTTTGAATCAGTCAATTTTATTTGTTTTTCCGACAGGCATTAAACATAATTTCGTCCTCTCTTTTTACGGTGGAGAATTTGTCAAATATTTCTCCATTATTTTTTATTGGTGTGTTGCAGGTAAATATTATTTTTCTAATTTAAATATACTTGAAAGCTACCTTTTGACTTCATTAATATTTTGAGTTTTGAAATGTTTCAGGTTGTGATACCTCACATGTTTATCACAATTTATATTAATGGTGTGAATCAGTTGTTTGATGTTGAAATAGACAAGGTATGAAACTTACTATAATTATAAATAAATAATCTGGATCTATAATAAATTGCTTTTTCTTTTAAGGAGATTCTTTGGTATTTTTTTTTTTTTTTGGTACTTGATGTAAAAAAAATTTAGTATGGCTCTATTAGTTTTCAGTTCGATAAATAAAATGTTGTGTAAATTTAAATACAGTTGAACTTTGATTAATTACTAAGTAAATAATAATATTTGGTTTAAGAATTTTTAACATGTTAATAGTTCCCTGTCCAGTATATGGAGGTGTCATATCTTATATACCATTTTCATTGATAAAAAATATATATACTACCTTCGTTCTTATTTATAAAATTTAACTTTAAATAATTGTTTGTTCCTTTATATAAAAGTCAATTCATATTTTCTCTTATATTAATTATTTTTAGTTTTAAATACTCATAATTAAAATGTATTCTCTTAATTTAACAAAAAACATTAATTATAAATTTTCTAAAGAACATGCACTCTAATTAATTAAGAGAAAGATAAATATTAATTAGAAGAAATAAATATAAGACATGTGCTCTAATTGACAAAAAGATAAATAGGTATTATTTATGAAAGAGAAGTTGTATAAAAATATTGTTAAAAAGAAAAAATATATAAATTGGATAAATCTATGATTATCAACTAAATTAATTATTTTTCTTAATTTTAATAAATTAAATAATTAAATCTTATATATATGAATAAATTTAATATTAATATTCAGTTAAAAATATGATAATGGTATAACTCTTATCTAATTTATTTAAAGTAAAAAAATATTTATAAACATATAAAGAATAGGTGTGTACATGGACCAATCTATGAGCATTGCTACTCAGGCAATTGCCTCTACTGAACTTTAACTTTTTTTATTACTATATATACTATCCATTATATTTTAATTTTTTTACTATATCTAATATGTTATAATATATTAGTATTTTATTCGCATTTTATTCTATTAAGTAATTGGTCCCATTTTTGACAAAATTGCCCTTAATTTTTTCATTATTAAATTATACTGCATTTTTCTTATCGAAATTAAGATGTATTACTTTGATACTCATTAAAAATATTATAATTTAGTTTATTAAAATAAATTATTTTTCAATTTTTATTTTGGTTTTTCAACATTTTTAACTTGTATGTTACATTGTCTTAGTAGGGTGGATCTACTCATCCACATTGAGAGGAACTAAGATAATTGTCTCCACAATTTATTTATTTTACTTAAAAACATATTTAATAAAAAAATATATTTTTCTCTTAAAAAAATAGGCTATGTACTAATTTTATTTTTATCCTTTTCATTTTTATCAATTTTTCTTTTAATATTAAATAAGTTACACAAAATCACAAATTCACACTTTAATATAATTTCAAACAGAAAGAGAGAAAAAAGGATAATTGTCACTCTAGTCAAGAGTGAATTTTATAAATAAATAAAAAAAGAAGCAAATTTAGATTTTTTATCACAAAAATGTGTATTTGAAAAAGATCTCTATTCTTCCCCTAAAAAAAAAATCTCTATTTTTATTCTATGAAAATATTGCAGAATATTTTATTGTCTCGACCAAACAAAGTTTATGGAGCCGGGTGTATACAAAAGCATTAGCCCACACGCAACAATTTGAGAAACTTATATGATTTTAACTACTAATTTTTTTATTATTTTATTAATGTGAGTTATGATATAGTAACAAAAAATGTATCCTTTTATAACTTGTAAAATCTTCGAAATGATTTTTTCTTATGACTAATTTATGTTACATGTTTTATTGCAGATGAACAAATCATATCTTCCATTAGCATCTGGACAATTATCCTTTAAAAATGGTGTTATTGTTGCTGCATCATTTTTAACTCTGGTGTCATATAAATCTACCCATTTATACAATAATATTTTTTAACATTATCTTCATTGAAAAAGTAAAATAAGGCTTGTTGTTTTATTCTCTTTTACAGAGTTTTTGCCTTAGTTGGATTATAGGTTCTTGGTCATTGATTTGGGGTCTTGTAGTGGGCTCTTCAATATGGACAGCTTATTCAATCAATGTGAGTTTTTTTTTTTTTTTTTCTTTCAATTATGCATCGATTTTTTGTGTTTATTTGAAATCCAACCGTGCCATTTTGTGCTAAATCATTTAAAATCCTCTTAATAACAAATATATTCACTTATTATTTGAAAAATATTGTTTAATGATAGTTAGAATATTTTAATTCTTTTTAGGTACCCTTCTTGAGATGGAAAAGACATCCGTTGCTGGCAATGATGTGCACGGTTGCTTCTCAAGCATTCATATTGCCTATTGTAACTTTCCTCCACATGCAAGTATGTAACTAATTGTGCTTTTTATTGACCTTTAATTTCGGACAAGCATGCATTAACTCATATGCACATAAAATTTTGGATCAATTATTTCAATTCATGGATCAAAACTTAATCATGGGATGTGAGTGAGAAAGTTGAAGAAAAACTAGACATGTAAAAAAGAAGAACGATCTTCATTTTCGTTGCTATGGTTTGATATGTACATTTACATCAAAAGCTATTGTGCCAACTTAGCTGTCTCTCTCTCCAGGATAATAAAGAGTACATAACTAACTAATCATCAGAAAGTTATAAACATTTTCACGTATCTCATAAGCTATCACATTCATCTTCTATATTATTAATATATGTTTTGCCAATATAGTCCTAAGCTTCAATGTTTTCTTTAAATATTCCACCTGTTATTAATTATTGGAAGAAAAAAAACTTGGAGTCTCACATTCTCACCTTAATTGAAAACCAATTTTATAAATTTGAGTTATATCCATTTTTACTTTCTAAGACAGTAATAGAGTTATCATAAATTCATTAATAAAAGGTCACAAACTCACCATTTATACATATGCTAAGCTTCAATAGTATTAGTTGTAAGAGAGTGTATTTAGAAAAATTCAAATCATACCTATTTTAGATCCATAGTCTAACTTGTCAAATCTAAAACCATAATATATTTAAAAAATTTTCACAAATCAAAACAATACTTTTTAGTATGTTTTGTCTTCACTTACACATTATTTGAAAAACTTTTCATAAGGTTATTCACCCTTAAATTGCTTAAAGTTAAACACACTTAACTATGAAGTTTTTAAATAAAAATATATTTAAAACTTTTTCATAAACCAAAATAAGACTTTTTAGTATGTTTTGTCTTCATTTACACACTATTTGAAAAACTTTTTATAAGGTTACCCTCCCCTAAATATCTAAAAGTTAAACACACTTAACTATGAAGTACTTAACTGATAGATGCATCTTGATGGTGTAAGTAATATTAATTAATTTCTTTTAAGTCATCAAAAATTGTTCCATCTCACACATGTACAACCTTTGAATCATTCTAATGTCCTCGAGATGTTAGAAACCCACCAGTTTCTACTTGATTCGTCTCCAAACCATAATATACCTAAAGAGAGGACTTGCTTTGATGCCGTTTTTAATGCCCCGTAGATTTAACGTCCCAGTAATTTTTTTCTACAATACTTCATATGGTGATGCATCACATAACACGCGTTGGTCGGAACCCTTCACCAATTAAAACCCTTTGTGGCTAATCTTTTTTGAGATGTCTAATTTCCTTTAAGATCAAAGATTGGCCCTACAAACCAATATAAAACTTTTCATTGTGATTTATTCTTACTCACACTTTTTAAAAAACTTTCTAGAAGGTCATTCATTCTTAATTTTTTCAAGTAAAACACGTTTAGTTATGGAGTTCTTAAGTGACGAGCTTCCAAAAAGTATATACATCTTGGTGGTATGGGTAATACTAATTAATTCTTTTCATGTCATTCTCAATTGTCTAGTTTCACACATCTGCAACCTCTAAATCCTTCTCATTCTAGTGCCCTCGAGATATCGGGTCATGATCCACTTTGTCACCCTTATATCCATACATCAAATCTAATAGTGTTTGATATGAAAAAGTGTGTTAAAAAAAATCTATGACTAAAATAAATAATATAAGTGAAAGCAATTCTTATCTTATAAATTAGTTTTGTATGGTTGAGTTGAATTCAATCCCACTTTCTAAGATTAATTAAAGTAGGAAAGATGAAATGAAGCCAATTTTTTTATTACTAATTCATGTAACAATTTTCAGACTTTTCTATTCAAGAGATCAATTGTCTTTCCAAGATCATTGATTTTTGGCATTGTATTCTTAAGCTTATATGCTGTGGGTATGGCATTGGTCAAGGTAAAAGCTTTCAATTTCTCAAAATATATGTTTCTTTGTTTTTGGTATATTTCATGAAATTTTTGGTATATAAAATATTTTCCAAATTTATATAGGATATATCTGATGTTGAAGGAGATAAAACACATGGTATTGATACTTTTTCAATACGTTTGGGTCAAAAACAGGTATGTTTTATAAATTCAATATCTCAACAAATTTTGTTGTATCTTTTTATATATTTCTTAATTGTTGTTAATTAATACTTCGTAGGTATTATGGATTTCTGTTTCCTTTTTTGAAATGGCTTTTGGAGTTGGTCTACTAGCGGGAACAACATCTTCTTACCTTTGGAGTAAAATTATTATGGTAATATACTTATATCATATATATGTTATAATTATATATAGATATGTTGTTCCACTTCACTAAAATGTTTTGAAGAAGATGTGTGCTTTTGATTAGGAGGTGTTAAATGTATAATATATGTATTAAACTTTTCAATAATGTTTGAAATTTATTCAATGTCAATGTTTTAGGGTCTAGGACATGCTGCTCTAGGTTCAATTATTTGGTACAAGGCCAAATGTATAGATTTGGAAAGTAAAGCTTCCATCAAATCCTTTTATGTGTTGACCTGGCAGGTAATTCTCTTAAAGATTGTTTATCATTTATGAGGTTTAATATCTAAATTATTAATTAAAAATAGTTATTAGATCACTCGTTCTTTATTATTGTTATTTTATATAGAAATGAGGTTTTTGATTTCAAATTAACATTGTTTGAAGTGATGCGTGGATGTGAATTATTATTATATGTATATTTATTTTTAAATTGGTTGTACTAAATTAAATGCCTTTATTCATACAAAGTGAAACATGATCTTATATTTTATATTGATTTCATTTTTTTTTTTTTTTTTTTTTGCAGCTGATGAACGTTGCATACTTCCTCGTGGCTTTAATTCGATAAGAAAGTCAATAAAAATTAAAACAATGATCATAACATATATACAATAAAATAAAAAGGGATGTGCTTTGTATCTAATAAAATTTATTAAAACAATGAAAACCACGTAGATATATATGTTCCTGGGATATTAATTATTGTATCATTAAATTTTGTCTTTAATTGTGTGAAAACTTTATATATACACACTGATATTGATTTCTACCTCTAAATCTTAAATAAGTGGAGTAATAAGAAAATAGAAAGCAAAGCATCAAAAATAAGAAAATAGGAGCAACTAATTTGGATGATAATATTAAAAATTAAAGTAAAATAAAAATTATTAAATAAAATTTCTTATTAATACTATTTTAAAATTTTCCAAATGAATTCAAAATACTTAAAATTATACTTAAAAAATAAATTCATACAATTTATAAAAAATAGACTAAATTATAATTTTGATCCTTTACCCTATTTTTATGATTCATTTTTATCTTTTATCTTTTAAAATGTTTATTTTAGTCATTTATTTTTAAATTTAGACCAATTTTATATTTTTGAAACAATGTGTGTATTTAACTTTAACACACGATTTTGAATTATTTTTTTACTAATTTATTAAGACTTAAAATTTGTCTCATTAGATATGAAACTATTGTACACAAATGAAACTCAAACTAAAAAAATGTCATAAACATGATAAAAATTGCAAAAAATAAGTTTCAAAAGTAATTATTTTTTTAAATATATAATTTAATATGAGTTTATAATTGCATGTGATATACTTTTCATCTAATTTTGACTATATTTATAATTTTTGTAGATTCAAACATCAACTCAATTCTATAGTTTTCATATAGGTAAATATAAATATATAAATTTTTTGTCTTGAATAAGTAAAAAAAAAATTCAAAATTGTATCAGAATATTGAAAATAATCATTATTTTAAAAAATAAATTTATTTAATTATAAAAGATAAATAACTAAAATTAATATTTTAATAAATAAAAGACTTAAATAAATATTAAAAATAAGATAAAAAAATAAAAATACAACTTAGCCAAAAAATAATATATTGAAAGTCGTTAGTTTCCATTTTTTCTAACAAAATTATTTTTTATTTTTACTTACTTTGCAATTCTTTTTCATGAATCAAATACAATACATTTAGTAGTGAAATTCATTCGGTTTTAGATCAGGGAGGTTTTCAAATCCTAAAACAAATGATTATTAAACTATTTATTGAAATGTAGATCATTTTCATCAAACCAATTATTTATTGTGCAAAAAAATAGAATAATGATTTGTCTTTTTTTCATTTTTCACTATTCTCTTCTGGTAGCGGAAGGTCATCATCCTGAATAATCCTGACCATTGATTTTTAAAGTGATAAATCTGACGATTGTAACAAGTTTTTCATCTTAACATTTGATTTTCATGAATTAAAAATAGATTATTTTCGAATTATTAATATTATTGTTTGTTGTAGTGAAATTAGTAAAAGGAAATCACAAATAATGTCATAATCAGTAATAAGTGAATATGTAAATAATGTTTAATAATTAGTTGAATGTATATGATACCATGTCTAAGATTGTAATAACAATGTACATTCCTCTATTTTTTTTGATATTGGATAAATTATCCTATATATTTTTCTATATAAGTGTGTTAAACAAACATAGTCTCAACTATATTATTTTACGTGTTTAATATCAGCGAACAATAGTAGATATATTAGATAAACTTTATTACCTAATTTATCTACCATTTAAAACTGTTCACATATACACAAATATTTTTCTTATTTAGTTTATTTTTATTTTTTATATGAAATACACGAATACACGAAGTATTTTCTACGTTAATAAACGATAATTATTTTATATTTAAACATCTCTCCATATTTTAATCCCTAACTAGGTAATAGAACTCAATTTCTTCGTTAATATTTCAAATAAGAACTAATATATCTTTGTTTGACCATAGAAAAAAGATTGCCTTATTTCATTAGTCAAAAAAATCTGAAATAAACAATTTTTCAAATATTAAAGTGTTATAGACTTTTTTCGATGTTTTAGCAAATTAACTACTATCATTGAAAAAATAGCAGGACTATCTTTATTAATGTGTTTGGATGAGAAATTTATATAAGGTAATTCATTTATTTGAAGAATTTTAAATTCTTTGAGGTGAAATGCTTTGTTTAGATGAGGAATTTACAAAGAATTTGAAATCCAAGCATTTGTGAAATTCCTTAAATTAGTATAATTTCAAATTCTCCAAAAAATGTGATATTTTTCTTATTTCACACATATATTTTATCTTATCTCTTCATTCTTTTAATTATTGGATATTCAAAAATATTTTTAAAATTATTAAATATTATCTAATATTATTTTTTAAAATTATTAAATATTATTAAATATTAATTTTTAAAATTATTAAATATTTTAAAATGGATTAATATTTATTTTTATAAAATTTAATTTAAAAATCTCAACATATAAATATATTTTTAAAATTAATTTTACTATGGTGGAATCGAATTATCATATTCAACCTAACAATTTAAAATTTAAGAAATTTGAATTGACTCATCCAAACAAAATATCTTAAGAAAATATCTTAAAAATGATAGAAATTGAAATTAAAGTAATTCAAATATAAAGAATTTAAAATTCATTGAATTTGTAAAATTTCTCATCTAAACACACTATATAGGTTTATTGATGCTGGAATTCGGCTTTTGTATTTTCTCCATTTCTGCATCACAACAATTGCTTAAACTTTCATGTATCATTTTGTTGAGAATCTTGAGATGTATATAATTGTCAGAATTTCAAACAGCATCCTACCATAAATATTGGCACTAATAGAGGAATTTTCTTCCATTATTTCACATGCACCATGAAAGCAACCTATGCCTGAAACAATTTTTTCGGGTTCTGCAAATGATTTGAAAAGAAATTGGGGGGAAAAATTATACTGCTAGGCCTGCCAAGAGAGCTTGGGAAAACAGAGACAGAAAATAAGAATAAGGGGAAAGAAAATGACACTAGATTAAAAAATGGAGTTTTTTGTTCAAAAGAAAAGGTGTTGGGAGGAGTAAATGAGCAAATCTGATTAAATAAATGATAATATATAATAAATATAATAAAATAAAGCTTTCAATATAAAACACTAGCCAAAGATAAGAAAGAAAAAGGTGATTAACTATTATTTTATTTGATTCGCTGGTAAGAAGAGCGTAAAAGAGTGTAGTTTGTTCCACGTCACTTTGTCTATCTCAAAGCAGAGTGACTGCGCAGAAAAGGAAAAGCGCCGCCGCTGAGTTAGCATATTCCGAGTCACCACCACAGTGTTGAGTGTTTGCGGCGCTGAATATTCATTCATCCACACTTTCTCTCTCTAGGGTTTCTCCATGGCCACCGCGATCCGCAACCCTATCCTCTTTCCCTCCACTTCTCACCACCACAACACCACATTTCTCACCCTCCGTTTCCCTCAAACCTCGCGAGGACACTCCTCGCTCCGCTCCAACTCCCGATTCACCGTTTACTGCTCCCAATCGTCGTACCCTTCACGCCCGCGTCCACCCTACATCCCCAACCGGATTCCGGACCCTTCCTATGTTCGCATTTTCGACACCACCCTTCGCGACGGCGAGCAGTCCCCCGGCGCCTCCATGACGTCCAAGGAGAAGCTCGACGTCGCGCGGCAACTGGCGAAGCTCGGCGTCGACATCATCGAGGCCGGGTTCCCGGCGGCGTCGAAGGACGACTTCGAGGCCGTGAAGGCGATCGCGCAGGAGGTGGGAAACGCCGTGGACGACGACGGTTACGTTCCGGTGATATGTGGCCTCTCGCGGTGCAACGAGAGGGACATTCGAACTGCGTGGGAGGCCGTTAAGTACGCCAAGAGGCCGAGGATCCACACGTTCATCGCCACCAGCGCCATTCACATGGAGTACAAGTTGCGAATGTCCAAAGAGAAGGTCATCGACATTGCACGCAGTATGGTCAAGTTCGCTCGCAGTTTGGGCTGCCAAGACGTCGAGTTCAGTCCTGAAGATGCTGGAAGGTCTCTTTCACTTTCACTCTTGCATGGTTAAGCTTTTAGCAGAAAATGTTGAGTGAAATGGATTAAGCTTTTTACATAAAGTTCAAAGTAGCTTATGCATGACCGAAAATTAGTTGAGATTTTTTGTTCCGTACGAATTACAAATTACAATTGAACTTAGGACCATGTGCATCCTACTCGCCACTAGTTCAGAGTTTTATAAATTAGTTTAGCAGTGTTTGAACTTGGGGCCCTCCACCACTGGTTCAGAGTTTTATAAGTTTGTTTATGCATAAGTTAATTTTATCTCATGAGAGACTTAATAAATTGTTATTTTGGTCCCAAAATTGCTTTATTAGAAATAGGAGATTAAAGTTGCGGATTAAGAATTAAAGGGGGAAAATACAATTTTGTCTTTTTTTTTTTTATCTTTTTTATTTTCTTTCTTTATGAGAGTCTATTGGGAAGTTTATGCTCATTGTTGAATGGTGTCACCTTTTACACTTTGAGTATCGGTTGTTGTTTTTTTTGTGCTGGTTAACAGGTCCGATAGGGAGTTTCTTTATGAAATTCTTGGAGAAGTTATTAAGGCTGGGGCCACGACACTTAACATACCGGACACTGTTGGTATAACCATGCCGAGTGAATTTGGAAGGTTGATTGCTGATATTAAAGCTAATACTCCTGGAATTGAAAATGTTATTATATCTACCCACTGCCAGAATGATCTTGGACTTTCTACAGCAAACACCTTAGAGGTATGGTTATAATCGCGTTTTACCTCTTAAAATAATGCAGGCAATGATAATTTATGTGCTCTTGGATGCTTTTAGGGTGCACGTGCTGGTGCAAGGCAACTGGAAGTGACTATTAATGGAATTGGAGAAAGGGCTGGAAATGCCTCATTAGAAGAGGTGAGGGTTGATTTTGTATTGCCTAATTAATGAAACACATGTTACTGAAACATGACCATTTGATGATTCTGTGCATGGAAATTTCTTTCTTTCCTTTTTTAAGGTTGTGATGGCCCTGAAATGCGGAGCACACGTCAATGGCAATCTCTACACTGGAATTAATACAAAGCACATCTTTCTGACAAGCAGAATGGTTTTATACTTGAAACTAATCTTTCAGTTGTTTCTTCTCTCTTTTAAAATACATTTATTGATTGTTTGGTCTATGATGATCATTTTCTACAGGTTGAAGACTACACTGGTTTACAGTTACAGCCACACAAGGCTCTTGTGGGAGCTAATGCCTTCGCCCATGAAAGTGGCATACATCAGGTTGGCTATGTTAAATACATATATATCCATGTATATCTATGTAATAGCACTCGGACCCTGGTACTTACCATTGTATGATGTTGGAGTTTATAATATGCATGCTTTCGCCTGAAATGAGTTTTCTACTAGCAACAGTTGCTGTCTTTTCTCCAACATGTATGCCCCAAATTACTGATAAGATGACATGTCTTAGTAGAAGCTTCTTAGAATATTGGCCAAAAATCAGAATTGGTTGCATCATGGGACAAGAAGTGAGCCTTGGCACATGGTTGCATCATGGGATAAAATTGTGATGTTTTCTAATAATGAAAATGAAAATATCCTCTCTTCTCATGAGCGTGTGCTGTTGGGAACATCTAATCCTCTCCAAATCCCAGTAATGGCAAGCTCATGCACTAGGCCTCACCACCCCTCCCCTCCCATTTTGTTTGGCTGTTGCATGTTAATTTTATACAAATTGCCAAATTACTTGGGACCTTTTGGTTTCATAAATTAAAATAAAAATAAAGCCTTCTTTGCATGTAACTATACCATTCTGGTCCAAATCAGAGCATTCTGTGGATCCTTATCTAATTGGACTACCTTGAACTTGATTTCTATGTTTGATTTTGATTTTGTAACACAGAAGATGTGATTGATAAATAATGTAAAGCAGTCTTTTTAAGCTTCATTCAAACAGCCATTTTAAGACTCATCCCAGTGCCACATTTTAATTTTGTTTTGATTCCTTTTATGTATTAAACTTTAATTTGATTTCTTTCACATATGCTACAGCCAAGCTTCATTCTATTTTTTTTTTGTCCCTGGATGTGGCACATTTCTTTTGTCTGTTTTAGGTGCTAGTGCACTTTACTTTTGGGAAAATTCCTAAAAAGTAACTATTGATACCATGAAAGAAGAATAATTACATGGTGTGGTATGCAGAATAAAGCTACTTATGTGTTTTGTCTCTCTTTGTGGTAAATATTTTTAACAGTGGGTCCCTACTTGATATTCCACCTTTTTATTTTTTGATGACTTAGCCTTAAGCCCTTGTCAAAGCTGTCTTCTGATTTCAGCCCTTTTTCTCCTTCAAAAACTGTGTTGTAGGATGGAATGCTAAAGCACAAAAATACATATGAAATAATATCACCTGAGGACATTGGGCTTGAAAGAACCAATGAAGCTGGTATTGTACTGGGGAAGCTTAGGTATGCTATTTTCTTCTCTCTGGAATACTTATATCTGCTTGGATTTGTACACCCTGCCAATCCTTTTTTTTTTTTTCTTCTTTAAGTTCTTTA
The DNA here is from genome assembly GCF_000230855.2 of Cajanus cajan. Lineage (NCBI taxonomy): Eukaryota > Viridiplantae > Streptophyta > Magnoliopsida > Fabales > Fabaceae > Cajanus > Cajanus cajan. The sequence goes on from NC_138523.1 coordinate 60,794,056, forward strand.
GAATTTATCATCTCTGAAAAGTATTTAGGTAAATATGTTTAATATTTACAGTCAGGATGACATGATGAAACAAGTTGGAGTGATAGTTTAGTTTATCATTGTATATAGTTGCGAAGTGATTCCTAACCATGGTCTTGGCTATTTAACCATTTTTTGTTTATTAATACACTTTTAAGTTTGTTCAATGTGAAATCTTCACTTCCAAACAAAATGTTAACTAAATGACTGGAGCTTTGAGAATCCCATGTACGAGGGAATCCTGGTCAACTTAAATGTTGACCTGAGTTTCAAAATATTACATCATGTTCTTCAACTTGATCAAACTCTTTACAACTTGGTTGAGACTTTAGAGTTCCCAATACCATGCTGAAAAATTAGTTGTATAGAGAGAACAGTCCACGTGCACCAGGAAGAAACATAGAAAGCTCAAGGGCAGTTTGTGAATTGTCTCATAATGTTCTAACGTATTGAGAACATAACTTTATACATTTAGAAAGTGTTCATTATCAGATACAATACATGGCTTACAAGCCATTGATCAGGAATTTGTTGCCTTGACGATAATATATAAGTTTGAGTTCTCTTCACCTTAACATGAGAAAAAACTTCATGGCTCTAGCTTTCTAGACCTATGCAATTCCTCATGGTGCAAGCATATTGGTTATATTTGAGTGAGTGCATGAGAAGTTTTCTGACTTTGGCAGGGTGAAACTCTGGGAGCAATGATGATTCTTGGCCAGCATTATTTTGATGCTCTGAAGCATCATACTTGTTCATGTCCAGTCAATGCATTTGGTTAAACTATCATGAATTTTTTAATTTTGACACTTGACAACAGCGGAGGACCGAGTTATATTCTACAAATACTTGTGCATGAATTCTGAAGTTTACTTCAGGAATTTCATGTAGTATTAGACGTTACCTGTAGAGTATGGTAGTGCTAGGGTAAATTTTCTATTAAGCATTTTAAGAGTATTTGTATTATTTGATGTTCTATGCATTGGCTGTCTGACATTTAGGGTTTCTAACATCTATTTATGGAAACCTGTATAGCTAGGTTAACAATTAGTGTCATATAGTGTATTTTTAAGCTGTATTTCAATTAACATGGCTCTTTGTTTCATTGTTTGTTGTTTTTCCTCTGATACCTTGTGCAATCAATTTGTCTGCTCTTTTATTTTCTCCTCCTAATGAACACTTCTATTACTGTTGTTGCAGTGGACGCCATGCTTTAAGAAAGCGACTTGAAGAGGTATATGAATATTTGAGTTGAAACCATAGACCTTTTGAATTATTTTTCTTCTATTTTGAATTATTCTGTGTTTTTTTCAGCTTGGTTATGAACTTAATGATGACCAAGTTCAGAGTTTATTTTGGCGTTTTAAAGCAGTGGCTGAGCAAAAAAAGGTAAATTACAAATAGTGATTTTCTTTCCTTTCCAGTCTTGCTGATTTTGAGTCATGAGATCTGGCTAGCTTTGACTGTGTCAACAATTTGGGTAGCATTTCTAATGTTTTATATCAAGCAACTAATGTGGCCGGTAATAAATGAAGCTAGGTAGTGTTTCTTGTCTGTATGGAATCGAAGGTGGGGGATGAGGTTCTATACCTAACGGATGGATGCATGCTGATTAACTTGTTTTTAATTTATATCAGAGGGTTACTGATGCTGACCTCAGAGCATTGGTGTCAGATGAAGTTTTTCAAGCAGAGCCTATCTGGAAGCTTGGTGATTTGCAGGTAAATTGATATATTATTTCAAATTTGATATAATGGCTTTGATAATATTAGAAAGAACATAAGCTAATCAATATCTACCTGATGCAGGTGACTTGTGGAACTCTTGGTCTTTCAACAGCAACTGTCAAACTTATTTTTCATGATGGTAGCACACGTGTTGCTTGTTCTGTTGGTACTGGACCAGTGGATTCAGCTTACAAGGCTATTGATATGATTGTGAAGGTTTGAATTTGTAAATATTTGTTGTTGCTTGTTACGCTAGGGAATTGGAAGACATTGCATCACATAGATAATATTTTTGTTTTACTACTGCCAGCTGTTTCTCTATTTTTCTTGTTCTTTAACCCTAAATAATTATAGTCACCATAACCAAGTGATTTTTTCAGGTTGTTCAATTTAGAAATAGCCAATAGGACAAAAAGAAGAGCTGTCATATGGCAGACTGAAACTCTTGGATGTTTCCTGATTTCCCTTGCATTTTTTTGAATTATATTGAATTTGTTATCAGTATTGGTATTATAGAGGAATCTTCTATTCTTATTTTTTATGCAGGAGCCAGTAACTCTTCTCGAGTACTCAATGAATGCAGTCACTGAAGGCATTGATGCAATTGCCACTACCCGTGTTGTAATTCGTGGGGAGACAAGTCAGACAAGTACTGGCACTACTCATGCTGTAACTGGAGCAGTTGTTCTTCGAACATTTAGGTATGGCGAATTCAGAAGTGTATTACTGTGGTGTATCTTGATCTTTCTAATGATATATGGACATGGTATTTTATTTTATTTTTTTTATAGTGGGACTGGAGCGGGAATGGATGTTGTTGTTTCCAGTGTCAAGGCCTATATTGCTGCACTAAACAAGATGTTGTGTTTCAAAGAAACATCTCCATCTGTTGAAAAAACCCCAGTTTCGTCATCTAAGATTTGAGAATTTGTACTGCTGCTATGATCACTGTGACCTGTGTTCAACCGCGAAGAGGAAGAAAATGTTACAGCAACATCCTTACCTTTCGCAAGTGTCCGTATTAAAGGATTGTGGCTGTATTTAAACTGGAATATACTTGCAGTTAGTAGCTTATTGATTCATACAAGTAGCCTCAGCAAAGAATGTAAGTTAAGTCCGTTTTAAATATTCAGACTACAGGGATTCTGTCCCTTTTCATTTTTTAGGGTGCCCTTTATTTGAAATTATAAATATGCTTTTAGGATTGGAGTGACCCCGCCTTTTCCAGAATAATGACGTCTTTAAGGTTTCATCTTGGGGCTATAAGGTGCAATGGCACCATTTTGTTGGATCAGTGTAATGTTTGTCAAAATCCAAAAAAGCGGTTGGCTGTGCAGTTATTATGAAGTCTCAATTTGGAGGCAGAAATACTGCTATACCAATTTAACTTAAACACTGAATCAAGTAGGCTAACTATAAGCTATAAAATGAGTAGTGCATTAGAGAGTGAAACGTAGAATTATGAACCGTTTATTAGAAAATTAAGAGTTTACAGTGTAACAAAAATATAGGCTTAAATATAGAGTACATGTAAAATAAGAGTATTGATTTTGGTTCATGTAAAACTTGTGTTCATTTTTTTAAAATTTGAATTCATCATTTTTAGTTATAAAATGTGTGAATGTTGATTTTGGTATATACATTTCTATTTTATTTTTATTTTAATCATTATTTGTTCTGGTTTATAATGTTTATTTTTAAGATAGATAAATAATGTTTGTTTTAGGAATTTGCACAATTTTAGAGATATTAAATGATGACAAGATACACAAACCAGGTATTCACTCGGGATTGGGATCATCAGTTTTATATGAATTAAACCTATATTTATCTATTAATAGATTTAGTTGTATAATAAATTATGAAATTACCACCGATGAATATTGATCCAAATGAACACTCGAGTGAAAGGGGTTTGAAACAACTGAGCATGCAATTATGGATATAAACTAGTTTTATAATTATGTTTATGAAAAAAAAAGCATAACATTAAAAAGGTATTTGACACAGAATGGGTAATTTTATTTAAATTTCCCCAATTTTTTTTATTTAATGGCGATAATTGTTTCAGAATTCTGCTTCTCAGAAAGTGAAAAAAGAAAAGTATATTTGAGAAGATAAAATGTAAGTATAAATGTATAATTATTGATTAGAAAATTCACATTTAAGATTTTATTAACTTTATAATTTATGTATCAGTATATACATATATGTATTTTATTACAATTTTAATAGTTATTTTTTTTTTGTTTTTGGTAAAGTAATAGTTATTTTTTTAACAACTATAATTTGATTTCATTTTTAAAGTGTCTCATTATATTAAAAGAGTAATTAATAATTAGTATTTTATAACGCTCAAATTCTTCGATTTTAGGAGAGTCAAGACTATAGCCTTAGTAAATCATGTAAAAATTCTTTCAATGCAAAACATTTGGAAAATCATGGAAGGAATGCAGTTGAACCACAAATTCTTTTCATGCAGGTTAATTGGTCTAAAAACATGGTAAACAAAATCTATAAGAATGTGTTTGGTTTCCTTCTAAAGAAGGCAAATATATATTCATTTGGCTTCTCACATATTTTTCTGTTTAATTGTCTACCAATAAAATAATCACACAATAAACCTTTCGGATGTCCTTCCTCATTTTTATCGGGATACCTAATAAGATCGAGTCGGTATAGGCATCGAAAAGTCCAAGTAGTAATTTAATCACTCCCAACTAGTAAATTCCCTCATCATTTCTTCATAATAACAAATCATTAGTGTGCATAATTCTAGTTTCTAGATGTTGGTGTGCTTCTTACCAATCCTGAAAGAACTTTTCAACGGTAGATGGGCATTAGTTTGGTCAGACATACTAAAAAGGACATTTATCCCATACTAAAGAAACATAGACAAATATGTAATGTAATGCCAATATAGGAACATCATACTTTGACTACTTTTCTAGCGACATGCTGCATTCAGACCCAATGTTTGTGCGTGTTTGGAATAATTTTATTGAAACAACTAATACATGTATGAACTGTAATATATAAATACATTTGGTATGTATCTTCTACCAAATAATTAAAGACTAATACATTTTTATAAACATCTTAATTACATGCTTATTCGATACAAGCTTTTATTAAACTTATTATCGAAAATAATTTAAAAGAGTTTATTTTGGTAAGATATACCGAGGAGTTTATTGAAATAAGTTTAAAAAAAAGCATATGAAAGTCAAACTATTTTCATACAAATTTAAATAAACTTTTAACAATTTTTTTTATATAAATACTTACTAATTTATTTCAGTGTGTTGATCATTCAAATATGTTTTATTACTATGGATTAAAAAAATATGTTTTGTTTCTTCAAACATGACTTAAGTCTCTAAAATATCTGTCAAATTTTATTAGTTATATTATTGGAATATGAAAGCATAGAAAATGTAAACAAAAATGAATTTGTGTATCAACATAACTCAAAGTCAAATCTAAATTTAGTGATGTTTTGTTAAATCTAAAGTTGACTTACACTTCAAGAAATAAAATTTCGTATCAGTCTTCCAGGAAGAAAAATCAACTTTAGCATTCGTTTCATTTTACTTTTATTTTTTTAAAAATATATATAAGAATTAATCATGGCCAAAAAAAATAGTTAATCACTTTGTACAGATTTTTTCATTATAGAAACATTAAATTATTAAAGATAATTCATGTAATGTAATTGACAATAGCGTAAAAGAGAAAAGATATAATTAAAGTTATGAAAGAGTATAATTTGCTATGAAATTGATTATAATTATAATTATATTATAATATTCTATTAAAAAAATAGATCTATCCCAAGACAAAACAAATTCACTTCAAACAAAAATACTATATTTTAATTATTTTTTATAACTTTGTTTAATAAGAGTATATTTTAGACTCTTTTTTCTTCCTGACAAAAGAGTTTTTAACAATTCTTTTAAATTTTATCTAATTCAATTTGTATTTATTATTTTTATTTATAAATTAAATTTTAATATTTTAAAATAAATTATCAAAAATTTAAATTAATTTTATTTACAATATAAATTATTTATCAAAAATATAAAATGTAACATATATAGGTTTAAAATATATATTTATATAAAATTTAAATATAATTTATATATTTAAATTATATATATATATATATATTAATAAATGAGAAGAGATCTGTTTACTTTAATAATAAGTTTATCTAAACTTACTCTATTCAATAACTTATGTTTTAGATCAATAAAATTTGATCTAAAACATAAGTTATTGGACGAAGTAAATCTGAATAGACTTATTCCTAAAGTAAACAAATCCCTCCTGTTAATAAATTTTAGCTACATAAACTAAATATTTAATATGTGTGATATATAAGTTAAAACATTAATTTTTAAAGAAGTAAAATACAAGAAACAAACAAAAACAGTATGAATTCCACAAAAATGGATTATATGAAACAATTGTTTTTGTTATTATATAAGGAGATATAATTCATTTTTATTGGGTTGACTCATATAGAAATAAAGTGATGATCAACTACCAATGTATTTATTGGTGAAAATATTATATTAAAATCAGTTGATGATGCATAATTATCTCATTTTGCCACTTTTAAATATATTATTGGTGACCTGAAAGATTAAAATAAAATTTTTAAAAATTACTAGGACTAAAAATAATATTTTTTTAAATTTGAGGATAAAAAATAAATTTATCATAAATTATACTACTCTCATAATATTTTTCCAATATCATCCTTTTTATAAATGTCAAAAAAAAGTTGTATAACTAAAATGTCATGGATTAAAGGAAAAATATTTAGAAAAAAGTATCATTAAATAAGACAAAGTAGTTAAATTCGCTTATATTTAATAATAAAAAAATTATATTTTTTTTCTTCTAATAATAAAGAAGAGAAAGTATCTATATATATATATATATATATATATATATATATATATATATATATATGTTCTTACCGAAAATCTGCTGTAGAGATGATCCTCCGAGTAAGATTGGTGAGCCTCCTTCGCTGGTACACTTGATGCTCCAAGATGGGGGTGGTATCTGCAAAAGAGACTCCGATGCTAAAGTTAGGGTTTTGTTGGGCCTTGGGCCCGAGATCAGTTTATGACCTAATTGGATAGCGAGCCGATGTCGCCTAGCGCGTGTCCGAGGTCACTTCGCGCTGTGATGCCGAGCTCAAGCTCGGCATAGCGGTACGGATAGTACACTAGCCCCCGAGCTCCGAAGACCGTAGGTCGAGGAGTTAAGGCCGAGCTTGACAAGGGGTCGTGACTTTTCGCGTACGCCTATTTGTCATGACGCCATGTGTCATAACCGTCACCTCGTTCCCATAACGCGTGGGCAGCGCGGTGACAAGATTGTATTTTTATTTGTTTGATGACGTGGCCTCTTTGGGCCGATGTGGTGTTCCGATGTCCATGTTTCATGGTCAGGCTGAGGAGCTCGGCAATAATGAGCTTACTGCTTGGTTAGGCTGGTAAACCTTTGACCGAGTCAACAGATTGGTGAGGGACAAGTCAGCAACTCGGCTGGCCAGTACACTAGCCCCCCAAGCACCAAATGATGTAAGAGCAAAGGGGCTTCTGAGGAGTTCCCAAATTTGTTGTTTGAAGGTTCAAATTCGACCTTGTTAAGTAGATGTGATCTCAAGGTTCGGACTCGACCTTGGCATATCAAGGTTCGAACTCGACCTTGGTTAAGAAAATGTGATCTCAAGGTTCAGACTCGACCTTGGCATATCAAGGTTCGAACTCGACCTTGGTTAAGAAAATGTGATCTCAAGGTTCGGACTCGACCTTGGCATATCAAGGTTCGAACTCGACCTTGGTTAAGTAGATGTGATCTCAAGGTTCGGACTCGACCTTGGCATATCAAGGTTCAGACTCGACCTTGACATATCAAGGTTCGAACTCGACCTTGGTTAAGAAAATGTGATCTCAAGGTTCGAACTCGACCTTGGCATCAAGGTTCGGATTCGACCTTGGCATATCAAGGTTCGAACTCGACCTTGGTTAAGAAAATGTGATCTCAAGGTTCGAACTCGACCTTGGCATCAAGGTTCGGATTCGACCTTGGCATATCAAGGTTCGAACTCGACCTTGGTTAAGAAAATGTGATCTCAAGGTTCGGACTCGACCTTGGCATATCAAGGTTTGGACTCGACCTTGGCATACCAAGGTTCGAACTCGACCTTGGCTAAGAAAATGTGATCTCAAGGTTCGAACTCGACCTTGGCATCAAGGTTCGGATTCGACCTTGGCATATCAAGGTTCGAACTCGACCTTGGTTAAGAAAATGTGATCTCAAGGTTCGGACTCAACCTTGGCATACCAAGGTTTGAACTCGACCTTGGCTAAGAAAATGTGATCTCAAGGTTCGGACTCAACCTTGGCATATCAAGGTTCAGACTCGACCTTGGTTAAGAAAATGTGATCTCAAGGTTCGAACTCGACCTTGGCATCAAGGTTCGGATTCGACCTTGGCATATCAAGGTTCGAACTCGACCTTGGTTAAGAAAATGTGATCTCAAGGTTCGGACTCGACCTTGGCATATCAAGGTTTGGACTCGACCTTGGCATACCAAGGTTCGAACTCGACCTTGGCTAAGAAAATGTGATCTCAAGGTTCGAACTCGACCTTGGCATCAAGGTTCGGATTCGACCTTGGCATATCAAGGTTCGAACTCGACCTTGGTTAAGAAAATGTGATCTCAAGGTTCGGACTCGACCTTGGCATATCAAGGTTTGGACTCGACCTTGGCATACCAAGGTTCGAACTCGACCTTGGCTAAGAAAATGTGATCTCAAGGTTCGAACTCGACCTTGGCATCAAGGTTCAGATTCGACCTTGGCATATCAAGGTTCAAACTCAACCTTGGTTAAGAAAATGTGATCTCAAGGTTCGGACTCGACCTTGGTTAAGAAAATGTGATCTCAAGGTTCAGACTCGACCTTGGCATATCAAGGTTCGGACTCAACCTTGGCATATCAAGGTTCGAACTCGACCTTGGTTAAGAAAATGTGATCTCAAGGTTCGAACTCGACCTTGGCATCAAGGATCGGATTCGACCTTGGCATATCAAGGTTCGAACTTGACCTTGGTTAAGAAAATGTGATCTCAAGGTTCGGACTCGACCTTGGCATATCAAGATTCGAACTCGACCTTGGTTAAGAAAATGTGATCTCAAGGTTCGGACTCGACCTTGACATATCAAGGTTCGAACTCGACCTTGGCATATCAAGGTTAGAACTCGACCTTGGCATACCAAGGTTTGAACTCGACCTTGGCTAAGAAAATGTGATCTCAAGGTTCGGACTCAACCTTGGCATATCAAGGTTCAGACTCGACCTTGGTTAAGAAAATGTGATCTCAAGGTTCGAACTCGACCTTGGCATCAAGGTTCGGATTCGACCTTGGCATATCAAGGTTCGAACTCGACCTTGGTTAAGAAAATGTGATCTCAAGGTTCGGACTCGACCTTGGCATATCAAGGTTTGGACTCGACCTTGGCATACCAAGGTTCGAACTCGACCTTGGCTAAGAAAATGTGATCTCAAGGTTCGAACTCGACCTTGGCATCAAGGTTCGGATTCGACCTTGGCATATCAAGGTTCGAACTCGACCTTGGTTAAGAAAATGTGATCTCAAGGTTCGGACTCGACCTTGGCATATCAAGGTTTGGACTCGACCTTGGCATACCAAGGTTCGAACTCGACCTTGGCTAAGAAAATGTGATCTCAAGGTTCGAACTCGACCTTGGCATCAAGGTTCAGATTCGACCTTGGCATATCAAGGTTCAAACTCAACCTTGGTTAAGAAAATGTGATCTCAAGGTTCGGACTCGACCTTGGTTAAGAAAATGTGATCTCAAGGTTCAGACTCGACCTTGGCATATCAAGGTTCGGACTCAACCTTGGCATATCAAGGTTCGAACTCGACCTTGGTTAAGAAAATGTGATCTCAAGGTTCGAACTCGACCTTGGCATCAAGGATCGGATTCGACCTTGGCATATCAAGGTTCGAACTTGACCTTGGTTAAGAAAATGTGATCTCAAGGTTCGGACTCGACCTTGGCATATCAAGATTCGAACTCGACCTTGGTTAAGAAAATGTGATCTCAAGGTTCGGACTCGACCTTGACATATCAAGGTTCGAACTCGACCTTGGCATATCAAGGTTAGAACTCGACCTTGGCATACCAAGGTTTGAACTCGACCTTGGCTAAGAAAATGTGATATCAAGGTTCGGACTCAACCTTGGCATATCAAGGTTCGGACTCGACCTTGGTTAAGAAAATGTGATCTCAAGGTTCGAACTCGACCTTGGCATCAAGGTTCGGATTCGACCTTGGCATATCAAGGTTCGAACTCGACCTTGGTTAGTCGTCATGGTTAATGTGCCAATACCGAAAATTTATGGGAATGAAGTTGCTTTGTTGATTTATTTCTGAGGGGTGCCTCGTTAAAACCTTCCTTGGCCAAAAACCCTTTTCTTTAGTGGGAAAAAAGGCTGAGGAGGAAAAAGAGTACATCCCCTGAATTTACAAGTTAAGAGAAATAAAATTTGAGGTGGGTGAAATTCCAAGTTCCAAATTTTCTTTTGGAGGGGTCTGTTCTTGCTTCTTCCCGTAATCGCCAAACAAGGTCGCCAACTTTAAATGTTCGTGGCCTGACCTTGGTCTTGCTTTCCTTGTGGTTTGTCGTTTATTGCCTTGTGGAACTCGGCATGCTCCTCCATCTGGATGTACCCAGCAGCGCGAGCTCGGAGCTCGTCCATGTCGGGAGGAGGTCGTCGGCAAAGGCTGTCGACGAAAGGTCTTGGCTTCAACGCCATGAGCATGGCGTGCATTGCGACCTCGGGGTTTAAGTTGCGGATTTTGACAGAGATGCCAGCGAAGCGCTCCATGAATGTCCTTAATGGTTCGTCGTCGCCCTGTTTGAGGATGGCCAAGGCGGCGGATGTGATGTGATGAGGTCGGCTCGTTGCGTATTGCGCCATGAACCGTTTGACCAGGGTGTCAAAGCTGTCAATTGACTCGGTAGGTAGCTGGTTGTACCAGTTGAGCGCGGCCCCTTTGAGCGAGGTCGAAAAAACCCTACACATAATAGCATCGTTATTGGTGTAGAGGTTTACCTGTGTGATGTACAGGTTGATGTGCTCGTCTGGGTCTGTCGTGCCGTCGTAGCGGTCGAGGTGGAGAGGCTTCCATCCGAGAGGGAGTGGCGTCTCCATAATGCCATCCACAAAAGGATGACGGCGGAAGGTTGGTTGATCCCCCGCGACATGAGTAGGAGCATTGCTGACCTATGGGCCGATTTGTGTGTCGGTACATGAGATCGATGCGTGGCAGGCTTTGGAGTCGGTGTCCTATGCGCTATTGGCGGTTGAGAAATCGAGTGCCCCTCTTCCTCGTTTAGGTGACTCGGTTGAGGGGGTTGATTAGAGGTGCGCCATGGTAGCTGAGCGCGGATACGCTCATTCTCAGCGCGCAGCGCCGCTAGGTCTGCTTCATTGGCAGTTCGCATCGCGGCTAGGTCAGTTTCGTGCTTGGCACGCATGTTTTGCAGATCGGCGGTGTGTTGCTGCCGCATCTACTCGACCTGCTCGATCAACCTTCTCAATGCTGCTTCGTTGTCCATGGTAGTTGCGTGATCTAGGTCGTCTGTTGCGCGTCTGCTATGGCTTTTGGTAGAAACCATAAGAGTGGCCGATAAGAGCTGTCTTGATCGGCCCCACGGTGGGCGCCAAATGTTCTTACCGGAAATCTGCTGTAGAGATGATCCTCTGAGTAAGATTGGTGAGCCTCCTTCGCTGGTACGCTTGATGCTCCAAGATGGGGGTGGTACCTGCAAAAGAGACTCCAATGCTAAAGTTAGTATTTGTGGGTGTATGAGTCTCGTATAAGTAATGCACGTACCTTTGTGTGTATTAGGGTTTTGTTGAGCCTTGGGTTCGAGATCAGTTTTTGACCTAATTGGATAGCGAGCCGATGTCGCCTAGCGCGTGTTCGAGGTCACTCCGCGCTGTGATGCTTAGCTCAAGCTCGACATAGCGGTACAGATAGTACAATATATATATATATATATATATATATATATATATATATTTTGTAATTATTCAATTACCATGTGTACCTGTAAATAGTTAAATTTACTTATATTTAATAATAATAATAAATTATTTTTTCTTCTTATAATAAAGAATAGAGAAAGTATGTATTATTTTCTTCTTTTGTAATTATTCAACTACCATATGTATCTATATATGGTATCTATAAATAGATTAGTATTCTTTAAAAAATAATAATACATCAATCTAATTGTCCCTCTCATTGAGTTCATTTGTTTAAATATTTTTTCCTGTAAATATATTTTAAAAAAAAGCGCTTCTATTTTTTATGCATTTATATAAGCTTATTTTTTAAAATAAGCAATTTTATGTTTTTAATTAAAAGGTTAATTTTAAAAAAATACTTGTTTAAAAATAATTTTATTTTTAAATTTAAACAATCATTTAATTGTCTTATTATCTTTATTATAGTCATTATTTTCATAAGAAATTTTCAATTTTTTATATTGATAATGCATTATTATTAAATCTATAAATATTTTTAAACAATATATTATATACAATAATTAATCGTGACTTAAAATTAATAATTTATTTTGTTGAGATTATAATTTCTTTTAGAAAAAAATAAGTTAGTAAAGGTGATTCGTGTAACTAACCTTAACAAGAGAGAAGAGATGTATTATTTTTTGGTAGTGCCAAAAAATTTGTAATATTGACCATCTCTTAATAATTATAGTCATACTTAATTATATTTTTAATCTTTTAAATATAAAGTATTTTTTTTCAAATTAAAATTTTATATTTTAGTATTTATAATTTTAAAAGTATTATTTTAGTCTCTCTATATATTTTTTTATCTCTTAAATTTAAAACATACATTTTTAATTCTTAAAATATAAATATCTTTTGATCCTTAAATTTAAAATTGGTCATTTTAATTTTTGTAATTTTAAAAATATTATTTTAATCTCTTATAATTATCAATAACATAATTAGTAATAATAGATTAAAATAATTTTATAATATTAGTTGATTTGATGTGATACTAATAAAAGAATTTAATACAACAAATTAATTAATATTTAAATAAAAGAATCAAAATAATATTTTTTTATTTATGTTTTGAAGTTAAAAATATATTTTTTAAATTTGAGGGAAAAAAGATAAATTTTAAATTTGAAAGACAAAATAACTTTTTTATATTTTAGAAATTAAAAACACAAATTTTAAATTTTAGAAAGAAAAAAAACATATCTCAAACTTAAAGAACTAAACAGATAATTAAACTTAATAGTCATAATTAAAAATAATTAAGGCTTAATAAAGATGGTCTTAAATTAATTATAATTATAGTTATAAATATATCTATAATATTTGTACAGACATGTTACTGTCCGAATACAAAATGAATTTCACTTCAAATCAAACCTACACGCGTCCAGCTCCCTTGTTGTCAAGTCTCAAAGGTAATAATTGCATGTCAAAGGACTAATTTCGGATCCTTACGTGCTATCTTATTAATAATAATAATAATAATAATAATAATATGCTTAAATAAAATTTAGGCTTTATTTTTTCATACGAGTTTGATGTCTATTTTGCACTAAACCGGGTTTTATGAGCTTAATTTCTATCAACTATAATAATAATTAATAAAAAAATCATGACTGACATATTTAAAAAAAATGATTTAAAGAAGTAAAATGAAAAGGAGGAGATCCAGAAAAATAAAGTATATTAAAGAAATATAAAAAAGGAGAGGAGAGAAAGGGAAAGAGAATGGTTAACACTTAACGGGATGGATGGAGTTTATTAATTTGATTTGGTGCGGTGGTGTTTGTTGCGTGTTGTATGAGTAGGAATGGAAGAATCATCCATAGAGGAATCGGTGGCGACTGTGGTCGAAGAAGCCAAAGAGCTTCAAGACGCCGTTTCCGCTCACATCTCCAAAACCTCCACCGATGAGGAACCTCTCCGCCAGCGTGTCCGTCGCCTCGATTCCACAATCCACTCTCTCCGTTCTACGCTCGATTCTCTTCTCTCCAACAAACTCATCGCTCCCTCCCTCGCAGAGAAGGCACTCTCTCTCTCTTCAATTTCTCAATTCAGTTACTGCTTTGCTTATGGATCTCTTTGTTTCCTTGCAGTTGGACGAAGATTTGCAGAGAGCCAAATGCATCATCGTTGACGGCGACGCTTCTTCGCTTCTCCCTGGCCATGCACAAGGTTCCTTACTTTTCTCATCGCCTTTCTTTTCAATGTAATGTAATGAAACTGTTCATTAATCGATTCAATCGCTTTAGGAAGCTTTCTCAGGATGTTTTTAGGCCCTATCAATGTGCGTGCCTCTAGGAAGGATGTTCAGCTCAAGGTCAAAGAGGAATACAACAGTTACAGGGTATATATATGCTTCTCTCTCTCTCTCTCCCCGCATTTACTGCTTCTGATTGTGGTGATGATTCTCGTTAATTCAACCTAGAACTTGGAATTTGCCTCCGTGCTTCACTCAATTACATGTTTGGTGTTTGCAGTTTTATTCACTTGTTTCGTGTTGTAGGTTTTTCCCCTTGATATAATAATTCTTTTGTTTTCGTTTTGGTGAAATGGTAATGAGTGTCTTTTTCCTATCGTTTCCACCTTGATTGCTGCATTTTCCACCTGTCTCCTTGATTCGCCAGCACAGAATGAAGCTCGTTGATTGTGGAAGATGCCGAAATTTGTCTTATGATTATGAGGAATTGAATGCTTCCTTTACGATTTCTTTTATGTTTATCCTTGCAGAGTTTGTACACGTTAAAATGCCTATCATAAAAAGAAACGGTGTTGCATGAAAATAACATGGTTGACATGAAATTGAGAAAATTCAGGATAGCTGTGTGGGACGGCCTTCCCTGAAACATCACTATAGCATCATAGCGGGCTTTCAGAAACCACTATAGACCTATAGCAGCCTTCCCTGAAACCACTTTAGCGGTCTTCCTGAAACCACTTTGGCAGCATAGCGGATAGGTTGAGTAGTGAGCACCATACAAAAGATTATATGTACGAGATAAATAATTTGTACAATCATTTAACTGCTGAAAGGAAAAAAAACGTTACCCAAAATTAAAGAAATATTCATCATTAATCATCAAAATTCACATTAACATAGTCCATATAAAATTACCATAACGAGGAAAAAAGCACAGCATCAAATTCTAAGTAAGTTGAAATCTTACGTGGCCACTGTGAATTGCAAGCTACAAACACAAGGAGGGGAAAAAAACAGAACAGAGGAGGTCTTGAAAAGCACCCTCAAGACCTATGAAAACCTTTAGAACAGAGGTTGGATGGAACAGGAGTTGCTGCAAAGAGCACAGGATGTCAGAGGATTTCTGGAAAATGGTGAAGCAAGCTCAAATCAGCAGCGGAAGCACAAGATTAATCGGGGTAGGATGGTGGGTAGTAACATTCACAAAATCACCAGTGAAGGTTGCATCCCCTTAATAGCTCAAAACATGACCTGATGCTATGCACATTAAAATCCGTCATTTTTTACCATGTTGGCATGCTCGACACATGCTGTTATGCAGAAAAAGTTTGTGAAACATTTATGGAAATGACACTTCTTTTGTTCAGGATAGAACTGCCCAGCTATTCCTGCTATTTCCAGCATTGCTGCTTATTCTAAGATCTTGGCTTTGGGCTGGATGCTTGCCAGCTTTTCCTGTTCAGGTGTACCAGGTATTTTCCTTTAAACCCCCCTTGTTGGATGTCATGTTTGTATTTACTTGCTTACATGATTAAATATTTGTCAGCAACCTGTCATTGAGTATTATCATTTGTAATCATCAGGCCTGGCTGCTATTCCTTTACACTGGTTTGGCATTGCGAGAGAACATATTGAGAGTCAATGGAAGTGATATTCGTCCTTGGTATAGTCATTAAACTCAATGTTTGCCTAGATCATTGTTAATTAATGGGTATTGAGTTATTGGTTCTGTGACCGCTGCTTTCTTGTTCTAATGTTCTTTAATTACGAGTGAAAACTGTATAACTTTTTTTATTGATCATTCAACCCTTCATACTGTGTTGTGGAGGATAGTAGGAGACGTTATTTAATTAGTTGGGTTGTGTGTGTAATGCATAAGCCTGTTACAGAGGGAGAAATATGCCTTAGTAATATTATTGTGATCATACATGTTGCCGTAGTGGTAGTTTAGTTAGTTGATCAAGAGCAAATATGGTTTCATAAGCATAGTTGCAGATGGTGTAAGAAAGTTGGAAAATGAAAAAATAATAAAAATCAGATCCGATTTCTAGTATTAAAGATTCTGAGTATGTGTTCTTTTTTTGTTATTGAAAATTTGAGAAATAAGTATTCTCTCTTTCACCTCTTGAACTCTCCAATTGTCATTTATCATTTTTTTTTGGTATTAATGCATAAGTTTTAGTATGGAGTAATATCCTTACCTCTCCCATGACAATTTATGATAACTAAGAAGGATAAAATTGATACATCATGATTTTGTTTTATAAAATCAATTAAAATAACTACTTATATTGGTTTGTGTGATTTTGTTAAAAATGTCTTATAATAAAGATTAGAGGGAGTATAAAAGTTGGAAAATAAGAAATAATACAAATCAAATCCTGATTATACAGTAAATATAGAGCCCCTAAATCGGAAACACATTCAAATAGTAGATATATATGGGACATAACAGTTCTCATTTTCAGATGAGAGCTATAATTCTAGACCATGCAACTTACATGAATGGTCAAAGATTGCATGTTTGCTAGTAATCACATACCCCTTAAAAAAGCTAATGCATTTATTTTTAGTTTTGACTATTTAAATATAATCTCTAATTCTCTATATTCATTGTTTTAATTTCTCCTAATAACCAATTGTTCTCACTTGATAACTCCTCCTCCCTCTTTTCTGTCTCTCTCTGCATACATACATAATATGTAGTTTAGACTTGTATTGTCTGCATCTCAAGATTGCCATCTCTTGTATTGTCTACCTGTTTTTTGGAACCTTAATGATCAGGGACTTGTAATTTGGTATATCCGTTGTGCATTCCCAATTCTTCTATTATTTCAATTATTTTTATACCTGCATTTGTAGTTTAGACAGTTCAGAATCTTTTACCTGTTGTTTTCTTTTCTTTTTTTGATCATTTTCTACTTAACCAAATATCTTGGCGCACAGTTTAAGCAACCACTAAATTGATGCCTTCGCATTGTGATACACTAACAATTTGTTTAACACTAATTCTTTGACGCATGTGTAGGCATCAGAAGGTACTTTCAATTGAAATTTGTAGTGTGTCATAATAGCTCTCATTAATAGGAATATATTTTTTCACATTGTCTGGTAGCTTGGCAATAGTAGAATTAATTGTATGCACTATTTGTAGAGCGTTGGATATGTCCATCTAACTTAACGGTCATTTTTCTCAAGCTGCCTTTGAGGTTTTGGTGGTGAGCAGAATATGGTGTTTCAGAAATTATATGGTTGGTGTTTGGTAGTTGAAAGGTGTCGAATAATACCAGATTTGCTGTAGTTTATTCTTTCTCATATTTTGTAGGACGGTTTTTTCTTAGCGTAGTTGTGGGCTTCAGCTCATGGTTTTTTTAAGTGCATTCTTTTGTCTATTTTGCAAAGCATTGGTCAACTCTTTTGAGCTTTTAATTTTTTCTTCTTTTTGACATTTTCTGTAAAGAGTGATTTCTTCTGTTTCTTAATTAAAAAAAAATTCTCATCTAAAAAGGGAATTATGACACCATTTTGTCTAATATCTCTTTTCATCTAAAAAGAGAATTATACTTTACACTCCTTTGTCCCATATTCTTTTAAATTCAAAGAGAAGGACAGGAATTTTATTTAGTTTGCATGTTAGTATTGTCATCCTTACATTACATATTGGGAGTGGGGGGAGTGTTGAGATTATACGGGACAGTCTTTTGGCAAATTAACTTAGTATATGGTTACAGGTGGATATATCATCATTATTGTGCTATGCTAATGGCCCTCGTGAGTCTCACTTGGGAGATTAAAGGACAACCAGACTGTGCGAAAAAGCAGGTTAGTTTGCTAGCCCCTGTGCTTATAGTTTTTTTTTTCTTCCTTTACTTTTTTATTATAGTTAACAGCTATTTATGTCTCAATAATGCATGCAGAGAGGTGTACAACTTTTCCTACAGTGGGCTATGATGCAAGGAGTTGCAATGCTTTTGCAAAATAGATATCAACGCCAAAGACTTTATACTCGTATTGCGCTGGGAAAGGTGCTACTGTTATATAGTATATATTTACTTTTTGGTTTTCTATTTTAGTTAATATTTTATCGACTAATGCACAAACTTTCTATCATCCTGTCTTTGACTCACTATTTGGTGTTAATAACTTTACAAATTTGTTTGCATTCATGATTTTTTTAAAAAAAATCCACATAGCACTAATTTTAGTTAAATCTCTCAGAGTTGGACTGAAAATGGATATATAATTTGATCCATGTTTTTCTGTATCTTTTAGGCTAAGAGGATGGATGTTGTCTGGGGAGAAACAGCTGGCGTGGATGGCCAACTGTGGTTGTTGTGTCCCATACTCTTCACATTGCAGGTAACTTGGCTGCTATGATATATGTCACTTAAGTTATATGTGTGTGTGACTATGAGCCGATTTTTTATTCTCGTGATATTCACGCTGTTCATGATTTATGTTGTGTTTGGTATTGTGTTTTAGAGCTGCTATTGTGTTTTATTCGCTTTCTGGAAAGCAATGTCCTGAATATAGCAGAGGTTTGACATTATTCATGAAATATATTTGTGCTCCTTTCTTGGTTCAGGGATTTGAGGCTTATGTTGGACTATTGTTGCTCAAGACTGCAGTTGTTGGGGTTGTTTCTGAGTGGCAGGTACTGGTTTGTTAGTGCTTGCCATTTACTTCAATTTGTACGTCAATTTTGATTTGATTGAAACAGAAGAAAATGAATCCAGTAGTATTTTGTTGCATAAATTAGCCTTAGCCTTGTAATGACAGAAACTCGTTGAGCAGGTAATATTTTGCGGTGTCCTGTTGGTCTCGATGGCTGTTGGGAACTTCGCAAATACAGTACAGACTCTGATGGCAAAGTCGAGAGTTAAGGCAAAGATGAAAAAAAGCAAGAGCAAGCAGAGGCTGAATTAGCAAGTTGTCAATTTTTTAGCTTCAATAGGATCAGGATTTTTTGCACTCATTTCAGTTTTGACCACAGTGCAAGCTAGTGATAATTTTGGCTTGTTGTAGCATCAATCATTTGACGAGTCTAAGCATAAACATAAATTTGGATTGAAATGATACTATCCTACGATTAGTGTTGTCCACTATTTTATTTTGGGCCAGCTTGCTTGTTCCCTAATAGTAGCTCAATTTAAACTAAAGATGGCAAGCTAGAGCCTTTTGGATGAAAAATTTTAGAGTTTTTAAAGAATTTAAAATTCTTAGAATTTGAATTACTTTAATTTTAATTTTCACCATTTTTTACATGTTTTGTTTGAATAAGTTAATTTAAATTTTTAATTTGGATATAGTAATTTGATTTTTCACCATGACTAAAGTTAATTTTATATATATATATATATATATATATATATATATATATATATATATATATATATTAAGATTTTAAGATTAAGTTTTATAAAAATAAATATTAGTTAATTTTTAAATATTTAATAGTTTTAAAATTAATATTAGATAATGTTTAATAATTAAAAAATACTTTTGAATATTTAATAATTAAATAAAATATTAATATTTTTGAATATTCAAATAATTAGGAAAAGAAATTGGGAGAGAAAAAAAAAAGAAAGAGAGATGGAAGAGAAGAGAGAAAAAAAATAGAGTATAAGATATGAAAGAGAAAAAAAATAAAAGAAAACATAAGAGATACGAGAGACAGATAGAGAGAGATAAAAGATATATACATGTAAAATAAGAAAAAAAATATATAAAAATTTCAAATTTTTACTTTTTTTCTTTTTAAAGAATTTGAAATTTTACTATTTAAAAAAACTTTACAAATGTTTAGATTTCATGTTTGTCGCATCCGGATCATGTTATTTTTAAATCGAATGAAATCATGTCCCAAAAATGTATAGATTTATTATTTGGTGCAAGTGCAACTACAATATAATTTTTTTTAAAAAAAAAAACTTAAATAAAATGGTGGGATCATGAAGTGCATTCCATTCAGAAAAAAAAAAAGTTTTAGTAGACAGCCGAACATGCAAATGTACGAAGCAAGCCTGTAGTCGTGATTCGAAACGGTTGTTTACATCAAAATGCAATTAAGAACATTCTAGGTTATGTCATAAGGTGCTTTCATCAATTGAATCGTACTTATAAGTGATAATTGTCAATTGGGCGGATATAGTACTGTACTTAACGATTATTAATAATAGTTTATCTTTCAAGGCAATTTAGCTCATTACTCCCTTGTCCCAAATTAGCTGACCTGAAGTGTTAGTATTTGAAAATTATTCTAAAATAAATGAAGGTTTTTACTCTTTAAATGTAATATTTATTATTCTTTTCTTAATTTATCCTATCATAAATTATTACTACAATTTAAAAAGTAAAACATTTATTAAAAGAGTGAGACTATTTTAGTAAAATTATATAAAAAGTGACGCAATTATTATTCTTCTTAACTTTAAACTGCAGTTATTGTGAGTAGAAAACAAAAAACTAGTCTTACTTGACTAAATTTTATTAGAAATTATAAAATTTAATAAGATTAGTAAGGGTGTTAGAGTGTTTCATTGACATTAGTCTTATATAATTTAACAAGTTGTGCAAATTGGTTAAAAGTTTTATCAAGTGTGAATTGATTAAAATCCTTTAATAATTGTCAAGGCCAACAAGCCTGGTTAAAGTTCTCTATCAATGCGAATCTAATTAGTATTGTGCTTAACTGTAATTTGAAGTTTGAACACCACCGATTTTAATAATATTTCCTATTAAGTAAAAACATAAGCAAGATTTAAGCCTTCACAAGTCCTAATTTTTATTTTATTTTATAGATTTCATTAAATTTAAAAAATAGAAAATGTTGACATTTTTGTTATAAAATCTGTAATGTTTTGCATCTATCACTCTCAGAGAATATGACTGTACCACTGTGATTTCCTAGGTCAAAAAGATATAGTTTTAAAAATTAACTAACTAAAATATTTTGTTATTATCTAATCAAAATTAGACGTACCTTTTATTATAAAGATAGTTTAAGTAAAAGTGACAAAATTAACTAAATACTTGCGTTGTTACCGATTAAAATTAGAGGTTTACTTCATAATCAACATATTAAAGTTCGGCACTAAAAATTATAACGAATATTTAGTAAAATTCGAATATTGATCGGAGAAGAACACCAGGAATATTTAAAGAATAACAGCCAAGTTTTTGTCCTATCAAATGTAGAAATTTTCTCCAACTAGAAAAGATGGGATTTAGAGTCAAAGAAGTGAAAGAATCCAAATCGAGACAGGATACAAAAAAATTTATGTCTTGCCTGAATTAATTATAAAGATTTTAGTGTAGTTAATTGCATATTAAAGCTAGTTATCAGACAATTGTAGTTAGTTAAAGTGTATATAGTTTATAGAGTAAAGAGCCTATAGACGCACCCCCTTGGCAAGTGGCAACTCATTTTCTAATCAATACCTTTTTCTCTTTCCTGCATTTACTCTTTCCATCTTTAACATTGTTTCTGCGAGCTTCTTTTCTTTTCTCGCCATGGCTCACTTTTCGGCCATAATCCATCTTTCTTGCATACTTAAATTCCCGATTTAGTTCTGGTTTCTCAACCTTTAGCCAGTGTCAATTATAGTCCATGGAGTCGTTCAATTTAGTTTTTACCAATGCAAAACCTGATGGCACGCACGGATCCTTGGCTTCTCTCTTGATGAGGAAAGAAACATCATCTCTTCTTAGATTTTGAATTCCTTATCCGAAGACTCTAATATGAAATTTATGCTGATACAACAGAATATTTCTGGAAATACCCTCAAGATTGGTTCAAACAGCAAAATGAACCAAGAAAAACATTTGAAGAAAGATCTTATACGCAGGGCCAAAATCAGTCAGTCAATATTTTTCACATCTGAAAGGAATTTGGGAAGAATTTAATGAATTTCAGCCTCCATGCGCACCTGCACATATGGAGTAGTGCTCGAGCATTGATTGAAAACGCACAGCAAGATTGCAACTTACACTTCTCATGGGATTAAATGTTTGTCAAGGGTTTGAAGTCAGATTCTACTGTAAGATCCTCTTCCCCCTGGTGACACTGGAAACGAAAATGCCAAAAAGGATAGACTTATGTGCACTCATTCTGGGATAAATGGTCACACCATTGATAGGTGCTCGGATACCCCCCGGCAATCTAAAGTCCAAGATCATACCATCTATTGTTACAGTTACTGTGAATCAAGTCTCTGAAATGCCACAAAATGTGTCTTCGCCATTATCTCAAGATCAGCGCCAAAAACTCAAATATTTGTTGATTCCTAGTTAATCCAGGTTTCACCTGTCAAGTCACTCATTTCTGTGTCTTAGCCTAATAACAATTGTTTCTATTCATTCCACTTGCACTGTTTAGTTGAATCAAGACTTAATTTTGTATGTCTTCCATACATCCTTTACAGTCAAACTTATTCAGTCACTTCGCCGTCAACTTATTCTAATCTCTCCAGTTCCTTCTGTCATTATTTTTTTACACTGGAGGACAGATCCTTGAAGATGACTGGCAAAGGTGATCCGTAATAAGGTGTTTATGTTCTTCACCTTGAACCAGCCCAGGTTCTAGAATTTATATCTTCAACTTGAACCAATATCTTCAGTTTCTTGTAATAATATCAATATGGATAGTGTTACCAAGGTTTGGCATGCCAGATTTGGTCACCCTTCTCATAAATGTTTGCAAATACTATGCAAAAATTTCAATTTTAATATCCTTCATGATTTCTTTTCTCATCATTATATACTACTAGTCTACTATATGTAAATTGTTTAAACAGAAAAAATATTGCCTTTAGTTTGAAATAATCCTTTCTCTGACCAGAATTTTTTATTTAGGGAACAGGGAACTGTGACATATGGGGGCTATATCACACTCTTGATGGTAAACGACATTTCTTAACTTTTTTTCCGATACAGCATAAAGATGAAGTTTCTAACTTCATTCAAAACATTTTACTCCGATAGAAACTCAGTTTCATGTTATTATCAAGATGATCAGAACAAAGAATACCAGAGAATTGGCCCTGAGTCCCTGACTGACTTCATGTGGTCTAAAGGAACATTACATCAATTCAGTTATGTAGAATGCCCACAACAAACCTCTGAAGGAAATAAAGCACCAGCATCTCTCATGTGGCTAGGTCTCTTTTCTATCATTTAAGGGTGCCACTTTAATTCTGGGATACGTGCAAACAGACTGCTACCTTCATAATCAATTGAACACGAATCATACACCAATTCTGCATTAAAAGTGTCCCTATCATCTACAATATGAAAATGATCCACAATATATGGTCTTCAGAATCTATGGCTGCCTTGCTTTTGTCTCAACACTACCCATCCACTAGAACTTAATTTTCCAAAAGAGCTATCCCATATCAATCTTTGTTGGCTACCCATTTTTGGCTATAAAGGTTATTGATTATACAACTTGTAGACCAAGAATCTTTTTCATATCTGGGATTGGGATGTCATCTTGTTTGAAGACAATATTTCCGTTTCATATAATTCATTAACACTATAATCTCGCATCTCTCTTTCTTGATCTTGTCTACCCTTTGCCTTTACTTGCCTAACCAAATAACCTTGCCACTTACCACAACTCATAAAGCGCCAAACAACCCAAATAAGCACGAGGAATCAATTAACCAGCCTAGAACCTGGATAGACCACTTGACCAACCTCTCAGAATATCCACCAGACCCATAAAACCCCCAGCTTACCTCCAGAACTGTCATATCAGTGTAATACTGTTCCTAATTAAACATATTTCCTATGATCATTTGACACTCACATACAAGTCATTTGTCATGCAAGTCTGCGACATCTATGAACTTGTTTTCTATCAAAAAAGCTATTAAGTTCTCAGAATGGAAAATAACCTTGCAAGAAGAGTTATCAGCCATGGAGGCAAATATTAAATGGTCTGTTGATCCTTTACTTGAAGGCAAATACTCAACAGATTGCAGATGGATCAATAAAGTAAACACCTAGGCAGATGGCAGTGTAGAAAGATAAATATGCATTATCAATGTTAGAGGAGGATTTCATTCATTGCAAAACAGCAATTCTGCCAATGGATCCTAATCTCAAGGTAACTTCCCATGAAGTTGATCTACTACCAAATCCTTCAAAATATCATAAACTGATTGGAAGGTTGTTATATCTTATCATTTCTTGACCAATAACATAAAGTGGGGCTAAAAACCCAAAAATCTAAAATCGTCAGGGAAATACAAAACTAGAAAGGTCAGCCCACAACAACAAAGAAAGACAAGAATGGATTCAGAATCCATTTCTAAATCCATTAAAATCAAACCTACCTCACACAATGTCATACATTCATTTCAGAACAGAACTAGCCATCATGCATTTAATTCAAATGATAAACTGTCATACTTTAGAGCATCTATAAACCATGATTTTCAGAGACATTACAAGACCATTCAAAAAATTGTAGAAAGATAAAAGCATAGGCAAATGAAAAGAAGTCCACTGAAAATCAGAGACAGGGTTACTCAAGCTGAAGGAACAGGAGTATCCTTGACTGATTCGCGCCATGCATACTCTCTTGCACCATCCTTGTCAACAATTTTAATAACAAAGTTGGGTGGCGCAACAACCAGCCTGGACCTGATCTCCATAATGCATTTATCAACAAGGCCAATCGCTTCTTCAAGAGACATTCCACTGTGGTAGTGTCTGTCCATCATTGAGAGTGAAAAATAGGAGCCATAACCAAAAGCCCCCTTTTCAAGCTTATGCAGAGTCGCAATGTAGTCAATATAGTATAGTTCAGGACCCACCTCCTTGTCATAACCAGCAAGTAGGATGTTCACAGAGTATGGATTCTAAAAAAAACATGAGGCACCAAACGAATCATTAACCAACTATTATATAGTCTAAGGCACTGTTTGGAGAAACATCTCCACAAACACTTATCAATTGTTTTTCCAATAAGCTAAATTGGAGAAATTAGATGAGAGAGTTTCTACAAAATTTAAGAATTTGTTTGGATAAATTTCTTTCAGGAGAAAAAGAAAATCAGAAAGGAAAAATGAAATTAGTTTCTCCATAAGCTAAAATTAGCTTATGCATTAACTAAATACTGTCGTATTAACTTGTCTAAAAACTTGTTTTTATTTTTCCTTCCTATTTTTTTTCTTGAGAAGTTTATCTGAGCATACCCTAAGTGCATAAGTTGATTTTATATCCTGTTTTTCTTTTCTTACAGGTATTTATGGAAAAGTTGATCCAAAATGGTCCAAGGACATGAAAAAATGGGAATTAGGGTTTGGAAGATACCTTGCGGAGAGCAGTGGCGAGTTCGCCACGAGTGAAATTGGCGGCGGCGGCGGTGGTCAAAGGGATGCCGTTACGGAACTGATACAAGGCGACGTTTTTCTGAATGTACTCTGTGAATTGAACCCTAAAACGGAAGGGAACGGAAAGGGGTAAGAATTGAAAATTTAGAACAAGGAAAGGGAAAGGGAAAGAGAAAGGGGTACCTGTCTCCGGGCTCGCCACTGGCGGCGATGAGTTTGTGGGAATCGAGGAGCATGATCTTGTCCTCGTTGGACTTGTGGACGAGGATGCTGTGCACCGCCGATGAATCCGCCACCACGATCGCGAAACCATTACCCACCAAGCCGAATACGCACTCCATCACTCTCTTTTTTTCTTCTTCTTCTTCTTCTTCTTCTCTGTGTCTAAGCCTAATGTAAGGGTTTATAACTGCGAAACTGTATACAAATTCTAATTTATTTTTTCCTCAGATGCCTTTGTCCCTTGAGCAAGAAACTTCACTACTTCACCTCCCCTCACAACACTATGTGCTTCTTTTTTTTTCTTTTTTCTTCTCAAATCTCTTTTTGTTTTTTTTTTTCATTTGTTAAATAATATTATGACAAAAAACAAAGATCTAATATTATTTAAATAATGCTGTAAAAATTGGAATTATACAAAGCTAAATTATATTTGAAAATATATATTTATATGTAAACTAAAATGATGTGAATAATTTTGATATTATGTTAGGAAATAAAATAAGAAAAATATTAATAAGAATGTGAGTATGTAAAAATAAATAAATAACACTTTGTTTTTTCTTTATAACATGGAAATAAGTATAATTGATGAAAATATGTGAGAGATGAATAGAGGAAAAAAAAAGTAAAAATAAGGTTGTATTTGATTCTTTAATTAAAATATGAATAATTAAAGATAAATAATATTATAAAATTATTTAATTTAAATAGTTAAATAGAAAAGTGTGAAAAAAGTTAAAATATTATTGTCATTTTTCTTTAAAAAAAATAACTTAATCAACCCTTAGAAGAATTATTTAATCGATTTTATGTATCGTAATAGATTGAGTGCGTGTTTGTTTCAGCTTTTAAATGTGAAAATTCACGTTTATGAGAAGAAAAAAAATTAAAACTTTTACGTAAATTTATTTGTAAACGTGAAAAGAAAAAGAAAAACTACGTTTATAAATCGAAACCAAACATGCATTGAATTAGCATTCCAGGAAACAAATACATTGCACAAGTATATTTTTAATCAATAATGAAGTTCTTGATCGATTACAACATTTTTTAAATGAATTACAACATATACAAATCAGAACAAATACAACAGGACCAATAGTGGCATTTGACACGAGATTAATTGATTGATATATAATATATCCTTTAACTGATCAACATGATTTTTTTTTCGTAAAAAAATTACTACAAATGATAGGTTTTTTTCTTGTGTTGAAATATGTGACTTATTTAAGAGAGAGACTTGGTTTAATTTCTTTTGAAAAAGTGATTTTTTTTATCTTTAAAAACTTTTCCTAAAATCACCATCTTCAAGTATCAAATGTTTAACCCCAAGCGTGTGGTTCAGCGGTAATGGTTGATTCACGCTTAAGCAAGGTCAGGAGTTCGAAGGAGTTCGACTCCTACCTTGTGTATGCAGCCGCGTTAAATCTTGAGACCAATTATCTCACCCTCAACGTAGCGAGGAGATTAGTCACTACTGTCGACGGTGGATACTCCAGGACAAACCAAAAAAAAAAAGTATCAAATGTCTTTTAAAAAAGTGATCGATCACAATAATAAAACATCAGTTAAAGACTAAGGGGGGTGTATTGGATTAGGATTTTAAAGGACTTTTTTAGTGAAAAAAAATCTTGCGGATTTTAAAAGACTTTGCAGGATTTTCATGACTTTTAAGATTTTGCAGGATTCTACAAGATTTAAAATCAGGATTTTAATGGATTCTACAAGACTTTTAAATCAGGATTTTAATGGATTCTGTGGGATTTTGTGGAGTTTTGACATTTGATAAGATTTAAAAAAAAATTCATACATTCAAATTTAAAAAGAGTCAAAGATAAAATAATTAAAAAAAAACAATAATGTTTAGATAAATAATAATAATAATTCTAAATAATATTCTATCATCTTTTTATAGCATCCACTATCAATTGTAACAATTCATCGGAATCCTCCTTGGTCTAAGCTTCATAGTTTTCTTTCTCTTTTCCTTTTTCTTTATTATTTTCATGTGAATCTCCCATTTGAATTACTAAAATAATATATGTTGAAAACCAGTTATATAAATAATTATGGATAAGAGACAAAATCAATAAAATTATATTATTCTTTTTTTAAGCACATCAATTATACAAGATCGAATATATCTTGGCTATCCAAATGGATCAAATATCTCAATCATTATAAAAAAAATGTAAAAACGAAAATATAGAAACAAAAGATAATTTTTTATATTAAAAAAATTAGTATATTCGATACTGAGAAAATATTTAGATATATAATCTTTTTATATAAATAGGAGTATTTAGATATAGAGAATATATATATATATATATATATATATATATATATATATATATTTATTTTAGTTATATATTATATGATAATTTTTAATGATATTTATAAATGTAAATTATTCTAACAAATATTTTAACAATATTTTATTTTTTAAAAAATAAGCTAATGAAGGCATAAATCCTAAATCCTAAAAAATTAGATACTGCAATGTCTTATGTTAATTTTCTTTTTTAAAAATATAAAAAAAAATCTTAAATTCACAATATAAAAATAAAAAGAAAAATTCATAGTAAAAAAAATAAAATAATTGTTGAGTCATAAAAGGAGGGATAAGAGTAACAAATTCAAGGGAATGAGAGAGTTCGCAGTTTTTATGCTGA
This sequence comes from Cajanus cajan, assembly GCF_000230855.2. Taxonomy (NCBI): domain Eukaryota; kingdom Viridiplantae; phylum Streptophyta; class Magnoliopsida; order Fabales; family Fabaceae; genus Cajanus; species Cajanus cajan. Next base: position 60,822,407 of record NC_138523.1, read on the forward strand.
GAGGGTTCTTCCCCCAACTAAGATCCATTTTCATCTCATTCTACTCACAGAAACCCTAACAAATTCATCTTATATATATATATATATATATATATATATATATATATATATTTAGAGATTATGATATCAATTTCATCTTTCACCTTTTTTTTCTTCTTGACGTATGTTATAAAAAAAATTACCACTTAAAAGTTGAAATTTCAAGCATTTTTTTTGTTATATAAAGGAACAAATTCAACTACATAGAATAAAATAAAGCAAGTCAATTAAAGAGAACGAACAGAAAAATAGAGCAAGTCAATGACACTATCATTTACATATCAGAGTTTCACAAAATAGGAGAATGGGATGAGAACAGTACTACAATATTATATATGAGCAATGAATAATAGTATAGTATTATTATTAGAGAAAAAATGGAGAAGACAGGAGCATAGAAAAAAAAAGATGAAAAACCCACTTGAAAATTATTGTAACACTTGAAAAATCACTTCAAACAATCCTTCAAAATCCGTTGGGTTTGGATGAGATTGTTTTATGAATCTGGTATTTATAGATAACACTAGAAAGTCCTTCAAAATCCCTCTCACACAACAATCCTTTAAAATCCTTATATTTTTGAATACCAATGGATTGTTTTTAAGTTGTAAAAAATCTCAAATGAATACCAGTGGATTTTAATGGACTCTTTAAAAAATCTTGAAAATCCAGATTGAATACTACTGGATTGTTTTTAAGTGACATAAAATCCTGATTGAATACCAATGGACTTTTTTACTCAAAAAAAAGTCTTTTAAAATCCTACAAAATCCTAAACCAATACACCCCCCTAATTCTTTAAAAGAAATTAATGTAAACGCAATAAAAAAATATATTGCAATAATTAAAGATAAGAAGAAAAATTAATGTAAACGCAATAAAAAAATATATTGCAATAATTAAAGATAAGAAGAAAAAGTAAAGAATTTACAATAATTTACTCTCCACTTTAAAAGCTACACTCATCGTTAGCAATCCACATTATACCGATCAAGAAAATTTCAAAATATCACAATATTTATTTCCTTTAAATCCACATTAAATTGATGAAGAAAACTTCAAAAAATTTATGAGAAAATTTTCAACTGCTTATTCAAATAAAAATCCTATTCAAATGAACAAGTACTCTTTAGAAAAATCTTGTCCTTTGAAGTTACAATTTTTTTTTTTCCTGATTGACACTATTTAACTTCTTTTTTTTATTTGTCTTTTCAATTCATTTGTATTAATTATATTTTACTAAATTATAATTTTTTAATTGATAAAGGAAATTGTTTATCAATTTTAAGATATCAAACATACTTTTTGTGACATAAATTAGTAAATAGTAAGTTTTATATCAATTTTTACTAACTTTCTCAATGATTTTAGGGATCGGCTTATTTTTGTTTCTTGTGTATAACATGATTTCATTCACTTTAACATATTTGTGAGTTTCAATAAATTTTTTATTTGTTTAAAATATTAAGAAATTGGTTAGTCATGCACAAAGTGATCATTGCTCATGATAGATAATACGTATTTAAGATTTTATAAAGTAAAACTCTATATTATGTTTGATAACACATTATTTATCTAAAAGTTTATATCTTATATTTCTTCTGATTTATATTTTACAAAAATATTTATCTTTAAAAAATATATTATGTGTGTTATTATTAAAACTTAAAAATTTAAGGGATAAATATCATTTTTTAACCTAACAATTACATAAAAAAGTATAATAGAAAATAATTACCATAATTAACTAGGATTTCCAATATTAAGTTTTTCTACCTTGCAAGATATTTTTTGGCTTACTTATAATATCTAGTGTTAGTTAAAATTCTTAATGGTTCACGCTTAAATCAACATGGAAAAAAAAATGTGAGATCAGTAGCTTTAAAAAATTCACCACCCTATTTAATTTTAACCAAATAACCTCACATCTTACTTTTGCTTTTATTTATACTCTCATCAATTTCTCACCAATTTTAAAGTTACCAAACAAATTGTAAGAAAAAGAAAATGAAAAGAATACGTATTTTATAAAAACTATAAAAAAAAATTTACATATATATTTTTTTACCCTCAATTACATTATATATATTTTTACTCTGTTTATGTGTCATTTTATTTTTAAAATTTCAATTTCTTATTTTATTTTCTTAATTCTATATTTCTTTTATCAATCACATTCTCCGTTGAAAGTGATCATATTCGAGTTTGTTAAAATCATCAAGGACGATAAAACTAATAATCAATACTTAACAATTTTAATGATTTCAAAAGCCTTTTTTTAATAATAAATAATAGACTAAATTATATTTTTAGTTCATCTATAATTTTAAATTTACAATTTTGGTCTTCAAAATTTTAATTCAACACTTTTAATATTTCAATTTTATATAATTTATAATTTGTAATATTTCTTTTTATCCTATCAAATAACTAATAAAACAGTTCACCTTCTATTCATTACTTTCTCTCTCTCTCTTTTTTTTTTAAATCAAACAAATCATTAATGTTATTAAATGTTTTTTTTGATAAAGCACTCTAGCTGTTAAGAAAAAATTGTTTAAAAAATGTTTCATGATAATATGACTTAAATATTTTTCATTTTTGTGTTTTTATTTAATATTTATATGTTTGACATGTATATTTTCTTAAGTTTATTACTAAAAAGTTAATGACATGTATGATGATGGTAACGGTCTATGTGAACATGTGTTCAAAATGGTACTTTATTATGACAAGTCATGAATTTTGAATTTGATAATAGTTATATATGATTTGGAAGATCTTGGTATCTCTACTATTTTGATTTACTATATTATATCACTCAAAAATTATGAGTAGATCATTCATTCATGAGACAAATGTTTTTCAAGTTCTTAGTCTATAATAGAAAAGTTTGTTGTTAGGGTAAATTTGTAAAAGCACATGACTTGTGATAATAGATAAATGTGAAGTAAAGCTACTTTGATGGAATCTTAATGTAAGGTAAAGTTTATGAAAGTATTGGATGAGATGGTAATGTGAAAGATTTAATGAATTATTTAGGGTGGTTAGGTTAATTTTGAATGGAATTTGATGTGAAACTTTCAAAATCATATTCATTATCATTTAATTTTATTTTTATATTTTTTTATGAATATGATTTATATCCTAAATTTGATAATTAATGACTAATTTATATCTATAAAACATGATTTTTGTCGGTCAAATATTATTCTAATACAAACAAAAGCATATATAATTACATTGATACATATATAAAGAGAGAAAAGATTATCCAATTTCTTTGATTATCATGCTTTTGAAAAATAAATATTACCTTTCATTAGGCGTGACATATCTATGTTTTATTTATATACTCAAAATTATAATAATAAAAAAAAGAGAAAATCTTGACCAACAGAAAAAAGAAAAAACTGAGAGAAATTTCTTATTATTATGATAAATAATAATCACAAAATTAAACTATTAGATTGTATTTCAACATGACATATTAAAAAAAATGCATAATCAATATTAAAAAAAAATGTACATGATATCTTAAGTGGTTATGTAACGTGAACTAATTTTTAATTTTGATCATTTATGTATGGACCAAATTTTTATTTTTTATTTTTCACAACAACCAAGAATTCTTATTTGATATGATTATTATGTGTAAAATAATTTATTTGGTGAAATGGCCTTTTTTTACTAGAGTGGAAAAATTAATACGGACTATCAAATTTTATCACATATGGTAAGATTAAAATTTACAAATCAAGTGAATTTTCTAAAATGTGAAACGACTTTTGTTCAATCTTATCTATTTTATTTGATCCACCACTTTTTTTCTTTTCTAATATATATATATATATATTATGCTAATTAGACTGCCTATATAACGAAGCTTTTTACCTTATAAAGTCGTGTTAGTACGTACTTGTATTTTATTTCACGCAAACAAAATAATTTTCTATACAAATACATATATTTTCGACATCTTTTTATTTTATTTCTATATTTATTTATAATTACTATTTTCTGAAATGTTACATTAGACATGCGGAGATTGAGATTATAATTTTAAAGTTCCATTTTATTGAAAGAATTTTTTTATACAAAATCTGTACAATGGTTTCATTGGTTTTGTAGTTTAAGTCTAAGATCTCGATGTCCAAAAGTACTTTGACGTGGTCAAACTCATATTGTTTTTCATTTACAATGCTGAATTTTTTATTATTATGAATAAATATTAGGTTGCAATGGCTTAACTTAGAAGGATGAAAATGAAGATGAATTCCTTTATTGATATGAAGAAACTTAGAATTTGAGTGGTTTGGTTGAAGAGATTGTTGTTGAATGTAAGGAATCAAAAGGCATGTGCTCCAATTTCTTTGTAACGGTGGCCACTAATATAAAAAAAAACAAGTTACCTTAAAAAATAATAATAGTAAGCATAAGAAAATGAAAACCGGCGAATGCAGAAAAGAAAAGGTCCCTCAATGAATAACAGTTGGCCACAGATACCTTCTCTCATCATGGCACCGCCCCCTCTTTCCTTTCCTACAAAGTAAACAAATCAAAAAGTGCCCAACACACAAATAAATTTATCAATGCCATCGAATAATACTTCAACTTACCATTATTTTTATTTACTCGAAAATCAAGACTCCACATATGTGTATTATCTATACAATACATGCATATTTTATTTGAATGAAAAGAAAAGCTTAAAAACTTAATTTAGTCTCATACTTATGTGATATGTTAATTTTGTATTTGAAACAACTTGTTCTAAAATTAAAAAGAGTCCGTTTTACTTGTATTTATTGTGTGTTAATTGTGTATCTGGAAGGGGCCGTTCTAGATGGTTTAAGAACATGTCGTTCTAGATGCAAAATTAACATATGACAAATACAATCCGAACAGACCATTCTGGTTTCAAAATGGGATGTTCTACATGCATTAAAGAAGGAGGAAGAAACCTTGCCATCTATACATCTATGTGACATCTACGTCATCTATATTTAACATCGTTTATGAAATTTAGACGGAAGTCCCACATTGATATATTTTTAAATTATTAAGAACTAAATTAAAACAAAAAATAAAGTAGGACTAAATTCAAAATTTTAATTATTACAAACGAAAAAAAAAAGATTTTCTATAAGATGTAATTTGCTCACAATGGGTCATAGCATTTATTAATTATGATAAGTTATATATAAAATAATAAAGAAAAAAGAAATAAAAAAAATAAAAGCATATGGTAATTAGTTAAAAAAGTAGTAGGAGTTGTTAAGAAATGATTGGATGAGGATTAAAAGACACCTGGCTCTGATTCTTGGTTTCGCTCTCAATCTCAATCTTCTCTTTAATATTGGTTCCTTGGCAGAAACAAACCCTAACATAGCATAGCATAGAGCGTAGCAACCAATTTTTAAGGTAATTTCAATTCTCTCCCGTTCCTTTCACCTCCAATTTCGCTTCTCTTCTAATTTTGGCTCTCATTTCCCCTTTCTCTTATTTCCCTCTTTCCCTTTTCCTCACTTTGCTTCTTCATCGTTTTGGGCCTCTTCGGGTGTTCTGCGAATCCGATTTGGCCTTAATTTCGCCATTCCTTTTTTGGATTCGTTTCTAATTTCTTTTTCTTTTCATTTTTTTTTTTATTTTGATGGACCGCAGAGACCGCCACCATCGTCCTGGTCATTTGGTAACAACAATTCCTTTCCGCTGCAATTTCTTCTTTCATACCATCCCCTTTTCAATTCTAAAATAAAGGATGATTTTTCACCCTCTCCTCTTTTATTTCATCAAACATCAAAATCAGGGGGGCATTTCCCTTTAAAATTAAACGTGTCTAATTTTCTTCGTTTGTATTATGTTTTTGAGCAATATACCGTTTATGAGATTAAGGCGATGGCCAAAATTTAGGGTCTCATGTCGCAATTTTTTATTCCCCCTATCAGCATGTCGGGCATTGAATTATTCGGGAATTGGGCGTGATCAATGACCGTTATGATCTGATTCTTTAAAATTCATGGTTTTAGAATCAGGATGGATTTATTCGTAACTTATTGTTAATTTTTATGAAGTAATTAGGGTCAAATAGCTGGTGATGAACGCGTATTTATTACTTTTTAATGCTGAATGAAAGTCTCGAAGATATGTTGAATATACACACCAGTTTGAGGAGTTTTCAAATTGGTTTGTTTTTCACGTATAACATAAAATTTTGGGTATTTATGCTTCTTGTGACCATATGTAGGCACATGCTTCTCCTCCTGATTACTTTGTCCGCTTGGGGAATACAACTTACAAAGACGATCTATATTTGAGGAAGAGGACAAGGATGCGTCGGTGGCTTTGTTGCACTTGTCAGGTGGAAGAGTCTTACCCATCAAACGAAAATGAACACCTGAAAAGCCCAAGGAGTTATGGGGATGGTGAGTTTGTTAACCTCAGTCCAGTGTGTTGTTTTGTCCAAATATTGTTTACTACTTGAGATAGAAGTAAAAGTAAACCACAAAATATATCGAAAGAACAGTTAATTTTAAGGCTTTTAATTACACTTTTCAGGAATGTCTCTGGTTTATTTCTTTAAGCCAGTCTCTCTATCATTTAGCTTCCAATTTGTTTTCAATTCATATTTTTCATTGCTTTATTCATAGTAGTCAATAGTGCAGTGTGGTGGTTCTATAGCTGAGTGGCGGAGTGTAGTGGCCCTGAATTGTTATGGGTTTCAAATAGTGGAGTGGTTTTCAGTAGGCAGCCATTGTGGCTGCTATAGTGTTTTGTCACTAATAGCTGCAATGCCATGATATAGTCTTCAAAAACCCATTTTTACCCCAGAATACATTGTTTAGATATTTTTGGGTGAAATTGTAATGTATCCACCAATTTGCTAATGCATTTCTGCTTCAGAAATATAGTAGATGTAGTTGAAGAACCTGAAGATATTTGAGAGAAAAAGCTGAAGTGTGTATCATACACTTTGCTCCAAACTTTATATATATATATATATGTGTGTATGTGTGTGTGTGTGTGTGTATCTAGAAAGTACAAGGCAAGACAGAAAAAAAGGGATAGCAGTCTGATTCCTGATACAGCCACCAACATCAGTGAAAAGATGTCAAAAAGAAAGAAAGTAACAATTAACACTAAAGATGTTTAACCCTTCTTCCTTGACCATTCCACAAAACGTTACCTCTGGTTTGACATCTGTTCCTTCACAATCCGCACTTCACAAAAAGTTACCCAGTTTTTGTTTTTGATATTGGAGTATTTATAGACTAGTAAATATAGTGGTCATCTGGCTTCCCACAATCCGTATAGTGTTTTCAGAGCTAGCTGCTATTCAAGATTGATAGCTATGGCTTCATTTGAATGCTTCAACATCTTGATTTCACAATTTTACTGTTCTCGTAGTTCACCATATCAGATGGCTGGCTCTTTTACTGTTAAAGATTACTCATGTTTCGATTATTATTTGCTTTAGGCAACCAAAAGGGCTCAAAGGTGTCAGCTCCTGTCAAGCCTGAAACACAAAAGGCACCACCACCTATTGAAGCTCCAGCACTATCTTTAGATGAGCTGAAGGAAAAGACTGACAACTTTGGTTCAAAGGCTTTAATTGGTGAAGGATCATATGGAAGGGTGTATTACGCAACCTTAAACAATGGAAAAGCAGTGGCTGTGAAGAAACTTGATGTTTCATCTGAACCCGAAACAAATAATGAGTTTTTGACCCAGGCATGTCCCTGCTATCAACTAAACAAACGATTATAATTTATACATTGCAAGCATGCTGGTTTCTAGATGGTTATTGTAAGTTTATTAGCTTTCTCATTCAGTGTTCCTAATTTCAGGTTTCCATGGTCTCAAGATTGAAGAATGAAAATTTTGTTGAGTTGCATGGTTACTGTGTTGAAGGAAATCTTCGTGTACTTGCATATGAATTTGCAACTATGGGCTCTCTTCATGACATACTACATGGTATGTAGCTTCATGTCCTATCTTGTATTTCATACCTAGTAAGTTCTGTCAATGATTTTGGTTGTCTTTCCACTTCAGGTAGAAAGGGAGTTCAAGGCGCACAACCTGGGCCAACTCTTGATTGGATACAGCGAGTTAGAATTGCAGTTGATGCAGCAAGGGGATTGGAATATTTGCATGAGAAAGTTCAACCAGCGATTATACACAGAGATATCAGATCAAGTAATGTGCTGATCTTTGAAGATTACAAGGCTAAGATAGCTGACTTTAACCTTTCTAATCAGGCCCCTGACATGGCTGCACGTCTTCATTCAACTCGTGTATTGGGGACTTTTGGTTATCATGCTCCAGAGTAAGCTTGAAAGCCCTGCTATAATTTAAGTTTATATCTATATTTGCTTTCATGTTTCCTTTGAATTCATATTTATGATATCTTGTGTTATAAGAAGACCTTCTTCTTCTTTTTTTTTAACGTTTTTTACACTTCTAGTGCTGCCTTTAAATATATATATATATATAGAGAGAGACACACACAGAGAGAGCTGTATTTCATTATCTATTGGCAAAGAGTATCAACTGGTATTTGTATTTGACCTTGAAAGATGTGAATTCAATTCTTGTTTAAATTTTGTTGATGGTTTCTTTAGATGTTTTAATCCATATATTGTGTAACCATGTTTCCATTTCCAACTTCTTGGATTCAATACATGTGAATTCAATTCAAATGGTAATCTTTCAACTTTACTTCATGATAAAGATGTAAGTCTTGATTGGTAAGTTATAGTCATGAAGAGTGAATGAGGTTCCATAGTATCATTACTTGCCTTGGATGTGGTCTAGTTTTTTCTTCATTTCTCCGTACTCCCCATTATCGGTCTAGCTTTGGATGTGTTGTTTAGGGAATACGCTTTGAGGAATGCGGATTCATCAGGAACTTTAAGAAAACAATTAGCGTCTTTGTGTGCTTAGCTATGATTTTCCATCTTTAATTTATTTTGTTCCTCATCTCAACTCTTTTGCCTCCTTAGAGAATTTATTTTGTTTTTTGATTCCTATTTTCCTGTGTTGCCTAACTTTACAGATATGCAATGACTGGGCAGTTGACTCAAAAAAGTGATGTCTATAGTTTTGGTGTTGTTCTTCTTGAGCTTCTTACAGGAAGAAAACCTGTTGACCATACCATGCCTCGAGGACAGCAGAGTCTTGTCACATGGGTCAGTGTGCCTGCCTAAATTCATAGCTCGTTTCTGCTGTTTTTCAATCATTTACCACCGGTTCAGCCATAGATATTTTGTTGACATTGATATTTTTTGTAGGCTACACCAAGATTAAGTGAAGATAAAGTGAAACAGTGTGTAGACCCAAAACTTAAGGGAGAATACCCCCCTAAAGGAGTTGCTAAGGTATCTATTTCTCTTTCTCCCTGCTCTTGCACACACGCACACACACATGCAGAGACTCTTCTTGACTCATGAATAACGTTCTGGTGCTTGGATCTTCCATTTTGAGGCTGACATTATCGGTGCTTATTGTTGACCATGCAGCTTGCAGCTGTTGCAGCACTGTGCGTGCAGTATGAAGCTGAGTTTAGGCCAAATATGAGCATTGTTGTTAAAGCACTCCAACCACTTCTGAAGTCTCCTGCTGCTCCTGCACCGGAAAGTTGAAGCAAATAAATTGAAGTTTTAAACTTTGGTTTCTGCATCTTCTGCACAGTTCGATTCAATTACCTCTGGATTTCATCAAATACTGCAGATATATCTATCTATATATTTATTTTTGTTTGAGATTTGATGTGTAGGATTGGATTGGCTCGTTTCTCGTCATTGTTAAATTCCATTGTATTTACAGCATTGCACTTGTTGTGCTGAGTCTGCTGGCGTCTATAGAGCCATAATGCAACAATAGGTTTGGGTTGCGTGGTGAATATTTGTGCGGGTAAATGTTGTTTGTCCCTTAACGTTAATGCCCCCATATTCTTTATTTGTTTCTTGCTATCAAACTGAGCTGATACTTTGGAAAGACCTATATTTGGTGGAACATTTTTTCTTGTCTTTTTTTTTTTTTTTTTTTTTTTTTTGCGTATGGTAACAGGATTATAATAATTATTGTAATTACTCCCCGCCCCCACCCCTCCAGTTCCTTGGTTGTGGGGTAACAGGATTATGATTCTTGTTTTTGCAATATTATTTGTTTCTGCTTAATTTGCATGTTTTGTTTACTTGGACTGGACTTGGAGGGACACCTGTAGGATTTTTTAAAAAAAGAAATTGACAGTTAAGTGTATATGATTCCGCGGGGAATGATCTTTTAAAAAAGCTAAAATATATTTCTCGCTCTGGGAATTCACGATTGCAGAATAGTCATCACGTTGGTGGCAACGGGCTTCGTTGAAGTTTATTTAAACGTATTGATTGTGGGACAGGACTTTAAAAGTCAATTAGCTAGGGGTTCAAGGGGATTAATCCAATAGTCAAAGCAGTAGTTCATAAATGAGAGGTTTATTTAAACGTGTATTGATTGTCGGACAGGGACTTCGATTAAGTAGGGGTTCAAGGGTATTAATCGAAAAGTCAAAGCAATTTAATACATAGCATATTTAGGGGTGTAATTGGATATGAATAATCTCTCAACCTGAAATGATCAAAATTGATTTAATGAGTTTGGATTATCTTTTATTTTTTTTTGAGTTAGATCTAATTTAATTTAATCCAAATTCTGTATTTTATATATCAGGTAACAAGTTCTATATATTTTGACCCGTAATTTAATTTAATCTGAGCATATATAATAATAATATTAATAAGAACAACAACAATAATAAGATAGTATGATTAATTGTCCAAGACAATATTCTTTATTATTTTTGTTTAATAACAAGTATTGTATTTTTTAGTTGATAGTATTATAATAATATACCAATCTAATTTAATTTAATCCTAATTTAGTATTTTATAGGTCGAGTAACAAGTTCTATATATTTTGACTCATAATTTAGCTTAATCCGATCATATATAATAATAATATTAATAAGAACAACAACAATAATAAGATAGTATGATCAATTATCCAAGACAATACTCTTTATCATATTTGTTCAATATCAAGTATTGTATTTTTGAGTTGATAGTATTATAATAGTATAACATTTATTTTAAAATTTATTTTATATTAATGTTGGTTATTTGAATTTATAACAATGCAGTTAATCAACAAATTTATTTTAAAATTTAATTTATATTATTATTTGTTTTATTGGTTGAAAATACAATATTTGTAATAAAATATTAAAATATTTATATCTATTATGAAATATTTAAGTTTTTATAAAAAAATTAAATAAACTTAATTATGTTGATTCGATTAATCAAACTCAATTTAACCTGTTCATAAACAAGTAGGATTGAGTTTGATTTTTTAAAAAATATGTACTAATCCAATTTAATTCAACCGGTTAAATTTTGATCACATCAAATAATAAATTTATCTAAATCCAATCTAACTCAACCCACTAATACTTTTAAGTATAGTGCTTTCTTTATTAAAAAAAAAACTGTTAATTAGAATAAAAGTCTTTATTTTCCGCCCTATGTTTTTATTTCTATTTTTTTATACTAGGAGTATTCAAATAGGTTTCCGTTTCCTATTCGAGAGGAAAACAACTCTCCTAGACTAGGATTAAAAAAAAAAAAAAAGTAGGTAGAATATTCCTGCCACTTTCATTCGATCACTAAAATAAATACAACAAAGAATAACCCTAGAGTAGACTCTTGGACCTTAGTCTGTAGGACCACCGTCCAGGTGTCCTACTCCTACCTAATCGACAAGATAAGATTACTGATTTTATTAAAAATTGAAATTCTGACGGCAATAATCCTTAAGTTAGCTAGGCTCATGCTTTTCCCCTTTGGGCTTATTGGTGTTAGACCCCAAAAGCCAAGAGTCTATCATTGCCATGTTACAAGATTGATTTTCCTTGTTTTATTATTTTTTTTCTCTTCTTTTTTATTGCTAGTTAGAAAAATTGTGAAAAATAATAATATACGTTGTTATATAAAATGCGATGTGTTTTATTACTTTATTACATAGTTACTTTTCAAATATTTTTTAATGTAATTTTTTATTATTGAAATTTTCTTAAATATTTTTCAAATATAATTCAACAATACATAATAATTTAAATATTTTTTCATTTTTATAAGTTTTAATATGTTTTTAATCCTTTTAAATATTAAATAATTTTGATTTTGATCCCATAAATTTAAAATTAGCTTTTTTAAACCTTGTAACTTTAAAAGAAAATAATTTAATTTGGTCCTTTTGTTCAAACATCTTTTTTTTTTTTTGGTGAATTGAAGTGGCTAAAAAATTCTCAACAAAATCAAATTAAAAATTATGAGAGAAAGAAATAGAGGTCATATTAGCATGTACATACATAGCAAAGCAAGGTAAAACAATATAAAAAATTTGCAAATTCTCATTAAGAGATATTCCAAAACAAGCTAAGTTACCTGCAACTTGGTTAGTTTCGCACAAAGCATGAGACCACTATAAACTACCACTAGCAACCACAAATGACTTAATGCTTTGAACCAGTTGAGCACAAGGATGATGAGGAATGCAACCATCTCGAAGAAGTGTAACAACAATCAAGGAATTTGTCTCAACAATAAAAATTCTAAAACCTCTATTCCAATATAGATTGCCCACAACTTAGCATGTAAGAGAGGACAAAAACCAATATTGGCAACAAAGGCAAAGAAAACCACTCCTCGATGATCATGAAACACTCCACCAATAGCTGATTTTGAGGCATCTATACACACAGAACGTCATAGTTCAATTTAAAGCAGTTTGGAGTTTGATGAACCCAATGTATAAAGGCACATTCACACAGATTGACAGCATAAATTGTTGGGCTAGCCACCTCCCTCCAACTATGCATCAAAGCATCCACATAAGCTAGAACTTGTATTTTGACTATATAAGGTTGAACAACCACAACCTTAAAAATGAGAAGATTTATACCACACCATATTGAATTAAGGGTGAAGGTAAAAATGGAAGACCAACAACAGCCAACAACTTGTGAGTTATCAGTCAAATTTGATAGAAACCAATTATTCAATTCCTGGGTAAAAAATATATTATGTCGAGCTTGTGGAAGCAACGTAACCCATACTGCTCGGGCAAAGGTACAATCTCAATAAATATGTTGTTTAGATTCCACTTCACGTGAACATCTACCACAACACTGATCCATGGTAAGGTGCCTAGAGAAATGCAACTCATTTGTGAGCAAAGCATTCCTTGAAAATTTTCAAAGGAAAACTCAAATTCGATCAGGACTCCTCCACCTCCAAACTACCACAAACATAGGGTCTTTGGTCACATTCAGACCATAAGTAATGCTAGCAAAGGCAGATGACACAAAAAACTCTCCATCTGCATTACATTTTTAGGAAATGATATCTCGACAATGCATCACATCAGGCGAATGGATTGCACGAATCTTATTGAACACACTATTGGGAAGAAATTGACGAAGTAGAGTAAAATCCCAATCCCTAACCTATCCACAAATTCGCATGGTTTACGAATCACCAACTCATCCAGCACCCTTCTGATAGATGCTTGAGTTAGATTCGCATGATTAGGGACCTAGTTATACAACCAAAAACTAAATGAATAACCACTCCCCACATTCCAGGATAGTATATCCTGAACTCAGTTCCAATTATCACACAAACCTCTCCAAAAATTAGGTCCTGGACGTTTCTCATTAATAACAGGCAAAATAGAATCACCACAATAATATTTAGCTCGAACAACTTGAACCCATAACCGATCCAGTGGTGTACACAATTCCCAACCACACTTCGTCAAAAGTGCTTTGTTAAAATTGTTGGCTGACCTCAACCCATGACCACCAACAACCTTAGGAGTATAGGTATGCTTCCAAGCCACCATATGGACTTTCATGTGATTAACTTCATCATAAACAGACATAGGGAGTTGGGCAAATTGCAAAACATATATAGCCATGGTTTGCAACACCGACTAAACTAAAGTAAGTATACCAACAAAAGAAAGTTGACTAGCTTTCCAATGTTGACAAATAATATGTTAGTCTTTGCCAGCCAACATTACGTGAAAATAAAACACGCATTTTGTCACAATTGAGCTCCTCACTAAAACTCACACAAAACATGCTCATAATACAAAGAATGAGTTCAGCTTCCATTTCATTAGCTTTTGCAAAAAATAACAAATCATTTGCAAAAGTTAGATGATACAATTTAGGGGCTCTCCTAGTAATCTTAATAGGCTTCCAATTCTTAGCCTCAGCCTCCAACTGGATAACGTGAAATAAAGGTTTAATACATAACACAAAAAAATATGGGGAAATAAGATCTCCTTATCTTATGTCTTTTTTGGAGCTAAATTCCTCTAACATCTCACCGTTCCATAAGACTCTCATCTTATAAGAGGATATACAACACCAAATGATCCAAGGGATTAAAGTATCTTTGATATCTATAAAAATTCACTTATTACTAAATTTGTAATAAAATTAACTTATTAATGTTATTGTTAGTAAAAATATTACATTAAATCAAAATGATGTTGTACAATTGACTTAATCTATTATTACCTCGATAAGAATAATAGTTTTGAGAGATTAAAATAAGTTTTTTTTTTTTAATTTTAATTATCGAGACTAAAAAATACAGCCTCAACTTAGGAGAGTAAAGTTAAATTTATCCAAAATTTGAGAGTATGAAGATATTTAAGTTTTATATATGTTATTTGCAAATCATCATTTAAAACTAAATTTTATTAATTAAAGTAATTGTTGACATTTTTTTAAAAACAATTTATTTACATATTTGTACATGAATTTATTATTATTATTATTATTATTATTATTATTATTATTATTATAATTAATATAATTTTTTATAAATTAAAACAACTGTACACAATATTTTTTAATTAAAATTACTAAACGACTTTTAGCATAGAAGGAACTTTTAAACTACAAAAATGAAATTTAACAAACAACTTCTATTGTTTTTAGTTATTGTTTAGCATTAAAAAACTATTTTTTAAGTAAAAAAAGGGGGTGGGGGGAGGGGGTGAAAACTTTTCTATAGTAAATGGTGAGTAAATGATATTTTGTGATAAATTTATTCGTGTTTTTATTACATTTTTAATCAAATTAATTATTTAAACTAAAAAATAACTCGATCAAAATTCAAAATAAATGACAAAAAATTGAGTCAATCGGACTTTTCAACTATAGATATAGTTAAAATTATTTTATAAAAGAAATATAAAAATTAAAAACAAGATATATTCTATAATAAATAAAATGACCATTAAAATTTATAATATAATATTATGTTGTATAAAATGTTTTTTCATTAAATCAAATTATTATTATTATTATTATTACATAATCATTAAAAACTTATACTTTTCAAGATAATATAAGACATCAAACTAAATTAAAACATTTCAAAGCATAAATTAGAATCACGAGAACCAGTTAAAAAAAAAAAGAAAATCTTGAGAGCCGACCTAATGGAAGAGGGAGAGATTATAGTAGTATAAAAGTTTGCATGTTCAAGTTTTATATAGTTGATAAGAAAAAGTATAAATCCAATTTCTATTTAAAAATATATTAATTCTAAACTAAAAACAAAATTTCATTAAAATAAATCTCAAGTCGAATGAAGTTGAGTCAAATTGAATAGTATATATTTAAATACCAGTTTAAATTTACGTTCAATAAAGAAAATATCTATTTTCATAGAGAAAAATTGAAAATTTTAAGCATAATTTTTTTTTCAACCTCAAATGAATTGAATTAAACATTTCTTAAAAACAGCCTTGATCATTGATTAGAGTAGAATGTGCCTCCCTTTCAAGCAAGCTGCACCTTTATAATACATTTGTTAAACCAATATCAGTATTTACCGAATTAAACAAATCTTACCTATCATAAAATAAAATATTAAAGAAAAAGATGGTTTTGTTGGGCCGAAAGTAAAATTAAAAAAAAAAAAAAAAGTGAGTATAAAAGTAACGAGGAGGTACTTGAAGTTGATGAGTACGTGAAGCATTGCGCCCTAACCAGTGAAGCAAAAGAATCAGGCGAGTGTGAAGTAAGCGATGGGTGACGTTTCAGATTCCCATGAACAAGCCCTTCTTGATTCCGCCGAATTCCAAATGAAGAAGAAGCGACTCTTGGAGGAGCTTGAATCAGCGTTGGACAAGAAAACGGTAACGGCGCAGCCTTCTCCGTTAGCCCTAGGGATCGAGGTCATCGACGAGACGGCGTTGCTCCACTCCGTCGCCAACAACCTCCCTTCTTCAAGAAGACGAGGAGGAGGAGCCAAGAACAATAGGAGGACCGACGAGACACCACTGCCAAGGCCCAAGAGCAAGCCCAAGCCCAAGATCGGGAACCACAGCTACTCCCGCAAGGAGTTGGAGGGCCTCAGGTTTGTCAACATGGCCCAACAGCGCAAGTTCTGGAAGGCAATTCACGCTGCCTTTCAAACCTCCGTCGCCAACGAATACGATACTTTAGCTTCCAATCTTCTTCCGCACAACAAACCAATACTCAGTAAGTTTTTTTTTTCTTTTCTTTCTTCTTCTTTTCCATCTCAAGAAATTTAATCTTTATGTCGATATGCTTTCTCATATGTGAGCGTTGTGCTGATTGGTGAAGTGAGGCTTCATTGCTGCGGTGTTAGGTCATGTTGTGTCAATTTGATGTTTTCAATTTTTCTGATGCACAGGTGGTGTGGCTGCTACTAATGGAAGATGGAGATATATGAATGTCTTTGTCCATTGAAGAATGAGCAAAAGGAACCTGGAACTTGTCTAATATGCCACATTAGTTCACTGTGTTCTCATTGTTCTGCTTAGACAATTCGGTTGCATCGTTACTTGTATATAACAAGTCTTGTGCAGTAGGATCTTTGTAGATTTGAAAGATTACATTGGTCATTCAATAATGACGATGCTTTCTTATTTTACTTTGTATGTTGACAATTATACTGTTGATTTTTTCAATAATGAATAATCAATACAAACTTCAGCTTCTTGTCTACATTGTGCTTCGATGAGAAGGACATGCTTTACCTTGTCTTTTTTGCTTTTACAGATACTAAATTATATATTTGTTTCCTCTTCCGACCTTCTTAAATTATTAGCAAATTGACAGTGCTGGTGCTGAAAGTTTTGTAATTGTTTTCAGGTGCAGTATGTTGTGAAAATAGGGATGGTGAGTTACAAAACGTGGAAGGTAGGGAAAAAGTGACTACTGTTGGCCCTACTTGTAGTCATAATGTTATGGGCGAGGATAAGTGCTCAGATTTAGAAGAGTGCGGCGAAGATGATGATAGTGATGATGATTATGCTAGCATTCAAAGGCCTGCCTTTTTGGTCGATGGAGAACCTAATTTTGATTCTGGTCCACCGGAAGATGGATGGGAATATCTTAGGCGTGTCAGGTATGATCATAACTATCTGCAGCTGACTGCTGGTCCCTATATTGGTTCTGTTAAATTCTGGCGAGAGGGAGAAATTATACTGTACCTTACCCACTAAGATAAATAACAAGGTTCCTAAACTATTTTTTTTTGTGTGTTCTTGAGTAGGTGGGAGGCAGATCAAATTCCGAAAGTGAAGGTAGCAAAACTTGATAGAGGTAAACTTAACAAGGAACAAAGTCCTTACATGCCCAAGATTCCTGATATTGCGAAGTGCCCAGAGCATCTGTTGCCATTGAACCAGTGGGAGGATGTATTTCTTGCTGAATTTTCAGCACTGAGAACGGTATGTTCTTCATGAATCAATTTCTGTATGTCTTTTTTTTCCCGTTCATTTTTATTTGGAATGCCAATACTCTTCATCCAAGATTACAGAGTTGTGCAATTCCTGCGCCACTTCCTCACCTACACTTGCAACCACATCTTGGACCAATTTAAAGTTTTTACTGTAACAAGACGAGTATAGAATTGAATACTTTTGTTTATATCATATTATTTTCTCATTGTTTCCTAACTTTTTATTCCAGAATCTCTCTAGCCTTGATGGTTCAAGTGCCGTATATTCTGAAAATCTCCCTGTTCATTCCTCACTGCTAGTTGGGAACGATTTTGGAGAATTTTCTGGTGTGAACAGAGATGAGGATCATTTGAGAATTGGCAAGACAAATGATCAACTTACTAACTCGACTGCTGAAGATAAGGACGGAACACTGTCTCCAGTGAACCCTGAATCGAAAACTTCAGTTGATAAAACTAGAAGCAACACCCCTACTCCTCCTTTGCTTTCCATAATTTTAGCAATGGACTCGGTAGCCCGGGTATCAACGTTGGTGAAACGAATTAGCTTGCTAGAGGCTGCAAACACTATGACAAGAAATGATTCCATGTGGCTTTTTGCTCTCTGTGCAACAGTTGATGCTCCACTAGATGCTGACACATGTGCTTCTCTCAGGAGTCTGCTGCGAAAGTGTGCCAGCATCCGTGCCGAAAAGGTTGAGCTTGATGAAGAGGTTGTTATGTTGAATATATTGGCCACAATTTCGGGCAAGTATTTTGGACAATCTGGAAACTGAATTCCCAATTTGTAATTTTGTTATGGCACCTTCTGTTTTAGGATGGAGGCAATGACGTGTATGCCATGGTCTTAAACTTATAGTTGTTTAGCTGATAACATGGAGTTTTCTTATTATAATACTTTTCTACTTCTATATTGTTTTGGAGATCGAAAAAATATATATATTGGCGTATCAAAAATAAGTTAATGTGGTTTTTGTATGCCTAAAATTTTGTAGAGTTTTTGTGCAAATTAGTATAGTTTATTGATACCAGTTCATAGGTTGGTCTTAAGGATACAAGTTTCTATTTTTGAACAAAATAGTTTCCGCTTCTTTTTCTGTTTGTCAATTTTGGGGAAAAATTGTTTGACATTAATTATTGTTTTATGAATTATGCTCTTATTGAAAAGGATAAAATGTAATAGTGTATGGAATGTTAATGTAAGAGAGATAAGTGATAGGAATAAAGAAATTATTATAAGTAATTAATAATAAAAATTAAGAAATTAATTATTTCAAATTTATTTATTGTAACTTTAAATGACATAAAATAGGGAGTATATTTTTAATACAATAATTTTCTTACGAAGCTTTTTGTTCTTAAAAAACGTTTAAAGGTCTGTTGAATTATAATGAAGAACACTTTTTTTAGACTCTGGTAGAATTAGTTAAGTTTTATTAGAAATAATAAAATTATGTTTGAGATTTATTGCTCAAATAAGTAAGAAGCGAGACTTGTAAATTTTAACAAATTATAAGTATAAAATTAAAGGGCCCAATGATTATATAATATTGTTCTAAAAAGTTTTACATCACGACTAATTAGAAATTATTGTTAGTATAATTTTAAAGTGATTATTATAAAGTTAATAAATTTATTATATATTATAATTTGTGATTAGATGATAGTGAGGTGCGAATAACATTTGGTTTTGTCAAAATTAAAAAGAATGTGTCATGTGTGAAAATTTTTTTTGTTGGTATTGTTTTTCTATATTAAGAAAGAAGAAGTAAAATAATGGAGTGTTGGTCAAATAGAAAAATTAACGGACAGGCTCAGGTGTGATACGGTCGTTGGGTTTTACGCCGGGCATGGGCATGGGCATGGGCATGGGCATGGGCATGGGCATGGGCTTGGGCATGGGCATGGGCTTGGTAGTACTATTTGGGGGAAGGTAACATTTATGTGATGAGACAGGTGGGGAGTAGGAGAGTTGAAGGTGTTAGGAAAAGACAAATTTTCCATATGTTGTCCGCCAACACTTGCACTCTTCCGTCCCAATTCCCACCGCCATCCCCATGCCGTCAGTATTGCCGCCTCACCGTCGTCTGCTCCTCCTTCCGCCGCCGCAGTCGCAGTCGCAGTCGCAGTCGCAGGCGCCACAACAAAGTGTCTCTCCCCACCTCTCCCTCCACTTCCGAAGGCAAACTCGAAGCCGTCATCGACCTCACTCCCATAACCGCTTTCCAATCTGACCTCCGCCGATTCCTCTCTTCCGGCAGAGACGCCTACCTCGATTTGCAAACCCTCATCACTCTCGACCACGACCGCAGGCTCCTCGTTTCCTGTCGCCCTTCCACCTTGCATTTCCTCCGAACTTCCGCCTTTTTCACCTTCCTCGCGTTTTCCGTTATCACCGTTTTGCCCAAATTGGTTTCTAGGGTTTGGTCGTGGCGTCGTAACGCCTCCAGCTATAAGCCTGTGGTGGTGCGGAGGGACCGGAGTCTGGGCGGAAAAGAGGTGGTTGTTGCGTGGGGCCAACCACCCCAAAGGAGTGATACCAATCCCTTGTCTCTTCCGCTTCGGGATTCCGTGAAGCGCTCGGCCAAGAATAACGTTCGGGTCCAAAAGAAGCTGCCGAAATGGTGGCCAACTGTAATCAATGTCAACGCTTCTCTTTTTGACCCCAGTGAACAGGACGAGTACAAGAGGGAGGCTTATAGAGTGCTTCGAGGTTTGTTTTCTTTTTCAAATTATTTTATTTTGCAAATGAGACAAGAGAAGAGAAGGGTTGAATGAAAGCAGGGTTCTTTGTTTTGTGACTGACAATTTCAGATAATATCCATCTTTCTTTGTAGGTCCGGTTCAGTTGAGTTGTTAGTTAGTACATTTATGTTTGAGCTTCTTGTTAGCTTAAATTAAATATGCAAAATGAGCGGGGAAGAGGGTAATAACATTTCTTAAGTTTATTCTATTTTCCTCTTAATTGAAATGCATTCATATGTTTTAAATCTCAATCTCAACTAACTATGCAAAACTATGATATGTTGTCTGTTACAATTGTTTCTGGTCCTACTTCCTAGTATTTCTGGTCTCTGGATAAATAAGGATTCTATTCGTGTGCTTTTTTGTAGGTAAAGATACACGTTTAATAATTTCTATAGTGTTTTGCCATCCATTTTTTCAAGTTACAACTCACCTACTTGATTTCCAGCAATCACCAACAGTAGATTGGGCGGAAATGACATCATGGAGAATGATATAATTCAAGTCAGTCTTTTTCCTTTTTTTACTTCCGGTGTTTTACTCAATTTTCAATTATATATAGATGGTATTTGCTTTTTCTTCGAGTAGTACCTTTGCAGCAACTACTACTTAAAAAGTTATAGTACTGTACTATTACTACTACTACTATTTGATACTCACCTGTATCAATTTTAATATTCCCTTCATATTTCCAAATCCCTATATAAAAAATTCTTTTAAGTAGCTTAATGCAACGTGGTACTAAAGTTCTCCGAAGAGTAAGTGATAATATGCATGCTCAGCATTGTCTGATTGATGAGCATTGAATGATTAAAACACCTACTGATGGTTTTAATTCTTTTTATTGATGTTTGCTTATAATAAATCTTTTCTATAATAAAAGGGAATTAATCTGTTTCTCTTCTTCTAACACTCAAACTGTTTGTTGCATGTACACATGAACAGTTACGTCAACTGTGCAGAACTGCTGGTGTGCAAGTGTCTATTGAACCAACAAATGTCCGGGACTCCTTGTATCGAGCATCTGTTAACTTTGTTTTAAATGTATGCAGCAGGTGTGATATTATCAGCCCCTGCATTCTGGTCTATCTCTTTGTTCACAGTATATGGCATCTGTTAATCATGCTGTCTGCTCTTATTTTATGAAATTAGTGGTTACTTTCTTTCTATTCAGGGCACCAACCAACTCAACTTCAATTGATATAAATGGTGAGGATGCTCCGCAATTCCTTGCTGGATTTGCTGAAAATATTGGCCTTGAAAATGTTCGTGCTGCAACAATTGTGTCTGCAGCTGTTGCTGCTCGCACCCGCTCATGTCTTCTACAGGCTTGGGTATTTTTCTTATCCCAAATCTTATGATATGGTAATTTTGTCTTTCAGCATTTTTACAAAATTACATTTTTTGTGACAAATATTAGTGAAGACAGTTATATTTTCAGTTTCTTTCAGTTAAAATTACATATTTTTGTTGTTTTCAATTATAGGCTCTGGAAATGCAAGGCAAACAGGTTGATGCTATAGTGGAACTGTCAAAGATATGCCTTCTTCTACGAATATTTCCTCCCGAGGAGTCATCGGTATGTGTCCTCAATAATATTTGCAATTTTTTTCCATTAAATTTCCCCACTTCCCTTGGATGAACAATTTATTTGCTAGAGCTTCCCCAACTGTAGTTCTTAGGTTAATTCTTGAAGTTAAGAACCGTTCTTAACTGGGTTCATCATTTTAGCAGGAGGATGTGGATGTGTGTAACAATCCTTCTTATATAAAAACCAGTTCTTAACCATTAAAAAATAGTTTAGAGGTAACTTGTGAGACCTATTTTAAAGAAATATAAAGGTGTGGGATAACTTGTGGAATCCATCTGAGTGAAAAGTTTCTAACTGAAAATTGAATGTAGTACGTATGGACCCATAAAGAAAAGAGTTAAGAACCTCCTATGGTGTTCACTATTGAAAGTGCTCTTTTCCTCGTTATAATTAGGTGTGCGAAAAATCTAGATCGATTTGATCTATAATTCTATATTAAAAAATTCGATCCATTTAGAGAAAAAATCTGAACTGATCCACTTTCCAAAACTGGTACAGTTGCCGATCCATTTTTACAAAGTGGATTGGTTCAGTTTGGTTCTTTTTTTTAAAAAAGTCGATCTATGAGTAAAAGAAGTAGATAATCGCACCATACTAAACTGAGCCAATTTTAAAAATCCCATCCATATTCTTTAAAAACTGAATTGGTCCACTTTATAAAAAAATAGATCAGTTAAGTGGTCTACTTTTATAAAATGGATCAGTTTAATTTAATTTATATTTTTTAATAATTCAATCCATGAACACCCCTTATAATTATTCCTCACTTGGCATGATGAGGCTTGGTTGTAGTCATCTCATTGTAGTTATTCTTTCTTAAAATTGAGAACTGGATATGACCTCTTACGGTGACATACAATTAGCATTCGTATGTATTATATTTAGATATTAGATATTTTCATCTTGTTTTTTATTTATTTTATGAAACATAATTTCACTGGTAATTCTTAGTATTTGCATGAATCTTAATGAATAATTTGTTGGAAGAATTTAAGATCGGAGACAAGTATCAAATAACCACTCATTGCATTCAGTTCAGTTCTGAATTCTTTAATAGAAACATTCTCTTATTAGAAAATTAAAAAAAGGAAAATACAGGGGAGAGAAGGATAAGAAATCTTCCATGGTTGACTGAACAAAATACATTAGGTGAAAAGAAAGTAAGAAGTGCATCGAACCTTCCCAATGTCTATACATGTCTGAAATGACAAACAAGCATCGGCAGTAAGCCAAAGACATGCTGTAAATGCAACCTTATGACAGTCATGTTCTCTCATGGACAGCTGATTAGGACGATTATAATGAGGCATTAGGTAGATAGAAGGATTTTGCTTCTAACTTAATCTGTTGCAGCATATGATTTATGTATTGACTTGCCACTTTCTACTTGCACTTATTGTATGCAGCCTGAAATGGAGATGGTTAGTCGTGGCCTAGAAAAACACTTGAAACTAGAACAAAGAAAACACCTTATGTTTCTCTTTGGTAAAGTCTGTGGCGAGGACAGTCAAAGGATTGCAAGAGAAGCCCTTGGTTTGGTGCGAACCTTTACCTTACTTTTTAGATCATGCACAAGTAATTACTCGCATTGAATTTATTTTTAATATAATTGCATTTGAAACTACATGAGTAGTTAAATCATTAATTTGGTAGTGCGACTGTAAGAAGTCCTTTTAAAAGAATATTTCCCACATTGAAGGTTTTTCAATCTCAAACATATTTTGTTCTTGTCATGCTTGTGTATGATGGTAGTGAGCTAGTGATATGGATATATAATATCCAAAAGCAAAAGGCAAGAGCAATGCTACTCAGCTGTAGGTTTGTTGAAATTAAGTTTTTTGTTCCTCAGTTTTCATGTTGGTTGTCTTGTGTTATTACTTGATTAGGTTTGTTAAATTATGGATACTAGTGGCAAGTATCTTTCCTCCTTTGGTGCGTATTCTTTGCCTGCTCATTATCTGTTTCTTCTGTTTTTGTGTAGATGCATTATCAAAATGGTTGCGCTGACCAACTTGAAGACAACATCGCGCCGTGAAAATTAATCTCTGCCTTCAGCCTCATTCGGGGAAAAAAAAAAGACTGACTGAAGATGCATTCTTTTAGAATATATCAAGTTTAATCTTTAGATTATTATATCTGTTTATTCAATAATATTTAGAAAGTTTCTTTTAGTGATGTATATTATTTTCAATGTCAAAAGATGATTCTTTTATTGTCAACAATGTTAGCTTTTTAATAATTTGAATGTCTTTTTACCATTATTGAAAATTAAGGAGCAAATCGTTAATTGCCGTGGTTTTCCATAACTCTGTTTTATCTTTAATTGATTCCTGGTGGCAAAAGACGTGAATTAAGCAGCACATGTATGCCTCTGTCTTCCGGACGGATCAAAGCTTAGAAGATAACGGCATGCCAGGAGGAGGATCATACTACCAAGTATATTTGTTAATTTTGATATAACAATAGTGAACACATTTGCAAGCACTGCTCTGGTACGCCAGCATTCAGCTGAGAAATTATTACTAAAGACTCGATCATTTGAAATTCTGAATTGCTGGTTTAAATTGCAGATTAAATTCCATACATATATATCAGGGTAGCCTAATGAATACAGTAACAAGTAACCACCAACCAACTCCATTAAGATAGGTTGTAAAAGCACAATGTAATTGTAATTTACAGACAATTGGAAACTCACTGCAATAGTCCGTAAATTACAGTTATAATCTAAACTCACATTGTAATGCTTATAATAATATGATTTTTTTTAAACTACTTATGGCTTTATCATAAGGTTAAGCAATTATTTCATGTAATACCTATAATTGTTTGTGTTATCATGTGAACATGTGACTCTTCTAAAAATAAAGTGTAGATCTTTAAAATAATTGTTAATTTTCTATCATAAAATGAGTGATAAAAACAAAAAAAAAAATGCCTTTTTTTTTTAATTTATAATTAAAGACAGACTAATTTTTGTTTGCTGGAAATTATGAATGCCAGTGTATTTTCTTCTTAATATAATTTTTTTTTTATGTTGAACAAAATTAAGGAGTGACTTTAAATTTTAGAGAGATGAAAGTAAAAAAAAATATGTCTTTTTTTTCTTTGATTAAAACTAAAATTTGCTTGTTTTGTAGAACTACAGATAATGATTCTCAAATTTATAGAGATGAAAAATGACGTAAAATATTTACTGGGAAAAAAAATAACTCATTTTTAAACACTATAAACAAAATTAAAGTGCTTGGTTAGACTTTTTTCAGCTTATCTTTGTAGGACAATCACTTTTTTAAAAAAAGTTCTAGAAAATTAGGCTACTAGAACTCATGTTTAAAAAGTAACTTTAATTAAGGTAGTAGGAAGAGTTTTTTTTTTTTAATAGCTTATACGAGCTTATTTATGTAGTATCCTCATCAAATCTAAATAAGACAGCAAATACCATATTCTGTTTTACTAATTTCTGTATTTGAGAGTTTCTCATTGAATAATTATCACATATTTTTGTTTATTTTTCATTATAATTTTTTTTTGTGTTCTCTTTTAAAAATAAAGTATTAATTATTTTTATTTTATACAAATTTATTAAACAATAATGTATAAGTTTTTAAATAATTTATCTTATATAAAAAGAGTAAAATAATAAAAATGACTAAATTATATTTTTAGTCCTTTATAAATTTTTAAGAATCAATTTCATCTCACTATTTTTAAATAGTTTAATTTGATTATCTAATCTTTAAAAAAATATTAAACAGTTTTTGTTATCCAAAGTGATACTAATGATGTTAATGAAATTGGACAAAAGGATAATATTGCACTTTTTTTCTTCAAAATTATAGGGTCGAATTGAAATATTTAAGACTATTAGAAACAAATTGAACATGTCACAAATTGAGCACTTGGAGTAAAAAAAAATAAACAAAATGAAGAAGAAATTAGCTAATAAGATTTATTATTAATTAGATAAAAATTTAAATTTATTTAAACAATAAATAATACTATATTCGTTCCTAACAATAAAATTTAATTACTTAATTCATTAAAATTAATAAAAATAGTTAATTTAGTTGATAAAAATAAATTTTGTCCTATTTATAATTTTTTTTTCTTAAAACTATCCTCATACTACTTATCTTTCATAATTAATACTTGTATATCTTCTAATTAATTAGAAAACATATATCATATTATTTATTTCTCAGAGAACACACATTAATTAAGGATATTTTAATTTAAAAATAATTAATACATGATATAATATGAATTAAGTCTTATATAAATAAGCAAATAATCGTTTTAAGTTGGATCTTATAAATAGAAATGTAGGTAGTAATAAATTTGTTAGATAAATTATTATTTAAATTAATCTCTTTATTTTCAAAATGTTTAATTTTGTCTCACTATTTTAAAATGACTAAATTTACTTATCTATTTTTTGAAAAATATTTAATGCTATTTTTTTTCTTCTAAATTGATATTAATAACGTTAATAAAATTGAAAGAAATAATAAAATTAGATATTTTAAAAAAAATTAAAAGACTAAATTGAATATTTTAAAAATAATAATTATAAATTAAACACTAAAAAAGATATTAAAAAAAAACAATAATTTAACCTAATAAAAACACATCTTATAGATGGAAGAAGAGAATAAAACAAAATCTTAAGTATTATATAATAAAATGTAAAAAAAAATGCTACTTGAAATAGTGTATCAAAAGAAAAATAATATTTTTATCAATAAAAAAATTATAGCAAGACAGTAAAAATTGATCCTAAATCTTTATGCATTTAGTTTAGTCTCTACTAATATTAGGTATGTTTACTAATATTGGGATATGCTTGTTTAAAGTTTTTTCTCCTAAAAAATATATTTTCTTAATAAAATAAGTATTTTTATACTTTTTTAATGTTTGTCTAAACTTTTTTATTTTAAAATAAAAACTTTCTGTTTTTTTTAAAGAAGTATTTTATAAAGAATTATTATTTATAAAAAAAACACTTACAATTTTTTAAGATTAATCAAACGGATCAAATTTTTTTAATTTTATAATATAACAACTTTTTTATTTTTTTATTTTTTAAGTTCACCAGAATCTATTTTGTCGTCAAATTGTAATAAAGCTCCGTTGCTGTAATAAAGCCTGGAACGTATCAACTTATAAAGTAGTAAGTTTTAAATGGAAAATGAAATTAAAAAAAAAAAAGTACCGGCATTTACAAGGAGAATATATGCAAGTATATTTCCTGATATTTTCAAAATAGTTTTTTTTATTTTAAGGTTTGTGATTTTGGTCAAGATCTTACTAAATCAACATAATTTATTTTGTATCGAAACTGTAATAAAAGGCTAATTTGTGCAATAAGATTTTGTAATAGGTAATAAATCTTGGAAGATAATTATGAAGAAAAATAGAGTAGTTTTAAAAAGGAAAAAAATGAAAAGAAGAGAAAGTGTGGGCATTTAGAATATTGTTGCAAGTTTTGGTATAGAAATCAGTTGCTTTTGATATGTGTGTTTATTTAAATTTATAATTTGAAGAGGAAAGTTTGTTGTATAAAATTAGATGCAAGTTGAAGCGAAAGAAACGTGTAACCCGAATAGAAAAAAGGGAAACAAATTTCGTGTAATAATATATAGAGAGAGAGGTAAGGGAGTGATTCCATATTTTAATTTTTCACCGAACCAACAGTGACACACCAAACCAAACTAGAAAATCCTCCTTTGACTCTACTTTGCGTTCCTGGCACCTCATTGGTCCGTCACTTTGAGACGCGTCACGAGTGTGTTCCAAGCAAACAACATCATATAACATAGCCTTTTCATTTTCCTCTCAAAACCAAACGCACTCTCTCTTTTCTCTCTCTCTCTCTCTCTCTCCCAATTTAAACTTTCAAACGCCCAAACAGAGTGAATTCAGATTCAGATTCGGAATCGGACTCCATTTGTCTTTTGAAATTCGCACGCACGCTCTTCTCTCTGTTCAGCCACTTCCAATCCCTTGCCGCAGCTGCAGATCAAATCGACTTTCACCTGAATGCTCCTTCTGGACTCGATTTAGGTTTGTCTTTGCTTCCTCAAATCCCTATTTCATGCTTCACGTCTTTTCGTATTGTGTCGGTGAAGCCTTCATTTCTGTTTTCCGTTTCGTTCTTTGCAAGATCTCGCTCCTGCGGAATCCTATTTTGTTTGATTTCCTAGGTCTTCTGTCGTTACCTTAGGGATCTCTGTTTTATTTTGGAATTCGCATTTAATTTCGGTTTAAATGATGTCTTTAGCTGTTTAGTTACTGCAAGATCTGTTTTTGTTTTTTTTTGGGGATGATGTATTGAGGGTTTTTAAGGAATAGTTTTTGTTGATTCCGTTGCAGATCGAGTTCTTCATACTCTGATAGTGTGGGAGGATATACATGAAGAACGGGATGATAGAATGCAGTGTTTGCCATTCCAAATTGGTTTCCCCATCCGCCAAAACTATTTC
The DNA here is from genome assembly GCF_000230855.2 of Cajanus cajan. Classification (NCBI taxonomy): domain Eukaryota; kingdom Viridiplantae; phylum Streptophyta; class Magnoliopsida; order Fabales; family Fabaceae; genus Cajanus; species Cajanus cajan. Next base: position 60,851,104 of record NC_138523.1, read on the forward strand.
AAGGGCTTATGATCGCCACAAAAGTAGGATATCATCCAAGCAACGTGCACTCAATGTCTTTTTGGTTGTTGGAGATTGTATTCTAGTTGGTTTCCAGGTGATTCTCATCTCTCAATTGATTTTTTTTTTCCTTCCAAATATTAACGTAAATGTGAGGTAATAGCTATGACGCTCAGGATTGTTAGGACACTAGACACGGCACAAACATTATGCCATGGCTAATTAAACAAATATAAGACATCATGCATATTTTTTTGTTATGTTTGACCCTGTTGGCAAACAGGGTGCAGGACCCCAAGGATTTAAGTTAGAGGATTGAGCTGAAAGAAATTGGTACCTGCTCTGGCATTGCCAATAGTAACTTAGGGATGTAATGATGATTGTGATCAAGCATATTACCATCCTTAAAACAATTGCTTTATTTGCATAGTTCATTTCTTTGTCAGGCAGATCTACTTTCTAGACTTACTAATCTAATACTCTGATGTAAATCATAGAGTTCACTGCTGTGAATTTGGTAACTCATGCAACCTTTATGCTTGTGGTTTAGTAACTGATATATATTATTTCTTTTTAATTGGCAGCCTATCCTTGTCTATATGTCCAAGGTGGATGGGAAATTCAATTTTAGCCCAATTAGTGTTAATTTTTTGACTGAGGTTACAAAGGTTTTCTTTGCTATTGTTATGCTTCTTATCCAGGTTAAGATCACTTTCCCTTTGTCTATATTCAAATATTTTCTTTCTTTTCAATTATTTATAATTAAAGCATGTGTCTACTGAGAAGTAGATTAAGGAAGAGGCACTGGCACATATATTGAAGTAAATCAATATACAATTGTGATTTTAGTAGGAGTTGAGTCAGTGCCTTTCCCACAGGACATCCCCTAATTTTCATTCGATAAGGGTCATAAAATATTACAATTTATAGCCACACTAGAGTTGAAAGAATGATCAACATATAATTAAGAGTTAAACCTGATCAAAATACTTAAGGAACTCGATTAGTTGCCAATTGTGTCCAGCTTTGCAAGGGTATGAGTGGTTTTCAGGAAATGAAATGGGGATCGAGGGGCCAATTACTGATTGTATGGTATCTTTTGAGACTAGGATTTTAGGCTTGATGGATAATGGGGGAATTAAGCAAAGAGTAATTAATGTTTTGGAAAAATATTTCTAATGCCATTTGTGAATGAAATGCGTGGACAAGTTGATAAATTGAAGGGAAACATATTATTAGTTGTAAATGAAAGTTGGCATAGTCTTTTCACTAGGGCTCCTTAGGCACTAGAGAGTTCAAGATGATTACCTTTCACAATGAAGAAGAGGCCAATCTTTCTGAGTATGCTCATGAAACTCATTTGTTTTATGTCTGTGTAAATGGTTGGTTGATTGTGCAGGCTAGGAATCAAAAAGTTGGGGAGAAGCCTCTCCTCTCACTTTCTACATTTATGCAGGTACTATGATTTATAATATTAATTTTGCATCAATCGACAGATTTGTTAGAACCATATATTTTCTCTCTGATATAGGACATTTCTTCATTGTTTGTCATTTGCGTGGTCTAGGATTCCCTGCTTCCTGGGATTTTGAACTGGATCACTCTTAGAATGCATTTGTAGTGCAGTGTTTATTCTTACTTTTTATACAGTGAATATGGAATATGCAAGAGCATTTTGTTATAAAGTTTCTTTGCATTTTTCTTTATGTATCACCAAATATAAACAATTTCAAAATTCTAGATTGTAGCTTTTCCTGATAGTTTTGATATTTATTTTGTATCTGGTAATTTGGCCCTTGTAGGCAGCTCGTAACAATGTCCTTCTGGCAGTTCCTGCACTTCTGTATGCTATAAACAACTATCTGAAGTTTATCATGCAGGTATGTAGAATTAGCACATAAACAATGCATATATACAAGGATTGAGGCTAGAATGCTAGTCATTAGAGATCTGCCTTTTATTGTTAATATGTACTGGTTAATTTCAAGAATCAGTAACTATTTATTTTATTTTATTTTATTTTAAATATTGGGTTTTGTATTACGTGGATAGATGTTGGTAGTGCATATTTGTAGATTTACAGATGTTGGTAGTGCATATTTGTAGATTTACTTTTCCAAATTAGAAAGACAGAAACATAAAGTTGTTATAAAGGCAATAGGATTACGAATAGCATGCTAGAGTACTAGGATTACTATTTTTTACAGGTCTTGTTTTGTTAGTTATCTTATTATACTGGGATGATACTAGTAGTACTCATACTACACTAGTACTTACATTAATTATTAACATAAATACATGCTACTGCTTTGTATGATCACACACATCTATTTTCTTATCAGATTCAATATAATTCAGAGGTCTTCTCTCTTTTCCTCATTTTCTATTTATTCCCTATAATTTCAAGTGTTCAATTCATATTATAATCAGCTGATGTTGTGTAATTCATGTGTCATGTCAGATATATTTCCTTGGCTGTGGTTTAATGAATTTCCATGGCATATTATGCATTTATTTGTACCATATGTTTAATATTTAATTGAGAGTATAATAATTTTCATTAGCTTGAAAGGAACAGAAAAGAGAATCAAATCAAGTGATTCAAATTCATGACTTACCTATGATATTTCAGTCACATTTTACACATTTTAAGAAATTATTGGATCTAAGGTAACTTACGTACTCATTTCACATTTCATGCAGCTGTATTTTAATCCTGCTACTGTGAAGATGTTAAGTAATTTGAAGGTAATTTCTAGTTCATTGTGCTTTATGATTGAATATAAGTATTATTGTCTGCTAAGTAATAGCTTGCATATGCATTGCTAATGGTATATCCCTTGTGATGGCTGCTGGACACCTCTGAAGTTAACCTATTGCTTCTGCTTCATTTTACTAGTTTTGGTCCATTATTCTTAACTAAGTTTTTCTTTTCTATTTAATTCAGGATATTTTTGTATATTCGTCTGTCTGTTACTTTTTGATTTTTTTTTTAAAATTCTTTTACATTATTTTTCTGTCAATTGTTCCTTGAAACAATTCTTGATAGTAGCTTAAGTTGAATTAGTTTGTAATGGCGGACTCTTGACTTTGCATGTTTCAGGTTTTAGTAATAGCACTTTTGTTAAAGGTGATTATGAAGCGCCGGTTTTCCATCATTCAGGTTAGTGCATGAAGCTGTGTTTTGCTGTTGTATGTAAGGTGCCTTATGGCACCATTATTTTGTTCTTAATTGTTGAACCTTAGCAAGTTGTAATTCTTATATAATTTCCAATTGCTTCTCCTTATATTTTGCTAGAAATTTGATTTATTCTTTTTGCTACAGTGGGAAGCGCTTGCTCTATTGCTTATTGGTATAAGTGTTAATCAACTAAGATCTTTACCTGAAGGAACTACAGCTTTGGGTCTTCCTGTCACGATGGGTGCATATCTCTATACATTGATCTTTGTAAGTGATGCTTGTGGTTTATTCTTTTGATATATTGATATTCACTTTGGTTTTATTTAAAGATAGTTTTGGTTCTGTACATTTATTTATTTAAATTCCTTTTTATTTGTTGAAATTTTAACCTGGAAATTATTTTGCAGGTCACCGTTCCATCAATGGCCTCTGTTTATAATGAGTATGCTTTGAAGAGCCAATATGATACTAGCATTTATCTGCAGGTGATGCATGCGGAGTTGCAAAAATAAAAAATCATTATTAGACTGCATTTCTATTAAGTCCTGAAAGTATGAATGCAAATTGTGTTTCTGTAAGTAATGAGAGTTTTAATTTGCTTCTGAAGCTTACTGTCCAGTGTTAAGTAGTTGGGGTTCTTCCTTTTTCATCAACAATTAATTATTGTCCAGTTATTGAAGACTTGCATTATTGCACATATACACATTAAAATTGAAATGTAATTTTACAGTTTATATTGAAAATATAATCTCGATTACTGAGGCCTGAGGCTTTGGGGATTGGCTGGGGTTCTGGGTAAAGCAACATAACTGTAAGAGGAAAATTAAGAGAAAGAAACTAACAATGATGCTCAATGACTAACTAACTACTAGAATCATTTTGTTATCCTGGAGGACAACAGATAAAGCAAAATAAAATAAATGGGTAGTTTCAAGGTGGTGCTAGGATTCTGTAACTATTTTTTTTTTTTTTTTTTATTGCCTATATATATTAATTCTCTATTTCTTGATTTACAGAACTTATTCTTATATGGATATGGAGCTATATTCAATTTTCTTGGGATACTTGGGACTGCTATTGTCAAAGGTGAGAGCTAAATCTCTAATTTCTGGGTTCTGTTGGGCATCATTTTAACATGGTACTAAGCTATTGAAAAACAATTTCTTCTTTATCTAATTATTTTGTAAAATAAAGCAAAAGACCTGGTTATTTTTCCCTAAAAGCTAAAATATTAATTTCAATGTTAATCTCTTTCATATTGAGCCAGATGTAATTCTAGTTTTCGAACCATGCATAAAAAGCAGCACTTAGGTCTTATTTCACAAACTAAAAGAACACGATGATCCAGTGGATTAAGCCCCTACTATCGTGTGGTTTGAAGAGGAGGGTTAGATGTATACAATTTCACCTCTGTCAGCAGAGGGATTATTTCCATCATTACAATAAATGATCAAGTTACAAGACAGCAACCTTATCGTTACACCAAGACCACCCTCTAGGTTTCCGACTGCAGCAAAAGAAAATGTGAGATGGAGTAGGCAAGCAACGAGCAGTTCTGTGCTTTGGAATACTGTATTCGTGCATTTCTGTTATAAATCATTGTGCACATTCATATAAACGAGGCAACAAATTGTCATTTTTATACATATGCCATGACTCTTTCATACAAACTGATTCCATTATTAAGTTGTGGAATCGGTGATGGTTGAATTCTGTTTGTTGATTCTAATCTCCATTGATAGAAAAACTCATTAATGCCTTTTACCTGTGGTTTATAATGTTGCTTTTTCTGATGCTCAAACTAACAGATTTTCATCTGCTCTTTTAAATTTTACAGGGCCGAGCAGCTTTGATATCCTACAAGGTCACTCAAAAGCCACAATGTTATTGATTGCAAACAATGCTGCCCAAGGGATTTTATCTTCTTTCTTCTTCAAATATGCAGGTCAATAATCAAATATATATATTTTTTATATTGCATTTATTATGATTAGAAGCTAAAACAAAATTTTGGTATAATATAATTGATCTTAAATTATATTTTGTAGATTGGCCTGCTATTTGTCCCTTTCCTCAATAACCTATTCAATATGTTGCAGATACAATTTTGAAGAAGTACTCATCAACGGTAGCAACAATCTTTACTGGCATAGCATCTGCTGTACTATTTGGACATACTTTAACAATGAACTTCGTTATTGGCATTTCTATTGTATTCATCTCAATGCATCAGGTAAGTTGAATTTGGAAGATTCTGGTTGGTAATTATGACGATATTTTTTTAAAGCCAATGACCAATGATGTTTTTGTTTTTGTATCACACTATTCACCCTTTCTTTTCAGTTCTTTTCACCACTTTCAAAAGTTAAAGATGAACAGAATGGTGTGCTGGAACTGCATGATGTTCATGACAGACAAAGGTATTTGCTAATTTCTTTACTGATCTCAAAATTTTCCTTCTGTTAGCTGAGTTGTTGATTTGGGTTTTACTTCATTTCGGGTTTCAGAGAACTCTACAATTCATATGTTTTCTCTTTTCCTTAATCGGAAGTTTCTGAAAATTTTAGTTGTTGGAGATCTCTTATTTTTTTAAACGACAACATGACAAAATCTTGAGAGAAAAAAAAATGTTTTCTTCCTTCTTTCTTTGTGATAACAAATGTCTTTCGTTCATTTTAGGTCAAAGGAATCCTTTATAAATATGGCAGCTGGAGCAAATGAGGAGGTGCGAATCTGTTATCTCCTTGTTTTTTTATTTTTAGAGTCTTATATACTTTCAACTGTTTGCTCAAGGTTTTTTTGTTAATTAATATGCATATTTCCAGGCTACTCATCGTGTGGGACATGACGAGAGACAGCCACTTCTCCCCACCTAGATTTATCTACTGTATGGTTTCTTCCCATTTTTATTGTAGATCTCTTTGAATCTCTCTTGTATTATTTTTATCCCATGCAATGCCTTTGTGTTGGAGCAAATAAAATATTATACTTTTCTCAATTCAAATATCCCACTTTTTAAAGGTTTATGACTGTTTTCATGTTATAAACAATTCAATCATTTTGTGTATATGATTGCAGGAATTTTCAATTTTTTTTGGTAACATTGGACACCCCACACAGTTTAAAGTCAAAATAAAGTTTAAAAAGAAAGTTATTTTTGCCTTTCTGGGTTAGCTTTCCTCTGATGGGATTCTCTGTACTTGGTTCATGAAGAAAGGCATGAAATCTTGACTTCAGGAGCTGCTGAAGATTTTGATAGAGCGTAGAGAATGGCTTCGCAAGAGCTTTTGGCATATCAATGTGGATTTTCTTGTACTACATTTTTTCTTTTTTTATCTTGGGACATTTTATCTCTTTTTTAATTGTTTCCTGGTATATTTACCCCATCTTGTTCTAGAACTATCGTGTTATTATTTACATTTATTACATGATTTTGCCATTTCATCTTTATGAGATTACAGATAAATAAACAAATTGAATTCCGTTGTAGATAATGAGATTTGCGTTCATATAAAACCGATAGGAAATGACATTTACATATATGTTGTTTTATGTCAGCTAATCTCCTTTAGCTGAAATAGCTCGTTATGACTAATCCCCTCTAGCTTTCTTTTCTTTTTTCTTTTTTTGGTGGTGGGGTCTAGGAAAATTCCCTTTTACGCTTGATTTGATCGTTTAGCATGTTAAGCTGGCCTATTGTTTAACCATCAATGTCAAATGTCACGCTCCAGACCAACACCACTTGAACTCCATTAATAAAGAAAAGCGTAACGTATGAATATATTTAAGAGTTTGCAGCAGATGAAATAACGTGTATTTAAGAATAGAACAATTTGGTGTTTTTACTTTGCTAGTTTTAAAATTTTCAATGCAGTAAAACGGAGTGTTTTTTTTTTTTTTTAATCATAAAAACTACAAATTTATAATGATGACAATATGTCGAAACTAAAACTCTAATTCATAGAAGTATGTGTCTAATTAGGTTGAGTTATTTTTTTTTTTGGTGTCTAATTAGATTGATTTGAACAGTTATGGACTTATACTATAGTTAGAGTGGATGATTGTTTTTAACATTTATATTTTTCTTTTTTATATATAATGGTGATTATTATTAATTATTATTTTTTAAAAAAATTGTTTCCACTAATTTAGGGTTTTAAATCTGTCACTGGTGTTAAATGTCAAACGAAACACATCCTAAGTCATCGAATAAATGTGTTGTAATTAGCAAACATATAGAAATAAATTGATGTTGACGGTAACAAAAATGAAATTTAATGAAAAATAACATTGGTTATAATCTTGCAATAATAAAGAAAATCTTATATCTCTGAGACGTATAAAACACAAAGTTTTTAAGTTATTTCTCATCAATCTTTATAAATCGAATACATTAGGATGTAATGATGAATCCCCTTTAAGATACATGAAAGCCCTTGATTTGGTTTACCAACGTGCAATCAAGCTTTATTGTCAATGATAGTTTATGTAATAATAATTTTGTGCACTCAATATAAAACAAGAAATTGGTTTGAATGTAAAGTCTGAGGTGGTTTTTTTGTTTTATTTATTTATTTATTTATAGACCATTTTATGTTTATTGGTTAAGAGATACAAGTATACAAGCTTCAAAGACATATCTCATGATTTTTAGTTAAAAGATACAACCTTTTAAAGAGATACATTCTTTCAAAAAGAATACAAACTTTCGTGAAAGAATATAACTTCTTGTACTTGCATTTTTTCATGAATAGATACATACTTTCATAAAAATAGATTTGTATTTTTCATATATAGATACATACTTTCATAAAAATAGATTTGTATTTTTCATATATAGATGCATACTTTCATGAAATGATACCTTTTATTAATATAAAAATCTGTTACAATCTCCCTTTATTTTCAAAATATATCTAAATTCTATTATTTTAAAAATAACTTGCTTTCGAATAAAAATATCTCACGATCTGAATCATTACTTAGTCAATTATGAGTTTTATTATCCTAAATAAAGTAACAGACAAACTTTGAACCAAATACTTATCAAACTAAGCCACATAACTTCCCCATGAAAATTTTTGGTATTATCAAATGTTTGAAATAAAATTCATAAGTATAATGTGAAACACACATGTATATTGAAATTATTAGTTCAGTTTGGATTGGTTAAATTTTAAAAATATTAAGCAAAATTGATTTGTTGTAAAAAGAAATCCAAAAAGAATTATTTTCATTTAATTTAATTTTTACCAAACTTAAATTTATATACATAAAAAAATAAAGGTATAATAATAGTAGTGAATAAGGGGAGGTTGCATTGGTATTTCCCTAGCCTTTGTTGGTGAGTTTGGCAAAGCGGCTGCGGCAGTTGGAAGAGAGAGAGTGGCAATGGATGAGGCAAAGCCATTTTCCAACACGACAGTGTTGAGTGCTTCTCACCTTACTCGCTCCGAACTCTTGATGCGTCGTTTCCACAACTTGAAGCGCCTTTCCAAGTGCTACAGACACCTCTACTGGGCTCTCATGGAACACTTCAAGACCCTTTACACACACTATTCTCTCAACCCTTTCAAGCTTCTCACTTGTGCCTTCCTCGGTTGCAACTTCCACCCCATGCCTCTCACTTCCTTCTGCCACTTGCACATTCTCTCCGATTCCACCCAGATGCTTTACAAGCCTTGCAATTACGTTATCAAAGGGTCTCTCTCTCTCTCTTCCCCCCTTAAGCTAATTATGCATACCATAATACATGTTTTCACATGCCACGTGAGAACTTTGGTTCCAATATCCTTTTAAAGCAAAATTTAACAAAAGGCAATTTTTTTTTTTATTTTCAAAATTTTGCTAGTATAATAGGCTGCTGGTTGGTTTAGGACTTCAGATGCCTAGGGGGGTGTATTGGATTAGGATTTTAAAGGACTTTTTTAGTTAAAAAAAATCCTGCGAATTTTAAAAGACTTTGCAGGATTTTCATGACTTTTAAGATTTTGTAGGATTCTACAAGACTTAAAATCAGGATTTTAATGGATTCTGCAAGACTTTTAAATCAGGATTTTAATGGATTTTGTGGGATTTTGTAGAATTTTCGTGGATTTTTGACATTTAATAAGATTTCAAAAATAATTTCATACATTCAAATTTAAAAAGAGTCAAAGACAAAAATAATAAAAAAAATAATGTCTAGATAAATAATAATAATAATAATTCTTCATAATATCTTATACTCTTAAATAGCATTCACCCACATATTCATAGCTATACTAGTCCTCCAAACATTAGCGTCTTTTCGCTCTTGCTCCTGGGTTTGAATAATAGGTTTAAAAGTATGATCTTCATTAACTAGTAACGTTGAAGATGAAGGTTCATCCACCACTTCAATTGGAAATTCATCAGAATGACATTCTTTACGTAAAAAGTTATGTAGTGTTGCACATACTAACACAAGTTCTACTTGTGTCTTAAATAAAAATGGAGGTGCTGACTTAAAAATTGTGAACCTTGATTTAAAAATACCAAATATTTTATCGATCACATTTCTTAAAGACGCATGACGAAGATTGAACAATTCTTTCTCATTTTCAGGATCATTACCCTGACCAGCAAAATTTTGTAGATGATATCTTATATCTCGAAATGGAGCTGAAATTGCGTCGATTAGGAAATCTACAATCCACCAAAAAAATATTTACCTAATTACATATGCAATATATATAATATTAGTATAATAATAATAATTATTATATATAATTATTATTATTATTTAAAGAATAAGCATTTAGATATATAGAATATATATATATATATATATATATATATATATATTATTTTAGTTATATATTATATGATAATTTTTAACGATATTTATAAATGTAAATTATTCTAACAAATATTTTAACAATATTTTCTCTTTTAAAAAATAAGTTAATGAAGACAGATCCTAAACCCTAAAAAATTAGATATTGCAATGTCATATGTTAATTTTCTTTTTTTAAAATATAAAAAAGTCCTAATTTCACAATATAAAAATAAAAAGAAAAATTCATAGTAAAAAAAATAAAATAATTGTTGAGTCGTAAAAGGAGGGGGATAAGAGTAACAAACTTAAGGAAGGAGAGAAATCGCAGTTTTTATGCTGAGATGGTTCTTCCCCCAACTAAAATCCATTTTTATCTCATTCTACTCACAGAAACCCTAACAAATTCATCTTATATATATATATATATATATTGTAGAGATTATGATATCAATTTCATCTTTCACCTTTTTTCTTTTCTTGACGTGTGTTATAAAAAAAATTATCACTTAAAAGTTGAAATTTTAAGCATTTTTTTTGTGTTATATAAAGGAACAAATTCAACTATATAGAATAAAATAAAGCAAGTCAATTAAAGAGAACGAAGCAAGTCAATGACACTATCATTTACATATCGGAGTTTCACAAAATAGGGGAATGGGATGAGAATAGTACTATAATATTATATATGAGCAATGAACAATAGTACAATATTATTAGCAGAGAAAAAATGGAGAAGACAGAAGCATAGAAAAAAAAAAGATGAAAAATTCACTTGAAAATTCTTGAAAAGTCACTTCAAACAATCCTTCAAAATTCGATGGGATTGGATGGGATTGTTTTATGAATTTGGTATTTATAGATAACACTAGAAAGTCCTTCAAAATCCCTCTCACACAACAATTCTTTAAAATCCTTATATTTTTGAATACCAATAGATTGTTTTTAAGTTGTAAAAAATCTCAAATGAATACCAATAGATTTTAATGGACTCTTTAAAAAATCTTGAAAATCCAGATTGAATACCACTGGATTATTTTTAAGTGACATAAAATCCTGATTGAATACCAATGAATTTTTTTACTCAAAAAAAGTCTTTTAAAATCCTACGAAATCCTAAACCAATACACCCCCCTTATTTATCCCTTTTATTACCCTTCTTTAGTTTTCTGATGGCAATGTTTGCGATTTTTGCTGATGTTGCATATTCTAGTTGTGAGATGAGATGGATTCAGCGGACACTGCAGTGTCTTTATTAAAAGTTTTTAGTGAAACCTTGCATGCTGATTTGAGAAATAAACTGGTTACATCTTTGGCCTTTTGTTTCTGTTTTTTGCAGTTGTTTGTGGGGGATGCCTGAAAACACATGTAGTTAAAGCCTTGGCTTGCCACCTTTTTCTTTCGTTTCGCATAGGAAGTGTTTTGTCTTTCAAGGATCAAATCCGTGATGTTTGGTTGAAATGGAAAGCTGGACGTTAGTTTAATCTTTTATTTATTAAACAAAGTTGTATTCATAGTGTTTCTGTATCTGTATAGGTTCATTTAAAGGTATGATATGATCTGATATGTTTCCATCCTAATTATATGAATGTTACTGCTTGATATCTTGATAAGCAATCCTTCTTTCTAACTTGTGACTTATCCATACTCTGCTTGTAACTGTTTTCACTTTTCAGTGCACAAGCTGGACCTATCACATGCGGGAAACCCATACTGAGATCCACTGTTCCAGCTCTTTGCATTGCCCACTCTCAGAAGGCTCAGAAGCATCTCACTAGGGCCTTGAAGAGGAACAGTCTCAATATTTGCTCAACAAAAGTAAAACTGTGGTTGTGAAAGAAAATGATGAAGTGGATGCAGAGATTGTCTGACACAAAAGTCCATGTTGGATAAATTAATAGAGGCAAGATGTTACTTTCATCGATTCTCTTGTATGAAAATGATTACGAGAAGGAGGATGTGGCATAATTATAAACATAAACTTGTTTGTTTATTAGCAAGAGCAGAAGGCAAGGCAGATAGAAAAATGTTACAGAGAATGGGGCCAAGGGGGAGAGTTATCCATGAATTTCTGGGACATGGAATAGCACAATTCGAGAGCGGGTAACGTGTTACAGAGCTCGGGAATCTCGTCGTAGCTGAAGCCAAATCCCAGATTTTTATCTCATTTTTTTTATTTAATCAAATTAAAATATACACTATGTAAAAGATCACCTTTAATTGTTTTTTCATCATAAAAAATGCATTTCTTATATTAGTAATTCAAGACAATTTTTAAAAATTTGCATTTTCATGTTGTCACATATAAGCTTTTGAATAAGTATTCATCTTTTTTTCTTTTTCTTAGTATTTGCACCAGGTAATGCTGGAGTTTTCACCTTTTTGTCTTTTCTACTTCCAGTACATTTTTATGTAACAGTATACAATCTTCTAAAATTGTCTTAATATACCAAAATGAAACTCAAAATATCTTCTCATATGAGTAAGAATGAGAATATGTAGGGTCTAGATAAAATATTATAGCAATCATTTCATATTTGTATTAAAAGAAAAATACTCATACTCAACTCTATATCTCATTAGTAACTTTAACCTTCATTTTTTTTTTACCATATTTACATCTGTTATCCACATATGATTACTTTAAAATTTTATTTGTATACAATATCATTGTAAAAATTTATATATATACACTAAAATTTGATTATTTTATTGAATCCTATTTATTAGTAAGACGCTGCCATATGATAAATTCTTATTAATATATATGTAAAATGTTTTACACTAAAATTATAAATTAAACTTTTATTTTACTGTTTGTACTTCTTACAATATATTTATTTTTAAAAATAAATTAAAATCTTTAATATTATTATAATCTCTATATAACTTGTCTTTTCAATATGTGTATGCGAGTGTTTCTTGCAATACCTTTAAAAATGAGAAATAAGGTTCCTGGTGAAAGCAGGTTTCTGTACCGGATATAAAATGTAAATAAATATAAAGAAATGAAACCATTTCCGAGTTAAAAGGTGGTTAGGAAGTTGACCAAACCATTATATCACAGTGTACCTGTCTAAGAGCACACTCGTAATTTTCTGGTAACTGGAAGACCGAACGAGAGTTCTGGGTGAATATTTCAGAGGGGGAAAGGTACTCCGACGCTCAAGTCAGGATAAACACGATTCTCGAGAGTAATAAATGAACAGTGACATATCTCGTTTTACGTGACTTATCCTAATCGCGCGTTTGCCCTTGTTTATCATGATCATTATCCTAATTGTTGCCTAGCTCTATCGGCCTCTGGCCGAGCCGATAGGTATAGGATTGGGGTTGCACTTCGTTCTCGACTTTTGGCCGAGCCGACAGATAGAGGGTTGATCTGATTTTCATTCTCGGCCTTTGACCGAGTCGAGGAGATGTTGAGGGGGCAGAACTCATTGTTCTTGATGTTTGGCCTTACCGGTCGCCGACCATGTCGAGGTGTGACTAAGCGGGGTTCTCTCTCGATTTCGGCCATTTGCCGAGCCAAGAAGTTGGTAAAAAGGATACCCAATAACATTGTCTTGGCTGAGCCATTAATGACCTTGCAGGTTTGTTATTACGGCCATAATCGTGTTCGAGATTCGTGTCGGTGACTGATAGGGCACCACGTATCGATCTACATTGACCGATACTAATCCCTCCGGTACACATAGCATATTAGTTGAGTTTTTAAAACAAATGTATGAGCAGAGCGAAAACGCATATAATTTAGAAAGAATAAAAAGAAGCATATTCGATTAGAAAAAGGTGATTAGGAAATGGACTAAAGTGTTTGTGTATTGTGTACACTTGCACGACCAAACTTTGGAGAATAGCATACATTAGAAAGCAACATATCTTTTGCAATTTGCATTAATTGTGTCTGATTCGAGACAAGGAGAATGAAAGCCTCTTGAATTTGTCTGATTGGTATTGAACATGTGGGTCTGTATGAAATTCAGTTACTGAAGATAATTTGTAAGTTTGTGCATGCATATATATATATATATATATATGAATATTAAATGAAATGAATTGCAATGTTTGTTCTTTTTGGTTGAAGCTAGAACATTTCTTCTTTCAGAAACAGGAGGAATACATGATAAGGTGAAGTTCTCTACGATAAAGAAAAGGATAAAGGTTCCCCAAACTGAATCACATACCATAAAATGCGGTGCCAAATTAATAATCTTTCTAGTTGTATCATCCCTACTTTTCAATTGCTGCACGTGAAACGCAACGTTGAGGGAGAGATTTGAATCCCATCTTCGATATCAAATAAATAGTTATAAAAAAAAACTCAAGTTCCACATTGATTAGAGATTAGGCAATTAAATAGTATATAAGTAAAAAATAATCCTCATCTTATAAGCCGGTTTTGTAAGATTGAATTAGACTCAAATTTACTATTCAAAGATGGTATCATATCTATCCTAGATTCTTAAAAATGACTCACACATAATTGAAGCATGCAAAAAACTCAATTCCTGTCAATCTTATATCATTAAAAAGGGTCACCTACCATTTATTCACGTATCCACGTACCAAGCCCAATAATACTGGATGTCAGGGGATGTATTGGAAAAAATCTAAGTTCTATGGAAAACAACCCTTACTTTACAACAAGTTAGTTTTGTAGATTAAGTTAGGTTCAAATCTATTATTCTAAGAATAGTTAAAAAAATTGTTTATTTTATATTTGTTGATATTTTCAATAAGAATTAGATACTAATTATTTTGATAGTTAGGTAAGATATTATTATCACACTAGATATTATTACAGAAAACTATTATGTGTATTATTATAGATAAAGTTAGATGAGATATCATCTTTAAGACATATATTTATAATAAATTTTATATGTAATGATTTTCTTCTTCTATAAATGAAGGATTATATTTAATATTTGACAAATTTTGAATGAAATAAACTTTTTCTAAAAACTTGAAATATATTGTTCATATTTTTAAGTACCTACATAAATATAAACATGTTCATATTTGGTTATAATGAGTATCATAATTAAAAAAAAAATCATTACATCATATATCTCTAGGATTGGATCTTAATTATAAAGAATATATTGGAAATTAAAAAAGAATTACACAGGCTACGTATGAAGATTTTAGTTTCAAGGAATTAACGATGCTGACTGAAATAGAAAGAAATTCATTATATCTATATAAGGCTTTATACACTATTTAAATCATTATAATTCTTATAAATAAAAAAATATAATATTTATATTTAAAGTTTAATTTAACATAATTTACAAATTTTATTTTATATTATTTTTATTTACTATAAAAGTATCGATCAAAGTTTTAGAATGAGAATTCTATTATTTAACTCTTAATATATAAAATGTAAGGGTATTTATAGATTCACGAGTTCATCGAGTCAATTCAATCGATGAATACTATTAATAAAATAATAAATTCATTTCAATTTTTTTTTTATAGATATTGCAATAAGTGAGCTTTGATTGATCATTACCACCGTAGTTGCAAGTGCAGTTGCATTTGCGTTTGTTGAGTATCAAATAAGATTTGAATGAATAGTTTGCTCTCTTTTTTTTACTATACGGGTTTAATTGTGGATTAACAATCATTACTTAAAAATCATTTTTAGAGTGAATCTCAAGAGAGTATTGAAATGTCAAATTTTTCACATGTGGTGATATGTATAAATGAATAATAATATAAAACTTTATTATACTGCATTTTAATGAAATGATATATTAATTAAATGACAACTATTCTCAAATTTAAAGATATATTATATTTTTGAATTGATCAAATTGAATCAATTGAACAAATGAAGAGATAGAATGTAACAAAAAATAAATGAAATAGAAAGAGAAAAAAAAAAGAATTAAATACGGAATTTAAAAAAGAAATACTTGTCAGTTTTCAAAAGTTTTTTCGTGAAAGAAGGGCTGAATTTATATTCTTCGTGAGTGAACTGAAGACGATAGAATGTTTGTAATTGCATTAAGCTATTTTATAGAGAGAGAGAGAGAAAAAAGATATAAAATAATAAAATGAAATATAAATTATAGAAGAACAATATATTGTTACGAGCTATTCTTTGTAATAGGAAGTATGTATTTTCATTTCATTGTCTATGATTGATGTTATAATAAGGAGGTAATGGTAGTTGTTTCTTATAAATCCATGTCTATCTTTTTTTTTAAATGATATAAGATTTTGTTTGTAAAATTAGGGTGTAATATTGTAGAATTTATTATCGTATAATATAAGTAAAGTATAAGATTAAGAAAGTAATAGCCAGAATGATTGATAAAGAAAATAAATAGAAATTGCATTGGTATATATTGATGGTATGAATTGTATTATTGGTGGTAATGAGAAGGACAAGAACAGGCCAACAACCCACGTGCCCAGCCCCATCACTCAATAATCCTACTCACCCTTTTATTTAACTTTCTTTAGTATTCATACTTTTTTATTTTCTTATATTATTTATTTATCGATAAATATTGACATTATTCACTATACAAACCCAATCATCTGTTTTAGACACACTTTTCTTATACCCTTTACTTTCCAAATAATTTTATAACAATCACTTTTTATCAACAAAATATATTAAAAAAAAGCCCACAAGAGTTGGATTTAGTTAAAAGGATTACTTTCTTAAAAAGTCACAACCACTATCGAATTCTTGCTTTTCGGGACTATTTATCAGTGTTTTTAAGAAAAATACCTTGTAATTAGAATATATGTTTCTTTTAAATATATTATTATAATTGTCTAACAGAAAACTATTACAATCGTACAAGTTTTAAAGAAAATAAAAATTTAATGCTTTTTTAAAATATAAAAAAATTTAATATATTACATTCTTTTTTTAAAAAAGCTTTAAAATGATACATTATTAATATCACAATTTAATTAAAAATAAGGTTTTAATAAACTAATAAAACGATATATAGAAATCTAACGTTTTGGCCACTGAGTATTTTGATTTTTGGCATTGTAAAATTAGTTTCATATATATTTTTCAATAAAAGACATGTGTTCTTTTTAATATAAATCAATATAAAAAAATATTCTTACTTAACTTTAATTAAAATTTCAAAGAATCCTTGACATATATTCCATTGAGTTGATGGGGTAAACATATAAAGCAAGTGAGAACAAATGTGAATAGGACCTACCAAGCTTGTACTTGTAGGGACTATTATTATAACTGTGGGACCCTATCGATTGTTCCATTTCCATATTATATTCCCACTATGCATTCTCTAATGCCATTTTTATTTTCAATTTTGACTTTTTTTATTCAAAAAATTAATATTCAAATGCTTCCCATTGTTGGCAAGCACGACTTCTCCACATATCATCATATTATTTCCTCTATTTTTATTATATTTTATTTTGTTCACATCAAATAATTATTAAAATGATATTAGTCACATAATATACTGTTCAATGGATGTTAGGAGAGAAGTGGAATTGCCACTAAAATCTTCGTGTTAACTGTTGCGTGGGACGACCTCATAAATATGCTACATTGCTACTTATAAATTATTATGTACAAAAATATGTTCCTCACGGAAAAAACAAACAAAGAAAATAAATTCTTATAATCATTTTTTTTTAGTTTATAAGGATTTTTGCCTGTGTAACTAAGCTATAATTTGATATTTAAATGTCCATTTCTAAGTTAATTGTGTAGAAAAATATGAAGTCATTTTGGTAAAACATACGTCGATAACATTGTAATTATAAAAAAGTTTTTTTTTTCTTTGTTCATGTTTATCCCCTTTTCTATTAATTAAAAATAATTCATAATATTTATACATAAAGTATTTCATACTAAATAAAAATAACGCTCCTAAAAGAGAAAGAAATATGTAATGTTCTCTAGCAACATCTTAATGATTTCCTTAATATTTTATAATAAAAAAGGTATTAAATGAAAAACTTTAACCACATTACAAAAATTAATATTGGACAATTAAAAGAAAGTAATAAACTAAACAATTAAGAGACAAAATGTTAGTATGAGAAAGAGCAATGGGAATAATAAAGATTTGTTCTAAAATAAATTATTGAAAGATTTACAATAATTCAGTGACAAATAAGATTACTACATTTATGAAACGGATAAGTAAGTAGTTACACGTGAAATTGAGCGTGTCAAATGTATTCACACACCACATGAAAATGGACACGTGTTTTAAGTGTATTAATTAATAACCTACTTTTCTTGATAACGTCATGCATGATGAGCTTCAAATTAATGAATCCCGTTACGTGATCATGTTTTGCTATAGACACTGACACAAACAAAAAGGCACCATCTTATTATCGTTCAAAACAGACGAAAACTAATTACTTCATGTCGATTTTGGCTCCATTGATTACATATTGAAGAAAACAGAAAAGAACCCTCTTTTCTTTATGTTGGAATATTACAAGACTATGTTTTTAATACAATGTCCACGTTGCAATGTTGCAACACATTACACACCACACTCCGCATTCGCAATGGTTTGAAATAAAAGAGGTGTAGTGCAAATTTGTGGCATCCAAACTAATATACAATGCCTAAAACAATAATTTGTGATCACTTTACAGCATAACATGAATCATTGCATAACAACATATAGACATGTCTCCTTGGTTTTAATTCTCAAGAAGACTTTGAGCATCAGGATTAATGCCCCAAGCTCTCTCCTTCCATAACAGCTCCACTTCATCAAATGTCAATCCCTTGGTTTCAGGAACATAGACAAGCACAAACACAAATGCAAGCACAGCTATAAAAGCAATAATTAAGAAAGTAGGACCAGTTCCTACAGCATCAGCAACAGACAGAAAGGACTGTGCCACAATCAGATTTGAGACCCAATTCACAGTAGCAGACATGCCTCCACATATTCCTCTGTATTCTTCAGGGTATACCTCTGAGTTAACTGTCCAAGGCACAGGTCCCATACCCGGGGAGAAGAAAGCAATGTATAGGGCCAAACCAAGAACTGCAAGCCATCCATACAAACCACTTCCACTTCCAGATGATTGGTTAAAGAATGACAAGGCCAAGATTATCAGAGATGCTATTACCCCTCCTAAGCTAAATAAAGCCAATTTTCTCCGCCCTGCATGGTCAATAAGGTAAATGCCGAGAACTGTTCCAGTGGCATTCAAGCCCGCAACTATGAGAGAGAGGAGAATAGCCAACTCATTTGAGTGAAAGCCCGCCATTTGGACAATCGTTGGGCTGTAGTACATTACTGTGTTTATGCCTGTGAATTGCTGAAAAGCCTGTACAACCATGGGATGCCATAATGTGACATTGTGGCCAAATAATTTACTTTACATTTAAAGTATAGGACAAAATTTCTCAATATGCCTCCAAAATCATGGTATGGCTTGATCACAGATATATTGTATTCAATAACTGCCAACAGGCAAAGAATAATGAAACCACAAAGATGACATGTAATATTTTCTCTCACATCAAACAAACCATAATTCAACCAATGAGGCTCAAGATGTTAATTTATCATAATCAAACAGGACAGTCAGCTGAAAGCTGTAAATTTAGCATTTAAGAAAAATAAGTTAATCATGTTACCAACCCAAGCTTAAGCAAATGATACAGTTCAGTGCTTTCCAACAATAAAAGCATTGCCTTTTATTTTTTTAATTTTTTTTTCTATTTATGGAAAAGATTACTAAAGAAAAAAGTTTAAGTTATGCATGCATATTTACAAAAAAACATAATCCAAGCAAAAACCAACATGAGAAAAGAAAGGACCATGTAAGACTCACACACTAACGTAGTCTTAACTCTTATGTCTCTTATGCATATCAACCTTTTAATAGCACAAAGCTCCTTCCAACGTGAGAAAAGTTATGTTTTGTAACAACATTGCCTCTAAGAATAGACTTTTTCTTACCTGCAATCCACCTCCAGCAAGGAATGCAAGTCTAATTTCTTTTGATTTAAAAACATCCCGATATCTGATATCTTTCCTTTTATGGCAGTCGTTCTCTGACTGAGTTGTAAGTAAAGCAACTTCATCCTCTAAACGGGCTATGTCATAGATATTAGCTAGCACAGCAACGGCTTCCTCATTCCTATTCTGCACATGAAGGAAAATAATTATATTTAAGAAATAGCTTTTGCCTTTCGGAGGTAAACATAGAAATATCTATACAACCTTCATAAAGAGCCATCTGGGGGATTCAGGCAGTAAGAGCATGAGGAAAAACTGTACTACTGCTGGCACACCTGAAGCTCCCAGCATCCACCGCCACGTCCCAGGGACCTGCTTATCAAGAATACGAGTAGTCATTGAAATAACACCCTAAACTTTGAAACAGGAACATGAAATTTTAATTTCCACTTATAATGAACTCTGCTTTGCCCATTTTCCTTCCATATATAGAGGGGGAAAAGATGTTCACATGATGCTCATTCTATAAGAAAATGGATGGGGGAAATGTTGGTTCTAGAACAAGAAGAAAAAAAAAGACAAGAAAAGATCCTATGCAAGAACAAACCAAAAACATAGAAATGAGAATACCTAACAAGAACGTAAAATCGTAAACGCAGAACAAACACAATAGCAAAAACGAAAAAAATTGAGAAAAGAGAACACAACAGATTTATAATGTTCAACCAATTTAGCCTACATCCATGGGAGAGAGCAAATTCCACTATCTAAAAACCAAGATCAAGTCTTTACAACATAGCAACTTCTTGCTCTTCTCATAAACCCTTTGATCTCTTTAATTGGTTCTCCTTTCCTCTGTACATAGCTTCTTTCAATTAGGACAGTTTGTTGAGGATTATGGGCTATAATCTTATGCCTTTTAATTCTTTGTTTTGTACAAAACTCATTAAATTGCTCTGAAACAAACTTCAAGCTAGTGTTAGTCCTTAAAACCTTTAGTTTAGTTCCTATTTTCTTTTGGATTCCTTGCTTGCTTTCTCAGGACAATCTCTCTTGCAATGACCAGTTTTGCGATAGATATAACATCTACGCTTAAACTCGGTATTGCTTTTCCATTTTGATGTAGACTTCTTTCCCTTTGGTCATTTCTTCTCACTCTTCCCCTTTGAGACGTTCAAGCCTTCACCATTATCCTTTGTCTTCAACTCTTGCTTATTTTGAAGTTCTTTAGTTCGAATTGGGGCCTAAAACTCATCCAAGGTCATGACTTGATTTTTGCCATACATAATAGCATCCTTGAAATTCTCAAAGGATTTCAATAAAGAGTGAATAGGAGCAAAGTTTTATCCTCATTTTCAAGCTTCACCTCAATGTTTTCCAAGTCATCAAAAATCTTGTTAAAATCTTCAAGTTGTTCTTGAACCGATCTTGTTTGTGTCATCTTGAAAGAGTAAAGTTGTTGCTTCAAACATAATCGATTTGCCCAAGACTTTGTCATGTATAAAGATTTTAGTTTGACCCACATGGCAACAACTATCTTTTCTCTTGTAACCCCCCTCAGGGCTTTATCACCAAGATACAAGATTATAACACTCCTTGCCTTATCAATCATCTCTTTCTCCTTCCGCAATAATGAATCTGACATTTTCACTTCACCCTTTGGAGCTTTTGCAACTCCCTGTTACACCAAGATAACTTCTATCTTTATCTTCCATAACCCAAAATCATTGTTCCCTAAAAACTTCTCGATATCATATTTGATTGTTCCCATGATTCAACCTTTCTTTTTCTTTCTTCTCCCCGCAGACGATGCCACTTATTGGTTCTAAAACAAGAAAGAAAACAAACAAGAACAAACCTTATGCAAGAACAGACCAAAAACGTAAAAATGAGAATATCCAACAAGAATGTAAAATCGTAAACGCAAAAAAAAAATGCATTAGCAAAAATGAAAAAGATTGAGAGAAAAAACACAATAGATTTACGTAGTTTAGCCAATTTGGCCAACATCCACTGAAGAAAGCAAATTTCACTATTTGAAAACTAAGATCAAATCTTTGCAAAAGAGTGACCTCTTACTCTTCTTAGGAACTCATTGATCTCTCTAAATAGTTCTCTTTTTCTCTCTACGCATCTTTTTCCTAGTTCTCCGTGCTCACACTTTGCACTTTACTCTCACACTTTCTCTCTCCATGTCACTCTTAGAAAAGATCCACAAACACACACACACACATATATATTCAAGACACTAAGACTAAGTTTTATAAAACAGAACAGATTGAATCCATCAAATTAATGAAGATAGACTATGTATAGTTTGAATCCATCAAATGAATGAAGGCAGACTAAATGTATAGTCTAAACCAATCAAATGAATGGAAACAAACTAAACCTATAAGACTATACAAATGAAAGGCTTTGCAGAGCATATAGATGATACATTAAATTTTGAGTCATCATCAACAGGAAATAAAAAGAAACACTAATTAATTAACAGAAAGGAAGAATGATGAAGTTCAAACCACAGGCGGAAAAATGAATGCATGTACGAAACTGAATTTTACCCTTTGTTGTGCGGGAACTTGTTAAATGGGATATAGAACTATGCTGGATAATTGATATTATTGCAATTTAATGAAACGGCAATAAAAAAGGCAAAGTATGGAAAATTGACCTGTGTAAAAGCAAGATTTGTGAGATAAGAAAGAAACTGTCCACCAGTTATCATAAGCACATTTGTGCTTACTAATGCTCCCCTTATTTCTGATGGTGACAATTCTGCGATATAAACAGGTGCAGTAACAGAAGCTATACCCACACCCAAACCAACTAAAACGCGGCCAAGGATGAGAACATAAGGATCTGGTGCAGCAGCCATAACAATTGCTCCCAGAGTAAAGATAACATCCGCAATGATGGTTGCCTTCTTCCTTCCAAATGCATCATTAATCCAACCACCTACTGCTGCCCCAACAATTGCACCAGCCCCTGCCATGCTAACAATTGTTTCCTGAAACTCGTATAATTGCAAAATCCAATGAGAAATTTTATTTTGGGTAAAATGCAAATTAGTTCGTTGTTGTTTCACCCATTTTAATTTTCATATATAAATTTCATTTTCTGACGCATAGCTGGCTTAAAGTTTAGTTCAGAATGAAAACTTAATGTTTTGAGTCAACTTTAATGCTCCTTCCTTGCCCATGCAAACTCCGGTTAGATCATCCTTCTTCTCCAAACCCACCATGTTGCAGAAAGCTGAGTTCTGGAATCTGACTTATTATTTGTGTCTCCATGTCATCTTAAATGGTTAGCAGCAATCACTATGAGAAACCAGCACCATTCTCTTCATCCATATTCCGCTCAAGTGTCGGCAGAAATAGCAAAATCTCTAAAACAGATCAGAGAACTGACTCGAGCCTTAACCTTAGCATCTCTCCTTTTTCTCAACCTGAATTACCATTTAATTCAACTCTGACACAGGGACGGATGCAGGAAAAAGGTTGCCCGGGAGTGTGGGGAACAGATGAAATATTACGAAGCATTTTCAACTCTTTAGACTAATAAATTATTATATATAGACATGTTCACATTCACAAAATATGGAAAGCTTCTTTCAATAAGGAAAAACACAGATTACTAAATCAGTCTTATGTATAATGACAGAACATAAACTTTCAAGAAAAAAATCTTAATCTAAATGTCACTTGATTAACTTCCCCCTTCAACCTACTTCCTTCTAAGGAAAATGAGCAAGAATAAAATCACACAATGGAATGATAAAAAAAAAAAAAAAAAAACTTGGGTCTAGTAGTCCTTTTTCATTTAACAATTTAAAATTTATTTGACTTTTCAGTTTCTTTGGAGAGAAATGATGAAAATAAAAAAGGAAAATCAATGAATCACAACAGTATCGTGTGATTCATATTGGTGATAATGAATGGCACTAATTCAGGCATTTGATAGATTGATGGTTGAATAAGTACCTGTAGAAAATGACTGTGTTTGACGGCAGGGAAATCATCCTTGATATAAAGAAGGGCTCCTGATATAACACCTGTGTCATAGCCAAAGAGCAATCCGCCAATGCTGGCAACAGCAGTGAGACCCATAACATAAGGGTTTCTAAAGGCAGAGACTTTCCTCTCAGGGTACATGTCCAGATACCCGGAGCTTCCCGGAATGGAATTGGTCATTGTTAGTGGTGAAACTGAAACCAAATCAACACTTTCGCAATGGCTTCGGAAAATTTCATCAAACTTGTTTCCCAACCCAACCATTATATGCTATGGTCCCCATCGCATGATTATGAGTGAGGATCTGACCACCACACTCTCACGCTTCAAAACCTTGTAATCAAACCATTTCTGTTAACCAAACTCTTCCAAAGAGGATATTGTTTTTTAAAGGATATTTTAAGAAAATAAATGGGAATTTTTATTAACATTTTTAAGATTTCCAAATGTGAATGTTTCGAACGAAGCTAAAAGCTAATAAGAATGTTAAGTTTCAAACTTCACTCCACTTTTCAAATCCTAAAATTATTAATATAATATTGAAAATTAATTATAAAAATAATTTATTTTTTATGTGATGTAAAAAGTTTTAGATAAATGGGAGTCTAATTTTTTTTTTTCCTATCACCAATCTCTTTCAATCCACCATAAGACACTATATGATAAAGCGGAGTTTGGTAGCACGATGTTTTAAATTTTTTTAAATCAACATGGATTAGAAGATACTATAGAAAAAGATTAGCCTTTGTATTTGATATTGTTTTTAAATTTTTGAAATCAAATTATATGATTTTTTTCATTATATTTAATATTTGTAAAACTTTTAAAAATGATTAATCTTTATTCGACTTTTATAATAAAAATAAATAAAATTTTATATATACAAAAATTATTTAAAAAAATTATATATATGAATCAATGAATATTTTAAATAATTGATATATACTTACTTTATATAATACAATGTTTTTCTTCATTAAATTTTATATATGACAATTTTTGTTTAGAAGATTGTATAAAAACTCATAAACTATTATTTCTTATAAAAATATTAAGTCTTTCATACATTATTATTATTATTATTATTATTATTATTATTATTATAATATATGATCGGATTAGGTCGGGTAACATGATAGAAATATAAAATCTATTATCTGAGATGTATAGTGTCAAATTTTGATCGGATTAGATTAAGTCTAACTTAAATACTAAAAAAATTTAATCTAAACTCATTAGGTTAATTTGAATTAGTTAGGATTCACGGACTATTTATACTTGTTTACATCTCTAATTCTAATTTTTATTCTATATAAAATCACTGATCTATAATTTTAGTCCTTAAAACAAGAAGTTGTTTAATTTTTGTCATTCAAAGATTAAAATAATTATTTTTATATTAATTATTATGTGATATTACTAATGTGTTTGACAAATAATTATATTAAGAAAAAGAAAAGCAATACGGTGTCGTTGGATTAGGGTTGTGCATAGGCAGACTAAGGCAGAAAGACAGTGATGATCGGAAGTGTTGTGCGCGCAACTTGGCTCCTCCGACTGTGAGTGTCCGTGGTGCTTAGAGCAACAGCCACAATAAGGCACGAGGGCCCTTGATTCCCACATAAGCTATCTCTTTTCAACCTAAATCCTGCGAATCACGATTCAACAACCTTTCTGTTTTACAAATATATACTCTTCAATATATACTTTTCCTGCTTATTTCCTCATTACAACTTAATTCTCATCTTCCTATATTCATTTTTACAACACAGATTCATACCTCTCTTCTCCCTTCCTGCGGCAATACAAGGTGCGTTTGGAAGATTCGCAATCCCATCCCATCTTAATCATCTTATTGCAATGTTTTTCACTTTTATCTGCATTAATATCTGGGCTACTATAACATACTTAGCTACAGCCATGTGGATTAGGGAAACATAATAGTCACCATACCAAACAGGGTGTGGAACTGGAGAACACCCATGTCACATTTCTTTGATTCTAAGACTGCTAATACCAAATTGATTGCTTTTAATTAGTCTCTCTTTTGAAAATAAAATATCCTAGCAAAATAAAATTAGCCTTGTATGTAGATTTATGAAACTTAAGATAGAACCTCCATATGATAACTTCAATGATATGAATGACACTTTATGTATAGTGCTACTTTCATATGATTGAAGAATAAGAACCCAGACTTAAACATATTGTTGTAGGGACGTGTAAATAGTTTAGATCTTTTTCTGTTACCAAAGAATACAGTGCATTTTGGTTACTCATGCTGTCAAGCACACTGGTTTATCAAAATCTTTTCCAAGCTACAACATCGTTCATCAAATAAAGCGGTGAAATAATAAAAAATTCTACTTAATCTCTACTTTGGTCATAGCATGCATTAACATCTCTCACAAATGGTACATTAAACACATTGTTGTTGCCTTTCACACTTTGATAGAAGATACTGATGTTTGTTACTACAATATTTAAAAAATACTTACTGCCAGTGCTAACTTCATTAGAAAAATCTCGAATTGAACAAGGTCTCTTCACTGAGCTTTCAGTTAATCAACAACCATTTAACATTTGAATTAATGGTTGCAAGCTCCATGACTTGCACCTTAGATATATGAGAAATCTTTTCCTTATCATAATCTCCTGTCTACATATTAAATACATGAATACCTTTTAATGATCACATGACAATACATTAGTATGAGCAGCTTCTTTAAGTTTTGATCTTGCCGCTACTGATTCATTCTATATTTGACCAATGTATTCTGTTTGTTAGTTGTTTTCACTGTATTTGATTTTTCCAATGCTATTATGTGTGTTTCAGGTAGGGTCTTTATCACATAGGAAACAACATGAATTTTGCAGCATCATTGTGCAGAAGACTGAATATCAAGGAACTTGTGACAAATGTTCCTGTTTACAGAAGTGCTGGTGGTATATCATAACTTCATGATCCTATATTGGCTACTGTATTATAACTTTCAAAAGTAAGCTAGACTAATGGTTTTTTGACACACTATTCTAGATGTTTCTGGAGATGGATTGAGTTTGGTGTTCAGGCGTTGGGCTACCAAAAAGACTGCTGGTTCCACAAAGAATGGACGTGATTCAAAACCCAAGAACCTTGGAGTGAAGAAATTTGGTGGGGAGGTATTTGTATAATTCGATCAGCAAGAGTATTAATCTTAGGATGTTCTGAATATGGTTCATTAACGCAGGACGTGACTCTTTTCTTACTATGCAGATGGTGATACCTGGAAATATCATTGTTAGACAACGTGGCACTCGTTTTCATCCAGGAAACTATGTCGGACTCGGGAAAGATCATACTCTGTTTGCGTTGAAAGAGGGTTGGGTGAAGTTTGAAAAGAACAAGCTGACTGGTCGGAAGTGGGTTCATGTTGAGCCTAAGGAAGGTCATGTCCTCCACCCTTTGTATGCAGATGCTTCTGCATCTGAGCCAAACGTTGCTATCTAAGTCTCGCCGATGACAAAATTCAGCTTACTTTCTCAGTTTCTTGCCTATGGTTTAGGTGAATTCCTAGATGTTCTTCCTATGCCTTAATTATACCATCTTTAATTGAAAAACGGGTCAGTTCTTTTGGTTAGTTATCGGATAAAATATGCTTTTGATTTTTCAAAATATCTCGAAACTCAGTTTTAATATATCTATCTATAATATCTACTTATTAAAACTGATGTGGATTTAGCCGTAAAAAAAAACTGATGTGGTTTTAATCTATTATTAGGGAATAAAAAAGTAGAAATTTAAAAAAAATGTTAAAATTTTAAATCTTGATTTTGTAAAGAATTTAAGTATAAAGGGCTTGTACAGTATCAAATATTTATATCAGACAGGGTTGTTCCATTTGTTACATCTAATATTATGACGATTTGTGTGAAGTATGAAGGAAAACCGAACAAATAATATTTTTCAGAAAACGACAGTCAATAATTTTGTAGTTATAATCCTAACTTTCCCAGCTTTTGATGCGGACTAGTGTTTCATAATGTATAGACAAGTCTGTGTGTTCGTGGTGCGTGTTTCTAAGGATCTTAAATATTCTTCCAATATGCTAATGTACATACATTTTTATGATGATAAAATGTACAAAAAATAGATTAGGTTGTCCATATTGAAATTTAAGGGAGGGGGGGTGTGTCAATGTGAGAGTTTTCTTTACTTAAAACTTTGCCCTCTTGTTACATTACAGTTTCCAAATAATAAACGAAGTGATACTTATGTATGATATGAGACATAGGACAGGTAGGAATAAGTTTTTTTTTAACAAATTGGTTTCTTTTTCTTTCTTCAAAATTGATTTTTTAAGTACAACAAGAATAATAAAACTATCTTCTGTTTTTTTTTTTTTAGTTATTTAACAATCATAAAATTTTAATGCATACTTTTTAATTTAAAAAGGCTTAAAAATCGGTATTAATAAATGACAGTAGTATATTTTCGTTATAAGAAAATGACGTTACATGTAAAATCATGGTGTCTTTAAATTGTAACAATCCTCGGAAAGCAATAAAAGCATAGCGTGTCCTTTCTTTCTCTTCTGAAACGAAACCATAGAATCTGGGTCATGAACTTTTCTGGGGAATCTTCAAAAATTCCCCGCTTGATACCCTCTCTAAAAAATAACATAATTTAAATTGAAACATACCCATTACTCATTGCTAATCGATTGAGAAATGGCGAACATTATCGTTGTTCCCCAATTTAATTCAGTGGGTGTGAGTAACGTAACAGAGGATTTAGATTAGGATTGGGGTTTGTTGCATAATTAAATTAATTAAGGAGAATGACGATAACTAATATACAACCGACGCCAGGAAGCTCAGGGTATTTGGATTTGTATCCTGAACGCAAAATGTCCTTTTTTAAGAATCCTTACATTCTGGGACTCACTACTGTCGCTGGCATCGGGGGAATGCTTTTTGGCTACGACACAGGTACATTATCCTTAACATGTTACTAGTGTTTTATTTCAACAAAAACTTGTCTCCACTATTCTTCTGCTTGATTTCAAAAGTTAATAATTTTTAATTATATGATAATTCATAATTTGATGAATGTGTAAAAATGTTTACAATTTCTTCCAATTAAGTTCAAAAAGTAATTGCCTTCTTTGAAAAATTTAGCATGCATTTATAAGTACTTTGAAACGGGAGGATTTAAAATGCCTTCTTTGAACAATAGCATGCATTTATAAGAACTTTGAAAAATGTCTCTCTCCTTATTTCTAACAAAGACATCTTTGGATAAACTTCTCTAGAAATATTTATAACTGAAGAAAATAATTTTTTTCATAAGATAAATTATTTGTAAAAAAAATTTCCAATTGGTTACTTCAAAATTTTATTTTGTTTTTAGCAAGCTAATATAAAATTTGTGGCATCACAGGTGTCATATCAGGAGCCCTTCTATATATTAAAGATGATTTTGAAGCGGTTAGACAAAGTAATTTTCTTCAGGTAGAATATAGTAGTTGGGTTATTGGCATGAATGAAGTTAAATATGCATTGTATTGTAAGAAATTGAGTTGGCATGCAGGAAACAATAGTGAGCATGGCAATTGCTGGTGCAATAATAGGAGCAGCAACAGGTGGATGGATTAATGATGCTTATGGAAGAAAGAAAGCCACTCTGGTCGCTGATGTTATCTTCATAATTGGAGCAATTGGCATGGCTGCTGCACCAGACCCTAATGTTCTCATTTTGGGACGTTTTCTCGTTGGTTTGGGTGTGGGTGTTGCCTCTGTTACTGCTCCTGTCTACATTGCAGAAGCATCCCCCTCCGAAATAAGAGGTTCATTAGTAAGCACCAATGTTCTCATGATCACTGCTGGACAGTTTCTTTCCTACGTCGTAAACCTTGCTTTTACAAGGGTAATATATTCATTGTCCTTCTTACTTAATAATCAAACATATATAATTCTCTTATTAATTCTATTCAACCAGGTTCGTGGCACATGGCGATGGATGCTGGGAGTTTCAGCCGTGCCAGCAATAGTTCAGTTTTTTCTCATGCTTTGCCTACCCGAATCCCCAAGATGGCTCTTCATGAAGGTTCAAACTTCAAACCCACTATACATCATTCCTCTGCTATATGCATGACATGTTTCGTTTTATGCAGAATAGGAAAAATGAAGCTGTTGATATACTCTCCAAGATCTATGACTTGGGTCGCTTAGAGGACGAAGTTGATTTTCTAACCACTCTGTCAGAGCAAGAGCGCCAAAAACGAAAGAACATCAGATTAAGGGATGTCTTCAAATCTAAAGAAATCAGACTCGCATTCCTTGTTGGAGCTGGACTGCAGGTAAAATATGTATACATCAACTTGGAGGCTGTTACAAATCATAGTAAATGGATGGACCTTTGTGAAGTGTGATTACATGCATGCAAGTTAGAAGATAAGTAACATATTAACATGTGATGCCATGATGGTTGTGTTGTGCAGGCTTTCCAGCAGTTTACAGGAATAAACACAGTGATGTACTACAGCCCCACCATTGTCCAAATGGCTGGGTTCCACTCGAATGAGTTAGCTCTTCAGCTGTCCCTCATAGTTGCTGGCATGAATGCTGTGGGAACAGTTCTTGGCATTTATCTAATTGATCATGCAGGTCGCAAAAAGTTGGCACTTTCGAGCTTGGGGGGAGTATTTGCATCTTTGGTGATTTTGTCAGTCTCATTCTTAAACCAATCATCATCAAGTGAAGTATTTGGATGGCTTGCAGTGGTGGGATTGGTTCTATACATATCATTTTTCTCTCCAGGGATGGGGCCTGTGCCTTGGACTGTGAACTCAGAGATATATCCTGAGGAGTATAGAGGAATTTGTGGAGGCATGTCAGCCACTGTGTGTTGGATCTCAAACTTGATTGTGTCTCAGAGCTTTCTTTCAATTGCTGAAGCTATAGGGACAGGTTACACTTTCTTGATTCTTGCTGCTATCTCTGTGCTTGCCTTTGTGTTTGTGCTGTTCTGTGTTCCAGAGACTAAGGGATTGACCTTTCATGAAGTGGAACTCATATGGAAGGAGAGAGCTTGGGGCGAGACCACTGACTCTAGAAACCTTCTTGCTCAGGGAACACAAAATCAATCTTAGCCATTTCTTACTTTCATCTACACATTAACATTATCCCACATTTTATTGTACATTCATGTTTATGATATTATTATCATATACTTCCATTATCTTATAAAGCATATACCTATACGAGATTGAGTACAGCTTTAGATATTTTTAAAAATAAACATTCCAGGATAATGTACACTTTGATATTTTATTCGAACTCTACTTCTTTACCACTCTAATAATTAGAATATGAAATTATTTCAAGATACTTCTTCATTGAGTTATTTAGAGATGGGCTTTTTGGATATTCGAGTTACTATTAAATTTTATTCGTATTGTTGTATTTTGTTCACTGGAGTCTGCAAGTGGATCAAGTGGGCTCTGTCTTCCACTTCAAAATGGAAAAAAAATAAAATCATTTGACAGCCTAATATTAGTCTTACCTCCCACTTGCTTCCCCCCCCCCCCCCCCCCCCACCAGATATGTGTGCATTTCGTATATCTTCCTATCTTTTATCGAAAAAAAAAATCAATTTTACGTACATCAAGAAATTTAGTAATTTATATTAAATTTTATTATTTTTATAATTTTTTTTATAATTTTTATTATTATTAATGTTAAAAGAAATAATGCAATTAAAAGACCATGTATTAAAAGAGGGATATTTTAGGTAAATTATTATCAAATGAAATGAAATTAAGTAGTTGAAATTTGTTTATATTTAAGAAGAAAAAAAAAATGTGTGTGTGTGTTTTTACTTATAATAGAGAATACACGGAGTATATAATTTATACATGAGTGTGACTATGACTAGTTTTACTTTGGTCCACATTTATAGATCATTATTTATAACCATTGAATTTATCTTGTACATACAATATTACTAACAACTTCATGTACTAGATTATATTGGGGTAGCTTTGACAACCCAAAATCTGATATTCTTGCGTTGTAAAGCTCATCAAGAAGTATATTTTGTGGCTTTATGTCACAATGTATGATCTGGGTGCAGCATTCCTCGTGCAAGTAAACCAACCCTCTTGCAATCCCAACGGCAATCTGGACTCTTTGGTTCCATTTTGGTTTGAAATCTCCGAAGAGGAAGTTTGCTAAAGTGCCATTGCTCATGAACTCATACACCAGAATGCGGTGTTCTCCCTCATCACAATATCCAAGTAGGCGAACCAAGTTTTTGTGATGAGTTTGTCCAATCACATTCACTTCTGTTTTGAATTCCTTATCGCTGTCTTTGAGTATCTTGTGCAATTTCTTTACTGCAATAGTAACCAAATCTGTTGTTCCTTTAAAGACAATGCCACAAGACCCCCTTCCCAATTCTTCTTTGAAGTTATTTGTTGCTTGCACAAGCTCTCCAAAGGTGAAACTGCGCAAATTGCTCTCTGCAACAGCTTTATTGGTAGAACTTCTTCTGTTGTAGTAAAAATAGAAACCGATACATACTGCACTGACCAGCATGAGATTCACAAAGACAGAACCTCCTAGAAGGACTGATATCACAGTTATCAAAGTATCTTGATCTTTTCCATTTTTCTTCTCTTCAAGGAATGGATTTGAAGGATTTGCTGACGAAACATCATTTTTCATCAACTTAATGAAAGCAGATCCCCCAACTGCTCTATCCTGTCTTCCATTTGAGAGAGGCAGCTTCTTCTTCCAGCAGCTATCATCTCTAAAAATAGAAACAGCACATAAACAATCTTGCAGGCAAGAAGTCTTGCAGTCTTCTGAATTGTAAGGTTGATACAATTCGTAATCTAATTCTGGCCAATCAGTATTTGGCATTTCCTCCATGTAGTAGAGATCTCCTTGAGAGCTTTGTCCACTTCCTTCACAACGGACTTCCAAATTTGGTTTGCAGCTGCCATACTCATCGGTTGAATCAAGAAGAGAATAACCTTTTGGGCACTTGCACTTTGGTCTTTGATCAGTATCAAGAGTGCAGATACTATTGAATCCACAGACACCACTACCCTTTTTTCCTACCAAATCTGTGCAAATGTTGTCTGGCAATGTCTTAATAACTGTCCAGCCTGGATTTGAACCTGGATTTTTTGGGTAACGAGATATGGTGAAAACTCCATCAAAATTGATGGTTGCTCTGTAATAATAGGAATCAGATGAGAGCTCATCTTTCGAATTTGTAATATAAACTCTCTCATCGCTCCTCTTCAATATATACAATCCTGAATTATCAAAAATCACACGGTAACCGGAGTTTGTTGTATTGGTCCCATCAAATGTGTGACTGATGTAATAAGCATCATAAGTATAGTTGGTAGGCAAATTTATAGGATTAAGCACAGCATTACCATCCGGAAGCAAGCGAAATTGGAACCTTCCTCGTGAGAAATTTGTCTCTTTCTGTCGAGAAGAAAGCGTGCCTTTTACCTCCATGATTTGAGTTGGCACCAATGTATCAGTTGGATTACTGAAACTTTCCCACAACACCTGCAAATTCTTATCCAGAAGCTGGAAGTTGCCTGTGTCATTTATTAGTCCATAGGAAATTGTACCTGATATGGTTTGTGATGTCCATAGCTCAACACCTTGAGGACTCTTCAGCACTAGTCCGCTGTATTCATTTAGCTCAAGTTTTGATCCTTTAGGAGCCGGGTTGTCTCCATTTGCATACCAAATCAAATTATCGTTTGGTACTTTTTGGTACCATATGGCAAGCAAGAAAAGGTCATTCTCAAGCTGATGAAATCCGAATGCAATCTCCTTTGATGAAGAAAGCCATTGCGCACCAACGTTTCCTGCAACAAGTGTCTCACCAATGGTAACATTATTCTGAGTCTGAGCAGAGACGTGTGGCACTTGCAGCAAGGGGAGAAGGATAACAGTAGCACAAACAAGAATAGTAACACTCATCTTTTGCTTGACATGTATTGGAATTTGAAGAAATGGTTCTTTTCTGTACTTTGTTGTAGGTGAATTAACTGCTATAAAGTTTAGTTACGTACAATTACACGCCTCATGCAACGCATGCTACAAGTGATTCTTTACATTTTATTGTTGAAATCTGAAGCGCGTCTTTGACTTGTTAGTAGTAATGACATTTCAAAGTCTTTAAAGCATATATATTTGTTAAACGTGAGACAACTGTGCGGTGTTAAATTGTATTGATGCATGTTTATTCAGAAGTCATCTAACTTCTGCAAGACGTTAAAATGACTTTGAGATGTCACGACAATGTCTATGCCTCCGTTTAGATCAACCGTAGAATAAGTTAGGTTTATACTCAGTCAAGGAGAATAACAACCTCATACAATCTAGATACATTATCCAAATCAAACATGTTATAACTTACAATTAAACAATATGTTTGCAAGTACGAGAATAAACGCTTACCAATTTCATATTTTGGGGAACTGAGTAGTTATTTGCTTATTTCTCTCATTTTAAAAGTTTCTCAAATAAAGTAAAAAGATTTATCTTTCCTCCATTCAAAGTTCGGGTTAATCTCGAAGGCACTGGGAAGCTGAAATGAATAGCATTTCTGACTTAAATATGCATTTAACAAACTTTGACTGACGTCGTCCATAAAATCTAATTATGATCTAGATTGTCATTGCTGTGACATAGACTCCAAATTTACACAGAAGGGTCAGCAAAACAAATAACACATCAATTTAGCTCGTAAGTATTAATTCCAAAAATAATAGAAATCATATTACGTGATTCTTCAAATATTAAAAGATCTTTCTAACTATTTCCTCAACATAAGATAATATATCAACGTAAGAACTAGACTGACAAATTTCATTACTTTAAAAACTATCTAAGACTAAGAGAGAGAATAACACTTAAACGCTCAGTGTTGTCCAGTATTGAACACAGAACCTTGAAATAAATAGATGAAGCTGTCGATGATATTTTTGGATTAGGTTTCCGATTTTCTTGGCGAGGATAAAGAATATAGATTTTAGTCCTCTAATATTTGAATATATAATTTTAGTTCTTCGATCTTATAAAATTTACGATCTACAATTTTAATCCTATAATTAGATTTTGACTTGCACTATGCTCGAATTTATAAATAATTATATATGATATAATTTGATGTATTATAAATATTTTTCAAAATATTACTTAAATATAAAAAGCATAATATATATATATATACATATATATATATATATATATATATATATATATTTTAAGATTACATTTTGATCATTCTATGTTGTAAAAAAAATTTATGGTAAAATTATTTAAATTTTGAGAAACTAAATATCACGATATATATCTAGGTATTTGAAAAATTAATGTCATTTTAATATGTTGAATTCTTTTGTGAAAAATGACAAGGTAGAATTAATAGAGTTTGTATTTACATTTGAACTTTAATGTATGAACATTGAGAGAGCAGTATAAAACATTCAGAGAACTTTAATGTAAGAATAGAGTTATTGGCACCAATGTATCATGTGAGTTTAAAATGATTGAGAGTTTATAAAATGAAATAAAATAAATAATAATTTACTATTAAAAATAGATCATTTTTAATATTTGTAATGATGTTATATCATCAAATTATATAATAGAAAAGTTATTTGAAATTAAAGTATATTGGTGAATTATATAGATATTTTAAATTTAGGTGTATTTTAAAAGTATAATTTACTTTATATATATATATATATATATATATATATATATATATATATATTTATCGGGGATCATATAATGATAATGAAATTAAAATTTATATTATTTTTTATTAAATAACTAATAATTTAAAATTTTATAAAAAATAATGCTATTACATTTGTAATCAGTACAATATTAAATTACATTTATTCAGAATTTATATGTTAAATTTAATTTTTAATTAAGAGATAGTCGATAATGTTACAATTTGAATCGGCAGTTACATTATATGGATTAATTTGTAATTGAAAGACATGATAAAATTATTTATTTTTATTTAAGAGCCATGTGTATTAATTATGGTAATGTTATAGTTTAAATCTACATTTATATATTAATAATTAATTTCTAATCAATAGATTTAGTTTGATTTGAATGTCCGTTGTTTGAAAAATTATAAATAGTATGCAAATATTATTAAAAAAACACTTCTGGAATGAAATATAAAAATCCAACTTTCTATATGAAATTTGAATTGGTGAACTAGGTGTTACATATAAATTTGAAAACAGATAATTTTTATAAGTGCAGTAATAAGAAAAATTCAATTTAATAATTTTTTTAGACAATATGGCTCATATTAGTGAGGAAAAATAATAAGTTTTATAATAATATTTGAATTATATTATAATTAATTTGAAGATGTAGTTATTAAGACACAATATACATAACATATTCGTAATTTAATGTATCACATGCTAATAGAAATAACATACAAAAAATTATAAATAACTTCAAATTTTAACTTTGTGATTTTTATTAAGTTCTTGTGACCTATGTCCCTCTTAAAAAAGATAATGTTATGTTTCTTTTTATTCTCTTTTATTTTTTATTACCTTAAAAAATACAGAGAAAAAAAATTCTATGCATAAATTTTTATTTTTTAAGAGAAGAATAATATGTCAAAAGTAGAAGAAAACGAAGAGAGAAAAAAGAAAGTGTTGAGTAGATAAACTCATAGAACCCATGAAACCAAAGACCACAAGTTGGAAGGGAAACAATTATGAAGGATAGAAAAATATCTCTTAAAAAGAGATTGTTTTGAAACTTTAAATTTCACGATCTCAACAATCATGACTCCTACGATAAGACAATCTCACAAAATTTAAGAAATTAATGTGACGGTTGTTAGAAAAATAAGATAAATATCAGTAAAATTATATAAGTGAAATAAGATTAAAAAAAAGTACTAATTAGGACTTCTAATGATAATTTTAATATCAAAGAAGAATTACAATTTAGAATATTTAGGACAGGAAAAAATGAAATTTATAATAAAATCTTACAAACCCAATAAACTATTTTGAGAACTAAAAGAATTGTAGTAAAGAAAGTCCATTTCTACAAAAGATTTAGAGATCAAAATAGGAACCAAAATGTATATTTAAATAAAAGTAAAAAAGAAATATTGAAAATTCATTTTAGAGGATTTAGAAGATGAGAGAACAAAATTTAAGTCTAAATGAACAACGTAAGAGGTGGATTTTGTATAGTTTCCAATTTATTTTTTATTGTGATAGAAATGTAGTTAGTTATAAGGAGTAGAAACTGAAAAAATTAATATTAATTAATATCATTCATTTAGAAATATTTTTAAGTAATTAATTAATAGGCTTAAAAATTCAAATGTAGATGTGAATTTTATAGAGTGCTTAAGATAAAGTGACTTTTAATAGAGAAAGTTAATGTTGACATGACTAGAGAATAATAAATGTTTATGTTTTTCAGTTTTTATATTATAAAATAAGTTATAAATGTTAACCATAACCACACATTAAATAAATAATATAATAATTAATATTTTATTATATTTAGAATTAGTAGGTTATTATTCCTTGCAATAAGAAGGCATCAATCAATGAATACTTTTATTAAGATTTCACTTTTGAACAAACAAATTATTTTTGCTGTAAAAAAAATATTTTTAGCTTATTTCTTATGAATGAATAATTATCGAAGCATAGAGAATATAGAATTTATATCAATGTTTGCAATCAAAACAAAGAAAAACATAACAACATTAAAAATTCTTAAATTCTCTCTAAAAGACAAATTAAAATCGACTAACTTGTCGGCAAGTTAATTACCAAACTAGTAGTCTACTAGCAGAAATAATGGAGAGAATACTTTGAACCAAGTTAAAGCACAGATGATGAGAGGTGCAACTCAATTATAGAAGAATTATAGCACTTAAAGAATCGGACTCAAATGAGATGCTTGAACCCTCTATTCCACGCAAGAACAACCCAATGTGCTTACTTTTAATTATTACACTTTATAATCCATCAGCAGCCAACCAGCCGCATGGAGAAAGGGGATTAAAATGAATAATAAAACCACGAGAGTAAGAAATAAAAGCTACATCAGCATTTGCGATCAAAGTAAAGAAAGGCATAACAATATTAAAAGTTCTTAAATTCTCACTTAGAGACAAATCAAAACTGGCTAATTTGTCAGCAACTTAATTACCAGACCAATACTCTACCAGCAGAAATAAAGGAGAAAATACTTTGAATCAAATTAAAGCACAAATGATGAGGGATGCAACCCAATTATAGAAGATTTATGGCATTTAAAGAATCAGACATTTGATGAGATGTTTGAACCTTTTATTCCACACAAGAACAATAAAATGTGCTTACTTTTGTTACACTTTTTAATCCATGAGCTGCCACTCAGCCGCATGGACAAAGGGGATTGAAATGAATAAGAAACAAAGCAAACACAAAATTAACGACGTAACATAATCAAGACATGAAACGAAACTAATTTCAACCGCAACTAACAGACACAGAAGCATAAGGACAGGGGCTTGGTGGAACTGTGACTGGAGCTATTCCTTCCAACATCAGCATCACCTTCTTCATTGTTGGCCTTAGAGAGGGATCCTCTTGAAGGCACCAAATAGCTGCCTTCACAAACCTTTCGAGCATATTTATGTCATTGATAGCCTCATCATCATTTTCAACCAGTACGGCAACTCTTCCATCCTTGTAGCAATCATAAACCCAATCAGTTAAAATTGCCTTCTCATCATTGCCAATGTCACCTTCTACATTTCTCCTGCAGCAAATGATCTCCACAAGCAGCACTCCAAAACTGTAAACATCAACCTTGGCAGTGATTGGTGCACTCCTGAACCATTCTGGTGCAACATACCCTCTTGTTCCTCGAATGCCAGTTTCTGTGCGGCTTTGATTAATCCTTAGTAGCTTTGACAACCCAAAATCTGATATTCTTGCGTTGTAAAGCTCATCAAGAAGTATATTTTGTGGCTTTATGTCACAATGTATGATCTGGGTGCAGCATTCCTCGTGCAAGTAAACCAACCCTCTTGCAATCCCAACGGCAATCTGGACTCTTTGGTACCATTTTGGTTTGAAATCTCCGAAGATGAAGTTTGCTAAACTGCCATTGCTCATGAACTCATACACCAGAATGCGGTGTTCTCCCTCATCACAATATCCAAGTAGGCGAACCAAGTTTTTGTGATGAGTTTGGCCAATCACATTCACTTCTGTTTTGAATTCCTTATCGTTGTCTTTGAGCATCTTGTCCAATTTCTTTACTGCAATAGTAACCAAATCTGTTGTTCCTTTAAAGACAATGCCACAAGACCCCCTTCCCAATTCTTCTTTGAAGTTATTTGTTGCTTGCACAAGCTCTCCAAAGGTGAAACTGCGCAAATTGCTCTCTGCAACAGTTTTATTGATAGAACTTCTTCTGTTGTTGTTGAAGTAGAAACCGATACATACTGCACTGACCAGCATGAGATTCACAAAGACAGAACCTCCTAGAAGGACTGATATCACAGTTATCAAAGTATCTTGATCTTTTCCTTTTTTGTTCTCTTCTAGGAATGGCTTAGAAGGACTTGCCGACAAAGTATCATTTTTCATCAACTTAATAAAAGCAGATCCCCCTACTGATTTATCCCGTCTTCCATTTGAGAGAGGCAGCTTCTTCTTCCAGCAGCTACCATTTCTATAAACAGAAACAGCGCATAAGCAGTCTTGCAAGCAAGAAGTCTTGCAATCCTCTGAATTGTAAGGTCTATACATTTCATAAACTGATAGAGGCCAATCAGTATTTGGCATTTCCTCCATGTAGTAGAAATCTCCTTGAGAGCTTTGTCCACTTCCTTCACAACGGAGTTCCAAATTTGTTTTGCAGCTGCCATACTCATCGGTTGAATCAAGAAGAGAATAACCTTCTGGGCACTTGCACTTTGGTCTTTGATCAGTATCAAGAGTGCAGATACTATTGAATCCACAGACACCACTACCCTTTGGTCCTGCCAAATCTGTGCAAATGTTGTTTGGCAATGTCTTAATAACTGTCCAGCCTGGATTTGGACCTGGATTTTTTGGGTAACGGGATATGGTGAAAACTCCATCAAAATTGATGGTTGCTCTGTAATAATAGGAATCAGTTGAGAGCACGTCTTTTGAATTTGTAATATTAACCCTCTTATCGTTCCTCTTCAATATATACAGTCCCGAATTATCAAAAATCACACGGTAACCGGAGTTCGTTGTGTTGGTCTTATCATAAGTGTAACTGATGTAATAAGCATCATAGGGATATTTGGTAAGCAAATTAACAGGATTAAGCACAGCATTACCACTCAAAAGCAAGCGAAATCGGAACCTTCCTTGTGAGAAATTGGTCTCTTTCTGCCGAGATGAAAGCGTGCCTTTTACCTCCATGATTTGAGTTGGCACCAATGTATCAGTTGGATTACTGAAACTTTCCCACAACACCTGCGAATTCTTATCCAGAAGCTGGAAGTTGCCTGTGTCATTTATTAGTCCATAGGAAATTGTACCTGATATGGTTTGTGATGTCCATAGCTCAACACCTTGAGGACTATTCAGCATTAGTCCGCTGTATTCATTTAGCTCAAGTTTTGATCCTTTAGGAGCCGGGTTGTCTCCATTTGCATACCAAATCAAATTATCGTTTGGTATTTTTTGGTACCATATGGCAAGCAAGAAAAGGTCATTCTCAAGCTGATGAAATCCAAATGCAATCTCCTTTGATGAAGAAAGCCATTGCGCACCAACGTTACCTGCAACAAGTGTCTCACCAACGCTAACATTATTCCGAGTCTGAGCAGAGACGTATGGCACTTGCACCAAGGGGAGAAGGATAACGGTGGCACAAATAAGAATAGTAACAATCATCTTTGCTTGGCATGTATTGGAATTGGAATTTGAAGAAATGGTTCTATTTATATACTTCGTTGCAGTTGATCAAACTGAAATAAAGTTAAGTAGTTACAAGCCATAGATTCATGCAACGCAGGCTACAAGTGATTCTTTAAATTTTATTTTTGAAATCTAAAGCGCGTCGCAGACTTGTTAGTAGTGAACTTCTCAAGAATAATTGTTAAAAGTGAGACAACTGTAATTGAATTGATGTAAGTTTATTCAGAATACTCACTCGACTAACTTTTGCAAGTCAAGCTAAAATCACTTTGAAATGTGACCACAAATTCAGTGGTGCCGTTTAGATCGGTACTGGATGCATGCATTAATGTCAAGCGTACTTGACCTTCACCGTAGAATTTAAGTTAGGTTTATTTCATTTTTTATATAGAAAATATTATACATGTTGGCAATAGAATCAAACCTAAGTTTTCATGCTTATAACTACTTTCAACTCCTTCCCAATTACTAGACTAAATCTAGTAGTATTTAAGCTAGGTTTTTACTCTGTCAAGGATAATAATCAAATTCTAAAACCATGGAAATTTAAGTTAAATTTGAACAACCTCATACAATATATATAGGTTGACCCAAATACATTACCCAGATCAAACATGTTACTTTGTTGTAACTTACAATTAAACAATATGTTTTATAGTACGAGAATATATCGCTTACCAACTTCATATTTTGGGGAATTTAGCACTTTGCCTGCTATGCACTAATTTATATCTTTTTGAAAAGAAAAGGGGTGGAAAAAAAAACTTCTAAATTACGATTGTAACAAATTATTTTAATAAATTAAAAACAATTCATGATAATTTGTTGTTTATTTCTCTCATTTTAAAAGTTTTTCTCAAAGTAAAAAAGATTTATCTTTACTCCATTCAAACTACCGGCTTATCCCGAAGGCACTGGGAAGCTGAAATCGATAGCCTTTGCTGACTTAAATGTACATTTAACAAACTTTGACGTCGTCCAAAAAATTGGTGTCCTCGTAAAATCTATCTCTGATCTAGATTGTCACTGCTGTGACATATGCTCCAAATTTCCTCAGAAGGGTCATAAAAACAAATAACACATCAATTTAGCTCGAAAGTATGAATTCCAAAAATATTACAAATCATATTACATGATTCTTCAAGTATTAAAATAACTTTCAAACTATTCCCTCAACATAAGATAATATATCAACGTAAGAACTTGACTGACAAATTTTCAATACTTACAATAAATAGATGAAGCTGTCGATGATATTTTTGGCTTAGGTTCCGATGTTCTTGCCTTCTTGGCAGGGATAAAGAATATTTGTTAAATTGTCCTTTTATACCCAATAATATCTGATCCATAATTTTAGTCCTCCAATATTTAAATATATAATTTTAGTTCTCAAATCTTACATATCTCCAATCCACAATCTACAATTTTAATCCAATAATTGTAATGTTAATCATAACTTGACATTAAATAAATAATGTAATAATTAATATTTAACTACATTCAGAATAAATAAGCTTTTAATCCTTACTTTTACCCAAAAATAAAAAGTTGTAAAATAGATGACAATGGATTAAATAAGGATCGAAAGCACAATCTAACCTAAATATTATTTGTCATAATTTAATCAACATTAAATCATGATCAAAATTGCAATTTTAAACATATAAACATTTAACAATAGGATCAAAATTACATAATTTATATAATTGGAGGACTAAAACTACAGATTTAAAAATTCAAAGATCAAAATTACATATTAGATATTATAGAATATCAATTTAGCCAAAAATATATGAACCACAAATTTTCAAGAAAAACTATGTTCAATCTAAAAAAGTGGGGAAAGGGTCTGCCTCGTCTGTCTATGCCGCAAATTGACACTAGAAGTAAAACATAACAATTGGAGAAGCGTGTGTAAGTGGGTCACAAACAAACAATCTAAATTTACATTTTAAGGCTTTAAATTAAAATAACCCTGCCGATACAGGAAATCCAATTGACATAGTTCTTTTTCCTGCTTCAAAGCAGAGAACCAAAATTGAGACAAGGTACATAAAAATGTTAGCACAATACTGGAAAATTCTCACTTGACACCCAAAGTAGGGAATTGCCCAGGATCTTCAATTGACGGAGCAGAAATGTTCGCAGTTGCATAGCCACCATAACCCCCCCTAGCCCCACGCCCTCTACCACGACCTCGTCCCCGCCCACCTGGGTTATAGTAACTTTCACCCTCTGGGGGCTTCAGAAACTCGTTGATGCTGACAGACTAACAAGTAACAACATGAAACCCAATTAACAAAACGGGAAAAAGTCAGCAAAATCTATTAGATGTCAAAGAACTAAAAATCATGGCCATGTGCATGATAAGATTAAAAATCTAAAGTAAAGAAGAAATATATCACATTCACATGTAAGGCTGCCAATATTACAAACTAATACAAAGATAGAAAGGAAGCAAAAACAAAAGAAACAGAATAGTAGAATTGGAGTTTTTGGGGACCAATGACAACTTCAGTTTCCACCCGTAACCATACAATAAATTAAAGAAATAAATCAAATGGATAACGAGTTAACTACAGGCGTTTTCCATAAATAACAATTTCAGTAATGATTGGAATTGTTAATTAAATGATCAGCCATAATGGAATTATTAACTGAATGCAAAAGTAGTCATAGATAGACAAAAGCAACAAATTCACACCTTCTTGGATTTCTCTTCCTTCTCAAGAGTCTCTTTGCGCTTATCCTTATCAGATCCCTTCAAATGAAAAATATTCCAAGAGTCAAGAATGTCATCAGGTATTAATAATAACAATATAAAATTTAAAAACTACAAACTAGAATGGAAACATAGAGCCACAAGCCTCACCAGCTTAATAAAGATATCATCATTGTCTTTCTTGTTTGACAGCTGCTGCATGGATTCAAAAACTTTAGTATCCACCTTTCTCTCCTCAGTCTTAACCGCTTGCAAAGCCTTCCTTCTCTCTTCCAGTACTTTTTCATATTCCTCCAGAGTCATCTCCTGTCAACAGGAAATAAAAGGCATATGTTAAGAAATGGAAGAAGTATAAATACACACTAATACCTCCCCATAACTGCAATCACTTTAAATGTATGATAACATGCAGAGTGACAAATTCATAGTATGCCAGTTATTTGCGACAAATTCAAAAATCTTCTGCTTGTCTACTGATGATCTTAAAAGAAAACATTCACAATATACAGAAGCAGATAAAATAGAAAATCAAAACACTTGAAATAAACTTGGACAATCACCTTATCCTCTGGCTCTTTTTCTTCAGCCTCATTAGCAGGATTCTCCTTGTTTCCATCTGCGGCAACATCATCCTCACCTGAAGGCTTTTCATCACCAAAATTCTTAGCAGGTTCATTCACTTCCTCAGTCTCCCTAAGTAAAATTCAAGAGGAAAAGAAAAAAAATGCAACAATAAAAGTTCATGAAAAAAGCATAAAACAGAAACCAAGCTCAAGGGGGTTGTCAACAGAAGTATGAAAGTGCTGGTTCGCAAAAGTCCTGGTTCACGAAAGTGCTTACTGGGAAAATTCATCAGTTTGTACTCCCCAGTTCCCTCTCCCAGCACCTTCACGTTTGAATTCATTTCTGCAAATAGAACAGGCTATATCAGTTGAAGAACCAAAAGTCAGTTTAACAACCCAGAAACTAGTTACAGAAATAGCATTTACCCATGTCCAGTCCCACTGCGGCGTTCAAATGGCCTCCGGGTACGGCCATCTTCACCAGCTTCTCCATTACTGAAACCTCCACGCCCACCACGACCTCCACGGTAAGGCCCACGAGGTCCACCATAACCAGGCCTTTCTGAGGGCTTTCCACCCTCTCCTTCAAGGGCACCTTGACCAGGAGGGGCAGCAAATGAATTCTCATCATTGGAGAAGTCACGGTTGAAACC
The DNA here is from genome assembly GCF_000230855.2 of Cajanus cajan. Taxonomy (NCBI): domain Eukaryota; kingdom Viridiplantae; phylum Streptophyta; class Magnoliopsida; order Fabales; family Fabaceae; genus Cajanus; species Cajanus cajan. The sequence continues at coordinate 60,895,979 of NC_138523.1, forward strand.
ACCACGACCACGGCCACGTCCAGTTCCCCGTCCCCCTCCACGACCTCCGCGTGAAGTTCCATTTCTCGCATCCCTCACTATTACAACAATAGAAAAGTTAATTAATAATAAACAAATAAAATAAGTTTAACTGAAGGAAACAAATTCACAAAGAAACCATGTTTTTCCACTTTAAGTAATCTCTCTGATTTGAGTGACATTTCCTTGGTTAGTATTCAACAATCAGCATTATAAACAAGAAAAAGATTCATAACACAAGCTACATTACTTATTAAGTGTGTGTTTGAACAGAATCTTCAACCCATTTCCCAGACATTAACTTGTATTGTGAATAAAACAACCGTTTATCAATCTTCCACATTATCTAAACCCTAAAACAAAATAAAGAATAGAATAGAAAAAGAGGCATGCAAAATAGAAGGAGTGCAGAAATATATACCAGCCTGAGAGGGAGGGAGTGGCTTGGTAGGAAGCTGAGCGGGTTTGTTGGGCAGAGTCTTAGGAGCAGCAGTGACAACCTTAAGCTGTTCGGCAGCAATTCTTTGAGAAGGGTCCTCTGCATCATCTCCCAACAAATCAAAAGGGTTCATGGTTGCCATTGTGCTTTGTTTCCTCGCCAATCCCAAACCCCAATTTATGTCTTATTTCACTCAATCTCAATTCCAATCCTATTGAATCAACAACAACTCCTCCATCTTACTGTGGCAGTGACAAACAGAACAGAGTAAGTGACTAAGAGAGAGATTGTAAAACCCTAGCCGCTTCTCAAACACCCAATTTATTAGGGCGCAATGTTGATGGGCCTTTCTCTTTTTTTGAAGAAAGAAAAAAACTGATTGTCCCAGATTATTTTAAGGTGTCCAAAAATGAAATTAACCACGGTGTATTAGATTAAGATTTTAAAATATTTTTTTAGTTAAAAAAAATCTTATAGATTTTAAAAGACTTTGCAGGATTTTCATGACTTTTAAGATTTTATAAGATTTTACAAGACTTAAAATGAAGAAGAAAGGAGCATAAAAAAAAGATAAAAAAAAACTCACTTGAAAATTCTTGAAACACTTGACAAGTCACTTCAAACAATCCTTCAAAATTCGATGGGTTTGGATAAGATTGTTTATGAATTTGGTATTTATAAATAATACTAGAAAGTCCTTCAAAATCTCTCTCACTCAACAATCCTTTAAAATCTTTATATTTTTGAATACTAATGAATTATTTTTAAGTTGTAAAAAATCTCAAATGAATACCAATGGATTTTAATGGACTCTTTAAAAAATCTTGAAAATCAGATTGAATACCACTGGATTGTTTTTAAGTGGCAAGTCTTGATTGAATATTAATGGACTTTTTTACTAAAAAAAGGTCTTTTAAAATCCTACGAAATCCTAAACCAATAAAGTCTTGATTGTATACCAATTGACTTTCTTTCCATTTAAAAATTTCACCTATAGTTTTATCAAAAAAAAAAATAATCCAGCATAATAGTATAATATAGAGTACGTTTTGATACACGTTAAAAGTATTTTTGAAAATTTGCCTGCTAAAAAAATAATTTTTTAATAAAAAAATTTCAAAAGTAATTATAAATGTGTATTCAAACAAGTTCATAATATAATATTTATATAATTCGAAAATAGTTTAAATATATTTGTAGCTTTTATAGTGTAATATTCAATTATAGTCTTTTGTAAAATTATTTTAAAAAAATTTGTAACATTTATTTATTTTATTAAATCTTTGTTATAAAGACCGAAATAAATAAATTATTAATAAATATTTAATGTCTATTTAAGATTTTGTCTCTTCATTTTCTCTGTCTTATGGTGTTTCTTGGTATCCCTTCCCTACTCGTATTATATATAATTTTTTATTATTTATTATTTATAAAAATAATTTATGGAGGCAATAAGTGTCACAATGATAATCTATAATTGCAATAATTATTTTTGTCTTTATGATTTTTTTAGATATTATTATTCTTTAATTGATTTAGAGTTTAAAATTTAGTGTTTAATCGCATATGATAATTGATTTTTTTTTTCATAAATGAAGTTTTACCCTTTAATTATGTACATCCGTTTCTTATTTTTCTTCTCTCTTTTATTTTATAAAAGAAATAGAAAAACACATATTGTGCCTATTTTCTCCAGTAGCAAAGTCCTCCAACTTGGTAAGTTGACCCTTTCTCTAGTAACATAATTAAGTGATTTAGTTTAAAAATATGTATACAAAATTTTATATAATTTCAAAATTATTTGATAGTTTATATAAAGTGATATTTAAAATATATGTAAATATTTATTGTTAAATAACATATATAAAAAAATTAATTATGTGAAATTTGATAAACATAATTATAACTAATATTATTAAATACAATAATTAAAATCAATTAAATTTGTATTTTATAAAAGATTATTGAATATATCATTTTATTAATTATGTAATATTATTAGATACAATAATTAAATCAATTAAATTTACATTTTATAAGAAGTTATTGAATGTATCATTTCATTAATTATATAATATCATTAAATATAATAATTAAATCAATTAAACTTATATTTTATAAAAGATTATTGAATATATTATTTCATTAATTATGTAATAATATTAAATACAATAATTAAATCAATTAAATTTACATTTTATAAGAAGTTATTGAATGTATCATTTCATTAATTATATAATATCATTAAATACAATAATTAAATCAATTAAATTTACATTTTATAAAAACTTATTGAACATACCATTTCATTAATTTAACATGTAATTTTAACGGCTAATTCATCTATATAATTGAAATGTTAATGACTTTCCAAATCGTTAATATATATAAATTGTGATACACGGTTTAATAAACTTATTAATACTTTGATTTCCTTTAGTGCCTTAAAATTTTGCTTACCTCGACTTTACTTTTGTATGTTTCTTTTTTGGATATTTTTTTAATTATATTGTAAGATAATTATGTCTCATGTGGAAAATATGTAATATATAAAGGGACTAATAAATAATTAAATAATTAAAGACTGAATCATAAATGGGTTTAATGGAGCATTTATGATAATAATTTTTATTTGATGGAAATAACAATCTTTAGGGATTATAAATATCCACTAATGTGAGACAAGGTCCACACCCCTGACACAAAGTATTCTCTCAAACCCTAGCCATTACGAAAGATAGAGAGAGTAGAAAAGAAAAGTCAAAGGGAGTGAAATCTTGGTTCTCTTCTCGAAGAAGATCAAAGCACTCTAAGGATCAAAGGAGTTTTCTACTATGGAGAAAGGTACACACTTTCTTATTATTATGTGAGCATCATGAATTTCAAAGATCCTTTAATTTTCTATAAAATAATGATGTACTAGAAAATTTATAAAACTTACATGTGGTATCAGAGCCTGGTTTTGAAATTGAATGATTCTCCGTGAATGATATGTGTTGTAAAATTGTATAATTCTCCATGAATGTTATATATATATACATATATAACGATTTTGCAATGATCAAGAAGACATTGTCAAATCAAGAAATTTCAAGCAATTTTTTCTCCCGGAAGTGAGATAATTGTACAATAATGAAAAGAATATTTTCTCACCAGAAGTGAGATAATTGTACAATAATGAAAAGAATATTTTCTCACCAGAAGTGAGAAGAATATTTTCTCACCAGAAGTGAGATAATTGTGCAACAATGAAAATAAAAGGATATTTTCTCACCCGAAGTGAGATAATTGTACGACAATGAAAATAAAAGAATATTTTCTTCACCTGAAGTGGGAAAATATTATGAAAAGTGAAAAGGAAAAGGATAGATAAATAAACGAATATTATATAAGTGTTATGTTTGATCCTTTGAGTACCACCGGAAGTGGAATAATTCTATCAAGGTCATTGTTGCAATATTATGTTTAATTTTTCGTTGCATGTTGTTTGTTTTGAATCATGAATGTAATTCTTAATTTTGAATTATGATCAATATATTAAATCCCACATTATCGAAATCCTAGTGGTAATCGCGCAAGAATTATTTTCTTGAAAGTTTCCTTTTTATGAAATACCTAAATTTGTATATCAAATTGGAAAGAATTGATTTTTTTTATAAATCAAATTTTGGAATTAAGTGTACGATGAATTTGTTAGTCACCAAAGTGGCCAAATTTTATATTTATTTAATTCCACATTAATGGAAAGAATTGATTTTTTTCTTTTTAGTCAAAATTTGGAATTTGTGACTGTGCATTCTACCTTATGTGTTTCAACGTAAAAATTAATATTTTAAATCGGAAATAATTGATTTTTCCTTTTAATCAAATTTTGGAATTTGTGACTGCGCATGTTACCTTCATGTATTTCAACGTAGAATTTCAATGTTCTCAATTTCTAAAGTATGAAGTTTTACTTTACTTTCTTTTATGAAATTCATGAATGACTTTAAATTGAGACTAGTAAAGTTTTCATTTACTTGGAATTAATTGTATGATGAATTTGTTAGTCACCAAAGTGGCCAGATTTTATATTTATTTAATTCTAAATTAATGGTGATTTAATTCAGTTACCCATAGAATAATGGAAGTTAAATAAAATATTTGTTTGTTTATGGGTATATTGAAATTCATTATTATAAGACATTTATGTATCGCCCAAAGGTTGATTAGTTGTTCTCATAATTAATGAATATAATTGTGTGTGACTTATGTGCTATTAAATTATTTATATACCCAAAGGTATTAGATAATTTTAATTGGTGCATGTTTAGTTGCAAAATAATGATTAAATTTATTAGCATCATTATGTTTGTATGTTGTGTGTTGATGTATCACCCAAAAGAGAGCATCAATATACTATTGATTGATGTTTGTATATATTATATGTAGCATGTACTTTATGTCTCAAAACACTCATGTAAAATTTTACTATAAAATATATTTTCCCAATTCACTGAATTCTCTTGTAGCGTCTGTTCTAATTTTAATGGGCTTAATTTCTCTGACTGGAATGAGCAAGTCCAATTTCACCTCGGTGTATTGGATCTAGACCTTGCTATATTGGAAGAGAAGTCTGCTACTATTACTGACTCTAGTGGCAATGAAGAGAAAGCCTATTATAAAGCTTGAAAAAAGTCTAATAGACTCTGGCTAATGAGAATGAGAATGACTGTTGCTGACAGTATTAAGACAACTCTACCCAAAACTGAAAATGTTAAAGAATTTATGGGTTTTGTGGGAGAGCGCTCTCAAACAACTAATAAGTTTTTTTGCTGAGACACTAATGAGTACATTGACCATCATGAAGTTTGATGGTTCACGTATTATGCATGAGCATGTCATTAAAATGATAAATATTGCAGCAAGACTTAAGTCTTTTGGAATGGTTGTGAATGAGGACTTCCTTGGGAATGTTCTACTTTCTTGTAGCATAGACGTTTAGGTCACATTTCTAGAGAAAGAATGAAAAGATTAATAAAAAATAAAAAAAAAATTCTTTCAAATCTAGATTTTACGGATCTAAATATTTGTGTGGAATGTATTAAAGGAAAACAAACAAAACATACAAGGAAAGGAGCTACAAGAAGCACTCAGCTTCTTAAGATTGTGCATACCGATATATGTGGTCCTTTTGATGTCAATTCTTTCGGAAAGGAAAAATACTTCATTACCTTTATAAATGACTATTCACGTTATGGTTATGTCTATATATTGCATGAGAAATCTCAAGCAGACGATGCCTTAGAAATTTACTTGAATGAAGTAGAATGACAATTAGACAAAAAAGTGAAAGTTGTAAGATTTGATAGAGGTGGTGAGTATTGGAAGATATAATGAAACTGGGCAACACCCAGGTCTATATATTGCATGAGAAATCTCAAGCAGACGATGCCTTAGAAATTTACTTGAATGAAGTAGAAAGGCAATTAGACAAAAAAGTGAAAGTTGTAAGATTTGATAGAGGTGGTGAGTATTATGGAAGATATAATGAAACTGGGCAACACCCAAGTCCATTTGCTAAACTTCTTCAGAAACGTGGCATTTGTGCTCAATATACAATGTCAGGTACACCACAACAAAATGGTGTATCAGAAAGGCGTAATAGAACATTAATGGATCTGGTTAGGAGTATGTTAAGTAATTCAACTTTACCCATATATTTGTGGATGTATGCCTTGAAAACTGTCATGTATTAGTTAAATAGGGTTCCTAGTAAGGCAGTTTCAAAGACACCTTTTGAACTGTGGATTGGTAGGACACCTAGAAATTGGATGCAAGAACAATCAGTGGATATTTCATTGGTTATCCAGAAAAATTAAAGGGGTATATGTTTTATTGTCCTAATCATAATATGAGAATTGTTGAAACTGGAAATGCAAGGTTCATTGAAATTGTGAAGTTAGTGGGAGTACAATTCCACAGAAAGTGGAAGTCAAAGAAGTTAGAATGCAAGTTCCTTTGACTTATGCCTCTGGCAATAAAGTAAATGTTCCTCTAACTGTTGAGTCAAACAACAATGAAGAAGAGCAACACAATAATGAACACATGATTCATAATGAACCTATTGTAGAACAACCACAAGAAATAGCATTAAGAAGGTCACAAAGAGAAAAAAGACCAGCTATTTCGAATGACTATATGGTATATCTACATGAGTTAGAAAATGACTCAAGTATTAATGAGAATGATCCAGTTTTGTTTTCACAAGCTGTAAGTTGTGATAATTCTGAAAAGTGGTTAAATGCCATGAAAGAAGAATTAAAATCCATGGAACAAAATGATGTTTGGGACCTTGTAGAATTGCCAGAAGGTTGCAAGAGAGTTGGTTGTAAGTGGGTCTTTAAGATTAAACGTGACTCTGATGGCAACCTTGAAAGGTACAAGGCTAGACTTGTTGCTAAGGGTTTTACTAAAAAAATATGGCATTGATTATAAAGAGACTTTTTCACCCGTCTCACGAAAAGATTCTTTTAGAATTATCATGGAATTAGTAGCTTATTATGACTTGGAACTACATCAAATGGATGTGAAAACTGCCTTTTAAATGGAAATTTGGAGGAGAATGTTTACATGGACCAACTAATGTGGTTCTCGGTTGAAGGAAGGAACACATGGTGTGCAAATTAAAGAAATCAATATATGGACTTAAGCAAGCTTCCCGCCAATGGTATTTAAAGTTTAATGATACCATTGTTTCCTTTGGATTTAAAGAAAACATTGTTGATCAATGCATATATTTGAAGGCCAGTGGGAGTAAAGTTATATTTTTAATTCTATATGTTAATGACATCTTGCTTGCAACTAACGATCTTGGTCTTCTTCATGAGACTAAAAAGTTTCTCTCTAGTAACTTTGAAATGAAAGATATGGGCGAGGCAAGCTATGTGATAGGAATAGAAATATTCCGAGATAGATCACAATGACTGTTAGGCTTGTCTCAGAAAGCATATATCAATAAAGTACTAGAGAGATTCAGGATGGAAAAGTGCTCAGCATCGCCCGTTCCAATTCAGAAAGGAGATAAGTTTAGTCTCACTCAATGTCCTAAAAATGACTTAGAACGAAAACAAATGGAAGCAATTCCGTATGCATCAGTTGTTGGGAGTATCATGTATGCTCAGATTTGTACTCGACCAGATATAAGTTTTGCAGCTGAAATGTTAGGAAGATACCAAAGTAATCCGGGAATGAAACATTAGAAAGCTGCAAAGAAAGTTTTGATATACTTATAGGGAACAAAGTGTTACATGCTTACATATAGGAGGTCTAATCACCTTAAGGTGATTGGATATTCAAATTTTGATTTTGCTTGATGTGTGGATTCAAAAAAAAAAAAATCCACTATTGACTATGTATTTCTTTTAGCTGGAGGAGCAATATCATGGAAAAGTGTAAAACAAACAATTTTTTGCTTCATCGATTATGGAAGCTGAATTTGTAGCATGTTTTGAGGCTACAATTCAGACTAATTGGTTGCAGAACTTTATTTCAGGGCTTGGAATTGTCGACAGTATTGCCAAGCCGCTGAAAATGTAATTTGATAATTCTGCAGCAATATTTTTTAAGAATGACAAGTACTCTAAGGGTGCTAAGCATATGAAATTAAAGTACTTTGTCGTGAAGAAAAAAGTTCAAAAACAAAGAATGTTAATAAAACATATTAGCACAAACCTTATGATAGTTGACCCTTTAACAAAGGGATTACTGCCCAAAACATTTATTGAGCATGTTAAAAATATGGGCATTATTGTTACTAATGATTATTAAGTATTATGTTTATTTAATATTAAGTGATTGACATTTTGAGCTCATTAATGATATGTTTCTGAGTACCTGTTTTCTATGGTTTTATGCATATTTGTGTTAGAGTAATGTAAACAGGTGTTATCTTGAATAAAGATATAAAGTTGGACCAAGTATGTGCTCCTTATTAATGATCATATTAAGAAGAAGACTTGTTTTTAGTACATGGAAGGGACTATGTCGATTAAACTGATGTACAACCGCCATGACTCAAATTAGTTCATATTTTTAAATATGAAATTATGATGAACCCAATGTATAAAATGATTTAGCCATTTTAATGCGCATTATGTTGATTTAATTATTTATTTATTAGTCCGTTGTTAGAAATGTCACATGAGTCAAGTGGGAGAATGTAAGATAATTATGTCTCATGTGAAAAATATGTAATATATAAAGGGACTAATAAATAATTAAATAATTAAAGACTGAATCATAAATGGGTTTAATGGAGCATTTATGATAATAATTTTTATTTGATGGAAATAACAATCTTTAGGGATTATAAATATCCACTAATGTGAGACAAGGTCCACACCCCTGACACAAAGTATTCTCTCAAACCCTAGCCATCACGAAAGATAGAGAGAGTAGAAAAGAAAAGTCAAAGGGAGTGAAATCTTAGTTCTCTTCTCGAAGATCAAAGCACTCTAAGGATCAAAGGAGTTTTCTACTATGGAGAAAAGTACACACTTTCTTATTATTATGTGAGCATCATGAATTTCAAAGATCCTTTAATTTTCTATAAAATAATGATGTACTAGAAAATTTATAAAACTTACATATATATTTTGTTTTATATTTTTATTTTAGGTAAGTTAACCGTATAACCTATCAAACCGTAATGGGTTGAACTGGATTCGCCTTTTTGTTACTCACTTTGACAGCTTTACCAAGTATAAAATGGAAACTGTTAATCACCTTATTTGGAATCTGATTTCATGTGAAATAATACTTGGGAACGGTGTATTGGAAATAATGTGAGAGAAGAAAAACCAATGTACTTGATGTGAAATAATACTCGGGAACGGTCTATTGGATATAATGTGAGAAAAAAATAAAAGTCAATAAACCGTAAAGCAGCCAAAAAAACTGTAAAAGACTAAATATACAATACAAGCACACTATTTTTTGCTCTTAATTCCTAGTTTTTGTATTTTAATTTTTTTTTAATTCTTTTGACCTATATCTGGTATCTGGGGTACTCACGAAGAACAAGAAAGCATGCATACCCCTGGTCTATATGCCCAAGCTGGGGGCAAGCGAGCATATTTTTCCATTCCTGGTTGCTCATCAAATGGATGCTCCACTAATTTCAGCAACCTCCGGACTTCTTCAAAATCACCTATTTCTGCTGCATCAATTGCAGTCTGGCAGAGATAGTTCCTCAGTATATATTTTGGATTCACCAAATCCATCGATGTTTTCCTCTGTTCGTCAGAAATACCACTGCTAGAGAGCTGCATTAACCAAAGGAATCATGTTAGATGACAAAAGCACAAGACATCTTAGCTATAATTGATTTAACCATGCTCAAATTATTACCGCAGCTTATGGCATAACACAAGTTCAAAATCTTATGAAACCAGCAATTTCCCCATAGTTTAGATAAGAAGAAAAAGTTCAGTTAATATTTATCGAATGGCAGTGATTAGTCCCAAATCCCAATTAAAATCAAATTTTAAGGAGGTATCCAAATCTCAAGACACTGCTTTGAGAGCCCAAAAATATGCAAAGCCATCAACTAGTATAACTGAGTACTTGTTCATCTTCTTTAATCTGAATGAAAAAGTTTGCAATAATTGTATGCGTCTTTCTCGCAAACTGGTGGTTAAATAAAGATATATGAACCACAAATTTCACCAGTATTGATCCAACATTCTGTCACTTGAAACTTTTAAATGAGCCAAGGAAATTAAGTGATGTAAAAATCAATTTATGTGATGTTGGTGGAACAAACTAGAATTTTTGGGCATGGGGAAAGAAATCAAAGAATAAATGGGGATGACTTTGCACATGGATGATAACCTATATACAGCATAAAGAAGCATAAAAAAAATGTTCCAGATGTTCATCATAAATACACAACAAACAATATGTTTCAAGAATAAATCAGGATGACTTTGCACATGGATGAAAATTGACAGTTTCAAGAATGGCAAAGGACATCCCGAGAAAAGTCATGCATATACAAGCTCCAGAGATAGAGAGAAGAAAGGTCACTATCAATGCTTCATAACCAGTCTACATGTATTTTTTTACTACAAGTGGATAACTTAATCAAAAGAAAATACATGAAACAACTGTACCTCGTGTATATAGGTTTTCAACCAACTGGTCCATGCTTCCTTACGCTCTTTACCAATGTCTAACAGTACTGACTTTAGTGGGACTAAGAGCTCATCATCCGGAATACTTGTGTCTGCTTTAACATTTGAAAGCATACGAAAGAAGTTTGTGTAATCAACTTTGTCAACAGCCATATTGCCAAGAAGTTTATTGATCAGCTGCTTATTATACTTAGGGAGGCCAAGCTTTTTGGTCATTATAACCTGATAATCATCCATAAATCTGGTTCCATATCTGAAAGAAACCAACCATGAGGTGAAACATTTAAAGGCAATTCACACCTATTTTCTCCTTTAAGGTTAAATATATCAGAAGTGTTACTACTACCTTTCCATAGCATAGTTAGCCTCTTTTTCATTTATTAAATCAGCAGCTTGTAGTGTTGTGGTGAACTGTGCAACATTCCACAAACCAATGTCTGGCTGGTTTGCAAAACAGTATCTTCGACCTGGAAGATCTGTGGTATTTGGGGTAAATTTAGGATCAAAAGCATCCAAAAATCCAAATGGGCCATAATCTATTGTAAGACCCAAAATGCTCATGTTATCTGTGTTCAGCACACCATGAGTGAAACCAACCCCCTGCCATCTGGCAATCAAGGAAGCAGTACGCTCGGCAATCTCCACCACCCATGCTAACATAAAACACCATTAAGAAGAAGGAGTAGATAGTCAAGATTAAAAGTCCGACTTTTTTTAACATTTGATATGACAATACAATGAAGACAGCAGTATAATCCAGGAGACACGAGCTTAACTACTTAAAGATCTAAAAATTTCAATAGTTTCGATGTTGGCCAGATCGTAACATTCATAGCCTTACAATTTGGAATTCTTATGTTTGTGGTCTGGCAGAGTTAACTTACTTAAAGATTTAAAAATTTCAACAGTTTCGATGTTGGCCAGACCGTAAAATTCATAGCCTTACAATTTGGAATTCTTATGTTTGTGGTTCTCGAAGTCAGGAACTAACATTCTCTATGGAAGAGATTTAGCCCATGTTTGGTAACAACTTTTTTTCAGGAAAGTAATCTCTTTTTTTTTTTTTTCAAAAGCTCTCAAGAAATTGGGCAGAAGAGAAAAAGCAATATTTATCCAAAATAAGCTAAATCAATGACACACTTAGTCTAGTGAATTTGTCCTTGATTGGTCTGTTATTTGGGCTATTGCTTATGTTTGTAGCAGTTGGTTTATTTAACCTTGGCCTAAAGCTCACAATAACCTGGTTCCCAAGTTTAACTAGTCACATAAAGTATTGTATTTAGTTTACAGAGATAATAATGATGAGGATATTAGGCTGACTGATATTTAAGCTGAATGACCAAATAACCAATCAAAAGTGCTAATTCAGTTCAAACTTCAGTCTGAATAACCATCTGTAACTGTTATTTGCTACTTCAAAATAAATCTTATGGTAAAAAAGTCACTACCACTATTTCTCCAAAGTTATTTTATTTTACCTGCATACTTGTTTGAAGTAAGATCTACAACAGAGTGATCTTCATCGCCAGTGCAGAAAGATAAGCTCTCGCTCTTACTCATATTCTCAATATGAGGAAAGTGGTGCTTGATAGCATAGTCTGCCAAAACACGAACAAGGCCTAGGTCCTTATCACCTCTGGCGGCATGTATTTGGTATGACCCAAAACGCAGAAAAGATTGGGCAACTCTGCAAACAATTGCGCCAGGTTCTTCCTTTGGATTTCCACTGCATGTGTGATATTAACAACATATTCATGTAATTAATTTTTAATATGTACAAAATACACAATCATAAAACCAAGGTTTTGATCTCCAATTCCAGTTATTCATCAAATAAAATTAAAATGAAACCTTTAGTTCTCTCTCTCTCTTTCTCTTGTGTGAACATAGCTAAGTTCTATTACAGTGCATGAAATACGACACTAAAATTTCATGACTCATACCAAAAATGCCAAGATACAGAATTTTTTTTTCATAACATGTATGTTATATATAGGAGAAAAAGGATTCATTTAGACATTCATTCTTTGAAGCTCACAGCATTTGTATTATAAGAACTTTGCAGAGGCTGGAATTTTAAATAAAACACGAGCTAGAGACATTTTAACAATAGTATAAACTGATACACAGAATTTTTTTTAAAAAAATAAAATAAAATTAACGACAGTTCAGCTAGCATACTCATAAAACATGTCTCGAGTGACCAGCTTCCCGGTGGTCACAAGACAAAGTGCACGAGTCGTTGGTATTCCCAGGTGGTGCATTGCTTCACTGCAAAGGAACTCCCTGACGCTGCTGCGCAGCACCGCAAGGCCATCCGCAAAGCGACTATAAGGAGTCCTCCCTGCTCCTTTAAGTTGCAGCTCCCACCTTTCAGACTTTGAATTAAGTATCTCCCCCAGCGTAATTGCCCTACCATCCCCCAACTGCCCAGCCCACGTGCCAAATTGATGCCCTCCATAGCACTGAGCATAAGGCAACCTGTACACCAGATCATCAATCACTTAGCACCATTTCCCATCCCAAAAACAATAACCCACAGACATATGTACACCACTTACGCTCCAACTAGAGGCGATGCACCAGAGAAGATAAGGGGAAAATCCGGCCTCTCAAATCTGAAACCCAAAACCAAGAACTGTTAGTAATAGCACATGATCTTGTGTCCAAGAAAAATGGAGACAGAAATATAAGATAATAATCCACATAATAACAATCAGAAATTAGAACTTAAAGCCCAGATATGCATGTGTTTGTGAACATATGTGGCCTCCCCATATCATCTAATATAGAGTAAATTTTCAAGATTAAGCTAAAGAGTCCTTTAGGATGTTATTAAAGTGAAGAAGGAAAAAAGACTGACTCTTTGTGGTCCAAATCGAGGATGTGGGCAACTGGTTGAGAGCAGGCGACAAGCTGAGGATTGTCCACTTGAGCAGAAGGCGAGAGTTTGGAGTAACAAGCATGCAGCACCTGAAATTGAAATGGGAGAAGATGAGGAAAAAGGAAGGTGGAAATGGAAGCGGTGGAGATTAGGTAACCTAAGGGACCTGGCGGGGAATGGAATCGGTGCGGGGATCGGAGGGCAATTGACGAACGAAGGAATGGTCCCAATTGAGATCTTGGAGAGTGCGGTTGTGAGCGGTGAGGTTGTGGTTCCTGAGGCGTTGGGTGACGGAGTCGAGGTCCATGGAGCGGCATGCAATCCGAGGGCAGAAATGGTAATTCCTTGGGAGAGAGAGTTTGAGTGATTTTGGAGAGAAATGGGTCAGGCTGAGCACCAACCCTCCTCCCATCTTTTATCACTTCTGATTTCGGGTCAACCCTTTTCAATTCATTCACACTTCCTTATTCTCTTCTCCACCACATGCCACGTATACCATCTCTACACTTTACATTTAATACCACAAAAACACTTCTTCTTTTATTCGTTACAAACAGATATAACATAACAAATTCAATTTCTTTCCCAAATTGAATTTGTTCTTCTTTATGTTTTATCTCAACCTGTATTCCTCTTACTCAAATTTAACAATATGACTAAAATTAACAATATGACTAAAATTAACAATTGGCCCCAAAATTCTTGATTATATAATATATATTAGATAAATCATCACAACTATCACTATTATTGTTAAAGTTTAGTACATGAGTCGGTCTACTCTATGAAGACTCAATTTACATGTACTCATGAATAAGGAAGTTATGTCAAGTTGACCCATAAAATAAATTGGTCTTTATAATAAATGGTGCACACTAGCTTACTATTAGTTGTTGGTTAGATTGCAAACTTGAAAAAATAACTAATGATTGGTGGTGATGATTAAAATCATGTAAAAAAAGTAAGAAAGAATATCTTACCAACATTTATCTATTTCTAATAATAATGTAATATATTTAAGATTTAAATACAATAAATAATGTGATATAGTAGTATTTTTTAAAAAACATAATTAATGATGTGAGAGAATACGAAAAATAAAGTAACGTTGCACAAATAAATTTGTTGTATGGTATTACTATCATTAATCATTCACATTGAGACATTAATTATTAAATGATGAAGCTAAAATAGTGAGTTAATTATTTATGCACTATTAGTATAATTTTTTTATATACTAATAACTAATTATATTTTTTAATAATATCATATTAATTATTTATTTAATAAAATAAAATAATTTAAAAAATATGATTAGTTATTGATATAAAAAAATTTATATTGGACAATCTATGATGATTAACTCTAAAATAATTATCATGGTCCTAAATTGTTCTAAAAAAAAACCTGGCAGGAACATTTTGAAAAATTGTAAACATCATCGCTTCACATTGCTTGGCTGAAGAAAGGAAGACATTGATCGCGTTGTGTTGGCCTCGAAGCTTTGAATTCAAATCTTCCTTCAGCTTCTGCCTCCGTATTTGGATGCGTATCGTCCCCAATTCTTAACAGCAGTGAGGAGCTCGCGTGCTTCAACAAGTTGATTGATTTTGACGCTTGGGGACCGCAATGGAATTTGATCTCTCCGATAGCAGTGGTGGGTCATTTCCAAAAAAAAAAAAACATTTTTTTTTCTCTGGGGTTTTACTTTTTCTGCTGAGTGTGTTGTGTTGTGTCTTTTCTAGGTGGTCTCCAGGACCCTAGCCTTTCTGGGCTGTGTTTTTGTTTATGATGGATTGTTTTTTACTTTATCTTGTTTATTTAATCTCTTACATTAATTGAGCTAGAGTCAATTTTCATAATGACATCGAACTGAAATAGCACTTTTGTTATTCTTATTCCTGAAGAAACCATTTGGCTGTTGCTGCTATTGTTGTAAGTAGAAACTTTGTTGCCTGAAACTGCAACTTTGTTAAGCTTTCCATTTGAAATGTTGACTCAATGTTGAGAATAGTTGCAGCTGTTTTGTGATGTTGGAGAAGTTGTTTGAATAGATAATTGCTAGAATGAGTTTGGACCTTAATTTGGGATAAGTTAACATCTAATTAGGAATTGCTTTGATAAATACTGTTGATTCTTCACCGGTTCTTATTGTAACTCATGCCACTCTGTCTGACATTATACACAAACACATATCACACATAAAGAGGTTCACTTAGTTTTATTTGGTCAATAACATTATGCAGGTACTAAACAAGTGACTTGAAAAACTTCATTTTACCCCTCCTTTTTGCTAGTCCTGATTTTCGTCTTATGCATGGGTTGTCGGGTTGAGGTCTTGACTCTTGACTTGAAAGATTTTAAGTTTGATGCCATTTATGTATATCCTAAATCCCAGAAATGAACACCATTATTAGCTGATATAGTGTTCTTATTACTTTTAACTCCAAATATAGGAGCAGTTAACAGTGTTTCAAAGAAACGGTTCTAACAGTGAGCAAGGTAGGAAAATAAAAAGAACAAAAAGCATGTACTATCTGTATTTTGTTATCATGACCTGTCATCCTGAATCCGAAACCAGACCATGTCATTGATAATGAACAATTGTTGTGAAATCAGTGTGAAAAGAATAGAGTATGGGACCGAAAAGTGAAAACTCGTGACATACATCATGTTTGATTTATACCTGAAATGAACATGATTTCAAATAGTTTAGCATCTGAAGCAGGGGGAATACCATAAAAAAGTAAAATAAGATAAGCACAACTACCGGCTCCCCAGGACCAAAATCACACAAAGCAGTCATCGCAAATTGGCAGCAATTTTTTTTTCCCTATAAAATATCTATTTTTTCCTTTATAATTATTGTTATCCAACATAAGATATCTATCACATAGGCATAATTCTTGTGCACAATGTTGAGTACAGTTAAACTGTCCTAAATTTTCCGTGATAAAGCTAAATCTCTTAATGATATGAGTATACATTTCACATGTGGAAATGATTATTGTAGGTATTATTTTTTCTTGTTCCACTTGTACTTTGGTTTTTGTATTCAAAAGATTGCTTGCATTATCAATTTCTATAATCTGAAACAACCACAGGAACAGATGATGATCTTCCTCCTTCCCGTCAAAATAGATTTCAACGATCAGATCATGCTGCTGGAAGTGGAAGATCTGCAGTTGTTGGCTCTAGTCCATTGCCTAGGATGCAGAATGACATGGAAACACAAATTCATAACATTGAACAAGAAGCATACACCTCTGTCCTGCGGGCTTTTAAAGCTCAATCTGATGCAATCACTTGGGTACCTTTGCCTCAATTCATTGGTTCATCTTGCTAAAAAGTATGTTGGATAGGACTGACAATGCATTTTTTTGTTCTTGTTTGCTATAGGAAAAAGAAAGTTTAATTACAGAGCTTAGGAAGGAGCTAAGAGTATCAGATGAAGAACACAGAGAACTTCTATCAAGAGTCAATGCTGAAGACATCATCCGCAGGATAAGGTCATATATTTTGTCATATTCTACTGAGAAGTTTCTGTATACCATTGAGCAAACTGTGGTTTGTTCTGCATTTCAATGAGGGGTGTAACCAATTGTGCTGTTAGGGAGTGGAGAAAGGGAAATGGGCTCCAACCTGGCACAGTAAATACTGCACAGCAAGTTCATGATCGCAATACCAGCCCTACCATTTCGGCATCTCGTAAGAAACAAAAGACGTCACAATCTGTGGCTTCATTATCCTTGGGTGCCCCATCTCCAGCGGTTCATCCATCTATGCAACCATCATCATCTGCATTGAAGCATGGACCTCCATCAGGAACAAAGACCAAAAAGCCAAAATCAGTAAGCCTTTTGGTTTTGGAATATCAAGTAAACAAAATACTGTTACACATCCTCTATGGTCATTGTTTCCTGTTCTCAAATAAAAAAGATAATTGATTTGTGCATCCTCAATGAAGTCCACACAGTTCCCTTGTGCAGGACATATTAGCCGAAGCCAGGTCACTAATCAAGGGGATTCTTCAGGTGCCTTTGCTGCAGATGGTCCTGCTGAAGCAGCTTCTTATGATCCTTGGATTGGAAGGAAAGTCTGGACACGGTGGCCTGCAGACAACCACTTTTATGAAGCTGTTATAACTGATTATAATGCTGCTGAGGTGTGTTTACAGTATAATACACTAAAATAAGTTGAGGAAAACATGGACTTCTCCTAATATTGTTATTTAAATATTTTGTAGGGACGACATGCTTTGGTCTATGATATGAATTCAGCAAATGAAACATGGGAGTGGGTCAATCTTAAAGAGGTAAAATTCTTGCAATGTTAATATTCTTCAGTCCACCACAATTACATACGATCTAGTTTTAGCTTTGTTCTTTCTTTTCCTTAAAAGCAATATTTTTCTCGTGATAAGCATAGCCAGAACTTTGTGTTTTCATATGTCTTAAATTTTCCATGGTGACCATGTGTCTCATATTTTGAATCTCATACCTTGAAATGTGTATGCAGTATCTCAAGAATTTGATAAAATAAACATGGTATTTCTGCCCAAAATTAAAATCTAGTTTGTTTTAGTGGTTGAAGGGATTGGCATATAGTCAATGTCGTTGGCTATCTTGGACCAGCATTTGCATTGGTGATTTCCTTTCTAAGTATCTGTAATTGACACAAACAAATGAAATTTCAAGCATGTGGGATGATTCTTTTTTAAAAACAAAAATCAGGCCACATCTCTACTCCAAAAATACGTAGTTACATGGTCAAGTTTTAGTTCACTTTAATTGGGATGCTAAGCATGATGGTGTAACTGTCAACATATTATGATGCATCTTTTGCCTAGCTTCCTGAGGCCTGCTAACTTGACAATATTGCATCATTGGTAGTATAATAAAATCATTATACTTTTACAGATTTCTTCTTTAGTGTTTCTATCTGTCATAATTTACCATATTAATAGCAAAGCAATGTAAATAAGCTTGTTCTCCGCATTTATTGCTAACTATCAACTCAATAAGTGATGAAATCCTAGTTACTATCTATTTGATGTGGTAGATATCTCCAAAAGATATTCGTTGGGAGGGTGAAGATCCTGGAATACCTCGTAAAGGTGGCCAGCCTGGTCTAGGTAGAGGATTGAAGAAGTCTATGTCTCGTGGTGGTGTAGTTACTGGTGCTGGAAGAGGTAGGGGAATGACAAAGGTTCAGCCTAAGAAAGAGTTCACTTCTTCACAAAATGGAAGCAGGAAGAAACCTACAGATGATATTGAGATACTTCATACAGATACACTTATCAAGGAGGTATAAGCATATGCAACAGAAATTTCCAAAATTTGTGCTCGTTAGATTTGGCTACTTTTCTTTGGTTCCTTAGTATATTACCTGACGGAATAGAACCAAAACAGGTTGAAAAGGTTTTTAGTGCCAGTCATCCTGATCCCATGGAAATGGAGAAAGCAAAGAAAATGCTAAGAGTGAGCATCAACCATTTTCTGACTTCCTAGCTTTATTTTTATTTTTCTTTTATTTCAGCAATAATGATGTCTCTCCCTCTGAAATGCAGGAACATGAACAGGCTCTTGTCAATGCCATTGCCAGGCTCGGAGATGTGTCTGAGGGTGAAAGTGGTAATAACTAAGTAGCTAGAAATTTGTTCTTGTATAACTAATTGAAAATTTCTCCAAATTCTGTTGTATTGCTAGTAGGCCAGCAACTGTGGGTGGCAATTTTTTTTTTTTTTTTTTATGAACATTTTCCCCACTATAGTGGTCTAGTATAAAGTCAAGGCTGTGAATAAAACATGTATTCTCTTATTGACTAACTTGATTTTTTACCCAACTCAAGTAGTTTTATTTTAGATTATTGATTACGAGACTCTTTCATCTTTTATGTTCCTTCAACTCTCTTGCTTTAAGCCAGATGCAGAACCTCCCTTTCCACATGGGCAATCAATGGATCAGGAAAAACGCCGGAATAAACACCAGTAAAATCCAGGTTGTGTTAGTATTCAAGGGTTCAATTGGTGCTAAGTTACCAAGAAAAACCAGTGCTCCATTTGAGCATCCGCAAGAAGTTGGCAACAAAACATTACTATTGTAAGATGCTATGTTTATTATTGTAATATTGTGGGTTTCCTTTTTGTTTTAATCTATTATGAGTAGTGCAGCGGGTAGGACTGGCTTCAATCATTCTAGAGGAACATCAAATATGTAACATGGAAATTATAAATAATGAAAAACATGGTTCTTATGCTTGTAATCCCCCGTGTCTCTCCCATTATCCAATAAACAGAAATGCTTATGCTGTCGGTAACTGATTTAATTCATTTAACGGGTGGCATAGGGGACACAAATCAACAGTGCAATCCACAGATTCAACAAGTCAGATTATGTACACAAACTAACCCCAATAGTAGAATCAATTCACACTCAGTGATAAATTATTTGTCTTTACAGTGATGCAATAAACTTAATGATGAGATCCACCATCTGAACATCATAACCAGGCCCTTCCATTTGGAAATGGCCCACCCCATCGATTAGATGTGTTTCAACACGTCCTGCGGCAGAATTAAGCTTGTTTCGTAGCTGCTTTACACTGGTGAATCCATCTTGTGTTCCCATGATGAAGAGTTTTGGTTTCGGGGACTGTAGGATGGCTTTGTGGTGCCGTCCAAAAAGGATCGAAGCAGTCATTCCGAATGGATAACCAATGCTTACATAGCCAATGACTTGTTCAATCTGATCAACAGCAGACCCTGCTATAGGGGCACCTGAAATGAAACAAATATATGGCACTGTTGAACTTGTTCTCAAATATTTGTACATGAAACACTTAAAAGACAACTTTTTTTTTCTTTTGTTTTCGTTGTTTACTAAACAGACCCTAACATTTGGACACTCAAAAAGGGAAACAAGTTGATCTGCAAATGGGTCTACATCTAAATCAGGATAGAAAGGATATACTTGTTTTTTTCAAGTCCTTTGCATAATTTGATTTGGGTAACCTAAAAAAAGTGTCTTTTAGATGTTGAGAGTGAAATTTAAAGGAATGGTAAGTGTGAGATTTGTTGGTAGAGTAGATCTAAGAGATGGAAATGATACCTGCGGAAGAACCAACCAAGAGAATCCTAGGAAGGGAGAGAGAGTGGGAGAGCCAGTTGGAGACAGCAACGACATCCTTAACTTCAGCGAAGCCGGTGAGAGAAGCTCTGCCGGTGGACCTGCCAACGCCTCTCATGTCGAAGGTGACGGCGGTGTAACCGTTCTGAGCCAATAACGAAGCGAGTCCTTTGAGGAGACCTTGGGAGCCACCCAAAATGGAATATGGGTGCACAAGAACGATCCCCAAGTTCCCATCTTTGGCCTCAACTCCTGCTCCTGGCTTGAACACCCTCGTACGGAGCTTCACTCCGTCGCTACCTTCCACGGTGAAGGACTCCAGTCTGTAGTTCTCTGACATCACAGCGTCATGAAAGATGAGAAATGAGAAGCCTTTCAATCACTCTTGTTAATCAATGCTTGCTTCCTTCACTCTAAACTCTAAACTCTAAACTCTAACCTAACCTACTTCAAATTTAATTTAGGATTATTTATTTCACTAGCATATAAAAAATACACTTTATTCTTCATATATTTCAAAACAAAATAAAATAAATTAAATTAATGCTAAAAAATAATTTATGGTTAGTAATTGATTTCTATATATTAGTATAAATATATTTATTTTCTCTCTCTTTCATTTACCCAAATAACTAAATAAGTGAATAAAATTGGCTTCCTTTTAACTTCTATTTGTTCAGACATATTTTTTCGTTCAATTTTCCTTTTATCATTTAACTTCTACCATTTGTATTTCATTTTATTTATTTATTTTCTTTCTATTTTATTCTCCATAGCATAGGCCGATCTTATTTTCAGCACCTGTTACTCTTCAACCCCAACCCTCTTTAAACTTTTTTTTCTTCTTCATGTCGTCAATTTAATAAAACTTAGTTTGCGTTATGTAATTATATACGTTGAAAACTAATTTAGTCAAAGATAAATTTATTAAAAAAATATTAAGTGGTGCAGAGAATAAAAAAGGTAGTACAAATAGCATGACTTAATGCATGTAGGGAAAGCAATTTTTTTTCTTCAGGAAAACACTTTGTTTGTAGGCTAGACAATGGTTTGGGTCAATCCTCACCGATTGGGCTGAAAGGTACATGTGCTGATAAAACGAAACTTATGCTCACAATTTTTAATGAATCATGATATATATACCTCTTTTTTTTTTTTCTTTTTTCTTTTTTTCTTTTTTAATAAGTACATCTACTTTTTATTTTTTTTAAAAATATTTTTAATTTTACACTCCTAATATTTAATTTAACACTCTTAAACTTGGATCATAAAGTAGCAACAATGAAATGCACTTTCAAATTTTACCTAAAAAAGTTTAAAATTAATTTATCTAATGAAATATAACAAATATAATATATATCTTGTTTGTTGCGTATGGTTTTGTTTAACGAAAATTAATAGTAGAAATTATTTTTGAAATATTATAAAAAGTAAGAAAATAAACAATTAAAAAATTATAAAAACAAAATTTATATTTAAGTATTTTTTAATTATTAAATGTGGTGTAAAAAGAATTGTTTGAAACTTAAATAAGGTTAGTTATTTCTAGTCGTTACCCTAATTTTTATGTTTCATTACTCTTTAATAACCATGTTAATTTTCATTGGAAAATTGGATTGATTGACCTATAGTAAGGTCTTTGCTTCCAAAATCTATAAGATTCAAACCTAAAAAACTTTTCTTAAGAAGATCGAATCTTGTACTACCAAGAACAACAACTTATTAATTATGATTCATTATTCTCAAATAATATATAATAAATTTAAACTAAAATAATAATTTAAATTTTTTATAACATAATAACATGTCGTGCATGAGACTGGTCACCACACTGGTTACAATTAATTTTCCGAAGCACACTTTTAATTATGGCAAGGTAACATTAACTTTTATAGTATTTTGTTTCCTCAATTTTCTGCTAACTTAATTACTCATGTATTAAACCAAATACTTTTAAAAGCTTTCTAATCAATACTCAATTCCTTTATTAATTACCTAATTTTTTAAATTAAAAGTTTCAAATATTTTACTCTATATATTTTATTTTATTATCTCGCCTTTTTTGAGTCATTGTATTATTGGTGAAAAATATTCGGATCACTGTCAGTGAAGTCTCATTTCTCAACGTTTTTCCCATCTAAAAATTTTCAGTAATCAGACATGAAATGTTGCTTAAAAATTATGAGTCCATCTCCACATAGCAATAATAAGCATTTTTTCTTTACAAGTGGGTTTTATTTTATAGAATTAAATTAGATTTTATAATGATATTGTAATAAAGACAAATGTGTCTGCATTGTGAATTCCTTTATCATCTGCATAATACAATTGATATTAATATGTTATGATTTATAGATTAATATGGTCCCCTAACTAAGTGTGATAAGTGCGGTCCCTGCATGACATTGGTTCAATTGATAATGACATTCAATGTTTGATTTTTCGTTTTACATGATCATATGTCATTGGTTTCATAATTGATTTTGGGATAATTCTAAACAAAAGAATGTTAAAACCAAAAGCCAAGAATTATTGGGTTAACACTTAATTTATAATATTGTTGATCAAATCCTTAGTAATCCGGTGATATAGACTGTTTGTTCCGTAAGAAAAACAACACTCAGAAAGAAACACTTTAGAATAAGAAACTAGTTTGAATGTGGTATGTATGGAGCATATTGATGCAACTAGATTTTAAAGGTATTAAATCCGATTACACGTTATTCAATGCCTCAATCAAGTCTACAATTTTATTTTCAGCTGCTTATGGCAATTAATTAACGTACACCCACCAAAGTTGTTGCATTTGCATTAAATAAACCCTAACCCCCTAATTGCTGGCCACCTTCCCTGCTCCCCTACAATAACCAAAACACATCATAATTATATATTTCTAATAAAATTGATATTATACTCATTATTATAAACGTGTTTTTATATGATTATTGTTATATAAAAATAAATTTAAGATCCTACCGAAGATATTAATATTACATATATTCTATCAATGTTAAGAAGACAAGATATAAATAATTAAAAAAAGATTTGTTTACTCAAAGAGTAAGTTTAAACTTATTTCGTCTAATAACTCATGTTTTACATCAAATTTCAAATATCTAATCGTTAAATTTAAAGTTCGTAATACAAAGATCAAGTTTATAATTTTTAAAAAAATTGAAGATTATTTTATACTTCATTTTATTAATTCAAATCAACGTATAAAATAATTTTATAACTATCTGTCAATTTGAATTAATGAAACGAAATCTCAAATGATTTTTAAATTTTTTAAAAATTTATAGACTTGATCTATGTATTAAAACTTTAAATTTAATGGTTAGATCTTGAAATTTGACGTATAACATGAGTTATTGAGCAAAATAAGTCTAAATAAACTTATTCTTGAAGTAAATGGATCCCTCATCAAATAATTATATTAGTCTTCATGAAAATATATTATAAAATGTATTGGTAACTTATATCTTTGATTTAGAATTTATGTACGATCTTCACAGATTCAACTCATGATTCTAAATTACTAAGTGATATTTTGATAAAAAAGAATATATTTAAAGTGTTCTAAGGTAATTTTTTTTCAAAATGATAAATATGTTTTCTTCTATTTTTAATTTTATTAATTATATATATATTTATTGATGGGGTTATTTTTATGGTATTTGTCTGAGAGAATATTTTATGAGTTATTTTTATAAGGTTATTACACAAACATACTCCACAATGATGAGATATTGTCCGCTTTGGGCCTTAGCCCTCACGGTTTTGCTTTTGGTCATCACCCAAAAGGCCTCTCAATCATTGAAGCATGTTTGTATTATATAAGTTATTATTATTTGTCATATTTTATCTATGTGGGACTTGTTTGTATCCCAACAATCCTCCTATCAAACAAAGAGATTATAGGGTTATTGGTTGTCACCGAATCCAACCTGCGGCTGTGATACCACTGATGGGGTTATTTTTTATGGTATTTGTCTGAGAGGATATTTTATGAGTTATTTTTATAAGGTTATTACTCAAACATACTCCACAATGATGAGATATTGTCCGCTTTGGGACTTAGCCCTCACGGTTTTACTTTTGGTCATCACCCAAAAGGCCTCTCAATCATTGAAGTATGTTTGTATTATATAAGTTGTTATTTGTTGTATTATTTTATCGATGTGGGACTTGTTTGTATCTCAACATATATATATATATATATGCATTTAGATAAATATTTTATATTGAATTATGGATTTCTTAATCGACACTAATTCGCTGTTCCATTTCAAAGTTCGTAAAATGATTTATATATAAGATTTTACAAGTCATGGTAATAACTTTTAAAATGAAAATGAATTATTCAATTTTCGTTATGTGGTCTTAAGAAACATGATAAAAAAATGTGTATTTATAAATCATATTTCACAATTTGTAAGTCAACATTTCTATTTCTATTCGAGACAGAGCTTGTATTAAAGAAATTAAATATTTTTAAAATAGTGAAATTAAATTGAACATTTAAAATAATTGAATTTGGTCATTTAATTTTCAAATGATGTTTAATTTTACCCTTCCATTAGACTTCATTAACACCATTAATATATTAATTTAGACGAAAGGATAACATTTAACATGTTTAAAAAATCAGAGGACCAAATTGATCCATTTAAAAATAGTAAGACAAATTAAATCTTAAAAATAAAAAGAGTAAACAAAAGTATAATTTAGCTTTAAATAAATGAAAAATGAATACATATGGTAGAACTTGGTTCAAACTCGACTCAACTTAATAATTTTTTTGTTTGATTTGAATTTAATATGAACCTTTCTTTTTGTTCAAATTTAACTTAACTCAAGCTTTCAAACTTTATTTAGCTTATGAATTCAAATTGCATGAATCAAGAGTCAAAATTATAAATTTTATACATTTTAAAATTTTAATTTATTAATCGATTTTAAATAAAATAATCATTTGTTTTTTTAAAAAAAATAAAACAAAACTTATTTTATTAACTTTATAAGGCAACAAAATATGACAAAACAAATATAATTATAGTCAAATTTTACATAAATAAAAACTTTCACGAAGCATAGAACAATAGCAAACACATTTTATAATGATAAAAGTGAACACCTCTTCTCACACACACCTTTAATCAATTCATAAATGAGACCAGTTCAACTATATACAAGTCAAATTTAATATTTGTTTATCAAATTTAATTTTTAATTTAAGTCGAATTCATTTAATTCATAAACTAAATTCATCGATTTAAAACATCAAATTAAGTTTGAAATTGTTTACGAGTAAAATACAAATGCACGTACAAGGCTCTACATTATTTTTCGATAATATAATCATAAAAAAAAGTAGACGTTCTAATACAGTTCGATGTTTCGCATGCGATAGATGTGAGTTTACAATACAAAAATGTTTTTTAGACACGTATTATTTTATGCAATATTTAGAGCATGATTAGTAACACACTTAAGAAATTTATAAGCTTTTTTTATTAACATATAAATTAATTTGATCAAAAATAATTTTATTTGGTACATATGAGAGTTTATTTTAAGTGTTTATAACTTATTTTTTAAAACTAATTGAAATAACTTATAGTTTATATAGTACTCCTAGTTTCTTCTCTCTCTCTCTCTTTTAAATTCTATTTCTTTATTTATTTTCATTAATTTACTTTTTTTTTTTTAATTTTTAAATCATTTTACCTATGTGATTTTTTTACTCTATCATCAAAAAAATATGTTATTTTATATTAATCAAATAACTTATCAATTAATCTTATTAAACACTTTTAATTCAATCATTAATTAATGTTTTCAAAATTTCAAACTCCTAACTTAAACTTATAAACACACTAATTTCACCCAACATATATAAGTATGATACATTATATCTTATGATAGGAAAAAGAGGAATAAAGAAAAATGAAGAAAAATTGAGATGGATCATCTTTGGCTTCTCATCCTCTCTATTTATCTCTAATTTTCCCTACCCTCTACGTTACTTTTTCACATTTTCTTCAAATTTTATTTTACGTTAATATATCCAGGAGAGGCAACACTACATGAAACGGTTCCAATTTAAAAAAAGAGAGGTGTTTTGATAGAATGTTAAAAAGAAAGGTACATGTTTAAATATCATTACTCTACATGACTGCATTTTAGAAAATGAATATGGTTTTTACCTGAAGCCAAACTTGATGGTTAGATCCCAAATCCGGCAGATAGATATTCTGAGGAAGCAAAATGACAGTCAGTTAAATATTAAATAATTTATCTATTGGATACCAATAATGTGGGTGTGTTTGTTAGTATAGCACAAAGCAACTATATAGAGAGCACATGAAGCATTACGTTTTACATTACAAGTGAAACAAGAAAGACAATAAAGTAGTGTGATGGAATACGAGGTGGTGGGTTTATGGGTGTTAGCCATGTTGGTGTGGATGGGGTGGGCAATGGTTATGGAACGTAGGCAGCATCATGGTCTGCTTCCACCAGGACCAAGATGTTGGCCAGTGGTTGGCAACATTTTCCAACTAGGCTGGTCACCCCACGAGTCCTTCACAAAACTGGCTCACAGACACGGTCCAATCATGACCCTCTGGCTAGGTTCCATGTGCACGGTGGTTGTCTCATCCAGCCACGTGGCTCGTGACATGTTCAAGAAGCATGACGTGGTTCTTGCTGGGAGGAAGATTTATGAGGCCATGAAAGGTGACCAAGGCAGTGAGGGCTCCCTCGTTACTTCTCAATACAACTCTCACTGGCGCATGCTAAAGCGCTTGTGCACCACTGAGTTCTTTGTCACCAGTCGCTTAGACGCCATGCGGGGTGTACGTGCCAGATGCATACACCGCATGATGCACTTGATGGAAGAAGCTAGTGAATCTGGCACCACTGCTGTTGATGTTGGTAGATTCTTTTTCTTCATGGCTTTTAACCTTATTGGGAACCTCATATTCTCCAAGGACTTGTTGGACTCCGAAACGGAGAGAGGGGATACATTTTATTACCATGCAGTTAAGGTTATGGAGTATGCTGGGAAGCCTAATGTGGCAGATTTCTTGCCAATTCTAAAGTGGCTTGATCCTCAGGGTATAAGGAGGAAGACACAATTCCATGTTAACAAAGCCTTTGATATAGCAGGGTTGTTCATCAAAGAGAGGATGGAAAGTGGTTGCAGTGGATCAAAGGAAAGCAAAGACTACTTGGATGTCCTATTGAACTTTCGTGGGGATGGTGTCACCGAGCCCTGTACCTTTTCTTCAAGAACTATTAACGTTGTTGTCTTTGTAAGTCCACCGCTTCATATAATTAAACATTTGGTTTGGTAGCGTGGTAATGAGTAGATTAATTAAAATATTTGGTTATAGGAAATGTTCACTGCAGGGACAGACACCACAACTAGCACAATGGAATGGGCGATGGCAGAGCTTCTGCACAACCCAAGAGTGCTAAGGAAAGTGCAGATGGAGTTAAGGAGCAAAATAGGGCTAGATAGGAATATGGAAGAAAAGGACATAGAGAATCTTCCCTACCTCCAAGCAGTGATAAAGGAGACACTGAGACTTCACCCACCCCTTCCTTTTCTGGTTCCTCACATGGCCATGGACTCTTGCAACATGCTTGGCTACAATATTCCCAAAGAGTCCCAAATTTTAGTGAATGTTTGGGCAATTGGGAGGGACTCCAAAGTGTGGGATGCTCCCTTGTTGTTCTGGCCTGAAAGGTTTCTGGAGCCAAACACGGTGGATTACAAGGGACGACATTTTGAGTTTATTCCCTTTGGTTCGGGTCGAAGAATGTGCCCAGCCATGCCACTTGCCTCTCGTGTACTTCCCCTGGCACTAGGCTCCCTCTTGCACTCTTTTGATTGGATTTTGCCCGATGGCCTTAAACCAGAGGAGATGGACATGACAGAGGGAATGGGAATAACGCTAAGAAAAGCCCTTCCTTTGAAAGCCATACCAGTGCGTTACAGAGGACCTCTTGTTGCAAATGAGTAAAACTGTAATGGCATCAAAGCGTTCGCCATAAGTTAAAACCAAAAAAAATAATGTTTAAATTATCTATCGCCTTCAAAGACTAGTATAGTTATCATGCACAATGTTATGTCAGAATTGAAGTCACAAAGAACATGGTTTGAGTGGCGTTCTAATATCGCCGATCAGATGTATTCAATGTAAGATATCTATATATATGATGATGCACCGACTAGACGTTTCTTTCATCATGAACACCAGCTAACAGGTCTCCTTGGTCGTGTTCTGGCTCAAAAGCTTTGAAAGACATCTTACCTGAGGATATCCTTGTTACAATACCAAAAAATGTTTGGATGAAGAACGATATACCAGAAAAATTCATACTGTTGGAGTGTTTGCTGTTTCTGTTAATATAATGTAGCCCTTCTAGGTGCTGTTCAGCTCGCTATTCTTATCCTGCTAAATTCCGGGAAAAAAAATGGCAAAAACAAATGCCATACTATTCAAACACAAAACGAATAGTAAGGAAGTTAGGGAGATTTGATTGTCGTATCAAACAAGCAATAAGTGAGTGCCGCAAATTTTACCCACAGAAATCGAAGTACTAATCATGGTTGTCAAACTCGCGAGTCAACTCGTAGACTCGTACGAGTTTACGATTCCAGGGCAGCAAAACGAGTTGACTCGTTAACAGACTCGTTTTTGGGTAGACTCGGGTAGACTCGGTCAGAATCGCGAGTCTGAGCCCGAGTCCACGAGTCTGGTTACGTTTTTTTTTTACTCCTAAATGGCCCAAAACGACGTCGTTTTTGCCTAGGGTTAGTTAGTGAGAATACCAATTCCCTTGCGTGCGAGCTTCCTCCACCATTCTCACGTTTTTGAGTCTCCCCCTCCGCACAATTGGAACGCCCAGCTTTGCCTCAACGAACGCGCGTCTCCGCCGCTGCGAACGCACGTCTCCGCCGCTGCGAACGCACGTCTCCGCCGCTACGAACGGTGCCGCAATCGAACGCCGCCGTATACGAACGTGCGTCTGGGAAGGACGCGATTCTGTTTTCTCTCCCTCCGCCGCATCTTCTGCCGCATACGAACGCCTCATTGCAGCTTCCAGCGCCATCGTGAGTGTTACTTCTCAGTTCTCACTCTAACATTTTTGGTTTTTGGTTGTTTATGTATGGTTAAGATTTGTATTATGACATTTTATTGTTGTTATTTGACTTATTTCAGACTTAGAATGTTGAAATAGTGATATCATATTGTGTGTTCATGTTTTTTAATATATTTTAATATTAGGTAGACTCTTACGAGTCTACGAGTCGAGTCTACGAGTCGAGTCTACGAGTCGAGTCTACGAGTCGAGTCTACGAGAGCTCCACGAGTTTGTGTAGACTCTCGAGTTTGACAACCTTGGTACTAATACTAGTAAAATCCCTTGCAGATAAATGTGATCAAGTTCAGCCTTCACCCCCACCACCAATGTGTACGAACCATTTTCAGAATGAAATGGTATGGTGCTAGTCCAGATCAATTACCCAAATTCACTAACATAACAACACACTTAAAAAGAAATGAAGAAATTTTCCATTAAGTTGAAATGCAAAGACAGAAAAGGGAGCTACATCATCCATTCTGCCATAATAAATTCAACCTTACAAAAGGCATACTACCAGACCATGGATCTACAAATATTTACATCCTATATACATCACAAAAAACTCAGTTTGATATGCCTAATATAACTAGTCATGTAAACTATAAGTTGATCTGGTACCTAACATGCTATTTCCTAATGAAGCCTACGCTTACACCTACGTAGAGCCCCTTCTCTGGGAGCATTTTCCTCATCACATTCGGGAGATTCTTCAACAACACTTTCATCCTGCACAACCAATCCTCGGTTCCGTGATAGCTTCCTGATAGGTGTTAAAGCCAAAGCAGGTTGGGAATTGTCACCACCCATCTCCTGAGAATCAACTGCAGTGCAACATTGAATCCGATTTGGCATTAACTCTTTTCCATCGGGCACTAAATCTTTCATCATCTGAAAACAATGTTGAGAGTTACAAAGAGAGTTGTAACATGCCTAAGCCATTAAATGAAAAATGCATTATGAACCATAGTATTATTTGCCTACATGACAAAACTGTAAATAGAAGGTTAATTAACTGTAATAGCAATGTAAAGAGAAGGTTAATTAACTGTAATAGCTGGTAAAACCCAAAGCTTTTTAACAATCATTTTGTTTTTCATTTCTCTGAAGGCTGTTTGGTTGAACAACGCATTATACAATAAACATTCAAGCTGTTGAGAAAAAAAAAAAAAATCACTCAAGAAATTATTAACACTTTTCCCTTTTTAAACAAAGATGATGCTGTAACACTAACATGACTGCATTCCCCTCTAAAAATCAATTAATGTATTAAATTCCCGATATGCTCCTTGAATTCTCACTTTACAAGCATTGGACATTTGGACCCGTTCATACCTTCCAATCTTTGTAATCATATCTGAATACAAAATGAGTGTAAGAAACTTCTTTTGACGATACTAAGTTGGCAGCTGGAGCGTTTTTAGGTGCTGAAAAGAAGACAGCGTAAGTATCCATTGTACAAAAAAAGAAACTGAAACAAGTATTCAGTTGATTGAAGTGGAAACACAATCTTACAAACATAGTGTGAACGATCTTCATCCAGACTAATCTCAGCACGACCATCTTTCACTAGGAATGACAGGGCAAACAAGTTTTCCACAGTCTGAGCAAAAGACGTCTTGTTCATAATTAGGTTTTCAAGCCGTACACGCTTTGCCCTC
This sequence comes from Cajanus cajan, assembly GCF_000230855.2. Classification (NCBI taxonomy): domain Eukaryota; kingdom Viridiplantae; phylum Streptophyta; class Magnoliopsida; order Fabales; family Fabaceae; genus Cajanus; species Cajanus cajan. The sequence continues at coordinate 60,927,442 of NC_138523.1, forward strand.
CTTAAGATGTCAAACATAGTCGCCATGTTTTTGTCCGTATCAGTCTTTTCCTCTGTCACAGCCTCATCAAGCTGCTAGAAACAAACAAGGAATAAATAAAAAAGCACTTGCAAGCATATACATAAATAAATTCTTGATCCTTTTCACAAACAAATAAATCACTATATTAAACATCCAGTGTGCATTCGTGCAACTTACAAGAATCTTGTTCATTTTATTTTCACGCACATTATGAACATAGTCAAGCATTGTTTTGCAGGAATGCATATAAAAAAGAAAAGGGAAGTGACCTGTTGGGGCCTAGTAATTGTAGCTGGGCGGGAATCACGAGTTCTGCGCACTCCTACTTTGCGCTGCTTTAACTGATTGTCCATGGGACCAAGCCTTCAAAACAAGCAAAATCATAAGAGAAGTGAAGCATTATAAGTAACGAATAGAGGAAGGAGGAGGGGGTTGGAGCTCACATGGTAGAAGAGCCATGAACCGAAAGGAAAATTGGGGACACAGCAAGGCCAAGTTTCTGCCAGTCGATTGAGTCTTGGGCTTGACCATAGTGTATGAGCAAAGAGGAAACAAATTGTGAAGGGGTGACACCCTCGTTCGCTAAAGACCTAACAGATCCCACCAGAGTGCGCGTGAGATCCAACAGCGCCTCCGCATCTGCAACCTGCTCTCTCGGCTTCTCAACTGCGAAATTCATCCAACCACACGAATGAATCAATCAACGAGGTATTAATGCTATAACAAGAAGAAAAAGAAGAAGAACCCTACTAAGTTGTAGGTACCTTGATCGTGTAACTTGTCGAACTCATCCAAGATGGTGTCGAATTTGCTGCTGTCCGTGTTCAACAAATCGTCTCTTTTGTCTATTAGGTATATTTAGGGTTAGTAAGGGAGAAACAAAATTAATTAAATGTTGTAAATTGAAGAGTGAATGGTAATGTTACCATTGATGAGAGTCTTGAGTTTGAGGAACTGGGAGCGTATGATCCTGCGAGTGGCGGGGTTCTGCTCGCTCGCCTCTTTCTGCTCGGCATCTTTGCCATTGCCGTTGCCTCTGCGCGAACCTCTCATGCTTGCAAAACCTAAACCCTAATTTGAGATAGATAGGGGTTTTGTTTGGAATTGAAATTTGAAACTAATTGTCTGGCATTGGCTTATGGGATTTGAATTTTCATGAAAATGGGGAAAATTGAACCGCGGGATACTTTCCCGCTTAGGTCAAATCTTCTGGCTTTTACCTCAAATCTTCTATCCACTCTCTTTTTATTGCCACACTTGTTTCTTTGGGCCACTCTCTTTTCATGTTTCTTCCTTAATATTGGATCCGTTTTAAACTGAAAAAAAAAAAAAATTAAAAAGGATTTTTAAATAAATACTTTTTTTAAAAAAATAGATAAGAGTTGTTTAAAAAAAATGGAAAACTGTTTATTTAAAAAGAAATAGACAAACATATTAAAAAATTTAAAAATATTTATTTTTATTAAAAAAATACTTTTCATTAGAGATTCTTTTTAAAACAAACAGACTCGTTATCAAGAATACTATGCTCAAAACAACAACGAATTTGTTTGAAAAATCAATAAAAAAAAATACCCTGAATTTATTACTGACAATACTGTTGTTGCTAATGCTAAGTATTGGCAAGTTTTTTCCTTTGACTTTTGAAAAAGTTATTGACAACTTTATTTATACAAATATGTATTCCTTGATAATCCATCAAAATACTTGCATTCCAATGATATTGTTGTATACCAACTACCTATGGTCGAAAGCAGTATTTTTTCTTTCTTTCTTGTAGACTACGAAACATAGAAGAACTTAGTAAAATAGGTGACGCCAATTAATTAATTTTATAAAATGGGTCAAAAATGTTAATTCACTGGTTTTTTAGTTGGTTCATTCACAACTTAATAGCATCTTCTATTTGTTCTTGTGAGGTTCTTATTAAGTTCAATATCTTATTCTTATTTATTGTAGGATGTTGACATGACTTATTATAACTATAAGAACAGATTAATTCTTATAGAAACAATATGTTTTTATGATTAAATTTTTTTTTATATGAAACTAGTAATATGTAAGATTCATTTTAAATTATTAGAGGATCGCACTATTGGAAAAATAAGGTAAAATTATGAAATATAATATAATATGACCAGTTGAAAGTGAGTTAAGAATTTTCATGTAAGCACACAAATAGAGGTGTTTTAAATAATAAAAAAGTAGAAGAATAAAAATATGGATGGATGAAAAATAAATGTATAGTATAAATGAGAGTATATAGAACTTAGAATTTTTTTATACCAAGAACTCAGAAAATATTAGAAATCGAGTTTAAGCTTTAGCAAACTTGAAATTGGGAAGTGAAAAATATTTATAAAAAATACTGACGACTCACAGCAAATCCACCACACAACTACGTGTAAATTATTTAGATTAGTGGATTGATTAGTAGGTTAATATACTAATCCAATACATAAAGATAATAAGTAGTTTCTATAGGTGAATTAATTATATTACCTATTTTTTCAAGTGTGATTTATCAAGAACAAAAGGTTTACCGAATTAATTTTTTGTGGCAAGGAAATATTGCCATACTAATTGATATCGAGAAGCTTGAGTCTTCTAGAGTTGTAGCAGCAAACTACAGTTCTGTGGATTACTAAAAGAAACGATGATGATGTATATGTGGCTATGGCTATACCTTGTACAATATTAATTATGTAAAAGTGGTACATCTAACAAAGTACTAAATTTCTAGTCTATCTGAATCCATAAGATGGAGTACATGTTTCACACAGGGATCAATCAATTAACACATGTTCCTGCTAAAAGGTAAAAGATAAGGATGAAGGACAAAAGTAAAACAACAAATTGCATAAATTTCTTCAGGAGATACACACACCAAAGAGCCTCAAACCCTTTTGTGAACTCAAATCCTTTCCAATGTTTCCATCCCTATTTTCATTCTCATCTTCATCTTCATCTTCATCTTCATCTTCATCTTCACATCCTAAAATTTGTTTGGTGTCTTTCTTGCTCTCTCCAAAACACTGGCTTCTCTCATGATCTACTGCATTATTATTATTATTATTATTATTATTATTATTATAGACTACATCGATCATTGAAAACGCTTCTCCCTTTGCCCAACTCATAGGTTCACAGATAAAAAAAGCAACCACATCTTTAGCCTTCAATTTCCTATCCTTGACAAAGCGGTTCCAGCCTCTAGTGAACACGTAACTTTGGCTGCTCTTCCAATAGCAGTAGCGAAACTTCCACAACCGCATCAGTTTGTCGTAAAACACAACCTCCATGTCAACACTCTCATCATTCGCGTAAGGAAAATACGTAACCGCGTGTTTCTTAGGGATCACAAGCCTGTTCAGCTTCCCCACATCACTTGGTGTTAATTCCTTCTGAAAAAGTTGGGTGCAGCAAAACTGTTCATCACCCTTCAAACTTATGTGTTTTGCAAGGCTTTGCTGGGGTTGGTGAGTGCTGAGAAACGTGGCAAAGTTTGAAGGGTAGGTGCCATCTCTGATCATGCTAAGCACTGTTTCTGCGCTGTAATGGCTTTGAAACTTAGGCTCTTGAACTGTTTGATCGTTCCATGGAAAGTTTCTGTGGCATTCTCCGCTTCTGAGTTTTATGGTGGCGCTGTCGTAAGCCATTGCAGCCTCTCTTTCGGATTTGAATGTCCCTAACCAGATTCTTTGGTGGTTTGCATATATTTGTGCACCCCAGTTACCATTTTGTTGAGGCACAACGCCTTTGAACTTGTGAACATTTTCTTCGTGCCTGGCGCGTTTCGCTGCGTCCAATGCAAACATGATTTCGCTAGAACCTGAAGAACTTTCCATCTTAGTTCTTTTGGAGGAGAGATTCATTAAAATGTGTTTTTCTTTCTTTCTTTTTATTATGTTTGAAATCGAGAACAAACAGGTAATGGAAACAGAAAACAATGTGAGCAGAAGACAGTGGATTAAATCTGGCAATTGTGTTGTACGAAAATGGTAACCAATGTAGTCACTAAATTTGGTAGTACCAACAGCGCAGTTAGGAAACAAAACTATTTAGTTCCAACAAAATTCAAGTTACAATCTGAAGTGGCCTTGCCTTAATTTAGGAAAACTAGTTATCTATTTGCTTCACCATCTTGTTTTGCACATTATGGTTACCATTTTACTTTCTTGAGATTCATTAATTATTTTCCTATTACAACAAGTTAACTGAAAACACCACCTGAATGACGAATCTTATGTTTTACCCTTCCCTACATAAAATTACTAATCCACCTGATTAGCCAAAACCAACCCATCCAGAACGCCCTAACTGCAATCTTTTCTTGTATGTAACGTGCCTGTCTTGGCTAGTATAACTTGTTAAGACATTCTTTTAATTTTAATTATAAATAGTTGGATATAACTAAACCAAATAATATTATAGTTTTTTAAAACAAAAATTACGACCATTAATTTATAAGTACGCATCATACTTATCTTAACAATAATTATAATGACTTGACTTAAAGTTAATATCGATATTATTCTTGTATTTTTTCATTTGGGAAATTATGTGTGACTCAGATTTTATTATTTTTTTAATCTTATAAAACTAATTTATAAAGTAAAAATTGTTCTCACTAATATATTTTATTTTAATCTTATCATTAATTATTAATCAATCTGATAAAAGTATACTTCTTACATTAAAAATGGGATATTTAAAATGTGAAATTTGCAAGACAAACTATATACTCGCTTACGTAACAAGACTGTAATATACCATAATGTGGGTTTTGAACATTTTCATCTAATGTCTGGTTGATCTTATAAGTATTGACTCAATTTATTTATATAATCTATTTTAATTTTTAATTATTCCAAACTTTGCAATCTCCAACAATGTGTATTTGTTTTAGCACCGATCACGGGGGATCACATACATTTTAGTACCTTGGAGAATGACACGTTAGACAAGGTTTTACGTGGAATTTTCACCACTTCAATTGGTTTGTTCTTGTAAAACCTACGCCATTCATTGTAGTTCTGCTAGATTGCCGCTTCTGTGTTTGGCTGCGTAAATTTAGCGATATGAATAATGCCTGTTATTATTTTTAGTACGTCTGCAGTACTCACAGTTAATTTACAATCCAAACCCAATTTCTTCGAACAAATAGTTGGTACTCGAACTTTAAATAATATACTACTAAAAAAAACTCAATTATATACCAATTATGTCAAATTTTATTGATTTGTCATACTCGTTTTCTTGTATTTTTCTGCACAATTGTTTGTGTTTAAACCAAGCAAAGCGAGAAGTGATGTCAACTTAACAGTTTGCAGTGCCAGTGTAGATGATGATGGTTCACGAACTGTTACTTACATGACTATACAGGTTAAGAAAGATAATGAATAAGATAACACGAGATTTCGTTTTTTAACATGATTTGGAACCGTGTATATATTCTAGGTAGGTCCAATTCAGTATTAATAGCATAATTCAAGCAAATAACTATATAGCTTGTGGATAGATGTTGAAAGTAGAACAAGCTTTTCATCAACTGTCAACAACGTTTAACAGAACCCCAATCACCATGCATGATATGCATGTAAAGGTGAGATCAATTTGCCTACAATTTGCAAATATAGATAGATAGATATTCACGATAAGAATATAAAATCACGTACATCCCAGTATATGTATGTCAAACTTGACGGTTGAGATGATGAATGAAAAGTCGATTGTACGTATAATTGAGGGATTCGGAAATAATATTTACCACATAAATAATTCAGAGTGAAATGGAAGTGAGGCTATCAAATATTTAAAGAAAATAAAAACTTGAAAAGGACGAGAAGACGTCAGATTCAGTGTTATAGGAGGAAAAAGAAACGCCAAGTCCCCACTTGTACTATGGCTGAAGCAACCAGTTTGTGGCAGAGAGTCGTCCATTAATACAGTGTCTAAGATTTCTCCACTTCCCTTTTGAGTATTCACCACTATTCTCATCCAAATTGTCACTTTCTCTCGTCTTATCAACTCCAATCATTTAAGATTTCTTTCTCTCTCACACTCCGTATTTTTGGCTAAGCAACGTCAATTTGAAAGTGATATCCTTTCCCACGTCCCTCTATATATTGCATGCTATAATCCATCTATACGATCAACCCTCTTCATCCTTATATTCATTATTCTCTTCACTTTGTAAGTCTTTTAATTTCTTTCTGAATTAGCTTCTCTTCTTCGCTAGCTTAGTAGTTTAAATTCACGTGGCTTTGCATCATGCAGATACCAACCAGAATGGCCACTTCATTCTCTGTCGACTCCCCCAATATTGCAGCCAACAAGGTACTATTATATTAGAGTAATATTCAAACAAAAATTTCTACACACTCATTTTATCTCTCTCCATCACATTGCCTTCCTTATCACACACTTCTCTCCTTTTACTTCAGTACATAAAAATATATGATATTTGCTTTGAAAATAAATAGGTAATAGAAGAAGATAGCAGCTACAGAGAAGAACCAGTTATGGAGAAAAGTAGCAGAGAGGATGGAAAGAAAACAGGAGGAACGAAAGTTGCAAGCCTCTTGCTAGGTACTACTACTAAACAAATGATCGATTAATTCATTTTTCAAAAATAAGAAACAAATAGTTTAATTTCCATGCATTGTTCCTTTCAATCAATCAAAAATTATTTTAGCTATAAAAGCCAGTCAATAAATATGTGGTTAGATGACATTGTTAATGTATTTTAATTAAATTCAAATAAAAATGTGTTTGTCTTATCCCATAATTTATCAAGTTTTGACTCAATGTAGTGAATCAAGCACTAGCTACACTAGCCTTCTTTGGAGTTGGAGTGAACTTGGTTCTGTTCCTAACCAGAGTTCTTGGTCAAGACAACGTGAATGCTGCTAATAATGTCAGCAAGTGGATAGGAACAGTTTATATGTTCTCGTTGATTGGAGCATTTCTCAGTGATTCATACTGGGGTCGATTCTTAACCTGCACAATCTTTCAGCTTATTTTTGTTCTGGTATATATTTTTCCCATTAGTCTTTCGCTGTAGCTTTTGTTAATAATGCAATCAACTTTTCCACCTTTTGACATGTTGAATTTTTGTGCATTCAATAGGGCTTAGCATTGTCCTCACTGTCATCTTGGCGTTTCTTGATCAACCCAGCTGGTTGTGGTGATGGCGACACTCCATGTAAACCCTCGTCAATTGGAGACGACATTTTCTACTTGTCCATATATCTAGTTGCATTTGGTTATGGGGGACACCAACCCACCTTAGCAACATTTGGTGCAGACCAATATGATGAGAAAAATCCAAAAGAGAAGAGTTCAAAAGTAGCTTTCTTCTGTTACTTTTACTTTGCCCTCAATGTTGGTTCTTTGTTCTCCAACACTGTATTGGTCTACTATGAGGACACAGGGAAGTGGACAATGGGTTTCTTGGTGTCATTGGTCTCTGCTGTCATAGCCTTTTTGTCTTTCTTATCAGGAACTCCAAGATATAGATATGTAAAGCCATGTGGAAATCCGGTGATGAGGGTTGCTCAGGTATTCACGGCTGTTTTTAGGAAATGGCATGTTGCTCCAGCCAAGGCAGAAGAACTTTACGAGGTTGATGGTCCACAATCTGCTATAAAAGGCAGTAGAAAGATTCGGCACACAGATGATTTTGAGTAAGCATTGAGATTTTAATAACAAATGACTGTTTTCTTTTATAATAACATTTGGACCAAACAAAGAACATAACCGTACTGTACAAAGTACAAACTTTCTTCAAAAGTACTATTTGCAAAATTGCAAAAGATTCAAGAACCAAATACTTAGAAATCACATTCATTAAAAATATGTAATAGTATACTTGTGTCATTTGGGGATGTTTCAGAGTCTTCCATATCAAGTGGAAAAACAAATTAAGCTGTGTTTTTGTTATACCTTGTATTAAATTAGTACACTGTACACCTACTTGGTAAACATAAAAATTTAAACCAATTACTTTTGGGCAGATTCATGGACAAGGCAGCAACAATTAAAGAGAATGAGGAACATAGTCCAAAGAATCCATGGAGGCTTTGCACCATCACTCAAGTTGAGGAAGCCAAATGCGTTTTAAGGATGCTACCAGTTTGGCTATGCACAATTATTTACTCAGTTGTGTTTACACAGATGGCTTCTCTTTTTGTTGAGCAAGGGGATGTGATGAACTCATACATAGGAAGTTTTCATTTGCCAGCAGCCAGCATGTCTGCATTTGACATCTGCAGTGTCCTTGTATGCACTGGAATTTATCGCCAAATTCTTGTTCCATTAGCGGGAAAATTAAGTGGTAATCCAAAGGGACTAAGTGAGCTTCAAAGAATGGGAATAGGCCTAATTATTGGTATGTTTGCAATGGTTGCATCTGGTGCCACAGAGATTGCAAGGCTGAGACATATTATTCATGGAGAGAAGACAAGTTCCTTGAGCATATTTTGGCAAATCCCACAGTATGTTTTGGTTGGTGCTTCAGAAGTTTTCATGTATGTGGGTCAATTGGAGTTCTTTAATGGGCAAGCTCCAGATGGCATAAAAAGCTTTGGAAGCTCACTTTGCATGGCTTCAATTTCTCTTGGAAACTATGTGAGCAGCATGCTGGTGAACATGGTTATGATAATCACATCAAGAGGGCAGAATAAGGGTTGGATTCCAGAGAACTTGAACACAGGGCACATGGATAGGTTTTTCTTCCTCCTTGCAGGGCTAGCAGCCTTTGACTTTGTGCTATACTTGTTGTGTGCCAAGTGGTACAAGAGCATCAACCTTGAAGATAGTAACCAAGAGGAGGAGGTTTGAGTCCAATGCATGTGTTCACTATTTAACTATTTATTTCCCCTCCCCAAGCATTATAAGAATAGTCCTCATCTTACACTGTCTTAGTCTTAGGCTTTTCTTTTTCTTCAAAATGAATCGGATGTGTAAGCCAGTGATTTGTTAATAGTAGCTGCTTAAATTATCCATTTATACCTTAGCTTAATCATCACCTTACAATTAAACGTGTACATTTCAATTTTCCAATAAATAAATATATGAGTTATGAGAGGCATATGTGCTAATTGATGTATGCTCTGTCCTTGAGGGATGTAAAATAATTACAATTTACCACTTGCCCACTATTTCGAGAAAGTATTTATAAACTAATTTTTCAAACACAGTCGAAATATAAAGTATTTATATTTATCTCACCTCTTACCCACGTATTTTATTTGGGCAATCAATGGCTCATGGTGTTCCACCTCCCATTACATGATCATCCTACTCAACTTCATCTCATTTGTCAACATGTGAAATGCACACATTATATCGCAAGAAATCACCCACCAATGCACCAAAATATTTGAACACAACACTAACAGTATTAAATACTCGTGTCTCCTGTCCCTAATTACGTCGAAAGGGTTTATATTTATATTTTCTGCCACAAAAGAAGCTACAGTACATATATGTGAATTAGGCCTTGCACGCTTCCTCTTGTGCCTCAATTCTGGGATACAACTAAGTCACTAGGTTGGGTTCATCACGTATATATATAGCCATGATACCAAACATTTTACACTTTTACTGCATGTTGTTTTATCATATATATTTTGTATTAATTAATTACTTGACAATTAAGGTTTATATATATAAGTATCATCTAATTGAATAAAAGACATGGGACTAATTTCAAATATTATATGAGACATGCATGCAACTATAATGCAAGATCGTATCATCTTGTCTTGGCATGCAAGCTAATCATTCATGACCTTAGGAACCAAATACATGTGGAAGAGCATGAAGATTCCAAGCCATGAATTGTTTGCCTCCACAGATGACATAGCAAGCTGTCATGGTTAAGTGTTCTCACATCATATTCAACATCGCAAATTAATACAGGTTACATGCATGGTTACATATGGATTAAGAAATTTTGAAGATAACACGATTTTGCAAATTATACCAAACATGTAGGACAAGGATAAAGCAACTTAAATACAACATTACAAGTATTATTGGTGTTATTCTTTAATTAAATTTAAAATTTTATCTAATTAATTCGATAATACATATTAACATTTAATAAGATCTTTTATTACATATTGTAAGGATAAAAATTCTATTTTAAGTAAAAAATAATACTAAATTTTATCTTCATCTTAAGCATAAATTTTCTATTAATAATTTTTTTACTTGTCATTGTTTAATATTCGTCAATAGAACTATATTTATAAATAAAGAGTTTTTATTTATTTCATGAATATTTTAAATTTTCTATCACTAGATCGATTGTAATTAATCTTATAAATATATAATATAAAAGTATTAAGCACATTTTATTAAATATTTTAAATTATTTAATTTTTTACTTTTGATATAATAAATGAATACTTTTTTTAAAAAAAATTATTTCCATTTGTGTTCATGGATTAACACTAAAAAAATCCTTAGACATAGTTTTATTAAAAAAATATTTTAACATTTTTGAAAGAATGATAATACACATACGATAATTAATATAATGTTATTTTTTATTTTTAACACTTTTTCATATCTTATTCTTTATTACATATCAAAACTTCCTCTTTCTTTTTCTTAGTTGTAAAATTTGCTGTATAGTTTGTTGTTTATTGTATAAGAATCACTTTCTGAAAATGTGCCACTGAAAAGAAAAAAGTTTCCTATACTTAGCAAAAAAACATATAAATAACTTTTGGATATATGAGATTTTCTCAAAAACGTTCATAGAAGATGAATAGATAAAATGTTTAATAGGTAGACATAACATTTTATTGTGATAATTGATTATTAAGTTATTAATTGTTTTTAAAATAGTTACCAGAGTGTAAACATATTACTTTTAAGCAAGTTAAATAACCAAACATATTTTATAAAATCGTTAGGGCTCCAATTTCAAGAAATCACATACTCCAAAAAATGATTATATAGTAGAATGAAACACTTCTTATATTAAATGTGATAATACATATGTTTTTGTATAAAGCATAGGACTGAATAGGCACTGGTGGACCACATAAATGAAGGCCACAGCCTACAAATAAGGATGAGAATTGGATTAACATTGAGTCTAATTATGCGACAACATTTAATGAATATGTAACTTTGGGGATGTTTCACCTTTTTAATAAAATAATAATTTTGATTCATTAACTAATTAACAAAATTGTATTTACATATGTAAAGGTTTTAGGGTGCGACTGTAGTCAATCTAAATGACCAAAACTTGTGAAAATATTTTAAAATTTCATTAAAAAAAAAACCTTAAAACTCAAGCTACGCTTGTTATCAAGAAAAAGGTATCAGTGTTTAAAACCAATCTAATTCAATCGGGACATCGAAAATAAATTTTAAAAATTAAAAATCGATAAAAATAAAATAAAATAATTCGCAGTTTTGTTCAGAATTTTTTTTACTAAAAAAACGCGGTTCGGATAAGTTTATGGTTTGAGATATTAAAATCGATATATATATATATATATATATATATATATATATATATATATATATAAATCTAACTGTTAGATTGAAAGTTCATATTTCTTAAATCATATATGTCAAATTTTGTTAAAATTGAACAACAACTTGAAGGTAATTAAAGTGTTCATATTTTAATATATTTTGAAATGTATATATTATGTCAATTTTGTTTTATGAGAATGAAGTATCAAATCATCTTAGATTAATATAAAATTTGATATATATTATCTAAGAGATATGAACTTTCAATCTAACGGTTGAATTTACAAAATTCATAATTAATATAAAATTATTAAGCGGTATAATAGTTAATAAAAGTTACACAAGTGTAATTATAACTCTCCTCATATATATTAAATATATATATATATATATTAAAAAATAATTTTTATTTTTATTTTAATATATATATGAGAAGCGTTATAATAATGCCGGTATATTTTTTATTAATTATTACATCCTTCAATAACTTTATATTTAATGTGAATTTTGTAAATCTGACCATTAGATTGAAAGTTCATATCATCTTATATATTTATATCAAATTTTGTTAAAATTAAATAACTTAAAAATAACCAAAGTATTCATATTTTAATATATTTTGAAATATATATTATGTTAATTTTATTTTATAAAAATAAAATATTAAATTATTTTAAATTAATATAAAAATTTATATATATAATTTAAAAATAAAAAATTTTCAATTTATCAATTAGATTTACATTTACATTTACATTTTATATAAAATTATTAAAAAAATATAATACTTAATAAAAATTACACCGATAATTTATATATATATATATACACATTATCCCTAAATCCGTTTGTTTCTCCTTCATACTTGTCCGCAGCTATTATCCATGAAACGAGGTGTTTAGTGGAGATACCGATTTTCTTTTGGGGTCTTTTAACTTTGGGTTATAGGAATAAAATGTTGGTAATAGAATAATATACCTCTTAGCATTGTTGGAGAGTTTTGCTCTAAGGAAAATGCTAATTTATTTTCATACTATTTTACTGTACGGACACAAGTTTTTCTTCACGAAATATGATGATAGCGGAAAGCAATTAAATTTTAGAAGCTGAGGTAAGAATCAATTAGTTATCACGCGGCAAATTAGAAACTGATTGAAAAATTTGAAAAGTAGAAAATTTTGCACAATTCAATCCTCACTAAAACCATGAAAAATTATAACTCTATCAGATTCCAGGCTTGCGCAATTCATCAGCTCCATGTGCGAAGTGACACCTTTCCCCAAAAGTGCAGGAACCTTTAGCAAAGTTTTCACATAGCTTAGTCTTGAAGTTGTTTGACGGGGCAGCAGAACTCTGTGTAGTAATGCTTTTCATTGGAGGCCCAGATGCAGAACTGACATTTAGAATAAGTTCGTGAACCATGGCACTGGCTTGTTTGATCTGATCAAAACTGCCTTCAAGTTCAATGTTTCTAAGGTTAGGATCTGAATCATGATCCCTTATGGAAAGTTTGGCTCCTGTTGCACGACATATTTGCTTAGAGTTGACACCATTTTTTCCAATGACAGCTCCAGCTAGTGAAGCATTGATACTAATTTTTGCAGTAGCCGAGGCTCCAAAGCCGCCAGCAGCTCCATGAGCTGGAATTGGGGGCTCAATTCGCCCACCAACCCTTCTGCTTTGCATTTGTCCCAAGCCACGGGGATCTTCATATGATGGGACCGTAGGCCTTCCAAGCTCCCACTCACCATGGGCAAAGTGACATTTGTCACCAAATTTGCAACCTTCAGCTGTATTAAACTTGTTGCACAATCGGGTTTTAACAACTGGAGGAGACGACCCATCTGGGAAGGATGGTGGAACAGGATTTCTACCACCACCTTGAGGAATAGCAGGATTGCTACTAACATTGATCAGCTGAGAGACAGCTTTGAAGCCACCAGGAACATAATGCAGGAAATGACATCCTTCACCAAATGGACAGCCAGATGTGCTGCACAATAGATGAAAACAGATGACATAAGACATGTAACCAACTAGTAAGATTCCAAAATTATAGATCCAGTTTGACCTAATCCAGTTCATTGAATATGAAACTGAAAATTAGCAGAGGGATAACATACACCAAAGTTGCACCATTAACGAATTTATATACTTTCCCTTGCAAAACTATTGCCAATATACAAAGCAACTAATTTTTTTTTGTAATTTGAAAATATCTCTCTGGTTAAAGCAAAAATACAATTGAATATTATATGGGGGATTTTTTTAACAGTGCAAATCACAATGATTACCAAAGTAACAAGAAATACTGAATACCCCAACAACGGTATAGCATAATACTGGGAAAAATAAGGTCCAGATATATACAGTATCACAAATAAGATGGCACACTTAAAGTTCAAGTATTCTAATGATAAAATGGGATAATATTGATGGTTACAGTATAATCAAGTACAAATAATATGGCTTAAATGGAGTAATTTGAGCACCTCTTATAACAAGAGATAACATGAAACAGACTACAACAGGCATATCTAATTTACTTCATGCAGCACTTTATCAAATAATAAACTGTATGTATTCTTCAAGCCTAAAATAATACTTCTCAGCAGTAACTCAACAATGCTCAATCTGATTTCTCATAAAAGTAGCAGCAAACATAGAAAGGCTAAAAACATCAAATTGCTAAATCAATGAACATTAACAATACACATTAACAGAGGATAATGGAAAATTTAAGATCCATAAGACACAATCACATGATTATTATCATGAGGCTATTTTGAATTCTTTTACAGTTTACATAATTCATACTAAATACACATAAATTTACAATAAAAAGTTAAAGGTCGTATCTCTTGAGCAAACATACACAAGTAAATACTAAACACTAAACAGTAACAAAGGATGCCATGATTAGCCAAAGAGATGGAGTAAAAGAATGAATGAGTCTGGGAGAAGATGACCAAAACAAAAGGCCTCAAAGACTTGGACCAAGGGACAATAAACAGAGAAGATAGACTGATGGAAGAGAAAACAGGAAAGGAAAATCGATGGTATAAAAACAAAAACACAAAACAGATTAGAAAGAGAACAATGAAAACAAGACTTTAGGAGAAAAGAGAAGAAAAAAAAAAGAATGAGAAAGAGAGATATAAAAAAGCTGCTACATGGGTTGCTGAAAATTGCCAGATGGTCATATATTGCTCACTGGAGGGCCGGACAGGGGTCACACAGTAGTCAAGGTAGGAGAGAAGAAAAGTGAGGCATGATAGTTATGAACTCAAAAGAATTCTAACCCTTTTTACCAAAAATCCAAAAATTATCACCATATATCGCCTCTCGTATGTCAGTATTGGAGGACATTCTCAAGATTTTGGCCACCATAAGCTTAGTGGCCATATTATATAGCACTCCAAAATGATACTATTTTGGCTGCTGCTACTGTGAAGTATAACACTATGGCACTGCATGTAGCAGCCAGGGGCCGCTACACAATACAATAGTACAGACTATAGAGGTGTGCAAGGGTTGTGAATTGTGAGACGAACAATTATCAGACATTCACGGCACACATGTATCTTAAAAAGTAGAGAACAAATGAGAAAATATGGTGGCAGGACAATTTTAAATTACAGAAATAGAGATTGTCACTAGAATAAATCAGGAATGATAATGAGTTTGAATAGAAATCCAAACTCAAGAAACACTGCAAATCAGCAGCTTCCTTGGTGTACAGTAACTGTCTGTATAATGTGCAAACAGGATAATGATATAAATGGCTGATTGATTTACCAGATTGTTCGAGGATGACCCAATTCCTTATTATTAGCAGAGGCTTTTTATTAATTCAGAGTTTAGACTCGAACAATAGAAATCATTTACCGAAAACAAACCAGAAGGAACAAACTCATAACCTCTCCATGTTTCAAGTCAGAGAGATATGCAAAGCAAGGAAAGACAGCAAGGTCATGTCAAACCTTGTGACTGAAAACACAGGTAAAAGGCTTAATCCTAATATTTTGTGAGTGTACATATATGTGTTGTAAAAGGTCTACTCTTACAAAGAAGCATTGTGAAAATATATCGATACATATATTAATCTCCAATCAGCTGAGACCACTTCCTAGCATAGAAACTTCTACATAGTAATTACTTAGTAGTTAGTATCAATCAAGATGATGCAACAACCACCAACTTTAAACATAAAAAAAGACAAATATCTATCTGCATCAAGATTTTCATGAAATAAACATTTACACAAAGAAATGATGTAACCACTCAAAAAAAAAATCATTAATATAAGTTGACAACAATACATTGTTAGATAAGACAAAACTGAGCAAACAACAAAAGATTGTTCCAGATTCCAGGGCAAATGAGAGAGATCAAGGGTTAACGAAAGTAAGGAAGATGCTGAAGTTAACAAAAAAACTGAAGGTGCAATTCCATCTAGTAGTGATACTTGAAGTCTTATTTGGCATGTCAGTTGGAAGATTTGCAAAAGCAAACAATTGCATATGGAGGACATAATGATTTTCACATGCATAGAAGCATATCATGTCTAGATGTGTATAGTCAACTAAGCAGTATAGTAACATAAGAAACAACATTATCATCATTTAACACCAAATAATTACAATAATTTCAAAACAAATCAGAATGAAGTATGTTGAGAATGCTGCTTGCAAACAACATTCCAATTATGTTTCGGTGTATTGATAGAAATATAGCATTTCTTAAGCCATATACTGCTATAGCCATTTCAGTGATCTGCATCAGACCTCTTTACTTGCAAAGATTGTAGAAAATTGTATACAAGTACAACCAAATATGTAGATCAAGTTAAGCATCTCATAGAACTTCTTTCATTTATATATAATCCAGGAAGCACTTAATAGAACTGATCATTCTTGAGAATCAACAATTTCTGTTCATAGTCTTGTTATCGTAATTAGAAGTAGGACCTGTATCAAAGCTTTAACTACCCAATTCATTAGTCAAATAATAATATGAATTCTGCTTGCAGAGATTTTGTATCAAAATTTTCTAAAACATTATACATATATCAGAGTGAATTAGATTTTATTTTAGACAAGTTAAAGATTTGAACCTGAAAAACTTTGTGCATGGCTTCGATTTGCTTCCTAAACCAGATGGAAAGGAGTCCGTTTCTGTTACAGAACATTAATTAAGTCCTCTCAGTTAAAATTATTGATGTTTTATGATTCAACTTGGGTAACACCCAATAGCCATTTTTTTGCTATTATGTGATGAATATTAGCTCATTTAATTTCATGAATAGCGGGTGCTTTGAGAGCAAGGTGCTCGACATAATAATTCAACATCCAATATAAATTAACACGACAAAACCTAAATTTTATGAAATTTTAGAAAAGACTGAACAGTATGTGGTAAAATTGACAGAGAGAAGCGGGAACGAAATAGCCCTAACATTTTTTAAGATTTTGTAAGACGCTCTTGTTCCATTAAAAAAAAAAAAAAAAAGAAAAAAAAAAGTAGCGCATCTAAGAAAGATGGATGAAGAGAAGAAGGGGTTGTAAAGAAGCAGGAAGAAAAGTAAAAGCAGAGAGAGAAAAGGAGAAGAATGGAAGGGAAGTGAGTAAAGAGTAAAGACGAACCTGGGCGGGATTTCTTGGCGCCGCCATTGGCGTTGAAGGCAGCTTCAGGCCTGCCCCTCTTGCGATCCATAACAAGGCAACGACAGATCGAAAAACAGTCGAGTTGAAGCGAAGCCCTAAGCCTAAGGCAAACCCTAACCCTAACCCTAACCCTAGATGTTGTGAAGAGAGAAGAGAAGAGAAGAGAAGAGAGAGTATCTGAGGAAGAGCGTCTTATTACCTTAGCCTATATATGTGTGCCGTGTGCGCTACCTTTGATTAGATCTATGGACAAACATCATACCCTATCTCTTTCTTATCTCACCGCTTTTTTTTTTTTTTTTTTTTTTATTCACATATTCTTACTCTACTCACTATTTCTTAACTTGTATTTTATAATTAACAAATACATACATACAAATAATAAATTATATTGTGAGATAAATTATTTTTTATTATTATTATTTATTTTAAAATATTAAAATTTAATTTATAATAAACAAAAATTATATTAAAAGAATTTTAAGAAGAAAAGCATCTAATACTGTTATTATTATTTTTTAAAAAAAATAAGCGTCTAAAACACTATCTCGATACTCATTCATGTTTATAATGTTTATAGGATATACACTCTTACTATACTTAGTAAACAATTAAAACTCGCATTAAATTAATCTTATATATTAAATATAAACAGGTTTCTCGTACTAAAGTATATTTAGCCATTTTTTTTAGTTCGATCATCGATGGGAACATTTGTAGTTATTGATTATTTTTTATATTTTCTTATCTTTCACAATATATCATTTTACTTTAATAAATATAACTTAAATATAATTTTAGTGTTTATAAAATAAATAAATTTTGGTTTTAATCTCTATAATTTTTATTTTTATTTTTTTTAATTTATAAATATTAATTTTGCTCTTTGTGAGATATTTGTAATATTTGTAAAATAAATAAATTTTAGTTTTTTTAATAAAATATTTTTTTTTATTTTCATCTCACTAACATATCAAATCACTATGTTTTATTCTTAAAATGATTTTGAATAAATAAATAATATTTAATTTGAGGATATATAAAAGAAATTAAAAAAATCATAAATAAATATGATATCAATAATAATTATAAGTAATATGGCAATTAATGATTTTAATGAGATTATTTTTAGGTATTTTGTTTAATGTATATTGTTTCTTATTTTTTTTAAATAAATTTTATATTTTTATTTTTAGTATTTTAAAAACATTATTTAAAATAATTTTGTATCATAATATAAACTATTTTTCACAAATATAAAATAAAATATAATTTATATGTTAAAGATTTTAATGTATATATATTTAAAATTAATATATATATATATATATTAAAATATATTATATTCATATATCAGTATAATTTATTATAATTTTATTTCAATATAAAATATGCTAAAATACTGATTAATAATATAAACTATTATATTTTGAATCAATTATCAACTCAATATTTCATTCAATTATGAACATTTTGTTGTAATCTTTGGATACATCTCACTACGTATATTTCATTATAAAAATTCGCACTAGAGCAAAAGAAATTTACTAAAGTTAAAGCCTACAATTTCCTTAGCTGTGTCAAAAATATTGCTTTTATAAAGTGGTATTTATTATTTTATTAATTAAAAAAATCGCTACACAGACTCCAATAATCAACACATTGAAAGATGATGAATAGAAGCCTTAATTAATACATTATTTTAGCAGATGGATTACATAAAATAAATGTTTACAAACAACACAAGCAAATACTTCATAAATTTTGATTGGAAGCAAAATGTAAATTTGAAGATAACCTTAAAAATATAATAGATACTATGCCTATTATATTTAGCCGTTAAATTTTCAATTAATATATCTAACAATTCTAAATTATAATTTATCCACATAATATCTAACATATATTTTAAAATCACAAAATTTTAGTATCTTACGGATGAAACACTTAGCACACAACCATAACTTATGGTTGAATGGTTCATTAATAAAACAAATAAGTATGAGACTCTTTATAAAAAGTTATGAAATGTGACATTTTAGCGATGTAACTCTTTATCAACAATTATGAGATCATTCATTTATAACTATTCATTCATTTATGTGACATTATTCACTAAAAGTCTTGAGATGTATCTTTCTTAAAAGACTATTTATCTTTATCACATGGTGCAAGATGGTCTAAAAACATATTTAATTTGCATGAAAAAATATAACAAAAATAAATTGTCATTTTTTATATATGAATAATTTTCTTTCTCTCCTTGCGCATAGATAATTAATGAAATTATCCTTTGGTAAGTTGTCAGAAAATGAAAATGTCTTCAATATAAATATATTTTTAACTATTTAAAATATTTATAACCAATAAACAACGTGCTAATATGTTGTTTAAAAACATATATTAAATTGCATATCAATTCATTTGATTCAACTATTAATTTATTGGTCTATTACCTTAAACAAATTGCTCACCGATTTGAGTTTTAAAACATTGTGTGCAAGTGTTATTAGAACTAAAAAGTATGAGAGACAACAAAGTTGGTCATCCACAAAACTCCAAAACTCAAATCATATTGACATTGCACCACCTGTATATTTGCAAAATTAATCTAACTAAGTTCATGTGTTAGACTAGTTCATCTTCATCCATCCATTCAACTGTTAGTCAAACCATTTTATCCAATTTAGCTTCAAGCAACTCCACAACATTTACAACAACATAACCACTTCTTCATCATTTTTCAATTTGTGAATAATGACACAATGTTAAAATATCAATATAAAATAAGAAAACAAGTATTTTTTTCAGTTTCTCACATCATTTTATAGTGTGAAATATTTTTATACAATTATCTAATTAAAAACTATAATTTGTATGACTTATCAACACGCTTATCATTTATAAGAGAATTGTAATTGAATAATCATGTAAATATTTTTACACTAATAATATATCATTGTTAAATTTATTTTTTTTGCACATTAATATACTCGCATTATCTTTAGACATGAAATCATGATTAAAGATATCACTTTTATTGTTGTAGGAATCATTTGATAGAAAGAGTTAATTTTTTTTATCAGATAAAATAAATATAATGCTAAAAAGTAAAATTATTAATACATTTTATTTTACTTTTAATTAATTATTTTTCTAACCATTTCTAAATGCAAAGAATGATTAGACAATAATTTAATGGAATTAAATATTTTTATTTATTTTTTACTTGTATTGATATCAAATTAATATTGTATTTATGATAAATTACACATTTTATTCGATCAAAGTCAGATCTTATTAATTAGTTATTTAAATTGACTTATAGAGGATAAAATTTCTTTTATCTTTTTTGTTGATAATAAAAAAAAGTTCAGTCTAGAATATGGTAAGACTCATAGAAGGATATAAAAATTAAGAAAAATTGGATTCTCTTTCATGAAGAAGAAAGGAACTTCTCTTAAAAAAGCTTCTCTTAAAAAAAGCAAAGAAATTTAACAAGACATTATTTTTAAAATTTAACTCCTTTTAAAGTGAAAAGTTTATTTTAAGAAAAAATGAATTATAATTATTAATTAAAATTATAACTAAATGCATATGCATATATAATAAATCATGTTGATATTTAAATATAAATGATTAAGTTTAAAATAAATAAATATGACTTTAAATTCAAATCTCATTATAATTTTAATAAATAAAAAAAACTTATAATTTAAAATACATCTCTTACCTCTTATTTTGAAAATTAATTCCTTAACTTATTAAACAAAATATATTTTAAATTAAAGTCACAATATATAAATTTCAATTTTCATGAAGCCAAATCAACTTGATTCGAACACATACTATTTTCTCTCTCTCTTCAACAAATTTTAAATAATTTCATAAGTTTTTTTTTATTTCTTATAAAAATAGAATAAATTTACTAAAATGAAACAAAAATAATATATATAATTATATATATTATCTTTTACCTTATTTTAAGATTTTAAGATTTATTTTAATCTCAACCTCAGTTAGGTTCAGTAATTTTTATATTGATAAATTAATAAGATAAAATTTAAATTAATTAAAAATAATTTAAAATCGTGTCACAAATTTGAAAATCATATATTTAAAAAAAAAACTGATAAAAGGTAAAAAGAATTTTTTAAAAGATAAAAAAAGAACTGGAAGAGAGAAATTTAAGTTGAATTTGATCTGGAATCGAAACAAACTGGAAGTTCCCTTTCCATTTAGTGAGTCCAAATGATCCTTTGTTGGACGGCTGAAAACAACCATTCAACCAATAGTAAACTCCGCGCTATTGCCATTCTAACACAGCCAACCTCTCAGTGTTCTACCTCTTCACAAAGTTCACTCCTTTCAAACCTTAAATGATAAAATATCATACTTCTGCACAAGGGTTTTAATATTTGGACTGTTTTTTTTTTCCCTCTCTGGGAGTAGGAAAAAAATGGTCTCTTTCGACCAGTTTTGGAACAGAAACACGGTAACAGGTCTTGGGTTGGGACAGTTTCTTTCCCTTCTCATCACTTCCACTGGTTTCACCTCTTCAGAATTGGCCAAAAAAGGTTTGCTTGCATTCTCAGTCCTTTAAAATTCACTCCTTTATTATTAATACTATTATTATTATTATTTTATTTATATTTTTGGCTCTTAATTTTTAGTCCAACATTGTCTTTGATTGATGAATGTTTTGGATTGTTGGTCTGATTGCTTTATTTTCTTTACCAGTCCTTCCTTCCTTAAATTATTGTAAATGTGCCTTTTGATTAGTGGGTTTGGCTTACTAAATTTCATGATAACATGTTCTGTTCTTCCTTCTTATTTTGCCCTGCTCTATACTTACGTTGATTTTATGCAGTTTAAAAAAAATTGTCCTTGAATTATATTGTTGCAGGAATTAATGCACCAACTTCACAGTCGTTTCTAAACTACGTGTTTTTGGCAATTGTCTATGGGAGTATTGTTCTGTATAGAAGGCAAGCACTCAAGGTTAGAGAACGAGGCTTTGATTAACTTGCAGTATATGATGTAGTGCCTTAGAGAATTAATATTCTTAAATTTTTTATTTTTATTTTGAGTGAAATTGGAGGAAGGATATTTGAGACATTCTTATAAATGATTTGTGCATGTTAACATCATATCATTTAAGCTGGTGCTTTCGTTAGATGACAGGAAGTTATCAATGATATGTTTATAAGGACAAAACTTAGGTTAAGTTCCTTAGGTATGGTTGGTGTGATTCTCCTATTAGAGTTAGACCTTTACCTCAGTATTAGTATTATGTACTTGCATTTAATACAAATCTTATCCATATATATTTACGCATAATATCAAGGTAAAACCCCAATTCTGATTGGAGAACAACACCAATCGCATTTAATAAATTGTACCTAACTTTTATTCTATTTATAATTATTAGTGCTTTCATTCATTGCTCTCATTTTTAAATGATGAGCATCAGGTGAAACAAGGCTTGATATTGGTGGTATGCTTATAATTATCATTTTCTTTGTGTTACTTTGATAATAGAAAAGGGATAATGCTTTATGAACAATACTCGAAGGGAACAGAAAGGAATAATGAATTTGCAGAGCCATTCGGTTGCTTTTGAAGTTGTATAGAGAAGTGTTGATGTAGCACTGTATAGAGCCGGAGATGATTATAATGTTGCACAAATAGATGGGTATTTGTATATGTAAAGTGTTGTTCATATTAAAGTAAAACGAATGTTTGAGAATAGTATCTTAGAAGTCAATGAAGCTTGTATTTCTATTTTTAAAAAGTATATTGTGGATGAATGATATCTTAAGGCCAATATCTTGGGCAGCTGGTTGGTATGGACGTACAAACCACCACACTTTTGGGACATGTAGTGTTAATATGGTGCTTTTACTTGATAGCATTAAATGTGATATTGATCAACTTCTTCCATAGTCAAAAAGAACAAATCCCTAAAGAGAGAGAGGGAGATATATTGATATGCTATTTTTGCTCTATTTTCCTTTTGGCATTCAACATTGGAAGATATTTTCATTAAATTCATATGGTATTGATGCAGGCAAAATGGTATTATTACATAATTCTTGGATTGGTTGATGTTGAAGCAAACTTTCTTGGTAAGTCTTTATGATTGCAGTGACATAGTATTACTTGGAGAACATTGTTAAAAATTAAAATTAATATATTTTTATTCAATCTGCTCAAGCAACAGCAGGTCAGAGACGAATTAGAATCTTATATTCTCACGAGGCAACTATAGGGCTCAATTTTAATTGTCCAAATTTAGATTGCTTCAGTATAACTGTAATATATTTTTTTCTATTACGTTTATTGTTGGACCATTCATACATATTCTAATGAAGCAAGCAACCAGTTGAGTTGCATTATTTCACTTTTGATGATTTACATTCTAATTCTCATCTAATGAACAGTTGTAAAGGCGTATCAATACACATCACTAACAAGTGTGATGCTGCTTGACTGTTGGTCCATCCCATGTGTCATGCTTCTTACGTGGATTTTCTTGAAAACAAAATATAGATTCAAAAAGATAACTGGTGTAGTTGTTTGCATTGCTGGCCTTGTCCTGGTTGTATTTTCAGACGTCCATGCAAGCGACAGAGCAAGTTGGTGGCTTATAATTTCTTTAATATTGACCCCTATATCTTTCTCTTTGTTAGTTGTATAATGATATATGCACATTCTATAGGTGGAAGCAACCCTCGTATAGGTGATCTTCTTGTTATTGCTGGTGCTACATTGTATGCTGTCAGCAACGTCAGTGAGGTAAACTGATTGCACTTCTGCTTTTAACACATTTTGTGGTGTTCAATTTACTGTGTGAATATACTCATATTGAAAACTTATTTAATTAATCCAAACTTTCAAGTTATAGTACCGAGCTTGACTCTGGGATCTTGACAGCAAAGAATATGTTACATTTGGGCTAATTGAGATGCTCCCACATGATTCATCTGCATTTAGGTCATATTAATATTTCATTATGTGCAATCTCTTTTTTTATTGTTGTTTCTTTCCAATTACAGGAGTTTCTGGTGAAAAATGCTGATAGAGTTGAATTGATGGCAATGCTGGGTCTCTTTGGTGGCATTGTTAGTGCCATTCAAATGTATCCTTAAAATTAATTTTGTTAAGAGTAGGCTTATATCCTTCAGTTGAATATATTTTCTTAACTACTACTTATTTATCTGTCTGTCTTCAAACTCGTGCTTTATGCAATTTGCATTTAGGAATCCATTTTATGACACATGCTCAAACTTCGTTTCCAGCATCTATTATACAACATATATTTGTATTTATTTGGACTCTCCACACATCTTCATTCATGAATCCATTGCATAGCTGAGCTGAAGCGTCTAATTGCAATCTTTAAGCTAAATTCAAATATTGCTTTATGCAGTGGTTAAATAAATCAAAATATGTTATTATCATATTGTGTTGGAGATTTTAATTTTAGAATTAACTATGAAATGTTAAACTAGATGGCACAGTTTATCAAAGATGAGAGATAAAGATAAAATTTTGGTATCAAAATTTCCCTTTAAATTCAGAAAGTTAAAAAAAAGAAAGTAAAATAAGACACTTGCATTTATTGCATGGATCACATTGTTAGTTCTCTCTCTTTTTCCCCTGTTTTTGCCTTGATGATTAATACTTATTACAGAAGCATACTTGAGCGCAATGAGCTCAAATCTATTCACTGGTCAGCTGGGGCAGTAAGCTCTCTCTCTCTCTCTCTTACACACACACACACACACTCTATTATTGAGTAATTGTCAAAGTTCTACTTTGGCTAAGATGTCTGCAAGGCTGTAAGAGTCTATCTCAGATGTACCTGTTTGACTATATACATAAAACCCTGAGTTGCTTTTTGTTTGCAATTGTGGAATGGAATAGTGAGTCTGGTCCTTAGAATTGCAATGTGCTCTTTTTCTTCGAATCAGGGGTAAATAAATTTAGAACCATCGTCATCCACAACTGGCCTGATGATTAAGGATTTTTTCTACTTTTTTTTTTAATATATATTTTACCACATCCCTTTTATATTATCTGTTTTGTATGTCAAATTGTTTATGTTCTAGCAACATTCCAGTTTATTATTTATGCTATTTATGTCCCTTTCTTGCCATGCTGATTGCAGGCCCTTCCTTTTGTTGGATTTGCAGTGGCTATGTTCTTGTTTTACTCTTTAGTCCCAGTCCTACTTAAGGTGTGGATTCAAACTATAATGATTCTGCAGATTTTATAATTTGAAATTATATGTTCTTGTTTTACTCTTTTAGTAATTCTTAGGTTTTATTGTTTATTATTTTTTTATTGTATAATTCTCTATTATTTTTACACTAATGTTTATTTCTTGGATCAAATGTTTCAATAATATAGTTGGTATTGTGAAAAATTGTTTACCCTTGAAGTTGCTTGAGAATGTTGCTCAGTCCTTGGACTATACTTGGCTGACTGGTGATAGCATCTATCTTGCATCACTTATAGTATTGAAGTATCTGATGGCATTAAACCATCTTACAATTCAGATTTAGCTTTACCAAAAGGAGAAAGTATTTTTAAATATTGTCTGTTGTTTTGTCACAGATGAATGGTTCAACTATGTTAAATCTGTCTCTATTGACCTCTGACATGTGGGCTGTCTTAATTCGGATTTTTGCTTACCATGAAAAGGTCTGTCAGCAACCTTCACTTGCACTATTTTTACCACTTAGATGAGTGGCATGTAGAGTGTGCTAACTTTTATAGTGCCAATTTTGCTTTACAGGTTGATTGGATGTATTTTGTGGCTTTTGGTGTTGTTGTTGTTGGTCTTATCATCTATTCTGTGTATGTAATTCCACACTTTGTACGCATAAATTTATTCATTCTTTGCATGCTGAATCATTGAGGCGTTAGTTCTCAAAAAGACCTATCTGCATGTACTATTGGCCAGTGATGATTCTAGTTCACAATCCTGTTTTCAAGTTTTACTCACGAGAACAGCAAGGTTCCTAATGTTGTTTAATTTCACTAATATAATTTCTGATCTGATTGCAGAGGTGAGAAAGATGAGAATCAAGACCCTCTTCATGTTGCTGAAGATGCTGACCAAAGACAAAGACAGCATGATGAAGAAGCTACTACTTCAGGTAAATCATAATATAACAGAACTCAGGCTGGGAGCTCAAAAAACTAAGCACGCCTTAAGAGGTGCTTGAAGGGTGAAGTCGTGAGAATTCAGATTTCAGAATAAGCATTCGATTCGATTCAATTTGTGCTGATGGAATTGAGTTTCTTGGAAGTTGATAGGAAAATTTCAGTCAATAATAGTTTTCTAAATTTGATATTTAATTACTTTGAAGAAAGAAAATATATAAGATAGATTTCCGGAGATAATGAGTAGCAGCCATTTATTATTTTCGTGTGAAATTTAGGATGTACTTAGGTTTTGGATTATCCTGTGACAGTTTTGAATTTATTCATCCCCATGATTGGGAGCAATTGTTAATGGTACCCTTCTTCGATGTCCAATCTCTCACAAGCAAGAAAATTTATATCAGAGAAACATATATATATTGAATAACATTGGAACAAACAATATTAACACGATTGCTTTTATGGTTTATAAAAAATAAAATAAAATATTAACACGGACACTGCATAATTTATAGTCAGAATCCCACCATAATTATCACGTGTAAATATTGATGTACAAAGGCACAACGGGAAAATAATATATTGATATTAGCACTGTTTGGTGTCGGGGGGGGGGGGGGGGGGGGGGGTATTAATTAAGAAACTAAAAACAATAACCCAAGTAAGCTTAGGTTATTTGATCCAGTCACTGGTACACAGTTATGATGCCACAAAGCACCACCTATAGAAACGTGACCCAAAAATGAATGGAAAGCATAAAACATAAAACAAGAATAAGCATACATCACATGGGTTACTTTACAGAGAATTACATCTATTGTTAGAAATATAAATGGAAGACGTAGACCACAAGTATTGGCTTGTCGTTTCTCTAAACTCATAAATTGGTAACAAAACAATTGAGTAATAATACTTTACCTTGCTATCTAGGTATAGTGCTCAATCTCATACATTTTAACATTGCTATCTTGGTATAATGCTCAATCTTATAGTTATACTTATACACTTGGACATTTGCTATCCAGTTTTAATGCTCAATCTCATTGGTAGCCACCACGGCCATAAGGATGTTGTGGATAACCACCTCTTCCCGTCATATAGTTATAATTACCAGGCATGTTGGTCCCGGGTGGTGGTTGCATCTGCCCCATACCCATGTTCACCCCCATTCCCAAAGGTGCATTCATGCCTCTGTAGCCTTGCATACCCATACCAGCACCAGGACCCATGCCCATACCCATACCCATCATTGGGTTTGGTGAAGGCCTGAGAGCACCAGCGCCAGCCCGTCCCATACCTGAACCAGATCCCATGGCTTTACCCATGGTTACAGTTGCGGTTGCTGTTGTTGTTGGCTTTTCCATCCTCTTTTCCTTCCTATTAATGGCATCAAAGTCAACTCCAATATCTGCTAGAGGGTTTATTTTAGCTGCAAATGGAAAACATGAAAAGTCAGTAGTTCATCCAGATAAGATCACACATTAAAAACAGCTTGAGAAGGCACAAGGTTATACACACAGTACTCACATCCAGATATATTCAAATTAACCAATCCCCTGCTTAGTGTATCTGCCCAAACTGTCGATTTTGTCTCAAACTTGTCCTTGGATGGTTGAGAAACGACATTCTGAGGAGCGTGTACTCCTTGACCAAGTGGTTGATGGTTAAATGGAGAAGCATTCCCCTGTTGTGCCATGAAGTTTCCACTGTTATATTGTGAAGCTTGGTCAATGGGGGATTGAGAAGGCAAATAGTTTGCACTCTGTGACAGTTGTCCTTTTGAAGCTTGGGGAACTGTGTGCAAAGGAATAGGTGCCATAGATCTTTGTTCATAGGTCTGGTTCATATGTCCACCTTGAGATTGAGGGAACATGCCTGAAGCTCCTTGAGTCAGATAACCAGTCTGAGAAGGGAATCCACCATACACATGACCACCTGGCTGTGAAGATTGATCAGCATGTGCTGGAAAGGGATTCTGTGCATGTTGATTAGTGGGACTGGAAACTGATAATGAGGGTTGTAGCTGTTGGCCACCAGAGGCCTGTGCTACAGGTTGACCAGACTGTGCATAAAAATATTGTGATGCTGTTTGCCCTGATGAAGCTAGAAAGGAGGATGAGGATTGAGCTTCCGGAGAAGCTGAAAAGTTCTGTTGTGAAGTTGTCCCAGGTAATGGTGCAGGGGGAAGAATGTCTGCAAGAATATCAGATTCCTGTGATGGCATAGACAAAAACTGAGAGCTTGATGACAAAGATTGCGTTTCACTGGCACTAGTCGTAGCAGAAAATGAGTCTCCAAACCCAAATTTAGAGACCGATTCTGTATTAGGACCACTTGCTTGGGATGGTGCAAGACTCTGTTGAGTCTGGGGTTGAGATGGAGCAGATTCAGTTGAAGGAATGGCCTTAAATGGTGAATCACCAAATGGGTCTTCAAACACCTGCCAAAAGTCAAACCAACAAAAAACCAGGGTTAACAAAGCGATCAATTCTTGTAAAAGGATATGAGAAAAGCTGCAGAAGCTTTTAAAAAAGATTATTTGAAGCATAAGCACAGGTAATATGCCCCCTCAGAATCACAGCACTTCCTAGTTTTTAGATTTCCCCCCATTTGTACAAACATAAGTTATAGTAATTATTATGCTACATTTCACAACAAGAATCCAGCCACCTAATTGTCCACAATCATGCATGCAAAATCTTAATAATAGAGTAGGAAAACAGATACAACAAAACAGTGAAAACAAGAAGCATTCCAAGTCTCACGAAAATTCATTCTTAATAATAGAGTATGAAAGAAAAAGATTCAAATACTTTCTAATACTTAAGGTATAAACGAACAAACAAATTCCTACCGGATTGAAATTATTGGATGCAGACGGTGGCGATGCAAAGGACACTGTTGAATCAAGGTTTGCATTGCCTTGAGAGGTTGTGGTTTCTGTCGCAGAAGGTACAAGAGCCAATGCATTTGAAGAGAATGACTCAGATAGGGAGCCGAACAGGTCCATTTCAACATTATTAACAGTAGCTGAGGCAGCTAATAAGAAACATAAAGATATCATGAATATAAATCATAACATTTGTTTCTAGCAAAGAGGGCAGAATTCAAGCATTAATACAAGCCCTTGAAAACTGTCAATATTAAACTAAAACCCCAAATGGCAGATGATAATAATTTTATCAAATCTCAATTAGGGTCATGCCACCGATTATTCAAGTGTGGGACACGAGTGATGGATATAGGAAGTGTTACATCTAGCGATACAATATAGTTAAACAATCCTTAAAATTTAAAAGCACTTCCATGCTTTCAAGTTCTAACTGGTCCATATTATATTTCTCTATTACACCCAACTCAGGCATATAAGTGAAAAGTGCAATTATGAGCTACGCTAGTAAAATGTCTTGCTATTTTATTAGCAGACATTCACCTTTATATCCCCACTATCCTCGCTACCTGATAAAATGTCTCATTGTCAACAAATTTCAAAGTGCTCTTACAAGCCTTTGTAGAAGACTTGGGAGCAGATCACAATACATGCTCAGGGAGTTATCAAACAAAAATTTTTTTGCAATGAGAGGCATGCAAAGAAAATTACAATCCAATAACTGGTGTGGGCAATGGCAATCCCCCTGTCCCCCATCCACACCTCTCTGGCAGACACTATGTAATTAAGAATTTAACACATGCATAACACACCAACAAAAGCACTATTCCACTATGTGAGTGTTGAACCCCGATGTGAATTAAAAAAATATATAAAAACTCCAACATATATGCACACATTTTTCAAAGCAAGAAATGAAGAACTTCTCACACCTGATACAGGAACACGAGGATCAAATTCATCAAAATCCTCAACTTTACGGTTTCCAGATGTAGCAGTACTGGCAGCAGCAGTTGCTTCTGTTGGAATATGGCTTACAAGAGAAGATCCTGTAGGAGCAGAGGTTTGGTGTGGATTATCACTTACAGGAGAAGAGCCTCCTGGGGCAGATGCCGCTGAAACTCCTCCTTCCCTGCAATCAAAATGATAATATAGTAACAGATTTCTGAGAATAAGTAAACTCTGTATTATAGTAACAGATTTCTGAGAATAAGTAAACTCTGTATTATAAAATTCTTACCTTTCATTGTGTAAAGGGCTTCGAGAAACAGCTTCTTCATAACTAGGGGGAGCACCCACATTTTGCTCAGAAAGTTTCTGCTCTAACCTGTTCATTGTATTGCATATGGTCAATCAAAATAATGCCAAGTGACATTATGCATGGAGAGAGAGGGAATCTCTATGGATGATTTACCTTCCTTCCAGTGAATGGTCTTCAGCTTTAGCACTGCTACCTCTGAGAGAACATTGTATAAAGGGTTGAGTTAGTGGAATGAAAGAAGAGCGACACACAGCAATAATATTACAATATTCGCCATGTTTTCATGATAAATGAGAAGAAAAATTATGAATTTATAAAAGGAAAAAGATTCACATTGTCGAGTGAAATTATTAATCATTACTGCTTAAAAAGACCCCAATCCGAATGCTTATATCTGTTTCCATTCTGATCGGTTGAGTTCTCCACATGGTAATCAAAATTGGGATTCAAATTGAAAAGTCACTTGATTATATGATTTGAATTATGAATATCTCTGACAGATTCAAATCACCAATGAAATCACAGACAATATGAAATCAGGATCCAATCCGGAAAATTGAAAAAAATCGAGTGATTTTCCATTTTCATAATACTGACCGTCTGACCCATTTAAAAGGTTTTTGACCTAGTTTCACCCATTTTGATTCAACAGAATCAACACTGTTCAAAGAAGCTTCTTCATCTTGTGTGATTGTGCACCCTAACATTGAACTGCTTCTCCTTCACGAAGCATCTGTGTCATTGAAACCTGATCCCTAACCACAATTATTCTTCCTCGTCTGAGCCAGCCACCACCCACCATTGCTGTTAGAAGTTCTATTCTCTGCGCTGGACACCATGTCTTCTCTGTTCTCTATTATGTTCTTTTGGTTAAGTTTTATGCTTCGTAACTTGTGTAAAACTTGATGTGTTTTGTAGTTGTTACGTTTTTAGCTATGCTACTTTATGACTTAAGGCATATGAATATGGAGTATGTTGTGTACTGGTGTTTTGGAGTTGATAAGTTTTTTTACTACTAATAGGCATATTGGCATAAGTATACGGATTTTTTAAACCCTGATTTGACTACCTTGGTTCTTCATAATAAATTTTAAATAGAAAAGCTTAAAGATAACTTGTTTATCTTCCCCCACCCAAAGTCAAAGCTACCCAGAGCTAATTGTTGAAAAGTCCAAAAAATTCATCAGCTTAATGCAATGCCACCCAGAGAACTCTAATTATTATCAATAAAAGCATTATCTATTTCAGATTTTTTTAGATAAAAGAATAATTTATTAAAGGCATTATCTCATTCAGATTATCAACAAATAACAATAGGCACATACCGAGATGAACGATGACCATCATCATCAAAATTATGATCATGATCTCTATCAGAATTCCTGCTTCTTGAGCCATATTGGTCTTCATCAACACTTCTTCCACGGTACTCATCATCCCTGTAACCATCTCGGCTGTAGCGTTCCTCATAATCTCTGCCATAACGATCTCCGTCACGACTATACGGATCATTGTCCCTATAGCCCCCTTCTCTTTCCCTACCATAGCCATAACCACTTCTATCTTCCTCCCTGTTCCCATAACGATCATCTTCATATCTATCACCATAAGCTCCACTGCTTGAGTATGAACCTGGTCTATACATTCCACCTGATGCATTGTTGCGAAACCTGGTGAATCATGCAGGCAATTACATATCCCCTCCAGATTGAGAAACCCATATACATGTCATGTTCTACTCAGTGATTCTACATTTGCGATCTAGAAATTCAAATATACAAATGATGGATATTACAGAACTCAGGGAAAAAAAGAAAAAGAAAATATCTGCTTAAACTGTCTTATTCTTCCTCAACAAGGTAGTTTTTATAGCAACTGGAAAGTAACAAAGTTCAAAATATGTATTAAAAAAAAGCAATGAGTAGAATTACTTGTCCCTGTTAGCAGCAGCCTTCTGTCTAACCTCTATGATTCTTTCTTTATCATTCACAAGGAGAACGAGACTCTGTGATTTCCTCCTGACATTGTTTCCCTGGTCTCTTCCACTGGAATCAATATATTGAAAATCGGACAATGTCTGTTCATGTGACATTTACAATATTGTCAAGTTCCATTCTAATTTTAAATCATTTCAACAATATTAGGAATTTGTATGACCAATACATAACAGTTTATAAATGTCTACAATCAACAAAATGGAAATTACCGATATTTGGTGGGCATGCTCTCTAATCTCATCTATCACTCGCTCTGACCCATGAGCCACCAAGTATTCTAATACTGTCAAAGCCTGTCGTTGAACATTTAATGCATAAACATAAGCACTGTTCTATTCAAAGATAGTAAGATCGGCGGTAAATGCAAAAGACATACAAGATAGAATTCTTAAATAGTAAGAACCCATCATGGCTAGTAAATAAGTATTAAGGCAAACTTCATTAATGATGTTATTTCATGGGTGCATTGATGTATTGAGTGAAAAAAAAAGGAGCATTATAACAATTAAAAAAAAAATAAAAATAAAAGATTCCAAGAGTAACTGCATCTAAAACATAAAATAGTTCTACAAACCTTGTAGACATGCCGCCAATTCTTGCCAGTGTCATTAATCCGCTTCCAGATTATTGCCATGATCATTTGGTATTCATGACTGCAAGGAGCCAAAAAATGAGTAACTTAAACAATATCAAGCATAAAATGAAGAGTTTGAGCTTACTAATTTCTGGTCGCCAGTGCAATATCTGCAAGAAGTGATCCATGAGGACCCCAGGCTTCATTGTTGGTAGCATCAAGAACCTGGAAGAGGGGAGAAATTATTCTAATTAAAATTTGTGCAATAAGATGATGTGCAAACTTCAAGATATTCAAACAACAATTTCTTTCATGAGCAAATATTATAGAAAAGTTAATCCAGATTGCAGACTTCACACAAATCCTTACATCACTATCTTGCTATGTGTTACGTGCAATCATAGTTTTACAGTGAATGTTCAAAGAACAAAATTTACCTTTTGTTCTATCCCTGGAACTTTCAATACTTTCTTATTTACTTCTCTTTTACTGCAAGAATACAATGTAGAGAGTAAGGAATTTATGAAATAGGATCGGGTTCTTAAAAGGTAATAAACGTCTTAAATAGAAATTACATTCATGGCATATGGAACTATACATTAATAAACAGTAAGACTTACAGTTCCCTAACAGTTTGACCAATGGCCTTCTTCATTGAAGCCTACGCAGTTTAGTGTGCCAGAACCACAGACTGAACTGCCAAATAAAAACCCATTTCAATTTTTTGTCACTCACTAGCTCATAAAAAGCTTTCTCGCCAATAACATGACAGTCAACAGCTACTTGAATTCTGAAAACATATTTTTCCAAGCAATATTCTTTGTTTGTACTAAGATAGCATTTTTACCAAACCAAATCGGCTAGAGACTTAACTAGTCCATCAAAGAAGAAACAATATCAATAACTGTACATTATATGATGACACAATTACACAAATCAGCATTAAATATGAAGAAAAACATCTCACGATTTCATCCCATCGATTCTCATAGCAATCAAAGTTCAGACAATCCGAAATTGTACATGAAAACATTGAAAGGCATAAAATAACGGTCCATGAATGATAGCACAGAAAAATAAAAACAAAATAGGACACCAGATACTCATTCAATTAAAGTTGAATTGGAAAGAGGGGCACGGACACCATAACTGAACGTAAATCCCAAGCTCATAATTCCAAGAAATGACAAAAGATGATATCTTGATAAATAAGGACCCAAAAGAAGAAGCAAGGAACAAATTATAGGAGAAAGCAAGCATGATGAAAAGGGTTCCTAATTGAGATCCAGAAGAAACTTAACATGAAAAAGTGAGAATTGAGAGAGAATCAGGATAGGATATTGAAGGGGTGCAATAGATCCAAGAAATGAAAAAGTGAATAAATTGAAGCAAGAACAGATCTGGGTAGGTGAAAAGAGATGAAACCTGATCAAACAGGAAAGTGAAGAGAGAGAAAATGGAGATTACGAGGAAGCCAGCAGCAGCAATTTGCAAGACTTGCGTGAGTTGTCTCAAAAATAAAATTACGAGGGAAACAGAGCCTGTCTTGTCTGCCTCAGACTCATTTTCTCTCAATACAATTTTGGAGTTAAATCCAAAGAAAATAAAATTCACACTGCAACTTACGTGTACAGTTAAGAATTAATACTAACATTTTTAATCTACTTTCTGGGTAACAATATCACACCACTCTATTCAACTTCTCATATCTCTTCCAACTTATTTTTATTATTTCTTTCTATCCCTCAAATTTCTTTTTCATGATGATTAAGTCAAAATAATTATGAAACAAGTTGGTTTCCAAAAGTTGACTCGGTAAATGAAAAGGAAAGTGATTATTATTCTAAAGATTTTTATATTATTAACCAATTAAAAAATTATTTGACATAACTAATTTTAAAATCATTATTACATTTATAAAAATATCATTTTCTTTGAAATTGCACAGAACCCGGCTCCGTTGAATAGTTGTGTTCTTTCTGCTCTTTGACATCTTATGCAAATAACTTAACAGAGTTTTCTGGGTAGCTGCTACACAAAATTGTCACATATTATGAATAATATTGAAAATAAAATATTGAAACGTTATCGGAGTAATTTTTTTATCCATAAAAATCACAATTTTTTCTATATAATAACAAATTAACCATGAATGTATTATTTTATGATGCTCCAATCTCTTTAAAGAGATAAAGAAAAATGTGCATCGTGTTCTAGCAATTGTTCTTTCCAGAAACAAAGGTTGTTGGGATACAACTAGTCTAGCATAGGGATGGCAACGGGGTTCATGGGGCGGGTAATAATAAATTCGTCCCTGTCTTGTTAGATGAAAATTAGTCTCATATTCACTTTATATCCGCGTGGGTATCCATGAATTTTTTGAATACTCACGGATATCCATAGATATTTATAAATTTTATAATAAATTAAAAAATTTATATTATAAATAATTTTAAGTTTATATTTAATGTTATTGAAATATTAAAAATAAAAATTCAATGTTAATTTTAAACTTGTATTTAAGGTTAATTTTGTTGAAATAATAATAAAAATGCAAGATAATTACGATATTTAAGAAATATTATTAAACAGGTACTCGCGGATATGAATATCATCATACCCCTTCTTATCTCGTTTATAAACGAATAAAAAATTATCCATTCCCATTATCTACGGATACTCAATTAGCCTATCTATTTATTATTTATAACAGATTTTACCTGTAAATACTCGCGAGTGCGGGTATTTTTGCCATCCCTAGTCTATTACAAGGAATTCCCTTATTAGGGGAAAAAAGACATAGAAAACAGAAAACAAAAATCCTTAATCCTACACCGACCCGTTCTAAAGAATTTCGAAACTAATTAAAAGTTGTGAATTTTTATTAAAAAAAGTCTTAATAATAATCAAATAGTTTTTAATATATTTTTCATTATTATTTTAAATCTATTAAAAATATAAAGTTATAGAGAAGACTCATTAAATAAGAACAGAAACTTTATATTTTTTTAAGTTATTTATAATTTCCAACCACTAATGTGTCAAAAACTGACAACTCTTCAAAACACTCGCACTTGTATATCCTATATATATTTTTTAGTTTACTATCTTCTATTGGTTGTTCGTATAAATCAGTTTAGTTTTTTTTATAATTATTTTATATCAATGTTCAAAGGTTTTTTGGATTTTAATGTTTGAACTTTCAATGTTAAACGTTGACAAGTTGAATGATAGTGACAAATATCTAACCATTAATTTACTTGTTTTTTTATTAAGTAGAATAAAAATACATAACCTGTTTATATCTAGCACAACAAACAATTTACTTGGTACATCAAATATTTGTGAGATTGAATTACCTACAAGTAAAGAAAAATCAATATTTTCAAATATGCCTGTCTTTGTAAAACTAAAAAAAATTCCCATGCACGTTTTATTCCACTTTACTACTTTTCTTTTCTTTTTTCGTTGCTGAAGTTCTACAAATTATAACTGGCATGTTTTTTTTATAATTGTTTTACATTTAGAAATTAGTAAATATAAATAAACCAAATTCAACACAATGATTGATCGTGATAAGAGTAGTTGGATTTAAGGTCCACAAATTGCCTCATCAAATATTGAGTTGAATACTTAAATGCAATCCGATTAAACAAACGTGTACAAAGTGTTAGCGTCATCGCAGTACTTATGGTTTATTAATCAATAATTATTAGGCATTTTAAATTCATTGATGGATCTATTCGACTAAAGAAAAATGTTAATTAACACATTTATTGATGAGTTATATTACATACTTTGTTGGTCTAATCGTTCTTAAATCTTAAATTTAATAAAAAAATTGATGTTGAAAAAATTGTAACATTGTTAAAAAAAAAAAAAAAAAAAGGCTGATTCAGTAGCCCAGAACGGGCCGTTCCCAAATTGGAACGGGCCGTTCCAAGCTACTGAATTGAACTACATATTGTAGTTGAGAACGGGCCGTTCTGGGAAGGAGAATGGACCGTTCTGGAGGGAGAACGGACCGTTCTGGAGGGAGAACGGACCGTTCTAGAGGGAGAACGGGCCGTTCCGGAGGGAGAACGGGCCGTTCCGGATGAGTCCCGGAACGGGCCGTTCTGATTTCAGAACCGGCCGTTCTGGGCGTTAATTTTGTGCGTGATTGAACTCGGTACGGGCCGTTCTAGGCCAATCCGAAAGTCTATAAATAGGGGGTTGGGGGCCTTCAGGAGTTTCGAAGTTTTTAGAGAGAAGTTTTAGAGAGAAGGTCTCTGGGTCAGTGAGCTCCTTTCTCTCCCAAATTTCTCTGTTTGACTCCTTTTCTCCTCTAGATCACTAACTCCTTCTGACTTTTCTTGAAATTCAGATCAGAAAGCTTGTTTTGGGAAGACTGAAGTTCCGAGTTGAGCCTCGAGGGGAAATTCTACTTTTGTTCAGTCTTTGGCTATCTGAGCCAATCTTCAGGTAAGGGAAGCTAGAATGTTTGTTATTTAAGTTGCATGTGAGTTTAGAAACTCAATTGATGCATGAAAGTTGAGGATCCATGGCTGGATCGGAGAATTCGCTAATTGTTCA
This sequence comes from Cajanus cajan, assembly GCF_000230855.2. NCBI lineage: Eukaryota > Viridiplantae > Streptophyta > Magnoliopsida > Fabales > Fabaceae > Cajanus > Cajanus cajan. Next base: position 60,965,108 of record NC_138523.1, read on the forward strand.
AAGTCTTGGAAAAAAAATGGGGGTTCTGGTGAATTTGATGCATCAGATGGGTGCATGTTGATTCTAGGTTTATTTAAGTTGTATGGAGTCTATGCATTGTATTTTGTGTTTGCATGTGGCTGGATTTGTTGGTGTGGATGAGAGTTTGTGAACTCTGTTATTGGAATTTAGGCCGGGCGCAGGTTGAATGCGCTAGGCGTGGATGAGTCTTGGGACTCTCAGGCTGGGATTAGGCTGGGCGAGCTCAGGCTACGCCGAGCGTGAATAAGTTTATGAATGAATTGATGCTTATGCATGTTTAAAGTTAAAGTTTTAGATCATGTATGTATGATATATGATGTATGGTGAGATGTGATTCATATGTATGCTTTGTGATGATACGTATGAATGTTTGAATATGATATGACATGCGTATATGTTCATATGAGTATGATTGTTGATCATAATGGTGGGCAGACCATTATGATGTATGATGCATTATTGCATGTGATGTCTTATGACATGTGTATGATTGTTGATCATGATGGTGGGCAGACCATTATGATGTATGATGCATTATTGCATGTGATGTCTTATGACATGTGTATGATTGTTGATCATGATGGTGGGCAGACCATTATGATGTATGATGCATGATTGCATGTGATGCCTATGGCATGAGTCTAGCCTAGGACTTGAGGAGAGGAAAAATATTTTCGAACTGGAAGAGCTCACATAGAGTCTCTTGAGAGTGGTGCTTGGATAGACCACTGATATATGAGAGTGGTGCTCTGGGAGGCCACTGGATTTGGGAGAGTGGTGCTCAGATAGGCCACTGGGTTGGGTGAGTCTCCTCTAAGTCCTTAGCTAGTGTTGGAGCGGGGTATGAGGTCGAGGGTTATTCCCTTAACCAAGTACTCGGGAAGGTGCGTGGATCCTTGCGGATAGTCGGTGGGCGAACTCCACAATTGACTTGGTTAATGCATGCCAAGGTCGTGGTAAGCCCGTACCCAGCTGTGCTATACCTGACGGTGGATCTGGACTTCCAAGTGTGTAAGTGACATCATCCGAGTAAACCCGAGGGAGGATTATATCCTGTTTAGCTGTGACCGAGCGGGCGCTTTGGGCGTGAAAACGGTTGGGGTGGTTTCGGTAGGATGGAATGTCACTTATACAACTCTATTGTTATGGAGATCTCCTAGGTGTATGCGTGACGACGCATTAGATGATTGATATGCATTGATATCTTTCATGAGATGCATTTATTGCATGATTATTAATATGATGAAGTGTGGTGTTTGACTTCATGACTGGTGGATTATATTTTATGCATGAGTAGTATTGGATAGAGTGTATGGTGTGACTCTATGAATACGATTGTGTAGTATAGATTATTATGATTCATTTGTGAATTCTAGCTTACCCTTATGTTTCCATGTGGTGGAACTGCGATGATCATACTTAGTATGGGAGCAGATCAGGGCTAGCTTGGAGTCGAGGTGACCGCTGCGAGACAGGGAGTTTGATCCTCGTGTTAGGGTTACCATTTTGGGTAGCGATTTTTGTCTGTTTGACCGGCACTAGGGAATATTATTTTTGGGATGACTGTACATATATGGCATTTTATTTTGTATTTAAAGAATTTGGTTATTTTTATTCTTATCTATACCCGTATGTATGAGTTATCCAATTTAATATTTTCCTTAGTTCACTAGTAGTAGTGCGATTCCACTAAGTGTAGAGACCATGGCGGGTCGTTACAAAAATAATGTTAATGCAGAGAAAGGGTTTGAGTAAAAAAAAAGCACTAATATGAGGCGTGGTCTTGGATTGAATTGATTAACGAATTAGGTGATGGAAATGCAAAAATACAAATCTAATGCATTTTATATCATCCTATACCACCACAGTATACAAAAATGAAAGGGGAGAAACATTACAAATAACAAAAATAAGCTGAATTCACAAATAATTCGATCACCATCATTCTAATTTATAGAATCGTTATAAAAACACTAATAATAAAAAAAAATACTCTGTATCTCTATGAAAATAATAAATATTTTAATAGCAAAAAAAATTATTTTGATGATATATCAAAATTAAAATATTTTTTATGAATACTTAAAGTAAATGCCTCGGTGCATTTTCTCCGATAAATGAAAAACATTAATCTATAAATGTAAAATTAATTATTCTTCAAATATTTCTTTTCAAGATATGACAAATTACAAGTTAAAAACAAAGCATTTTTCTTCTTTTAGTTTGGCTTGCTTTTCCAGTTTTAATTTTTATTTTCCTAATTTATTTATCAAAAAATAAAAGCTCAATATTTCACGAAAATATTAAAATGAGAAAGAAAAATTCCATTTATGAATAAAGAGGTGTATAAAACATCAGAATAGTGTTAGCTTCTTTCTCCCAGAAAATAGTATTTGTATACAAATTATTTTATGTATATTATTTAGTATTTTAAATTATAAAATAATTTCATAGGATTTTTTTTAAAAAAAGTGATTGTGTCTTAAAATTAGGCTAAATTACAATTTGTCTTTGTTTCCTATAATATCTATAACCTGCAATTTTTTAATCCATCAATATTTAATTTCATAATTTTGATTTATCAATTTTATAAAATTCACAATTTTAATTTCACTAATAAATATTTATTCGTTAATTGCTAAAATTATAATGTTAGTTGTATCTTAACATTAAGTAAATAATGTGATAATTAATATTTAATAATATTTAGATTAAATTATATCTTAATTTAATATTTCTTTTATCATATTTATGAGATGAAAATGATATTTAAAATATAACTTAATTTAAATATCAATTATTTTTTAATATTAAATATTAATTGTTAGTTCAACATTGAATGTTGAAAATAAAATCAAAATTGAAAATGTTACGCAACATAGCTTACATAACGTTACAGAATTAAAAATTAAAAGGTTGAAATTGTGAATGGAATAGGACTATGTTTAACCTAAAAATATAGTATTCTTAATTAATATTAGGTAATGATGACGAATTCCTTAATTAATAATTACTAACTAGCTTAGGCCTGTTCTTTATAATCATTGTTCGGTGCGGCATCGTTCTTTTTGTGACTTTATATTTTGAAATTGAAAGTATAGTGAGTGTAGTGAAAGTTGATGAGCATGACAACACCCACACACATAAATTAGTTTCTATCATATTTTCTATCTTTACAACCACTTCCTCTACTTTCTCTTCAATTGCTTAGGAGAATACTTTTTCTTTGCCTTCTAAAAGAAGCAATCATTAGTAATGAGGTTGATATATATCTCGTACTCTTTATTTAATGAATTTCGCATAAATTTCAAACTATTTGTGAAACTCTTCATACAGGAAAAAGAAAATAAAGAAAGTGTTGAATGTTCAACATGTCCTGAATTCATAACAAGCAGCATGGATGTGGTTTAATCTTGCAAAATTTGGGCCACTGAACAATAACATGATTGTATTTTCTTTCGATCTTCTCATGAAGGAGTTAACTAATTTTTATGTGTGATGAAATAAGAAGAAAAGGGCCCGCAAATTAGTTATGTGGATTTTATTAGATTCTTCATGGTTAGTTAATTAGATAATGGGGAGGGTGGGAACGTAGGTCCAGGTTTGTTAATTAGAGAATGGGACCTTCTATGCTATGGTTGGATAATAGATATCACTACAAGTCTTTTAATATATAACTAAGTTAATAATTGCTACATAATAATACAAATGCAAGTAGTCAAGATTCCAAAGAAAGAAACAAGATTTGCTGTTGCGTTCAAATAATTCATCGTTTTTGTTTATCATTTGTAATTGGGAGTTAATAACCGAAGCATTCAATCTGAAAACTTGAAACATAATATTAGATAGAAACATGACGTGGTAAACCTGATTGGATTATTTATATAATATTTAGCTGGCTCCTACCCTCCAATTGAGAAAAAAGCATCATATCTGCCAAAACTTAATATTTTTTGAGTTTGATAGGCTTCACCGACTGTGACTCTGTCAAGATCAATAATCCAAAACTTTCTCATTCCCTTCTGCCACAAGAAAAATAAAATAAAAAGCTGATTTTTGTTTGAGACACGTGACGTGTATCACACATCTCGGATGTCTATTTTTTTTCTTTGATATAATCCACTAAATGGCCCATAGTTAATAATCAAAAATTAATTTATTATATTCATAAACGTAAGTTTTATTAATTAAACATTGTTTTAATATAAAAAAATTAATCTTAAAAGTACCAAGTTAACTCTTGGGAACAGACTTTACTATTACAAGTTCAAGAGGGGCTTGGTTATCTACATATTTGGAAGCCTTGGGAGCGAGTATATATTTGAAACTGTGACAATCGTATAAATGCTAGTGATTGGAAAGAAACATGCATGAATTAATTTGCGAACAGAAATTGAATTTGCTGGTTTATTACTAGTACTCTTATTGCAAACACAACAACAGGGTACAATCCAAAAATGGCACAATAAATAGAAAAGCAATCATACACGAGCATATTAATCTATATGAACAAATAAATTAAAGAGATGACTAGAAGTGGACTGTACTTTGGACTTTTACTTGGCATTTACATTTCAAATCTCTCTTCCCCGTTCTCATTTGTCCCTCACTTGAACACAATAAGATCAGGACGTGCAAGATGCCCATGAAACAAATAGAACCAACCTCGTCTGAATCACGAATATTGTAGCGCAGGCATGACACATTCAGACTTTTATTCAAAGAACTTGTACAGGAAGATAGATGTTTCACTTGGCTCCAAATGGAGCTTGCCTTTATTCCTCGATGAAAACTAGAACCTGAAATCAAAATTAAATAGGAAATTTCATTAATAAAATTCATAATACATGTATGGATAGCTGATTTTCACTTCTGATCGTGAACTTACATGATTTATCATGGCTGGTGCTTCCGCATTCCGAGCTTACTTGTAGATAGGTGGAGGTGGGGAAGCATAGATGTAAACCGGAGGTGGAGGAGGCGATTTGTAAATGTATGTGGGAGCGGGAGCTGGGGAGGGAGGAGGTGGTGATTTGTAATGGTATGGTGGGGGAGGAGATGGGGAAGGTGGTGGAGGACTCACGTAGTGGTAAGGAGGTGACGTTGGTGGTGGAGGGGATTTGTAGTAGTAGGGAGGATGAGGAGTGGGAGATGGAGGAGGAGGACTTTGATAGTGATAAGGAGGTGGTGGAGATGGGGATGGTGGTGGTGGAGAGTGGTAGTAGTAAGGGGGAGGAGGAGAGGGGGATGGTGGTGGAGGTGAGTGGTAGTAGTAGGGAGGGTGTGTGTGTTCTTTAGGTGGTGGGGGCGATTTATAGTAGTATGGAGGAGGAGGGGATGGTGAAGGTGGTGGGGGAGATTTATAATAGTATGGAGGAGGAGGGGATGGAGAAGGTGGGGGTGGTGACTTATAATAGTATGGGGGAGGAGGAGAGGGGGATGGTGGAGGTGGAGAGTGGTAGTAGTAGGGAGGGTGTACATGCTCTTTAGGTGGAGGTGGTGATTGATAATAGTATGGTGGAGGTGGGGATGGTGAAGGCGGTGGTGGAGATTTATAGTAGTATGGAGGAGGAGGGGATGGAGAAGGTGGGGGTGGTGACTTATAATAGTATGGGGGAGGAGGAGAGGGTGATGGTGGGGGTGGAGAGTGGTAGTAGTAGGGAGGGTGTACATGCTCTTTAGGTGGAGGTGGGGATTGATAATAATATGGTGGAGGTGGGGATGGTGAAGGCGGTGGTGGAGATTTATAGTAGTATGGAGGAGGGGGGGAAGGTGAAGGTGGAGGTGGTGATTTATAATAGTATGGGGGAGGAGGAGAGGGTGATGGTGGGGGTGGAGAGTGGTAGTAGTATGGGGACTTTGGAACTGGTGATGGTGGGGGTGGTGACTTATAATAGTATGGGGGAGGAGGAGAGGGTGATGGAGGAGGTGGAGAGTGGTAGTAGTATGGAGGCTTAGGTTTTGGTGATGGTGGGGGTGGGGATTGGTAGTAGTATGGAGGCTTTGGCACTGGTGATGGTGGAGGTGGAGAGTGGTAGTAGTATGGGGGTTTAGGAACTGGTGATGGTGGAGGTGGAGAGTGATAATAGTATGGGGGTTTAGGTTTTGGTGATGGAGGAGGTGGGGATTGGTAATAGTATGGAGGCTTTGGTACCGGTGATGGTGGAGGTGGAGAGTGGTAGTAGTATGGAGGCTTGGGAACTGGTGATGGTGGAGGTGGAGAGTGGTAGTAGTATGGGGGCTTAGGAACTGGTGATGGTGGAGGTGGAGAGTGATAATAGTATGGGGGTTTAGGTTTTGGTGATGGAGGAGGTGGGGATTGGTAATAGTATGGAGGCTTTGGTACCGGTGATGGTGGAGGTGGAGAGTGGTAGTAGTATGGAGGCTTGGGAACTGGTGATGGTGGAGGTGGAGATTGATAGTAGTATGGCTTTGGTGATGGTGGGGGTGGAGATTGGTAATAATATGGAGGCTTAGGTTTTGATGATGGTGGAGGTGGAGATTGGTAGTAGTAAGGAGGCTTAGGTACTGGTGATGGAGGAGGTGGAGAGTGATAGTAGTAAGGAGGCTTGGGCACTGGAGATGGTGGAGGTGGAGATTGATAATAGTAAGGTGGCTTAGGAACGGGTGATGGAGGAGGTGGAGAGTGGTAATAGTATGGAGGCTTAGGTTTTGGTGATGGTGGTGGGGGAGATTGGTAATAGTATGGAGGCTTGGGTTTTGGTGATGGAGGAGGTGGAGATTGGTAATAGTATGGTGGCTTAGGCTTTGGTGATGGTGGAGGTGGAGATTGATAATAATAGGGAGGTGATTTCACAGGTGGAGGTGGTGACTTGTAAACATAAGTAGGTGATGGTGGAGGTGGTGACTTGTATGTGTAAACTGGAGTTGGAGGAGGAGGTGAGTTGTAGTAGTAAGGAGTTGGTGAAGGCTTGGGCTTTTCACATTCTTCAAAATGCTTCTTTGAAGCATAAGCAAATGGTTTAGCCTTGAGCACAACTTCATACTTGTCCTTGGATTTCACCTTCAAGTCAGTTCCCTCATTTAGCTTGGTAGGGATGTTGAAGGGTGAATCCTTAGGTGGAGCGTAAAGCTTGGCCTTGCACACTATGGATCCATATTTTACATAGTTGAAGTCCTTAAGTGTGATACTGTACTTTCCATTGCTCTTAGTTTCACCATAAGCCTTGATGATATTCCTTCCTGCTTTGCATTTAACCTCAACAACGGCACCTGCATGCCCCCAAAATGTTTAATAATTACAATTCATAAATAATACATGTTATTATGACAAAGTTGATTATTAATAAAACGAAAGAAAGATACTACATTATGATGCACTACTAAAAGAATAATAAGTTTAACTATCCATGTCATATAGCATATTATATAAGTCAGCATCATTTCAAGGATAATAACAAGTTAAATTATCTTTGTCACATGAATTATTTCTTTATCTTTTACAGGTTTTAGCCGGTTCTAATCTAGTTATATTATTATTTTCGTTCCTTTTTAGGTATATGATTTTAGGGGTTAACACATAAATTAAGAAATTTAATTAATATCTTTGTTTATATTAATATTTTTATACATAAAGGATAAATTTGGTTTAAGTTGAACCAGTTGAATTGTTTTTTTCTCAAGCCTTAAAAATATTTTTTATCTTTATTAAAACGATAATTAGCATAAAAGGTTAATTTTAAAAACAAGACAACTAAGTCGTAAGAACAGGTGACACTTGTTTAAAAGTGTGACGAAATCTAAAAATCAAAGACATTTATGGAAACCGACGAGCCTTAACCACAAAAAAAGGCTAATGAACATATAAAATGGCAATTCAGGTCTCTGAAGTGAGAAGCACAAAAAATGACAGTTTAATGGTAACTATAGTGAGCATTAATTATGATCGATGCAAGAAATGTGTAGGTACCTTTGAGGTGTTTCTTGTTGTGAGACTTTTCGGGATACTCCCAGTTGTAGCACTTGTAGCTGTAGACTTTACCCACTACCTTGACAATCAAAGGGTGGTGGTGGGGATGTGGGGGATACACAACCGGTGGAGGAGGAGAGTTATAGTAGTAGGGAGGTGGTGGTGGTGAATTGTAGTAGTATGGAGTGGGTGAAGGAGGAGGAGGAGACTTGTAGTAGTAAGGAGTTGGGGATGGTGGTGGTGGAGACTTATAGTAGTAAGGAGCTGGGGATGGAGGAGGAGGTGATTTGTAGTAGTAAGGTGGTGGGGGAGGAGACTTGTAGTAGTAAGGAGTTGGTGATGGTGGTGGGGGGGATTTGTAGTAGTAAGGAGCTGGAGATGGAGGAGGTGGAGACTTGTAGTAGTAAGGAGTTGGGGATGGTGGTGGTGGAGACTTGTAGTAGTAAGGTGGTGGGGGAGGAGACTTATAGTAGTAAGGAGTTGGGGATGGTGGTGGTGGGGACTTGTAGTAGTAAGGAGTTGGTGATGGCGGTGGTGGAGATTTGTAGTAGTAAGGAGTTGGTGATGGAGGAGGAGGAGATTTGTAGTAGTAAGGTGGTGGGGGAGGGGACTTGTAGTAGTAAGGAGTTGGTGATGGTGGTGGTGGAGATTTGTAATAGTAAGGAGTGGGGGATGGAGGAGGAGGAGATTTGTAGTAGTAGGGAGTTGGAGCTGGAGACTTTACAGGTGGAGGAGGAGACTTGTAATAGTAGGGTGGAGGAGGAGATGGTGAAGGTGGTGGTGGGGACTTGTAATAGTAAGGGGGTGGAGGTGAGGGTGAGGGTGGTGGAGGAGACTTGTAATAGTAAGGAGGTGGAGGTGACGGTGAAGGAGGTGGTGGTGACTTGTAGTAGTATGGTGGAGCCTTGTGCTCATATGGGGGTGGAGGTGGTGACTTGTACACGTAAGGAGGAGGAGGAGGTGACTTGTACACATAAGGAGGAGGAGGAGGTGACTTGTAGACATAAGGAGGTGGTGGTGAAGGAGATGGTGGAGGTGGTGACTTGTACACATATGGAGGAGCCTTGTGCTCATATGGTGGAGGTGGTGGAGACTTGTACTCATAAGGTGGAGGAGGTGAGGGTGAGGGTGGAGGTGGTGACTTGTACTCATAAGGTGGAGCCTTGTGCTCATGAGGGGGTGGAGGTGGAGACTTGTACTCATAAGGTGGAGGAGGTGAGGGTGAGGGTGGAGGTGGTGACTTGTACTCATAAGGTGGAGCCTTGTGCTCATAAGGGGGTGGAGGTGGTGACTTGTACTCATAAGGAGGTGGTGGTGAGGGCGAAGGTGGAGGGGGTGATTTGTACTCATAAGGTGGTGGAGGAGAGTAGTAAGGGTAACCATCTGCATTGACAGTGGTGGATATCAAAGCAATGGCCAATGCCATGGCCATTTGTGGCCAAAGACGACCCCTTCTGGGGTCACTGCCCCTTGCAGTCATGCGTACAAGGTAAAAGGTGACCAACTCTGGCCAATGCTTCTTCTCTGATCCTCACTGATTTTGTTGGAAGTGGAGGAATGATGGAGGGAAAGTGTGAGGAAAAGAGAGAGAGGGTTTGGTGTTAGTGGTGACTGACAAAAGCTGCATGAAATACTTAGTACTTATAGTGAAAGTGAGTCGTTAAAGAGGAGCTGTCATGAGGGACCATTTCAAAATTTACAATTCCATTCATCTTCTTTAAATTAAGCTTCACCAGCTGGCCTTATTACTTTAATTTTTTTCTCATTTCTTTTCCTCCAAATGGCCAGAGCAAGGCTCCATTCCAATCTCCAACTACTAAATAAAATATAAAAAAGCATCTTATACGTTCCATAACAGTGTTGAACGCTAGTTACCGTAACGTCCTATTCTTTTATCATTCTCTCCCTGCTCAGTTGCCTATCTTGACGATAAAGTAACTCCAAAATGCTTTATTCATCTTTTTCCTTCTACATTTTGTTTACGAAATAGTGTATTTTGCATCACGGATCCATCAATGGTCATCATTTTTTGTTGGCATTGGCAGCCATTGCAAGCCTTGGATCAAATCCTCTTTTGGTTAAGGTTCAAGATATTTGACTTTACTATTACTTTTTTGAGTACATTTTGAACACAAGCTTTTGGCAGTTTATGATAAAGAATAATCCAAATTTTCCTTATTTTGCTACCCCTCCACGTGTTCGCTGGGGTTAGTATACAAATCAAATTATAAAATTTATTTTATTTTTTATATACCCCAAGAAAATATTATATCCATTAATATTATTCACTTATATACAGATTAATTTGGCTTGATACGTTGATTGGAGTGGGGTGGACAATAAGTGGGGAGAAGGAGACAGAATGAGAAGTTGCTATGAGAAGAGTACAAGTTCATCACCACTTTGGTTCACTTCACCTATTAATGCTTTTACTCTTTTCTCTCTTTCTTTAAGAATTTTCCGAGCCATGTGATTCCTCAATGATGAGATATTTACATGTGATGCTGCACGTTACTGCTTTTTCAGCTAACTCGTGGTACCCAAACTCTTGACGAGAATGAGAAAAAAAATAAATAAACAAAAGGCTAGAAACAGTAACCACTAACCAGGGAAAAATAGTGATTTCCAGATTAATTTCATTTCGTGCAAGAAATAATAATTGATGTTTTCTTCAGCCTTCAAGGTTTGAACTTTATCTGTGTCTTACATCTCTAGAAAACGACACTTTTGAAAAAAAATTAATGCTCTATAATTAAGTCTTTCTAAATGTTTTTGTTTGGGCATTTTGAATATTATTTCTGAACACTTCAGGGAAACAAAAATAGTTTTATTTGGGCAATGCATGCATAGCTCGTAGTGGCACCAGAAGAATATATTCCAGTAACATGACAAGAAAATATTCTAAAAATTGAAACCTCACACACAATTGAAATATTTCAATGCCAAATGACTGAATTATTTGAGTAACAGAATGGAATTGTTCCGAAATTTCAATGTGAACTCAGGGAATTCGTTGGATGTGTCTCTTAATATGTTTCTTTGTAATCAAAGATAGTTTAGTTTATCTTTGCGCGATGCATTGGTTTCAGCAATTGATCAATGTCGGCGTGTAACGTAAATTTATGACATGAAGTAATCAATAATTGTAACACAAATGAATGAAACGTGCACACTATTGTTCCCTTAAAATATAAAATTGTGTTTGGTCCTGTTGGGTAATATAATATATATAATTGAACAACTAAGCATTAGCCAATTAAAAATAGCCCTACAGTCCCAAAAGGAAGAAATCAGCTACATTTCTCTATGATGCTCCGGACACATCTAATTTTATATGGTCTGAAGAGTCAAGATTCCTTGATAATCTCTTTTTCTCTGGAAATGGAAAACTAACAAGTGATTTATACATAAGCATAATGTGTGTACAAATATTATGGTCATGTGAAAAATAGTGATGAAAAGTGGACGCATGGCAGTGAATTCCATTGTATTTAGTCAAGATTACCATATAATGTGTGCATTAACTGTGTCCCCATGTGAACCTACTTAATACTTAAATTTCTAATAGCCACCCACTCATTGTTTATGGTAGTCAATGCCGTGTAGTAGAACGTCTCTGAATTGAGGTGTAAGTAGAACATGAAATTCGTGATGGTTGTTGAATTTAAGGGAAAATAATTCACTTCCATTTGGTTAGTAAATTTGATTTTGGCTGCATGCATAATCATAATGAGATTGAGATGTTGGTAGTGATAGTGGGGTGGAAAAGCTAGAGAGAGAAAAGGATTGGACAGTTTGGAAGGGAATAATAATAAGATAGAGAGGAAACGTGAGTCCCTTTCGATGCTTATAATGTAGGAATGATAGGAGTAAAATCGTTGTGAAAAATCAGAGAATGACTTTTCCTTTAAGAGGTTTGGAGGACCACACCATCAACCACTTTGGTACTAAAATTCTCATGTTTAGGTATGGTGCAGGTTGTTACAATTCTGCAAAATCAAGTTATCTTCATCCAACCACTAATCTCACAACCTCGTCTTCTTGTGATTACAATTCTTTCCCTTTTCCTATATATGTTTGAGATCGCTTATGCTATGCATTCTCTAGTTATACGAAGAGAATAGGACTTTGCTCTATGTTTTTTAATTCTTAGAGAAAAATGGTTTATGCAATAGTACCATAGCACTTCCTCATTTGGTCAATCTTGCACACTAGTCTATTATTGTGAGGTAAAACGGGGAAGGTGAAAAGAAGTCTGTCTCTCTATGCTAAATAACAGCATCGGAATACCGAGACATAATATGTAGAAGACTTTAGAAACATGTAAAACATAATAATTGGATCTGTTTGGTCATTGAATTATTAAGCAGGGAAATATGGGCTAGACGCTAGTATAAGCATGTGCATAGCCAAACACCAAACTTGAAGGGTTGGGTTATTAGCTGTAGCAGAATTCATGAGACTTTCTTTGGTCAAAATATAAAAGATACAGCGGCCTCCAAGCTAGGATGAGAATATACATTATGATTTATGAAGGACGTGGATGTTGACTGTTGACAGGTGCATGTTTATCACTAATACTTGTGCAATGCAATGTGATGAGATCCAATTCTAATACAACAATAACAGTACTCTTATTCAATTATATGTAAGGTTAACTTGTTTCAAAATTTCACTTGTCATAATAAATTTCATGATTTCATGACTTCTATGTCCTCATTCCTCAAACGACAATTTTGTTATTCTTTTTGAAGAAGTGGCAATGCAGTGCTTAATTTGGTTTACATCTTGAAGAAAAAATAATGATTCAAAGTCTGATTCTTATTCTTTTATTATATATTCCTCTTTATTTAAAGTTTCTTGATCTGTACTTTCACATGATCCATAAACCAGGGGACAATTCTTTTTCTTTTCTATGATCATCTTTATATAAATTCACATGAAAAATAACTAAGAAACTCACGAGACTTCACAAGCCCAAATTAATCTTTGATTGTTAGTTTTAAACATTGAGTATATCATTTTTATATTAAAAATTAATTTTAATAAAATAATAATAATAATAATAATTAGAGTAAATTATACTCTCTTCCCTTAGAAATATCAATATTATATTGTCTTCTCCTTTTATATTAAAAATTACAGTTTTTTCTCTCAACCGATTTCAATACATGATATTTTACTTATTTTTTTAAAAAAAAATTGTTAAAGTTTTGTTAACTTTCATTACTAAAATATTTCTTATTAAAATAAACATTTTTCTTTAACAAATATAAATGTTACACTTTAACAATTTATCTATTAATTTCTAGAATGAATTACATATTATCCAAGACTCTACTGACCACAAACCACATTGCAGAAGGTCACTTGAAATGTAGCATCGGCACCACATTCTTTAATTTCCTGAAAACAAAAGCACTGGATTAGGTAGATGCTTGAGAGACAATAGCAGTCACTTTGTAAAAGTAAGCGAAGGGGAAGCCCTTAATCTACTTACTGTTATCAACCAAGTAAAAAGGGAAGGCCACCATCAAGTCTTCATTGAAAGCAATTGTAAACAATTCACAAATGACATCTATAACAAATTAATCTTTTAACAACACTGATTTAGGAACCATCATATATGCCAAACTATCATATTGACTTTGTTAAGAGGCAAACATAGTGACTCATGCTATTGCAAGTGCCTTTAAGTTCAACCCAAATGTAATCATGTCCTGAATTGTAAATACCATCTAATCCAAAATCATATGAGTATGTTTTTACATATATATAAAATATAATTAATTGCATATTTAAAATAAAAATTTTAATTATTAAAATATTTTTAAATTTATCAAAATAAAAATAATATATATAGATATATAAGTATAATAAAATTAAACATACATAGTAGTATTTAATTAATATAGTTAATGTAATATTTTATAATTTTTATGTAGTGAATAAATGATAATGAATTAAAAATATTTTAACATATATTTTAATAAAAAAATGAAATTTAAAATCTTATAATGATTATTTTTTTAGGATGTTAAGTTAAATATTCTAAATTATATATTTTAATATAATAGAAGTGATGATACAATATTCATATCTCTAATAGATAAAAGTGTAATTTATTTTATATTTTAATCCAAGAAAAGAGGATAATGTAATACTTGTATCTCTTAGTAAAGGGAATTGTAATAAACTTTTATATATTAAACACAAATATTTATCTTACGTGAGAATGTTTTTAGGAATTTTTTTCAACAAAAGGATTTTTAGAATTTTTTAACTTCCTATATAACTCAATTTTTATTTACATAATTAATTATTTTAAGACTAAAATACCTTTAATTAATGTGTGCTCTCATAATTTGATAAAAATACATTAATTATAATTTTTTTTAAAGTATGTACTCAATTGATAATGAGAAATATGAGTATTAATTAGAAGAGATAAATAATATACAACAAGCACTCTAATAATTGGATTAGAAAATATATGAGTATTAATTAAAATAATTATATATCATTTTCAAAATAATTATATATCATTTTCAATCTACATAAATAAATAAAAAAAGTATTTCATCCCCTAATTTATTTAATAGCATATCATGATCAACATTACAATTTTAATGATGAATAAATGGATAAACATGTAATTATTTGACTAAAATTGTAGACTTTATAAAATATGAGAATAAAAATTTTATGGTTGGACAAAATTATGAATTTTATACAAAATTAAAGATTAAAATTATAAACATAAATTAATACTTATTAATTATAAATTTTAGAATATTTTATACAACATGTCTATAAAAAAAGATATAACCCAAACATATCCCAAAAACATATCAAATATAATTTCTGTAATTCAAATTCATCATAAAAAAATTAACTTGAGTTCAAACTAAGTCGGCGATACTAGACAAGTTATATAAACACCCTATATTTTGTATGCAACATTTTAAGATGTGTACTATATTATAAACACATGTAGTTTTATTTGTTTGGCCATCGGCATAAAATGAATAAAAACTAAAAACAAGAAGTGAGACAAAGAAGAACAGAGGGACACTACACAGGTATACATATTCATATTATACTCAACTACACTTATTCAACAACTCCAAAGTAAAATCCGGCTAGATTGTAGACAAGCTCGTCTTTGTAGACAGGAAAATGTTTTTTTAGATTATATTTTCTAAATATGTGCATAAAATATACATATATATATATATATATCACATCATGTACATTTTTTATTTATATTTTAAATGATAATATAAAGAGTTTTTATGTTATTAATAATCTTAAGTTTTATATATGATTATTTTATTGACTTTTATTAACTAACTTTAAAATTATTTGAAATTGATTGATTTACTATGTAAAATCTACACTATCAGTGTATATATTTTAAACTCATTTTATATAACGAAATTGTATTTAAATTTGATTGACATGGTTAGAAATGATTTTCATAGTATATAATAATAAGGGTTTAATATTTATCTTTGTGTATATGTTTTTATATTATCAATATATTAGAAATTATTTCAAATATAATTTTTAAGTAGTTAAATAAAAGTGAATAAGTTCATCGTACAAAACAATTTAATAAGATTGAATGACATTATAAAAAAAATATCTACACCGTTTATATATTTTAATTAAAGTTAGGGATTTTAATAGCTAGTAACTTATCATATAATTTTGTGATTTTAATTACGATTTAACAGAACAAATTTTTGAAGAGACATGCACAATGAGACCGTTGTATGTATCATAGATCTGTCTTTTTTAAATACCTAATCAGTTTCTACTAAAAGTTAAATGTAGGAATCAGAATAGGTGTTATTCATTGATTTAATAATGGACTTTACATTTGAGGTAGATATGCTCTCATTTAATTTAATTTAACGTGGTTAGGATTTATGATATCTCAACTCTCAACTCTTGTTTTGTCTTGACTTTCTTCTGTCTCTGCACCCGAGTCCTATTAAATATTCGACCCACATCACTATTAAGTATCAGATTTCACTGCAATACAGATATAAATACTTTATGCCTATTCCTTCCATATATATAATGCTACCACAAACATGCATGTATCAAACGGCTATATAGAAAATTAAAAGCTTTACATTACAAAAAATAGATTTTGTTAAACCCAATATTTGATTTTTCTTTTTAGACAACTATCATATTATCTCTTTTAAACTTAAATTTATTTTGATCACCACTTAAAATACTTCATTTATATTTATTATAGAAGGGGTATTAGAATTTGTAACCATTTTTTTTATCTTTATTTTTTTAATAAATTATATTTTAAAATGTTAAAAAAAATAATTTCTCATACTCTCTTTAAATATTCACCTATAATCATCTAATATCCTTTTTATATAATTGTTAGAGACATAAAATATTTTGATTCCTCTAATATCAATTATAATAATATTGGATTTTGTTTGTATCCAATAAAATTAACATACAAAATCTTCGTGTTACAAAGTTACAGGAAATTTGAACTTGACATTGATTTATAAATTAATGCATTAATGGATTTATGAGTTCGATAGCAATTGATGCAAGTGGAGAATGCATAATACATTTTTAATTTTTAATTTTTTTACATTAAGAACACACAATACTAAACTCACCGACAACGTAGAAAATTGCCGTTGTAGAAGGATGAGGAAGGATTAATTATAATATTTGTATGGTTTAAGAATGTAATAAATTTCAACACCCGTTTCCGGTGGGCGATGGTTTCATTGGCTTATCTTGTAATATTCAAAGGTTTGCAACTTCCTTTTTACTAGATTTGAATTTTATTCATTTTCTTTACATTCTTATTTTTACACATCTCACATTATTGTATAAATTTTCATAATGTAATTTTAACTATTTTTGTTATATCCAAGATAATTAAGGTAAGATGATTAATCTTAACTAAGCTTTGTAATTATTTGATTGACGTATATTTTTGGTTGCTGAACTCGAAGATGTGACCAAGATATCGTGGATAGGCAAAAAGTAATCCGATTAATATTTAAGTTAGCATAGCATATTTTTTCTACTATTGTAACCTTTGTTACATTTCTTTGGCAAGAGACCCGTGCAAGTCTTAAAAAGTTTTCTTAAACTCAATATATATTTATTAATTCGTGTATCGTTATCAAAGAAAGTGTTTCTATCGTTTTCTTGGTTTTTGAAAATGAAAAATAATCGGTAAAGAATTCCGCTAAGAAACTCACCTCAGACGAAAATTAATGATTTGTGTTCGTAAGCGTCAATTAAGTCCAAAGTCTCTTTATGAATAACTCATTAGCTGTCACCTATTAACTAATCAACATCGTCCTCCTATACTTTTTTCCAAATTCATTCTTTTTTTTTAAAATAATCATAATATTAATACAAGTATATACAAAAAAATTATTTTTTATATCAATATATTTCTACATATGTGTATATATTTCAAAAAAATTTATATTATTTAATTTTTATAAAATTTGAGTCTTTATATATCAAAATCTTCTTTATATATTCAAAGAAATAAATAAAGAATGTTGAACTTTGATGTATGAGAAGGAGCGTTATAAGCACATCTGTGTGTTCGCTATGTACAAAACAACGCATATTTCATATTAAGGATAGAATTCGAATTCAAAATATATTAGTTTTAAAAAGACTATATTATAACATAACAATATCAACTTATTAATGTTTTTAAAAGGGCTTTTCTTTAAGTTAGTCAATAATTAATAGTGAAAATATTGCATGCTATTTGTGCTCAAAACTCAAAACATTGGTTTAATTTAAAAATTTATTTAAATGGAATTTTTTTATAAAAAAAAAGTTAAGTTTTGGACCTTTTGGTCTGTGTCTATGGATTTATTTATTTATTTTGGATAAAATGATATGTCCATGGACTATTAATTTCGCCTGGAATAAGAATTTACATTTTTGTTAGCAAAAAGATTTTATTTTTCTGGTGAGGGGTATTTAAAATATTTGCATATATATTTATATTAAATTTAAGATACTTACACTAAATTTATTATGCATTATTGATTCCAAGTATATATTGAACAGTGAACTTTAATATTTATCTCATTTTATTTTATTTAATTTTTGTTTTAAATATCTCATGTATTAAATATTACATTATAGTTTGTTTTCATATATATATATATATATATATAGAGAAAGTAAATTATACTTCCTTTCCTTGAAAAATACAAATATTATATTACCCTTTCTTTTTATGTTTACAGTCTCCTCCTTTGACAGATTCTAATCACTAGTACAAAAAGAATAATTTACGCCAGTTATTTTAAATTTTTTATGTCAAAAAAAGGTCCGACGTAAATGCAGGAGACGTAAATTTACGTTGTTTGTGATAGTCGACATAAATTTACGTCGGACATTCACAAGAGCCGACATAAAAAAGTTGTAAACAAAAAAAAAACATAACGCATGCAAGCAGATAGGGCCGTTCTGCTTGGAGATCCACCCAAACACGAAAAATTTTCTACTTAGTATTAACTAATATATTAACAAATGATGATCCACCCAAACGCGAAGAAGATGATAATATTAACTAATATATTAATAGATCAATACATACATTTATTTTCAACATATTAGCTAATATATTAAGAAATGATTTTCCAAACTAACCTCAAACGCAAACCCAATGCAATCGGTCAAAAACTCAAGAACCACTCAAACGCGCAAACATACTCAGATGCAATACACTCAAACGAAATCTTAACTCAGAAGACTCGAATTGCACATACACTCAAAGTTCTCTTATTTAAATATTGACGCGCGCGCGAAGAAATTTAAAATTTGTAGATAATTTTACGTCGGCCCCTATGAGGTCCGACGTAAATTGGAAAATCTACGTACATCGGATACAAGCTATATCCGACGTAGATTTTCTTTTTTAGGTCGGCCCATATAAGGTCCAACATAAAAAACTTGATTATAATTACAAAAGTGCCACCACATTTTTTTAATGCCGAATTTTTCTTTGACCGACGAAAATACACTGACGTAAATTACCCTTTTTCTACTAGTGAATGTATAGTATTTTATTATTTTTTAAATTTTTTGTTAACTTTTGTTGCAAAAAAATTATCAGTAAAACACCTTTTATACCAATATCCTCTCAAAGATATAAATATTAGGTTAAATACCTCTTTTGGTCCCTTACAATATTTTTTTGTTTCAATTTAGTCTCACTTTAATTTTAGGTCTCAATTTAGTCCCCAATAAATTAAATCATTGCAATTTGGGACTTCCGTCTAAATGATTTAAACGGAGTTAATTGATGGCCACGTGGATGCCAGGTGGATGCCACGTAGATGCACGTAAATGGATCCTAAAATACTAGAATACACCTGGAACCAGAACGGCCCGTTCTGAAACCAAAATGGTCCGTTCTGGTTACACTATTGGTGTGTAAATTTTGTACCTGGAACGGGCCGTTCCAGGTGCAAAATTAACACACCAACAGTGTAACTAGAACGGGCTGTTCTGGTTTCAGAACGGGTCATTCTGGTTCCAGAATTTATTCTTTAATTTTTATTTTATTTTTTTATTTTATTTTTGCTAATCCAATAAAAAAAATTCAATAAAATCCAAGTTATCGAAAATAAAAATTATCATGGGCAAATATTTACTAAAGTACAAAGCATTTCAAACACTAGATTTGGTAATATTGTTAATTGGGATTGATAATTTCAATTGCAAAACATTTGAGCTATACAGTGTATCATTAAGGACGATGCAATGTATCACTAAGGACAGTGGTAACAAGTTTTATTTCATTGTTAGTCAAACTGGAGTGAACTACTTACTACTAAATTGACACTATACAGTTAAGGATGAAACGAAATGGTGTTTCCCCTTGAAGTTATTGACGATGTACCCCAACAATAACAACCTGTTCTTGAAGAGGTACAACCTGAATTTTTGTGATTTAGGGTTTTCCTTCAGCGTTACTCAGATGATTTCCTTTCTCAATAATTTCTTTGAACTTTTTTAGTATATGTTATGTTCTGAATTTTTGTTTTCAGTTTCTGAACCATGTTTCTGTCTTTGAATTTATGATATATTATGAATTTTTATTTTCAATTTTTGAATCACATTACGGCAGTTTAGTTAAGATTTTGAACTGGATAAGTTCAAATCAAAGAAGGATTTTAGAAAATCTTATCTTATTTGATTTTTTTTGTTTTATTCATAAATAAATATTAATTTATTGTATTTTTTATTTATTATATTTTTATTAATATAGATATAATAATAAAAAAATATAATTAAAAACATGAATTTGGCGTTCTGGAACGGGTCGTTCTGAATTTAGAACGGCCCGTTCTATAAGCAGCACGGCCCGTTCTGGTTTCAGAACGGCCCGTTCTGCTGCACTCATGTTGTGTTAAATTTGCATTTGGAACGGCCTGTTCCGGTTGCAAAATTAACACACCAAGAGTGCATCCAGAACGGACCGTTCTGGTTTCAGAACGGACCGTTCTGGTTCCAGGTGTATTCATGCAATTTGCCGTCCAAGTACACATCCACGTGGCATCAACGTGGCTAACAGTTAACCTCGTTTAAATTATTTGGACGGAAGTCCCAAATTGCAATGATTTTAATTATTAGGGACCAAATTGAAACCAAAAATTAAAGTGAGACTAAATTGAAAAAAAAAAAATATTATAAGGGACGAAAAGAGATATTTAACCTAAATATTACACCACTCTCCCTTCTTATTAACATTTTTTTCCCTTAAAAATTTAAACATGCTACACTTTAACAATATGTCTCTTAATTTACATATTTAATTATTTTTTAAAAATTATTAATTTTTTTTTACTAAAATTAACTATATATATCTAAAAAAAGATTTTTATTATTATTTTTACAAAATATTTTTAAAGTTACATATCAAAATAAAAATAATATCTATATAAGTATAATAAAATCAAATACAAGTGTTAAGATATTATTTAATTAATATAGTTAATTTAATATTTTTATAAAAATTTCAATAAAATAATATTTTCATTATACAATATTAATTATATATATATATATGTGTGTGTTAAATTAATATATTATTTAATTGATGTTACTAATAAAATATTTAAATAATATATAAATAAATTAGTGTTTTATGATCAAGTATTATTTATTATATTTAATTAATGTAATGCTAAAATATGTATATTAAATATATAATTTTGAAATAAATATATTTATATTAAAAATCTATTATTAAATAAAATATGATTATTATATAATTTAATATATATATATGTGTGTGTTAATTTATATTATATATATTAACATATATATAAAAGTATAATATATAATTTAATTTATATTTTTTATTTTAATAAATTAATTTAAATTTAATTAAATATTTTATAACTTTTTAATACAATGAATGAATGGCAATCAACTTAAAAATATTTTGAAATATGTTTTTAATTAAAATTAATTTTTTATGAATAATTAAATTAAAAGTATAACTTTTATAAATAATTAAATTAAAAATATTTTTTGAAATTTTATAATAATAATTCTTTAGTGATGTAAAGTTAAAATAATAAAAAGTAATAATATAATACTTGAAATTCTAAAAAATAAAAGTGTAATTTATTTTATATTTTAACATACAGGATAAATAATATAATACTTATATTTTTTAAGAAAAGAGAATATAATTTATATTAACGACTTTAAGTTAAATAAACTAAATTATTTATTTTAGCATACTCCTTCTTCTTTGCCATTGTACTCCTTCTTACTTTGGTTTTGATCGATCTCCAACATCATGTATGATGTATCGTTATTGTACCATTTGATTGAAAGTGGCATCACAATAGGGGGTGGGGTTGGAGCTTTCCGTTGCATTTGGAGGGTCCCCCTTCGTGTTGTTAAGTGGCAAAATGAGGATTATATGCGGGGAATGAGGATTATTGTATTTTCATGATGCTTCTCTGAGATGTGGAAGATGGGTTTCAACATTCAATTTAATAGGCAAAAGAAAACCACTAACTTGCCAATATTTTTCATTGCTCAACCAGTAGAGTTGGTATCCTACGTAAACAATGGAAAAAGAAAAAGAAATTAATAATAAAAGTGAATAGAGTAATGAGTAGAACAGGAAAGAGAAATTGCGCTTTAAATAACATATTAAATTATCTTAATATCCTTAAAATAAAGTGTGGTATGCATTACATTGACTACAGCCAAATGCTTTCATAGACGTTGTGAACCTTCTAAGCTATGCTCTTTGAAACTGTTTGAGACTATATAATGACTTTTTTAATCGACAAATCTTCTTATTGTATGCTTATGGTATCTTGCACCTTGGAGGAAGATCCATGTAGACTTCTTCAAACAATTCACCATGAAGAAATACATTCTTCACATCAAATTGTTGTAATGGCCAATCCAAGTTTGTTGCTAGAGATAACAAAATTCAAATTGTGTTGATTTTAGCTATCGATGCAAACGTCTCTATATAATTGATTCCATAGGTTTGGATGTACCCTTTGGCCATTACTCTAGCTTTAAAGCGCTCAATCGTACCATCTACTTTGTACTTAATTGTATAAATCTATCGACATCTAATTTTTTTTTTGATGGATAATCAACAAGTTCTCATGTATTATTTTTCAACGAGGACTTCTTCTTCTCATTCATAGTTGTTCTCCACCTTGGATCCATTAGGGCTTCCTGCTCATTGTTAGGAATAAGTAGTAGATAATTGATTTGTAAAAGAACAATTTGATTTTGACAGACAATGATTAGACATAATGGCTCATTGGATATCTAACCTTATTGAAAATTTCAAGTTCATAAGTGGGTTTAGGGATGATACCTCTATTTTATTGTGGTGATCAGTGACGGATCCAGAAACTTTAGATAGTGGTGGCAATACTTATTCATATATTTGTAATATTAAAAAATTTATATATAATTTTTAAAAGTATAAATATATTTTATAAATACTTTTTACAAGTTTTTATATTTATAATTACGATTAAGGATGAAAATAAATTATGTTTGACTATGTTATATTATAATTTAATATGTTTGAACCTAACTTTCTTTAAAAAATACATGTTCTAAATATGACATATTTATCTATCATAGACATTTTTTTTAAATATTTGGTTAAAATTATAATTTTAAAGACCTACTTTATAATAATTTAACACTAATAAAAATATAAAAATAAATATGTTAAATTTTATAAAAATCAAGTTTAATTTATTTATGATATAAACATGTTTTTAATATGTGATATAAATATTTAGATGTTAATTTATTTTAAAACATTTTATAATAAAAATTATAAATAGAACATAAAACTTCCAATTTTTCCAATTTTGATATTTTTAAAATTAACGTATACAATTTTACAATTTTTACTATTTTGATTTTTTTATTAACATATACAATAAATAGAAAGAATTACTATATTACATTATATATGTGAGCATTAATATATACATATATATATATATTATAATTAAACTTTTTAAAAAAATTAATTTATTATTAAGAAATATTTTTTATCACGTATGAAAACTAATCTCATTTAAAAATTTGACAAATATCAAATAAATGAACAATTCTTCCAAATTTATATTTTATACATATGATAATTTAAATATATATATATATATTATTAGAATATAATTTTTATTTTTTAAAATATATTATTTTTTTAATAAAAAAAATTTGTATATGCAAAATGGTAGTGGGGGCAAGTGCCCCCACTCTCTTGTATGTAAATCCGTCTTTGGTGGTGATAGTTGTTTTTTTTTGGACAATTTAACCACTAATTCAAAAGAATTATTGGCCAACGATTGATTTGGTACAAGAGTTTCTTGAAAAGCTACATGTTTCTCTGATGGTGGTGAACTTGTTACTTTCATTTATTAATCATCATTGCCTCTACCTCCCACTTCGCCAAATAGTTTTATTTTCTCAAATACATTCATATCATTATCTAAAGTTAACAAAACTTTAACGAAAAGTTTAAAAAATAGATAAAGTATTATACATTAGAATCTGTTAAAGGAGAATACCATAAACATAAGAAGGGAGGGTAATATAATATTTATATTTTTCAAGGAAAGGAAGTATAATTTACTTTCTCTCTCTAAAGATTTAATTTTTTTTTTTATAAATCAGGAAACTATAATTAAGCATATTTGTGGATAAAAGTTATTATTTTTTTTTTTTAACTTTCTGACACCGTAATTGATGACTATATATTCTATACACAATTTCGTACAATAATAATATACATGAAAATATTTTTTTAAAACTTTATCTGCAACATTGTGTAATTTTAATATATAATAATAAACAAAAAGAGTACAGATTAACCTGTGAGTCAATGCTGGTGTCGTAATCCAAGTGCACAATAATGCTTTTTTATATATGTACGTTCATGCAAATGTTAGGCCTACATTGTTTAAAAATCTTGATCCGGGTCCGGGGCCAATGCTCTGTTAGCTTTAAACCAAGTTTAGCATACAACTTACATTATTTGATTAAAAATAAAATACTGAGACGAAGATCCAACATTATGACTGGTAATATTTCAGAAGAAATATAGAGTGTTAGAAAATATTAGAAGAAAAAAGGAAAGAGAATTATTAATTATGTTGTGGCAAAAATTACTATTCTAAAAAGAAAAAATAATTAATATATTAAAGACAAAATAATTAAGAGTTATATGAAATTATTATGGTGCATACAGCTGTGATTATGAAAAGTGTTTGATGATGCAATATAGTAAGAAAAGAGATACATAACATGAGCATGAGAAGGCCATGAATATATTATATTAACATAGAAGCATTTGTCTGTAAGGCATAATTGAATTTGGTGGACCACGTGCATGATCGAACATCATCCACCATTTTTGGTTCCCCCACCTCCTTAGCCGCCGGGGCCCGTCACCAATTTCAAAATTGCAACTTGATTAACTACGTCTCTCTCTCTCTCTCTCTCTCTCTATATATATATATATATATAAATGTTTAACCTTTTCTTTTCTTATCTTTTGTCCTCTCCTCTCTTACGTCTCCACGTACCTTACCTTATCTACTACCCCACACTTAACATAATCTTGCCCTTCACAACGTCATTGACCCGTTGACCCTTCTCTCCTCGTGTAGGAAAAACATAATTCAAATTCACCGTTGCATTAATTAGCTACGTGATCTGCGATAAATAATTAGTTATTTGCAACGGTAAGGTTTTATTAATTACTGCATTCAAAACCAATTAATAGTAATGTGGTCGGGTAGGAATCTGCCATTAATTAATGTCTTGTACACATGCTAATTAAATGTGTGGTCGTCAATGTCATGATTGCGATGAAACTTACAAAGGTCAATCTTGGTTCTACAAGGAGTATATTTGATGCCATTTTTGTTTTCCTCATCGGGTTATGGACGGTCACTTTTATTATTAACGTATTAAGGACATCATATCGTAAATCGAAACATCACATGTATTTTTAAATTTCAGTTTAGGTGAGAGTTTAACCTAGTTAAGACACTTGGACATTACAAATTAATGCTAACCTAAACATGTTTGTTTGCGTGTAAGCATTTGAATTAATATGTTAATTTAACACACTTCAACTCCGTCTGATGTGACTGCTCAGCTACAGATTCTAATTAGATGCTAACAGACAAATGTAGTTAATAGTGAGAACGGTCGTTTATTATAAATAATCATCCATCTTAGAGAGAGTGGTAAATTAGTAATGGCCGTCATAACTAATTAACTGCATGCACTATACCTTAGTAATCTATACATGTTAATTTGAAACTATAGTTGTACTCAAAAATTAAGATTTCATTAATGTAGATTTCATATGCTTCCCGTAGTTCCGACATATAACGCGAAAAACGGCACATGTGCTACATTATGATATTCATGTCCAGTCACTTTCCTGTTCAACCTAAGCAACTTTGTAAGCGTAATTTCTTTTGGCTTGTGCACACATTTCAAATTTTAAACATTTCTAATATAATTGCTTTAGCGTACTATACGTGTGAATAGATAAAATGTAATAATAGTCCCACCTCAGAAAAGGTAATAACACATTTACATGTAACTCAAATTCAAAATAAGATCTAGAAACAAGGATAGAATATATAAAAATACTTTTATCGATCATAATGTAGCCGCTGATAGAGGCAAAAAAAAAGAGAGAAGAGTATATATCTTTAGATCTATCTTGAGTGGGGAGAGATAGTAATAAAGTTGAGTGTTGATGGGTGTCTCCGTGAGTGCAGCACCGATAATGGATATCATAAAACGCAAGGCAAAGGACCTACACTCAGTAGAATTATGTATCGATGTATCCTATCCCATAATACTTACTTGTTCATCTATTTTGTCTGAAAATTAAAAATTGTGTGTTAGTTTAAATAACGTTGATCTAATCTTCCCTATTTTATTTGCAATTAATATTGCTGTTTTCTTGCCTTCCCACCCCCATGCCCCGGGCAGTATATTCTGCAAAATGTTTTGGTATATGCTATTATTTTCAATCACTGTTTCTGGACAGCAAAAAACCATAGGATGTCATTTTCATTGAAAATACTTTTTATCCTTTAGAAACCCTCATGCATTGCATCTGAATGGCTCTATGTTTGCTACTTGAATTTATTAATTTGCCAAGAAACAATCTTTTTTAATATAATAACTTAGATAACTTCAATAATCAGACCCTTTATCACTTTATTGCAAAGGCTTTTTACTATTTTAATTTAAGTTAAATGTCGGGTGGCTCTTGGTAATTTCTCAGATTCTACCATGATTATAAAAAGTTAAACACATATCTATTCCTGTGACTTTCAAATAATGTGATTGTTCTTGAAGTCACAATTTCCATTTTCTGTATCAAAGGTTAACAATAAATAAATTATAAAATATGTTCGTATTTGTAATTTTTCAAGCCTATCATCTAGCTGCCCATTAAGCCTAACCTAAAAAGTCATATGATTACGAGAATAGAAAACCATTTAGTTAGCTTTCATTTTAAAAACAGCTAAGAGAAATGACTAAAATTTAATGATACATATAAAGTATCAATTATATGTTTAGACAACAATATTAGTTTTACTTTGGTCATTATCACTTCATTTTCTTTATTATAAAATGAATGTAGACATCAAATATGTCTTGCTTTACGGTGAAGAATTTTGTGATGACACGGGTACATAGCTAGTTATTTGAACATTACAATCTTATAATGCAACTTAAAGAAAAACAAGAAAATAATAATAGTTTAATGAAATGATTGAGTGGAGGGTTTTGAAAATGAAGATTGAAGATATATGAACATTATTGGGCCCACATGCACCAATTTTCTTATCCCACGTGGAGTCAAATTTAGTTATTTTATTTGAAATTGTAACCCAATCATGACGAGTCACTTTCTTTCTCTATAGCAGACGAGAAGCTTCCGGTGTTTTAGTTGAAAAGTCGCCACCGCTCCAACCATTCAATATCTTCACACCGCTAGTATCCTATGTTTCTCTTTTTTCTTTACTTTCTCCTCTTATCAAATATACGCCTATGTCTTGTTTGATTAAGCAAAATGGATAAAAAAAAAAGATTGAAAATAGAAAGATAGAAATAAGTGATATTGTTTGGTTCATGAAAAATAAGAGGGTAAAATATTAAAAGATGATAAATCTTACCCTCTTATTTATTTATATTTTCTCTCTTTTATATGTATTTTATTTTTTTTACATATTTTTCATTTATTTTTTTTAACCAAACAATTAAAATTTTGCTCTATTTTCTTATCTATTTCTACTTTTCATTTTTCTCTGCTCTATTTTTCATTTATCTCTTTCCTCTCAATCAAATCCACACTTAAACAAGACGTACGTGAAGAATGGAGAAATCAAAATATTGTCCTAGAATTAAAAAAATCATTTGTTTGTGAGTGCTTAGACAATAGGACGCCAATCCATGCATTCATCAACACTTTAAAAAACAAAACATGTATATGTCCTATTTTCATTGTGTGCCACACATTGTCGTATTCTCGTTATTTCAAACACACAGTAAATTAACTATTTCACTTTAACATGCATGTCTCTTTAATTACCTAGCATGTCTCGAGATCCATCGAATCACTTTTATAGTTTTATTAACCTACTTTGTTACTTTTACTGCTATAGTATATTGCATTATTCTTGTATGGATAGCCATTTTTCTTCACAATACTCGGGTAATTAACTTTTTTTATTTTTTATTTTTATATACAAGCTAAGAATTCCATGGATATAAATAGAGGATTGTATGAAAGAATAAGAGTACAGATGGATCGCAAACCAAAAATCAGCAATTTCCAAACAGCGTAGGACGCAACTAAGAACCATCTACAACTGTGGTCGTAGTTGTACATAAAAAGTATCTGAATTGAACGAAAAGAAGTTTAAATAATAACATGTTAAAATATGACGTTTGTAATCCCATGATAGATTGGTACGTACGTAATGGAAAAAGTAATAAAGAGAAAGTTACCGACGCGAGGTTGCAAGGAAGCAGCAACCTTATCCATAGATTGACCAAATGTCCAACCAAGGCTACATTTATTGGGTTCCTCAATTCTCCAATCAAGTGGACACACTTTTAATCAACTTTACCTGTTTGTTTGTTTTCTCTCATATCACAACTCCGTTTCGTCACGTTTCTATAAAAATTGCCTCATAGTCCGAGATGTAAATCAAACTCAATAATCAATCACCACATTTGATGCTAACTTTTGTTTATGGATTATTGCAGTAAAACTCTAATTTTAATTAAAAAAATTTAAATGTCGTGCTTAAATTTTAACTTGTTTTTCTCTCATATCATAACTCCGTTCCGTCATGTTTTGGGCGTAGGAGGATGGATACCAATTAGTGTTGCGTATAAGACAATTGTCATTACATGGCCAAGTGTCGTATGGACCATCTTGTATGCTCCCTCCTCTAACCTCGATTGAGTTACTCTACGAAGTTTCTTCTGACTAAATGTTGTACCTCAAATAGCAATTAAAGTTTGACTATGTAGAGTTGAGCAAGACAAATGGTACAAGGCATTTGATATGAACACAGTAAATTCCTTGAGTTGGAGGCCAAGGTTCCTCCAAACAAAATAAATAAACTGAAATTTCTCTTTTTCTTCCTTTCATCCAATACTTTGCATGCCTTATATATAGGCTCAATACAGCAAGAGAAATCTGTAAAAACAAGAATGCAAATAACGGAATGATGCAATAACAAATGATGTAATAACATAATGCCTTTGTGACAAAACAAACTAACAGAAATGTAGTTTCTATTCTGAATTAGAATCTTCAATCCCTATAGCGAATGGACTTGACAATTGTTCTTTTGGACATGCTGTCAACTTCTGTTTCCAACCTAACTTCCACAATTGTATTCTTTCCTCTATCAGCATTTTTCATATATGCTTTGATTTGTTTGGTATATTTGTACAGAGACTACTTAAAAGTGGAAAATGATGGCTTCCCCCAAAACAGATGAAATCAATCACGGCCAGCCAGGAATATATATAAAAGCTATACTCTGATGATGCAGCTTTTCATCAGCACAAACTTGGTCACGCTTTGTGTGGTGGCTACCCACGATTTTCTAAATTTGATAATTAAGAATTCATTTGTATTTACACTTTACTGGACCCACATGCTTGCATGTTTTATTTTTTATTCTTTTCTGCTTGTGATTTTGTCTTTGTGACAATGTTTTGTATCTTACAAACCACCACTTTCACTGCCACTAGTTATTACTAGTTGCTATCATGATAATGCAACTCGAAAGTTGCAACATCTTAAAATCTTTGCCTGCTCCTCAACTAGAAGACATCATTTTGGTGTCTAACCACAAAGAAATTAATTATCATACTTTGTCAAAAGCCCAAAACCTGACAAATTCCACTCCAAAGTTGGGCTCACCATACATTTGAATGTATATTATATCTGATTTCATTGAATCAAGTTTTTACCTTTTTTTACAGAACAATCATGAGAATAGGACTATATAATAGCTTTTCTCCCCCGCCCTTTTTCTGATCATGGAAGTACTGCACAAACTGAACGGGTTTAATTACAGCTACCATATGTAGCATCCAAGTTACAGCATACAGGACATACATGGTACATTTAAAGAGATTGTACAAAGAAGTACTACCTTGTCTCATTCATGAAACTTTCAAACCAGAAACTGGTTATACTCTTCAATTTTCTACAAGCACGAAGGAAGGTTTGTGCATTATTGATGGAAAATTTTCTGGCATGTTGATCAAGACGCATGTCCGACATAATTTTCTTTTAAAAAAGCTCCTGGATCAAGTTGCAAAGTGGTAAAATCCAGCACTGTATTGTATGCGAATGATTATGTATGCGACTAAGGTTAATCATGCCATATACATAGTCACAGAACGGTTTGATCACATGCATTATTATATATCAGAAAAGAATTGTGTGTAAGCATGACGTGCATCTGATCTGACAATAGGAATATGGAGAGATGAGCATAAGCATAAAGGTATACGATGATAATCAACCACACCAGGTATTTAATTACACACAAACCTTGACTTCAACAGCAACTATTGCTTTCTAAAGACAAAAGGGAATCGAAAACAGTTTCATTTCGTGGATGGAAAAAACCCACTTCAATAACTAAAAATTTACGTAGAAAACTTATTACCTTGCTACCACTAAAAAAATTACAAATTATCGTTTTACCAAGTGTTAAATTAGCATTTAATTTTACAACAAAAAATTAACATTTAATTTTACATCCTCTTGGATCAAGTGATTATACTCCGTTAGGCGATATCGATATTGATATATACTAACGGTATATATGGCTCCAACTGATTTTGGGCATCTTTCAATGACAAATTTTGCTTGTTTGATTCAGTTAAATGTGAAACAATAAAACTATTAAATAGATTTCTAAAAAAGCAAGTAATTAGATTTATTCTTTTGAGAAGTAAAAAAAGCCACAAACAAAGATTTAGTCTTGTACCACCATATTTATCAGCTGGGAATGAGGTTTTAAACAACCCTATGCTGGAAGAGTGATATTATTAATGGTAAATAACTTATGCCCTGATAGTGATTACAAATTGTTATAAGTTTATTACCTTATAATATTCTTTAAATGCCTGAAACATTTAATTTACAAAAACTTAGCTCATGTTAAAAAAATATAAACCACTCGGAAAATAAAGAATATTTATGATATGCATATTCTATAATTCTATTCACTGTTCTAGTTAAGAAAACACAAATTAGATTTATTCCACAAAAACAAATAAAAATGTTTATTAATAAATAGAATATAAAAATCATTAAAAAATTAATACGTTTTTTTTTACATGAAAGCATCATTTGCTTAGAGTAATCACCACTCATTAACAAGATCTTTTAAAATACAAGTAAACAAATGATGAAAAAATCTCATTTTAGAAACGCAACCATACACAAATTATTAAAATTAAAAGCATAATTTTCCTTTAAAAATTATTATAGAATTATCTTTTAATGTACCATTCAAGTAAGACCTAATAGTTAATATTATTCTCATTTGGTATAATAATCAAGTATTCTCTCAATCCAAATATAATTATATAGCCTACATCAATCACCTCTCATATCTCATTACATAAGCTACACCTACCTTATATAATGTGTGAGAAAATAAGCACATTTACTTTTTCTTAAATGGTAATATACTCTTCATAGGAGAGCAAACTAGTCAAAAAACAAAAGGCTAATTCCATGTTATAGATCTTGATCTCACTCACAAGCATCACCAGACAAAGAACCGGGAGCAAAAAAATAATCCAGTTCATGTCACGTTCAATGCCAAAGTTCTATTGTCCAAATAAATATCAGATGATGTGAGGTTCCGTTACTTGATCTTTGGCAGTTTGATACTTCAATATCTTTTGCAAGGCATCATGACATCTGAAAGTTGAACATTTGACCAAAAGAAGCAACTTCTGTAAGAAACTATCAAGCATTTAAGGTTTAGAAGAGAGGAAAGGATCTGATTGTAATTTTCCATACCTCCATGGAAGATGATCAAGAAACATTGAGGGTGAAACGATAATATCCTTGAAGCTCTCTCTATTTGCTATGTAAGCTCTATAACATTTATCCTTCTCATGCATTCTCCACGATGTCTTCAGATCAGTTTGAGGTCTTTTCTGCTCCAGTACAACATGAATTACAAAACCGGGCAGATACATCTCAGGGGGATCATCGGCAGATGGATTTTCAGAACTTGGAACAGTATCTATAAACTGAGACACTGGATCATCAATTGGACGTACACATATAGCAAAAGGATTTGTAAATTCGTCATTTTCTATTTCAACAATATGATCACTTGCCCCAGTGTTTGGCCAGAGTGAACATTCTTCATGCTCATTGTTGAGGAAATCTTCATGGGCAAAAGGATTGGAATATTCACCATAGTCAGCCATAACAAGATCCCTTTTAATAGTCTGAAGCTCGTTTTTGATGCTGCCTCCTGCAATAATGGAAATCTTTTTAGAAAAAACACCTTCCATAAACCAAGTCTGTTGAATCATGAAGAACACTGAATACACATGATTTCCACACTCATAATAGTGGCAACAATATGTATACTCCAAACTATGTTATTAAAGATGAGAAACCTTTATTATCAGTCTCACACTGGCTTCTGGGGATTTGATGGTTTAGATCTTCCTGGGTGACCCCTGAATGACACTTAGATTCATCCTCTGTCTTGGGATTATTTCTCTCAAATTTGCTTATATATAGAAACCTATGGGCAAGTCTGAAAATCATGGCACTATCTGCTTTAGGATCTTGTGATAGTGATGTGATTGCAGCTGCCCTTAGTCGCATAATGGATCCAATTGATAGGCGAGATGAAAACTCATTTCCAAATATAATGCTGCATCATAGAGAACGAAAACCAAGCATGAAGGAAACTGAAAATGTTACCATAAGAGAATAAACCACTATCAAACTTTTTACTAGTATAATTACCTGGTAACAAATTCTGAACATGCATTTGCCACAACAAAGTCCAGACATGGGAGTGGCCCATATGAGTAAACATGCAGATTAGGGTAGCGATTATAAAGCTGTGGAAAAGTTCATCAATTTTATTTAAAAATAAAATCAAATGCTTAAAAGATTATGCAGCATGAAAAAAAGGGACACGAAAATGATGTTTTCTTTTACATATTCACAAGATTAATTGTTTTATAAGTTCTACCGGATTTATAGGTTTTACCTTGGATTTTTGGCTCTGTTAAAAACCCTATATAATTGGGATGCATATAATTCCAATAATTGCATATATATTTTGTTGAATCGAATCTCTCTAATGTGGGATTGGTTTTAGTTTTAATGATAGCAACTCTCGTACTTGAGTAGCATCTCATAAAGATTCTGAACTTAAGGATAAGCAAGATTTTCTAAAGGCAGCAATTCAATCCACTTAAGACCTCAAGCCAACCTCATATTTGCATTTACAATCTGCATTTTCTAAGGAAGCAAGGAATACTTGTTTTGTGTGTACATTTTTTTTTTCTTTTCAAAATAGCCTTTCAATGAATACCTAGTTCTTGATGCAATTAAAATAGCAAATTATGCTTACAAAATAAGTAAATTTAGTAACTAATTATACTTAAGAGAGAAATGCCATACTTGCAGTCCAAGCAGTGCAGCTATAGCACCCCCAAGCGAATGCCCAACTATGCGGACATTATACCCAAAGCATTCGCAACCAACTCCCAGTAATTTTGAAAGAAGTCCATAGGATTCAGAGTCTGCATTTCCACTTCGAGAAACAATTGTTGTCAAAAATGAAGTTTATTTTATGTAATGAGTTCAATTTTTTTTAAATTAAATAGAATTTCAGTTTTATTTTGGGAATCAATATGTAAAAAGTAGGATGTTTTACTTAATTGCATAACCATTTGATCGTGACTATTTCACTTCACAGTAACCAAAGTGTTTGTCATAGAAAGCAGGAAACAGGAAGAAAAAACAATTTGACAGGATCAACTCTCTAGAACAAAGAACCATGACTAAAAAAAAACTGAAGTATTTCTCACCAGGTCTTTCAGGATTTCCTTCAATCTGCTTGAAAAGCTCTCGTGCAGCCTCAACTATGCCTGAATGCCCGTAGTGAGGGAATGATGAAGTCACGTTTTTCTTTATATCAGAGTGAATGTAGTTGCAACTGCAAACAGGAACAAAATATTTAAGTGAGGGGGCAGAAAATTGTGTTGGAACATATAAAGGATCAATACAGTTTGGCCCATATAAACAATTACACATTAGAACTGAAACAGTAAGATATATAGAAGAGATGCTTTCTGCATATATGAATAACTCAATAGAGATGTTATAAGCCTTTGTTTAAAAACTTAGTTGATAGTCATGTAGCATAACATGTCATAATTCATTTTCCCGGTTATATATGTGGCCAACTTCAGAGTCATTTGAAAACCAATCCGATTACAAAACCAATGAATATGCATTTATCCAAAAATTTGGAAGTTCATATTACACCTTAACATTTTGAGAATTGTGTTTGTCCTTTGTGTATTGTTCAATCAGATTCAGAATAGTTTACTGACTCCAAAAAGTTCTCAAAACTAATTTTTTGGTGCTCAAAATATTATCTTGGTACAGTCATAAACTTCCCACTTTGTTCCATCATTTTGAGGGCACAGGGTGTTGGTAAATTAAACTTTTTATCATCAAATATTGTCCAACAGTATTGTCCTGTCAATAGGCTTGTGATTTGTGATTTTAGTATAAATGTAATAAGCACATGATTTCAAACACAATTTTGTATTCCCGCTTGGTGGTTTTCTCTCCTTCTCACTCATTCTCTACACTTACAAGTTCCTATAAAGATTACGTTATGCAACTATAAGTTGACAATATCTAAATCACAACTCCAAACTAAATAGCTCAAGGCTTGCAATAAACCTAGCATCCATATATATTCACTATTCAACAACACAGAACATTGCCAATCATTTTACTATCATAGATCCCAATAAAGATAGATGTCATCAACTTATCTTAATAAAGATAAACTGCTGTCGAATAACAAAGTTGAAAGCAACAGTTATTGGATTCTATCATCCCCATTGCCTAAGGGAATCCTTGTATGGCTAGTCAATGCTTGTGTTTATGAGTTGTAGGTATTAGGGTATTACAATTTACAATGTTTAGGGTTTACAAACCATGTGAATTTTATATAGCAATTTTTCAGCTCCACCCTAGAGTTATCTCTCTGTTTGTGAAAGTTGTCAAAGGGATGAAAACAGGGAGAATGAAAAATACTTTATCAAGCCAGCCAAGTCATCTGCAGAAAGTGTGCATTCCTTGCATAACCCATCAGTTATTAGGTCCTCAGGGGTTTCAGTTCCACGTATAGCAATTACTACAGATTGTAGATTATGTAGAACCACAATAAAATATGCAGCCTCACATTTGACCTGGCATGGGTATGAAACAATTTTTTTTTATAAATAGTTATATATAAATTCAACCAGTATAATATAAAAACAGAAATATTCATAACATCATGCATAAATTGAGCATGTTATCATCTCCAGTTGGGTAGAACTGAATTACCTCACATTTCAAAATTAAATTATTATCTTTTGGAATAAAAATACTGATTAGTCCAAACGAAAAAAAAAAGCGGCAGTTAGTCATTAATAAGCCAAAATCTACGTAAGTGTATAAATTATTCTAACATTACCAGTTCAATTGTTATGTTCATATTATCAAATTATTATATTAAAAAGTAAAATTCTACTTTTCAAAGAAACAGCGAATTCTATAAATGAAATATCACTAGCCTAATGAGCAAGCATTTTTAAATTAAGATTGCAGAAGAAGATCAAGTCTGCTCTGATAAGCCACTCTCAATCAGATTTATTTTACAAACTTATAGAGATTGGAGAACCAACCTTTTTTTCATAAAAAGTATTTACTAGATATTTAGATGGAAGAAAGATGAATTAAAAAAAAATACAATATCCTGCTTAGCACACATGCACACACAGAAGAGGACATTGACTTCAATATCTATTAAGGAAAACAGCCTTACAAAGGGAATGAGCTTTATACAAAATAGAAGGCATTATTTGCTCAACACCATGATGTCTTCCCTTCCTTGATTTTAAGTTTTTAATAAAAGGCCCAACGTTAAACAAAAGAATCATACGATTGTTGGTAAGTGACATCTTCCTTTTGTTTTATGTGAGTTTATTTTGTTGTTGATGATGAGCTCCCTTCAATAAAATTTAAACATAAATGATGGCAACATCATTTAAGCAATGTTATTTATTATTACTGATATTCAAGCCCCTCTTCGATTTTGTAAAACTTCACGAGATTTTGTGCAGAATTTTATTATTTCACATTTTTGTATGGTAAGCCTCTGTGTCCTTGACCAAAGCATTGCAGAGAACAATCAAATATTTAAATTCTCTAACCTGGCTGACTCGCCCATGTCTAAGCACTTCTGGAGGCAAATTGACGTACTTTAGAAAAGCTGCAGCATGACCTCGCCACCAGTTATCACCATCCAATACTGGTCGACTATGAAGATGAAATAGGAACAATAAATCACAATGTTGAAGATGAAAATTTTTGAATTTGAATATTGAAAAAGGCATAATGTAAAGGGAGAGATTGAGAGACAAAGAGAATGGAGCAAAATAGCATACTTGAGAGCCAATGAGTTCTAAAGAAAAATATTGACACAAGTATTCAGAAATTTTCACTTGTAACACTGCATATGCCAAACACTCATATATGCACAGTGGTAATTGAGTAAAAGCAAGTAGATCTTCTTCCATTTCTTCTTTTGTTCATTTATTCTTTTAGTCTTTCATTTTCAATTCAGTCATTTACTCTTATTTGTTCTTTACATTTACTTTGTTGCTGAAAATTCACCACTAATATCTTTCAACTTTGACTATAATTTGTGTTTTTGTTTTATAAAATTCATTATTTATAATGCACTAATAAAACGTGAGACATCAAAAGAGGAAGTGATTCCCTTTCCTGAATTAAAATCAGGAATCGCAATTTTGAATCTTATGTCAAAATTTCAAATATACAGATTGAGTACACAATGGATTTAAACATTGGGAGCTTGCTGACAAGAATTTGAAACTACAAACATACTACATGCATCACCTTGTGTATTGATTTACTAAACTAAACTAGTACAAAATAATACGTTTTATTTTCTTATGATGAAAGAAATATCAACAGAGAGAAGAAAGAGGCAACAAAAATGGGGCAAGTATCACTGACTGAAAAAGATAAAGGACCAATCAAACCAGAGAGGAGCCCTCCAACCATGTAGCATAATCTTTGATAAGCAATATACATTTTGGAGTTTATAGACGATTTTAAAGTTACGAAGAACAAGTATCAAGACCACCTTGACCATAAAGGTGTAATTAATATTCAACCTATAACACGTAAATGAAAAGGTTCAAGCCATTGATCTGAGTTACATAGT
Source organism: Cajanus cajan (assembly GCF_000230855.2). Classification (NCBI taxonomy): domain Eukaryota; kingdom Viridiplantae; phylum Streptophyta; class Magnoliopsida; order Fabales; family Fabaceae; genus Cajanus; species Cajanus cajan. Next base: position 61,002,719 of record NC_138523.1, read on the forward strand.
AGGCCATAAAATTGAATATCGAACAAAATGGCACCTGTTTCGTGACCAAGGACACAAAATTCCTTGTCTATACAGCCATGCGCAAAGAAATACAAATGGATTCCGTCCAACATCAAGCAATGGACCCTGCATCATTGAATGAAGGATAAATGTTTAAGGCAATTTAGTAAAAACAAAACCTTAATCTGGAAGAAGTTTTTATTATAGCAATACCGTGTATGCAGCTTCAGCAAATTTATGAAGAGCTTCAGCCTCCCTGATATGTGCCACGGGTACTTCCATGGATTGTTCATATGATTCTGAGGATTTTGTTTGGCTTTGAAGTAAAGCTAAAGCTGAAGAAGAAGAAGAAGAAGAAAATCCGTTGTGGAGGATGGATGTTAAGTGACATAATTGAAATAAGAACAAGAGATGAAAAATTGAACAAACCTGCCAAGAGTTCCATATGGCCGGTTCCGGAAGCACGATAAGCGACAAGCTCACCCAGTAATCGCGCAACTGAATAGACTTCATCTTCTTCCATTGCGGTCCTGCATAAAAGGATCAGGGTTGAGAGAGAGGGAGAATAGATAGAGTGAGGGAATAAAAGGTTATAGGTTAGGTGTGTACAAGTATTTGACCCGTCCCAGACAACACAAGGTCTCGCGAATGCCATGATCAAAGACCTCGCTGTAGTGGCACTTCCAAGCGTGATGATGGGTTTGATAGAAGGACCTCCATTTGAAGACATCGGATCCGGTAAAGCAGTGGAGTATGGCAAGGAAAGAGACGAGGATGGTGAAGAAAGATAAGCACCTGCTGTTCCATTTGGATTCTGCATTACAATGGTTAAGATTGAAACGGTGATACGTGAGAGTGAGTTGGTTGGAGAAGCGACTGACCTAAAAGGCAATGATTGGAGGTGGAGAAGTGGTGAGCGGAGGTGATGACAAGGTAGAGGGCCAAGAGGAATTGGAGCACAACGAGGAGCGCGGAAGATCGACTCCAGCAGAGCCATTTCTTATACATGGCCTAAACTAATGAAGAAAGATATGTTAATTAAATAGAATTGAATAATCAAAGTATTATGTGATAATTGATAATTCACCCTTCTGCGGAGGCGTAGGAGGAGATCGGCGGTGTCCTCAAGAATGAGGGTGGCGGCGGCTTGTTGGGCCAAGGCCGTTTGAAACATGACGATAAGCCTAAGCAATGCGGCCAGGGACACCAGCAGGATTGGGGGGAAGAAACGCCCATCGCACAGCCTTTTACTTGGGTAGATCAGGAGCCCACCCGTCACCACCACCGCCGTGTTCAAACCTCCAACCACCAAGCTCATACATCTCACCTTTCTCATATCCCCTTATCCAAAATAACTGAAAATCTCTTCCTCTTCCTCTTTTACAATCCACCATTCCAAACACATTACTCAATTCAGACAAGTGGCGCTTTTCTTTTCATTCATGTATTTATTTTATTTTCTTTTTCGGCTTTTCCTCCTTCACCTTCACCGCTACTTGAATAATTATTTTTTCTCATCCATATATAATTACAATTCTAATTACTATCCGAACTTACTATTCATACACTTTAATCATGTAAAAATACACAATAAACTTATAATATATGTCTGTTATTATATTATATATTATTTTTTCCTAATTGAATACTATTAAAGTTAGTTAAGATATATATTTAAATTTATCTCAATCCTATGTCATACTAATAAAAAAATGGAACATGTGACCTAATGCACATTTGATTGGCGGAGAGACGAAAGCATGAAAGATGAGAGAAACATGTAGCGAGTCCAAGAAAATTAGAACGGAGCGTGACGCTTGGAGATGAGAGAAACATGTACCCCGTGAGTGACATCATGATGCATCTCAACCACGTATTGCTTGGCATTATTTGACATAGATGGGAGAAGTATATTTTTATGTAATACAATAACATCTACTTTGAATCAACTTGTCTAATTTTAATTTTGAGTATAAAATAGATGATATTAAAAATAGCATTTACTTTTTGTATATATTTTTTGTTTAAACATAAATTAAAATTAGTTATTAGTATTTTGTAGTAATAATAAAGAGAGTTTGAATTTATTTAAAGTGAATATTTAGTTTTCCGTTGAATAGGATGGGAAAATAATAGTGGATTCCGTCCAACATCAAGCATACAAAGACGCTAGCAAGAGTGGATGAGGGGAGAATCTTGTTGAGTAGTTTTGAGGAAACGGGGGGCGACTTATTGATTCGATGAATGGGGTCACGTTTGCGATAAAGTGGCACGTGAGGCAAATGCAAATGCAAATGCAAATGCAGTGCGCAGCCTTAAATTATTCCACAAGTGGCATTGGCATTGGCATTGGCAAATTGGCTATTTTTTGTAAGTGTCTTGGTTCCTTCCCATTGGTAGCCAGCCATGTACCCCTCCTCCTCTTCCTCCTCTTCCTCTTCTTCTGCCCAATCCATGAGCCAGGGGCTCACCCGCTACGGCTCGGCGCCGGGCTCTCTGCTCACCAGCACGGTCGAGGCCGTCATAGGAGGAGGAGGAGGATCGCGCCCCTACTATTCCGGAGACTCTTCCGAGTCAACCTGCAAGGAGCAGAGGTCCTACGACGCCCACGCCCACTCTTACGGATCCGGATCCGCCTTGCTCCGCCAGAAAAGCTCCCCCGCCGGCTTCCTCTCCCATCTGGCCGCCACCGCCACCGCCACCACCACCCCCAACCACATCCACAGCGGCTTCACCATCACGCGCCCTTCCCAATTGAGCTTCACGCCTCACTGCCAGGACTCGGAAAATAGTGCGACCACCAGCTTCGGAATTGGAATGGAGGCGTGGGACAATTCCATCGCCTTTTCCGCTCCCCCAACTAAGCGCTCCAAAACCACCAACGATCCCGACATTCTGCATTGCCTCAACGCCTTGGAATCTCAGGTACTCGTAGCTACTAGCTACTATCATCATTCATCATTCATCATTCATCATTCATCATTCATCATTCATCATTCATCATTCATCATTCATCATTCATCATTCATCATTCATCATTCATCATTCATCTATCCTATTCCTATCCATTATCCAAAACCTCTTTCCTAATTTAACTCCACACTTTCTTCAGTTTAGTCTGCCCCAAACGAGCCTCGAAATGGCAACCGTCGAGAATATGTTGCGTATTCCCGAAGATTCCGTCCCTTGTAAAATCCGTGCTAAGCGAGGTTGCGCTACTCATCCGCGTAGCATTGCAGAGCGGGTTTGTTACTTTTCACTTGTTACTCTTACATTCACCACGCTAGCTACTACCTATACCTATATATATTTAACATTTATCTATGCAGGAGAGAAGAACAAGAATAAGTGGCAAGCTCAAGAAATTACAGGACCTTGTACCTAACATGGATAAGGTATATCATTGCTATTTCCTTAATACATCCTCTCTACTCGCCCAATGTCTAAATCTTGTTCCAAAATCTCTTTCTTTCTTTCTAGCAAACAAGCTATGCAGACATGCTGGATTTGGCCGTTCAACATATCAAAGGTCTTCAAACTCAAGTTCAGGTCTGTATAACTACCTTACCCATTCATCATAATAATTTCTTCATCTCACCCTCTGTAAATATATAAATTTCTTGTTTAGTACATTCAATTTCGCATGTAAATCAATCTTAGAGTCATACGTCGTACACGACCCATTGTCCTCAATTTCTTCCTGTATGCAGGATGCTACGAATTTCAATTTCAGATGTCTCCACCAATTAATCTCCTTGTATAATCCAATAACTGTTCATGGTTATAGAACCTGCAAATTCCTCGCATGCTGCTGATGAAAAAATTAGTGCAGTATCAAGCTTAAGAATATTTTAGCATCCCTAAAACTTAAGTCTTCAAAATAACTTGCTGGGCTGTCTTCCCTTGAGCTTTGCGTATGCTAGTTCCCACCGCTACCCGTCATCTCAACATACAAATAAGGTTCCACATCAAGAGAAGAAATAAGTCCAATAACGGTTTATATAACACACATATTCTACTCTAATTGTTGAGAGACCTTTAAGAAAATAACCAAAAGCAAAATTGTAAGTGTTTAGTCTTAAAATGAAAAATATCTCACGACAAGCAATCACCACAAACTCGCACCTCACCACTTCCTTCTATAACATAAACATATTTAAACAAAGTAAGTTTCAGATTGTACTGGAAAGCAACAACAGGGTCAAGAAGACAACAACACAACTTTATTCACTGTCTTCTACCATTTTTAGAGCCAATGCTTCTCTCAATCCCACAACAACTATTCTCCATTCTCCCAGGCCTTGCTTGCTCAACGGATATTCTATGAGTTGTCAGGATTCATAATTTTCCATCGCCACAGCTCTAGTCTGAATCCCTCAACTCTTCTCCCTTCTTCTAAGCCACCGTCACACAATAGCTCCACTAGGATTCAGACAATCACTTCCCATCCTTCGGATAATTTTGCGAAACTTCAACAACTGGAGGCTTATTTTTCCCACTTTTTTGGTTTCCTAAAACAATTTTATATTACTCATCCAAATAAATCTATGAGTTTTGAAAATTATTTTCAAGACAGGTGTTTAAAAAGCAAACCGCACAAACAACTGTTTTACATTATTTTGTAACTTAATGGCTAGTGGTAGGAACTAGCGTATGCAAACTACTTTAAAATAGTTTTGTAATGAACTAAGTAATTTAACCTTTAAAATATAATGTTAAGTGTGTACGATAGCTAATTTTACTATGTATCCCCTCACATAATCATCTTTTTGTCGCACATTAGGTACTATAAGGGGTGTTTAAAAATGTTTGAAAAAACTGTTCATCCGAATGAACTGCATTGAAAAACAGTTTTGATGAAATAAACTGAAATGACTTATTTTTATTAGTTCAGCAAACTGTTTTCTCAAATTTGAACAACTGGATTTTGAATTAAACTAAAACAATTATATTCTTTTTTAATGACAAACATAATAAAAAGGCTTAAATGTATTTTTGATTCCTCAAGTATAATAATTGTATGATTTAAGTCCCTCAAATTTTAGTTGAATAATTTTAGTCTTGTAAGTATCATAATTGTGGAATTTTAGGCAATTTCAGTCCTTCAATTCTTAATTGAGAAATTTTAGTTTCTTAAATATTGCAATTATGTGATTTTAATCTCTCAAGTATTGCACTTATATAGATTTTTACTTATTTAAGTTACATATATTAATAATTTTAATGATAATAAATGTATATCATTTAATACATGAATGAAAAATTATAGTATATGTAATTTAAATAGATAAAAAAATTATAATTGTAATACTTAGAAGAATAAAATATACGATTACAATATTTGAAGATTAAAATTATTTAATTAAAATTTAGGAACAAAAATTGCATAATTACATTACTTAAGGGACTAAAATTACTTAATTAAAACTTTAAAATCAAAATCACACAATTATAATATTATAAGGATAAAAATGCAATTAAGCTTAAAAAAATTAAAAGTAGGAGAACTTTTATCTCTTTATAGAAATAATTCAATTTAGATTAGTTTGATTTTCAAATAGTTCAATACTATTTTTTTATATTTATGAAAATAGCTCAGATTTTATAATCCAGTTCACGATCAATTTCGTTCTGTTTATTTTTAACACCCAAAATGTAAAATTTACTTGAGGAGTGATACATTTACAACAGGTTTTTGCTACACTTTTTATAACTTTTTTTTTTTTATTCATCTCTATCCATCCCAAGTTTTTACAAAACTCTTTACAACATAGTAGCAATTTTTGCTTCTTTTTTTTTTTTTCTAGTACATTATTCATCTTATCTTACACTCTTTTTTATGAATATTTATCTTATGTAATACTTTTTTTTTCTTTTTTTTCTTTTTCTTAAATTGTAAAATTTGTTTTATAAAATTTATGTACGAGTAGCATTATCCTTTATGATGAATTATATTCATACAAACAATTCGTATATGAATATGATGATCTCTATGACTTCCGTGAGGAACTATAATTCTTAAAAAAGAAAAGATAAAATATTTTTTTAGTCTCTATTAATTTTAATTACTTACCTTTTGGTGATTATAGTTTAAAATAGATCTTTTTAATTTTTATAGTTATCTTTTTCAATTCTTTTTAGTCTATATAGTTTAAGTTAGATTTTTTTAGTCTCAATACTTATAATTTTTTTAATCTTTTTAATTTTTGTTGTTAATTTTTTTTGTAATTTTGTCTTTCGATGTGAAAGATGTATTAATTCAACAATTTATTTTTACCTTCATGTGTAATGGTCATTGTTGAAACAAAAAATAACAACAAAGAATAAAAAAGATTAAGAAATTGCAAGTCTGATTAAAAAGATCTATCGTAAATTATAGGGTATAAAAAATTGAAAAAGATAAGTTTATAGACTAAAAAAATTTATTTTAAATTATAAAAATTAAAAGGTAAAGTAAATAAAATTATATGAATTAAAAAAATATTTTAACTTAAAAAAATAAGAAAGAACTGGATGTGAAAAGTCATATTGAATCATTTAAACTTGTACGGACAATATAGATGTTCTCCTAGGGTTGATTCCTGATTTATTTAGTCTGTTTGTTACATGTTTGTAATGAATTTTACATATCTTCAAGCATAAAATTACAGAGAATAGATTGAAGCGTCGGTTAATTTTTATTTATTTATGTATTTCGGTTAGTTTTTATTTTACATATGTTGATCTTGACTACAATATTTTTCGCCTATTTCAGAAGCTTCACAAAGAACTTGAGACTTGCACTTGCGGATGCAAACAAAGCAAATAACATTTTGCTTTACGAGATTCTATGGCAACGTGCATAGAAGGCAAGGTTTTGATGGCAAAGAATGAAAACTGATTTTGTACCGACCCACTTAAATGAATAATGAAGGAACCGAAAGTTTGTAGATTGTCAATTCTACAATTGTACAGTGTATGTTGTAATATGGTAGTCTAGAAAAATTTCTTCGTTTTCTTCAAGAATTGCCTCTTGAGGTTGATTTTCTATTGAGATTGTCTATTTTCTTGTTTGGGTAAGTCTGGTACAATTAATGATTTATTTTTATGGAATCAGAACCAGAATAGAATTATCAAATCCTGTTCTAAGTTTGATTCAATTAGAAATTAAATCTATTTTGTTTTATTTCATTCTATTTTTATGTTTGGTGAATTTCTGTGGAATTTTATAACCAATGAAAATGTGTACATTCATGTTGTAAACAACAAAAAAAGGTGATCGAGTTAATTCCATTATGCTGCCAAAGGCTATTTTTGTCTGGGATCAAAAGCTTCGGATAAAATGACTTATCATGGCTTCCTATACCAAAAATGTAATTATCCATTTGCCTTGGATAAATGTAGGAATAACAAATTCAGTGGAATCTTTGTTTGGAACTGGAATAACATGATCATTTATGTTTGAGAAAAATGATCGTTGTGGAGTGGAAGAAGATGAACCGAGAAGGAGTTTTGAATTGTACACTTCCAAAAGCTTTTAAGGAAATAGCTATGAACATATGGGGATGGACTTGGAAGGCCTGACTACACGACCGAAAACAGAATCCTCTACCAAACAGCACAGTATGAACACTTCCAAAATTGTTTTGGTGTTTGGGGTCACCACTTCAACATACCAGCCCAACCACTATTATCTAACAAAAAATAAGTTTAAAGTTAAGTTAAATTTGTATAAATCTAATTGATGGTCCATTATTGACTTTAATCGTCTCTTGCTGAACTTAACTCAATCCGACTGTATGTACAAAATTTAGATATATTTTCAGTTTCTATATGTTCTTAATATTTATAATTTTTTTTACAATTTTTATATCTACATTTTTTATGCTTTTATTATACAAATTAAAATACAAGGTTCCTATGAGCTTAAAGTAGCAATGTGACATGATGAATATAACTAGACCAACGGAAGTTGGGGTAAAATATATTAATATGTTATGAATTAATTAAAAAAACTATCCCGTACTTGACATGGGTTACCAACCTAATTTGTACAAAAGACAAATTCATAACATTCAACTTTCTTATTTTTTTTTTTTACAACGTGAAAAATTTTATTATTAAATTTTAAAAAAATTTAATAGAGTTTCATACATTTTAATATACTAAATGTAGAAATTACTTTTGAAAAAGTTACATTCAACCTAATTTGCTTTTAATAGGAAAGAAAAGAGTTAATATAGTATTGTGTGTTGAATTATTTCCAAATGATTTGTCCCATCATATTAAAAGCAAGGTAAATTTTTCACAAACACATGCTATTAATGAATTTGTCGATTGCATAGTCCAGTATGGCATTAGCACGTGGACTGAATGCGGTCAAAGGGTGTTTACGGTGGAATTTGTTTAATGATTCTTTATATTCGGACTAGCATGACAAATATTTCAATTTAGGTATATTATGATTTGAATATTACAGGACGAGAGAAGGAGGAGTAGAAGATTAGTGATTACTTGTTTCTAGATGTTCCTCGATAATTAACAAGTAATAATTTGCATGCACGTAAATGCTAAAATGAACAGAATGAACAATGGATATATTCGCAATACAAATCATGGTTCAAATTACATACTGTCCAAGAGTTACAATTAACGCACTACAACTATGTGATTAGGAGAAATAAAGGAAGAAACCTACACTACAACTACTCCTAGAACAAGAAAAGAAATGTGGCCGAGAAGTGATCATACCCAAAGATAATTCCTCGCATGGAAGCCATGTGTGCAGGCAGAGAGTGCTTGAGAGTTCAGTTCAAGTATGAGTTTTTCCGACCTTCGTAAAAAAGTGTGCCTTTCATACTTATAGAAATCCTCCAGAGCAGTTATTTCTGTGTACACGTATTATGGGCACATAATTGTTGTCCACTGAGCCCATTACGTGGGTTAAAATAAAACCTCTCGTAACCGTCTGCCCCACGTGTTTTTTACCTCTTTGATCCATGTTTTATTAACTGCTTTAAGATAACTACTCAAACTACTTTAAGAAACCTCCAGTAACCTTCTTCATTTATTTTCGAGCAGTTCTCTGTTCGATTCGACTAATATTTTTTGACCCATCTCGCACGTGAACAAATAGGGCTGCTGATACGATCCTGGTAAGTGTTCGACCTTTCTCTCCCTTTCGAGTAGTTTCATAGATATAGCTTTCAAGTAGCTTTCGAATTCTGGGTTTCGAGTAGCTCTAACAAATGCCCCCCTAGGAATTCAATTTCGATGAACATGCTGGGTGAGAGAAGAACTGAATTCCTATCAAGGGATCTCTTCAATGCTCTTCCAACTATTTGATGTCAATTGACAACCTTTTGATGAAAACCTATTCTGACCTGTACCCTGATTTGCATTTAATGCACATGACCGTTTGATGCGACCTTGATGGCAATAACGGCGCGTGTTTTCGTTGTTTCACTGTTATCAAAATATTCTGGCGGCCATTTTTATTATTTGATTTGAATTTTAACTTGAGTTACAGGCCCGTTTCATCTCAAGCCCATTAAAACTCCTTTTTTACCCTAGGGTAAAACCACATTCACTACTTTTCTTCTTGGCGCTCAAGTCTTATTGCTTTCTGCTACTGCGTTTCTTGGCTTCTTCCTTCTCCGGCAACCTTCATTCCTTCATTCTAAGCTCTTTGCCTTCATCAATATTTCCACTATCATGGCCTCCTCTGTTGCGTCTACCTCTGCTGCCATAGCTTCCACAGTGTCTCCTACTGCCGCTTCTGCCTCATCTCCAACTATGGCTTCTGCTTCGTTTCCTACTGTGGTTTCTACATCATCTCCTACATTGGTCGTTGCAACATCCCATGCTGTAATGGCGACTGCAACCTCCAGTCAGTCCATTCCTTTGTTGATGAGTAATGCGCAAGTTTGCACTATCCCTAAGAGCAATGAGACCTTTGTACCCATTCCTAGCATGGAGGAGGCCAGCCTCAAGATTTATAATTCTCAGGTACTTCTTCCCTTCTCCCTTGAGAATGGTAATATGCATGCTTTTCTAGGACCGTTTATTGGTCAAAATAAGAAGAAATTTGGCAATACTTTGTTACCTGAGGATTCGTCCACTCTACCCTTTATTCATTCACCAGAGATAGATCTTTCTTTGCTTAGAGACACTACCAAGATTTTTAGGGCCTTTCCCCCCGTCAAAAATAGGCATTTGGAATGGTTACTTCGTGTAGAAAATGAAATGAGTTCTTCATGGGTCGAAACTGGTATATTTGAGTTCATTCAGCTTGCAAAATTTGACTTACATCTGTTCGACCCACAAATGCTCTTGTCTGCGATTTTCTTCTAGAATAGGGAGACGCGAGCCTTCGAGTTTCCCTATGGGTTCGTTTGCCCTACCTTATTGGATATTGCTGCAATAACTGGTTTAACCCCTTTAGGAGATAGATTCCACCCTGATGTTTTCGAGGAAGAAATTTCGATCAAAGAACTTTCCATCACATGGGATAAGAAGACGTATCTAGCTTTCATCAATGCCCATGTAGGACAACCCGGGACCCCTGTTTCGCCTTCTGAACATATTGCCTTCTTAATGTACTGGTTATCTGCTTGCGTTTTTTGTACTCCTTCACTTCAGGTTCCAAAATACTATTTTACTCTCGCCCAAGCCTTACATTTGAAAAAGAAAGTTTGTTTAAGTAAACTTTTATTGGCCTCCTTGTATACCTGTCTCGATGAAGCTTCTGAAAGCCTTTTCCGAGAGACTGGACCTCGAAATCTTTCTGGACCATTATGGCTACTTCAACTATGGCTCAATGCCATTTTCGAGAAGAAACTATCCCTCACTTCAACCTTCACTCCCACCTGTGAACTTGAGGGTGCACGTTTAACCACTTTGACCCCTCGAAAACATTTAGTTGATAATTTTGCAACATATATTGACGCCATTCTAAGCTTCACTGAATTTAGTGAGGATTTAGCTCCTTTCATTCGACCCACCTTGACAGGTCCATCTTGGCTTCGACAAAATAACCAGGTTTGGAATATCACACCAGCTTCTATCGAGATGTGGGCTAGATTTTTATCCTGGGACGTAATCATGTCTGGTATGAGACAAAAAGAAGTTAGGATCTATCCCTACCAGCCTCAAATGTTTGCTCGCCAATTTGGTCTGTGTCAGATGAAGCCTCTTCCCCTTCGGAGAAAAGAAAGTATTGACTCTGGCATCTGTGTCGATACGAGAAACTATGAGGAAGTTTTAGAGTTTATTCTTCGACCTAAAAAAGAACTTAGATTCACCCCATGTCGTTTCTCTCCCTCTTTCTTAGTGTCAAAGTGTTATCTTCGATGGTGGTGTACATATCATATGGATAAACTTCTCGATTTTGATGCATTTTTGAAGAAGCTGATTAACTCTCCTCTTTCTTCGCAGGGTCCCAAACAATCAGGTACTTTCAAGAACCGAATTATTATTTATCAGTTTGAGCAATTTTTTAAAGTGTGTTATCGACCTGACAACGTTGGTCGAACCATCTTCGACGCGTCTGTCTCTCTATCGAAAATGGTACAGAGGAACATTCGCTCGAAAAAAGTAATTAACCCTAAAGGAAAAACTGATTTCGAAAAATTTTGTCCTAAAAGGATACCTCCTCTTCCAAATGCTCTTTTTGGTTTGGCTAAGTATTTATCTCACCCTCCTTGGGTTAAAATGCTCGACCCATTTTACCTTGAACATAAAGCAATCCCTGTAAAAGATCGAGTTACTTACGCGAGATGTTCCTTGTACGATTTTCCTCGAAGAAGATGGTGGCCTCTATGTTGGGTCGATAACACTAATCCTCCCCCTGGTAAATGACTATACCCAAGAAAATTTTTGATTTATTGACTGTAATAACCTCATTCACTCACTATGTTCTTACACAACTGCTGTTTTCCAACGTGTTCCTCAACATTATGAGCAAAATCCCGATTGCGAAAGTGATGATAATGATGATGCAAAGGGATCATCATTACAAAGTCGAAAGAGAAAGACCGCTGCTGACAAGGTTTCTTTACGTTCTAAGGTACAATTCTTTTCGATTTTTTGCCCTTTACTAAAACTTTTAGAATTTATTTTACTTTGCCTCTTCTGGTTCTTACATTGTAGAGTACTGAAACCTCGAAAAAATAAAAAGTGAGTAAACTAACTTGCTCAACAAGACAGGTGCTACCTTACCTTTCGAGTTTTCTAGTTATCACAATTGTTCTTTCACTTTCAGGTCTTGACCACGAAAAAACCTGATAAAGGGAAGGGAAAGTTGGTGGCTCCCCTTTTCAAGAAAGCTTAGAAGCCTCCCACTGAGAGGCTTCTTAAAGATGCCATGAAATCAGTGCCTAAGGTATTTTTATTTTTTTGACTTCGACTGGATTTTCTCATTCGACTTGGATATTTCTAAAATGCTTATTCGTCATAGGGCACCGAAATCATCAATGTTGATTCTTCTCGAGAAATGTCGAGAGATATTCCTCCTGTCACTGGGGCATCTCAACAGGTTCATTCTTGCTCTTTCCTGATTTCCTATCATTTCCTTCGTGAAATGTTTAACAACAACTAACAACAATTTGCTTATGATCTCATCATTGATTTGTAGTTAGCCACGTCTCAGTTGAATGTTACTGAAATAACTTCGATTATGGCCTCGATACAGATTCTTCCTCAGGTCGAAGAGGACAAGGTTCCCCTATCGGAACCTTTGGTGAATGTGGAGACTTTGCGAGAGTCTGCCCAAGGTGAAAATTCTTTTACGCTCCAACCCCCCTTGAATCCAAATAAGGGTATATTTCTTTTACCTCTACACCTTTATCGGGACTCTTAACGAAATTATCTCATATAGCTATTTTCTCTTTTTGTGCAGATTCAACTGAGTCTCCTAGGCCGTTCACTACTTCCCCCTCGACTCAAGGAGGTGCTACCTCTTCCATTCAAGGCCTTTCATCAATTCCTTCCCCAGACTTGGACTTGATGAGCTTCTTTAACGATGAGGATGAGGATATTAACAGTATCTTCGAGGTGTTGGACAACTGGACAAGTGGTCCTTCTAGGTCAGAAAAAGAAAAAGAAAAAGAAAAGGTCTTCGAGCAAGGTTCTGAGACCCCATCTTATCAACCTTTGCTTGATTCTTTCCGATTGAAAGCATATGTCGAAAACCTTGACCAAGCCTTTCTCCTCCCTACGTTTAAGACAGAAGTGGAACAGATGGTCGAAGATTTATTGTCTTATTCGGATCTTCCTCCCGAGGTTCATTCTGAGTTGCAGGAATTTATTAAGCCCTTCAGCCTCGCATGGGATCTTCGAACTCAATGATCCACTTCCTTCCAGGAAGTGTCTCAGATTGAGATCGAAAGCAAGGACGACCGTGTTAAGCTCGAGAGCCTTCGTGAGGAGTTGATTTCCATCAAGAGCTCAACGGCAGAAATGATTTCTTCCTTGCAAAAATTACAAAAAGAGGAGGAAGATATAGAAAAAACTATCAAGGCTCTTCAACATGAATTGGACAAAACCCGCTCGAAGAAAGATGGTATCAAGGTCCAGAGCCAAGAAATCAAGCAGCGTCAAACAGGTCTCAAAGATGAAGGCAAGGCCATATCTTCTCGACTTGCGAAGACCTTGGAACAGAAGAAGCACTTGGAGGCTCAATGCACTTCTCGAAGGTAAAGCCTGGATGAGGCTTATAAGGCTTTCAAGGATTTTAAATCAAAATTTTGTAATAATTAGATTTCCCTTTTCTATCTTTACTTTTTATTTATCCTTGAACAATTAGCACCCTACCCTTTTATGAAAACACTTTAAGTATTTCCCATTTATTACTTTGCTTGCATTCGAATTTAATTCTCTAATAACATACGCATTGTTGGAATATACTTCCTCGACTATAAAGGGACCATCCCAATTATATGACCACTTCCCTAAGTATCGAGATTTCTGGTCTATGGGAAGGATAACTTTTAATACCAGGTCCCCAACTCGAAAGCGTTGTATTTTGACTCTCTTATTGTATGCTCTTTCGACTTTCTCCTTTTGTTGAACAAGGTTTTGTACTGCGATTAATCTTTCTTCGTCTAAAGATATTAATTCATCATACATTAAATTCCAATAATCTTCAGTAGGCAAATCATTTTGTTTTTGCACGTGAATTGATTGTAAATTAATATCTAAAGGAAGAATAACATCATGCCCATATACCAATTTATAAGGAGTAGTTTTCGTGGCATCTCTAGGCGAATTCCTATAAGCCCATAGAATTTGAACCAGAGTTTCGTGCCAACTTCGAGGCCTGTTCGATATATGTTTTTTGATTAAACCAATTACCACTTTATTAGCAGGCTCGACTTGACCATTTGCTTGTGCATAATACGGTGTTGAAGTTATTAACTTGATTCCTCTTGATTGAGCATATTGGGCAAATTTTCGACCTGTAAACACCGTGCCTTGATCAGTAGTAATTGTTTGGGAAATCCCAAACCTTGTAATAATATGATCTTTGACAAAATCAATTATGTCTTTTTGCTCAACTTCTTTTAAAGGAATAGCTTCAACCCATTTTGTAAAATAATCTATGGTAACTAATATATACTTGTGGTTTTTCGAGGATGGTGGATGTATTTGCCCTATAATGTCAATTGCGACCCTCGAAATGGTCAAGGCTTAATGATCGAATGTAACTCACTTGCAGGTACCTTTTGTATTGGTCCATGTTTTTGACACTCTTCACAGCTTCGTGCGAACTCGATAAAATCCTTAAACATAGTTGGCCAATACAAACCTTTTCTCGACAAAACCCATTTCATTTTTTCACCTGCTTGATGCACTCCACAAATGCCTTCATGTATTTCTGCCATAGCTATATAACTTTCATGAGTTCCAAGGCACTTGAACAAAATTCCATCGAAACCCTTTTTATATAATTCATTGTTCAACAAGACATAATTGAGAGCTTGTAGCTTAATCTTTCTTTCGACCTTCATATTGGGATTTTGCAAATATTCGATCAATTTGCTCCTCCAATCTGGTTGACTCGAGGAACCAATACTCATAATCTCTCGATGCTTCATCAATTCATTTTCTGTATGAATTAGATACTCGAGACACTCTTTACCTACTTTATACCCTGAGGCTATCTGAGCCAACTCATTTCCAATGGTATTCGAGTTTCGAGGAATATGTTGTAGCTCAGCTTCATCAAAAGCGTTAAGTAACTGCACAACTCGAGTTTTGAATTCAATTAACTTTTCATTTAAACACTTATACTCTTGCGTTAATTGTTTGATGACTAATTGTGAATCACCTCGAACTGATACGTTTCTAGCACCTAACTCTTTGAGGATTTCGAGTCCCAATATTAGTGCCTGATACTCGGTTTCATTGTTCGAGTATCCCTTGTATGTTTTAAATGATAACTTAGTCGGGAACCCTTCAGGAGAGATGATTAAAAGACCTATCCCAGTGCCTAATTCGTGTTTCGAGCCATCGAAATATAATCGCCAAGGCTTGGTGGTTAGGTAAATAATTTCTTCAGTTTCATTCGAATGATCTACGAGAAAATCTGCAATTATTTGTCCCTTAATTGCTTTTAGCGGCTCGAAAGTTAATAAGTATTCAGTTAACGCAAGTGCCCATTTGCCGACTCGAGAATGTAACACAGGTTTACACAACATATATTTAATCACATTACTTCGACAAAATATTACAACATCACGAGTCCTAATATAATACTTCAACTTTGTACAAGCAACATAAAGACTTAAACATAATTTCTCTAAAGGGGTATATCTAGTTTCTGCTCCTACTAACATTCGACTTAAATAATAAATGACTCTCTCGATGCCATTATTATCATCTTGCGCCAGCATGCCCGCAATAGTCAAATCGCTAGCTGAAATGTACAACTTTAGTTGCTTCCCTTTAGAGAGTGGTGCAAGCACTGGAGGATGAGCCAAATAAACTTTGATTTCATCGAACGCTTTCTGGTGCTCTTCATTCCATTGAAATTCTTGCTCCTTTTTTAAATGTAAAAGAGAAGAAAATACTTTAGTTTTACTAGACAAGTTTGATATAAATCTTCTCAGAAAATTTACTTTACCTAGGAGAGATTGAAGTTCCTTATTGTTCGATGGAGGTTTAGTTTTCATGATAGCTTTCGTCTTGTTTCGATTTACTTCAATTCCTTTCTGGTGTATGACAAACCCCAGAAATTCTCCCACTGTAACACCAAAAGCACATTTTAGAGGATTCATTTTCAAACCATGTTTTATCATTCTCTCGAAAGATAATTTTAAATGGCTTAGGTGATCCTCTTTTTGCTTCGACCCAACAATTATATCATCAATATATACTTGTACAAACTTACCAATTAAATCATGGAATATTAAATTCATTGCCCTCTGATAAGTAGCACCTGCGTTTTTTAATCCAAATGACATCATCACCCATTCATAGACGCCTAAAGCACTTGGACATCGAAAAGCAGTTTTCGACACATCATTAGCTGCAATATAAATTTGGTTATATCCAGAATAACCATCAAGTAAACTCATAATTTCATTACCTGCAGCAACGTCTATCATAGTTTCAGCAATGGGCATAGGATATTCATCTTTGGGAGTTGCTGCATTAAGATCTCGAAAGTCGATGCATACTCTGAGTTTTCCATTCTTTTTTATAACAGGCATGACATTCGATATCCACTCAGCATATCTTGAAGTTATGATGAACTTTGCTTTCAGTAATCTCTCAATTTCTCCCTTGATTTTTTCGATTACTTCAGGAGCGAACCTTCGAGGACTTTGCTTCACAAGTTTCTTTCCTGGGATCATGGGTAGCCTATGTTCTACCAATTCTCGGTCTAATCCTGGCATTTCATTGTAATCCCAAGCAAAGCAGTCTTTATATTCATGCAGTACTCGAATTATTTCTTCCTTTAACTCCCCTTGCAAGAACTTGCTAACATAAGTGACTCTCCTATTTTCGACAGTTCCCAGATTAATTTCTTCAAGTGGGTCTTGGGATTCTAGGTTATGTTCTTCATTGGCGGCTCTTTCGAATCCCAGAGGCGAATCATCAAAAATACAGTCTAATTTCAACTCCAATTCTTGCTCTCTATTTTCTTTTGAAATTTCAATTTTTCGACCTGCCTGTCCTTCTGTTTTTTGATTTTCTTTTTTGGTCGAGATTCCTTAATCTCTTTGGTTTTCTATTTTTTATTTTTCTTCATTCTTTTCGATTCCGAAGTCTATCTCTTTTTCTCCTCTTTTTTGTTTTTGTTTTTCCTTTTCGACCTCGAAATCTATTTTCCCTTTCTTTTTTTGTTTTTCTTCGGCCAAAGTGGTCGTGCTATTTTCATCAATTTCCTTTGAACGTGCCTCTTCACCTTCATTTTCCTCGGCCATGTTGGTCGTTCGATCGGTCACATAGGCCGATATTCGAGTTAAGAAGTTCGAGTAAGGATCTTCATCCTTCATTCTTCTAGTGGAGCCGAATCCTTTTCGGCTCGAATCACAAACCCTTTCTTCACGTTGTTGAGATTTCCGTTTAAACACTTTTGTTTTAATCTATAAATCAGTTAGATTCTATTAACGGTCTCAAACACAGCAAGTATACCGGCCATTCAAGTAGTAAAAATATCGTATCCATAGGGATTAGAAGGTAACATAAGCATTTATTAACTATTTGTGACTAAAGAATGATTCCAATTTGTAGTTTGTCATGTGAATGTGAATTAAAGATCATGACTACTGGAATGAAAATTATAAAAATATTTGGTTGTGAGTGGAAAAGGTTAGAAATGATATTGTGGTATTGTGAGGTTGTGGGGTCAGATTTCACCAAACGTTAAACTAATGAATCCTTAATCTCTTGTTAAATTCATTGCTTAGTCAACCTAATAGTTTACTCAAACCTAATCCCTTAGAGCAAGAGCCTAGGTGTGGATATTGAATATCAATCCCTTGAGTATCCAATATCTACACCTGCATTACGGGCTAGGGTTTAAGACCACTAATGGGCCAAGCTCCATTCCTAGATACATTTCCCACTAGGCATTTGTTTCAGAGCTAGTTTCAAAGGTTATTTTCCAATACCCATGGAACCTATATCATGCAAGGAGAATCAATCCAAGGCAAGCATTAAGAATAGAAACAACACAACAATGAATGAACAACATATATATATATATATCATTGAAAACATTAGGATTACACTAGAATTCGTTGGTTACATCTAACCCCACAAAAAATGGGTGGAACCACTCAAAATTGAGGGCAAAACAAAATAGAGATGAAGGGAGAAATGAAGAAACCGAAGGAAAGACCCACACACGAACAACTCCAAGCTTCAGGAATCCCTTCCACAGCTCCTAAAACTCGTCCAATGTGTGAATGAGGGAGAAACCCTCGAAAATGGCTTCAAATACGAGCCTGGGAGGTCAGATTAGGGTTTCGCGCCCGGCGCATAAGTCTTCGCGCCTGGCGCAGCGTCTTCTGAGCACTTTCTGCCTCATTATAAGCCCGGCGCAATTACTTTTTACGCCCGGCGCAGTGTCTTCCAGAGGCTTTCAAGCATTCTCTGCCTTAGATCAAGCCCGACGCAATTCTCTATTAAGCCCGGCGCAATTCGTTCCAGAGAGTTTTGAGGTACTCTCTGCCTCGATCACGCCCGGCGTGGTGGAGTCTCGCGCCCGGCGCATGTATGACTTCCAGAAGTTCACTGCTCTGTTCTTCTCAAGCCCGGCGCGGCGTCATCTTGCGCCCGGCGCAGCCACTCTGCTCTGCTCCTTGGCTCCTTATGTTTCCAATCCCAAATATCTTCAATCCTCAAATCTCTAGCTCAATACCTGCACAAAAAATGAGGTGTATTAAGGTATTGTTAGCTGAATTTGGGTTAGTTATATCTGCACGCAAAATGAACCAAAAAGAGAACAATTATATTGCAATGGTTCAAAGGATGAGTGGAATTTGTTCAATAAGTCTCATCCAAAAAGAGGTAAAATTGAGACTTAACACACGTCTCAGCAGAAAGTTTTCTTAATTCCTTCTTCCTCATCCATCACTCCAGAATTATATGCATCGAAAGGTTTGGTCTTTGCAAATGCTGTCAATTGTTGATCAGCAAAATACATACCAACCTCATACGTTTTCTGGTCAGCCTCGAGAACTTCCAACCCTTCGTCATTGTTCCAGAAGAAGATCTTTTGATGCACAGTGGAAGGGACCGCTCCTACCCCATGGATCCACTCTCGACCTAGCAGGACATTAAAGTTCGCCTTGGATGGCGTCACTATAAACATGGTAGTCCTCTTTACACTTCCAATCTGCACATCGAGTAGAATCATACCTTCAGGGTGTGAAGATTTTCCTGCATAGTCTGAAATCATTATATTGTGAGGCTTCAAATCAGGCAAGAATTTCCCAAACCTCTTCAGCATTGTTTTGGGCAAGATATTCACAGCTGTGCCTCCGTCGACCAAAACCTTATTCACCTCTTGCCCCTCGATCATCAATGTTAACAATATAGGCTTAAGGTGTCCTTTCATTTCTTCTGTAGGTGAGTCGAACACGGCAGAGTTGAATTTGGGGATAACCCTTGAGATTTGATTGACCCATATGATCTTCGACTCATAGTTGGGGTCATCGAAGAAGTCTTCCCTATGGATATCCTCTTGTTCATTCACGGACTCCATAGCCCCAGCGTACTCGGATGGTAGAATGGAGACTACCCCACAAATATCTTCTAGGGAGTCCTCAAAACCACTCTCGAAACAATCTGTTATCATATCTTCATCATCTTCGATGAACTTCCGAGATGATTCCCCTTTCTGAGGTACCGGAATCGAGAAACGATTTCCTTCAAGACTATCAAAGGTAGCCTTCCGTATCCTTTGCTGTCTTCTCCACTATGTTTTGGTTAAATTATTGAATGGCTGTCGAAAGCCACGTCCATATCCTCCAGTCGAAACTCTACCAGGCCCTGTAGCCAAATTCGAGAATTTTCCAGGATTTCCATGTACTGGATTCCCGGCATAAGTCATCACTTGCTTCCCTCGACCCATTCCACCAATCGCAGGCCTTGGTGGTGCATTCCATTTTCCTACAGGCACATTCGCGTTCGGCACAAAAGTATTGTTGAATCTTGACGAGTTATACATCTCCATCTTCCCTACTGGAGCATTATATTGAGGCATGTGAACTTGCCTCATGGTCAACCCAGCATTCGACCCAGCATTGAGTCTAGCCTTCTCACGCTGCTTTTCAGCTTTATAGCTTTTCATCATTTCTGATTCCTCGAAAGCCTTAGCCGCAGCTCTATCGAAAACAGCACTGCACCGAGGACACATCATAACTTCCTTATCAGTTTTTTTCTTTTTTGATAAGAACTCAACTAAGCTATCTCCCTCTTTTGGATAGATAGGCTCCTCTTCCTTAGCAAAATCATCCATTAATTCTTTGAGCTTCTCATCCGAAATGGGCTCGATGTTTTCATCATCCTCGACATTGACTTCGACCATGTTGATAACCATTGACACTGGTTCCACATAACCAGTATGAGCAGCAAATGGATCAACGTCCACCTTCATGTCTTTCTCTTCGAAAGCTAGGCGACCATCAATAATCTCCCTCTCGATCAAATCCCTGAAACGCACACAATTATTAGTCCAATGGTCATACATATTAGTCTAATGGTAGAATTTTATGGTTTTCTGGGAGTACAATTTGTTTATCCTTTAATAAGATATCAAATATTTTTTCTGCCTTACTCACGTCAAAACTATATTTCTTAATCGAATTTCCTTCTACACTATCTCCTGGTTTTAACATTTGACACTGATACGTAGGACCAGGACGCAATTCCGCTAAGTTGATCTCAAAATCTTCAGTCGAAATCTCATAATTAAGATCATCATTGAACTCGGAATTTTCTAAATAAGCCACTTTTTCCTTTCGAACAAATTTATCAAATTTTCTTAATCTTTCTTTTTCTAGCTTGATCTGTTCGATTCTTCTTACCTTTTCGGCTAACTGGGCCATATCTCTCAACTATTCATTTACTAATTTTTTACGTATCGAAAAATCTAACCCTGTTGCTGCAATCCGAACTAATTCATGTTCAGGTATATTAGTATAACATCGAGATTTTAACTGCCTGAACCTATTTAAATAATCATCTAAAGTTTCATGGCTTTGTCTCTTAATGTTCATTAGATCAACTATACTCACTTTCGTTTCTTCTCTGAAAAAATGTTCATGAAAACTACCTTCCAATTGAACCCAAGTGTGTATCGAATTAGGGGGTAAGGTTGTGAACCATGTAAAAGCATGCTTAGTCAATGAACTTGGAAAATGTTTCATTTTTAAATATTCATTGTTCGCTAAATCCCCACATTCGACTACATACCTAGTTATATGTTCGACTGTAGACTCAGTTAATTCTCCTGCAAATTTCGAAAACTTTGGGACTTTCATTCCTCTAGGCAATTCGACTTGGGTCACATAATCTGGGAAGGCTGACACGAAATAAGGACGTTCATTTCGACCTACATCGAATCCATGTCTATTCAATATCCTTTCTACCATTTGATCTAAGTTATCATTTGGATTTCTATTAGGTCGAACTACATTCTGATGAAAATTTCCATTCCCACCAAGATTTTCCATCTCTTTCAAATTTGCACTCATAGCTCTCGAGGGTGGCCCGTCACCCAATTTATCCCCTATTTTGTT
Organism: Cajanus cajan; assembly: GCF_000230855.2. Lineage (NCBI taxonomy): Eukaryota > Viridiplantae > Streptophyta > Magnoliopsida > Fabales > Fabaceae > Cajanus > Cajanus cajan. Next base: position 61,024,453 of record NC_138523.1, read on the forward strand.
TATTAACTCATACAAAGGAGTCATTATGTTATGCATTTGGGTTGACAACAGGTTGACCATGTCATGATTACTATGGTCCATCTGTTGTCGAAGAGCCATCATAGCTTGGTTACTAATACCCGTAGGTACATAACTACCGGTCGAATCAGAGAACCTTCCTGACTTGTTCCTACGTGTTGATATGGGTCTTGCATAACGAAACCCATGCCATTTGGTCCAGGATTATATCCCTGTGGGGATACGTGCATTTGCGGATTTGGTCCTAAGAAAGGCACTGACATTTCGGCATGCACTGGTTGGGTATTTCGCCAATTTTGTGGCATACCCCAGGGGTATTCCCTAGTGACATTTGCTAGTTCCTGAGTAACATTTGTTTGCCTAGTTGTATTTTCGAGCAACACAGGGGAAGATGCTGCCCCCTGGTCACATTAGTCACATTATCGGGGTGCTCTACATCTACGTGATTATTATTGTTCGAGTTTGTTTCTCTCTGATTATTAGATGTAGACATGGTCCTTCCACTCCTAAGTCTCATGCAACATGCATACCTAAAACTAGTCCAATTATGTTTTTTATTTCAACGAGTCCCACTGGGCGTGCCAATTTGTTTACGGTGGAATTTGTTTAAGGATTCTTTATATTCGGACTAGCATGACAAATATTTCAATTTAGGTATATTATGATTTGAATATTACAGGACGAGAGAAGGAGGAGTAGAAGATTAGTGATTACTTGTTTCTAGATGTTCCTCGATAATTAACAAGTAATAATTTGCATGCACGTAAATGCTAAAATGAACAGAATGAACAATGAATATATTCGCAATACAAATCATGGTTCAAATTACATACTGTCCAAGAGTTACAATTAACGCACTACAACTATGTGATTAGGAGAAATAAAGGAAGAAACCTACACTACAACTACTCCTAGAACAAGAAAAGAAATGTGGCCGAGAAGTGATCATACCCAAAGATAATTCCTCGCACGGAAGCCATGTGCGCAGGCAGAGAGTGCTTGAGAGTTCAGTTCAAGTATGAGTTTTTCCGACCTTCGTAAAAGAGTGTGCCTTTCATACTTATAGAAATCCTCCAGAGCAGTTATTTCTGTGTACACGTATTATGGGCACATAACTGTTGTCCACTAAGCCCATTACGTGGGTTAAAATAAAATCTCTCGTAACCGTCTGCCCCACGTGTTTTTTACCTCTTCGATCCATGTTTTATTAACTGCTTTAAGATAACTACTCAAACTACTTTAAGAAACCTCCAGTAACCTTCTTCATTTATTTTCGAGCAGTTCTCTGTTCGATTCGACTAATATTTTTCGACCCATCTCGCACGTGAACAAATAGTGCTGCTGATACGATCCTGGTAAGTGTTCGACCTTTCTCTCCCTTTCAAGTAGTTTCATAGATATAGCTTTCGAGTAGCTTTCGAATTCTAGGTTTCGAGTAGCTCTAACAAAGGGATTAAAATCAAAATGAAATTTCCACATTCTTGACAAATGACAAGGTTCTTCTCACTTGGCCAAACAAAAGGTGTTATCATTACTTAGATTTTTTGCCCCTCCTCGAATTGTAATTTTAGAGTCACATTTTATGCTTGTCTAATCATTCATCGTCCCCACAGTCCACCAATTCCCAAACCATGCCCACTTATTTATTATCTTTCCTGTTCCAAACCATGCCCACTTATTTATTATCTTTCCAGTTCCAAACCATGCCCACTTATTTATTTACCCAAATAACACAACACCATACTCCACGTTACCAGCCAAACCTTTGGAATTTTAAAAGTCTATTTTAATAATTTAATTTAAAAATATAAATGATATATATATATATATATATATATATATATATATTTTATCAGTAGATAAAAATAATATATTGTTAAAGATAATAAGTTATTAAACAATGTCTAAAAATGTTTTTGTTAACGAATGATTCTTAAAAAAAATATTTTTTATAGAAAAAATATTCTTTACTAAAAAAATCCATTTTGAATTGATTAGAAATGACTGTGTTAAAAACATTAAGACTCTAGATAACTTTAATATAGGATTAATTTGTGGTTTACAATTACATGGCAGAGTGCATGTGCTGGCTGCGGTCAAATGGTTTTAAATCGAAAAGATTTTTCCTTATTCTTTGGGCAAAGCAAAGGTATCATATATCATCAATTAAATAAATTTAGGGCTGATTGACCAATTTGGGGTATTTTTTTTAAATTATTTACGTAAATGGAGCTGTTTTTAAATAATGTACACTTTTGGGGCACTTTTTAACGGTGTCGTTATGGGCCATAGCGACACCGGTGACACGTGAAATTTGTTAAGTTCAGGAAAGCCATGAAAGCCATATTTACAATGTCGTTACAGTCCATGACGACAAAAAACGGCTTCAATGAAGTCGCTATAACCTATAGCGCCTCATTTTTAATATAAAATAAAATATTTAGAAAAATATAAGTAAATGGTTTTAAAAAAAACGAATTTGTAAAACTGGCGCTATGGCCTATAGCGACACAATGTCGCTATAGGCCATAGCGCCACTTATTTAAATATTAAAATACATAAATTTAAAATTAAATATATTTAAAAATAAAGAAATTACAGAGAAGATAAATAAAAAATATATAATTTTATATTACATTCATAATATAAATTAAAATTTGAACAAAATAAATAAGTTAATAATTTAAAAAAATAATTTACTGCAATTAAATAATTTTTTGTAAAATAATTTACTGGAATGTTGAGTATATAATAATTTTTAACAGATATATTTTATTTAAAAATTGTGTATAGTGTATAATAAAATATGAAAAAAATAAATTTTTTCTAGGGATAGAGTTTTTTTATATAAATGGAAATAATAAACAACATTTTCAAAAAATTTGTTTTTTTTTTGTCATTGGGTCATTTTTTTCTTCAGATTTATTCTAGCAGTTTTTTTTTAAAATTTATTTTGTAATTCATTTTTTTTTCTACATTTTTTTCCTTCACTTATTTTTTGCCCAGTTTTTTTTTTAAATTTACATATAAAAAAATTATTAATACACTTAAACAATAAATTTTCTTTAAACTACATAATTAATTATTTTTAATTAAATTTATTAACAAATTACTGAAAATATATTTTTTGATTATATTAAACAAAATACTGAAAATAAAAATTTAATTAAATTTGTTTATTTCTGTACTTATTTGATTAAAAATATAAAAATTAAGTTTTTAAAATGAAATATTAATATTTAAAAAATAAATAATATACAAAAATGGTATCGCTATCCATAGCGACACCTATTTTTTCAGTTTTTTCGTTTTTATTTTATTTACTTATTTTTTCCCCAGTTTTTTTTAATTTAACATATAATTATATAATTTTATTTAAATTATTTTGTTTGTGTACTTTTAATTAAAAATATAAAAACAAAAATTTAAAAATAAAACGTGATTATTTGCAAAAAAAAATTATACAAAATGCTTGGCGCTATGGCCCATAGCGGCACCAAGTCATTATGGCCTATAGCGCCTCTTTAAAAAAATTCATATAATTTAATTTAAAATTACATTTTTAAAAAACTTAATTTTATTTTTATAAATATATAATAAATAACTCAGTTTATTATTTTTATTTTACATTTCTATTATTTTCGTTTTTATTTTTATTTTTTTCTTACGGAGTGTCGTTATGGGCTACATTATTTTTTTTAGTTCATCAAGTATGTTGCCTTAGCCTATAGCGACATTGATGTGGCTCATATTTCAGCCCAATCTAAACAAAAAAAAATATCACGTGTCATGAGTGTCGTTATGGGTCATAACAACACTGTTGTAGCCCCAAAGATGTAATTAGTTATAAAACAACACCATTTGCATAAAATATTTTTAAAACAGCCCCACAATGGTCAAAAAGCCTGAACCTAGACTTATATAAGGTGATTTACTGCCCCCACCTCTACAATTTTCCAGTGCTTTCTTTTACTATATTCCTTCTTCCTTAAGTATAAAAGCAGCACATGGAATCGCAATTTTAGAAGCTTAAGTTAAGGTCATGGCAACCCATCACCTTTTATGTTTGTCTAATCCTTTCTCTTCCCCCTCACCAACTCTAAGTACTGCTACTAGATCATTTCCCCTCACTAACAACTTCAACCACAAAACATCTCTTGCCAATTCCAAACCATGCCCATTTATTTGCTCTCAAATAACACATCATCATCATACTCGACGTTCAGCTAATTACCAACCAAACCTTTGGAATTTTGAATTTCTGCAGTCTCTGCAAAATCACCATCAGGTGTTTACCATGTTTAGTTAGTTTGCATGATTTTTTTTGTCGCTTATTATGTTTAAAACTGGTGAGACTAAGCGATGTAAATAATATGATAAGGGAAAAAAAGATAAAACAATAATATGCATGTTAGATGTTAAAGTATCCAATATATATATATTGTACGTAGGTGGAAAAATTGGAAGAGAGAGGAAGAAAGCTGGAGAAGGAAGTGCGATGCATGATGAACAAAGCAGATGCTGAAGCGCTAAGCTTACTAGAATTGATCGATGATGTTCAGCGCCTCGGATTGACCTATAGGTTTGAGAAAGACATAATCAAAGTCCTTGAGAAGATTGTTTCGTTGGATGAGATTGAGAAACACCAAAGTGGCCTTCATGCTACTGCTCTCACCTTCCGTTTACTTCGACAACATGGCTTTCATCAGGTCTCCCAAGGTATCTATATCTATATGTTACGCTTATTACCACCACATTAATTAAACATGTTGACTAAGTTAATTAACATGCATGGAGCAGATATGTTTAAGAGGTTCAAGGACAAGGAGGGAGGATTCAATGATGAACTTAAAGGTGATGTGCAAGGTTTGTTGAGTCTATATGAAGCATCCTATCTTGGCTTTGAGGGAGAATATCTCTTGGATGAGGCTAGGGCATTTTCAATAACACATCTCAATAACAGCCTAAAACAAGGAATAAACACCAAATTGGCAGAACAAGTTAGCCATGCACTCCAACTTCCCCATCACCGAAGACTGCATAGACTGGAGGCACGATGGCAGCTTGACAAATATGAACCAAAGGAACCCCACCATCACTTACTACTCCACCTTGCAAAACTGGATTTCAATATACTGCAATCCTTGTACCAGAACGAGCTGCGAGAACTGTCAAGGTTAATTAATTAATTAATTACCCGATAAGAAATTAAATAACAAGTAGGAATTGTTAATTAAGGTACGAGTTATGTTACGTTAGGTGGTGGAGGGAGATGGGGTTGACAAGCAAGTTGGAGTTTGTCCGAGACAGATTAATGGAGGTGTATTTTTGGGCATTAGGAATGGCACCTCATCCTGAATTCAGTGAATGTCGTAAAGCTATCACTAAAATGTTTGGACTAGTCACCATTATCGATGATGTTTATGATGTGTATGGTACTTTGGATGAGCTACAACTCTTCACCGATGCTGTTGAGAGGTTCGTGTCTTATCATATCAACTTGAATTAATTGGCTTATAAATTAATTATGTATATGTGTATGTAATTAAATTAAATTGGACGCTTGCAGATGGGATGTGAATGTCGTAAATACACTTCCATACTACATGAAGTTGTGTTATTTAGCTCTCTATAACACCGTCAATGAAACGAGTTATAGCATCCTTAAAGAAAATGGACATAACAGCCTTTCCTATTTGGCCAAATCTGTGCGTGCTAGCTTATCTCTTTCATTAGTTAATTTAATTAATTAATTGGTAATTTTATTTATATATATTATATGTGGATGGTGATGATATATATAGTGGTGTGAACTGTGCAAAGCATTCCTGGAAGAAGCAAAATGGTCAAAGAAGAAAGTGATTCCGGCATTGAATAGGTACTTAGAAAATGCATGGGTGTCCTCCTCAGGCGTGGCTTTGCTTGCTCCTTGCTATTTCTCAGTGTGCAAAGAAGAAGACAAGATCTCAGACGAAGCTCTTCATTCTTTAACTAATTTCCATGGCCTTGTGCGTTCCTCGTGCGCCATCTTCAGGCTCTACAATGATCTGGCTACCTCTGCGGTATGGAAGATGGATAAAAAGAGAAATAAAGAAATAAAAATGGATATATATAGTACTAGTTGATGATGCATGTGTTTGTTGGTGTAGGCTGAGCTAGAAAGGGATGAAACAACAAATTCAATGACGTGCTACATGCATGAGAATGGTAGTTGTGAGGAGCAAGCACGTGAGGAATTGAGAAAAATGATCGAGGTGGAGTGGAAAAAGATGAACCAAGAAGGAGTCTTGGATTGTACACTCCCAACAGCTTTTAAGGAAATAGCTATGAACATGGCTCGAGTTTCCCATTGCACCTATCAACATGGAGATGGACTTGGAAGACCCGACTACACCACACAAAACAGAATCAAGTTGCTACTTATAGACCCTCTTCCAATCAATTAACTATTGCATTTCTTTCCTTTTCAACATCAGGTTGGGTTCTATAAATATATATAAATAAGTTGGATTGTATAAATTTATATAAATAAACAACTTGTGTTGCCTATCCATTTCATAGAGTTGGATTCTATAAATTTAAACAAGTTGGGCCAAGTATGTGTTTGATACAACACAATCGTCATATTACTTGATTTAACTTGCTAATTTTTTGTAATTACTTTTTTATTTCATTTTTTTTTTATATTTTAACAATTTTTTATTTGTTTCAATTTAGTTGTTGTTTTATAGTATTAATGTAATATTAAATATGGTTTTTTATTATACTCTTAACTATTATTAATGCACTTTTTAATTATTAAAAAGTTTCGTAATTTATTTTATAAAATTAAATATATTAATTATATTTTTGTAAGTCTCGTGTGAAAATCTTTAACCGTCAAATAAAATAGAATGGCAGAATATTTGACTTAACTCCTTGATTCTCTTAATAGATGTGAATTTTAGTTTCAGTGAGATCTATGAACTCATATCCAGAGGTGTTCACATACCGAATTGGATTGATTTTGTTGATTCAATCAGTTGGGACAAGTGAAAATTCATGTCAAACCAAAATGTCTCTGGACATAAGTTTTCATAACCCAACTTGTTGAGTCATAATTGGAACTCATTTTATAAATAAAAGCATAAAATAATAATAAATATAATCAAATATATTGTCATAAAAATAATGATAAATAAAACTGTTTATAATATTATTCAAGTAGCCAATAAAATTATTTTTAATCAAACATATTTTTCATATATATTTATATGAAAGTAGCAGTATGTAATAATAGATTTATTTGTGAAAAAGAGAATACAAAAAGTATGGGCCAGGATTGAAGGAGTTGAAATAAAATGGCCCATAAAAATTAGGGTTAGATGAATGAAATTGGGGAGAAGAGGGAGTGAAGAAGGAATGGCGATTGAGAAGGCAAAACGAAAATCAAATAGTAACAGTGAGGGCGTGAGAAGAGAGAAGAAGAAGAAGAAGACGAAGAAGCACGAGGAAGAGGAGGCAATTGATGCATCGGAATCAGCGCAGTTGAATTTCTTGCAGTCGGCGATGGGTATTCAGCTTTCTTCGCTCGAGTTGGAATCCCTCAAAGGTCACTTTACTATTCTATGCTATGTTATGATGTGCCATGTTGTGCCAAAACATAAACTTTTTCAGCATTGCAGATAGGTGCATCCTGGAGGCTGATTCAGACGTTGAAATGTTGGGGAAAAACATTAAGGCAGCGTTTGGCGCCTCATGGAAAGAGGTCTTGTGCGAAGGGCAGGGCAAAGTTGATGCCGGAAGCCCCGCGGTTCTGATTCTAACTTCCTCTGCCCTCAGATGCATTCATCTTTTAAGGTATTTCACGCACTCATATTCCCAAACAATGCTTTTTTTCTTTAACCCTAACCCTAATTTTCTCTTCCAGGGGCTTTCGCTCTATGACTAAACAATGCCATGCTGCAAAGCTATTCTCAAAGCATATGAAGCTTCAGGAACAGGTACTCTCTCTCCCCAACACTCAATTCAATAATGCATTCTCATTTCGTTGTAAATTCTTCTTATGCACTTCCTCGGCAATTCCTAGTAGTTTTGTATGTTCAGATTAACGATTTCAAGATATTGTCCAACAAAGTAAGTTTAATTTCCAAAAATTTAACCCTATGTATAATGTATATCGGAGCTGTGATTTTAAATTTATACCTATAATGTTTCAATCCTCTTTTCCCTTGGACCCTAGGATTTTAGTTTTGATATTTAAATAACTGTTGTTCTTCAGTGGTGCATTGTTTCTTTTTCATTTAACTTGCTGGTTTTTCCTTCATGTGCATGATGTACAAATTTTGTGGTCCTTCATCCCATTGATTTTGCTTCATGATCAATGCAGATTGCTTTGTTAAAAAACCGTGTTAATATTGCTAGCGGCACACCAAGCAGGTTGGTCATCCCAAATACTTTGGTTAGAGAAAATCTTGACATTGTTAAATTTGTAGTGATGTAATTATTGTCATATATGAATATCAAATTCAGGATAAAGAAGCTAATGGATGCTGAGGCATTAGGCCTGTCAAGGTTGCAAGTACTTGTACTTGATTTACATCCTGATGTGAAGGGTTATTCGTTGTTTACCCTTCCACAAGTCAGGTTTGCTCTTTGCTTCTACTTGTACCTAACCTATACATGTTCTGTTTTAAATTCTTCTAAAGTCAGCCTTATTAATATTACGAGTATATAACTGACTTGCAGAGATGAATTCTGGGAGCTGTTCAAGAATTACTTTTATCAACCGATGATCCAGGGTGATCTGCGTATTTGTCTCTATGGTTACCAGGAGGCTGCTCGTTTAAAGGGAAAACATAAAAAAGGAGATACAATACCTGATACGTAATATACGAAGTTAATCGTCCATGTTTTGATTTTGACTTGTTGTATTCTTAGAAGTTAATTATTTTATTACGCCTTCATTTTATCTACAAATGACATGTTTCTCATCAACGGAATGGCCTTGCCTTTGACGAAGAAAGGGTGACATTATACGTGGTGGAAAAATACATTAAAAAAAAAAACACTTTTTTATGATAAATTACTAATCCCGTTTTGTTTTGGTAGATTTTTATTATTAACGGAATGGCGTTACCTCAACAGAGAGGGTGGACGACATTATTGTTTTACGTGGTGGAAATGTAACAAGAAGATAGACATCACTTTTATTTTTTCTGTATATTGTTATTGCAACTTCATTTTTCATTTTTCAAACTCAAACTCAGACCGAATACAAAACAGCAATGATATGGACGTGACGTGAGTAAGAAAATGTCTACACATTTTGCCATCTTGAAATTTGTGTCCTTATAAGAATAGGAGAAGAAAAAAGGGCAAAAGAAAATGTCATTTTGGGATTTTTCACAATTGTGTTGATAGAGATCCAGTATTTTTTAATCTTTATGAGAGACTTACAGGGGGGAAAATCGACTTAGGGAGAATTGGACTGCAAAATATGAACCAAAAAGTTAATCATGATATACCTCATAACAGTACATCAATTGATTGGAACAAAAGTTGAAATTAACATACCTGACAATCTTCATTAATGAAATTTTTATTATATAAGAATAAATTTAAAATATACAGTAAAGTATTTGAATGAAGACTTACCAGTACCATCTCTATATTAATTTGGGATTGATTAAATTTGAACAATAATACTTCCGGTCTTTTTTTATTAAAAAAGAATAAAGAACGCTTGTTTATAGTAAAAAGAGACCTGAAATAGTAACATTTAAGAATAAAATAATTGAGGTATTTGATAAAAATAAAAGTCATATGATACACTTGGATAGTTATATCCTAAAAATTCCTTTCATTCAAGAATGAGAGTTATAATATAAATAAAGGTGGATTAAAAAAAAGAACATACCAGTGGTATATAATAGTGGGATAAAGCTCTGTTGCGCAAAATACAAATATTTCAACTAAATTAAAATATGGGTTGAAATCTTAACCGCAGTTTATTCGAATTGACATTCTAGATATTTAACAGGAACTCGAATAAAACCATAGCTGGGCATCTAATAATGTCAGATTATGGTGTAGTTTATTGATCAATAAAGCTTAACACTATCAAATAATTATATTAATCACTAATTTTTTATAAGGACAAATATAATTGGGGAAATCCCTTTAGTTATTTTGTTTTTTTTTTCTAGAGTGACACTGCAGCCAAAAAATCAAGAGTGAGCCGTCTGCCTCATCCACTTGGTAGCTGACCACTTCTCTCCAGAGATTACCTCACATCCTCCATGCACACTATTCGGATCTGACTGTCCATCCAACCCCTGACAAGATCAAGCACACACCGTAAGGGTTTCGTTTCAAAAATGTATAGGACAAAAAATTAAACTCTATGATTCAATACTGTTAGCATTGACATTTTCTATCACAAGAATAGTAGGGATGATTAAAAGTTATTTAAGCCTTATTTTGTCTTTGTCCTTTTAATCTTTAGGTTTCCAAGAATTTAGGCCCATTTTTATCTAAAACACTTTTGTCCTTGATGTTCACTGATATCTTTGCTGGTAATTTGTTGGCTAATCTTTTAAGATTTTTGAATCCCTAGTGATATCATTCAATCTATATTTTGAATTTGCAAGATTGGACCTTAAGGAAGCAAAGAGACTTCGAGAAGGAAAAAAATGAAATCACACGAAGACGGTGAAAAGAATTCATAATGAATACAGCGTGCCAGGCTTTGCAAGACACAGAGGAACGAACCTAAGGCTTAGCCAGACAGCAAACCTTGTTTTAATATTTATTTCTAATTTAAAGGTTCATTTTTGGATCTTTTTTTTTTTTTAGGACTTTTAGAGAGATAAAGTGAGTTTGGGAGAGGAAATTCTAGAGACAAGCCTCAAGAACCTAAAGATCAAGACTTTTACAGATCCAGATTGAAGACTCTCTACCACTCTAAATCCTTTTTCTCTTGTATTTGATTAATGATGTATCATGATCAAGGGTTTTTGTATTTGATCTTTATGGATTTCTAAACTCTTAAGTAGAGGGGATGCTGCTTTGGATACCATCACGTAGCTTGACGATCTTGCAAACCCTTTTTCTTGATGAATTTTAATTTGTCTGTTCATATCTATTCTTAATGCTCTTAATTACAGTACTCAAGTCATCATTCTATGACTTGTATGACCCATGCACTTGTGGTAAAAGCTCAAAGATACATATTCTATCCCTAGGGATTAGGGGTACAATCTTGAAAACATTGAAAAAGAATGCTCCTATTTCATAATTCATATGGATAATGTCCATAATAAACAAATTAATTACACTAACCATACTCCAAAAAAGCACTGCATTTCCTTTAGTTGGTTTCACAGATAGCCCTTTGACAAGTTTCCCACCACAGTTACATTCACCTGAACCAGCCTGCATCATATTGCATATTATTAACAGCAGCTTCAAAACAGTCAAAATGTCCAACTAGAATGCCACATAAAACGGCCTAGCACATACCACAGTACTGATAGCTAATACTAGCATGTTAAAAACTGAGCACAATTCTCATGGTAAAGGTAAAATCCAAATAGAATCAATTTATACCTTGAATCAGGAATACAGACCATCAGTCTTACACTTACTAGGTGCTTTAATGCTTTATTCAGTTGGACATTTCATTCCTATCGAGTGTTTCTTTTCTTTTCTTTTTTTCGTGCAATATTTATGTCTTCATTTTTTAATGTATCATAATAATTATTATTATTTACATTTTACACTTTTGCTTTTAAAATAAATTGTCTCCACATACTCAAGGTCCTATGTGCGCCACTGTAGTCCATAAGGCATAATATTGACATACCTAGTTTAAGCAGTAAGCATAATCATGTATTCATAATCATTTGGCATTTCATAAAAAAACATGTATAAATCAATATCTAACTGATTATCAATGAGAAAGAGGAATGATGAATAACATTTGGAACAAAGCCGGGGGACATAATATTTTGAAAGTTCTAGGAAATGCACAATATTTTGATAATTCTAGGGACTAACCAGAGGAATGCACAATATTTTGATAGTTATACGAACAAAACAGAGGAAGATAAAAACAAAAGACCAATGTGTTTTGTCAGTCAACAAGATAAAACACATTTTCTTCTCAGTTGGAACCTAAACTTTCGGTCCAAGACAAATCCAGCTTCAGCCTGCCACCTAATAGAGTCAGGCTATTTATATGCTGCATCATATCTATGCAACAACTACCAAAATAAGTTAAATGACAAATTTCAGAAAACAAGAAGCTTACCAATGGGAAATATGTTTCTCCCCCTTCAATATTGTCACTCAAGTACATAAGCATTGTAGCTATTCGCTGCCCACCACGCTTCAAGTTGAACTGTCTCAAAACAGAAAGGCACAAATGGTTGCATATGGGGTTTCATTGAAGCCACTTCAATCAAGGCAATTCTTATGTTGGCTATAATTTGAAAATTAACAAAGAGAAAAATACAACTTACAGTGTCAGAAAAATAGTCATGATGAGGTTTGTAATATTGATTCTTCTCATACCTGTGCTGCTGCAGATGTTAGCCTTGATACTAGCAAAATCCATCATGTATTGTTCAGATATAGTGTAAAAGAATATGTCATATTCTCACCTCAGGACTTGCATAAGCTCTCCATTTTCAATTGGTATTTGAGAATACACCGAAATTCTTTTTTCAATTGCCTAGTAGAGCAAGGTGAACATATTTTATCATATTGTACAATTAATGCTATTCAATAAAATATTGTTTTGTATTAAAAAAAAAAACTGGGTAAAAACATTAAATATAAGGTTTTCAAGCAATCTAAAAGTTTTATATAATGATGATGAAAAACAGAAATAATATTGTACATATACAGAGATTAAATTTATTATGATTAACTGGTGCAGGTTCATGCTTAACACTTAAAGGTTCTTTCTCAAGGACTACATTAAATACTAAACTGGTTCATATGTTTAAAACTAAATCTAAACCGGATCCCTGAAATCCAATCCAGTTCAATTATGAAAACCAAACGGGTCACTAATGACTTCCCAGACAAGGATTCTTAGCGAACCAGCTAGTTCCACGCAAAAAGTGTGTATCAGACCAAAAAAACTGTTCCAATAATATGGTCACATCAGATGGTGCAGTCCATGTTTTTACACTGATTTATTGACTTAAAAGTAAAAGATTTGAGGGGAAGGTAAAATTTTTAACTTACTTGTATCATGGGATATTTTCTCTCTTGAGGATTCAAAAACATACCAGAGCTGGTCCTGACATCACTCTTGATTCCCTGTAGAAGATAGAAATATCATGTTTCATGAAGAAATACATGTTCATATATGCAAATTAACCCCATATCCTACTGCATTAGATGTCCAGATTTGTTATGATATGGATTTCCTTTCCTTCTTAATCGGATTTTGTAGTGGTAGAAGCATCTGAAAGTTAGTTGTTTGGCCATGTTGGAAGGAGCAAAAGCAATTCTTAGTATTTGTTTGTGGTTAGCTCACTAGTAGAACTGTGATATAGCAGAAACACGAATTTGCCACTTTTCCCAACAATAGAAGTACTTGTAATTGTTAAAGAATTTTTTTAAGATTGATGTTCGATTAATAACTTTAGTTGTTGACAAGTTCAACTCCTCATCCAAACTTTCCCCTTTCATAGTTCTGATAGTAAATAGCACTTATGCCTAACAATGGTCATATATATATATACACACACACACATACAATATCAAATTGTACTCTGAGGAGGATATAGTGATCTATGAGCCTATTTGACCATTACGTGAAATCAACAAAAACTTCTTTTGATCTTAAAGAAATGCATTTCTTTGAACTCTTTAAGGAGTTTTGCCAAATCCCTTTAAGTGTTTTTTTATGACAGCAGATGCACAAAATTGCTGCAAGAGTGTAGTGTACTGTAAATATTTCCCAGTAAGGCCAAATAGACACATTTTATGTGATAGCAAATGCACAAATGTTGAAGAGAAAAGGAATTTTGGTACAATTAGGAAGCAACTCAGAGCAATAAAAAAAAATCAATTTCTAAAAAGGGCCAAAATTTCACAGCAAGGCTAAAATGACATTGATATGAGGAGTGCACATTACAATTGTACTATACTCATATATTGTACACGTCCCTCTTGGGTAGTATAATAAGACTTCAGGTGCTACCCGCATCCAATCAGAGTAACTGGGTTTTCTCTCTAGATCTTTGTCTCTTTGGGTTCTACAAGCTTCATAATCTCCAATTGAAATGTATTTTGCTGGAGAGAAACAAAGAACTTGCCTAATAGAGGGATAGTTGTGTACTCCATAGAGGAGACCAAGCAATAATTTCTAAGTAACTCTTAAAATGGATTCAGTTCTTACATTGATTGAAGAACGGAATTCTTCTTGTTAAGTTTGAAAACTTCTCATTCATCTTTTTCCTTGTCTTAGGTTAGGTATTTTCTGTGAGAAGGGTTTTCCACCCATCAAATTAAGCCATTGAGTAGCTTACAAAAATATAATCTATTCATAAAAGAGAAGAAAAAAATAAATAAAAACCAGAATCATAAAGTGAATTGGCTAGTTAGTTGCATTCAGAGTGGCAACAATATAAAAGGTTCAATTGTAACAAAACAGTGAGCTGCTGTGCATATACACTTTGCCTTCCTAAAAGGCATTCAGTATATCATGTCAAATTCATACATACTAAGGAGTTCCCATGGTGAATCTGACTATACTTCACTTGAACAAAATGAAACTTAAACTTGATCTCATCACCTAGCATGTATTGATGATTATCATCAATCAAAGTGAAATTTCAATGGAAAATAAAACTGTCAATGTACCTTTCCAGTTTTTGTATCCACCACAGTTGAAATTTGCAGGCGCGGGAGAGCTACAGCCCGGAGATAATCACATTCCTGTTAAGATAAAATAATTGTATTCAGCAGATGATTTTTTTAAAAAAAATACTGTTAATTACCTAGGTGTAGCATTTGATTATTGATCCACTTTCATTGGATAGGAAGATCTTATATGTTGCTAACAAGTAACAAGCATATCACACTTTACAGCAGACAGCCTAGCACCACACATGGAAACTCCTTTTTTATTTATTTCCCACTCAGTAGGTGAGAGACTAATCTAGTAATCTCCCAAAGCATGATCAAGCACTAAAGCATAAAACCCTCCCAATAGTGTTTCTTCATGCACACAAATCTTGGAATCAAACCCAAGACAACATGCTTAAGGGATTTGACCTTCTACTCAGACCAACACATATTGGTACCTCACAGGAAACTTCTGCCTTCAAATAATAGTTAGAAATTTTAATTGACTCTTCAATCCTCACTGATGAAGCACCATAATAAATCCACTAAATTGTTTTTTGCGAAGAGAAATTTAAGAATATGCAATTAAGTGAAAAAGGTCCAAGATGACAACAGTGGATGCTCAATAGGATCTTTTTTAAAAGCTGAACACTAGTACCAGTAATTTATATGACCTTATATAAATGTTAAGAGCCAACAATAGGATAGAATAGAAAAGTATGAAATTCTGATGAAGGATAATTGCCCTTTATGTTCTATTAAGGAAAACTAGTATAAAACAGTAATGAAATCCAGATGTGCTCCTTACAAAGTTGACGAAAGTGACAACATAACTGCAGAAAACCTGAAAAGGAAAAGGTCCCTTTTTTTTTCCAAGGAAGAACTTTCTTCCATCTGCCCAGCCTATATTCCCCTAACAATTCTCTCCGGTCTCCATACCCTCTCTTGACCACCACCTCCTTGCTATATAGAATTGTTTCCATCTACCTCTTCACTTATCAATTGCCACCAGTTCTTTCTGTTGTGCCCACATTTAACTGCTTCCTCTCCCTCCAATTCCCATCCTATCCTTACCACTCCTTTATTTGTTAGCTCCTAACTGCGGGCCCAGCAAGCCTAACAACGGGTTACCCATCAATATATATATATATATATATATATATATATATATATATATAGAGAGAGAGAGAGAGAGAGAGCGAGAGAGAGAGAGAGAGAGAGGTTCCAAACATGCTGCTTCTAGTTTCCCCATAAATAACAGCATAGAATGTAATGACAAATTGACAATTGCAGAAGGATGTTACTATTGGATTTATGTAAATTGTAATTTAGGGATTCTGGGTTTAAAGAGTGAATGTTTCCCTTGTTTTCTTGTTACTGACAAACATTCCTGGCTAAATACCAGCCAACAATACAATCATAAAACTAGTAGGAAATTAAGAACGATTATGTGCTGCAGAGACAACATTGCCGATTTTATTTTCATAATTTCATCCAGAAGCCATCTAATATTATGTTATGTTCAATAGGTTGCCTTCAGTCCCCACATCTGAAATTTTAATAAGATAACTCATGAATCGTGATTCTCATACAAAATTCCGAATGCCCCAAGAAACCTTTTTTTTTTCTTTATCATGCATAACTAGAATTAGAAATAAATAACAGCACATCTGTGAAGCATCATGCAGCAAGTTATACAACCAATTTTAGGGGATAAAGAATATAATACTTTTCCTTGCAGCATCATGCATATATGTGGTACAAAAAAACATAAACTTGAGCTAAAAATAAAACTACTAGAAAGAGGGAATGAGTACTTGAGTCCATAATGTTGAACCTATATAAATAAAAGAGCTTAATGAAAAATCAGCATTTAGAAGGAAGAGTATACCTCCATGCTCAGGAAGTTATTAAGTAAAATAATTCGCGGAGACCAGCTAAGCACTTCAGGTTTGACCTACAATTGAGGATCAGACAATAACAATAATCAAAATTTAAACATGCAAATCAATTCTTTTCTCCTAAAAATGAGAATAGCAAACAATTTTTCATTGAAAAAAGAAAATAAACTAGTTAAAAGTTCAGACAAAGATTACATTAATGAGTTCAAAGCAAGCTGGAATACACAGAAAGACATCAAGGCCTTAAACCTCAAATAATAAGACAGAAATCATGCATCATAACGGAGCTATTGGTCACTCAGGGTGCAGTCAACAGTCAAGTATTCTTAAATCATGCATTTAATTAAACGGATGGGAGAACTTTAATCTGGCTTATTTCTTTCTGATGAGGCATTCATATTTTATACTTTTACACCAAATATATAAGCAATAGTATTTTATTAATTTTATTTACCTGGAGGTCTGTGATTCTATCAATGAGGGTGAGACTGAGAAAACATGTACATAAAAAAGTTTTGCAGAAAAAAGGGAGACAACAGACATACATATCCAAGGCGTAAGACTTCTGCTTCCTTGTCGTTATTCCAATAAGGAATACCTGAAAATCAGAAGAAACAGTTAAAAAAGAAGTTCCAATCACAAAAGTTGCATGTTATTAACAAATTTAAAAATCAGTTTAAAAAACACACTGATGGAATTACTAATAACAAAGATAATTTTGTTTCACAAAAAATTAAAAATAAATAAATACAATACCTAGAAGACACAACAATGAAAAGTTTGAAATTCAGTCAGGATAAGAAAAAATATATAAATAATATTACCACTTTAAGATATAAAGTGCTAATATTAGGCACAAAATGAGATGAAAGAAATACACTTTAAGAAATTTAACAAAAAGCAATAACTTTTATACTGTAAAAAAACAAAAATAACACTGACCTCTTGCCAACTGAAGGTAACCATCGCTGTCAAGTCCACGCAATCTTCTAAATGGCAGAGAATCAGAGCCTAAATAGACCAGTTAGGCTAACAGCACGTAAGAATAATAATCAAACATATAAAAGTGTAGGTCACGTATCCCCCTATCATAAATTTCCCATTTGATTTCACCTTGTTAAAGAAGTAATACAGAAAATCATTTGTGTGCCTCCACCCAAAAGCCTATGCTTTTGAAGGAGTTGGTTCATGAAATGATATTAGGGCGTCGCTGACCAAGTGGTCTTGAGTTCAATCCTTACGTACCCGTTCTTCTAATAAAAGGTTAATTTTAGAATAAGGTAGGTTTGCTTGTGTAGTTTTTATAAGAACCTTGGGAGAACACACTACAAAAAGCTATTCGTTATAGTTGGACTTGGAGAACCCAAGACCTTGTAAACCCCACACTAGAATCCCATACTTCCAATGTGGGACTCAAGTCCCATACCTTGCAATGGGTCCTAACAAGTTTCTGTTTTAAGGGGGCGTTTAAGAAGTGAAAAAACAATTCATATGTCTTAACCTAAGTGGTTAAGCTTTTTTAGCATAGTTGGTTCCTATTGTCATTATCATTAACTATGAAACATCGACACTTTAATTTGCTTTACATATTCGTATATGATATTGATACTCTTACATACTCTTGGATACTTATGAAAATCCAATACAGCTATATGAGACATAGAAACATGTATAATATAGAAACATAGAAGCATTGTCTCTTGACAAAGCAAAAATGGAAATTGCCCCCTTTATGGATGATTAGAGAAATAAATGACTCGATAGTACTATTCCTATTTGTAAACAATAGAAAGTGATTTCTGATTACAATGATTTATATTCTTTTTGTTTTTAGTTATGTCCAAGAAGTATGTTCTTAATTTGAATTTGCAGATTGCAATTTATATTTGATGTTTTATGAACTTTTATTCATGTCTAAAGATGTAACCACACATGAGATTCTCACTTTATATGCCTCCTCGCTCTATTATTTTAGTCATTGAATCCATTACCAATTTTGGTTTCAGAATCCCCCCCCCCCCCTCCTCTTCTATTCCGTTACAAAAAATAACTAAAGACCAATTAAGTCATGTTTTCATGTTCCAATTGAACACTTTCCCCTTTTTATTATTCTCATAGAGGAAGATTTTTCTTTCTTTTACCAAACATGCATGGATCCAATTACAATTTTCTAATAAGAACAAAAATTCTTTCACAATCAATCCTTTTCTCCCCATTTCAGTAATCAGAACGATCTTTGGAATCGGGACTCTTTAGATTCATTTTTATTTTTTATTTTCTTCCATCATTCCTTAACTCCCTCAGGTATCGTAACTTATATAGTTTTAGAATAACTGTATTATATCATATTTGAAACATGTATCACATTTGTGATTCATAGGTCATTAAGTATTGAGACTGAAAACATTCTTCTAGACAAGTTTTATTTTTTCTGTTTCAAAAACAGACAACAGTTCTTGAATGTAAAAGGTAAACACCCTTGAAAATTATTAGTAACAATACTAAGAACAAGGCTACGATATTATACCATATGAATCTTCCAATTTTCGTATGATAGCCAATTGAGAGAGAGCACCTGTAATTCCAGAACAGTAGAATGAAAAGCTCCCTCAACAAAGAAGATGAGAGGAAAGTTGCGGAAAGAAAACTTAAGCAACAATGTGCAAGTACCGAGGCACGGTAAGGAATTGCAACACAATATGAATGCTTGTTTTGTTTTTTGAGATAATTATGAAATGTGAATCAGAATTAAGAGCATGTATGAGCTGTTTAAGTAAAACAAATCCAAAGGGCATAAGGAAATAGGATACCTATAATCATTCCGACGGTGACAAATGTAAGAAGAGCGAAAACGATCTTCATCGCGGGCGCCATGTAGATGAAGAAAATGTCAAATCTGAATCACAATCGTTCTCGTTCTTGTTCTCGTTCTCGCAGACCAAATACAAAATTAATCTCAAACCGCTCCTTAACGCCCATTGCTTTTTATGCTCGTCTTTCTTTCCTGTTGAAACTTCTCTTTTTCCCCCATTTTCCAATACCTACTTAAGTCCCAACTATTTTACCCGCTTACCATTTTTTTTTAGCTTTACTCGCACCCGTTAAAATGATTAATCCATTTAACTATATTATTATGACTACAAAGAAGTATTTCATGCTTGCATTGTATTAAAAAAAATTAAAAGAAAAGATGAGAAATTATTCATTAAAAAATCATTATTAAAAAATAAATAAAGGCATGTAAAAATAAAAATGAAAATTAAAAACAATTATTATAAAAATGATTTATTAATTTTAAATTCTTAAATTTGATTAAAAAATAATTTTTCTAATTTTTAAAAATAAAATAATATAATGGTCTAAAAAAAATTGAGACTAAGATAGTTATCAAAAAATAGTATCCCCTTTATATATAATATAGATTAGTATAAATTTTTAGTAATGATATTTGAATTACTTTATTTTTATTTTTTATTTTTTTAAATATAAAAATATTTTCTATAAACTCCTGATAACTTGATAATAATAATAATAATTCCTACATTCATATTTCTATAAATTAAAAAAGTAATAAAAAAATAGCGTCAAATAAATATTTAATCGGGGTAGTTAGCCCTCACTTAAAAAAAATAACCTGAATTGTTTTTTAAACACTGTTTAATTCAGTGATTTAAAACCCGGACCGAACCGGTCGGTCGGACTCAACCGGTCGGTCGGACCGGTTAGACCGGGAACCGGTGGTCCAGCCGGTTCGAATCTTAAGTTAGACCGGTTATGTAGTTGACCCGTTTTAAACCGGATTGAACCGATCAATTTTCCGGTTCAACCGGTGAACTGGTAGGTCAAATCGGTTCAACCACTTTTTTTTTCTTTTTTTTTTTAATTTTTTTAAGGGATTATAAACCACAAAAATAATAATGAAAATTGAATCTCTTAATAAAAAGTAAGGAGTCTTATTAAATATAACAATGACTACTTATTCTAATATATTTGTTTGCAATATATACAACTTAAATAACTTTTATAGTATATTATTAATTTTAAATTATATATTTAATAATATAATATCTATGTAAATATTACATATATTATTTTGTAATATTAATTGCAAGCATATTATATATGTACATATTATTTATATTTTTAATTTGTGTTAATATACCGTTTAACATGTAATTTTTTATGTATTTTTTTACAAAATAAAAATAAAAATAATTTTAAATAAGATAGAAAAATTAAAATTTAAAATAAGATATGAATTTATTAAAATTTATAAATATTAAATATATTTAATATGAATTTTTTAAGAAATGTATTGAATCGATTCATTAAAAAGAATCGATTCAATCGCAACTTCGAATATGGAATTCAAAGGTATCAAATAGGAAATGATACTCTGAATCATAGAACTATAATGAAATACACGATCAACCAACATTTATCAAATTTGAAAAAGAGTCAGAAGAAATGGTTCGATCCTCTTATTTGGATTTCTCGAACGGAGAGATCCATGAATCGGGATCCTAGTGCATATAGATACAAATGGTCCAATGGGAGCAATAATTTCCAGGAACATTTGGACTATTTCATTTCTGAGCAGAATAGCCGTTTTCAAGTAGTGTTTGATCGATTGCATATTAATCAATATTCGATTGATTGGTCCGAGGTTATCGACAAAAAAGATTTGTCTAAGTCACTTTTTTTCTTTTTGTCCAAGTTTCTTCTTTTTTTGTCTACTGGTTTAACCTTTGACCCACTGACTCAGTATCTTAACCGGTTCGATGACCAGTTCGATTTTTAAAACTATGATTTAACTAAGTGAACCTCAAACTCTAATCACTGAATGTGTAGACCTGTAAAAATATTGTGCGGACCTTTGGTTGATAAATTGAACAATGAAGGTGGATTTTTTTTTTTTTTTTTACAACAAATGAAGATGGATATTTAAATTTGTCATTAAATATAAAGGTAAAACTCTAGCATAAATTAACAAATGATATAAAAATATTTAAAAACTTACATTCTTTTTCCATTCCTCCAGTTTTTGTGTGAATAGACATGTTAAAGGAGTTTCTTAACAAAAACATGTTAATAAGTCAAAAACATTCATTTTAATCATTTTACAAGAATAATATGTTGAATTAATCTTCAAATTATAAATAACGGTCAATTAAATCTCTAAAATTTCAAAATATATTTTATTCCTCAAAAATATTAATATGTTAATTTAGTATGGTATATATGTAACTTTGAAATATTTGCTCATTTTATTAGTTTGCAACATAAAAAATAATGTATTATAACATGTTATTTTACAAAAATTTGTGGAAAGGATTTTTTTATATGTATAAATTAATAATAAAATTCAAACTTAAGATTTTGTATGTATTGCCCTAATTTTTCACTAACACCATATTTTAACTCTTATAGAGAAGATCTTAGAAAAAATGATGTATATAATATTAATGTGTGTTAATTTTTTTTTAAGGATATGAACAGGTATTCTTATTTATATTTGTTAGTGTGCAACCCAAAGTTATATGTTCATTTATTTTTTTTCTAAGTTAAATTATATTTGTAGTCTCTATTTATTTTTAAAATTTAATTTAGTTTTATATTTTAAATAATTTAATTTAGTCTTATAATTTAAAATCACTAAATTTTCCAAAGGTACCTTCAAGGGCAATACTTTCATCAACAACATCATCATCTTATGACTTTCAAATAATTTCAACTATAATTTATGATTTCAGGTAACAAACCACAATTTTAATTCAATAATTTTTAATCAATAACTCTCACTTCAAAATGTTCAAACATGAAAAGTAAAAAGGAAGAAGGAAAAGAACTAAAATTCTTCATATAACTCAATCTCATATTTCTAACTTCCAAGCTTTAAATATAATAATCTGTTATCGTTATTCAATTAAGAGAATAGTCTATAAAACTCCTAAAAAATTAAAAGAAAGCAAAGATTTTTTTTATTTTAGTATTTATTTATCTAGTCTCTCTCTAACTTTTTAAAATATATGGTCTTATGAGATTTATGTTTTAAAAAAACATTAAATATTATTTTCTAAATGTTGTCAACTTGATTTTAACTAAAATTATCTAAATAATAACTTAATTCTCAAAGATATCTCAACTTTAGAACTCTAAGATAATAATAACACAACAACAATTAAACAATATACAATTAAACAATAAAAGCTAAAAATCATAATGTTACAATTTTATTATTGATATCTCTTATATTTATATATATTCATATTTTATTATTTTTAAAAATGTATTTATATAGTTAAATTAAAATAATATAAGACATTTATAAATATATATTAATATGCACAAGTATTTATATTTGTTTTAATACATATCTATTAACATATATATATATATATATATATATATATATATATATATATATTTGCAAAGTTACCGTATAATAGATAAATTCCTTAATAATAATAATAATATAAAATAATATTGAATATGTGTGCATGGTAGACGGTATTTAGGTGGATTTAATATAATAAAATAATAAATAGGATTATGAATAAAAACAGTATATATTGAATGAAGGGTAAGGGTTGGATTAATGATCCGAAAATGAAATGGAAATGATATTTGATGGCGAGAATGAGAATAGTAGGATTAACGGTGCAGAGGGAAGTTAGGGATGTGGTGAAACGGAAGAGGAGAGGGTGTTTTAAAATGCACTATCCAATAATGAATTGGGGTTTTGGTTGGCGCCACGAAATTCCCGTGGATGCCATTTTCATTGTCACAGCAGAGGCAGGGGCAGAGAGAGAGGGAAAGGGATTAACGATAACCAAACCAATTTACTCCTCTCGCTCTCTCCTCACCTCAATTCGCAATCAACAATGGCGTCCCCTTCTCTGGCGGTGGCCCTCCTCCTTCTCTTCTTCAACTTTGCGTCGGCCGCCGATGACGCCCTCTGCAATCATGACTTGCAATTGGTAATTCATCGTCAATCCTCATATATGCATTATTTCCATGAATCAATGTCTTGTCTTGTGCTTGCATTTGCAGGTGAAGATAAAGAGCTGGGTTGACGGGAACAGAGATACAGAGTATAATGGTATGACTGCAGCATTTGGCTCTTATTTGCCTCAGAATCTTGATCAAGCTGTCAAATCTCCTGCAATTTTTGCTGATCCTATGGACTGTTGTTCCGCTTCAACCGCAAAGGTTTCTCATTCTCTCTTTTTCACAATTTACTCTCTTCCTTCATATCTATTCATCTTCTCACTTAACGCTTCATATCTATTGCTCTGCATTCTCTCTTTGCAGTTCTCTGGATCAGTTGTTCTATGTGTACGAGGTACTTGTGACTTCACAACCAAAGCTTCAATCGCACAGTCCGGAGGCGCTGCTGCCGCATTGATGATAAACGACGCAGATGGTATACTTTACCACTTTCATTTCTCAGCCTGTGTTGCGTGCATGCTTCTTTGGATTCAAATACCTTTTTTTTTGTAACTTCTAAGCTGATAATTGTATTCAAATTTTAAACTGTCTTAACAACATAATTGAGACTTTAGATTTGATATGGTATCGCTGTAAAACATTATTCATTGTCACTAAAAAACCAACTGAAATATCACAATCATTGGAGTAATTTCAGCATTTTAGTTGCATTAAACGATAGTGCTTCGTATAGCTGGAATCATATTCATATATGCCGTGTCGTGTCGGAGTATGTGCTTCATAGATTGTTAGATCCTATAGTTAAAAAACCAACTGAAACACTAATCAGCTTTCACATATCGCCTTGAGCTTGTAGGAGAGTTAATCACATTTTGCCTTGACAACACCCCAAAGTTAAATCCTATAGTTTGTCAGACCAAGCTGCATTGCTTTTCCAAAATATCACTTGCCATTAATTATTATTTTTCTAAGATAACAAAAAGAGTAGTTTAGATAATAAAGAGTAGAAAAGGGATGATATGTATCTTTCTAAGACTATTCCAAAACTGATGAGATGAATACATACGTTTGGATGAGGAATTTTGAAATTAAAAAAATTTAAAATTCTTAAATTTTGAATTTTTTTATTTTAATTTTTATCATTCTTTAAATATTTTGTTCATACAAGTCAATTTTTATTTTTTAAATTTTAAAATTTTAAATTAGATAGGACAATTTGATTTTCATCATGATAAAATTGATTTTAAACACACACATACATAATGAAATTTTAATACTAAATTTTATAAAACTAAATATTAGCTAATTTTTAAAATTTAATAATTTTAAAAAGTTAATATTAGATTATATTTAATAATTTAAAAATAATTTTAAATATTTAATAATTAAAAAAAATCTATTGATACTTTTTATATTGACTTTGAAAGAGAGAAGAAAGAAACAAGAAAAAAAGAGAAAGAAAAATGTTCATTTTTTTTTAAAGAATTTAAAATTCTATAATTTTAAGAAATTTCACAAATACTTAAATTTTAAATTTTTGGTAAATTCTCTATTTAAATAAAACATTTTATTCTAAAACACTCTTAAAGAATTAACATCACAATTCAGTAACCTACAATTACCTTTAACCACAGTTTTTAAATTTTTGTTATTTTAAAATTTTAATTTGTTTTAGTCAATAAAATTTTATATGATATATATGGTCTGAAGTCTATCTGTTTATTTTCTATAGAACTCTTTGAGATGGACTGCTCCTCCAATGACACTAGGACAAATATTTCAATTCCGATCGTGGAGGTAACAAAGACAACCGGAGAAACTCTCAAAAACTTTTTGACACCTAAAAGGAAAGGTCTGTCATTGAATTTTTACAACATATATTTGTAATTTTGTACTACTACCGTCTACTGCATTTGAAAGATTTGTGTTTATATATCTATTAACTTTTGTCACATAATTCTCCATGATGCATGTAATAAAATGTAATATTTAACAGTGAACACAGTAAGTCAGTAACTAACCACACCCAATTAACAGTGAACCCGATAGCCATATACAATACAATAATACACTTGCTTTCCCATAGACAAAAGCCTCGTGCCAAGAGTATTCCCTGCCTATAAACTATAAATAACAATATACTTGCCTAACAGCACACCTTACTATCAGATATACTCCTAATACATAACTGTCATAATTTATTTTTCTATGCATAAATGCCATTAGAAGATTTTTAATACAGAACTAATACAAGATAAATTATTTTCTATCACATATTCCTAATAACAAATGGCTCCGATCCAGAGTAAGATTTATAGCTCGGAGACTATGTTTAAGTGATGTGTAGCTACCAAGGGGGTGACCATTTTGGCTGTCTCAAATTCATTTGTGGACAAAAGTGATTGAGAATGAAGAGGTAAAGTTTAGCCAATAGCCCAATAGTATGTTGTCTATCGATTACCAGCACTTCTCTGTTATCGATTATCATGTTTAGTGGTTGTCTATCCTCACCAGAGCCTTAAGACTGCTTGATCATGTCTGAGAGCTTTTAATGTTTAAATGGATCAAATGAGGTGGGGTCTTACAAAGACATTCCACCACTTAAGTGAGTGTTTATATAAACGTTTATCGAAACGTGAACGTATGTTTGTTCAAATATATCTCATAGTTATTTATCCGTTTCGTGCTTGGAAAATTGAGATTGTCCTTTTAAAGCCCCTCAAACGGAAATCTAAACATGCTCTAAGTATGTCTTGGAGTTAGAAAGAAAACATACTTGAGGTATCCTTTGATGTGTGTTTATAAAGGCTAGTGAAGATTATCCTCAATCCCTCATTGTATGTGGTAACTGATTATTTGGTTTGGTGTGGTAACTGCTCACTTAATCAGTGTGGTAATTGCCCAAAGGGCTTGGGGGATTATAACATATTCCTTTTATGATTAGAATTACAATTATTCTATATGGATGAACATTAATTATTTATCTTCTCTTTCTTTTCTTTGGTTCCATTGATGCATTGCATTTTTTTGCCACTTATGGACTTGTCTTAGTCCTGTTGGTACAATTCTTATTTTTTTTTAAAAGGAGAAACAGTAATATAAGTCCGAAGCTCTTTTATCATTGCATTCATCATATAAATTTAATTGATGGGCTAATAGTTATAATTGCAGAACTTTTATTTGCTTGGTAAAAACTTCATACATCCATCTCCCTTCGCCATATTTATGTTTTTGAGAAATTTCAGTCGAAGCAATTAGTTTATGTATAGAGTGGAGTTTAAATTTTTTTTATAAATAATTTTATTTAAAATAATAATAAAAATTATTATTATTATATAATTTATTATTATTATTATTTAAAAATATATTATTACTTTCACAATTTACTACCTATTTTTTTATTATAAAATTTAATTTATTATTTTAAAAATATATTTATACATAATTTAATATGTTTAGGGCTTCAACGAGTATTTATACATTGGATATGTATATATTTATACATTATTTAATATATATATATATATATATATATATATATATATATATGTGTGTGTGTGTGTGTGTGTGTGTGTATTTATGTATGTATGTGGAGAGAGAGGAGAGAGATCTTCTTCTTTCAAGAATAAGTCTTCGTAGTCTTCACTCAATAACTTATATTTTACATAGAGTTTTAATGATTATAGTGTTGAATTAAAAGTTTTTAATATATAGATCAGGTTCAGAAATTATTTAATACTCCGTTTTATTAATTTAAAATGACAAATAATCATAAAAATAATTTGTATGATAGTTTGAATTAATATAACAAAGTATCATATGATTTTCAAAATTTTTAAAAATTTACAGACTTGATTTATGCATTAAAATTTTTTAATTCAATGGTTAAGTCGTTAAAATTTGATATAAAATATAAGTTATTGAATGTATTAAGTCTACATCTGTCTAGACTTACTCTACTCAATAACTCATTTTTTGCATCAAACTTTAAAGATCCAATCATTAAATGAAAAGTTTTTAATACATTGATCTAAGTTTGCAAAATTTTAAAAAATTTGAAAATTATTTGATATTATGTTTCATTAATTTAAACTGATAAATGATTATAAAAATATTTTACACATTGATTTGAATTAATGAAATAGAGTATCAAATAGTTTTTAAATTTTTTAAAACTTTGCAGACTTGATCCATGCATTAAGAACTTTTAATTTATTGGTTGATTCGTTAAAATTTGATGTAAAACATGAATTATTGAGTGTAATAAGACTAAGTAAACTTACTCTTAAAATAAGTGAATCCCTCTATATATATATATATATATATATATATATATATATTAACTCCTATATATTAAACACGAATCTCTATTTTGCATAATAATGTTTTTAAGAGTCTTTATTTGACGAAATAATTTTTAAGAATTTTTTTAACTTCTTATCTAATTCAATTTTTATTTATAAATTAAATTTTAATATTTTTAAAACAAATTATCAATAAATAAAAAATATTGTGTTACAATATAAATTATTTATTATAAATCTAAAATATAATCTATATATTTAAAGTATCTATTTATAATTTTAATTATGATTTATATATTCAGATATAATATTTATTTATATACATAATTTATTATAAATTTTAGTTACATATAATAAATATTTAACTTATACATTACACATACTATATATATATATATATACTCTCACATTGTGAAATAAGGTTAGGAGGCGGAGGTATAAACTTCCTGCACTTCCCCTCGTTTTAGAGGGAAAGTTTATTAGGGTGGGATCCAAAAAAAAAAAAACATTTTTCTTTATCATATTTACTAAACATGTTCAATTTTTCAATTTCTTTCACACTTCCTTAAACTTTCCTATACTTGTCTTTCACCCTCCCTTTACCAAACAAAGCAGTAGTGCCACTATTTATTAATGTGCACCTGCGTACTTTTTCATACTAAATACTGGACTTTCGATGTTGCCTCACTTCATGTACTTCTTTGATGAGTTAATTAATTAATTAATTAAACATTTAGTAAATAGTAAAACACCTAATTGCTAGCATAACACTACAAGGCATTATTTTGTTAGGAATATTCTTTTCTGTCCTTTCTGCTGCATACATACATGCATGTGCCCATTTATATATTCTCATTAATCCATTACATAAATAAGATAAAAGAAAAACACATGTTGGTTTCTACATGATTTACCAATGGTTGATTATGAGTTATTCATTTCAGTTGAGGTTTTGCTATATGCTCCAACTCGCCCAGTTGTAGACTACTCAGTTGTCTTTTTGTGGTTGATGGCTGTTGGAACGGTTATATGTGCTTCACTATGGTCAGATATAACTACTCCTGATCAATATGATGAACGCTATAATGAATTGTCTCCCAAGGTTTTTCCATGCAACCCTATATATAAAAGATTGATATATATATGGTCAAATGTGTTCTTATGTACTTTTCTTGTTGTTTGACGTGACTGTGAAGTGATTTAAGTTATCATAATGCGAAGGTGTGCTTCCAGTGGCTAACAATAATTCAACAATGTTCAAATGGCATGTGTGCAAATCTGCATTTCCTTTTATTTTTGTCTGCCTTCTGTATAGTTAGCCATTGATCATTTCAATCAATTAACTGTTAGAGTGGAGCTATGGAGCATGATTTCTTCCAATCATTTTGTTTACTGATTACAGTCTTAAAACATTTTTATGCATCTGTACATATAAGTTTCTTTTGTTTTGCTAGGGAACTAAGACTGAAGCAGGGAAAGATGATTCTGAGGACTTGGTTAACATAGATACAAAGGGTGCTATCGTCTTTGTTATTTCAGCATCTACTTTTCTTGTGCTACTGTTCTTCTTCATGTCCTCTTGGTTTATATGGGTTCTGATCGTACTTTTCTGCATTGGTGGTATTGAGGTGAGGTAGCTCATTTTTGTGGATTTTACCCCTAACCTTCTAATTGAAAAAATATCTTATTTCATGGTGTGCTCAGATGTTGGTTCCCTATTCTTGTCCATGATTAAATTGCTGTCTATATATAATCTAGAAATATGTATTCTAATTCAGTTAAGCATACACCGTTTAAATTATGCTATATATTGACCTCGTTGGAGTTCATAACCAAATTATAGAAAGATAATTTAGCCTACACAGATTACAAATTTTGTATATATTGTACCTGATCAAAAACATAGTAAAATGATGATAATAAGATTACATAATTACAAATTTCTAAATAAAATTCAAGATAATTATTATATTTTATATAGAGAGAATAAAATTAAAAAAAAAATATTTATATCAATTATTTTAGACTTGTTATAATTTTTTAAATATTCATATATATATATAGAGAGAGAGAAAAAAAAAAGAGAGATTCAGTTACTCAACTCAATAACTCATCTTTTACATCAAATTTCAGTGATTTGACTGTTAAATTAAAAATCCACAATGCATAGTATGCAAGTTTTTTAAAAATTTGAAAAGTGTTTGATACTTGACTTCATTAATTTAAATTGATGAATAATCATATAAACAGTAGCCATTGGCAATCAACTACGCAATGGACCCATTCCGATTTACTTACGTTGAATAAGTCCGTTTATCTTTTCATGCTTTTTCCAACTTTCAAGAGAATTGGTTTTTGAAACCACAATACGTATAAAATGCTGATGAACATTTGGATTCTGTTTTTTTTTCTTATTTTCTTTAAATTCTTCTTTTCATCAATTGAAGTCTGTTTTCATTTCAGGGGATGCACAATTGTATTGTGAGCCTTGTTTTAAGGTAAAATGATGTTTGTTTTCTTCTAATAAAAAGGGAAATCAGTGTTCTTTTTGCGTGTTATGTCTCTTAATTTCTCATAATTATTATTTTCAAATATATGAGCAGAAAACGTCCAAATTGTGGTCAGAAGACTCTGAATTTACCAATGTTCGGAGAGGTTTCTATTTTCTCGCTGATAGTGTTACTATTCTGCGTGATATTTGCGGTTCTATGGATTGTTTTTCGGCACGAAGCATTTTCATGGTTTGGGCAAGATTTTCTTGTGAGTTCCAGTTTCTAATTACGTGTTCAACAGGTTTCTATTATAATTTCTGTTTCTAAATTAAAACTTCATGACAGTGAGGCAAACGTTGAAATTTATTGTTCATAATGCTTACTATATGAATGCCAATCTCTTTTCTGGAAAGTTGTCACTGAATAATGACTCTAATTGAGCAAGCAGAGATCCCATGAGGAACCCAGGAAATTGATTTTTGGAACAAGGGCAGAAGTTGCACTGATTTCTAGCTCTATGTCTGCGATATCTTCATATTTCCTGGAAAAAATTTGCATACATTTAATTGCAGCCACTTATTTACATATATACATATATGTAATATGGATGTGCATATAAGTGTATGCATATGTGCAGGCAGACATATGATGCATATATTTTTATACTTCATCATTGTGAACATGTGTGCTCCTGTCGAAACAAAATTGCTGTCTTGTTTAATTTTGAATTAAGCTTTCTTCAGCATTGCTCTGAAAAGTGGTTTGTTGTCTCAATTCTGTTTGTTACCAATATCATTCATTGATTATGAATATTTTATTTTATTCAATTTACTTGAAATATGGCTTTATTCTTGTCTTCTTGACAGGGCATCTGTTTGATGATAACAGTCTTACAGATGGCTCGATTGCCTAATATTAAGGTACCTGAATGAGTACCTTTTGCTTATAATTGTTATTTCCTTACTCATTTTGTTCCAATATCTATTGCAATATTTCTCTAATTTCCTTACAAATCTTATTTCATAGGTTGCAACTGTACTCCTTTGTTGTGCATTTATATACGACATCTTTTGGGTATTCATATCTCCAGTGATATTCAATAAGAGCGTTATGATTACAGTAAGTTATAGTATACCCCCGATCATAGTTGAATATTGTCATTCATCTTGCTATAAATATATAGATTATACGTTTTTATTTTTAAATTTTTGCATTCTCGTTGCTATGATGGACTTTGTATATATATTATTAAATGTACCTTGTGTTTATTACACTGAAAAGTTGTCCTATAGTTATATGAGTTTTCTTTTCTAGGTTGCTCGTGGTGACAAGGCTGGTGGTGAAGCAATTCCTATGCTTTTGAGATTTCCTCGTCTTTCTGATCCTTGGGGTGGCTATGATATGATTGGATTTGGAGATATTCTCTTTCCTGGTTTGCTTGTTTCCTTTTCTCGCAGGTATTGAATTCCTTATTTAGTCAACAACTTGAATAAATGAAAGATTTATAAACTTGAATATATGTGTATATATATATATATACTCGTTTTCAACATTTTGCCTATTTTATTTTTAATGTACATTTGACAAGATGCTTTGTTTTGAACGTATTCGTTATGGCTTTTGATTGTCTCAGATTCGATAAAGATAATAAGAAGGTTGGCTTTAGCGGATATTTTCCTTGGTTGATAGTTGGCTATGGCTTCGGTAAGTTCTTCCGTAATATGTTTGTGTTGATAACTTGGGTAATTTCTCCTCCACTTGAGTTTGTGTTGATAATGTCTTGGTCCAATCTGGGGCGACTAGTCTGTGGCATTCTAGTTGTTCCATGTTGATTGGTCATTTATTTAAACTTGCATTTTAAATTTAAAGCTATTATACTATTCAGGCCTCTTCTTCACATATCTGGGGCTATATATGATGAACGGTCATGGACAACCTGCACTGCTCTACCTTGTACCGTGTACACTAGGTAACTAGTTTTGTGTTTTAATCAAGAGTGCAATGGTTCTCATCATTTAGCTAATTGTTTTCAACTTATATCGACAGGGGTCACTGTGGTATTGGGATGCAAAAGAGGTGAGCTAAAGAGCCTTTGGAGTTATGATGCAGACTCGCCTACGTCCACCAAAGAACCTTCTCAAGTTTAGATCGTTACTCTGTTCTATGCAACTGGGAAATGTTCGTTGATACATCAATATCCGTCAATGGGATGCAGTCTATACAGTTATTAGGAGAGATTCCAGGTGTACTGACAATTCTTTAACTATCTATTGTATTTTGTGATTAACCAAGGATATGTGAATGTTCTTTCTGCTGCTTGATAGTTGTTGAAAAAAGAACAATGAAGCAGGCATTTTTGGGTTGTGTTTGGATGACAAAGTAATTGAAGGTGCAACCAATGTGATGATCGTACAATGTCAAGTGCATTGTAATATCGATAATTAATTGTTTGATTATTATTATTATTATTATTATTTCAGCATTTAACTTGACACCATTAGAATAAACTAAATTTTCCTTTTTTATGTTGCATTATTATCCTTTCTAATGTTAAAATACAGAATAAGTTACATTTCTTGTATGAGAGATAAGTATTACATTAGTTTTCCTTATGTTAAAATATATATCTTATTAAAGTATGTATTTTCTTTTGGAAAAATATTGTTCGAGGTAAGATTAGATACTAAATGTGGATATATCTATATATATATATATATATATATATATATATATATATATATATATATATATATATTATATTTTATCAGAAATGCATACCTTGGTTCACTACATTGTAAAAATTTTGCGTTAAATATATTATTTAGTCTATTAACTTACATTGTTGTAAAATATTTTTCATAAGATTAATATATATATATATATACATTATATCATTAATACTATATAAGAAAATATGAATTTATATAACTACATATATAAATATTTTATTAATTACAACAATTAAATATTACCTTAATATTTGTATTAAATTTAAATGTATGACAAAAGATAAAAGACAAGTCTATTAAAAAAGAAGTTCCGAACCATAAAAGTTGTCCACATTAAAAAATAAATAAAAATGATACAGCGTCCAAACATATTAGTCGAATTTGGTGCGGAAGCTCTAAAAAATAAACGCATGTAAGTTTAATAAATTATAAAATATTAATTAATTAGTTGGTTTTAACTTTTAACTCTCCTTAATTTGTTCCAAAGATAGAGTAATTATTTGGTTGAAGGATGGGTATTTGGTAAAGCGACATGAACAATTTAAAATCGAACGAGAGTGACAGAAACAGAGGAAGATGGTGGAGGCATTAGGACGTCCTTCAACACCCTCGTCCACCACCTTGAAAATGTCGTAAGTAATCAGTCAAATGACAATGTTTCATTCTTCAATTCAGTAGATCTGGGTAACGAATTTACAAATGGAAATGGAAACACTAGTAATTGAATATCAATGGAAGTCCAAATTTTTAAATCATATTTGAAGTGTTTTGGGATTAAAGTCAACTAAAATGGACTAAAATAAATTAAATCAGCATGATTTTTTTTTAGAGTTAATCACCTATATATTGTAAATGTAAAAAAATTTTATACTGACCAATTATATTTTTTAATTGTGTCATATTATTATAAACACATTTAACTTTAACAGTGACATGACACAATCAAAAGATATAATTGGTTGTTAGTGTAAAAAAACTTTATGTATAAATGATTAACTCTTTTTTTATTGGTTTATGGTTAACGGATATTTTAATGCAGCTTAATTATTTTTAACATCTCTTTAAATATTTTTTTATTATTCAAGGAAGTATTTATACCAACTCTTGTTTCAAACAAAATTGATCATATGAAATGAAGCTTTAATGATCAATAGATTATACTTTGAAACATTTGACTCTACATTAAGAGATATAATGAGAACTGAAATCGAAGACAATAGTGATAGATTATTTTGTGGAAAAGTAATTTGGGGAGATTTTAGGCAAGCTTTATCTATTGTGAGAAAGAGAACTACATATGATATTCTTAGAGCAGCAATTAATTTTTCAGAAACATGGAAGAAAAGCAAAGTTTTGAAGCTTACAAAATATATAAAGTTAAATTCAACAAAGGCAAACGAAAATGTTCCATATATAAAACGGTTGGGTACCAAAAAAAAAACATCTTTTTATCTTTTACGCAGAATAATAATGATGAGAATCATGTTAAAATAATACCATAAAAAAATAGAGAAAAATCACACAAATTTATTTAACGTGATTTAGCCCTTCATACCTATGTTTACAAGGATGTTCATTATTTATCTCAAATATATTACATATATCCTGAAAATCTTCCCTTCAAGTTTTGTGGGTTAAACTTGAAAACCCATTCTTCACAAGTTTTATGAGTGAAACTTTGAAACTCCCTCCTTTTATGGCGAAACTTGAAAACTTTCCTTTATATGATCTTCTCTTTCATTTAAGACGGTGACCTCCTTTACAGGTCAGATGATTATTCTCATATCAAAAGTCTCTATTTATTGATCTTACATTATAATTTTAAAAGAGGAAACAAATCTTTAAAATAAATAAAATATATTTCAATTGAAAATGAATTTTGTTGTCATATGCACAACTTGTCATGAATAGGTTCAATGGAAGATGAACAAAAAATGTTGCAGGCAGTGGCAATTGAATATGATGGAAGGTGAGTGTATATTCAGAATTTGTGTGTTTTGATTGAAACAAAACATGTGTTATTAAAGTGAGAGAAGCAGTAAATAAGATGGTAAAATTGGATTGGTGCGATGGAAATTTGAATTTGGTGAAAAGTGAAAGAAAAAAGGCGTAAACCCTAACACTTAAGTTCATTTGTTGGTAAACCCTACTGAGGAGCTGAAGCTGATCGGAGGAGATGGATCTGGCCGTTATACTGCAAGCTGCTCTGAGTCCGAATCCCGATGAGCGAAAGGGAGCGGAGCAGAGGCTGGATGAGATGCAGTACGCCCCACAGCATCCCGTGAGCCTCTTCCAAATCACCGTCGACACCAACTGCGACATGGCCGTTCGTCAAGTCGCCGCCATCCATTTCAAGAACTTCATCGCCAAGAACTGGTTTCCCGATCAACTCTCCAAAGTCTCCGTTTCTCCCTCCGATAAGCAACTCCTCAGGGACCACATCCTCCTCTTTCTCCCTCAACTTCCTCCTCTCTTGAGGTACTTTTACTTTTGCTATTGCTAAACACACCCCCCCCCCCTCTCCTTCTCACTATTCTTATTCACAGGGTTCAGCTCGGCGAATGCATCAAAACAATTATTCATTCCGATTATCCGGACAACTTTCCTCATCTTCTAGACTGGATAAAGCATAATCTACAGGATCAACAGCAAGTCCACGCTGCCTTGTTTGTGCTGCGGATTCTCTCAAGAAAATACGAGTCAGTTCTTTTTTCCTCATTCATACTCTCTCTCTCTCTCTCTCTCTCACTGTAGCAACCATCTCTCACTCTTGCTTTCCAGGTTCAAGTCAGACGAGGAGAGGACGCCTGTTTATAACGTCGTTCAGGAGACGTTTCCTCTCCTCCTCAATATTTTTAACACCTTTGTCCAAATTCCCAATCCTCCTCTCGAAGTCTCCGAGTTGATCAAGCTTATCTGTAAAATATTCTGGTCTTCCATCTACGTACGTTTTTTCTCCCTCTTTTTCTTGTTATTTTCTTCCCTTGAGTTCTCAATATTGACCATGCAATTCCCTCATTCATTCAGTTGGAGGTTCCCAAGCTTTTGTTTGATCAAAATGTATTCAATGCTTGGATGCTTCTCTTTCTAAATGTGTTGGAGAGGCCTGTTCCCTTCGAAGGTCAGCCTGCCGATCCCGAGCTTCGGAAATCATGGGGTTGGTGGAAGGTAAAAAAATGGACAGTTCACATTCTTAATAGGCTCTACACTCGGTATGTTTTGGCTGTGGATTCATTTAGTTCACTATTATTCACTGTCCTGTTCAGCGTTTCATTAATTCTCTATTTCTGTGGGTGTTTAAACTGCCTTGTTGCAGGTTTGGTGACTTGAAGCTGCAAAACCTCGAAAACAAAGCCTTTGCTCAAATGTTTCAGAAGCATTATGCAGGGAAGATTTTGGACTGCTACTTAAATCTGTTGAATGTCATTCGAGTGGGTGGTTATTTACCTGACAGAGTTATCAATCTGGTTCTTCAATATCTAAGCAACAGGTGATTATCCATTATTTTATGCCCATTAATTTGTGTACAGGTCTATTCTTTTAAACATATCCTTATTTGTGAAGGGATATACATATTCAGGTAAATACAAAACACTTAAAAGGCCAATTCATGTCCAATGCGCCCAGGGTTGGCCTTCCAAGATAAAAACCTCTGTACTGAAAATAAAAAACTAAAAAAAGTTTTAACTTAGTCATGCTAGTGAACCCTAAGTAATAGTGATGTTGAAATGTTAGGAAATATACTTTAGGCCCAAAATCCAAAACTAAATAAAAATACAGGCATAGTTCGTCTTTGAGCCTGTGGCTTCTTGAAGTTTATGTATCCAGACCCATACCCATTAGTCTTGACATATTTTCAGGGTAGGAAGGGCGAATAGGGGTGATTCTTGTCCATTGATACTCTTATCCCTTCTTTCTTTGCTCTTCAAGCTGCACATCTTGAGAATATTAGTATCTCAGTTGAATGCAGTTTTTTGCTAATGCTGGATTTCAGGGTATTAATGATTCTGGAAGTAATTTTTTTCTCTGAATTTTTTAACATATGCAGTATTTCAAAGAATAGCATGTATACTGCGCTGCAACCTCGGCTTGATGTTCTTCTTTTTGAAATAGTTTTCCCTCTTATGTGCTTTAATGATAATGATCAAAAGCTTTGGGATGAAGATCCGCATGAATATGTAAGAAAAGGCTATGGTAAGTCTTATTGATGTGTAAACATGGTCATGGAATTTCAAGTAATTTCATTGGCACAAGCTTATAGTTTCTAATTCTTTATTACAGACATTATTGAAGACTTGTATAGTCCCAAAACTGCTTCCATGGATTTTGTGAGTGAATTAATTCGAAAACGTGGGAAAGATAATCTTCATAAGTTTATTCAATTCATAGTTGAAATTTTCAAAAGGTAAATAAATTACTTATATTACGTTCTGTTAAGTAGATGATTTATGGATTTGGGGTCTTAATTAGGTTTTCACTTTGCTAGGTATGATGAAGCACCTGCAGAATACAAACCATATAGACAGAAAGATGGTGCACTTCTTGCTATTGGGGCACTTTGTGACAAATTGAAGCACACTGAGCCTTATAAATCTGAACTTGAGCATATGCTAGTGCAGCATGTCTTTCCTGAGTTCAGCAGTCCTGTTGGCCACCTTAGGGCCAAGGTACCATCTCATATATATAGTTTATATTTGCGACTTTTCTCATTTAGTGCAGGCCACATTCACTCTTTGTGCATTTTCTTTTATTTTTTGGGTATGAAAAGAATGTTTTTAGAAAAGGAAAAGCTTGCATTGCACAATGACCATACTAAAAGCAACCCTGTCAGTTACACATGCACTGTATTTTTCTTTCTTTGTAACTGTACCTGGCTGTCAGTTATAAGTGTCACTGTCATGCAGTTATAACTGACTCTTCTCTTAGAGTAGTCTCTGCAGTAGTATAGGCTTGTTAGTCAGAGACTTACTTACCTTGGTACATTTTCACGAAATCAATACAATTGCACTTTTCTAAATTCTCTGCTAAGCTAATAATAATTTTGGCTATCCATTGACTTTCCTGTGAAAAATAGGCAGCATGGGTTGCAGGACAATATGCCCACATTAGCTTCTCAGATCAGAACAATTTCCGGAAGGCATTACAATGTGTTGTATGTGGAATGCGAGATTCTGAACTTCCTGTCCGCATTGATTCTGTTTTTGCTTTGCGTTCTTTTGTTGAGGCTTGCAAAGGTGGTTAATAACCTGTTTCTATTTTGATTTGAATTAATCTTTCTAAAGTTTAATGCTGATTACACTTATTTTTCGATTATTTGTTGACACAGATCTGAATGAAATTCGACCCATTCTCCCTCAACTCCTTGATGGTAAGTGAGTGTGAAAAAATTGTTGTCTGTACTTTACGTTTATTATTTGGCTTGGTTAGTGGGTGACTGACAAAAAAATATACAGAGTTTTTCAAACTTATGAACGAAATTGAGAATGAGGACCTAGTATTTACCTTGGAGACTATTGTGGATAAGTTTGGTGAAGAAATGGCACCTTATGCACTTGGGCTGTGCCAAAATTTGGTAATATATATTTGAAAGTATTTGTGTCTACCAAGATAGTTGTCCTTGCTTTAGATAGCCAGTAATTTTCTGTATAATAACATTGCAGTTTTCTTTCTTAAAACAGGCTGCTGCATTTTGGAGGTGTATGAACACCGCTGAAGCTGATGATGAAGCCGATGATCCGGGTGCTCTGGCTGCTGTTGGTTGTTTGCGTGCCATTAGCACAATACTTGAATCAGTCAGCAGTCTTCCTCAACTCTTTGTTCAAATTGAGCCAACTTTGCTTCCAATAATGCGTAAAATGTTAACTACCGATGGTCAAGGTATTTTCCCTTACAAATTGTTTATCTAGATGACCATGAGGATTTCCTTTGGCTTTTTTTTTTTCTTTTTTTTTTTTCCTCTTGTTTGCAATGTTATCACGTGTGTTTGTTTATACACATTTATTGAAGCAAAGGTGAATCTACTTTATGGTTTGGATCATAGCATCACTCATTTAACCAGTTATATGATTGTATGCATGTAGTTTTACTGTTAAAAATAATCTGATGAGAGTATTTTAGTTTACTGGATTTGAGGAATATATAAAGTGCTAATAAGCATTTTCATGTTCTTGAGTTTATTGAGATAAGTTTTTCGGATGGCTGTTATTCACTTAGCTTTAATATGGAATAGTATGTTTCAGTTTGTGTCAAAATAATGTGATGTTGAGAACAGATTAAGGTGGTTTAATTCCACCTTCCACTTTCATTTTCAAATGTGACATGCATTTCTGTGTTGTTGGCAGATTAAGTAAGGAAGGCTACTTCTCAAATTTTTAATTTGGGTTGCTTGTATTCATTTCCATTATCTCATGTAATGTGTGCAGAGGTTTTTGAGGAAATTTTGGAGATTGTATCATATATGACTTTTTTCTCTCCAACAATATCATTGGACATGTGGAGTCTTTGGCCACTAATGATGGAAGCACTAGCAGATTGGGCAATTGATTTCTTCCCGAGTATGGTTCTCAGCTACATTTTGGCTACAACTCATCTTAATTTTTGTTTGCTCTTACGTTAGTCAAGCACATAGTTTGTATCATCTATTGATTAACCTTTTTTTACATGTGAATATAAAGCTAGAGATGTGATTTTGTCTCACAGTAAAGTAGAAGATAAACTCAACTTTGCACATAATAAAACATCTTGGCTGCTTTTTTCTTTGTAAAGTCCTTGTCTAGTTATTATTTAATAAAATGGTTCTATTTGTGTGGACCTGACATCCATGTTATTCAAAAGTGGGGAACATTTAGTTTCAATTATGTCCACACATAGTACCCCTGCATTTAAAATGTATAATTTGCATATAAGTTTGCATTTTCTCTTGTATTTATTGGTTAGTTTATTCTGCAGATATTCTGGTTCCTTTGGACAATTATATTTCGAGGGGAACTGCCCATTTTCTTACTTGCAAAGAACCTGACTATCAACAAAGTCTATGGAATATGATTTCATCTGTGAGTTATCTTTGCATTATTAGAATGAGTACAGCCACCACCTGTTAGGACTTGGGATATCTTGGGATAAAAATTGTTTGTATTTTTTTCCCCCTATCTTTTTACTGATGTATCTGATTTGTATTTCACATTGAAGTTTATGGAAGACAAAAATGTGGAGGACAATGATATTGAGCCAGCTCCGAAGCTCATTGAAGTTGTCTTTCTGAACTGCAAAGGGCAGGTGGATCAATGGATTGTACCATACCTCAGAATTACAGTTGAACGCTTGCATCGAACTGAAAAACCACGTTTGAAATGTCTTCTCATGCAAGTGGTAAGTGGTTATTT
Source organism: Cajanus cajan (assembly GCF_000230855.2). Taxonomy (NCBI): domain Eukaryota; kingdom Viridiplantae; phylum Streptophyta; class Magnoliopsida; order Fabales; family Fabaceae; genus Cajanus; species Cajanus cajan. Next base: position 61,065,077 of record NC_138523.1, read on the forward strand.
GAATCCATATTGAAATGTGTCATACAGAGTGGGATAATTAGCTTCTGTTGCTTCCTTAATTATAATTTGTTGACATGTTCAATAGCTGGATTTTCTGTGTAATTAGTTGAGAATAGTGACATGGAGCAGCCATGCCAATACAGCTATAGTGGGATAATGGGTTGTCCGATCACCACTTGTATGAAAGTTATATATAAATGCTCAATATGAAAATTACCCCTAAATCAATGATGTATAATTCCCCTTTCTCTCCTCTGCTGTCAACCATTAGTCTTCCCCTTCTCCATCAGCACTGCACCCAACCACCACCACAAAAACCAGAAGAATATACAGATCAAACAACAGAATATAAAACTAAATATTTTCACAATCATCACAATGACTACACAGAGAACCCTTTCCTATTGTTTTGCCGAAGTAATGCTGCATCGAATTTGAGCATGGTGATGATTTCACCAGTGGTGTTAATGATGATGAGCGACTGGCTGCTGTGCTTGATAACATTGAGGAGTGCCTCGTAGGTGTGAGTCTTCTTCCACTGATAGACATCATCATCAGAGGCGGAAAGCATACTACTGTGCTGGACATGGCGGGGCTTCACGGGGACAGTGCAGCAGCATCAGAAGCATCGCGGTCCTTATTGTTCTTGGTGTTCTTGAGCTTCTTGTCGAGCTCTGCGGTGGCCATGGTAGGCATCTTATTGAGTTTAGGGGAACTTCTTGCACAAGATGGGAAGTGAAGGAGATTGGGGAAATGAAAGTGAGGGTAAAATCAGGTAAGAGAAGAAAGAAAAAGAAAAAGAAAATGTTGGACATTGATTTAAAAGGCATCTCATCTAATAAATGAAGATATCTTTCCCATGGTGGGAGACATGACTATCTTACCCATGCTAGCCTACACTTGTAACATAAAAGAAAAACATTATAGCAAGAAAGAGCAACTTAAGGCTTCCTATCTGAACACAACAATGAAAGAACATTGTTAGAGATTGTACATTGACTAGGTGATATGACTAAAATAGTGCATATAAGTGGGAGACTATCCTCATCTCATGAATTAATTGTTGATGCTGAGTTAGGCCCAATTCCAAATTCTAAGATGATATTAGAGTCGATCATGATATCGTATTAGAATTAGAATTAGTTGATAGTGTCTCATGAGGGAATGCCTATGGAAAGATTGGCCAAAAAGGCTGAGTGAAGCATTGCAGTTTGCAGCTGCTAAGACATTGATTAGAGATAAGACAAATGAAATAATGGATAACAACAGAAGTCAAGTAACATTAGTTGATAGTGTCTCATTTTCTGATTGATTGCTATATGACATCAGTGTATCTATTTTCTAAGTTTGCCAAACTTCTCAAAGATGACAGAGAAGGACATCATAATCAATCTCTCTTCTAAGCGGATATAATTTTTGCAGATTGCAGATGCTCTTTACTACAATGCAGCACTGACTCTCAGCATATTGCAAAAATTAGGTGTTGCTGCAGAAATCTTCAATCTTTGGTTTAATATGTTGCAAGGAGTCAAAAAGAGTGGTGTGCGTGCTAATTTCAAGAGGTCTGTATATTCCTGCCTCTTCAATAGTCCTCTTTCTTTGTTCACTTTCATTCTGTGCTTTCTTGTAACAATAGAAGTGTGACAATTTCTAGATCTCATTGCAATCTTTTGATATTCTTTATACAGGGAACATGACAAGAAAGTTTGTTGCCTTGGTTTAACATCATTACTTGCACTTCCAGCTGATCAATTACCAGGGGATGCTTTGGGCCGGGTGTTCCGGGCCATTCTTGATCTTCTGGTTGCATACAAGGATCAAGTTGCAGGTCTTAATGTCAACTTTTCTCTGTAACTGAGATATTGCAGACTTGCAATTGCATGTTCATAAGGAGTAGATTGACCTTTTTTTCTTAAACATTAATCAGATATTTGATCATCTAGTTCTAAGCTATGGTACTTTCTTTGCAGAAGCTGCAAAAGAGGAAGAAGTGGAAGATGATGATGATATGGATGATTTTCAAACTGATGATGAAGATGAGGATGGAAATGGTTCTGACAAGGAAATGGGTATTGATGCTGAGGATGGGGATGAAGCAGACAGTAGTAAACTTAGAAAGTTGGCTGAACAGGTTTGTGGATATGAAAACTTGATTAATTTAATTAGATCAATAATTATTGCTTTGCAAACCAAAATGGAAGTGGTTTACTGTTTATTGGGTAAGAAATTTAATTTTAGATGTTATTCAAGTGTAGAGAACAACTCAGCATCAAAAATAAAGTATTTCATGACTCTTTTACAACTTGAAATATAAAATGTTATTTTTTTTTGTCATATTTAGTATATTAATTTTTATAAATTTTGTTTTATTCGTATATATTATTGGTTAGTTTTAAAAGTAGATATATTTCAGTAACTTACATTACTTCAACCGCTGTCAGCTTCATTCTACAGCTGTTGGTAATTTGTAGTGGTGGACGATTGGGTTTGATCCCCTTCCCACCACTTTTTGCATAAAATGATAATCAGACCGTAGGAGTATTCACCACTGGCTTCAGTACCTGGTTTTTGACAATAAACATTTGTTTCTTTGACTTATTGGCTGGTTCAATACTACGATCTAATTGGTTCTGTTTGTGTATTTTTAGATGAAAGTTTTTATATTTCTCTCGAAAAAAAAAGTGTACTTTCGTCTTCAACATTATACATTCTTCATCTATTTATTTATTTATTTTTTATTGTATCTTTTTTGAAATTTATACTCTTATTCTCCTTTACAATGTCACCGGGAAGACAAAGACGTTTAGGCCCAATGATGAGGATGATGACGACTCAGATGATGACTTTAGTGATGATGAAGAGTTGCACTCCCCAATTGACGAGGTGGATCCTTTTGTTTTCTTTGTGGATACAATGAAAGGTATGTTGATGCTGCTCCCTTGAAATAATGTTAGAAGTTTCAATGTTTGATCAATGCCTTTATTGTTTTCTGACATACCCGGCTTTCAAAATAATTTTTCTTGTAGTGATGCAATCATCAGATCCGATGAGGTTTCAGAACCTTACCCAGACACTTGAGTTCTCTTATCAAGCTCTTGCAAATGGTGTTGCCCAGCATGCTGAGGTGAGGAGAGGAGAGATTGAAAAGGAAAAGTTAGATAAGTCATCGGCTATCGTGGATTCTTAAACTTTTGCATGTACATACTTGGTTCTTGTGTTTGCTTGTACGGAGCCATTCTTGGTAAGAAACAGATGGTTGCGTATTTATGTGAGGCATTTGTTGGCTCGTGGTCCTAATTGGTCTTGTGAGCTTTGAAGAGTCTGCAGTTTTGAAATGGCGAGTTAAGTGCACTGAAGTTTCCGTTGACTTGAGAGAGGATGTGGATTCAGGAGTTTGGTGCTTCGGGCTATCCTTTGGATGAGAGTGGCTATTTTCATCGTTTGTGTCCAAGTCTCCATGTTTTGTTTGAGTTGACGGCCTTGCTCTTTCCAATATATGGAAACCTTTGTTCGTTCTTCAGTTAGTGCTGCAATGGCTGTTTGTATGCGATTTCTGTGTCGATTCTCTCCTGTCACGTAGACGGGTCATCTAGGGCTGCCAATGTTTGTGTTGGTAATTTTTGGTGAGGAATAGTTGACAATTCTTTGTATTTTAACTTAGTTTTTGGTTATAAAATTTTGAGTCCATGGTATCATTCATTGCGTATTCACGAAGGGATCAGTTTTGGGTTTGGGCAAAGCGATTTTCTACTGTCTTGCTGCACGTTGTATAACAGTTATGTCCATTCTTTATCAATATTTATATATATATTTTTTGTGTATAATGGTTAATGACTATATTGAATTTTGAATCTATTTTATTTTTAATCAATTATTCTAACTCTGCCACTAGAGATCTAGTGACTAATATTTATGTTATATATACTAGTAGTGTCCAGATATTTCATGTCTTTGTTAAAAATAAGATATAAAATAAAATAAATTTATAAATTGGTTCAATTAGTGTTGTGATTTGTTAATGAGTTTCAAGTTTAAGTACAAGTCTTGAATTTGATAAATTTTTTTTTTTAATATTATAATAATATAATGATTTATCAAATGGGAAGGCTAAGATGATTATCCAAAGGAATGTCTCTTTTATATAAAGTGTATTCTTTTATATATTAATATAGATAAAAGAATTGAAGGTAATTGGTAAAAACTTGAACAACATTATCGTGACTTCTAGTGATCATACATCTAATATTTTTTAGTGAATCGTGAATTATTGCAGATATTAAAAATAAATTATTTTATTTTTCTTTATTAGTTAATTAGTGTAGATAAAGAATGATACTCTTAATGACTATTGAGCATGAAATTAATGATATCTTGAAGATTTTTAGACTAAATATTAATCATTTTTAGTTATTAGTAAAAGTTTTGTAGTGTTTAGTTTAATTTATAATATTTACCTATAAAAAAACAAATCTTATATTTACCGTATAATATTTACCTATAAAAATAAATATTATATACAATTATATATTTATATTATATAAAATGAAATTAATTTATTATAATCTTATAATGATTTAAAGTAATATTAAAATGACATTTAATTTAAATTATGAAGACAATAATATAATAATAATAATTTTGTAAGGATAATAAAGTTTACTAAAATTTTAAATAAAATAGGATTTACTTTAAATTTAAATATTATAACACATTTATAACAACAATTTAATTTTGGTAGAGGTGATATTTTATCAGCTTTTTACTAACGATTAAATTAGTATGATAAATTAATAAAATGATCAATTTAGTCTAATAGAGATATTTCATAATACTAAACTATTTTTCAATCATAGCTTAAGTTTTTTTCCTTAAAAAAATATTAATCTTTATTCTCCAACTAATAACTTTATATTGATTTAGCTTGATCCTAAATTAAAATATATTTTTTATAAAATAATATTTATCAAAGAGTTTTTGAGTTAGAAGAGACACAAATGAGTTTAAGATTTAGAGTTCAGATAAGTCACAGATGAATTTAAATTTAAGGATTCAGATGAGTCACGTATATAACATTTGTAATGAATCTTCAAGTCAAATGAGTCACAGATGAGTTTAAGATTTAGGGTTTCAACAAGTCATAAGTGAGTTTAGGGTTTAGGGTTTAAATGTCTCACAGGTGTAGTATGTGTGATGAATCCTTAAGTCAAGTGAATCATTGGTAAATTTAGAATTTAGAGTTCAGATCAGTCATAAACTTATAAGGTTCAGATGAGTTTTGAAAATAGAGTTCAGATGAGTCAAATTTGAGTTTTGGAATTAGGATTCAGATAAGTCACAGGTGAGTTTTGGAATTAGGATTCAAATAAGTCACAAGTGAGTTTTAGAATTAGGATTCAGATAAATCACATATGAGTTTTGAAATTAAGATTCAAATAAGTCAGAGGTGAGTTAATATATTGTTGGTGTAAGATGTAATCAATACCACTAAATAGTTTTTTCTAGAAAATCATTTTACTTGTTTTTCTTTTAAAATTAGTCTTATCTCTGACATTAAAACAAACTGTATAAACAATAAATCTTCAGGTTAAATATTTCACAGATGAGTCAATATTGTATTACTATTAGGTATAATCAACAATATAAATTATACTAGCTACTGAAATAATATATTAAGTAAAAATAATATCAAAATTCTATTGAAAGTTAAATGGTCATATTTACATTTATTAAAAATTGAATAGTCAAAATTAGTCAACGATTTTAATAAGAAAGAAAAGAATTTCTTAATTTATATTTACATTTTACTTTCAAAATTTTTCAGTTGAGGAAAGGGAACATAAAATACTAGAAACACTTTTTATGTTACAAATATGTTTTTTACTATTAATTTAACATAACACATGCTAATGTTTAAATATAAAACGACGTTGGAAGTTGGAACAAGTCTTTTAAGGTTTAGTTGCACACCTCCTTTTCTTTCTCTTATTTTTACCTAAGATTAGTTTGTGTTTTGTTGTGTTATAAGACCTAAAAAAAAATTTATTTTATTTTCTTTCACTTTCTCCTTTTTGTATTGCAGTCTTCTTTGTTTCAATTTTTTTTTTCTTCAGTAATGCATTTAACTCTTTATTTTCTTTTAAATTAATTGTATCTATGATCTTAAAAAAATAAAATTTATTATGAAACTTCCTATTAAATGATTCATGACTGAATTAATATATTATTTCTGTAAAATATAATCAATGGTATAAATTATACTAGTTATTGAAATAAAATGTTAATTAATTAATTTATTAAAAATTAATCAATCATTTTTACCATTAAATTGAATATGATCTATGATATTTTACCCTTGATAAAAAATAAATAGTTAAAATCCTGCACTTAAAATTTTAGGAGAGGATAAGTAAAAAAATAATCATATAAAGCAATGGACATGATGAGTTTAAATCGCTTATATATATATATATAGATTTTAATGTATTTATATATGATAAATATTATATATATATACTTGTATATATATATATAATTATATTTAGTTAATATTTAAAAATACTTATGAGTAATTTAAAATAATTTAAAAATTAAAATTGAAAAAATAAAAAAATAACAATTCCTATACATTTCTCTATAGATCATTTGTTATATTACTCAATATAACATACTTAATTAAAAGAAATACTAGCAACACTTTTTTATTTGAGTAATATAACGGTTGAATTTATAAAACTTATATTTAATATAAAGTTATTGAGTAGTGTAACATTTAGTAAAAATTACACTAATATTATTATAATCTCATATATATATATATATATTATTGTTTTTTTTAATTTATTTAAAAATGAAGCAGCAGCGTTTACGGTCGGAAGTTTGGGCGCGCATGAGAGAGAGAGAGGAAGGGTTTGCATTTGATTACTGTTGAGAAGTGCGAAATGGATGTCGACGCTGATGACATCTTCAGAGACGACGAAGATGATCCTGACGCTCAACACTCTCTACTGGTAACTGCTAGGTGCCGCTAACCATTTTTTTTTATAATTTTTTTCCCCTTGTTTACGAAATCCACTTTTTCAGGAAGATGAGTCAAGCAAAGAATACGTGGTTTACCTCGTCGATGCTTCTCCTAAGATGTTCAACACTACTTGTCCTGCTGCGGTTAGTTTTCTTCTTCATTCATGCATTGATTGATTGATTGATTTTTCACTCTCACTGTCAATGCCTCTCGCAGGAACAAGACCAAAACGATGAAACTCATTTCCACATTGCCATCTCTTGTATTTCTCACACACTCAAGTCTCAGATCATTAACAGATCCTACGACCAAGTTGCCATATGCTTCTTTAACACTGTAAGTGTTAGCAGAAGCCCAGGTTTCAGACTTTCAGTCTCTTTCGTAATTCTTATGTCATTTACTTTATCTTTGCAGAGGGAGAAGAAGAATTTACAAGACTTAAACGGTGTTTATGTATTTAATGTTGCTGAAAGAGAGTTTCTAGACAGGCCAACAGCAAGGCTCATCAAAGAATTTGATCATTTGGAGGGTAAGTTTTTGGGGCTTTCCACAGTGCTGAGTACAGAGAATCATTTTCATGGACCTTATTTAACCTAAAATATATTGTTTTTGTGATGCAAACTATCCTTTTTTTTAAGTCTTGGGAGTTGGGACCTCTGATGCTGCCGAGTGCTGTTTTTATTTTTGAAAGCTCTAAATTAGGGAGAGGATGTAATTAGGAAGCTGTAACTTTTTTAGTTAAGAAAATTAGGGAGAGGATGTAAAAGTAGAAGTAAAGATCATTATTTGATTGGTTGAAAGTCTGTAAAGCAGTGAATGTTCTGATAAACTCTATACCTATGTTTATATTGATTCTATGTCTACTAGTAACACATAAGTCAACGCACATGTACTACTTTATGAACTTATAAACTTTGTGTAATGCTGTTGTAAGTTCATGAACTGCTATTTTCCATATTTTCCCTATTATTTGGAGAACTATACTTAATAAGATTAATATTTTCTCTATTATAACTCTGAGGTTTGTGGTTGTTTGCTCTCGATATTCTCTAGAATCGTTTTCAAAAAGCATTGGAAGCCAGCATGGTGTTGTGTCTGGGACTCAAGAAAATTCTCTCTACAATGCTATCTGGGCGGCTCAGGCACTTCTTCGTAAAGGGTAATATATGCCATGGAAGGTTAAGAAACACACATTATTTACAGTCATATATACATGATTATTGGTTAATGATAATGGGTAACATTTATACCAGGTCAGCAAAGACAGTTGACAAACGCATACTTTTGTTCACAAATGAAGATGATCCTTTTGGAAGTATCAAAGGGGCTGTAAAATCAGATATGACAAGAATGACACTGCAGAGAGCTAAAGTATCAATTTGCATATGCTTTAGTTTATAGTATAGATGGTAAAACTGTAACGTTTGAAGGATCCTAGCAGTTTATAATTCCTTTTTTTGGTTTGTGAAGGATGCACAGGATCTTGGCATTTCTATTGAACTCCTTCCCTTGAATCACCCCAATGAAGCATTTAATGTATCTCAATTCTATGCTGTAAGTCTAGACATCTTTGACATATTTATTATGCTCCCCCTCCCCAAATTTCTTCTCTTAATTGATACTGATCATATAATTTTTTCATGCTTACTTGTCAAACATATGTCTTTTAGGATTTGATTGGGTTAGAAGGAGATTATCTTGTTGACTTTATGCCATCAGCAACAAACAGGTATGCATCCTATTTATGATGTTCTTTGACTTAATTCTCCCATGTTTTTGAAGTGGGGCAACTAGTTGTATCCTTTGTCAGTTTGACTTAATTTTCAGGCACAGAAGTTGTTGATTAGTGGGGATAGTGAGGTTAAACTTGTTCCTGAATTTTGTCTATATAAGTTTTTTGCTTTTCACAAGAATAAGTTTATAAAAGATAGGGAGGTCAGTCAATAATCCAAAGTATTTTTGTGTTGCAACACATCTATGTTGTAGTTGGATAGTTATACTTGTAGTAATTTATGCTAATAGTTATATATCCACAAAGTTTTTTTCTCAGAAACACACGTGGACAATGGGTTTGAACAAACATTTGTCGTCATCCAACCACTTATATGTTATTGCTTGAAGTTAATTTTCTTATTCTACAGCTTTGCCAAGATTAGTGCCACTTGATCCAAAAGTCAGTTTTTCTATTATTATTTTGTGCATTAGGGACTAATTATTTGGGATACTTCTGTATGATTGGCATGCATTGGTAATTTTTTCAATATTTCACTAAGATTATAAAAAAGGTGAAATTCATTAATGTGAACCACACATATCACTGTGGAAACAGGCTCCTCCATTTCTGCCTCTCAATCATTTTAAGGATGAACATGTACTGTTGCTTGAAATCGTCATATTATTATATGAAACAGCTCGTATATTTGTAACATTGTTTTATTTCTATTGCATGGGGATTATGATGTTGAGCAACTATGATTAAGTTAAGAGGTCTAAACCAGGGCTGGTAGTTAATATTGGATTAAAATTATTTTAGCACACTTCAATTTAAGTCTCAGTTCTTTTAATTTGTGTTTCAATTTCAGATTAGAGGATATGAAAGATCAACTAAGAAAACGCATGTTTACCAAGCGCAAAGTGAAAAGTCTTAAATTCACAATAGTTAATGGGATATCTATACAACTGAATTCTTATGCTTTAATTCGTCCCACTGTCCCAGGTAAGTATTTGATGTCATTTTCTAGCTTATAGAAGCTATTATTTTTCAAAACTTATTTTCTTTCTTCTAGTGTTTTGTTCTGCCCTTTGCAAAATTTTCACTTGGTCCCTTTTAAGTTTTTAACAGTCCATGCTTTTTATGTGTAGGAGCGATCACATGGCTTGATTCTATTACTAATTGTCCTTTGAAGGTAATGAATCTTATTACCACAATTTGAAAATAGTCTATTTTCCATCATTCCATGTTACAATTTAAATTTGAGAATTTACAAATCATGTTCTTCTTATATAATTTATGTTACATCGCTATAATAGTGTCCCTAATAGAAACTTGATATGATTCTTGTACCCATTCCTATTTTATATAGTTAGCCAAAAAAGGTAATTTTAAAATCGAATCTACTTTTTAAAATTTATTTGTAGAATATAAACACTGCAGAAAAAAAATATATATGGACTTTTAATATGACTTTCTGATGATTTCAAGAAAGCCAAACTTCTGCAAACAAATTTCTACCCAATATTTTTACTGTTGTTAGTGTCTCTATAATCATGCCTTTTTTTGTTATGCTTTTTATCTGTGGAAAATTGGTTAATTTTTTTTAGTTAGACCTTAGTGTCAAGTGCTCTTGGAATTGCATAAGACAATGATCAACTGATTTGCTGGTGCAGTGTGAAAGAACTTTCATTTGTGCTGATACTGGTGCCTTGATGGAAGAACCTATTACACGGTTTCATCCTTATAAAAAGTATGCATTTTATGCTTCTTTAGTTCTATCTTTATTTAATTTGAATTATTATTTTGCTTGTTTGGACAATTTTCCTCACTTTAGGTTTTTCTATTTTGATTGGATTTGACAAAGAATAGTAACTGTAATATATGATACATTGCTATCATTGCTGAGAATAGGAGTTTCTGGGATCTGGATCTTAACCAGTGCTTTGTTCTGGGAGAAATCTGTCATGAAAAGAAGCGATATGGCTTTGTTTAATTTCTGAAAATTTAAAAGTGAACTGCAAACACATTCGGGTGATAACCCTTGAGCTGTTTCATTTTTGGGATTCAGTGCTTCAGAAGCTATCTATTAACTTTTGATAGTTGGACGGTTTTTTTTTTTTTTTCTTTTTCTTCTCTGTGGTTCTAGTTGGAGTGGCTCATAGGATGGAGAAAATTTTTTGAACTTCTCTTAGTTCTGATGCAGTAGGGAAGAGTAGTAATTTAGTGTCTTGCCAGTTGAGATATTTTTACAGGATTAAGGAGGGGAACAGGGTCTCAGAACAGCCACTAGTTGCATTGCGGTTGGGGGATGAACTGATATCTGATTTTTGGAAGATATGTTTGCTCACATTTCCTATATTGAGGAGTTTCTTTGCACACCTGTTATTTTCTTTCTTGATATAACTCAACTTCTTTACCTTCTTAATGGGTTGGTGTACAATTTGCTTTTACTTCTCAATTTTTCTCCTGTCAAGCTAGGAAAATTTGGACTATTTATTCTTTTGGTGTCTTGAGATTCTGTCTAATTTCCAGTTTTCCTTTCTCCCTCTTGTTTGTAATTATAACATTATTGTTATATTTTTCTTTCCAGCCAGAATATTACATTTTCAATGAAGCAGCTATCTGAAATTAAAAGAGTTTCAATTGGTCATCTACATCTTTTAGGGTTCAAGCCACTGAGTTGCTTGCGAGATTATTACAACTTGAAGCCATCAACTTTCCTTTACCCTAGTGATGAGGTTACTGTTCTTGTCTTTCATGAACCGTTGATTGCATCTTCAGTTATGGATAATGTTTGGTTTTAATTACAACTTTCCTGTTTGGTGCTGAATTCTAATCCAGTACTTTTAACATTGTTTAATTTTGGTTGAATTGTGTATTGACAATGTTTAGATTTCACATTGATTAGAGATATAAGGTCAATGTAGTCCTGGACTTTTGTGGACAAATGCAGGTAGTTCAATAGCAACAACCTCTCACGTGTAGGAATAAACATATAAAGTGTGAAAAATGTGGGTGGCCCAATATTGAATCAAGAATGGATTTTAATACCATATTAGAATATAATTATAAAACCTAATTCAACCCCACAAAATTAGCTTGTAAGATGATGACTACTTGAGCTTTATCTCTAGTTATGGGATCTCAACAACACAATGTGATGTTTTTTCCATTGGCCCATAGATGACGTGCATTGGTCATCTTGCCACCTGAAATTTTGTTTTGATGCAAATGGTTTTAAGTTTTAACAACTTTGTTAACAATTGTTAGATTATATATTGTTAATTTATGTATTTTGTATTTTATATTTTTCTTTGTACTAGGCTGTTCCTTTTTTTTATTGTATTCTCTCCCATATATATATATATATATATATATATATATATATATATATACAGATCTGGTGGTGAGAGATACACAATCAGTATATTTCATTTCATTCAAACACATCTCTCTATATTCAAGTTGGTAGCAGAGCAGGTCAGTCTCGCTCTGTTGCCCCTCACTTTCGATAGTTACTATTTGTCATCTCCAGCAATCGGTCATTGCCTCTTTCCGTGGGATGCTGCCATGTAAGTTGCAAGAGACCTAGTGGATCTAGGTCGCCTCTTTGAATGCAACCCAACACTATAAAGATCGGAGTCTTAATCCTTCCGATGCGCCTTCATGTGCCTCTTTTAAGCACTGTCCTATTTGACGCATATTGGGTCTATTTAATGAAAGATTGATATGAACTTTTCCCTATTTTTGGGTCCTTTTTCAATGAAATTAAAAATCAATTTGAAAAAACAATCAAAATTCTCAAGAGTGATAATGCTAAAGAATATTTTTCTTCTAACCTTACCTCTTTTCTAACCTCACATAGTATTTTACATCAATCTACCTCTCCTCATACCCCACATCAAAATGGTATAGCAGAAAGAAAAAATACATTTGTTTGAGACTGTGCGTACTTGTTGTTGAGTGCTAACGCTACTGTCATCATTGGGGGTGATGCAATTCTTACTACCTGATTTCTAATAAATAGAATACCATCCTCCTCTCTTCAAAATAAAATTCCACACTCCATTCTTTTCCCAAATGAATCTTTATTTCATGTTTCTCCTCATACTTTTGGTTGTGTTTGTTTTGTCCATGATTTGTCTTCAGGTTTGGACAAGCTTGCTGCCAAGTTTATTAAAATGTATTTTCCTTGGCTATTCTTAACTTAAGAAAGAGTACCGTTGTTACTCCCCAGATACTAAATGGTATCAAATGTTTGTTATTTGTTAATGTCACCTTCTTTGAAGAAACTCCCTTTTTCTCTTCTTCAGTGCAAGTTATAATCTGTCCAACATGTCTTGCCTATTCCATATTTTTAGCCAGTGTTGTCTCCTTCTCAAGAGTCTCTTACCAAGACATAGATCCAAGTTATCCTCCAACCGCCTGTCCACCTGAGTCATCTTCATCACCTCTCATCACTTACCAACGAAGGTCTCAAAATACGGAGACCCATCTGCTTCATGTCCTTCACCATCAACTTTTCCTACAACGATTTCGATTGATGAAGATTCTAGTTGGCCAATTGCTCTTTGGAAAGGTATTCGATTTACTCGAAATCCCCATCTTGTTTATAATTTTTTGAGTTACCATCGCTTATCTCCTTCATATTGTTCCTTTGTTTCATCCTTGTCTTCTGTTACCATTCATAAAAATATCAATGAAGCACTATCTCATTCTGGATGAAGACCAACCATCATTGCTGAGATGTAGGCTCTTGAAACTAGTGGCACATGGGAACTAGTACCTTTTTAATCTGGGAAGAAGACTGTTGGCTACAGATGGGTCTATGCCATTAAAGTTGGGTCTAATGGTGTACTTGATCATCTTAAGGCTCCATTGGTGGCTAAAGGATATGGGCTTGATTATTGTGATACCTTTCCCTTGTGGCCAAAATCACTATTGTTCAACTGTTTCTTGCTATGGCTGCCATTGGTCTCTCCATCAATTAAATATTAAAAATGCCTTTCTATGTGGTTATTTGGAGGAAGATATCTACATGGAGCAACCTTTTGGATTCGTTGCTAAGAGGAGTGTGAATTAGTTTGTAAATTGCGTTGATTTCTTTATAGGCTCAAACAATCTACCTGGGCTTGGTTTGAAAAATTTCGTCATGTAGTGCAAGAGTTTGGTTTGAAAGGAAGTGAAGTAGACCATTCAGTTTTCTACTGTCATACTTCTCTTGGGAAGTGTATTTATTTGATTATTTATGTTGATGATATAGTAATTATAGGAAATGATGCAATTAAAATTTCTCAGGTAAAAAAAACACTTATTTAGTCATTTTTAGACTAAAGATCTTGGTTGCCTAAAATATTTCCTAGGTATTGAAGTTGCCCAATCGAAGGAGGGCATTGTGATTTCCCAAAGGAAATATGCCCTAGACATCTTGGAGGAAACATGCATGACTAATAGTAGGTCCATTGATAGTCCTATGGATCTTGATCAAAAGTTGATGGCTGATCAAGGTGAATCATTTGCATATCTGAAGAATTATAGGAGATTGGTTTGTAAACTTCTTTATCTTACAATTACAAGATCTGACCTTCTTTGCAGTAGGGATTGTTAGTCAACTCATGCAAGCCCCTCACTTGATCATTGGAATGCTACTATACGTATTCTTAGATACATCAAAAAGGCTCCGAGTCAAGGTTTATTATATGAGGAAAGATGGGACAGCCAAGTTTTTGGGTATTGTGATGTTGATTGGGTAGGTTGTCCTATAGATCAATGTTCTACATCTAGATACTACGATTTTTGTTGGTGGGGATCTCATCTCTTGGAAGAGCAAGAAACAAAAATGTTGTTGCTAGATCTAGTGCTGAAGCAGAATATCAATCTATGGCTTTGGTTACTTGTGAACTTGTATGGATTAAACAACTCCTTTAAGAGTTAAAATTTTGTAAAGTCCAACCAATGAAATTATATTGTGACAATCAGGCTGTCCTTCACATTGCCTCCAATCCAATGTTTCATGAGAGGACTAAGCAAATAAAGGTGGATTGTCATTTTGTTAGAGAGAAGTTGCTGTCCAAGGAAATTATCACCAAATTTGTTAACTCTAGTGATCAAATTGTTGATATCATGACTAAATCCTTGAGGAGACCTCGAATCCAATTTTTGTGTTCCAAGCTTTGTACATACAATTTATATGTTCCAGCTTGAAGGAGAGTGTTAGATTATATATTGTTAATTTATGTATTTTGTATTTTATATTTTCTCTGTACTAGGCTGTTCCTTTTTTATTGTATTCTCTATCATATATATATATATATATATATATACACACACACACACACACATTCAAATCTGGTGGTGAGAGACACAAATAGTATATTTCATTCAAACACTTCTATCTATATTCAAGTACAATAAATTTCCCTATATTTAAAGAATAAAGATATGCACATGTTTTCCTTCATCTCTGTTGGAGATTTCCCATTGCCTTGTCATATGGTCAAACTATTTATATAAGTGGGAAATAACTCTCACTTCATGAATTAGTTTTTGGAGTTAGGTCAAAACCCAAATTCTAAGAATTTTGTCAAATTGGTGCTTCTACTGTCCTATTATCAAATCAAGCAGTATTCTTATCAAGTGGTCTATTGGTATTTTTGGAAATGCTTTGACCTGTATAATAGTTGCACTGGATCTTACATGCTTCTCAATTTTATATGTTTCTCACCTTTTGTATTTAATAATATTTTTTCTGTGATGCCACTTTTTGTTTTGCAGGGTACAGACAACAGCATGTGCATCTTCATTGCCCTTCATAGGAAGATGATTCAACTCAATCGGTATCCTTGATTCCTTGCATTTAAGGCTTTGTATAATTGCACTGTCACATCTTTTATTCATATCTACGTCAACATTTTCTTTGTTTTTGTTGATTATGAAAATTTCATATCTTAAAGAGCATAGTTTTAGAGTGACTTTGTTTCAAGTTATCTTACAATATTTCGGGAATATATGGATAGAATGTGTTTTTCCATGTTTGTTGCAAGATTATAAATTGTATTCCCGGGTAGAACATTCTCAAGAAAAAAATTAACTTCCATATTCCTATGCTTTTATTCCCAAGAAGAAGGTAGGTAAGTTGATTTTCATGATGTGACAATTAAATTTTTTTTATTTTTATCCATTTTAACTTCACACTGTCTTTCATAAAAACATTCCAGCACTAACCAAATATATTTTTTAAGATTTAAATATGTTTTTAATCTGTGTAAAATGAACGAGTTTTGATTTTGGTCCCTATAAATATTTTGTTTTTCATCCTTCTAAAATTTATAAACATTGTTTTTAGTCCTTATAAAATATTTTTGTTCCTAATAAAATGAGTAAATTTTGACTTTGGTTTCTGTAAAATATTTTTCTTTAATTTTTAACCCTCTAAAATCTAAAATCACTCTTTTTGGTCCATAAGGATGATTTTAAGATATATAAATAATATTTATTTTAATGACTTATAAAATATTTGAGAGTTGTCATACATGAATATGATATGATTAACAATTGCAAGTAATATCTAGATAGTCACTTAATATTTTAATGAACAAACAAGTAGTTAAAAATGATTACATAATAATAGGATTAAAAATAGTAGTTCAAATTTTAGGGAGATGAAAATCAAAGAATTTGTTTCTACAAGGGCCAAAATCAAAACTCTTATTTTGTAGAGATTAAAAACATATTTAAGCCTTTTTTAAAAATACTCAGAAATGTCATTATGTTTCTGGAAATATTATTTTAGGGAATAAAAGTTGATAACTTGAAACAAACATCCCTTATTCTTATGAAGTACTTCCCAATTAGATATATGCATTTTCTTTTCCATATAATTTTTTTATCAAATCAGAGTTTGAAGTTGTAGAATGTTGAATCAACTCAAGATCAAGAAACTTTGTTATTTATGGGACAGTTACATGATATAAGTAGGAAAAAGGGAAAAGGGAGATTTGTGGAAGATGCAACTGAAATCAAGGTTAGGTAGTGTCTGTATGCACACAAGCAAATGCACAAGTGACTAAGATATTACAGATTAACTAAGCATCCTCAACTAATATACCAAGTTACTAATAGATGATTGATATTGTAGTTTTGTGATTGTGACATGACTGATGTTAATAATTACTAATCAAAGTGATTCTCTGGTGTGTCTTTCAGTTTTGCTGTTGCATTTGGTGGTAGTTCCTCTCGCCCTCAATTGGTTGCTCTTGTTGCGCAGGTACAATATACTACTTTAATGTTTTATCACTATAATGAATGATTGTTTTCTTGACTTCAAGAGCTTGCATGTGACATTAGTTTGATGACTTTGCTTCTGAAATTCTGAATGCTTTTAGAGTGCTATTTTGCTGTTTTAATTGTCTTGCATTCTCTTGCATACTTCTGATTTTCCTGTCATTGATTTTCTTGCTTGTGCTCAAACTTTCTTGTGAACATCTCGAGTCATCAACTAATTCCTATTACAGAAACATCACTACTTGGCAGTGTCCTTGAGGTAATAGTCAAATCTCAAATGTGTGTTGTTTGTTCATGAAAAGCTTGATTAGAGACAATGTACAAAGCCACCTAGTATCGCAAATGAGACTTATAGGGCAAAAGCAACCAAAGACACAGCACCCAAACCAAGAGAGGTACAACAAATGGATTAGGGCAGCAATCAAACAGTGGAGGACCATGGCAAATGAGATGTCCAGCAGCAGCCAAACTGGGTCAGAATGAGGCTAGAAAACACAGACAAACAGTGATCTGACCAAGGCAAACCAGATGGTGGGGTTGTCTGAACACCTGGGCCAACAAACAGACTTGGACAGTGGCTGCACAGATGGCTAGGGTTTTGTTGAATTTTATTGGGCCCACTTGATGTGGGCTTTGTACCAACTTGAAGCAGAGACAAGAAACGAATATTTGACTGAAAACTTGTTTTGCATATAGTCTCACAAGCCCTATGATATGCATAAAATTTCTGTACTGAGTCCCACAATTGAGGAATGTATATTACAAGATCTACAAGATATTCAGCCTAACTGCCCTAATTATGTACAGCTAATAAAAGGAAATAATTACAATGAAATCAATCAATATTCTAACACAATTTTAACCTATATGCTATTTCTAAAAAATCTCAATAATTTTATTGCAATCTCAACTATACAATCTTATCATAATCTGAACAGTTAATTTAATTTGTTTGTATCAGATTCTTACCTCGTGTATGATTGTCAGGAAGAAGTTATCCAATCAGGTAGTCAGATTGAGCCGCCAGGAATGCACATGATTTATCTTCCATATTCTGATGACATCAGACTTGTTGAAGAGGTAGAGAACTGCAATAATTTAACTTGTGTTTGAACTTTAAATGTTAAAACAGTTAAAACCAAGTTTAAGATTATAAATATGAAATTATTGTTAAGACGTGTATGATTTTTACAGCGTTATTCAGATTCAAGTGGCATGGTGACTAAAGCAAGTGATGATCAAATTAAAAAGGCAGCTGATTTAATTAAGCGTATTGACTTGAAGGGTTTTTCTGTATGCCAACTTACCAACCCTGGTAAACCTTTACTGCTCTTCCTCTCTCTCACTCTTGCTGGATGTTCTATTTATAATTCCTTTAAGTTTCATTTGTTTTATAGTAAATTATCCTTGCAGTGCTGCATTGTGTCATCATTACACAAATCTCCTCAAATACCTACATTTACCTTACCTGACTCAGACTGTTTACTTGGAAGTTGGAACTTCTTCAAGATATTGGATTAAGCATGTGAATGATTTCTATATGCAAACTGGTTGAATATGAACAAAGATAATGGGTTAAAAAAATTTAGGCTACAATTAAATAGCAGTTTTACTTGAGATTTCTCCAAATATACTTTTTAGAATATTCATTTACTTGGAGAAATATTCTATTGAACTTATGTTATTTATATTGAAGAGTTCATTCTTGAAACTGATAAATTACATCAAAAGCTTATTCTCATTTGGTGGGGTTGGATTTTCTTGATCAAATGAAGCCAGTGCTGTGATAAACTTAAAAACCAAATTTTTGAATGAATCCTAAAGTTTTTATTTTTTTTGGTTGTCCTCTTCTTTTAGTCATGCTATTCTCTACATGATCAGCTCTTCTTACTTGGCCTCTATTGGTTTCTCCTTGAAGGACCAAACCATTTAGGCTAAATTCTGTCATCTTTTCCTTAATAGATGCCCCCTTTCATATCCTTTTTAATGCATCCTATCTTCTACCCCAACATTTTCATCTTTTTGCAACAATGATAAATTAATACAGTTTTTGTTTTTTGGTTGAAAGCATGGTCTATAGCATGTTAGAATTCCATTCCATTAACAGTATGTCAGTACCAAGTAATTGGACCTCTATTAAATTAAAAAAAATTAAAATTATTGAAATATAATAACTTTGTTATAACATAATACTGATTCGTGCTCTGTTTACTTTCTTATTTTGACGTGATCCCTTGTCAGTGTAAGATCATTAACTACTGATATGCTTGCTATATACGACTTGTTATAGTTCTTCAGCTTATTATTATTGCCATTTGACAAAACGAAAAAGATATTATGATTCCTGTTGGTAACGAAAAAAGTTCTCAGCCTTGCAGAGACACTATGCAGTATTGCAGGCATTGGCACTGGCAGAGGATGATATTCCAGAAATGAAAGATGAAACATTACCTGATGAGGAAGGCTTGGCCAGGTAAGCTCAAGGTTTTCAATTATATTGAATATTTTGTTGTGTCTGATTTGCAGACTGTAAAATGAAACCGGAAGAAATAAAAGTCTACCTGTTTTATCCTGTTTGGCCTTTCATTTCTTCATTGGAAAATGTTGTTCATGAGTTAAGTATGATTTGATAATCCTTCTTGTCACCTGCAGACCAGGAGTGGTAAGGGCATTAGAAGAATTCAAAACATCCGTATATGGGGATAATTATGATGAGGAAAATGAGCACAACACTGGGGAGCCGACTGAAGCCTCCAAGAAACGAAAAGCAAATGCCGAGTTTGCAACAAAAGAGTGTGAAAACTATGACTGGGGTGAGCTTGCTGATACCGGAAAGGTAAACCCTGAAAATTATTTCATGCAGTGTTTTTTTATGGAATGAATGTAAGCCTCAAGTCAATTTTTCAACTAACATACCTAGTTTACCTAGGCCGTCCAGTGATTTGGTTGTAGGTGTTGAAGTAAAATACAAGCCCGTAGAAAATTACAGGCGAAACTGTACTGGACAAGCCATACAGTTACCTAAACTAGCTGCTCATGTTAAAAGAAGTTAGATACCACATATAGTTTTGTTATCAATCATCCAGCATCTACACAATTTCCTGTTACTCACTATAAAATCATATCATTAATGGAGCAACATAGGAGACATAAGGTCACAGTTCAAATTATGGCTCAAAGTTCCCATACTGTAGAGGCGTAGATAAGATGTTAGCTACCCTTGAAATTTTAGTTTCTGGAATGCTTAAAATTTACTGTTGCCTAGCTAGATTCTCTCTTTTACTGTTGTTAAAATTGCTGATACGGAATCTTTTAATATTGTTTTGCAGTTAAAGGACTTGACTGTGGTGGAGTTAAAATATTATCTTACAGCAAACAATCTTCCTGTTTCTGGGAAGAAGGAGGCTATAATTACCCGAATACTAACTCACATGGGAAAATGAGCAAGGGGACACCGTTTTCTCATTGATCATTTTGCAACCTCGATATATAGAATGCAAGACTCCTAGTACTGATCCTTTTTGGCTAAAAGACTGATTTGTACTTGAACTGATCAGCATGGCATTAGGGTATGTGATAGCATGTTACTGTTAGTAGGCATTGGTACGTGTTAGACCTCCAATACGCAAAATTAACACATCTCAGTTTGCAAGTTGTCGTAAATTTGTTTTTATCTTTTTTACTCACTTTTTAATAGTTCATCAAGTTAAGTCGGTAAATCAGTCCTTTTATGATTCATAATCAAATTAACATCATCTTATATGGGGAAATTACAAATTAAAATTCTCGTTATTACTAGTTATATTCCTTTTTCCCAATTTATAATAGCACTTGTACTCAATTTACTTGAGTTGTTCATAGCAACATGAAATGCTGTTAAGTCTTAAAAAAATTCAATGTAAATGATAAGGCTTGTGTGTCTCAGCTCTAATTTCCAAGCGTTAGTAATAGCAGTTACAGGCAAGAAATTTTGTTTTTGTTGCAAAAGAATTAAAATTGGAAAGTACGTAAGAAGGTGCATTCATGAAGGAATGGAACTCGATCATAAATGAATTTTACCAGCACGGGCCTGATCCTTATGAAGAAGAATATGACACGTTGAAGTTACAATATATTTTAATACTATGACAGGCACAAGCAGAGGCATCGAAAAGAAAACACAATCGTTCATTAAAAAAAAAAAAAAAAAAAAAAAACAAGTCCCCTAATCTTTTGAACTCTTTGTTTCAAGCTATCCACTGGATAAACTATATAATACAATCCAGAGACTTGATTTATGAAAGTCCACATCTACCAGATATACAGAGAAGGAGCAGAACTCCATCTAAAAGGATAAAAAAAGAAAGACAAGATCCCTTTTCCCTGCAAATATATAAGACAAATTACAGCTCACACTCCTGATGTTTAATAAAATTATTTTTTTACTTTACTTTTGACATTTTTCCACCTATACAATGGAAAAGATATATTTAATGTTATTTAAATGAAAATTTGATAAACCTCATAAGATGTGAGTGTAATTTGTAAAAGTGATGCAGCCTAATCCTGCCTGGGCACCTAAATATTAATAAGGTGAGGCATAAAAAGTGTACTATTGGTGCTTTCTTTCAGATTCCACTCTAAGTAGTGATGAGTGGTCAACGGCATTCCTACTGTTGTTAGATGGTGATTTTAAGTCTGACTCTGAATCAAAGAAGAGGCAAACTACAGTGCAATCATCAACCTTGGAAGTGGGAAGTTTGGTTTTCCATGCCTCAACAGCTGAGTCAACCAGTACTCGAGCCGCCGAAGAGCGTGGAGCAGATGCCACAATGTCCACGACTTGTTTGTTTGATAAAACATCCCATACCTGCTCATACAAACTCATATGATCATGATTGATTTGATAATAGACATGAAAGAGAGTGAGAGTTTTACCCCATCTGTGGCTAATACAACAAATTGATCCTTGTAAGTGAGGCGGTGATAGGAGACATCAGGAACAGAGATGACTCCAAAGTCCTTGAGACAAAAATCTCCAAAAGCTCGCGCCATGGCAAGCCCAGGTGAATCAACGTTGGGGAGCCACACTCGATCAATCCCAGGTTCATTTTTAAGGGAAAACACCCTTCCTTTGCAAATCCTTATCCTCTCTGCTTCCCCTGAGTCAAAAAAGATCCACCATTTAAAGATGGTTATTGTGTTTAGTAAAAGGGAGAGAGAGAAAGCGAGGTACTTGGAAGATTTGGCTTAAGGTCAGTGGTCAACTGAACAGCAGTAAGGGACCCTTGAAGATCTCGGGTACCCAACACAGCTCTGGAGTCCCCCACATTGGCAATAACAAGGTCGGGGCCCTCAAAGAATGAAAAAAAAGTGTGAATCTGAAAGAAAAGGCAATGAAGGGTATTTGAAATAAGATGGTTATTGTTAGTACCAGCTTGAGCAAGGTAACAGCCGTGGTTCCACTGCAAGAGCAATCAATCTGATGGTGCAGTTTGAGTTCTCTGTCCAACACCTTACAAGCGTTCACAAGGGATTCTCTGAGCGTGGCGAAATTGGTTGGGGCAACGGCAGTGAGTTTCTCATGAAACGATTTACGAAGAGGATCATAGTAATTGTAATTGCTATCGTTGTTGTTGGGATAATACAAATTCCATTGAGCAATGAGCTTCAAAGGGAAGGAATCCCTGACTTTCTTGGCAACCATGTGGCCATTGGGTCCATGGCCATCGAAAACGCCACACAAAACGGTGTCGTCTCTGGAAGAGAAGTTCTCCCAAAGAAGCATAGCGTCCTGGTTGACCCCTTTGTGACCCTGCAAACAAAACAAGGAGGCTGTCTCCGATGATCCGTTCAAGAATAATCTGCCAGGAACTCTGTGGACGCGCATTTCTGTGCTATGATCAAAGGAAGTTGTTGGAGTCACTGTTGATGATTCATCCAAAGTATCTATGGAGGCCGATGCCCCTGTCACCGAGAGGCATGTTCCCATCCCCTCCAACAACAACAACAACAACAATTCTTCTTATTTCTTGATCTTTAGGTTATTTCAATTCAACTAAACTCAATTCAATTCAATTCAATTGCACTTTCTTTCATTCCCTCTCCCCCTCCACAAATAGCTCATACCTACTAATTCATCGTTTCTGCACAAACTTAGAATGTGATAATTCAACCGATAAAAAACTCTAAATAAGAAATGCATGCCAAATATATGTATGTGGTAAATAAATAGGTAGTGATGATAACAATGCAGAATCCGAATGATTGCATTACATTGAACACGAGTGATAGGCTTCGCTTTACAGCACAGCATGAACGAATCCAAGATTAGATTAGTTAGTTATCCCCCAAAACTCTCTCTAACTCACGTTTTCTCTTCTTATCTTCTTTTTCTTATGCCACCTATTCATGCAAATACTATTCATCTTATCAAATTACGGATAAATAAAGAACAAAAACATTTATCAGCTAACATCCAACCACGCAAAGACAAATATAACTAGGTTTTAACTTTTTTTTTTTTTTTGTGCATTCTATAGAGACAATAAAGTTAGAATTTATAACTTTGCCGACCATAGTAGTTTACATTATAATATAATTTATATATTCAAAAATATTCATAATGAATTTTAATTATATAAAATAAATATTTATCATTTTTATGGTTGGAAAATTTGGTTTAAGTTTCAAAAAGAACTAAACTTGTTCGAGATTAACTCAAAGGTGTCATCAACAATAAACAAATCTTTAAACGTAGGAATGTATTTTTGATCAAACCAGCTATTTGCTATGTTTTCAATTTGAGTTTGTATGAATCTATAGCTTAGTTCAATCAGTTTTTCTAAAATTACTTTTTCAACAAAAGCAAACCCAATTGTTTAATTGAAAGCTAAGAATTATGATTATATCATCCAATTCAACAAGTATCAATACTTGTACAAGGATCATTTACTTAATGACTAACGATCAATTTGAAATTGTTGCTAGATAGAGAGATTAAATTGTTTTTTCATAAAAACTTTGATTCCTTTTGTAGAGATAAAAATATGCTAAGAATAGTTCAAAAATTGTTTATTCAATATGAATATTTGTTCTAAACTTAATGAATATATGATATTTTGTTTAAAATCATTGCTAGTTCTAAATAGATTTTAAAATCTTTTGAATCAACTATGAAATTTATTGAAGATTCCATTTATGTTTAAAATATTGTTTATCAAGAATGATTATATGCAAATAAATTACGATACTTTATAACTTATAACATTAAGTGAGTTAAAGAAAAATAAACACAAAAAAAAAATATCAATTCATTAAACACAAGGTAACATCTAGTCCTCATTGCACATGTGAGATTTTTCATTGTGAACACACTCCAACAAGCACATGTAGGATACAACAACAACCTTTTTAGGTTGCTCACAACATAGAGTATTCAACTCTTACAAGATATCCAAATAACAGTGCATCCACAATGTATCCAGAAAAAAAAAATTCTACACAACACTTCACGAAGGTCTTCATTAGGAGTTCTATCACCATATTTTTGGTTATCTATGAGAGTTTGCACATATTACAATTTTCTCCCTAACAAGGGTTTCTACCAAGGAAAACTAATTCCTCACTTCTTTATGGTGACAAAAATAGACTTAGGTATACATATAGAGAAGTGAGTCAGTCCTTTACAAAAAAAAAAGAAGAAGATATGACTTATCCTTTTATAGACTATAGGGAACATTCAGTAAAAGTGGAAGTCATGGGATAGTAACTTTTTTCTTGAAGGGGATTTGAATTAATGTCCATTGTACATGACTTGTCATCATTTATGAATTTGTTTTGAAGTTTTCATTATGATGCATAGTTTTAATGAACTTTTGAAGATTTATAAAAAAAATGCATTTTAATGTTGTTGAGGAAGGACATTATGATGTAGGCTTTTTCTTAATAAAACTTTAATGGTATGATATTGTAGAAGCAAGACTTCATTATACTCGATATTTATTCTTAGCACAAAATATTCTTAAATTTTACACTTATGCAAGAATTTCATGATATTCCACTTCAAATTCTCATTCTAATTGTTTATTAGAGGACCATTTTGATAAAAATGATGAGAGTTCTATTATGAAAAAGATTACTTTTGATGAAGTCTTTGAAGCAAAAATTTAATCTTTGATATATCCTTATCATGATAAGGTCATTCTCTCAACTCAGATCATTCTGACCAGATTAACATTGTTGTGTGTATGCATAACAATTTTTCCTTGGATTAGAGACTATTCTAATTCTTCTCTTGAAGTTTTCTCAAAAACTTGTCATTGATGATCACCTTTCTACATCTATCAACTTCATTGTTCTTACATAATTGAAGAGTTGAAGATGTAAATATATTCATTTTGATGGAGCCAAACTTAGTCTTCAAATGAACCTTTATTGAGTGTTCATATGGAAGGCATAAGATTAATTTTGTTTTTTTCTAGTTCAATGTCTTCTAAAATCTCATCTTTAAAGATATTGTATCTTTGTATTTTGAAATAACTTTGATAAAGTTATTCTACAAAAACATCATTCTACTAAACATTGATTTTATTGAGTATGTCATTTTGGGATATGTTCTTCATTGAATTTTCATTCTAACATATAAATCATTTATGGTTTTGATTTTAGCATATCATTTTGATGATGTCACCTCAGGATCTTAATTGATCATTCATGAAATTATAATGATCTTTTCATTTTCAAAGTCTTTCAATACATCATTATGATGTTGAATTGGGTACAACTTCATTCAGGTGGTCTCATTTCATGTAACCTTTAATTTATCTTCTGAGTAAGACCTTATTGATATCATAGCAACAAGTCAATATTGAGTCATTAAAGAGAAGCAGTAACTTTATCATATAGATGTGCTTCATTTAAATCTTTAGAAACTTATCACTTGACGTATTTAAAACAATTATTATAAATGTATTATGAGTTCCTTAAAAAATTCTCTTATCTACTCGTTTTATATTTCACTTCAATTCTTAGCAATGTTAGTTATTTTAACTTCTCTCCATCATTCTTATAATTTTCCTTGCGAATGATTTGTCATAATTAAAACATCTTAGGATTGGATCGAATTTGGATGAATCTATTATTTGACTTAATCAAAATTTAACGGGTTGAATTGGATATGATTTGTTTATATTTTTTTTTTAAATCCAACCTAACCCAACCCTATCATGAATAAATTGGATTGGATCAATTGATTCAATATAATTAAATTTATTTATTTATTTATAAAAAAATTAAATATTTTATAATATATATCTTGTTGCAAATGTAATGTTATCAACTAATAGAGCAAATATGGATATAAACTAAATTCCAAAATAATTTTTTGATTTATTATATTGTTATCAACTCAAACAACTAACATTAATACAAAATAAAACTTGAAATAAATATATTGCATTATTACAATCTTATCAATCCCAAAACATAATACTCATTATTGAACAAAAGTGACAAAGAATATTATCTTAGTCAAGTACTCACACTAACTTCTTATTACTATTATTTTCATTGTTATTGCTATATGATCGGATCGAATTGGACCATGGTTTAAAAAATACAAATCTTATCCAATTTGTATCATATTTGATTTTAATTGGTTTGAATTAGATTTAATCCAAACACTAAAAAAATATTATTTAAACTCATTAGATTAATTTAAATCAATTTAGATTCACAACTTATCCATACTAGCTTACAACTGTATCCGGTTCGTCCCCTAATTATTTTCCTACCCTTGAAAGCAGCATGTAAAGTAGGAGAAACGTTTATTTTTCAAACAACAAAATATCAGCATTATAACCATCAACGAAACTTCAATGGTCCACGAAATTGCCCCAAGTTGTTTTTTAGCCTTTCACCTAAAATTGGGTCAAATTCAAAGAATTCAAATGAATTCACGGCAATAAGGTCAGTTCATCATTATTTTGCCGACTCTTCCAGCAACTATTTGTGGACAGGTATATGGAAATCGGAAATCCTTCGTGAAAGATATACAATATATTAGTTACATTTACATATGAATTGATATATGGCAATATAACACAAGGTCTTCTGAAAATAGAAGAGGTCTTGTATTAGAAGTGTGTTCAAAATCGAGGAACTAAGAAACGAAAGTAGACACTTGAAAGAGACACAAGAATTACCAGCGTTCTTTAAGATTCTTGATGGGTGTTGAGCCAACTTTGTAACTATTATTACGTCACAAAAATGTCTTTCAAGAAATAAATCTACATACTTTGCACAAGATACAGTAGTAGACAGGCCAACTGTAACGGTTGATTTCATATCTATCAATTTGTCGAACGTCATTCCATTTCCATCACGTACATAGCTGGTGCCATTGCCATACAGAACAGAAGTATGTGTTTCCTCTTTCCTGTACTGTACTAAATGTGTAGTCTAGTCTAGGAAATTCCCAGCAACTACGGTGCACACAACCACGTAAAATATTCAGAACAATGACCAATTATGTAATATTCAATGCCATAACCATTTGAAGAGAGACGGGTGATTTCTACAGGGGTTGAGGCCTTGTCTGTACGATAAAGATGTCTTTCCCAACAAGACATCCTTCCACATCCTGTGGGCAACCAAATTTTCTCTCTAGGAAAAACCCAACTGCACATAGGCGTTGACCAAGCTGTCGACGGAAAACTGAGTCAACTGTGAGCGGTTTCTTGCTGTAATCAACAGTCAAACGGATAACCTCCCCATCTGCGGGCCCTGCACCACGTACCAGCAATTCCTCACTGAAGTTTGCAAAAGCCAGTGTTTGCACTTGCCCGTCAAATTTCCCAGATGATATTCGCCATGGTGTACCCCGGGTTCCAGAAGCCAGAGTTTCACCAAGGCCAGAAGCAATCTCAGCCTCCACCAAATTATTATCCTGGTTTGTTGGGCTTACAGTATGTAGTACAAATGATAAATCCGGTGAAAGCATTTCTTGGACCAGAACTGCCATTGAAGCTTCCCTCTGAGGAACGCCAGCAGCACGGCGGCTCAAAACTGCTCTCCGAGTGTACAGTGAGGCCCATACTTGGCTGACTGCATTTCCAAAAACTGTTGGATTGGAAGGACTAACATTGGGTATTGAGTCATAAAGTCCAGCTGCGGACATTCCAGCTAAGTCCTCAACATTGGCACTGGATCGAACAATTAAACGCGCATTGCTTGGGAATATTCTCCCAATGCTTTCAATGATGTCTTTTGAGGGCTTAAGGGAAGAAATTAATTCCTGGAGTTGATGGCATAGAGCATCAAGTTCACCACCCTCCAGTTTTGTTGTTTCTATCTTTTCCAGGATAGACCTGAATGCTTCAGTGGAGTTGCTCTTCTCTAGCTCCAATTCCATGGATCCAAATGGTAAAACTGCCCCAGAAGGAACCCGAAATGAAGCCAGCACTCCCTGGTCACTGTAAACTGTCATTCAAAAATCAGATTTCAGAAATATGATTTACAAGGAAACATAATTGTTGTTAATTATCATACTGATGTCACAAGTTAGTCAATGAACTTGACCACTGACAATTAAAATTGCATAGGCATCTTCCAAAATCATCTTAGAACGAAATGGTATGTTATGTGACTTAAGTACTTCAGTCTATTGGAATATAAGAACGTAAGGTAAAACTGTACGAAAAGGGAGAGAAAAACTTCAGAAACATAAATTTGCAGAAAATACAGCTGATAGTTGGGCGACTGAGAGCATAATTAATCTTTGGTTATGTGTTTTAAGTTAACATGTTTAAATTAGATTATAGATTTTGAAATAATCTCAAATTCTCAATGTAACAGCATGATTATAACTTATAAGACATGGCAATGATGGCATGAATGGACCAAATCTTTTTGTAATAAAGGTTTTATCAAAAGAGGAGGAAGATGAGGGTGGGACATCCTTCAAAAGAAGGCAATAAATTTAATCACTTCAAAGTTCAAACTAAAAATGTCTAACTTTGATAATTAAATAAAAAGAACAAGAAAATTTCAGCTCACAAAAAAACATAACATCAATTTTCAGATGAACAAGAATCTTTAAAGCATTGTTTTAATAAAATTCCCATAAAGAAAGTCTAGAGCTGGATAGTTTTAAAAAAATCATGAGCTGGAATCTCTTTCCTTACAAGTGTTAGTAAACCAGAGAGAGAGAGAGGGGTTTTAAACAGGACATTGTATCATTCTATAAGATATATATCATTAGAAACATAAAATATAGCACTACTTGAGTTGAAGTTACTCATTGCAATATCGTTGGTCATATATAGTTATGCACAACACATCACTTTTTTTGAATCTTACCTTTATCAGAAACCAAAGACAATGATGATAAACGACCACATGCAGCAGCCTTTGCACCTGAAGTCTGTGTCTCTGCATCAGGAAGCAAGATAACTCCTCCAGAGGAAGCACCCTTGATTTGAAAAAAATAATTATTTATTTGAAATTATTTTTATGAAGAACTAAGAGAAACGTAATTAATTAAATGCCCGGCATATAAAATCATTAATCTGAATAATACAAGTTAGATAGATATGATATAATATGAAAGCATTAAGATCTATTTATACAGATAATTAGGTCCATTACTATTTACTAGTAGAGTACTGCCAATGCCAATAAGACTAGTAAACTACTAAGCTAACAAATCTCCTAACATAAGAATTCTAATATTCTAACAATAAAAAATTTAATACTCTAAAATTTAAGGTGAATTAAGAGAATGGTAATTGAACAAAAGCTCTGCATACATAAAGTAAAAACCATAACAGTGAATAATGTTTGGTTAATTTGACATTATAAATTTATAATACAGTGCGTTAACATCTATTTATACAAATAATTAACCAATTACCAGTGTTAACATCCATTTATACAAATAATTAAGTCAAGCACTAGAGTAGTGCTATTATCAAGGTTTTTAAAACTGGACTGTACCAGTTGGTTCATCTAGATAGACTGGAAACCGACTAGGTGGCCAGCCTACATAAACTACAAAACCTGAATGCTAAAAAAGCCTGTCAAAAACTGGCTAAATTGATAAAAAAAATTAGTGAAAACTGGTAGTTCAACAGCTAGAACTGCTTCACATAAATACCCTGCTTCAAAAAATTCCAAAAAATTTGTCTTCCTATTTCATGTCAATGTTGAAGTAAATGATGCAGTGACCTTGCACACCTCTACACTCTTCGGTCGTCGTCATAGAGCACCTTGCTACTGATGGCAATCAGGAAACAGCTAGTTGCCATAGATTCTGGTTTGAGTTTAAAATGCTTGTCCAATAATACTTTCATAGCTTCAACAGTTTTTCTTTCTAACTCAAATGCTGGCTCCGAAAACTACTGAACTTTTCTTCACATGCAGTAATGCTAAAAGCCTCTTATGTTGTAAGCCAAG
This sequence comes from Cajanus cajan, assembly GCF_000230855.2. NCBI lineage: Eukaryota > Viridiplantae > Streptophyta > Magnoliopsida > Fabales > Fabaceae > Cajanus > Cajanus cajan. Next base: position 61,095,526 of record NC_138523.1, read on the forward strand.
TTATGGCCTGTTTGAATACTGATTTTTTAACAATAAAACATTCTTGATATAATCTGTTTTCATTTGAATTTTTGGAAACAAGTTTCAAAATTAATTTTTGAAAACCAAAAAATCAGAATATCTTCAAGATGTTTTCTTAACCTGTTCTTTCGTTTGTCTAATATTTATTGTTAATGTATCTCTCTTCATTTTTGTTCTGTTATGTCTAAAAAGTCTCACATCGCTTAAGATTCGAGGTTAAAGGTAATTTATAAATATCTTCTCTCATTAACCCACCAAACCCCTTTTCAAATACAAAACCGTGACAATCCAACAAGCATCAAAACGGACATTACCTCGGATATGGTAATCCTAACGATGTCAACGGACTTATGTCATAACATTGACACTAGAAGGGGGGCTCAGGTTATTCTTGTCTCTTAGCCTCAACTACGGGACTTGTTTCAGTATACCTAAAAGTCGCTTAGGAATTGAGACTAAAGGTAGCTTATAAACACACTCCCTCTTTAAACCACCAAAACGCCTTTTCAAAGAAAAAATCATCCATGTCCAACGAGCGCCAAAGCAGTCAATATCTCATGCGGTGATCCTAACAATGTCAATGGCCTTAAAGTCAAAACAATATCTATCTGTTTTCTCTTAATGGCCCAACGTGGCTCAACCTCTCCAACCCATCATCTTCTTCCTCCAAAATCACTGCTTGCAAGTGTCATCATTAACTATGCCAACAGTTTTTTTTTTGTTTTTCTTTGCTTATTTTCTAATCTGAAAAGTCATGAGTTAGGTTCTAGTACTCATGATGATGGCATGGGTTCGCAACTGGTCTTGCAACATCCCAAGACCGGCGCAAGGGATGAAGATGATGCAACTCAATGGCTTAGGTGATGCTTGCAAATACTGAGAACAAGGAAGAGACAGGGGCTATGTGGTGACAGCGCAAAGGTTCATGGTAGTCTGACTAGTGGTCACAGGATTGAGGGGACAGTTTAGGTTGAGGAAGAAGAAAGTGCAGCTGTTGTGGGGTATGGTGTGTGTTTCTTGCAGCAAGACACGGTGTTGATGGATGTGTTGAACCAGTCAGTAGGTTGGGGGTGGATGATTAGCTGTTAGATTCATGGACTATTTTCTGACTTTAAAAACTGATTTCAAATTAACATTCCAAACAATTTTTTTCTTTTGTTTTGTTCTAAAAAGCAGTTCCTTAAACTGTTTTACAAAATAGATTTTTAAAAAAAAAATTGTCAAATATTTCAACCCTAAATCACACCACTTTCACCAACTGGAAATTTATCTCTAAAATATAAACTCAGCCAAAAAAAATAAGAGTGAATAATTGTATCATTCTCTACCTGGTCAAAATTGAAGATTCTACCAGAAGAAAAAGAAGGAACCTCAACTCCAGAGACACTATCATCAGAACTTCTAATGGAAGAATTGTCATCAGTGTCAACTGAAGAGGACAACTGCAGATTAACTCCAGCAGTTGATGCTTCCAATCTGAAAAGTTATATTGAAGCAGGAATGAGAAAGTGGATAACATTATAGTATTAGATCTGCTCACAAGATTATATTAAAATATTTTGAAAAAAAAATGATTTAGTTTTAAAATTAAGTAATCATGAACGGGAGACTTGTCATGACAATATAACCTCACATATGACCCGATAAGCCTTTCTATATCAGCAACTTTTTCATCATCTTCACAAGTGACAAATACAACCTTTTCCTGTAATAAATAATAGAGGCATGAATGTCAATGACATTGTATATATTCAAACTTCAAAATCATTGATTGGATACTAGAAAGAAGACTTGCTTGTCGTGCCCTAACACCGAGATGAGATAAGTGAGGCAGCTCTTGCTGAAGTATAACTCCCACTATGTTCCTCCCAGCAGCTGTTACCTGCCAGTGTAATCAACTTATAAATATTAATATATTTAACATTTACATATACCCTCAAAGAAATACAAATATATACCTCTTCATCACCATCAGCTTTGTTAACAACAAGGATAATAGGTCCTTCCACTGATGATGGTAGTGAACCAGGAACAATTCTTTCAACCTAGGTCAAAGAAACCCAAATTCATGTTAGTCAAGAATGAGGATAACCCTACTTTTGTTTGCTTCCTATTTGGTTATTACTTTTTTTAGGTTTTGCTTGTATAGATGGCTATAAATTCTTGTCTTTCCACAACTTGGGTACGTACTTCTGTTTGATAATTGATGGTATAGAATTAGTTGATCTTGCAGTTTTTCTTTTTATCGAGTCTTACACCACATGTCTCCTTACTATTAGTACTTTACTGTTTCCATGTACTCTATCTTGCCAAGAGTGAAGTCTCGGAGGCTCTTGCCCATGATGGGTGATGAGTGTGTGAAGATGGAAATGGTGGCTTTGGTGAGAAATGAAACCTGTCTTTTGGTTCCATTACCTTAACAAATATATGCTTTAGGATGCAAGTGGGTCTTTGCAGGGTAATGTAATAATTTGAATAAAATTTTGCAAGAATAATATTTGTGACAAGAAGCAAGGCATGATTATCATTTATGCTCCATCTTGTAGTAGTATTAGTAGTTTTAGTATGAGGGTACATTCACTTCTAAGATATCTATGTAATTGTATTTGTAAGGGATTATTCACTCCCGTAAATTCAATAAGGATTTTCTACAAAAGTCTCTCTCTCTTTCATGCTCACAAGCACAAGGAGTAAATATCATAATAACATAGTAAGTGTGATAATTCTAAATACAACTTGGTAGTGGTACCTGAACCAGTTTTCCTAAAGCAGCCCCTGGAACAAGAACATCCCAACCTTCAGAACCAAGTGCATTTCTAACAGCTTTTAGAAGAAGAGTACATAGTTTTGAAACCTGAAAAATCACACTAAAAATTTACAGCAGAAAAGTTAGATATGATGTTTATACTTGTTAAGTTTTGTAATGAAATCCATATTCTAGGAATAAACATGACAAGAAATCACAGTTACTGGTAAAAACACTTTAGAGTACAACTGCTGAAAAATGAAAAATTAAAAAAAAAAAAAACAATAACACATTATCATACCCAGCTCGAATCTCAGCTTCTGTATATGTCCTGACACTATTTTCAGGTATTCCTAGAGCTTTTCCTAGTATCTGCAACATTTCAAATAACAAGTTTGTTTATTTCAAGATATATACATTTCAAGCAGTACCAATGTCACAAGGCATATGTTATTTAGCTTTGAAATGAAGGATGAACCAGAACAACTATAAAGATTTCCTATGTCTAAATTGGATTTGTTTCAGTGTTCCTATTCATTTTTTATTAAAGGTTGTGTAAAATTTAAAAGATCCTCGCAGGTCACAAATCACAACTATTTTAGGGGCTATTAAAACTAGCAAATTGCCTGCTTATTTAATTAATTATATATTTTTGTATTCCCTAGTCTAGGTTGTATCTTGGCTTTGCTTTATGTTATATTTGTTTAGTAACTTATTGCACTAGGCACTAAAATTGGAGGCCTTTAACATAATAATAATAATAATAATGATAATAATAATAATAATAATAATAATAATAATAATAATAATAATAATCATCATCATCATCATCATCCCTCTAGACTCAAATATAAACAAAAAAAAAAATTATAATGATAGACAAAAATATAAATAAATTTTAACTAATTTTACCTTATTTAATGCTACCATCTCCAAAATACACTTCAATTAATTAAGACTATTTTCAATGACTCTTTATTCTTGATATCAAGTTCTAATGAAGGACAATAAAGGAAAAAGTTTATTTTTAAGTGAGATTAGCAAAATTAAATGAAGTTAATTAACTTTTTAATATTAACACATAAGTTAGTTAATTTTTCTTATGATTGAGTCTGGAGGGAATACTCTCTAACAGTCTAACCTGGACTTTCTGAGGGAATATCTTAAGAAGTTCTTCAGTATATTCATCAGTTAGTCTCTTTGATCGATCAAGAGTAGCTTTCAGTCTCAATGTCCAAATTGTCTTGCCATCTTCATTTCCTGGAAAGTAAAAAGGAAGTACAATTAAAATTAAAAATTAGTCAACAGTCAGCACTGACTACAATGATTTAAAAACACAACAATTCAAGATAAGACCTTAGAAAGTTACCTTCCCTTTCAGAAAGGCCTTTTTTACTCCATGCAATGAGCTCATTTTCAATAGCACCACATTCTTCTGGCTTCCAACCAGATAACTTGAGTTGGTGGACTCCAATTATAAGGGCTCCAAGTGGATCATCCCATGAGTTTACATTTTTTGACTGCACATTTGCAGCCAGCCAACGAGCACCTCCCATAGCTTCAAGCTCATTGAGAAATCTATTCATATATGTTCAGAAGTTAATGTGCTACCAAGAGAAAGGTCTAGCTATTGAATCTACATGTAGCATGTATGTAGCCGGGAAAGTTCTATATCTCCATTAAACGAGTTCTACATAGTTCAATCATACTACATCCTATCATGTGGCATCTAGGCAGCTTGAAATGAAATGAAACTGCATATTTTTTGCCCTTCTAAAGTAAAAGATAATTGATATAAATCTTTAACTGAATTCAAGGTCTAATAAACACCTATCTTTATGAATTTTGAGTATTATGCATTATATTCTAGTGTTATCTAGTTCTGTCTAAGTAGTTAACAAGTAATCCATGCCTTTTGCAGCATGTGTCCTTCATATATTTCACAATAAGTCATTCGACTTCTGAATATCAGACAATTGTACAAAGAGTAAATTATGAAAAAAGTACGACAAAAACCTGCTTAAAAGAACAAATGAGTAATCCTCAAGCCCAATCTCACAGAGGCGCCACTGTACCTCCCAAAAAAATGAGAATCAATAGTGTTTCAGCATTCTTTAAATAGCTAACCAGACTCAAGGTCTCAGATAGATAAATAATTGAATAAAATTAATGTTACCTTTTGACGCATAGCTATTGCAGAATCTGGAGCATCATTCCTGAGGCCACTTTCAAGACCTTTTACAATAGTTTCTCTCAGAACATTTAAAGATTCCATCGTTTTAAATAAAGGTTTAATTACTTCTTCTCTGACAACAGTTGATTCTGCTGCAGAATCCATATTCTGGAAAAGTACAGAAGATTGTCCGTTATCAGTAGATGCTATTATCAGAACAACTATGAATACCACAATCACATGAAAAGGATCAACACAACAGTGCCTTTTCTCCTATCCCCCCGCCAAAAAAAAATAGAAGGGTGCTCTTATCCAAGCTATAACTTTGACAACCACAATATTTCACCTTCATGCTGAATAAACCAAGCATAAATTATTCAAGTTATGCTACATGTATAATTAGTTATTAATTTGCAGAAAAGTGTTTCAACTAAAAGAGAATAGAGGGAAAACACATGGTTGACATTTTGTATTTTGTGACATGTCTTTCAAACTACTAGACTTCAATGTTGTTAAATAATGGTTATAAGTTATTACGCCACTGTAAGCATATAGCGGGGCAATTTTGGCCTTCATCACCATTCCCCATCTGCCATATCACAATTTGTAACACCGTTTGCCATTTCTGCCATGATGGGTGCCAAGGCCATTGCCACATGCAGCACTATGACGCACATGACAGTCGTAACGGTTTTTTGTTTGAAAAAACCTGTTTTGGGCTCCGAACCAGGCCCATTTGAGTGACCCCTTAGGCTTTTGGGTTTCAACCTTCTCCCGTAAACCGCAACAGCCAGCCACACGAACCCCAGCCCATCTTTGGTGACATTCATTCACCCTTGTCCACCACTCGCAGTCACCTTTCCAATCAGTGACTTGAACTGCAGTGGCCCAACACTCCAACAAGCAACCATGAAAGCCAACCACACTCACATGATGCATACGAAACCATCTCCGATTAACTTTGTTCACCCTCGCCCATCACTCCCTGATCACTTTTCTGGCTGGCGACCTGAACCATGGTGGCCCAGCACTCTGACAAACATAACAAAAACCTAAGACCTGAACAAGTTTTTATTAATTATTTTTTTCATTTTTAATCCTCCTTCTTCCTTTAGTTTTTCCTACTCCTTTCTTACTATGTGTCTATTGTTGCATCTACAGCAACATTCTTTTATTTTTAATCTACTTCTTCTACCAATTGGATCAGTTTAAGTTCCTATTTTGTTCTAAATTCTAAGACTAACATTGAGTTCCTATTTTATTATTGTTCTTATTCTTATTTTTAGGATAATGTCTTTCTACTCATTTTGTTTTGTTTTAATTTAATCAATTTCAATTATGTTTGAGACTTAATGAATTATGGATTTATGGTATAGTTGTTATGATAATTAACTATTTTAGTTGATATTTAGTTGTTTTTACTTTATTTTTTTGCTTTTATATATATATATATATATATATATATATATATATTTATTTATTTATATTTTTCTTGTCCACCATGGGCTGCCATGGCATCCACCATATGTTTATAAAGAATTTTTGGCTCACCACCATAGATTGTTATCTGTTATCAATAACCTTGCTAGACTTAATGAAATACATACTTTTTTTTCCTCTTTAAATAGGTAGTCAATCAAAGGATATTCTTTTGTTTCTTTTTTTTTTTCATCCGTAACAAATTCTCTTCAATCAACATTAAGCATATTGGGTTGTTTGAAAGTTACCATTAAAATACTATTACATTAATTAAAATAACCTTTAAGCTTTTTCAAAAGTTAAAAGTTTCAAACATTTATACATTGTTTTAGTTTATATTCTTTTATTATCAAGAAAATAATTTTATATCCTTCAAACTTAACTTCTCTTAAATATTTTTTTAAAATTATATTTTTCACACTTCATCTATATTTACAAATACCCATGTAATGCACGCAATTCTCAATATATTTTTTTAATTATGGCTCAGTTTTTCCCACACCAAATGATAATGATAAATGAAGGATCCAAACATTATTTATTTTTCCTTTTTATGGCCATTTTCCTTTAAATTTATCTGCATAAGTGCTTACACATATGAAAAGCAAAAGAAACTGATAGGAGACCCGTGGTTAAACGGGTATATGTGAGGAGGGGAAAGGGAGGCAGTTAGTTATTTTTAATAACTAACTGATAACAGGCTGTAGGGACGGGGATATTGTATAAATAGGAGAACGTAAGGGGAGAGGAGGGGTGGAATAATATTGTAATTTGGGAGAGCGGGCATTCTCGAATTTGCCTAGTGTACTGAATCGATTGGATGATAGTGTGGTTCAGGAAGGGGACCAATAATATACTTGCAGACATTTTTTGCTCTGTTCATTCCTTCAATTTTCTCTTTCAATACCAGTAGATTCTATCAACTGGTATCAAAGCTGCTACGAACCTGAGGGGTCAAGGATGGAAAAGAAAATGGAGTTCCGGTTGGAGCAGGTGGAAAAGGGTTTGCAGGACATACTGAAACGTGCGGCGGAGGAAACTGAATGGCGGCGTAACATCGAGGGGGCGATGCGCGAGATGCTGGAGCAAATGAAGGAAATGCGAGCGACTATGGGGACGGTGGGAAGTAACGGCCGTGAAGGGGACGAAGAGTATGGGGATCCAAGAACGGAAAAGAATGGGTGGAAGTGGCGAAACCTGGAACTTCCGCTGTTCCAAGGGGATGACGTGTTAGGATGGGTTGGAAAGATGGAAAGGTATTTCAGGTTGAAGGGGGTATGGGAGGACGAGAAGGTGGAGGTGGCTATGGTAGCGTTGCAAGGGAAGGCAGTGGCGTGGTTTCAATGGTGGGAAGGCAGAAATCAAAATACTTCCTGGGCAGGGTTCAAAGGGGCATTGTTGAAACGATTTCAGCCCGAGGTGGTACAAAACCCATACGAAATGTTGTTGGGCCTTAAGCAAGTAGGGAGTGTGGCGGATTACAGGGAGCAGTTTGAGGCAAATTCTGTGCCTCTCCAGATTGGGGATACCAATTATTTGAAGGGCATTTTCTTGAATGGTCTCAAGGAGGAGGTTAAGGCGGAATTGAGGTTGCATCGACTCAATTCATTGGAAGAAATTATGGATCTGGCGTTATTGATAGAATCTCGAAATTCGATCTTAAGGAAGGAGGTGGGGGGATCGTCGTCCACCATGAATAGAGGGGGATGGAACAAGAACCTCTATGGCAGCCGAAGGGACGAAGAGAAGAAGAAACATGATGAACCTAGGGAGACAAAAGGGGAAGATAGTCAAAAGGGGGATGGTAAGACAAACTGGCGGAGGATGACTGATGCGGAGTACCAAGAAAGGCGGCGAAGGGGGGTCTGTTTCAGATGTGAGGAGAAGTTTTCACCGGGACATGTGTGCAAAAACAAGCAAATTCGAATAATGTTATTGGAGGAGGGAGAGACCGAGGAAGATGAAGAAGAGGAGATACAATGGGGGGGTAAGCCGTCCTCCACAACATTAGATTTTCGGAGTATGGTGGGGATGACTTCTAAACATTCGTTCAAATGCTGGGGAAAGATAGGTGATAATTCAGTTCTGGTTTTGGTGGATTGTGGGGCTTCGCACAACTTCATTGCTGATTCGGTGGTAACGAGATTGGGGTTGACGGCAAAGAAAACAGAGCCATATTGGGTGAAGGTCGGGGATGGTCATAGTGTGAAGGCGCAAGGCTTGTGTGCAGGATTGGAGATAGAGGTACAGGGAATTTCTTGGAGGCAAAATTGTTATCTTTTTGCATTGGATGGGGTTGACGTGATATTAGGGATGGAATGGTTGAGGGGGCTGGGAGAAATTAAGGTTAATTTTGATAAATTAACCTTAAAGGGCACAGTAGGAGGAGAAGTCTATCAAATCAAGGGTGATTCTTCCTTGAGTGTGTCGGAAGCACCATTGAAAGGCACCCTCAGGCAGTTGAAGGAGGAAGAGAAAATTTTTTGGGTGGAATGTCGGGTGGCTGAAACCGAGCCAGAGGGAAAGATGAGGGTAGTGCCAGAGTGTGTTAAGCAACTATTGGAGGAGTTTGAAGAGGTTTTCAGGGAACCCCAGGGACTGCCCCCATCAAGAAGGCAGGACCATGCTATTCATTTGAAGGAGGGGGCCGAAATTCCCAACCTCAGACCTTATAGGTACCCGTATTACCAAAAAAATGAGATTGAAAAATTGGTGCAGGACATGTTGCGGACAGGGATTATCAGGCCTAGTATCAGCCCCTATGCTAGTCCTATAATTCTGGTAAAAAAGAAGGATGGAAGCTGGAGGTTTTGTGTTGATTACAGGGCGTTGAATAAGGTGACCATACCAGATAAATTTCCCATTCCCGTGATTGATGAGATTTTGGATGAGCTGAATGGGGCCACCATATTTTCCAAATTGGATTTGAAATCTGGTTATCATCAAATCAGGATGAGAGCGGAGGACATTCCCAAGACGGCTTTTAGAACTCACGAGGGGCATTATGAATACTTGGTAATGCCTTTCGGCCTTACTAATGCACCCTCAACATTCCAGGGGTTAATGAATGAAGTATTGAGGCCGATTTTGAGGAAGTTTGTTTTAGTATTTTTTGATGATATATTGGTTTATAGCAGGAATTTGGAAGAACATCAATACCACTTAAGACAGGTATTGACCCTATTAAGGGAGAATTCGTTGGTGGCTAATAGGAAGAAGTGTGAGTTTGCAAGACATCATATGGAGTACCTGGGTCATGTCATTTCGGCCGAGGGGGTGGCAGCAGACCTTTCCAAGGTAGAAGCCATGCTTAAATGGCCTCAACCTATGAACCTTAAGGGTCTGAGGGGGTTTCTGGGTCTGACCGGATATTATAGGAGGTTTGTTAGGGGATACGGGGTGATTTCAAGACCTCTGACGGAGTTGTTAAAAAAGGACGCATTTGTATGGAGTGAGGAAGCCACCGTAGCGTTTGAGGCTCTTAAACGGGCCGTGGCCGAGTTGCCTATGTTGGCTGTTCCCGATTTTTCTAAACTGTTTGTGGTGGAGTCAGATGCTTCCAGCCAGGGAATTGGGGCGGTGCTGCTTCAAGAGGGTAGGCCCTTAGCCTTCATGAGCAAGGCTCTTTCTAACAAGGCCCAGAGAAAATCAGTATATGAAAGGGAATTAATGGCAATTGTAGTGGCTGTTCAGAAGTGGAGACATTATTTGATGGGAAGGAAGTTCATTATAAAAACTGACCAGAGGAGCCTCAAATTTCTTAATGAGCAAAAATTATTGGGAGAGGAGCATCACAAGTGGACAACCAAGTTATTGGGATTTGATTTTGAAATCCAATATAAACCGGGTTATGAGAATAAGGCGGCAGATGGTCTTTCTAGGCAAATGATGTATGCGGCAATAACAAGGGTAGAAATGGAAGAGTGGCAGAAGTGGGAAGAAGAGTTTTTGGAGGATGCTGAATTACAAGTACTGATGCAGAAATTGGTCACAGACCCGGACCAGCAGAAAGGGTATGAATTGAAAGAGGGAAAATTATTTTTCAACGGCAAATTGGTGTTACCCAGGAAGTCTAGCAGGATTCCGCTCATCATCCGAGAGTTTCATGCTTCAGCTATGGGAGGCCATGCGGGTGTTTTCAGAACCTTCAAGAGAGTATCAGCTGTATTCTTTTGGAAGGGAATGAAGAAGGACATTACCAAATTTGTGGCTGAATGTCACGTTTGCCAAACGAATAAGTACCAGACACTGGCACCAGGTGGATTGTTGCAACCATTACCAATTCCTATGCAAATCTGGACTGATTTATCCATGGACTTCATTGGGGGCCTTCCGAGAGCTTTGAACAAGGATACTATTTTGGTGGTAGTAGACAGGCTATCGAAGTACGCCCATTTCTTACCCCTATCACACCCTTTTTCTGCACAGGAAGTAGCTCAAGTGTTCGTTCAGGAGGTGGTGAGGCTACATGGATTTCCTGAATCCATTGTCACTGACAGGGACAAGCTGTTTGTGAGCCAGTTCTGGTCAGAATTGTTTAAATCTGCTGGCACAAAATTGAAATATGCATCAGCGTATCACCCTCAATCGGATGGGCAGACGGAGGTGGTCAACAGGTGTTTGGAGGATTACTTGAGATGTTTTGTGGGGGATAAACCCAAGCAGTGGCCTAGGTGGTTAGCTTGGGCAGAGTTTTGTTTTAACACCCATTACAATCAATCTTCGGGAATGACTCCGTTCAAGGCCGTGTATGGAAGGGATCCTCCTACTATTTTCAAAGCTCAAACTTTCCCTTCCAAGGTGGAGACTGTAAATGTAATGGCAGAAGAGAGGGACGGAATATTGGAGGAATTAAAAGCTAATATTGGAAAGGCACAGCATCGGATGAAACAACAAGCGGATAAGAAAAGAAGGGATGTGAAGTTTGAGGTGGGAGATTGGGTTTATCTCAAAGCACAGCCGTATAGGCTCAAGTCATTGGCGAAGAGGAGAAATGAGAAGTTGAGTCCGCGATATTATGGTCCTTTCCAGGTAGGGGCTAAGGTGGGTGAGGTGGCTTACAGGTTGCTGTTACCAGAAAACAGTAGGATTCATCCAGTTTTTCATGTCAGCAAATTGAAGAAAGCAGTGCCCATAGAGAAACAGGTGCAGTCCCTTCCGGAAGAACTTTCTGTAGAGTGGGAACTACAGCCGCAACCAGCTGAACTTGTAGCGTACAAATACAGCCGAACAGGAGAATTGGAGGTCCTCATTCAGTGGCACAACCTACCTGACTGTGAAAATTCGTGGGAAACAGCAGCCAAGGTTGATGCCACATTCCCACAATTTCACCTTGAGGACAAGGTGTTAGCTCGGGGGGGGAGTATTGATAGGAGACCCGTGGTTAAACGGGTATATGTGAGGAGGGGAAAGGGAGGCAGTTAGTTATTTTTAATAACTAACTGATAACAGGCTGTAGGGACGGGGATATTGTATAAATAGGAGAACGTAAGGGGAGAGGAGGGGTGGAATAATATTGTAATTTGGGAGAGCGGGCATTCTCGAATTTGCCTAGTGTACTGAATCGATTGGATGATAGTGTGGTTCAGGAAGGGGACCAATAATATACTTGCAGACATTTTTTGCTCTGTTCATTCCTTCAATTTTCTCTTTCAATACCAGTAGATTCTATCAGAAACCCAAAGAAAATTATAGACAGAATTTGCCTCCTGCCACTATCAAAACAAGAAACAACACCCTTTCCCCAAGATACCATGAGCTGGCCCATTTCAGAATTTTATTCACAACCAGACTTGTGACAGCTTAAATAAATGTCCAAACACCTCATACACACAGCCCTAGTTTGTATATGGCTCAATAAAGGATAAGGATTGAGAGGACTTTTGGTGGAAAAAATTCAAATGTCAAATTCAAACTTAAAGTAAAAGAGCACCATAACTTGTATAGCAGGATCAGGTTACTAAATATAATCAATTTCAACTCGTAAAACTTCTGTTAAGAACCTTGAGAGAACCACATCACAAAAGTTAGCCGTTGAAGTTGGAGAGCCCAAAACCTTTCCCATACTTCCAATGTGGACTCAAAAACATCACAATTGGATCCTAACATTCCATCATTTTCCACAACCTGGGGCTCATGTGGCCTAGTTGTGCACTAACTCTTTGACTAGTCCCAATAAAACACTAAAATGTCAGCATCATCACGCACACCATTTGTTTGCAGTTGAAAGATGTGATACAAATTGATAGAAACCTAATATCTTTTTCAGAAAGTGGGGAAGTAGGAAACTAAAATTGCAAAATTGCAATACCTGGAAGACTAAAATCACAATTGATCATTTTCTAAGTATCAACCCCAACTAGCTTACTCACTAATTAACTAATTATTCCACCATGGGTTATCTAACATCTTGTTCCATAATTGGTATATTCCAGTGTCAAACCTTGATACCAAATCAAGAAATATAAATAGAAGAGAATAAGAAAAAGCAAATTCACCTTTTTGCACTCCAAGAATGAATTAAGTGCTGAAATGCCATATTCATCCATAGATTCATGAATTGATTCTAGCTGTTCAGCAAGACTGCAACATGACAAAGGCATATGTGAAACTATCAAATCATGATTTTCCAGTAACCAGAGAAATACAAGTTCAACTGATTTGAATATATCCTCAAAATTTAGAATACTTTGTTCACTCAAAATGATATTCCAATTGTGTTACATGACAGAATGAGGTTGGATGCTGCCCTTCCCCCTGCCCCATCTTCACAAGAGATGGCAAGCATTGGCACAACAAGAAGGTTGTGGTCTTGTGACCTTTGTAGTCACAACCACCCTGCAGATGAGTGCATGACACTCCCCAAACTCCATAATGTTGGAGATTAATGCATCAGTCACCATTTTTTTTGGAGCCTTTACAGCAAGGTGCTTCCCATGGGATTGAACATGGGACAGCCAAAGAGGAGAAACTATGGCATAATGTTCAACCAGTTAATTTCCCAACTTAAGGAAAGATATGATTACTTCAAAATCCAGATTATTTTGTCAACAATGCAAACGCATCAAGTTTCATGATCAGAGTCTATAGTCTATTGGTTTACAGCCTAATTGTGTATTCAAATGATGACGCTGTGATCATGTAGAAAGCTTCCTAGAGAAAACAACATAATGACTATATGAAATTATAATAAAGTAATAACATACATAATAATAAGAGAAACTGATGCGAAGAAGAAACAAAAAATTTTACATATGATTACAAGGGACAATGAGTCATGTTTGAGATATTCATGTCAAACCTGCCAGCATTGAAGAAATCTTTGAGTTCTTGATGAAATATTTTGAACTCCTTCACGAATGCTTCACTATATTCTCCAGGGTTCTTAGTGATTTTAGCAAGCATAGCTTCTGTAGCAACCAAATCTTCAGGACCAGCATTTCGGTGAAGCTTGTTTTGTATTGTATGCTTGATTTGTAACTGGAGAATAAACAATACATAAAACAGTTGACCTATTATTAACATTGAATTACAATGCTATTTCATACTTCAAATACTTTTAGGAGAACAACCTTGACATCACGTGGAATGTCGTTTCTATGAGCAATATCTCTAATTCGGGTCAGAGGAACAGATGCAGTGAATTCTGCCTTGAAAGATGGAAGGCATGGATGAATCTTGCGAATGACTAGAACTTCCTGCATGTTAATGATATTATGGTAATGAAAGAAGTATTTGAAATATTATGTCAACAACACTGTTGGAACAATTTCCATCTCTGGGACAATTTACATGGAATGTAGGTCAGACAATTTAAAGGACATGGCTATAAATCACCTGTGGAGATATATCCTTCCGACTAGTGTGTCGCTCTAGTTCACGAAATATAAGCCTTGAAATCTCAGCATGCCTATTTGGTCGGTGGTGACCTCCATCTTCAAAACAAGATATTTGCCCTGTGTTTATCCACTGCAGAAGATGATTTAAGAAGGGCTCAGACTCATGATGATGTAAGAAAAACATAGATTATTGAATATGAATATAGGAGAAAAGACGGAACAAGACCTTGAGATAGATAGCAGAGTATAAGAGAGCCTCCAATCGATCTTCCCCTTGCAGACTTGCAGTTATAATATCACGTACGATATCAAGCTTGAAAATGAAAATTGTAGATAAAGTTAATAGGTTGATTAAAAACGAAAAAGGTACCGAAAACTACTGGTTTCTAAAAACAGGCAGTATAGAGCAGTTGAGTTTTAAATTCCAAAGGAGAGAAATAAGTTAAAAGAAGAAAGGTCCATAATTAGTGTATGTGAATACCTTTCTCCACCAATTCCTTGCGTTTTGATCAGCTTGAACCAACTTGAGAGACAAGCCTTGAAGGCCTGAAGTGTCCCATTTCCTTTGTGTTTCATGGCTCCGATGCTCGTTGGATTGCATGAAAGAAATAGGTTTACCTTGCCACTGTCCTACAAAGGGACTTGGGTCGGCTTCGGAAGCATCGTACTCGTAACCATTACCCTCCTCCGTATTATCATCTGCTTCATCCAAAGGCTGTAGCTCCAAATTCTCTTGTGTTGCGTTCCACGTAGCGACGGTGGCAAAATGACCGGCCTCGGGCAAGTTCAACACTCTGTTTTGTCCAGCTTCCCAGACTAAGCTCCCGTCCTTGTTGACAGTGACGAATTTAAACTCGATGTGATCGGTCCCTTTAAAGTCCAAGACGCAGACCCATCCATTTTGGGTCCACTTCAAGGGAACATTCTTGGTCCAGGATCCTAATTCTTTGGTTGATCCTCGAATGACAAGGTGATCGCCAAATTGAACCTGGTGATCCAATCGAACTTGCAAACGAACTTTGTGCTTCATGGACACCGAAGTACGATTCGCCTTTCCTTCTTCCTGTTCGAGGTCCCTGACATTGAGAAATTAGTTAGAAAAGAGAGAGTTAGGGTATTATTATACGTAATTTATAGAGAGAATGACCTGGATTGGGTTTGGGGAGAGGAGAGAGCGGAGAGAAGCGGAGGCAAGCGGAGATGGAGAGGGCCAAGTGGAGGGATAGATGGAGGGAGGAATCTGAAATGGTTGTGGTTTTTATTGCGTGAGCGTCTTGAACAAGTGGAAGCGCAGGCACAGGTAGGCGAATACAAACGAAGAGAACCCATTGCGATTTGCGATTTGCGATTTGCGATTTGCGATTGCGTTTTCTTCTTCCTTAGCCACTTATCCCTCTTCTACATGCACTGCTCCCAAAGCAAAAGCATGGATTGATAATGCATCATTCATTTCTGATGGATGATATTTTGTACACCCAGTGTGTATATCACACACGTGGATTATTTATTTCATTTCACATGCATTATCCCCCTAATTTACTCCAATTCCGCCTACTCTCTCCTTTTCACAAGTACAAAAATTACTCCATCACTATGTACATACTAAATAAATATCACACTTCTTATTTAAGCCTTAGGCTGAAATGCATGTTTCAACGTTTATTTGGACTACCAACCCTCTTCCCTCTTCGCACCGTGCTTGCCAGGTTTACTCTAAGATACAGGGTAAATTTCGTGGTTTTTATTTTAATAAAATAATATTTCATCAACAAAAATCTCTTTCACGCATATAAATTAGTCTTTACTTAAGATTTCAGTATTTATGTTTTTTTTTTATATTCACATATATTTATTAAAAATATATATATTTTATCATTTCACAAAATGTATTTACAAAAATGTTAAATATTTTAAACATTACTCTCTTATAAATATTTCTAATCAAATAAGAAAAATATGTGAGACTTTAATCAAATATATTTTATGTATTTGAATGCCTCATTTTCTTTTGTAATCTTGAAGAACTCTAACAATTAATTATGTTAATTAAAGTATAAAATTTAAATTTTCTAAATAAGTTTGCTTGAAAGCGAAAGTAAAACGTGTATTCACAAATAAGTGTCTTACTTTCCAAAATTTTATGGCATATGCTTATTTACTAAATTTAATAATTAATTCAATATATATCTATACAATAATAGTATTTTTATAAACTAATATTTTAATCTATTTTATGTTTAATTTTCATTTGCACTTTATATGTCAAATCTCAATATATTTATCTT
This sequence comes from Cajanus cajan, assembly GCF_000230855.2. Lineage (NCBI taxonomy): Eukaryota > Viridiplantae > Streptophyta > Magnoliopsida > Fabales > Fabaceae > Cajanus > Cajanus cajan. The sequence goes on from NC_138523.1 coordinate 61,112,068, forward strand.
AAATCATCGAAATTTTGGTTGTATAATAATATGACTTTTAAGCTTTGGAATTACTCTTAATTATTTTTAGTTGTGTATTAATCATTATATATATAATTACATTTTAATAAACTCAAGCACACTACTTATCATGTGATTTTACATGATTTGTCTCATGTGTAGTATACATATATTAAAAATAAGGAAGTGTTCAGTTGGAAGTTCAATTATTATATATAATTATTTTATTTTTCTTATTGTTTGATATATTTTTATAGTTTAATCTTTAAAATATTTAATTGAAGAATATAATATTATCCATATTAACATGATTTTAGTTATTTTATGGACTAACTTTTACAACTTATTTGTTTAACTACATATACTCACTCTCATTTTGTATGATATTATGTATTATTCAATAAAATATTTTTGACCATTTTTTTGTGACAGTAGAATAACTTATAAATATGAATTTTATTTGTATCTAATATAAAATTTTGCATTATATTTATTTCTTTGTAAACATTTTTATTTTATTTTCTTATTTTTATCTAATGTAAAAATGTTTAAATAATATTTATTTCATAAGTAATTAGTAAAAGAAAACTCCCATGCGTACATACAAATTACTTGTTAGTTTATTTTAAAAAAGTATTTTAATAATAATTACTATTTATTCTAATATTTTTTTAAAAATAATAGTTTAAAAGTCAAAACTCAAATTACTCATATATTATATATGATTTTATGATTTTATTAATCAAGATTTTTTGATTTTAAGATTAAATTTAATTATTATAGTACTTGATTTCTATAAATTTAAACAAATTTAATATATAATTATATAATTATGTAATTAAATATTAATAAATATTTATGAAACTCATATCTATCTCATTAATATGTGGATATAAAAAATACTCATACCTTTACAGTGATTTATGATATTCATTTTTTACACATAATAAAATTTATTCGCAAATATTTGCTGTTTTGAAATTTTTCGCATCCCTAAGTATCAGCCTATCAGGTATGTATATATAAATGTATGATTTTTTTATAGAAAATGATATATATTTGAATATAAAGTGTGTGCTCGAGTGGCAATGGAACAAATACCATTTCATAGTCATGTAGCAAATTCTTACAGAGAAGTTGAAGACTCACTGAGTCCACATTATCCATGGCTCACTCAATGCCATGAATGTGAGCTTCAAGTTGCTTCTTCCTTAGCCAAATACTTCCGAACACCTCCCCATCAAAACTAAGGGAATCCTTTTGAACTTGTTCAAGCGATTGGACAATATCCCCTTTTCTCTGATTCCAAGCTTGTTGCACTAAAGGCCTACAATTCTCATGAGTGCACCACGCGCAGCTTCAAACCGAAACCGAAATAGAATATCACTTTTTATTATTAGTATAGAAACACTTTTCTCTTTCCTTATTTTTAGTATATAAATTTATCTTAATATATTCTTTATTTTCTTTTCAAATACTCTTCGTTTTGTTGAACACATTTGCTTCCAGAAAAGTTGGTTCCCATGTATTCCCATACGCACCCTGTTTCCATAAAGTTTGTGTTCCTAAATATGGGTTCCGTTTAATGTTCTTTTAAAATATTTTGTTTCATCTAACCCCTTTGTTCTTGCTTCCAGAAATGTTGATTCTCCTTTTCTCCTCTGCACTTTCTCTTTTGGAAACATTTTTCCTTTCAATTTCTCAGTTCTTTTCACCAACGTTCATTCCTTTCAACCGAAAGCATTATTTCTTTGTGTAGCTCATGTCCCCATACAAATACAAATTAAAAGAAAACTGAAAATAATAAAATTGTAACGAGATAAAAGGAAATTTAAGAGTATCAAAAACTACTGAAATTATGTTTTTTTTTCTAAAATACGATTTTAAAAATTACTAAAAAGAGAATTGGATCAGGCATAAATAGAAAAAAGCCTATTACATTCGATCATTAAAATATAATTTAAATCCAATCCAAATTGGGTCAGGCATAAATGCATAATCATAGTTTGCGTAGATGAAAAACCCTCCACAGAATTGACAGGTGCAGTCGGAACAAAATCACCCAAGAGGCGATTCCAGTCCGGGTGGAACGTCATATACACCATTCAGTCGAAAAAACACAATGTGGCCAGGAGACAAAAACTTCATAGTGATTCAGGTTAAGGTAATGTGGTCAATATTAAAGGTACCGCAAAACCCTCAATATTCCCTTCCCTCCCCACTTGGCACCAACGACCATCTAAGCAAAATTACAATTCACAGTCCCAGGTATATTTTTCCCAATTCATTATAAGTTTCAATTACTAATTTACAGGTTTGGTTTAATTAGCCATTCAAGAGTAGAAACTGGGTTTATCAATTACTGTTATAAAATTGTGAGTTTCATGGCGAAATGGATACTTACAGTATCAACAAGTCAGACGTGATAATGACTTCATTAATTCCAGTCAAACTTGCAAATCTTAATCGTATGATCGACACGGTTAGATTACAAAGCTAACGCTCTTTTTTCTATGGATGGAAAGAACACTTTAGGAGTAAATTAGAAATGTATTACACAAGGAAATAATGTGCAACAGAACACCAATATTTAATTTAACTGAAAATTTAATATTTTTATATTAAACCAATGTTAAGAAAGGATTAGGTGACATAAATTTTTTAAAATTAACAAATGAAGACACTACAGTTCAATTCATAATTTACCCTAAATATATTGCCAAAAAAAATGATCTTGATATATTTCTCTCTCATAACCAAGTATTTGATCCACTAATGTGTTAGAACATTGTCATAGCAAGCAAGATTTTCAATTACAACATAGCTGTGTGTATCTATGTAACAACATTATAATTGAAATTTAAACCCCAAACTCATTTTTGCAGAAAAAATTAGGTTCAACCTGGCTTACTATGAAAAATGCACAAGAACCGGTACCTCACAGAAAACCAACAGAGTTTGTGTTTGGTTTCACGTCCACAACACTTAACTCGCGTAAAAAAACGTGAAAACAAGAAGTTACTATTTCTTGCTTCTCTGTCAAATTCATGAAAACGTGAATTAATGACGGGAATCCAAACAGGCAAAGACATGGATAATAAAGCTACAAAACAACGTCAAGGTTGTACAGCCTCCAAAAGCTTCTCATAAACTTGTCTAGCAGTCAAATCCTCCACCTGAAACAGTCGTCAAATATTTAAACTAATTCATATGGGCCATCTTATAAGAGGGAATTAGAAATAATTAAATCACTGGAATTAATATGATTCAAAACGAATAGTATTATTTGGAAAGCAGCAGCCCAGATTCATATAAATGTGGATGCTTAATTTGAAGGTATACTTGATAATAATGTAACTCACCACAAGAAGTTTTGATTTGTTATTCCATCCTCTCTGAAGAGTCATCTGACTCAATCTCAAACCCAAAACCTATGTCAAAAATGTGCAGCAGAAAGTTGTTAGTGCTGGAGTTGTCTTTGGCCGGAGGGAAAAGATTGAGCAAAGAGACAAAAAAAAAAAAAAAAAAAAAAAGGCCAACGCAAAGGCCAAAGGATGATGTGTAGGCACTAGGCAATCTTGGTCTCATGAAAAAAGAGACTGTTTTTGCAACTAGATCCCATAACCACAAATTCACAAGGTAACCTTAAGGTTGAGCCAATAAGAGTTTAAATATACTTTTCCCATAAACTCCAAAAGTTCATTGTTAGCCTCTCCACGCGCAGCAGGAGCAGCAACAGTGACTCGAACATCATCAGCATTTACTCCTGACTCATGAGGGTAAGAAAGTTACAAACCAAATATATGCCTTATGAACAATGGATGTATATTGTAAGCATGGCATTATGTAGATGTTGTAATGATTGAGGAATTTATTATTTGGTAACTTTGAATTGTATCATTTTCAGACTTATTCTAAAGAAAGAGAAAGTAAAGAGGTATAAAGGGTACTGGTGATTGCGGAACGTTGTGCACGATCTTCGACTTCAATAGCAACCTGAACAAGACCTCCTTCAAGCTGGGATATGCAGGGGGGAACGGGAGCATCCTAAAGAAAAGAAGGAGTGAGTGGTCGTGGAGTAAGAGAAGAATGAGTGAGGTTAGTAGTACCTGAGGGTTGGTTTCCGCAGCAACAGTACTGAGGGCACCATCAAGAACATATACGAAAGAGGAAGAATCGAAATCTTGGTCGGCGCGGTAGCAGACGAAGAGACCGCAGCCCATACAGTTCATGCGGAATTGTTTCTCCAATTTGCCCTCTCCTCGTTTCAAGAGAACCTTCCCTGCTTCCTCGATGTTGAAGCGGGCCAGATGTTTGGTCTTGTCCAGCACATAAGCTTTGTCAGTTTTTCTTTTCGGCATTTTCTGCAATTGGGTGTCTTGGAGAAGAGAAGAATTGCGTTAGCGCTCACAAAAAGAGGGAAAAGATAATTAGATTGGATTACCAGTAATGAGGACATGGGAACCGCAGTGTTTGCAGTAGTAAACAAAGAGATCCGAGTGTGGACCCTCCGGAGCCGCATCCTCGCTCGAGTATGTGTGCGTTGTCCTCTTCGGCATCTTCTCAGTTCTCACTCTCTATGCCTGCTACCTGCTACTGCTTGCTTCTTCGCTCTTATTCCACTCCCATTCAACACCGCCCAATACTCTCGGCCTGGCCCACTAACTTCCCTTGGCCCAATAGCCCCTTCTATTTCTATTTTATTTTATTTTTTATTTAAAAACACAATGGTAATGCCTAATGTCCCACAACCAGACTCTCATAACTCATACCAACTATTTAATTTTAACAGCCAACTACAGAAATCTGTCTCAATAGAATCAGAGAAGAGGTTGTCATCCACTAAAAATGGTTTCAGGATTTTTGAAAATAAATAAATAAACTTGATGCGGTTATAATTACATTATATGCCACTGCATTTTCAGACTTATTTCTATTTTCTTTAAAAATCTTGAAAATTATTATTTTTTATTTAAAGTTTTTTTTCATATTTTATTTGAAATTATTTTCTAAACTACAACAAGTATGTTTTCTATACTATTATTAATTTTCAATGAAAATAGTCAAACCAATCATTCACTTAACTATCTTCCTTCCCCTACTTTCTGCGAATTGAGGGAGGAGGTTTTTATGTGTGATTTTCATAATAAAATCCTTTCTTTTTTTATTAAAAAAAAATACTTTCTTCCTTGTCAATACATCAAAAAATAATAATTAAATTTTGGTATTTTTATTTTAGTTTTTTTTTTCTATTTCTCTCATTTTTTTTATTAAATAAAATAAAGGTTAAATGCTTTGGAAAAAAATAAAAACTATTTAATTATATCAAATTAATTTATCAATAATCAATAATGTATATAATGTTTTAGAAGTATCTTCATTTTCCTGAAAATATTGAATATAATATAGCATTAATTATTATATTTATTAAATACATCATAATTATTGATTTAATATATTTAATGATAATATATGTATATTAAATATATAATTTATTAAAAGCTTAAATATGTTTAAACTTTTTACAAGGTTGTAATTAGTTTTAGTCGAAAATTGTCATTTTTACATTCTTAAAATTTTATTACCATTTTATTTAATACCAACCATTAATCTTAGATTCTTAGTTAGTTTAGTATTGACAAAAAAAATAAAGAATATTAAGATAATTAAGATAACATAGAATATTTTAAATTAAATTAATTATATTATTTTTAGATACATTATTAAGATAACAAAAAAAAACTATATAATTATTCTTGGCATCATTCGAAGTTCATATATAAACAATTGTTAATGAATCATATTAAAATGATTCACATCTTGCTTAATTAAATGATGCAATGTGGAACTATAGGCCTATAGCCAAACACATAAGGGGTTGTAAGTTTGAAACAAAGATAAAGATCCAATAACAACTGACAGGCGAGACCCATTTGTCTGCATAATCGCCTTCTTGCACTGTTGCACACCATTATGATAATAGTTGATTTGTACATATAATTGACATTTTTAGGTCAACCATAAATATTGTTTATGATTACTATAAGAAACATATATTTTACGCTACTGTAAGAGGTAGACACGAAAGATGACTACCTCTCTTATTTACTTTTCTCTCAAACTGTTTTTCATATCATATATGTTTAACATTTGCTGCTAGCATTGAGTAATAAATACAAACACAATATATTATACTTAGCAATCCAGGACGATAGCTTTAAATCAGCTGAGACTTTCCATTTCCTTTAGAGCTCCAAGACCAAGTCTGAAATAATAAAAATAATTAAATAAATAATCTGAGTCAGGATTGAAAAGAAACAAGACAATAAACTGAAAGTGGTGGGTGTTATTACTCTTTATATATATATAATGTATAACTTGGTGAACAAGTCTTTCGATCTCTCTTCTCTTTTGATTAGACATTTTCGTTATTCTTTTCATTTCTCTATATTTCATTTAGAGATACATTTTACATACTACTCTACCGATTAGTGATAAAAACATTTTTTCTCTACCATTATTTTATATTATATCTATATATAATTTATTTTAATAGTATTTTTACATCACAATGTATTTAAATTTAAAATATATTTTATAATATTATATACTAGGAGTGTAAGTTTTAATTATAAAACTGTTTACATACTTATATCTTTTTATTTATTATAAATTTCAGTTATATAAAATAAATATTTATCCTATTAAATATACAAGGTAAAATACCAATTATTGTTGAAAACGAGCAATTGAGAGAATGCATGTTTGGTAGCACGTTAAGTTCAACAATGTGATTTACGGAAATAACTAGTAGTTGTTTTTACTGTGATTTTACGTTGATTGTATAATTTTCTACCATCAATCCAGACCCAGTAAAATTCTGTATGTGATTGATGTTTTATATGACGAAGTTTTGATGTGGATGAGTGAGATTGATGTATGAATAATTGTATATTGTAAATATACTTACAATCCGCATCTGTTTTGATCCAGTGCTCCTTATTATCAGATGAATCTTCACAGCCAAGTATAAACTGGAGTGGATTTGGTTGGATCTTATATTGTGGCATGTTTTCCTTTGCCATTGCTCTTTTGGGATGTATCATTATTATATCTTCCTTTGGATTGTGGCCTCCCTCATTCATTGTTTTCTTCTTGTTCTCATTCTTTTGGTATTTATCACACTTTTGTGCAGCAGTTGAATTTTCAGGGTGAACTTTCCTGTGAAACATGTGGAGAATCTGCAAGGCAACAGAGAGAAGAAGAGGTTTATAAAAATATTTATAATTATGCATAATAATAAAATTAAAAATGAGCGTACCTTATGCAGTTTTCTGTCTGCTGTAGCAGAATCAACGGTGGATGTGATAGAGCTTCGTGAAGAAGTGTGATTGAGCATTCTTTTCTTGAGTTTCTTTTTGATGGATTTATCTGGAGCGTCCCTCTTATCATCCTTTGCACCAAAACTCTCCTCGGCCAATTTGGTTTTCTGGAAGAGCTCACCGAGAGATGTCCTGTGCTCCTTCTTTGCCACTGTTGTTGTCGTTTCGGACAATTCAATTGCTGATCCAAACAGATATCCCTGAAGAGGACAAACTGTAGTAGCAGTAGCATCAGCTTCCAACGCCTTTCCGCTGAGAGTTATTATGCTTCCGTGGCTGCTTCTCCCATTGCTAACATGGCTGTTTCTCCCACACGACTCGTCATCCGCTCCCAGCACCAGCACCTTCTCCAGCTCATCGTTTATCAGCTTCAGTTCGTTCTCCGTCACTTCCTCTTCCTTCTCCGTTATATTCTCAACGGAGATGCCAAATGCTGGCGTTGCTGATGGATCCGAACCAGAACCAAGAGTTCCGATTGCCAGGAACCCGTGGAACAGCTCGTACATACCACCCGATGCTTCATCCTCATACTCATCGTCCAAAGACTTTCTTAGGTTCTGCTCTTTCTGATTCTGATGTTTGTAATTCCCAAAGTTTCCTTTCGGATCATCATCGCAACAATTCCCTGACACAAAGATAAATTAGATAATTAATGCTTATCATCTTCATCTTGTGCATATTTTTGCTATATAATATATAACTTTATTACCTATGACCAAGTCTTTGAACGGTTCAGAGCTATTCTGCCGAAATTTTCTATGCATCCACCCAAGCAACTGCAGCAAAGATATGTTAGAAGAGTATGCATATTCGACCCAATTATTGCTTCTGCAAGACACTTCATCTTACCTTCATCCTTTGATATTGTTACTCGCTTTGATTGCCTGACTTGTGATCCAGGAAAAACTGTATTTCATAAGATCTTAATGCACACAACTGCTTGTTATTTTATGTGTGTGGGAGATAAATTGAAAGGAGAAAAACATAGAGATACTTACAAACATTGTTTGTTATTCTATGTCAACATTCAAATAACCTAATGGCTAGTGGGTCCTAAATTAAACAATGTTAATCCGAACATGTGCAAGGTCGACATAACTGTGAGGCTCACAATTTATATCCATGATTTGGTATTTTCAATTTCTGGATCAGTCCGGTCATGGTTTGGTAAGTGGCATGTTGTATATTAGCAGACCTGGAATTTAACGTGTTCCACTCCCATGCATTTCATCTTGCGATTGGATACCTAAACTTAGATGTGGGGGCCCGGGGCCGAGTAAAATAAACTATAAGGTGAAAAAACAAACAATTTTAGTTAATTGACAGTCTCCGCTATATCCTTCAGACACACAACTAAGAACAGCCTCTGCCCCTGCAGCTTGACGCAACTGGTTACCCACTAAAAACATTATATAATTAGGAACCTTAAACTGTTTCATGGATGTATCTATGCATAATGTATCTAACTCTTCACATTCTACATAAAAGTATTACACTTGTTAGTTGTAAAACTTTAACGGCAAATGTCAATTCTTTTTTTCTCAATCTCGACATGTTTTAATAACTCTAAATATATTATTTAAAAATATAAAATAAATATTGACTATATGATTTATAAACTAGAAATGTTGATTTTTCTAAAATTATATATATATATATATATATATATATATAGAGAGAGAGAGAGAGAGGGGTGGGGGGTGGGGGGGAGAGAGATATCAAATTTTTCAAACAATTTATTATGAATTTTTTAAAAATATTCTTTGTATATTTTAATTTTATTAAATTAACTAATGAATGCTTTGATATTAACTTAACTATTGTTAAGAGAAAAATAACCACTTTGTACCCCTTCTATTTATAAATAAAAAAATAAAAGATAATGAATAATTATTTAAAGATATATATATATATATATATATATATATATATATATATATATATATATATATAGTTCGTTTGTGAATATGTGTGATGTACGAGAATTTAATTTTAAAAGAATGATAGATTTTATATATATCGAAAAGGCATTTGTAAGAAATAAAAAAGATTGAAGTAATTCAACAATATATTAAACTTTAAGAATTTGTAAATGTAATATAGTATGCAAAAAAAAAATAACGCATATTGTCCATGGAATAGTAGTATATTAATAAATAATTTAATAAATATAATATATTAAAAGAAGTTCAATTGAAATATATGATATAAGTATTGAACATTTGTAACAATGTAAGTTTTTTATAATTATTGTACTTTTACCAATAACTATATGTTGTGATGTTTTAAGGTGAAGTGTTGAGAGATTCTGAGAGTTAAGGAATTTCTGATATTTTAGAGGACTTTTTTGAACAAAGGTCTAGTTTGACCTTGAAAGAAGAAGTATATAAGGTTTCTATTAAGAATTGAGTTTCACAAGTTCAATTCTTTCGAATCTTAGTGAGATACTAGATACAAGGCTCTAAAGTGTTGATTATTATTATTATTATCATTATTATTATTATTATTATTCTTTATAGGATCCCTGAAGGCATAAACAATCCTTGTTGATCAATTGAGTGGCAATCTTTGTTGGAGTTGAGGATTTGTGTTGGTGCGAAGTTTTTCGTGGTGAGAGCTCAAAGTTCTTCTTCTTCCTTCTCCCTCTTGAATTGGTGAGGTAAAGGAAGTAGAACTCGATTCTTTGATAGATTGATGGTTTGCATGTGCCTTAAATTCGTTGAATGCATGATTATATGAATGATTTTGAGGTGGGGGATTCTTGTTTTGTTGAACTTTGGTGTTTGGGTTCATGGAAGTGAATTTTTGGTGAATGATCAAAATTATTGTTGCTTGTTGGATTTATGGTGCAAAATGAGTTGTGGATGATGTATGTATGTTGTTTGGTGCCTTACATGCTTGGGATTTTCTGATTTTTAGGTGGCTTGAGCCAAATTTTTGGTCCATAAAGTGTAGAACCCACCATTGCACCAAGTGTGTGTTCATGGCACCAAGCATGGTCTTAATCAAAGGTTCCTTGTCTCGCTCACGCTGGGCACAAGATTAGTGGCATCGAGTGTGAGGATAGAGAACTACCTAGGGTTGAAATGGCACCATGTGTGATTTGAATGACACCAAGCGTGAGGTGAGAGAAGTGGCTTTGCTTAGATTTTCATCGGACATGAGAAGAAAGAATCATCTCTACTTGGCTTGAAGCAAGGCAAGGGACTTTGTCACACCAAGTGTGAGGACTCAAAGATCTCTACCTAATCCACGTCGAGTGTGAGTTATATGACGCCAACATGGGCGAGGCAAAGGGTCCCCTGCCTTAGTGACGCCAAGTGTAAGGTGTGTGGCATCGGGTGTGGGTTACTTTGAAAATTCTTGTTATTTGTATAATTAAATGGTGAGCATGAATAGATTAGGTGAATTTATTGCATGTTGTATGTTGATTGGTGATAATTTTTCTATTTGATCTAGAATAATATATATATATATATATATATATATATATAGGGAGCATATCAAGTGAGAGGAATTTATTACGAGAGGGTGAGAGGGTTAAAATATAACCCTTAATTAGATTAATTTTCTCTCATTTGATTAAATCCCAAATTTTCTCTCACTTGATTAATCTAAAGGTTATATATATTTTAACCCTCTCACCCTCTCATAATAAATTCCTCTCACTTGATATGCTCCTAATGATCCATATGTGCACAAAGTTGAGGTATACGTGTATAAAGTAACCAATTGAGTCAAGTATAAGGTTGGAGACTTAGTCTCTAACTGAGTATTAGAATTGACATAGTATTTGGAGGGTAGTCCAAGGAATAATTCCATAATTGACTTAGTTTTGCAAGCTAATGTCGTGGTAGCTCATATCCAAACTATTATACCCTTACATGAATATTAGACTTTCTAGTTTAAGTTGTGACATTTGAGAAACCATGTTGATATGGTATCACTTTGGTTGTTGACCTAGTAGGTGTAAAAAGGTCATGTCGGTTCGATAGGGTTAAGCCACTTAGATTGTTCATCCTGTTATATGAGATCTCTATAAATGAATGTGTAATGACACATTAGTTGAAGTTTATGCATATGATGTGATGTAATTTGTTATTGTTCATATGCTTTTCAGTTATATTGTTGAATGGTGTGTGTTGTGGCGTAAGCATATGCTTGAGTTGTTTACTCGTTGATGCCATATTGAGGTATTTTGTTGTGATGATATGTTGTGAATCATGAGGTGTTTCATTGTTGGTTTACATGTGGTTGATAGTTGTATATTTGTTATACTTCTATATTTGCATTACGTTGATTCCTTTCGATATCTAATTTACCCTTGCATGTTTCTTGATGATTGGATTGCGATGATCATATTTACATGGGAGTAAAATAGAATTAATTGGAAGCAAATTGTAGTTTTGGCTAGTCATGTTGTTAGAGTGTAGTCCTTGACTACTTTTGTACATTTTTATTGTAGTTGTTTGACTGAAACCTAAAGTCATATATATTATAAATTTGGATTATTGTATCTACATATGAACTTGTGTAATTTTCAATTACTTTTGCATAACTCGTATAGTTTTCAATTACTCATAATATATTATTACAATATGCATATTTTAGTTATAAAAATTTATTTGTGTCATATTTTTTTTAATTAATTTTCTTCTAATATAATATATTATATATAATATATTTATATTTTCATAAAAGAGTATTAATATATCATAATTAAATTGTTAGTTTATTTATAAATAAATAAATAAATATATATATATATATATATATATATATATATATCATTTTTTACGTTCGTAAAATCACATGGTGTGTTTATTTAATTAAAAACTGACATTTTTCCTTCAAACCAAAATTCACGGAGTAAGTGTAATGGCAGTGAAATTTTGCGCTTTTTTATCAATAAATATAATATTATTGGTATTTTAATTTGTGTAATACACATGTTAAATGGTTTATTATTTATAATTAAAAATTAAAATAAATTATATATTTAAATAAATATTATATTTAAATATATAAATTATATTTAAATTTATATAAAAATATATTTTTAAATATATAAATTATATTTTAGATTTATGATGAAAAATATATTATAGAATAAGATTATTTTTATTTATTGATAATTTATTTAAAAATATTAAAATTTAATTCATAAATAAATACAATAAATAAAAATTTAAGTCAATAAAAAATTTTAAAAAATTTCTTAAAAGTTCTTTCATTAAAGAAAAATCTCTTAAAAATACTTTCACGTTAGATAATAGTTATGTTTAATATATAAGAATTGATAGGTATTTGAGGAATGAGAATGTTTTTTTAAGACCTTTAACTTTTATTATAAGTAAACTATTAGGGTACCTTAATGATTAGAGAATATGATTGAAATAGTTAAAAACGAAAACATTTAGATTTAATCTTGTTGCACTTTTGTAATATTCTTGTTACCCAAAAAAATATTTCATTGTAGACCCCTTTACCATGAGCCTTTAGTTAAATTTTTTATCAATCTCAAAGATCGATTATAAGTACAAATTGTAATCTCAAAGATCGATTATAAGTACAAATTGTAAACAGAAGAGTAAAAATAATGGTGAAAGTAAATTAAAAGCAATTTTAATTTTTTTATTTTATATCAACATCTATATATATATATATATATATATATATATATATATATATATATAACCCTAAACACTTAATCAAACATATAGTATAAACATGCTTAATTTTGTACTTTTAATTATTTAATCAACAGTCAATGTGGAATTTGAATAGTCAATGTCCCGGGGAACTGAATTCTGACCATGAACAGTAAACCGTTCTACTCTGGTAAATAAACTTGCACATGTGTCATTTTTGTATTTTTTCTTTTAAAAAATATTATTTATGTAAAATTTTCGTAAATTTGCATCATTCAATAAATATATTTGTGCATGGAAGCGGCGAATGGGACAAATTGGTTTTGCTTGGATAACTTTTTTAATTAACTACTTATAAGAGAAAATAAATAAATATTAAAATATTTTTTTATAAATTAAAGCTCTCTTATGTATAAGTTACCTCTTACACATTATTTTATTTAGTTTCTTCAAATAATTAAATTAAATTTGTAAATAAGTTAATTTTGACTTTAAAAACATATATTACACCAACTAGGACATCCTAACTCTTCCAAACATTACATGTGAAAATGAAGTCTGACAATATGAATACCAAAAACCAGTTTTATTAATTACTATCTTTTTTTATTTTGTTTTGTTTTACTAACTGGAAGAGAAAGAAAAAAGAACTAATCAGGCTCGTATAATTGTACTGCTAGTATTATTAAAAGGTATGCACCTCTCCATATTTCAATCACCATCAATAAGACATTTTGATAATAACATTTTTCTAGTTGATTACATGCATATCCAAGGAAAATAATCAGCTTATTACATGCAAGTCTATGTATATATTTATGAGAGAGATAAAAAGGAGAAGGTATAGCATGATAAAAAAATTAAAATAACATGAAGACTAAAAAATAAATATATGAAACGTTGTAAACTCTTTAGCAAATAGGTGATTTTTGTTTTTAGTATATGAATGGTGTACGCGCGTTGTTGGTGCAATTAGACGTCAATCGACTGGTTTGGTAAGAGGTAGAAGTTGAATGGAAAAATCGTAGTTGCATTGCAGATATATTTAATAGAGGGAATAAAATAAATTATATAATATATAATTTGTATAAAAAATGAGAGAAAAGAAAAAAACTCAAACATAATAATATAATAATAAATAAAATACAAATAATATTATACAAATTATTATACGTGTAGAGTTGTTCTTTAGTAAAAAATTATTACTTACACTCATTCAGAAAGACATCGTTGTTGGTTACCTTAGAAAATTAGAGACGGATGAGGGTGATTTAGCCAAGCTCCAATGAGACTGAGTCACTTTTAGGGATAATAATGGGGTTCATGGGCAGGCAGCAGAGCAATATCTGTTTCCACCTTGTTGGATAAAAATTATTTCATATTTATTTTATACTTTCGTAGATATTTTTTAAGCGTGGGTATATTTATAATTTTTATAAATATTTATATATATATATGAATATATATATATATATATGAATATTTATGTATTTTCTAATATTAATAATTTAAGTTTGTGTTTAAAGTTAATTCTTCTGAAAAATATTAAATATAATATTAATTCTTTAACTTAATTTTGTTGACATATTAAAAAAATAATATAAAACATAAAATAAATATTTAAATATTTAAACAATTTTATTTAACAAATATTTACATGTATGGATATTATCATTTTTTGTTCTTATTCTTTTATAAGCGAGTAAAAAAATAGTACTCATTACATACAAGTATCATTTAATTTACTTATTTATTATTCATAATAAATTTTATTCTCAGATACTCGTAATTGTGATTATAGATTCTTTTGTCATTCTTAATCATGTTTATGTGTCAAATATCCAACTCATTCTTTAAATCATAGGTGATTTATAACATTCATAGTATTTTTTTTATTTTTTTTACTCTTTACATGACTAAAAGTTATACAATTTACGTTTTTTTTACTTATATCTCTTTAGACTTTCTTCATACATATTTAAAAGAAATTAAAAAGAAAAAATTCAAATGAGATTAGCGTGAACTCGAGAAAAATAAAGAAAACTTGACACCAAAATTGTGTGTCACGATGCACACTTTCATATGTCTCAACATGAGGTGAAAACATGGTAACTTTTTGTAACATCTCAAATGCTAAAGATAAAAATTGATCATTTCTTCATTAAGAAATGAGACACAAATAAAGTATGTTTTTATACACACTAAGGTACAAAAAGAAGGATAACACAGGACAAATGTTTAAATTATTGAACAATTTTTTGTTTTATAATTATTTGTTGAATAATAAATAATACAGACAAAATAATAATAAATTTATTATAACTTTTTAATATTAATTATCATAATAAATTAAATATTATCTTAATAGAAGTGGTGATGAAGAATTGTGATAATAACAATAACAGTAATAATAATAATTGTGATAACAATAATAACAATGATAAATATAAGATGGTAGTAAGTGATGACAATAACGACAATAATGATGGTATTAAATTAAAAAATATTTAATTTAATAATTAGATCACTAAATTTTGATGTAAAATATAAGTTATTAAATGAAGTAAATCTAGATAAACTTATTTTAGAATTTTTTTCTATTAATTTACTATATTATTAATTCATTAGATTTTTTAACTAAATTTGGTAATTTGGGTTAATGGTGTGAAATAATTTTCTTTTGTCTTTTTTTATTAATTTTTTTATAGGTTGACCCATAAATGAAATATGGGCCAAAACATTCAAATTGCTCACAATAAAAGGGTCAATCCTAGTTCACTTTTAGGTTAAGATACAATAACTTGCTTTGCTTCTCATAAAAATATAATAATATCAACACATCCTAAGTTTAAGTGGAACTTTTGGTCTCTTTATGAAAAAATTCAAGTGAGTCTTATTGATAAATAAAATAGTTAAAAGGAAATATTTAACTAAAAATTATTGGACCTTTTAAACCAAAAGTCGATTAATAATTTTTTATTAGTTCATAATTTCTTTCATTACATAATCTCTTCGCGCTTATACGTTTGAAACTAAAAGATTGTAGACACTATTAAACTCAAGCTGATCATATCTAGAACAATCAACTAATCAAATATACTAATTAATGTACATAATTGAATAATGAAACTTAAATCTGTTAACTTATATATCTATCTTAAGTTCTATACTATAATAGTTATTCAGTACCAATAACTAAAAAATAATAATAATAATGATATCGATCGATATCCGCAATGATAAAATGTGAATGGTTGTAAAAAATTTGTGGCAAGCTTATGTGTGGAGGCTAAAGGGAAGTTATCCATACGAGTTAGCAAGCAAGCATATGCAACGAAAAAGTGAAGAAAAATTAGTGTCTGGTATCAAATCAGTGTTGAATCATAGCCACAAGCGAGTTAACAAAGCAGTTAAATCTGGAGTACGAGCATCGTGTTAGAAGAGGCTTTTGCGTATGTATGTTGTGGTTGTCATTATTTGTCCGCATGATAGAGATCCAATGTAAAGTAGTTTTGAGGCCCTGGTGGATGAGGGCATATATGTTTGTAGCCACCTGCTTGAGTAGAGTTAAATGACATGAAGACAACAAAGAATGGAATGTTACAACACCAACACGGCACTCGCACATATTCAAGATCAATACATATGCATAGACCTAGCTAGAGATATCTCCTCCTCTTGTCGGATGAAACCTTCCTATCATTAGTTTCTAAGAGGTTTTCGATATATATATTTTTTCCTCCTCTAATATATATTTTTCCAAACCCTAAACCCTATATCGCCTTTAATTTCCACTTCCTTCGTTGCAACTATTTTATTTCCCCCACTTTTACATGCAACGTCTCAGTGAGCTGCGCAGTGCATATATATTCACATTTCATTATATTTTCGAAGCTAGCAAAAAGTAATTTATAAAGTTGCGGGAAAATGAAAATTTTATGTATGCCCTGGTTACTAAAGAAATGTGAATTTCAATCACCTAACAATTAAATTAAAAATTCTTTATATATATATATATATATATAAAGATTAACGATTTACTTATTCTAAGAATAAATATATTTACTCTACCTTATACTTATATTTTACATTAAATTTTAACGATTTGACTTTTAAATTAAAAAATTTTGATGCAAAAAATTAAATTTGTAAAGTTTTAAAATTCTGAAAAACTTTTTTTTATTGTTTTAATAATTCAAATTAACTGATAATTATAAAAATATTTTATATATAGATTTGAATTAATGAAACAAAATATCAAATAATTTTAAAAAATTTTAAGACTTTACAAATTTAATCTATATATTAAAACTTTTAATTCAATGATTGAATTATTAAAATTTGATATAGAATATGAGTTATTAATTGAATAAAGTAAATTTATTATATATATATATATATATATATATATATATATATAAAGAGGGATCAAATAACTTTAAGAGTAACTTAAAGTTACTTCACATAATAATTTGTTATTTATGTTAAATTTCAACGATTAAATCATTAAATTAAAATTTATTAATTAATGCATAGATAATTATAAAAGAATATTTTAATTACGTAGAAAGATATCACGTGAAAACACGACATTCTTTATTTTTCCTTGTGAAATGTAACTAAATTATTTTGTTACTTTATTCTTTTTAATTCATACATAATTATAGTAATGAGGTGATTAAAGTAAGTATATACATTTTAATACGAAATAATTAATGTAATTATGATTAATGTGTGTATATATATAATATTTCATCTATTCCTGTACTTGTCTGAGGGTACACTCGTAGTCTTCTGGGGTATAGGAGGGCTGAACGGGAGCTTCAGGTGGATTCCTCAAAAGGGGGGAGGTACCTGCAAAAGGCACTCCGATGCTCAAGTCAGGACAAGCACGAATCTCTAGGGTAATAATTGAACAGTAACATACCTCGTTACGTGTGACCTATTTATAATACCTGACATGGGCCTGAGCATAGTGGACTTTTTCTGACACTTACCAAATTAGGTAATACGATGTTAATCAGTGGGTTACGCCTTAATCATGTTTCGTCTCTTATTAATCGGGATCGCTGTTTCTAATTACTCTAATGACCTTCAGCCGGGCCGATACAGGATGACCGAGACGTTGTGTTCGGCATCTTGCCGAGCCGATATGAGCGGATGTGGATCTTGATCTTGTGCCGAGCCGGAATGACCTCTAGCTTGCGTCAATATCTGGTAGAATATGACGTGCCGGTCCACGTGGCCGATCCACGTGGCCGACGGGATCCTTCCGGTACACAAGCCCCTCAGCCTTGAGGAGTGTAACGACACAAAGGGTAAATTTGTCTTGATAGTCGTGACGGTTGGTTTAAAGGGAGCAGTTATAATTGCTGAGTATTAATTGTAGGAATATGAGAAGTTATAATCGTTGGGTAATAAACGTGGGAATATGAAGGGTTATAACCGTTGGATAAGTAACGTTTGGGTAATAAGGAGGAGGATTTGAAAAGTTGGAGCTCGTGGGTCGTTGGATCAATTTGATCTGACGGTTCATACGCAAGCGGCAGTTACCATTAGGGTTTATGGAAAGTGCTATAAATAGGAGTGGTGGGGACCAAACCCTAGCATGCTTACTTGACTATAAAGAGTGATTGTTCCGAGCCGACGCAGAGATTATCTGAGTGCTTGCTATCGTCCGAGGCTATCATTCAAGTAAGGTACGTTTTAATGGCTGATTTTAATATAGGTGTAGAGGATAGGGTTTCAGAAGCTGGTTCTACCGGGGGTAGCAGGGCTAGTACTGCCGACGCGGGTTCGCATGAGTCTTCTCACCGCGAGCGAGCTGATTCTGTCTATTCGGGTTCACCTAAACCGGCTCAGCAAGGGGTTTCAAACTCGGCAACACAGAAATCAGCTAGTGTAGAAATTATCGAGGAGTTTGAGCAGTCACGAAGCGTGGAAGAGGCTTCTTCTCTTGAAATGATTGAGGGTCGACCGGATACTCGCCGAGCCGGTCTGGCCAATCGTCGATTTGGTCCTATAGAAGTTCTCGGCTATAGGTGGGTACATGGGGAGGTGGGTAGTGTATTTTCTCGGTATACCGATAAGGACACGATTGCCTTGCTGCTCGACTCGGAAATTTTTTTTACTCTTCCAGATGATGAAGTGCCATCTGGTTTTTTCTTCAAGCCATGCCGGAACGACGACTCATAGGAATCGGATTTCGTATTTCTTGGCCGAGGGGAATGTAAATATGACTTTTTTTTGTGTATGACTATCTGTTCCGAGATTTAGGGGTGACCCTGCCCTTCGATAAAGTTTTTATTGGTGTGCTTCGGTTACTCAACGTCACACCGACACAGTTGCATCCGAACAGCTGGGCCGCGATGCAAGGGTTTCGGCAATTGTGTATGGCGCTTGGTATGGAGCCTACACCCCATCTGTTCTTATATTTTTACTCTTCTCGACCAACAAAGAAGGCAAAATGGTTGTCTTTGGTTCGGGCAGAACATTGTTTACTTCAACCCTTCACGACTTCTTACAAAGGATTCAAAGTTGGGTTCTTCAAGGTCATGATTCGGCCACGCAACGGCAAGAAGTACTTTTTTAATGACGCGGGAGAAGCGTTTTTTCCTTTGTATTGGACTCGAACGTCGAGGAAATACGACGTGGTTTCGAAGTCCAAGATGTCCTCTGAGGAGAAAGATAACTTGGCAGTGCTGGAAAAGCTGCCTCGGCCGTTGCCGTGCCGAGAACTTGTTCGGCTAAAGAAATCTGCGCAACCTCTTGATGATTTAATTGGTATAGCATCTGTCTTTTGTTTGAATTCCTGCGTTGGCATTGATTTTGACTAGTGTTTGTGCAGGTATCGTGGCGAACTACACTGACGAGTTGGATATTCGCGCTTTGATCCAAGGCCGAACTGCAACAGCACCGGCTCCTCAAGGAGAGAATCGGGCTCTGACCCGTGAGACGGCTCAGCCGCAGTCGCAGCCGAAGGGCAACCAGGATGCTCACAGGGCAAAGGCGGCCAAGAAAAAAGCCAAGGCCGAGGCCGAGGCACGTCGGCAGAAATGACAAAGGCTGCCCGCACTTGTGGCTCCCTAGGGGCTCGTGAGTCCTAGTTTCCTGGCCTCGAATGTTAGTGCTCAAGAGTACTTGAGCCAGGACCTGACCTCGGAGATGGGACAAACCATCCTGGGGCAATTGACGCCGTCCCACAAGTGGACTTTTTTATGCGCGTTGCAGGCTCGGGCGTTGTCTTTGGCTCAAAGTATAATGATGCAGCCAAACGCCGAGGCCGACACATTGCGCCGACAGCTGGCTGAGTCAGAGAAGTCCGTGCAGGAAACCTTAGCGGCTCTATCTAAGGCGCAAGGTCATGGGAAGAAATGCGAGGCTAAGCTGGACCGTCGGAGCTGCCAAAACAAGACCTCACTTTGAAGGTTCAGCGGTTAGAGCACCTTTTGAAGGCCGAGACGAACAAATCGGCCACGCTGTTGAAGGAATTGGAGAACAAGAAAAGGGAGTTTGGCGCATACAGGGAGAGGGCCAAGAACAAGGTTCTCTCTCAGCATGAAGCCGGTTTCGTGCAAGCGGCTTGGCAGGCTCGGTATTTTGGAAATCTTCCGTCAGGCTTTCAGTTTGATATGACCATGGATTTCCATCGGGGAAAATATGTTAACCTGACTCAAATCCTGCCAAATGAGCAGCCGGACACTGAAGTTCCTATTCACCCTGAGGTTGGACCGAGTGGCGGCGGCCATGTGGAGGAAGAAGTGGCCGAGCAAGAGCGCTTGACTGAAGGAGAGCCCGAGGCGCATGCTTAGGGTTATTTTACGAATTTGTATGTCTGGGCCGGTAGTGCCCTTTTAACTTTGTGTATTTTCGGGCCATTAGAGCCCTTATATCTTTTTAATGCCATCTATCGTTTCAAACAGCACTCCTTAGCAAACATTTATATGACGAACTTGCCGATCGTGGTTTAATTTATACAGATTTAATGTGGAAGACTCGTAATTAGAAATAAAAACCACACCCTTGGCCGAGAGACATCTCGGGAGGGGAGACTTGTAACTTAAAATAGAAGTCACATCCTTAACCGAGAGACATCTCGGGAGGGAAGACTTGTAATGTAAAATAATTAAAGTCACATCCTTGGCCGAGAGACATCTCGGGAGGGAAGACTTGTAAGATTGAAGCCACATCCTTGACCGAGAGACATCGGGAGGGAAGACTTGTAAAATTTAAGCCGCGTCCTTGGCCGAGAGACATCTCGGGAGGGAAGACTTGTAAGATTGAAGCCACATCCTTGGCCGAGAGACATCTCGGGAGGGAAGACTTGTAAGATTGAAATGAAATTGCAGAAATATAAAATAAGTCATAGATAATTGAATTGTCTTATTATTGATTGATGGATGCCTCGTTAAAAACCTTGTCGGCCAAAACCTCTTCACATTTTTTTTTAAGAGGAGAAAAGACCGATTCAAGGAAAAGAGTGCATCTTAAGACATTTACACATGTACATGAAGTTGAATCCTAATTGTAATAGGTCTTCAAATGGGTAGAATTCCATGTTCGGGGGATGATTTTGCCGGATAATTCTTCTAATTTGTAAGAACCATTATTGAGGTTGTCTCGGATTCTGAATGGGACGTCCCAATTTGCCGCCAATTTCCCCTCGGTCGAGTTTCGTCGAGCCGAGCCAGTTGATCGCCAAACCAGATCACCTTCTTGGAAACTCCTTGGTCTTAACTTGGAGTTAAATCGCCTGGTCATTCATTGTTTACACGCTTCAGCGATGACTTGGGATTTCTCTCGGACCTCATCGACGATGTCAAGTTCGGCTCGGATTGCGCCGTCGTTGGACTCCTCATGAAAGTGCGTCCATCAGAATGAAGGCTCGCCAACTTCGACTGGAATCATGGCGTCCGTGCCATATGCTAATCGAAATGGAGTTTCCTTGGTGGTTGATTGAGGCGTGCACGTGTACGCCCAAAGAACTTTAGGAAGCTCTTCGGCCCACGCACCTTTGGTTGTGCCAAGTCGTTTCTTTAGCTCGGTTAGGATAACCTTGTTGGCGGCTTCGGCTTGACCGTTGGACTGTGGATGTTCAACGGACGTGAATCGGTGTCAGATGCCGAGGTTCTCCAAGAAGGTGTTGAATTTTTTATCTGTGAACTGAAGCCCATTATCGGAAATGATTGCGTATGGGATGCCGAACCGGGTGATGATGTTTTTCCATACAAATTTTTGCACATTAGCTGCCGTAATGGTGGCTAGCGGCTCGGCTTCAATCCACTTGGTAAAATAATCAATGGCCACCACTAGGAACTTGCATTGACCTTTGGCGAGTGGGAACGGGCCGAGGATGTCAATGCCCCATAGGGCAAACGGCCAAGGGGCACTGACCGAGTGGAGCTGTTCGGCCGAGGCATGTATTAGGTTGTCGTGCTGTTGGCATTGCTTGCACTTCCTCACGTACTCAGTACAGTCGGTTTTTAGGGTCGGCCAATAATAGCCGGCCCTTAGCACTTTAGCAGCTAGCGTTCTTGCACCTGTGTGTGATCCGCATATTCCTTCATGGATTTCTCTCATGACGTAGTCTGCTTGCGGCTTGTCAATGCATTTCAACAAGGGTGTGGAGAACCCTCGCCAATATAACTCTCCTGCGACCACGGAATACCGCGCTGCTTGGGTTCGAATCTTCTTTGCTTCTACTGGATCGGACGACTCGGAGCCGTTAACAATGAAATTCATGATGTCGGTCATCCATGTGTTTGGTTCTTCAACCGGCATGCATTCCTGTGGGATGCTGGATGTGGGTAGCTCCAAATGGAAAGTTGACCGGAGTTGTCCTGGTTTTCGGCTGCTGGCCAATCGGGCTAACTGGTCAGCTCTTTCATTATTACACCGTGGTGTGTGTCGAACTTGTACATCATGGAATTGATCTTTCATTCCTTTGTACAGATGGTAATACTTCAATAAGTTCGCGTCCTTGACTTGAAAGTTGTCATTGACCTGTTCGGCCACCACTTTCGAGTCGGCCCAACACACGATTTTGGTGGCACCCATCTCGGCAGCCATCCGCATGTCGGCGAGCAAAGCTTCATATTCTGCTTGGTTGTTAGAGGTTTTGAAACCGAACGGCAGTGATTGTTCGAGGGAAATACCGGACGGGCTTTCCAAGATTATTCCGGCACCGCTTCCCTGCTGGTTGGACGATCCGTCTACATGCATGGTCCAAGCGTTGTCCTCGAACTGGCCGAGAGGCGATAATTCATTGACAAAATCAGCTAGGCCTTGTGCTTTGATAGCTCCTCGAGGTTCAAAACGGACGTCAAATTCGGAGAGTTCAATTGACCATGCCATCATTCGGCCGGCCAGTTCTGGCTTTCGGAGTACTTTAGCGATCGTACAATCTGTTCGGACTACCACAGTATGACTTTGAAAGTATTGCCAAAGGCGCCTAGCCGCGTATATGAGTCCTTACGCCACTTTCTCCAACAGTTGGTATCACCGCTCGGCGTCTTGAAGCACTCGGCTTATAAAGTATATCGGTTACTGTTGACCGTCCTGCTCCTGTATTAGTCTGGCGCTTATGCCTTCACCCGAAACTGCTAAATACAGGATTACTTCTCGGCCTGGTATCGGCTTGGTTAGCACTGGAGGAGTGCCGAGACATTTCTTGAAGAGTTGAAAAGATGTTTCGCATTCCTCCATCCATTGAAACCGGTTTGCTTTTTTCAAGACACCAAGGATCGGCTTGGAAGTTTCGGCCATACATGGTAGGAAATGAGACAACGCTGTTAGTCGGTCAGCTAGCTTTTGGACCTCTTTTAAATTTGACGGGCTCCTCATGTCAATAATAGCTTGGCATTTGTCGGGGTTAGCCTCGATGCCCCAGCTTGAAAGCATGAAGCCCAAGAACTTACCGCCCGAGACACCGAACACACATTTGTCCGGGTTGAGTCTCATTTGGTGCTTCCGGAGCGCGTGGAAGACTTCGGCCAGATCAGTGACATGAGAAGGTAAGCTGGCCGATTTGACCACCATGTAGTCAACATAAACCTCCATATTCTTCCCAATCTGACCACCGAAGATCTTGTCCATGAGCCGTTGGTATGTGGCTCCGGAATTCTTTAAGCCGAAAGGCATTACTTGGTAGCAATAATTGGAGGATTCCGTGACGAATGTCGTTTTGTCTTCGTCTCGAGTATGCATACGGATTTGATTATAACCCGAGTATGTGTCGAGAAAGGTTAAGAACTTGTGGCCGACTGCTCCATCAACCAACCGGTCTATGTTTGGCAACGGATATGCATCTTTCGAACATGCTTTGTTTAAGTCTGTGTAATCAGTACACATTCGCCACTTCCCGTTTTCTTTTTTAACCATGACGTCGTTGGCCAGCCATGTTGTGTACTGTATCTCTCGAATGAAACCCGCTTCTAACAACTTGGATACCTCTGCTTCAACTGCCTTCTTTCTCTCTTCCCCCATCTTTCTTTTTCGTTGGGCAACCGGTTTGGCTTCTCGGCATACAGAGAGTTTATGACACAGGAAATTGGGGTCAATACCTGGCATGTCAGCTGGTTGCCATGCAAATAAGTCTTTGTTTCTTCTAACAACTTGTCCGATTTCATGCCTTTCCATCTTAGACAGGTTAGAACCGAGGTAGGTCACGTGTTGGTCGGTTGGCCCGATGACAATTGGATGTCGATCCTCGATTGGCTCGACCCTCTCGTCCTGCTCCATTCGAGGGTCGAAGTCTACTATCATTTCAGGGTCTTGGGCTACCGAGTGTACACGTTTTTCTCCACGCGGCTCGGTCGTTTCAAGACTAGGCAGCCGGAGACTAGCGAAATAACATTCTCTAGCTGCTTTCTGGTCCGCATGTACTGTGATGATTCAGCCTGATTCGGAAGGGAATTTCATGGCTAAGTGCGGAGTTGATACGATCGCACCCAGTCTGTTGAGAGAAGGCCTGCCGAGAAGGATGTTATATGACTTGTTGGCGTACGCAACCACGTACTTGACCGGAATGTCTCGAGCTTCGGCTCCATCAAAGGAGAAACGAGTGGATAACTTGATGTATCCTCTCGTCTGTACATGTTCGCCTGAAAATCCGACCAAGGGTTCATTATACGGAATTAATTTGGCCTCGGGATGCCGAGCTGTTTGAATGTATTCCAATACAGAATATCGGCCGAACTGCCCTGGTCAACCAGCGTTTTTCGAACGATGCAGTTCTGAATTTCGACACTGATGACCATTGGATCGTCTTGGTCAGGATCAATGCCCTTGAAATCTGCTTCTGTGAACGTGATGGCCGGTATCCTGCGTTGAGTTCGTTCCACCGCGTGTACGGCTCGGACAGCTCGCAGGTGCCTCTTTTGTGCCGATGAGGAAGCGCCTCCGCCAGCAAATCCGCCAGAAATAGTGTTAATGACTCTTCGGGGCTGAGTCGTCGGCTTGTCTTCCTTTCGGCCTCTCGACCGACTTCGTTCCCTATAAGGACGTCTATCAGATCTGTCTTGCTCGGGTTGATCTCGACGGTGCCGACGATCATCATGTCGGGGGGAACGAGGTCGATCAACAAAATGCTGAAGCTGTCCTTGTTTGATTAAGTCCTCGATCTTGTCCCTCAGAGCCGCGCACTCTTCAGTTGAGTGACCCCGGTTGCGATGGTATTTGCAAGACTTGGTAGTATACGCGCGTGGGGGAGTTGAAGCACGTTTTGGCACTGCCAGGACCTCCGACGTGAGTGCTTGGTCTAGTACAGGTGATTGAGTGGTGTTTAGAGGAGTGTAGTGGGAGTACCTTGGTCCTCGAATAGGCTTTTCTCTCGAGACGAGGTCCTTGGGACGACTACGGTATGAGCCTTCGGCTGGTTTCTCGGCCTTGGCCGAGACTTCCGCCCTGGCCTGATTGTGGAATTCCGCGAGTTCTTCCATCTGCATATATTTATCGGCGCGGCGCCGCAAATCATCCATGTCAGACGGGGGTTTCTTGCATATACTGTTAGCAAAGGGTCCCGGCTTCAGGGCTGTAGTCAAATGATGGAGGGCAACGGCCGGATTGAGGTCTCGAATCTCGAGAGCTGCTTTGTTGAATCGGGTCATGAAAGCCCGAAGGGATTCCTTCTTTTCTTGTCTTATGCTTACCAGCGCAAGGGAGGTCAAATGGTGGGGTCGGCTAGTGGCAAACTGGATGGTGAACTGGGATGCGAGGGTGTTGAAAGAGTCTATTGAGTTGGCCGGGAGACGAGTGAACCAACTCAATTCTCTTCCTTTCAGAGATGTTGGGAAGATACGACATAGGGCGGCATCGTCGGTGGTGCTGAGTGTGACTTGGGTGAGGAAAATATCGACGTGTTCGTCGGGGTCAGTGGTCCCATCGTACTTATCTATCGGAAGGAACTTCCAATGGTCTAGAAGGCAGGATTGCATTATGTTGGGGGTGAAAGGGTGTCGGTGTGCTCCGATAGGTGGAGCGTATGCGGGTCGGCTAGTAACTTGAGCAGCCGAGGCGTGGTTTCCTGGGGCGACAGTGGAAGTGTGGGGAAGAGATGTATGTCTGAGCGAGTGGAACGAACCCTGGGTATGAGTCAGCTCGGAAGGTTTCCAAGTGGGATCTTTGTTTTGATTTTTCAAGGCAGCATTCTCTTCCCTCAAAGCGGCCATCTCACGAGCGTCTTTCTCTCGTTGTTGTTTCATGGCGGCCATTTCCTCCTTTAGTTGTTTCACCATCTCGGCCATGTTAGTCTCGTCGATCGTCTCGGCGGTATCTGCTTCGGATTGGTGTTCATCTTCAGATCGGTGGTCTCCCATGTGATTTCTCCTTGTCTTTGCCATGGTCTCTTTCCAATAGTACCTAGTCTGACTTCTTCAAAAGCTGTCGGTTCGGCCCCACGGTGGACGCCAAAATGTACCTGTCTGAGGGTACACTCGTAGTCTTCTGGGGTATAGGAGGGTCGAACGGGAGCTTCAGGTGGATTCCTCAAAAGGGGGGAGGTACCTGCAAAAGGCACTCCGACGCTCAAGTCAGGACAAGCACGAATCTCTAGGGTAATAATTGAACAGTGACATACCTCGTTACGTGTGACCTATTTATAATACCTGACATGGGCCTGAGCATAGTGGGCTTTTTCTGACATTTACCAAATTAGGTAATACGATGTTAATCAGTGGGTTACGCCTTAATCATGTTTCTTCTCTTATTAATCGGGATCGCTGTTTCTAATTACTCTAATGACCTTCAGCCGGGCCGATACAGGATGACCGAGACGTTGTGTTCGGCATCTTGCCGAGCCGATATGAGCGGATGTGGATCTTGATCTTGTGCCGAGCCGGAATGACCTCTGACTTGCGTCAATATCTGGTAGAATATGACGTGCCGGTCCACGTGGCCGATCCACGTGGCTGACGGGATCCTTCCGGTACAATTCCTATATATAAGATTCAATTATCTAATTTATCAATATTAAAAAAATATAATTAATTTAACTAATAACAATAAATTTATCCTATTTATATAATTTTTTTCTAAAATTATCTTTATATTACTCTTCTTTTCTAATTAATACTCATATATCTCATAACTAATTAGTATACATGTCTTGTATTATAATTAATGTATTTTACTAAATTAAGATAATATATTTTAATTAAGGATATTTTAATCTAAAAATAATTAATATATGAGACAATAGAAATTGAATCTTATATAAAAGAATAAAAAATTATTTTGAATTGGGTAAAAAAAGTAATATTAACTAAGATGATTAATATTATTTTAAATTAAATAGATTTGGCACGCTACATAGTTACAAACGATTGATAGGGTTTGAAATGTCAACATAGTTAGAATTTGAACTAGCAAAATGAGTTACATCTAACCTACTAATAGCGTGTTTGGAAACACGTTTCAAACGTGGAAAACCACGTTAAACGTGGAAGCTATTAGTAATAGATTCCACGTTCAATGTAGTTTTCCACGTTTGAAACGTGTTTCCAAACACGCTCTAAGGCTGCCCAATGTACACCACATGTTATAATGGGTTGGTGGTCTTCTAAATTGATTCCCATATCCGGCCCTATTATACGATCTATGTGCTTTTATTAATTATTCAACGTCAAATTCTATATAAAAAATAAAAAATAAATTGTGAAAGAAAGAAAAGCAGTTATGCATATGACTATATGAATATAAGTGGGTTAAAGGTCTTAATTTACTTTACTTTTAGTGCTTAATTTTTTTTATCCCATTAACATTATAGTCTTTAGCATTAAAATTTTTGTTCACGAAGTAAACATCTAGTGACGAGTAAACATCTAGAGACTTAACTAAATAAATATTGTTAAGGAACTAAAAATAATTGAAAAAAATTCAGAAATTAAAAACAATTTAATCCTAATTTCAAAATTAACTTAACATAATTATATCAAAATTTAAAATTAAGCATAATTATAGAGAATTAAATTATTGAAAATCGTTATATTTGGACGAGAAAGTTAATACGCAAACACTTTTTTTTATTGTTATAAAAATAAATATAAAAATATAAAAGTATTTTTTGTGTATAAATATATTATTTAACTGGGAGATGATCAAGAAAATAAAATGTTAATTAGCTTAAAAATATTTTTAAGAAATTATAAATTACTAGTATTTTAGTCTATACAATATTCATACATATTTATTATCTATAATTAAAATTTACAATAAATTATATATATATATATACATATTATATTTGAATATATAAATCATATTTAAAATTAGTATATATTAATATTTTTAAATATATAAATTATATTTTAAATTTACGATAAATAATTTGTATTATAACAATTTTTTATTTTTAATAATTTATTTTAAAATATTAATATTTAATTTATAAATAATTATAATAAATAAAAATCAAATTAAAAAAGAAATTAAAAAAATCATGCATACTCTCATTGAAAAACAATTATTAAAAATACTTTTGTGTAAAATAGATGTTCATATTTAATATATAAGTATTTATTAAATAACTTAATTAAATATATAATTTTCATAAAAGATTAAAAAAACTAGTCAAAATAATATAAATAATCTACGACAGTAGATAAAAGGAATATCTTTTCCTTCAATTACTTTTGGTGTCATTTTAATAGAATTATTTCTCCTTCAAATAAAAACTTCTATTATATAACTATATATTATACAATTTATTTTAAAAATTATTGTTTTTTATAAAAAATAAATAGAGATACAAAATATATCTATTTCAACAACAACAAAACAATAATAATAATAATATTATTATTATTAAAATATATTATACTTTAAAATTTATACTATTAAAATATATTAATGATATTTAAAACATTTTATATTTTTAATGTCGGGGTCGTAAATATCACAGATTTTAGTGCCTTTATACTAGTTAATGATTCATAGACTATTTTCAAGTGTTGAAGTCTGACACTTGCCGGATTACAACAGCATTAACAATGAAAGCAAGTTGAAAATAATACACAAATTTAACAATCCAAAAATTTTACTGGAATAATATTTATTTATATATTTAAAATATTAAAAATTTTACATATAATTTTTAAAAGTATATATATTATAATTATTTTTTACAAGCTTTTATATTTACGATTACGATTGAAAATGAAAATAAATTAAATTAGCGTAAATTATATTATAAGTTAGTAGGTTTAAATATAACTTTCTTTAAAAATATATGTCCTAAATATGACTTATTTATCTATTATAAATTTTTTTAAATGATTGATTAAAATTATAATCCTAAAAACTTACTTTATAATAATTTAACACTAATAAAAATATATAAAAGAAAATATGTTAAATTGTATAAAAATTAAGTTTAATTTATTTATGATATCGACATGTTTTATATATCTAATATAAATTTTTAGATAACAATTCATTTTAAAACATATTTTATAATAAAAATTCTAAATAGAACATAAATCTTTCGAATTTTCTTATTTTGATTTTTTTTAATCAATGTATACAATCTTACAATCTTTACTATTTTAATTTTTTAATTAAAATATACAATAATTAGAAAATACAAAAGATAAATATACATGTTGTAAAATTTATTTTATCAAAAATTAAAATTTTTAATATATTACATTATGTATGTGAGCATTTATATATATATATATATATATATATATATATATATATATATATTATAATTAAATTTTTAAAAATTTGACTTATTATTAAAAAATATTCTTTATAACATGTGATAACTAATCTCTTTCAAAAATTTGATATATATATTTATTTTGTTATAATATAATTTATTTTTTAAAATATATTATTTTTTTATTAAAAAAATATGGATACCCCTACTACCCTCAAACGTCCCTGAATATTAAGGTGAAAGCAAGTTGAAAATAATTTAAAAAACAAGTTTCTGTATGTTGAATTCATATAATTCTGTCACTGGGTTAATCCAATTGTTAGAAAAAGTTTTTAATAATTGGTGGTTTCCATTTTCTTTATTACAGGAAAACACGAGATCTACTTGTCTGGCAAAAATAGTTTCTAGTTTTCACATAAGTTTTCACACAAGTTTTTTTCACTCTGTCAAGTTTCTCTCGGGTTTGTGAAGAAATAAAAATCATTTTTATTTATTAATAAATTATTTTAAAATATTAATATTTAATTTATAAATAGTTATGATAAATAAAAATTAAATTAAATAAGAAATTAAAAAAATTCTTATAAACTTTTTCTTTAAAGAAAAACTATATGAAATAACAAAAAATTTAATGAATTAAATTATTAGCAAAATAAAAAAAATTGTGAATATAGTGATGAAACTGTTTAGTTAAGTTATGATTAAAATAAAGAAATAAAAAAGATAGTTTCAATTTTATAAAAAAAGTAATTGAAAAACGGTTATGAACCAATTTGAGAAGAAAATAAATGACAGAATCAAATAATTATTGTGATATTATCGTATTTTCAATTAAAAATGACGTTTTTATATTTTTAAAATTCACCTATTTTTAAAAATATTTTTAGAAAATATTTTCTAAAATTAAAATTAAACATATTTTCAAACTTATTTTCTTTAAAAATGGAAACAAAAAATAGTAAAATCTAGTTCACTATTGTGTTTCTTTTTTTTTTAAGCATACAAAATTTTCTTTTTTTTCCTGCAATTTAAAAAAAATATTATAGTATTACTCATTCAGTACTCTAATACCAATTTTATAGATTAATTATTTAATTTAATTATCTAACGGCTAATTAATACTCACATGATATGTTTCTTTTTTTCAAGTTTCACACAAATTTTGTTCCTAGCCTTTGTTTAGGGTTTATTATGTCCATAAGTTTCCTATGTCAAGTTTCAGACAAATTTTGTTTCTTTCTCTATCTTTAATTTTTCTTCTGTGAAGACTATTGCAAATAAAGATAATAATAGTAAGTGTAATGGCCACATCAAAGCAGAAGATAGCGAAGAATAAATGGACAAAAGAGGAAGAAAAAGCCCTAATAGCTGGAGTCATGAAACATGGTGAGGGATTTTGGAAAAAAATCCTTCAAGATCCTGAATTTTCTGATGTTCTTAGTTCACGATCGAACGTGAATATCAAGGTAATATAATTATAAGAAATGTATTTATTTTATTTATAACTTTAGATTTGAGTTATAGTGTATTTGATTATTTAATTATAGCGAATTGATTTTCTGTTCAGGATAAATGGCGAAATCTGAATCTAGGTTTTCAAGTCTCTAATGTCCCTTCGACTCCTCCTGCCACCACCATTGTATATAATTTATTTTTATTTCTTTTTGTTTATTTTACTTTTTTAATCTAATTGCTTCTAAATTTTTTATCTAATAAAATATTTCACTTTTCATTTGAGTATTTAAGGGTACAAGCATGTTTATGGAAGAAACACCAGAGATGTTTTCGGAGCAGATGGGTCTCATAAATAGAAAGAGCAGGGAATTTTTTGGCATCTATGCCTCACAGCCACCCACGCCATCAGGGTTGTTTGACACCTATGTCTCACAGCCGCCCATGCCATCGTCGTTAAAGGTAAATTAATAGGACTTACGTGTGACGTGTCTAGTATTTTTTTTTTTTTGTCAACACTTGTGACTGTGGTTGGTTAATCCTTGTTGCTTAATAATCACCAAGTCAGAAGAGCAATATTAGGATAGAAATGGTGGTTTTTGCTACATTATGTTACTTGTAATGAAACTGTTGGTTCCGGTTTAATTCCCAAAATGAGTCATTTTTGCATATTAAACTACTGCTATGTGATCCGTCATTAAATTACTCCTTCAATTTAAACAACCATTTTGATAAGTATGCTTCTATGCCAATATAGTCTGAACTTTGTATGATTTTTTTTTTATATAAAAGGTGTAACATAGGAATTGTTTGCTGAATTTAAATCAAAGTATTCACTTTTTTTTTTTAATTTTAACTATTATATATATATATATATATATATATATCAGCTTTAGTTATAAGTTTAACATTTTATTTTTTTTCTATAATTTAAAGTTTATTATGTGTTATTAATTATAAAAAATAATATTTGACTTAACAGGATAAATATGACTAGCATTTATACGAGGTCAGACAACAAGAAATCATCATCCATAACCATGTTTAAAAGTGAATGTGTGCTGAAAGGGAATGTTTGAAGTGGAGTAAGGACAAAATAAAAAGAGTTTATATCCTAGGTACTTCTAGATAAATTTTAGTAAATTCTTAGTTTCATAAGAAAACTAAGGGTTACTCTTCTTTCAACATATTATGTTATGTATGATTGGTTAAAGTTGTTGGAATTTAAAAATATAATTTATGTTGATAACTTGAAATTAATAACGATTACACTATTAATTTAACAGTTTTTCATTTATTGTTATTGGCATCACTTTTAACTCTTCTGTAATGCTATAAAAAAATATTTCAATTATTTTAAAATTCAATTTTGATCTCTATAAACTTTTTTTCTCCCATTTTTAATCCTTAATTTATTTATATTCATCAATACTAGTCCTTAATAGAACTCTTTTCTTCTTTTGTTGCTCCATTATAATCTCTCTTAGGAAGTAATATTAATGAGTAAAACTACATGAGAGGCTAAAAATGGATATAAAATTTTATGAAAGCCCTAAAACCATAACATAAAGGCCAGAAATTGCCGTGTTTAATTCCGTGGATAGTAGCCGGTATAGTAATGGTGGGCTTTTTGACCCCACTAAATTAAAAAAAATTAAAAATACACAAAATAAATTTTAAAAAAAACTAATTACAAAAATAGGTAATTTTGGACACGTAGGCGCTGATGTGGCATACAAGGCGCAGGGGTAAGGCGTTTTGTAGATGACGCCTTCCCCCATGCGTTTTCTGCGGCTGATGTGGCAATGAACAGAAAACGCCCAGACCCCGTGCGCCATCTTCAAAACCACAAACAGTCCCTCCCCCATGCGCCTTCTTCAAAGCCATCTCCAAATCATTAATTATTCCCTCTAATTATATATACCATATATACAACAGATTTAAGAAAGGTACCCAAAGCTTTCTAAAGATTTACCTCTAAAATCATCTTTTTGAAATAGTTTTTGGTTAGAAGAGACATTGACTTATTATTGTAAGATCCTATATTTCAACAAACTAAAACCTACCAACTATGTTCACTTCAACAAGAAAAAGCTAGTTTAAAGTGTATTTTTAATATTTAGTTATTTTACGTAAAAAAAAATAATTAATGAATAAGAAAAAGCTAGTTTAAAGTGTACTTTTAATATTATTTATATAATTTTATAATGTACTTTTAATGTTATTTACATTAATTTGGAATTATAGTAATATAGTTTATTTTTAATATATATCACAAACAAATTATGCACGTAAATATATTAATATAATTATGTTATTTATATAAAATAATTAATACATTATTTATTTAAATTATACACCTAAAGATAACCTAATTATCTTGACTTAATATATTTTGTTATCTTAATATTATTTATTCATTTAGCCTTTTCAGCATTAAATTAATTAATCATAGTTAATCATAGAGATTAAAACGAGACAAAACTATGTTTGCAAAAACTTAAAATATAAATATAAATGTGAAATTTTAAGTTAAGACTTATTAACTATATTACTATAATTCTTTTTAATTTTTTAGAATTCGATCTTGAGGTCAAGCTCAACAACGCAAAATAAGCCTTGAGTTTAAAAATTTATATTATTTTAATAACACTGTCAAATAATAATAAACGTATGAAGGAGACGTTTTGAAGAGTTTTTACGGAATTTATTTCACTTTATAAAACTTACTTATGATTTTATATAAATAAATTTAATAATTATTTTTGGGCAAATAACAATCCAATTTAATTTATACTTTTCTATTTTTGTATAAAAAACATCATCTCTTAATAAGTCTTAACTTAAAATTTCACATTTATATTTATATTTTAAGTTTTTGCAAACATAGTTTTGTCTCGTTTTAATCTCTATAATTAACTATGATTAATTAATTTAATGCTGAAAAGGCTAAATGAATAAATAATATTAAGATAACAAAATATATTAAGTCAAGATAATTAGGTTATCTTTAGGTGTATAATTTAAATAAATAATGTATTAATTATTTTATATAAATAACATAATTATATTAATATATTTACGTGCATAATTTGTTTGTGATATATATTAAAAATAAACTATATTACTAAAATTCCAAATTAATGTAAATAACATTAAAAGTACATTATAAAATTATATAAATAATATTAAAAGTACACTTTAAACTAGCTTTTTCTTACTCATTAATTATTTTTTTTACGTAAAATAACTAAATATTAAAAATACACTTTAAACTAGCTTTTTCTTGTTGAAGTGAACATAGTTGGTAGGTTTTAGTTTGTTGAAATATAGGATCTTACGATAATAAGTCAATGTCTCTTATAACCAAAAACTATTTCAAAAAGATGATTTTAGAGGTAAATCTTCAGAAAGCTTTGGGTACCTTTCTTAAATCTGTTGTATATATGGTATATATAATTAGAGGGAATAATTAATGATTTGGAGATGGCTTTGAAGAAGGTGCATGGGGGAGGGACTGTTTGTGGTTTTGAAGATGGCGCACGGGATCTGGGCGTTTTCTGTTCATTGCCACATCAGCCGCAGAAAACGCATGGGGGAAGGCGTCATCTACAAAACGCCTTACCCCCTGCGCCTTGTATGCCACATCAGCGCCTATGTGTCCAAAATCACCTATTTTAGTAATTAGTTTTTTTTTTTTAATTTATTTTGTGTATTTTTAATTTTTTTTAATTTAGTGGGGTCAAAAAGCCAAAGTTGCCTCATGTTTTCCGGAAGATTATTTTCTTGTTTTATATAGTTTCTCTTTGTAGATGAAACAAATCCATTTTTTTACGTTGTTATAGTATCATTTCATTCGGTAGATGAAAGACTAATTTTCCAAGATTCATTTTGACATTGAAAATGTACTGGCTTACACCAAAACTTTAGGGGGGAAAACTCATTCATTTTATTTGATTTAGTTAATTTATAATAGGGATATTATAGCAATTTACTTTTAAAAATAAAATAAAATAATTTTTCCTTCTCTGGCCTCTGAACTCCTTTCTCAATCACATTTCTCCCTTTTCTCTCATCCATATTATGAACAAATGGATCAAAATAACGAATGAGTCTTTTGTCAATAAATTCTAAACTAATCTACTAATGTACTTCACCTAAAAAAGTTAAGTGTAAGTTCATTAACAATTTCCCCAAACACATGAATTGTTTAAAGAAAAATAACATTTTTATGTGCATAAATGCCTTATTTTGGTTCTTACAAAGGATTTTTGCGTCTTTCCAATCTTGTAAGAATTGTCATTTTTGTTGTATTAAGTTTGTAAAGTTTGTAAGCATTTATAGGTATCGTTAGTAAAAATGATAAAACTTGATAATTGGTGAAGTCACCGGGATAAGGCGAACTAGTTAAATAATTATGGTTGAGTTCAAGTAGCCATAAACAAGATATTGCCCATCTACAACACCACCAATTGCTGAAGCAGGGGAGCACTAATAAATAACACATGGGAAACCACTACCTTTTTCTGAAGCTTACTAAAGGTACATTTTGATATTCTCGAAGAATCCGACATGAAAGCATATCATCTTCCAAACTCCATACTTTGGAGACTATGAACTCTACTCACAAGCTTTAAACTCAACTGAAATATGCCAAATCGCCTTCGTCTTCTAGTCTTGGCATTCGAGGGGTTGTAAACCAGTTTGCCTAGCCTAACGTGAGACAAATCACCATCATTTTACACTCGAGTTATGGACAAGATTGGTAAACTTACTCACCTGGCCAATCTCGTACCAGAGTTATGCATGATTGATAAGCTATTAGACTTCATGTCGACTTAAAGGTTGGCTTATCTAGAAACAACTAGCATCAGCCTAGTAATAAAATTATCATCAATGTAATATTTTCTCCTGATTTAAAAAAACAAAAAAAAAAGCCAATCTAAGTTGGTGGAGTGGGACCCCATTAATTATGAAGGCAATTCTATTTATTCTTACAAAACCCCATGATGTTGTCATTTTGTTATAAGACACTTCTGTTCTCATTTATTACTGAACAATCCATATAAAATCTCTCATCTATTACTTTGGTTTTATACGACACTTATCTTCTCATCTGCAACCCATTTCAAGACAAAACTTATCCTCTATTCAGAGGTTCAAACACTACGTAGAAAGAGGAGCGTTAGAGACATATAGCTAGATGATAGAGATGAACCTCAGCGTCAATCAAGCTATATGCTTTCAAATTTAAAACTAAAATGGGTATCACCTAATACACGATTTAAAGGAAGGATATCTTCTGAAACAGTAAGAGGAATTTCGTTTAGAAACTTCAATGACATTCTTAAAGGGTCTAGGGAAAAAAATATATATAATTTCGATGAAGATAACACTAGAATCGTTAGGAAGAAGTCTTCCACAATTCACTAGCAATGATATCGTATTTCATCATGCATCTTGTAGAAGACTCCTATAAATCTCTAGCCATCCAATTCCCCAAGGAAACCGCACTTTGCCTTGAGGAGATACCGTTCAAATGGGATATTAAGTTTTTCCAACCAGGCAAATCAAAATATAATTCAACCAGAATACAGGTGTCTGATAAAAGTTTGTAGGTTCAGTATGAAAATAAAAAGTTACTCAGCTTATCTTAATAGTCAAACAAAAATTTTCAGAAAGCAGGAGTTTCTTCTCGACCACACCCCCCCCCCCCCCCGGGTTTTTCCCTTCTTTTAAGTCAACAAGTTAATAGAAGGAATGACCAACAAAATACACAAGAACCACCTCAAGCACTTGGAAGCTCACCACAGTCACTGATGGTCACCTTCTTCCTAGGACGGTCACCCCTATCTGTCTCCTGTGATTCAATCAACCTAACAATATCCATGCCTTCCAAAACTTGGCCAAATACTACATGCCTCTGATCCAGCCATGGTGTCTGAGAAAATTCACCAAACAAGTTGATTATGTCAAAACCAAGGAACACAAACAATTTCAACCGTAGTTTACTACATAGATAGCTATTTAAGAGTTTTTAACATTTCATCATAAATATGAATCAAATGTTAGGTTGTAGACAGCATTAGATTCTTCAATTATAATTTATAATCAATGTTGTCAGAATCAAGACCTGCTCCCACAATTTCACCATATTACGACCTGCTCCCAAGATGAATCAAGAGCAAGATTGTGGATCAGACCTTTTCCTCGAATGTGGGATTGGACTTTTCCAATCTTGTATGACCTGGTTTCCCTGAATGCAGTTTAACCTTTTGCCATAAATCGGCACATTCTCCCTCATTCTCATACCTATGAACCTCACAGCACACTCCATTTTCTCTCCCTCTTCAAATCTCTCAGTCTCTTGGCCTCCCCTCTTGTCTCTCTCAAACTCTTGGTTCTGATTTCTGAAATTATTTGCTGCTGTTTGTTCAGACTTGCTGTGACTGTGAGCACACTGCTTGTCTTGCACTCTGACTTCTGAATCTTTCAAGTTTAGATCCTCAGTGTGTGTGTGTGTGTGCTGTGACTATGAGTGCTGATAGTGCTACTACTACATCAGCTGCACTTATAGATTAATTTGATGTTCCTAATGCTGGAGAGAGTGGTGATGAAAGTGGAGCATGAGTTTAATGAAGGTGCAGCATGATGAAGGTGGAGCATGAGATTAATGAAGATGCAGCAAAGAATGTGTTCGAGGATAACATATAGTATGTATGCATGCATGCACGCATCTATCTATTAGTGTAAATGTATAATTTAGCATTGTTTTACA
Source organism: Cajanus cajan (assembly GCF_000230855.2). NCBI lineage: Eukaryota > Viridiplantae > Streptophyta > Magnoliopsida > Fabales > Fabaceae > Cajanus > Cajanus cajan. The sequence goes on from NC_138523.1 coordinate 61,150,489, forward strand.
AACTTGCAACCGCCTTCCTGATCCTAAGTAGGATCTAGATCTTTGACAACATGGATTATAATATGTTGAAATTTGCTATTTTCTATATTTGAGGTTTTCACAGATGAAATCAACGATCTTGTCATTGATTGCACAGAAAAATAAGCAAAAATTGGCATATTTTAGTGACAGGGAAGATCAGGCTCATTTGACATGCACATGGAAAAGTTGCCAATAAAGTTAACAGATGATACCAGTTGCCCAACAACCATGTTAGTTTTATACAGGCATGTGTTAGAAATACAGCATACTCATTTAATCACAGTATTTTGACTTTTACTCGTCTTTCTTTCTCCATCCTCAATCCTCATCTAGGTGTAGTGGCTTGCTGTTTTCTTAGAAGGGGTGAAGAAGGGGATGAAAGAAGGAGAACACCAGATATCAATTTAAACTCGAGTGCATTTTTTTAATACATTCCCATGTGCATGTTTGGATTTGATTATTTAAAAGAATAATCAAGTTAACAGGAAGTGCATGGAACTTGGGGAAGGGTTTTGACCAGAACAAGCATGGATAATTGAAAACATTGAAGAGAAATATACCTTGACAGTGCATATGAAAAACTGACTCCCATTTGTGTTGGGACCTGCATTTGCCATGCTAACAACTCCTGGTCCAGTATGAGACACTAGAGATATTGTACACATGAGTATTAGTAGTAGTTTTGAAATTGAAAACAGGAAATGTAATGAGAGACTGACATTTAAAATTCTCATCTTTGAAAGTACGACCATATATACTTTTGCCTCCAGTTCCCTGCAAATGCAATATGTGATTGTTGATTGGAATGGAAATTGGTAAGAAAAAGAGATGTGGCATTGGCAATAACATACATTTCCTTTGTCAAAGTCGCCTCCTTGAATCATGAAATCCTTGATGACACGATGGAAGGAAGAGCCCTTATAGCCAAAGCCCTTCTCTCCAGTGCAAAGGGCGCGGAAGTTCTCCGCTGTTTGGGGGACATCGTCGCCGTATAGTCCAATCACAATCCGTCCCGCAAGCTTACCAACTGGATTCCCAATACTGATGTCAAAGTATACTTTCTGAGTCACTTTTGACTGCACACTTGCCTCCAAAGAAGAACTCGCAACAACACGAACGCTTCTGCTTCCCCTTGTTGCCCCTTTCACACTCACAGAACAACCGCCAAACCCAAACCCTCGCACAAGCTTAAGGTTAGAATTAGGGTTACGGTTCAAAGCTTTGGTTTCTCCAACATTTGACTGACAACACAAACACAAATGAATCATAAATAATAATAATAATAATAATAATCATAATAATAATAATAACAACATTCATTTCAACCAAAACTAATTACCAGTCTCGGTGTTGCAGTTGCAGTTGTAAATGCTGCCGCCATGGACATGGTTATGGATTGCCTCTAACAAACCTCACCCTCCCAGACACCTGACAACGGGACTGTGAGTGAGACCGAGAGGATATTATATCATCTCAATCTTAATTCTCAAGTTCAAGTAACATAAATTACCATCATATCCCTCTCCAACTAACGCATCTTCCAATGAATATCCCATGTCTTTAAAATCACACCGCTATTAATAGTAACATAGCTCTAAATTATGAAGTATAAATTTTTTTTAACTTAATTTATATATTAAAAATTTTATATTTAATAATTAAATTATTAAAATTTTGATATAAAATATGAGTTATTAAATAAAATAAATCTAGATACTTATTTTTAAAATAAATAATTTTTTTCTCTTATATATATGTATAAATATATATTAAATTCAAAACATATTTTAATAATTTTTATTAACTAATTTTTTAAATTTATTAAATTTAATTTTTGTTTATCATAATATATATTAGTTATATTTTAATATCTTTAAAAAAAATTATCAATTAATATAAATAATTTTGTATTATAATATAAATTAATTAACATAAATTTAAAATATATTTCATATGTTTAAAAGTACTTATTTATATAAATATTAAATATAGTTTATATATTTTAAAATAACATTTATTTATATATGTACCTGCCTGAGGGTACACTCGTAATCTTCAGGGGAATATGAGGACCGAACGAGAGCTTTAGGTGGATTCTTCGGAGGGGGAGGTACCTGCAAAAGATACTCCGATGCTTAAGTCAGTATGGGCACGATTTTCTAGGGTAATGAATGAACAGTGACATACCTTGTTGTGTGTGACCTATTTATAGCATCTGACATGGGCCTGAGCGTGATGAGCCCTCTCAGATATTTACCAAATTAGGTAATACGGTACTAATTGGTTGTTAGGCTTTAATCATGTACTTACCTTTCTTAATTGTAATTACCGTTATGACTTGTTTAACTCTTCGGCAAGAGGCCGAGCCGACTACTCAATACTAGTCGGAACGGCAAATGACCGAGCCGTCTAGTCCGTATACGGCAGCTTGTATACTTTCCGGTACGATCTATGTCGGAACGGTACTTGACCGAGCCGACTCGATGAGTGATGATGGTCCATATTGGCGTTAACCAGACTGATGTCGGTTCTCGACCTCATGCCGAGCCGACGTTGATGGTGATGCTTGTACGTGGCTTACTATGCATGAGTGTCTGACGAAATGGCACGTGTTGGCCCACGTGACCGATACGGTCTCTCCGGTACACAAGCCCCCCAGCCTTTGAGGAGCGAAGCGACGCGAAAGGTTAATGGAATAAAAACAGGATTTCTCAGTTGGTGTGTTGAAGAAGAAGCTAAGGGTTACAACTGATGGTGGGATATGAAGGGTTGTAACCGTTGGGCATTTGATGGCGTACGCGAGAAGTTATGGTGGGATATGAAGGGTTGTAACCGTTGGGCAGTTGATGGCGTACGCGAGAAGTTATGGTGGGAAGCGAAGGGATATAACCGCATGCGAAGAGTTGCGCGCCCTAGACCGTTGGATCTAAATGATCCAACGGTAGGCACGAGGGGGTGTCTCTTCAGTTGCCTATTAAGAACGCCTATAAATAGATGTGTAGGAGGAAGGGTTTCCACATGCAAACTTACTAGCTGCTCCGAGCCGAAGATACTTGAGAGCGTTTTGAGTACTCAACAGCAATTGGTCAAGTTCAATCATCAGGTACGTAATGGCTAACCTGGACATTGTTCATGTTGACTCCTCTGGGGACGAAGAGGAATCTAGGTTAAGGACGACGCCGAACCAGGAGGTAGCGTCGGCTTCAGCTTCGAATGGGGGCGATTCCGCAGAGTCGGCTTCGGGGTCCGATCGGTCGCAAAGCGGGAATGATTCGGCATCGGTTGCGGGTTCTGAAGATCAGCCGAGTCGGGGTGGGGAATCGTCAAGAATTTTTCCTCCCATATCGACTCCCGGGTATTCGTGGGTACATGGTGAAGTTGGTAGTGTATACTCTCGGTATACGAGCAAGAAGTCTCTTGTGGACTTCGTATCGGCCATAAAGTTTTTAAACTTTCCCGAAGATGAAGAACCTTCTGCTGTCTTTTTCCAACCGTGCCGAGGTGACGGGGCTTCGAATCCAGACTTCGTTTATTTGAATCAAGGATCGTCCAAATACCCATTCTTTTACGTGTATGATTATATGTTCCGGGATCTGAAGATATCCCTCCCTTTTGACGATTACTTCATGAGTATACTTCGACTTCTTAATGTGGCGCCGAGCCAACTTCACCCGAACACCTGGGCCGCTATGCAAGGGTTTAGGCATTTGTGTCTAGCCCTCGGTCTCCAACCCACTCCACATCTATTCCTGCACTTCTATACGTCTCGGCCGACGAAAAAGGCTAAGTGGCTGTCGTTGATTCGTCACAATGATTGCTTGCTGCAACCTTTTACCACCTCGTACAAAAAATTTAAAGTGGGATTTATGAAGGTGATGATTCGGCCAGAACCAGGAAAAAAGTATTTCTTTGATGCCGAAGGGAATCCCCTATTTCCCTTGTATTGGACCCGGAAGCCGCGCAAGTACGACACGGTTTCCAAATCACGCATGTCCCCGGAGGAGAGAATGAGTCTAAGTTTTTTAGACAAACTACCTCGGCCTCTACCATGTCGTCCTCTGATCCGGTTGTTTGAATCGGCCGATGTAGTCGAGGAACTAATTGGTATAGTACTTTTCTTATTTAATTAAATTTGTGTGTTATCATTGATTTTGACTAATGATGTGCAGGTATAATGGCTGCCCATGGAGATGACGATCTAGACATCCGTAACCTGATCCGGAATCAATTGGCGGCGACTACTGGAAACAAGACTTCAGCCCCGATGGGTGGGAATCAAGCTGCCGTTCAAGCTGGTGGGGTAGGGTCTTCGGCTCGGAAAAAGAAACCCACTCGGCCCCAACCTGAAAAAAGAAGGCCGGACACAAGGGCCGAGGAAGAAAGTCGCCGGGCCAAACAACGCCGAGTGGCTAGCCCCCCTGTTCCAGAAGGTCTATCTTCGCCAAGTTTTTTGGCCGGGAACGTCAACGCTCAGGATTTCCTGAGTCAAGACTTAACTTCTGAAGCCGGCCAAGGGATGCTGAGTCGCATGAGCTCGGCTCAAAAATGGAGCTTCTTCTGCGAGTTCCAAGTGTGGGCCGTGGCAATGGCCCAAAGCATAGTTATGCAGCCGAACGGCGAGGCTGATGGGCTGCGCCGGCAGCTTGCTGAGCAGGAGAAGTCTCTTCAAGAGACGCTGGCGGCTTTAACAGACGCTCAAACATCCAACAGCAAGTACCAGGCTGAAATGGATCGCAGAGGGCGGGTTGCCGACGACTTGGCCTTGAAGGTTCAGCGTCTCGAACTTGCTTTGAAGACCGAGACCGACAAGGTTACTGCACTAGGGAAGGGGTTGGATGCTGAGAAGACCGCTTTCGAGGCCTATAAGGAGAAAGCGCGTGCCAAGGTCCTTAGTCAGCATCAGGCCGGCTTTGCCCAAGCGGCTCGGCAAGCCTGTCATTTCGGCGACTTTCCGCCAGACTTCCATCTTGACATGACGAAAGATTTCTTTCAAGGGAAGCTGGTGGACCTCACTTCTATTCCTCCTGATCAACAAGCCGACGAGGAAGCTCCGGCTCGGGCGAACGAGCCAAATGAGGATGTTACAATTCAGGAGGAAGAAGCGCCTGAGGCTGGTCCGATTCCCGGCGAGGCGGAGGTAGTTTCTTAGGTTTTTGCGTTGTAATTCCGGGTCAATAGTGCTCGTTTTTTTGTGTTGCTAGGCCGATAGTGCCTTTTAATAAATTCGATTTTTCTTTTCGTATACTGCTTTGAATTTCTTTCGCAATGTTTTTCTCATTGGCCGAGAGTCATCTCGGGTTAGAAGATCTAAAACTAAAGCTGCATCCTTGGCCGAGAGGCATCTCGGGAGGGAAGACGTAGGATTAAGTCACATCCTTGGCCGAGAGACATCTCGGGAGGGAAGACTTGTAGGATTGAAAGTCACATCCTTGGCCGCGAGACATCTCGGGAGGGAAGACTTGTAGGATTGAAAGTCACATCCTTGGCCGAGAGACATCTCGGGAGGGAAGACTTGTAGGATTGAAGTCACATCCTTAGCCGAGAGACATCTCGGGAGGGAAGACTTGTAGGATTGAAAGTCACATCCTTGGCCGAGAGACATCTCGGGAGGGAAGACTTGTAGGATTGAAAGTCACATCCTTAGCCGAGAGACATCTCGGGAGGGAAGACTTGTAGGATTGAAAGTCACATCCTTGGCCGAGAGACATCTCGGGAGGGAAGACTTGTAGGATTGAAAGTCACATCCTTAGCCGAGAGACATCTCGGGAGGGAAGACTTGTAAAAACTAATGTTAAAAATGTATAGTAAGTCAAAGATAATTGAACTGTGTTTTTATTGATTGGATGCCTCATTAAAAACCTTGCCGGCCAAAACCTCTTTTCACGATTTTTTAAGAGGAGAAAAGACCGGTTCAAGGAAAAGAGTGCATCATTATACATAGTTGAAATGTAAATACATGATGTTGATTCAACTGTAATATGTCTTCAAATGAGTAGAATTCCATGTCCGAGGAACGACCTTGCCGGACAGCTCTTCTAACTTGTACGCTCCATTGTTGAGGACATGCCGTATCCGGAAAGGGCCGTCCCAGTTGGCTGATAGCTTCCCTTCTGAAGAGTTGCGTCTGGCTGACCCGGTTGCTCTCCATACAAGATTACCTTCGTGAAATGTTCTCGGCTTAACACTTGAATTGAAACGGCGTGTCATGCGTTGTTTACATGCCTCGGCCACAATCTGTGCTTTTTCCCGTGCTTCATCGAGGACATCAAGCTCGGCTCGGAGCGAAGCATTGTTAGACTCCTCATGGAAGTGCTGTCTTCGGAATGATGGCTCTCCGACTTCAACCGGGATCATGGCGTCTGCGCCGTAAGTCAGGCGAAAGGGTGTCTCTTTTGTTGTTGATTGTGGTGTACATCGATACGCCCAAAGGACCTCTGGCAACTCTTCGGCCCATGCCCCTTTTGCCGAACCGAGCCGTTTCTTTAATTCGGTGAGGATAACCTTATTGGCCGCTTCGGCCTGGCCGTTCGACTGGGGGTGTTCAACTGATGTAAACCTATGCCGGATGCCAAGGTTTTCAAGGAAAGAGTTGAACTTTTTGTCCGTGAATTGAAGGCCGTTATCCGAGATGATGGCATATGGGATGCCGAAACGGGTAACTATGTTCTTCCAGACAAATTTCTGGACATTAGCGGCGGAGATGCAGGCAAGCGGCTCGGCCTCAATCCACTTTGTGAAGTAATCGACAGCTACGAGGAGAAACTTAACTTGTCCCTTCGCCACCGGAAATGGGCCGAGTACATCAATGCCCCATAAAGTAAACGGCCATGGAGAGCTGATGCTATGCAGTTCAGCAGCTGAAGCATGGATGAGGTTCCCGTATTTTTGGCACTGAACACATTTTTTGACAAAGTCGGCGCAGTCCCCCTTCAGAGTTGGCCAATAATAACCGGCCCGCAAGACTTTAGCTGCTAAGGTTCGTCCTCCGGAATGGGAGCCACAAATACCCTCATGGACTTCCCTCATCACGTAATCTGCTTGGTGACTATCTATGCATTTGAGCAGCGGGGTGGAGAACCCCCGTCTGTAGAGGTCCTCGGCTATCATGGAGTACCGAGCCGCCTGTGTTCGCAACTTCTTAGCTTCCAACGGGTCGGCCGGTACTGCGCCGTTAGTGATATAGTTCCGAATGGGTGTGGTCCATGAGGGTGATTCATCTATTGCCATGCACTCGGTTGTTACGCTTGGGGAGGGAACTTCAAGATGAATAGTGGTGCGCAGCTGTCCCGGCTTCCGGCTGCTGGCGAGCCGAGCTAACTGATCAGCTCGTTCATTATTGCTACGCAAAACATGGCGAACCTGAACCTCACTGAATTCATCCTTCAATTTTTGGAATAGATGATAGTATTGTAATAAGTTCGCATCTTTAACTTGGAAATTATCATTGACCTGTTCGGCCACTATCTTTGAGTCGGTCCAGCATATGACTCGCTTCACATCCATCTCGGTTGCCAACCGCATCCCAGCTAGTAGGGCCTCGTATTCCGCTTGGTTATTGGAGGCACGAAAACCGAACCGAAGGGACTGCTCAATTGTGACGCCTGAGGGACTAGCCAGTATCACTCCTGCTCCGCTGCCTTGGGCGTTAGAAGACCCATCGACATGCAAGGTCCATGATTCGTCTTCAAAACGCCCCGAAGGGGTAAGCTCGTTAACAAAATCAGCCAAGTGCTGCGACTTGATTGGACCTCTCGGCTCAAAGGACAAATCGAACTCTGACAACTCGACCGACCATGCCATCATTCGGCCGGCAATCTCTGGTTTTCTTAATACTTTTGCCACTGGACAATCGGTCCGAACAATTATCTTGTGGCTATGAAAGTATTGTCTCAGTCGACGAGCAGTGTAGATGAGTCCTAAGGCTACCTTTTCAATTAACTGGTATCGTCGTTCGGCCTCCTGCAAAGTCCGACTGATGAAATACACTAGCTGTTGCTCTTCTCGGTTTTCTTGTATTAGCGCAGCGCTAATTGAGCTGTCGGAAACCGCTAAGTATATAATCATGTCAATGTTGGCAACTGGTTTGGAAAGGACTGGGGGTGTACTAAGGCGCTCCTTGAAATGTTGGAATGATGTTTCACACTCCTGGGTCCACTGGAATCGCTCGGTCTTCTTGAGCAAGAGGAGGATGGGTCTAGCTATCTCAGCTAGGCAAGGAAGAAAGCGGGAAAGCGAAGTGAGCCGGCCTGCCAACTTCTGAACTTCTTTCAGGGTACTTGGGCTTTTCATGCTTAGAATGGCTTGGCACTTGTCAGGATTTGCTTCAATGCCGCGACTGGACAACATAAACCCTAAGAACTTGCCGCCTGAGACCCCGAATACGCACTTGTCGGGGTTGAGTCTCATCTGATGTTGGCGAAGCGCGTGAAACACTTCGGCCAAGTCATGCGTATGTGCCGATACATCACTTGATTTTACCACCATATCATCAACATATACTTCCATGCTTCGGCCGATCTGGTTGTGGAAGATTTTATTCATCAAACGTTGATATGTGGCCCCGGCATTTTTTAATCCGAACGGCATCACCCGGTAACAGTAATTGGCTGTTTCGGTGATGAATGCCGTTTTTTCTTCGTCTTGGGGGTGCATCCGGATCTGGTTGTATCCCGAGTAAGCATCCAGAAAAGACAAGAATTTGTGGCCGGATGCCCCATCGACGAGCCGATCGATGTTCGGGAGTGGGTAGGCGTCTTTTGGGCAAGCTTTATTTAAATTGGTATAATCGGTGCACATACGCCATTTCCCATTTGACTTTCTAACCATGACCACGTTAGCCAGCCAAGTCGTGTAGTGCACCTCTCGGATAAACTGAGCGTCTAGCAACTTGGTCACCTCTGCTTCGATGGCGGTTTTTCTTTCTTCCCCCGTTTTCCGGCGCCGTTGAGCAATCGGCCTAGCCTCTTTGCTAACGGAGAGCTTGTGGCACAGGAAATTGGGGTCAATGCCAGGCATATCAGATGGGTGCCAGGCGAACAAGTCTCTATTCTCGAGGACCACACGCTGAATGGCTAGGCGCTCCCCTTCGGTTAAATAGGTTCCCAAGTAAGTAACTTGGGATTTTGTCGTTCCTACTTGGAAGGGTTGTTTGTCTTCAATGGGCTCTACCCTCTCCTCCTGATCGATTCGTGGATCGAGGTCGATGGCCGACTGCTGCGAAACCGAGTGCACCCTTCTCGGTTCGGTTGGCTCCTCCATTCTCGGCAACCTTAAGCTACTAAAATAACATTCGCGCGCCGTTTTCTGGTCAGCGTGTATGGTGACGATTCGTCCGGACTCAGCCGGGAACTTCATGGCCAGATGAGGAGTGGAGACAATGGCTCCGAGCCGATTCAAGGACGGTCGTCCTAGCATAATATTATAAGATGTGTTGGCGTGCACCACTACGTACTTGACTGGGATATCGCGGTGATCAGCTTCATCAAATCCGAACCGTGTGGACAGCTTGATATACCCCTTTGTCTTCACTCGCTCACCAGAGAACCCCACCAGTGGCTCGTTGTAGGGGACCAATTCGGATTCTGGAATACCCAACTGTTTGAACGTGTTCCAGTACAAGATATCTGCCGAGCTTCCCTGATCTACCAACGTTTTACGCACAATGCAGTTATGGATTTCTACACTGATTACCATTGGGTCATCTTGCTCCGGATCAATGCCTTTGAAATCGGCTTCGGTAAAGGTGATAGTAGGTAATTGCCGACGGACTGTTTCAACGGCGTGAACATGCCGAACGGCCCGTAGATGCCTCCGTTGCGATGAGGAAGATGAGCCACCACCAGCAAATCCACCTGCTATGGTATTGATGACTCGCCGAGGCTGTGACGAGGGTTCGACATCTCGTCTTTCTCTGGACCGGCTCCGTTCTCTATACTGACGTGGTTCCATTCTCCTTTGCTCAGGGTCGTGCCGTCTTGACCGGTCGGCGTGCCGAGTTGTGTGCGGTCGGTCGATGAAACCCTGTAGCTGGCCTTGTTTGATTAGGTCTTCGATCTTGTCTTTTAAAGCCGCGCATTCTTCTGTTGAATGCCCCCGATTGCGGTGGTAGCGGCAAGATTTTGTTGTGTCGGCCCTGGGGGGGGTAGAAGCTCGTTTTGGAACGGCCAACACGTCCGAGGCCAGCGCTTGCTCGAGTATGGCTGCTCTGTTAGTGTTAAGTGGTGTGTACTGGGAATACCTTGGGCCACGAGGGGGTCTCTCCCGAGGTACCAATTCTTTCGGGCGACCTCGGAAATTATTCTCGACTGGCCTTTCAGGCTTTGCCGCGACTTCTGCTCTAGCTTGGTTGCGGAACTCAGCTAGCTCCTCCATTTGCATATACTTATCGGCTCGTCGCCGAAGGTCATCCATGTCGGATGGTGGCTTCTTGCAAATACTGTTGGCGAAGGGACCTGGCTTCAAGGCGGTAGTCAGATGATGCAGGGCGACGGCCGGGTTTAGGTCTCGGATTTCCAATGCCGCCTTGTTGAATCGGCTCATGAATGTCCGAAGGGATTCCTTTTTCTCCTGACGAATGCTTACCAGAGCCAACGAGGTCAGTTGGTGAGGCCTACTGGTAGCAAACTGAATTGTGAATTGGGAGGCCAATGTACTAAACGAATCAATTGAGTTGGCCGGAAGCCGAGTGAACCAACTCAGAGCTCGTCCTTTTAGCGATGTTGGGAAAATTCGACAAAGGGCGGCATCATCGGTTGTGCTTAAAGTGACTTGAGTCAAGAACACATCTACGTGTTCATCGGGATCAGTGGTCCCATCGTACTTGTCGAGAGGCAACGACTTCCAATGATCAAGAAGCGCGGTCTGCATGATATTTGATGTAAAGGGATGCCGATGTGCTCCGGCCGGCATCGGCAGTATCGGCCTACTAGCTGAAGCATGAGCGGCTGGGGTGGCACTAGAGGTGTGGTTGGCAGGGGTGTGGTGTCCGTGTGAATGAAACGACCCCTGAGTATGGGTCGTCTCGGATGGTTTCCATGTGGGATCTCGGTATTGGTTTTTCAGGGCAGCATTCTCTTCTCTCAATGCAGCCATTTCGGCGGCATCTCTTTCTCGCTGCTGTTTCATGGCAATCATTTCCTCTTTCATTTGTCGTACCACATCGGTCAAGTTTGTCTCCTCTACCGTTTCGGCCCCGGACTGATGCTCCTCCTCGGACTGGTGTTCAGCGTTAGTCTTCCTTGTCTTCACCATGACGTCGAAACAGTGTTGGATACGTCTTTCTCGAGAGCTATCGGTTCGGCCCCACGGTGGGCGCCAAAATGTACCTGCCTGAGGGTACACTCGTAATCTTCAGGGGAATATGAGGACCGAACGAGAGCTTTAGGTGGATTCTTCGGAGGGGGAGGTACCTGCAAAAGATACTCCGATGCTTAAGTCAGTATGGGCACGATTTTCTAGGGTAATGAATGAACAGTGACATACCTTGTTGTGTGTGACCTATTTATAGCATCTGACATGGGCCTGAGCGTGATGGGCCCTCTCAGATATTTACCAAATTAGGTAATACGGTACTAATTGGTTGTTAGGCTTTAATCATGTACTTACCTTTCTTAATTGTAATTACCGTTATGACTTGTTTAACTCTTCGGCAAGAGGCCGAGCCGACTACTCAATACTAGTCGGAACGGCAAATGACCGAGCCGTCTAGTCCGTATACGGCAGCTTGTATACTTTCCGGTACGATCTATGTCGGAACGGTACTTGACCGATCCGACTCGATGAGTGATGATGGTCCATATTGGCGTTAACCAGACTGATGTCGGTTCTCGACCTCATGCCGAGCCGACGTTGATGGTGATGCTTGTACGTGGCTTACTATGCATGAGTGTCTGACGAAATGGCACGTGTTGGCCCACGTGACCGATACGGTCTCTCCGGTACAATATATATAATTTATCATAAATTTTAGTTATATATAAGAAATATTTAACATTTAATATGGACTAAGATATTAATTAATAATAACCAAGAACCACTTGGTCAAGTGGTGTAGAATAATACATTTTTTAAATAAGTAATAAATAAATGTATTTTTACTTCTAATGAAAAAAATTATTAAAATATAAAATTATTCAAATATTTATTATAATTAAATAAAAAAATTATATATGTTGTTAAGATTAACAATATTATAATAATAATAATTATTATTATTATAAGTATATTAATTTATAAATTAATACTTTAATAAATATAAATATATCAACATAAATGTATTGGAAAAAGATTAATTAAAAATATAAGATATAAATATCTGATTTGTATATTTTAGTCATTAAAATTTATATTTATATTTTCTTAAAAAATTATATTTTATATAATATTTTTTTTTTTTTGTATAAATATATTAATATATATTAATTTATATATTCATTTGACTTCGATGTATTTATAAGTCTTAGTGTTAGATTGATATTAAAATTGTCCATGCATTGTCTTTTAAATTATATTTTTTTAATATGTTGCATTTATATTAATGATATAATATACACAAAGTTTTAAATTTAAATTATTGGTGACCTTGAGTATGAGTTAATTGAATGATCGTCCAAGACCTATAACGATCTGACTTAAATTCTATATTGTATGAAACAGTAATTAACGATAGAAAACATCTAACTTAAGATTATAGGTATTTAAATACTAGAACCTGAATTATACTACAAGTATATAAGGAACATCGACCAAATAAGTAGATGCAATATAAATACAATATTATAATAATGTAAATTTTATATCGTAAGTTGTCAACCAAGCAACTACAATGTTTATACAAAACTACCACCACAGGATAGTCAACAAAATATCCTTTAGCTCCTATGTTATTGGGTGGCCTCTAAAACAACTCTCTAGCCCTACTCCTATATTGCTCTCATTCCATGTATAATTATCATAGTCCACACCACATGAAAACATGCAAGGATAAGTTAGAGTAAAAAAGAATCAGCATAAATACATCACAGAAATATACATCATCACTTAATCTTCAACAATACATCAATAAAACAACACAAATCAACACGGTACAACTCTAAATCATCACAACATCATAAATCATCTTAACTCAACATAGCATATGAACAACATAGTCAACTCAACCCATCATATGCTCAACACAACAACTCATATGTGTTGTCATGCATTTTAATTAGGAGATCTCCTACAACACAAAGTGAGCAGTTTAAGTGGTTTAATCCTTTCGAACTGACAACAACACAAAGTGATTTTTTTGAGTTTGTTAGATCAACAACAAATTATATATAAATCCATAACACACCAACTTAGTTTCTTAGATGTTTTCACTTAAACAAGGAAATATAATACTAATGTCAAGATAGAACAGTTGAATAGGGACCTACCATGACATTTAGCAAGCTTAACCAAGCCTTTTATAGAATTAGCACACTAACTACCTTTCAAATACTACAACCTTTCGATACTTGGTTAGGAACAAAGTTTCTAACTTCATATATTACTCAGTTGGTCACTTGTAATCAGTATAACTCAACCTAACCCTTACACTGTGGTCACTTGTTGAGTGTCTTTTACACATGATTTGCACTCAATTTTTGGTACTTTTTTTTGGTAATTATAGATATTATATATGTTATTTTACCCCCTTAATTTAAAGAATCAAGTTATACTATAAGAGTAGAGGAGTAAAGCAAAATCTTAAGGAATTTCCTCATTTTTTGCAGTTTTTTTGGGAAGGCAGAGATCCACAGCCATGGCTGTGGATCTGGGGCTCGAGCTGTGGAAATCTGGGAAGGAATTAGAAATCCAGAAAGTTGAAGCTATAGCTGTGAATCTGGAGCTCGAGCTGTGAAAATCTGAAATATAATTTGAAGTTCCAGAGAGTTGAAGCTAAAGCTGTGAACTCAAAGCTAAAGCCATGGAGCACCCAGGACCCAGCAAAAACTCTAGAGATCCACAGCCATAGCTGTGGCTTCACAGCTACAGCGCTGGAGGTTCCTTAAGTTTGAAGGAGTTGTCACAGCTATAGCTGTGAAACCACAACTACAGCTTTGGAGGTTTCTTCATCCTGAAGGACTCTCCACAGCCATAGCTGTGGATCTACAGCTGCAGCCGTGGGAGGAAAAATCACTCTTTGCCCCTGTTTTAAAGCTCATATAAAAGGGGGAAAATATGGAAAAACAGGGTATCACGAACAAGAGAGAAAAAAACAGATTGAGGAGCACGTGAAGAGGGAAGAACGAAGGGAGAACAAAGATTTGGAAGCTGAATCCTTTGGGAACGAAGATCAACTCCATTTCTTCATCCTTTACTTTGTAATTTCTTCTTTTCACTCTTTGATCCTGTAATGGCCATGTGTGGCTAAACTCATTAAGGATTGGTTGGATGTAACTACTAACTCTTCTTCTTCTTAAATATATGCATTTAGATCTCATTATTTGTGCTTGATTCTTCTCTTAATGCTTATATCGGCTTGATCACCCGTTGTATGAATATTTGGTTTTTGAATCCAGTTGGAAAACGTTTTTGAAAATCCGAACTGAATCTTGCACCTAATCATTTCTCGTTCTAGGAATAGACTTGATTTGGTTAGTCACATTGTTCAAGACATTGTTCCTAATGCGAAGTGTTAAACTCAAAACATAGAGGAATCATGTTTTGAGATTAATGACTTTAGGATTCAACCTTGAGGAATCTTGTTGGATTACTAAATGAACGTGAAAATAATGAAATTAGAATCGCATTTATTTTAAGAGGATCTACGAGTTAGCAAGTACTTCTGAACCAATCCTTGTTTCTTAACCATAGTTTTTACTATTTTCATTTTATTATGTTGTTCTACTCTGTCTTTACTCATTTGCAATTATAACAACATTCTCATTTAAATCATTAGAGCAAGAATTACTAAACACTCAAATCCCTGAGAACGATATTTGAATACTACTTCAAAACTTGGTCCGCTTGCCAAGTGGTGAGATTGCGAAAAACCTCATCAAGTTTCTGGCGCCGTTGCCGGGGATTTGGTGCTATTTAGTAATTCTTAATCTTGTGATTTTGTAATTGTGTAAATAATTCATTGTGTGAATATTTGTGTCTCGATCTTGTCCACACAGTACCAACAAAGTCCTAAAAGAGAAAACAACACAATATCCACTTCAAGGGTCAACTTTTTAAGAAGGGTTTTTCAACAAATTGGAATCTTAGTACACTACAACATAATATCCACACAATGAGATATGCAACTTTTAAAAAAATTTCCTCTAATTCTAAGTGATCAACACAACAACTCGTTATATTTTCAATACAGCAACAAAATCAACACACAACTCTACAACTCATATATATTTTTCAACCAACAACTCATAACCAAATCATCATATACCACATCATCTCTACAACTCATTCCTTATATTATCATACAACAACTTAAATTAGCAAGAAATAAATACTTCATCGACCAAATCATCATGTTTTTCTTTAGCAACTCATGTTTGATGCTACTTCCCTTACACCCAACGTCATCCAAGCAAGAAATTCTCTACAATGCCCATGCCTAGTGCCACATAACCCACGCCTAGTGTGGCTAAGGTAGAGGTCACTAGGACCTCACGCCTAACATGGTAAAACATGGTAAAACACAATGCCTAATCTCATATTAGGCAGAGAGTCTCTACTTGAGGTTTGCTTGGTGTCACCAACTCGACACCCAATGAAATCCAAACAGAGAGCTCTGGCTTGACCATGTTGGGCACCACACAACATTGGGCCTACCACACTCGACACAGTTCCAACCCGAGACGGGTCTCTCTCCTTACGTTTGAAGCCACCAATCATGTGCCCAACATGATCAAGATAAAGAGCCTTGAATTAGAACAATGTCTAATGCCTTGAAGGCACATCCAACACGACATCAAAATTCTGCACATGATGAACTTGATTTTGAGCTACAACTTGAAATTCAGAAAATCTCTAGCACATGCAACACAAAACAACAAACATATACATTACTATCAACTCAAAAATGTACCCAAACTCTCCGCATGAAAACTACAAATCAACTTAATTCACCTCATTCTTTACAAGAAACCTAAAACCCCAACTTTCACCTCAACCCAAATTAAATTTGATCTACATACAACCACAAAATGGAATGAATTCATGCAACATACAACAAACACAACCATCAACGGTTCAAAGAGTACACAGACGCAAGAATCTAACTTCCCTTACCTCGGGTAGCTCAATTTGGAGGTAGAAGAAGAATGATCGATTCCATATGAAGTCAACGATTTGATTCAAGGTTTCCACCACATAAATCACAACAACACAACTTAGAAAATAATTGAGAAGAAGAAGATTGAGATAAAAAGAGTTCACATACCTAAGACCTTCTCACTAGAATCCTCTGTCTAAAAGCCTTATGAGGCTTTGTTCAAAATAGAAATCTTATATACTCTTCCATCTAGGTCAGACTGGGTGTCTACTAGAGAACTCCCTATCAACACCACTGAAGCTCAACAAAGATCCTTAAACCCCTAAGCCCCTCAACATAAACAATCTCAACTTAATCATCATAAAATAACTAAGAATAATATAACATTATTATAATTTACAATATTACACGGCCCCGTTATTAAAGGGACACAAAAAAATAGCCTATATAACATAAAAAAGTAACATAATTAGATTACTAAAATTTTATTATAAAAAGTAAATTAATTACAAATAATTAATCAATAGTTGATCTCTCCATTAGTTAACAAAAATCTATCAATAATTTTAGAAAAATAAATCAATAATATTAAAATAAAGAGGAAAGTGTGATATCTTATTGATTTTTTTTCTTAGTATAAACTTTCATAAGTGTCAACATAAAATAAAAAATAAAAGTTATCTTTAATTTTCTCGCTTCTCTTTATTTCTAATTTCTTTGATTTTTTTTCTATTTTTTAAATCATGACCTATTTTACTCTAGTGAAATCTCGAAATCAAACTAAACCTTTATCTTTTCATCACGAGATTCTTTGTAATGTATTATCATTAACATATCATACTCTACTAAAATCTCAAAATCAAATTATAAATTTACATTCCTCTATCACAAACTTCTTTGTAATATGTCATCATTATTGATTTATTATTATTGTGTCACCTTTTTATTTCATAATAATTCATTTTTACATTAGACTATTTGTATGTTTACATTTTTAGGTTTGAGAATTAAAGTCAAGTAATATTCAAATATTTGTCAGAATATTGCTTTTTCTCTTAGCTCGTGACACAAAAAAACTCACAATTGACCATGATTTAAACTAGTTATTAATAGAATTTTACGAATCATAAAAGTATATAAGTTTTAATATAAACTATACGTGAGGATAAAATATAAATATTTTGTCAAAAGCCATCCGCTCAAATGATTCGTCATTGTGTTACTTAATCAAATATCAAAGTTCAATCCCTAATTTAAGAAAAGTTATATTCTATAGAGATCCAATCGATGAATAAGAGTTATTCCTCTTAATAAAACACACATATATATATATATATAATATTATCTTAGATTGTATATTACTAATCGCAAATTGTAATATTGTTTTACTCTTCTACTAACGGAACTTATGAATATTGGCATCATTGAAGGCGCACAACAGACTCACTAATGTTTGCACCGTTTATTAGGGTGTTTAAATTGCTAAATTGAACTAAATTAGAAAAAAATTAAACTAAATTATAATAAATAGTTCATTAAATTGAATTAAACTAAAATAAATATGGACTAAACTAACCTAAACTATTATCTAGTTTAGTACGCTATAGTTCTAAGAGTTTAAACTAAACTATGATATCAACTAAATTAAACTATTATTAACTATAAACTAAATTGAATTATATTAAAAAATAAATTTAAAATTAACATTTTTAAATTGAACTACCAAATTATTGATATTAATTATGAATTAAATTTAAAATAGTTTGAAATGTAAAACAAGTATAACATTGAAAAAAGTTCACATGATAGATCTTTCATTCATATTTTTTAAAAATCAATCAAATCTTATTAATTTTTAATCAATTTACTGATCTTATTAATTATTAAATAAAAGGTTTAAAAATAATATCTAAATATTACATGTAACTATTTTTTTTAAGTTAATACGTTCTTTACAAAATAATATGACTTTTAAAAAATATATACCGTTACTTTTATAATTTTGTAAACTCAATTAATTAATATTATAATTTTTTATTAAAATAATAATATTCTTTAGCATCAAAAATAAAATTATTTGGATAATAAAGAGATAAGTTTATACATACATATATAATACATTTTTTTTAATTTTATAATAATTATATTAAAAATATTGAAAGAGTAATAATTACCAAAGGTATATAAATTTTTATTCAATTAATAAATGAAAATTATTTTTTTCTTTTAATCCTATAAATTAATATAAAAAAATGTGTAGTTGTGCATAGTAACACTAAACCACTAGTATACTGACTCAAAAGTGGGCAATAGACAAAATTGAAAAGCTAAGAAAAATGAATTAATAATAAAAATTCAATTTTATTAATAGTTTGGTCTAACAAACTACTCTTTAAAAAATAGTTTTAGATTTATAAAATTGAACATAAAATTTATTTTAGTTCAATTTTGATAAAAATATTTTTTTTTTCTATTTTAATCCAATTTAATTATTTATTAGTTTAGTTCTAATTAATTATTTAGAACATTTCCTAATTATAACTTTTTTAATAATTAAAGTGTATTAAACTATTTTTTATAATAATTTAGTTTTTAAAACTAAACTTAAAATATAATTTAGTTTAATTTTTATAAAAAATTAGTTTAGTTTTTTATAGTCTAGTTTAAGTTAGTTTTTACAATAAATTAGTTTAATATAATTTTTTCAACACCCTACTGTTTATGGCTATTGGCATCATTGGAGGCAGACAACAAACTCACTTATGTTTGCACTGTCATGTGCTCCACATCAAACAGTTGGCGCCTCTCGGAAACATGTTCATCGGATTGGGCAAGTGGCTACATTATTTCCTGTATTACATCAAACACTTATCATAGACAATATTCGAGAAACAACAATCAAATGATGTTCATTCTGGTTGGTAATTCTATGCCTGCCCTCTTCAGAAGCTCAGCAGAAGCTTCTTTTGCCTTCGAAATAACTTCTTCCTGTTGTGGACAACACAAGTTAAACTTTCCTTGTCACAATGATTACAGACGAAAGATGTCCTAAACTTAAAACTAAGTTGAAAGATACAATCTTGGAATTGGCTTTTCTAGTCCTCTGGAATTGAATCAAATATGACGTTGTCACATATTTTTTTTTGGTAAAGTGACGTCACATTAATCTATAGATTTATTTATTTTTTTAAAGAAGTCCCAAAAAGACTAATTCATCAATTACATTAATCTAAAATAATAAAAAAAATGATTTAAATAATATTTAACATATATTTAAAATTCAAAAAGACAACAGTATATATTTTATGCAAAATAGTAATTTACTCTTTAGAAAGTTCAACTCATTTACACTTCATTTGGGTGTGCGGAACAAAAGTTAAAAAAAGTAAAGAAAATAAAAATAAAAACACTACACTTTCACTGTTTGAAAAAAGAATAAAGGATATTTAAAAAAAAAAACTGGCAAAATAAAGTTGAGTGGCATGAAAGTAGGGGAGTGAGAAAGCCTGTTTTTATGTTTTAGTTTTTCAAAATTATTTTTTTATAATATAAAAATTATTTACGTTAAGAGAAAATAAGAGTAAAAAGTTCAAATCTTCACATTAAATTCATTTTATTAATTAATAAAAAAATATTTTTACATGCCCTAAACCCTATATTCACTCATCTAAATAAGTGGAAAAAGTTTCTCCATTTCATTTCTTTTTTATTTTTTGTTATTCAAAAAATAAATTTATTCTATCTATTTACCTTTCTTTTATTTCTATCTCTTCTATTTTCTTCCTTTTTCATTCTTTTTTTTTAAAACACTTCTGTGCTCTATAATTTTATGTTTTTGTTTAAATACTCTCGTGGTCTTTATAATTTTATAAACCTGGTCTTTACTCTATATAATTAAAAAATATTATATTTTAATCCCTATAAAGTATATACATAATATTTTTGTATCATTTTATTTTTTATAGTTTCATAAACCTTTCCTTAAAATCCTATCCTATAATGAATAGACGATTGAGACTAGAGAAAAAAATAATAATATGTAGAAGAATTAAAATGAAATCTTTTTAATTATAAAAATTAAAAGTTAAAATTTATAAAATTTTAGAGATAAATGGATATTTAAACCTTTCTTTTCCCCTTGTTTCATTGCTCATTCAAATGAAGTGTTAGTTCACATAGAGCTAATTATCGATGAAACCTCAAACTAATATAGAATTGGTTCATATCATTACCGGCCCTTCTCTTACATACGAAAAATGCTTCAATAAAATACCTCATCCGCATTCATAATCTTCTTGTTCTTCATTATCCATAAGCCATTGCACATGACAGAAACCACATTTTCTGATCGCATACAATACACTATGCTGGAAATGCTGCATATTGTTTAGACAGAAAATATGTATTAAAAAAAAGAGTCTTCGGATGGCGTACATGGAATAGAGAGCTGAATGTAGCCAGCCAAGGTTGCAGTAGAAAGGAACTTCCGCTACCTAGCCTCAAAATTGCTTTATAGTTTATATAATGCATGCTATATCACAATCGTCACATTTTCGTACTCACACAACTAGAATAGTCATCTTATTAAAAAAAGAAAAAGTCATTAAAAAGGTCTTTATAATTAACCAAAAGTACCAATCAAGAAATGGCTCGTACCAGTCATGAACAGGAGCCATAGGCCAAGACAAGGGATTGACTACAACAATGTCAGCCTGTCAAATGACAAGTACGTCACTAGAAATAGCAAAAACTGCTGCGTTATCACCCACAGAAGATGTGGTCTATTAAAGAAATATATTGCAGAAGTATTGACCATGAAAGCCAGCAAAGAATGGCAACATTTATCAAATTGAATGCAACAAGTTTTACGCAAGGTAATGATATCATAAATTCTATTAATTTCCATTGCTTGCTAGAGTTCACAAAATGAAACATCATAAGTTCATAACCGTTAGAGTTTTGAATAAATGATCAAATTAACCAATGAAATTGTATAACGCTCTCAATTTGATTCTTAATTCTAATGAAATTTCCAAAAAAAAAAAAAAAACTTTAAAAGTATAATCTTTCACTCATTTAAATTCATTCACTAAATATCTTTCATTTTTTTAAACAAAAGTGTCTATACGACATGATAATGCCACATGACACATGTAATATATATGTAAAATAACAAATATCACATGAGTATGTTACTTATTGTGTATATATATCACATGACATATGATTATAGCATAGTGTCACTTTAAAATTTAAAATTGTAACACAATGTTACTTTAAATTGAAATTGTAATACAATTTCACCTCAGTCCCTGAAATTGTAAGATAATGTTAATTTAGCCCTAAAATTATAACTCAATATCATTTTAATTCTTAAAATTAATATTACTTTAGTTCCTAAATTTTTTAACTCGACGTCACCTTAGTCCTCAAATGTTATCACAATTTTATTTTAATCAAGTAATTATAACTTAAATATTTTCATAATAAAATAGATGATTAAATTAATATAGTAAATAATATGATAAATATATTCAAGTCATATTAAAAATTTGGTATTTAACATTGTGTGAACTTCTATATATAAAACACAAACGATTATATTGTACAAGAACAATTTTAGGGATTTTTTTTTTCAACAAGAATGTTTTTAGGAATTCTTTTAATTTTATATTTAATTCTATTTTTATTTATCATAAATATTTATGAAGTAAATTTAATATTTTAAAAATAAATTATCATTAAATAAATTTTTTTGCTATCATATAAATTATTTATCATAAATCATAAAGATAACTTATATATTTAAAAATATCTATTTATTCAAATTTTATATATAATTTATATATTTAAGCATAATATTTACTTATATACATAATTTATTTTAAATTTTAGTTATATACAATAAACATTTAAATGTGCATATATTGTACATACTAAAATACTAGTCTTTTTCATTTTAAATATACTATATCTTTCTTATTGTCAATTTCCTCCCTCTTTTACCCACTTCATTTTTTAGAATACATATATAAAAATAGTTTCTAATTTCTTTATATTTATATTTTATTTTCATAATTAATTCTCTTATATAAATTAATATTATTTTTTTATAAAGATTAATATACTTAACAACATATTTTAAAAGTGGTACATATTGCATAATATTTATTCTTATTTTATTTTATTTTTCTCTTTTAATTGTTTGGCATGATGGTCCTTAGTCCTCTAATACCTTCTTAGTACAATTTAATTATACTTATCACTATATTTACAATATTAACTTAATTATCTATTTTGTTGTGCAAATATTCAAGTCATAATTATCTAATTTAAATAAAATTATGATAATCTTAGGAGATTAAAGTGACAGAGTTAAAATTCTAGAGATTAAAGTGACATTAAGTTACAATTTTAGATACTAAAGTGCCATTGTATTATAATTTTAAGAATTAAAATGATATTGTGTTATAGTTATATTTCATGTGGTATATGTACATCACGTGGCACGCTCACGTGACACGTGTTACTCTACATATGCACATGACATTGTTGTGTTACATAGCCACTTCTATTTAAGAAACAAAAATTATTTAAGGGAGAGACTCAAATGAGTGATGGATCACATTTTTGGGGACTTTTTTTTAGTTTTACTAGAGTAAATGACTAAATTGAGAATGCTATACAATTTCAAGTGCTAATTTGATCATTTATTTAAAAGTTTTTTTTTCTTAAGTAATCATCCATTTTGATCTTTGAATTTGGAAGATACTTTTATTTTGGACTTTGGACTAATATGATTATGAAGTCACAATTTTAGGGACATATTTAACTATTTCTCAGTTTCAGAGACTAATATATTGACATTTTTCAAATTTTAGGACCAATTTGAATGTTTATTCAAAGTTTTTAACTTTGAATTCAAATGT
The DNA here is from genome assembly GCF_000230855.2 of Cajanus cajan. Classification (NCBI taxonomy): domain Eukaryota; kingdom Viridiplantae; phylum Streptophyta; class Magnoliopsida; order Fabales; family Fabaceae; genus Cajanus; species Cajanus cajan. The sequence goes on from NC_138523.1 coordinate 61,173,685, forward strand.
CTATACTCTAAAGTATATGCTGTGCTTAACAAGGAGCAATCTCATATTTGGTCCCAGTTAACAGGAGAAGAAAAAACCATAATAATAAAAATGAGAAGAGAAACGCAATGATGCGAACCAATACCAACCTTTTTCCCAACCTCAAGAGAACCTAGTTCATCATCCCATAATACGGATTTTGCACCATTAACTGTAACCATTTTAAGAATAGTTTCGGCAGGCAACGCAGTTGGATCTGTCGTTCCATTAGCATAAACTTCCCGTCCTTTGTTAATTAGAGAAGCTAGGTACATTTCATCAACTGCAAATGTAATTTATTAATGAAAACTTCAACCTAGTAAAATGAAAATGTTTAGAGAAGTGTACTGCCCGGTATTTTCCATCCGGGCAAGAGACTCCCACCACATTGCGGTCTGTGAGGGTTTGACGCACAGTCTTACGAGAACCTATTCCACTGTGAGCGGATAGGTTGCTTCTGTGGTCTATTTAATACAATATTGAAAGTAAAAAATCTTCACACAACGATCAAATTTGAACGCAAGCCAACTAAATAGTGAATACTAAAGTGGAATTACTGAATATAGGGAAATTATAAGAACAAATAAAAAAGAATTTAAAAGTTTGAGTTAAGATGAACCGATGCTCATGCGATTGTTTGATGGGGCCCCATCAGTTCCCAGGGAGACACAGATGCCAGCATCAAGCATCTCCCTTACAGGTGCAAATCCAAGCATTCGCATTGCAGCAGCAGGACAGTGAGACACTTTGACCCCTGCCCTTGAAAGAAGAGATATCTGAAAAAATGTTATGCAGCAATAAGTAGTGTTCATCACACTAACTCGAGGATTACTTACCATCCCAACAAACTTTATAAATATGGCCTAGGAAATGTTAGTTCAATTCTGGAACCCCATGTATGCATGCAAATCACATATTTCTACTTTCTGTCTCTGTTGTCTTTACAATTAAAACATATTAATTCAATAAAAACATAACAACTTCAATAAAAATAGTTTTCGTTGAAGGAATAAAGGGAAAGAGACAGAAGATGGGATAGGAGATTCCAACCCCAAATATATTGATACATTTTATTCAATTGGTAGGCAATACATAATTCTACCATAAATCCTCGTAAGGGTTGGTGATCTTCTGTGACATTGTATGTGCATGGATAAGCCTTTTCCTAATCTTAACTTTCTCCTTTTTTTTGTTGCAAAAGTTTAGAAGAGTTAAGTTCCAAAGACTTATCAAGGTTAGGACAGATGAGGCTTCAAGGCTCAAAGAGAGCCTACAAAAGTACTTACCCATTAACAAAGTTTTCAAGTCGGATAGCGGGATTCGAACTCACATCCCTGGGATATAAATTTGATCCTAGAGTTCTTTACTTAGTCTTTAATTGGTTCCATTTTATTGATTGATTTTAAGAAAATGATTTTTTTTCCTGCCTTTACCCTTGAATTGATATTCACAGTGATAGAAATAACTTGACTACATATGAAAATTCTAACCAGTACCCTTAGGACATTAGTTAGGGAATCAAAAGTAAAAAATTATTATTGAAAAGTGTATCTGCATATTATCTCACATAACTTTATTGTAATTTTTAATGAAAATTTTTTCCATATTGATTCTTTAACTAATGTCCTTAGGACACCAGTTAGCAAAATCCTTTCAAAAAAAAATAAAAATTCAACCAAATAATTTTTTTTTTCCTTATAATTTATGCTATTTAAAACTCAGCATATTCAGAGTAAACCCACAATTTCATCCTTAAAGTATTATTCTCTCTCTTGAATAGTCCTTAAAGTAAGAAAATTATATTAGTAATCCTTCGAGTATTTGAAATCATAGTCCTTCAAGTATTGAAAAATCCATCAAAATAGTTCCAGAATGTTAATGAAATATACCAACTCAGAGGCTAAACTGATGGATATTGTGATTGCTTACATAATTTTATTACTTGAGGAACTAAATAGATAGAGAGTAATACTTGGGTGACTAAATTGATGGTATATTAACCGACATTTAAAGCTCAGAAGAGTCAAAAACACAAATTTAATAGCATGGAGGAGATTTAGGCAAAAGAAAAAGTATGCAATAGTAAAAAAGAAAAAATAATGTTTCAGAGGTTGAAAATGTGTTAGGACTTGGGACCAATTATGTTGGACGGAGTAGAAAGGACTCAGGTTTTAACTACATGGTTTTGGTTTCTATCCATAATTCATGTATATGGGGAAAAAATTGCTGACTTGCTGAGAAGAGTCTCTACTTTATTCTGGGAAATCAGTCTCTGAACTACCAGGTGGGAAGATATTCTGAGAAACCCAAAATATGTGCGTCTGTACCCATCCAAATTATGAGATTCGTATTTAGAAGGTGGCAAATACGAAAGTAGTTAATTATGAGATAGCATCACAGTTAAATAGGGAGAGGAGCTGATTCATTCTTTCAGGAATAAGAGCTGTAAAGGGAAATTTACCTCATTATTATCGATCCAAACTGAGTGAGCTGCTAAGAGATTGTTCCGAAGGAAATGTATCTTGTCCAAGTATGTAACAGTTCCGTGGTCTACTTTGTGAGCATCGATGACTAGTTGGTTCTCATAGGGTATCTCTGCAACGTGCATGTGTATTCCAGTTTTGAGTTGTGTTGCAGCATCTCTTGTTTGGATAAGCAAGTGAGGAGTAGAGTTCATGATTTGCCTAATTCCGAACCAGATTCTGATGCGGCCTTGGGCTGTATTATGGTACTTGTGATAATTATCCTTTTGCGACTGGATGCAATGGTGAGTAGTGCGAGTGGCCCAGGATGGTGGCAAACCGGGGCCAAAGTCCATGGTTGACTCGGTTAAACAAGCTCGCAAACCCAGTAAGCTGACTGCTCTAGCCATCCCAGAAACGTGTTGGCCACCGGCTTCCGCAAAACAGGTTACCTGAAACGAAATCAATCCCAATTGGCAATTGAGCCCACCCTAAATGCCTGGAGAGCTACAAATTAAATTAGAGTACATACCCCAGAGTGAATGAGTTCGATCCCGCAAAGCAAGGTAGAGAGGTAAGAATCGTTTTCTGTCATGCTGGATTCGTATGGCCAAATGCGGTGATGCAACCAGGTCATCAAGTCAACGTCATCGGCTATGCCTCTCGCCAGTTGTTGGGAACTATGAACGTGGCTGTTAATGAATCCAGGGAGTAAGATATGGCCTGTGAGATCAAGAATGTGGTCGGCGACATGAGAAAAGTGAGCCAGAATATGAGCAGATTCTCCAATAGCTTTGATTTTATCATCTTCAATCACGATGCCCCCATCCCTAAACACCCGCAGCTCCTTGTCCATCGTTATAATCATACCACCGTGCAGCACACTCACCACCTTCCGCTCCATCATCCACTCTCTCTCGGTCTCTCCTACTCCTAATATTCTTACTCCATTTGATCCCTCCCAATTTAAACTCTCACAGTCTCACACCTTCCTTTCTACCCGTACTATGGCTCCTTTATAGGGGTGTGGGAAAAACTGAACTCAACTGAACTGGTGGTGAACTGAACTGAACTGTACTATAAAAAACTGAACTGAACTGTTTAAAAAAAAAATTGAACTGATCTGAACTGTTGGAAAGTTAACTGTAATGAACTACAAAGCTGAACTGAATTATAAAAATTGAACTATTTTTATAAAAGGATAAAAATTAAATGTGTCTAAAATGTTATGTCTTAATAGATTAACTCGATAGTCTAATAACTAAAACTTTAGAAAAAAAAGTGATAAAAAAAATGGAATCAATTTTGTCAAACCTAACGAATCAATTGAGTTATGTTGGACTACTTATTTTTAGGCTTAAAAAATTCACTGAGTTTTTTTGACTTAATTTTATTTTTTTTTTCTTTGAAAAATTTAAATAAAATGGAAAATAAAGTAAAGTTGACAAATGTGTCCTATTTGATAGATCAATGAGTCAAAATTGTTCAATTCAAAATACCATAATAGTTCAGTACAATTTAAATTGCAGTTCAGTTCAAGTTTGTATAGTATAGTTCAGTTCAGTTCAGTGACACAAAAAAATAGTTCAGTTCAGTTCGTCTGAACTAATATTTAGTTTAGTTCAGTTCATGAAAACTACTTTTAAGTTCAGTATAGTTTTTATAAGTTCAGTTCAGTTCAATTTATTTTGCCCCTCCATCGTATTTTCAAAGATTATTTTAGTATAAAAATGCCCCGTAAATTTTTTAAAATACTTGTAAAATTGTAATGATTTTTAAGTCTTTTATAATTAAGATTTTTTAATATGAAATTTTAAAGGATACTATATATTTTTTAAAAATAAAAAAATTAACAAAAAATATTAATATAAATAATAAAGTTTGAATAAAAATAAAATAAAATAAATACGATTTTTTCAATTTTTCAATAAATAATTGATTATAATTTTATGTCCTTTTAGATAATATAGATTAATATATAAGTAAGTACATAGTCAAGTATTTTATAGTTTATCGTGATAAAATTTATTAATCTTGAAAATTTTTTAAAAAGTCAATCATATCTAAATTGTTACAAGTCAAATATGTTTAACTATGAAGTTTTTATTTTATTTTATATAGATTACTGAAAAATATACGTATCTTATTGATATAAGTTGTATAATAAATTAATTATTTTAAATCATTTTTAACTATATAATCTCACATTTATAAAAATCTCTGAATCTCTCTCATTTCAATGTGTTTGAACAATACATTCTACGGCTGACATGCTAAAATACTAGTTCACTAGAAATTTTAAAAATTTGAGTGATGTTGTTGGATGAATAAATCATAAGTAAATTTATAAAAAAAATTCACAAAATCCATTATTCAAAACAATTCATTAAAATAAATGTCTATGATTTTAAATATCAACTATTTTTTTTAAGTGAAAAAAAAATCTTAGACAAATTACTATTCTTTATTGTTTTTTTTTCTAATTACTTTATCGAAATATATATTTCTTTCGTTAAAGTAAACAATAGCCATACGTTTTACTACAATTTTTATATTTTCTTTAATTAATGGTTATAATAATTTTAATATGATTGTTTTTTTAACATTGTCTTTCAACTCAAGTAATATTTTTTTTATCTAACCAAATTAATTTTTTTAATGTAATTAAACTATTCAAATTAATTTACTTAAACATGCAAGGGCAATTCACTTCTGTACTAATACAAAGATAAATATAAATAACTCTAAACAACTTGTCCACGTCTTATTGAAATTTAAATATCACCAGTTTAGTCTTTAATTATAAAGATAAACCACCACATCCAAGCATTAGCCAGATGGAAGGTAGAACTTATATGTCTCCATCTCTCCACCCTAAGACATAATACTTCTTTAATATAATATAAAAGTTAGAATTTGAAAATTTTAAATGGATGAAAAATATTAAAAATCTGTTCTTAAAACAATCAAAACATACTTGCTGGCAATTTGTTTACATGATCAATATCGGATGCTTCTTTCAAACATATTTATACATTTGTATGTTAGCTTTTATCATTTTAACTAAGAAAAATAAAAACAACAATAACAACAACAACAAAAAAATTAAGAAAATAACAAAATAATAAGGAAAGTGTAAAGAGTGAGTTAAATAATTAACAAATTGGTAAGATATAAAAGTTGGTAAAAAAAAGTATCTTAAATTTTATCACTTCAGTATTTTTTCCCTTAAAAACTAATAAAATGAAAATATGAAGTTATTTTGAAATTTTATTGTCGAAGTATGAAGATGAAAAACTATTAGAGCTTTGTATTATTGGTAAAGATAAAAAGATGGGTATTCTTCAACTATTGTAAATGGTGTTTCATATGTGGACATGAATTTGTTAAACAACTTTAACTAAACAAAAATTGGACGTCAAACTTTGAACATAATTATTTATAATTTAATTGTGTAGAGTAAAAGTAAAAGTGAAATTATACAAGAATGAAACTAAAAGTAAGAATGTGACATTAATTAAGAAGGGAGATAATGGATATGCATTAGCCATAAAGATCGGAATACCTTCCCATTTAGGTCAATGGTCAAGACACCACGAGTTAGTTCCACCAAAATAGTTGGAAAGTAAAATGAAAAATAGAAAAGGAAAATAGACGAAGGTAGAGAGGCAAATTAAGAAGATCAAATCAACAATCTAACTAGCAATTGGGGACAGGATGCGCCTCTACCCTTTCAAATTTCAATTTGGTGCTTAGATTTTGATTTGGAGAGAGAATTAGTGAAATGAAGAAAATGAAAAAGGAATTGCATTGTTCGTATACATCTCACTGCGAATGTGGTGTTTTTCTTGAGCCTATAGCCCAAACCTCATATTTGATTGACACTATAAAGAAGATAGTCATAGGCATAAATTAATGTGAAGAAGGGATAGACATGTCATCAAGAAAAAGTGATGTTGGGATAATGGATGGTGAAAAAGAAGAGCTGATGCAAGTTGTGGAGGATGTGGATGCTTTTCTCCTTATCATAGGTGCTAATGGGGGGAAAGATGTTCCAGATTGTGTTCGTGTGCTACCCAAATTGTTTGAGGATATGTTGGATAGCTACAATTGTGGGAGAACCAAGTTTGGGGAGGATGCAACATATGACAACTCCTTCTTAGATGTTGTGAATCGCATGTACAAGCTCTCAACTAGTTGTAGTTGTAGTAATACCTTGGACCAAACTAGCTCCGTCTTAGAAAAAGCAATGTCCCTATTAGAGAAAGATCTTTGTTCTCTTTTGGAGGAACCCAAAACACCCAATAAATCATTCTCTTTTGGTTCCCGTTCTGATCTAAGCGTCATTTTTGAGATTGACTCTCCTGAGCCACCACAACATGAACAAGATCACTATCATCAAGACTTCCTTACTCATTTATCTACACATAAGATTTCCATTTTGAACAAGATTGCCACTACAATGATTGTTGTTGGCTATGAAACAGAGTGTTGCATTGCTTTCGCCAATTTCAGGCGAAGTGCTTTCAAGACTGCTTTACAAAGACTTGGATACAGGAGCATGAGAATGGAAGATGTGTGCAAAATGTCATGGGAAACACTAGAAAGAGAAATTACAACATGGAATCAAGTGGTTCGACATTGCACCACCATGCTTTTCAACGCTGAACGAAGACTTTATGACTCCATCTTCCCCAATCAACCCTTTATATCACAGAGCTTATTTATTGATCTTGCACGACATGTCATCATTCATTTACTCAACTTTGCACAAGGCGTCGTTCTAACGAAATGGTCGACAGAAAAACTATTCAAATTCCTAGATATGTACGAGACCTTGAGAGAAGACATTATTGGGGATTCTTGTCTAGAGCCGGGTGCAAGTGAGGTAGCATATGAGATAGTCATTGCAAAAGATAGGGTAATAAAGGCTATTGTGGCCATGTTTTGTGATTTGAAAAACTCCATAAAAAATGATAATGAAAGGATTCCTGTCCCTAATGGTGCAGTTCACCCTTTGACTCGTTATGTTATGAACTATCTTAAATATGCATGTGAGTACAAAGATACATTGGAGCAAGTGTTTGAACAAGGCCAAAGTGTAAACTTTACAAGGATTGATATTTATAATGATAAATCCATCGAAGAAGTGGAAGATGTAGGGACACCTAAGGATTCACCTTTTGCAATTCAATTGATGTCCATCATGGACCTTTTGGATGCAAATGTGGAAAGGAAGTCAAATTTGTATAGGGATCTTGCTTTGCGCTACATTTTTCTAATGAACAATGGGAGATACATAGTGCAGAAAGTCAAAGGATGTAGTGAGCTGCATGATATGATGGGTGACAATTGGTGTAGAAAGAGGCAATCGGGTTTAAGGTTGTACCATAAGTGTTATCAGAGGGAAACTTGGAGTAAGGTGTTGCAATGCCTTAAGCCAGAGGGCTTGCTGGGGACTGGGAACAAAGTGTCCAAACAACTTGTGAAGGAAAGGTTTAAGTGTTTCAATAGCATGTTTGAAGAGATACATAAGACCCAAAGTACTTGGATGGTGGTTGATGAGCAACTTCAGTCTGAACTCAGGGTTTCAATATCATCTTTGGTGATTCCAGCTTACCGGTCCTTTGTTGGAAGATTCAAACAACATCTAGAATCAAGTAGACATATTGACAAGTATATCAAATATCACCCCGAAGATATTGAGCTTTTGGTTGATGATTTTTTTGATGGTAATGTTGTGTCCATGACTCGAAAGAGGACGTGATTAATCAAGATTTGTTTATACAATAGTTTCTTTCCTTTTTACATTTCATTTATATCTTCATTTTACAGTCAAAATATGTATTTCTTTATGTAAACATTAAGCATGTAATTAAAAATGCATATTCTTACTTTGTTTCAATCCCATCTATCTAAAATTATAGTAAAATTGACAATACATTAGTGTTAATATATTATATTTATCCAATTTAATACATAGTTAACTTATATAACATATTATGAACTATAGATATCTCTGGGAGCTTATTTAATACAAAAATAACCTTTGGGGGTGCATTTGATTAAAATTTTAAAATATTTTTTTTTTGTTATAAAAAATAGTAATGATATATGTATAGTAATTCATACAACAACTTGCAGAATATATTTTTTTTATGTCTATGTCTCTTTATTGTTAATATATATAATAAATAAAATGAAGACAAAAATAATGTACAATTTGTTTTACAAATATCATTTTCCTAAAAATCTTATAGAATTTAATTAAGATTTTTTTAATATAAATAAGTGTTATAATATTCAATCAAACAAGTTTTGATTTTATTGAAGGTGAACTTTTCACAGAAGAGTCAACAATATATAAGGTAAAACTAAATTGTAAAAGAAAACGTGTAAGGGTTATAGTAAAAGGAAAAAAGCAAAAAAGAAGATAAATATATATACTTGTCGTAACTATTCTAATCAATTTTTTTTTAGTCCATTGATACATCTCATGAATCCAAAGAAAATACTCTCCCATGTTTCGTTCAAACCATGCAATAAAAAGTGAAAGAAAAAAAATCGTATGAAAACAACAAATATTTAAAAATAGACATATGATTTTCTTGTTATTTGTCATCGAAAGTGAGCCTTTAGTAGAAGAATTAACGACATAAAAAAAATTGCAGAATAAAACGTGCAAGGATTGCAGTCGAGTAAAAAAAAAATATAATTACCTTAATTTAAAATAATATTAATAATATTGATCATCTTAATTAAAATAACTTGACATTTAAGCCATCACCGACTCTCCAAGCAATCTCAAGTTTCACATACTTCCAAGCATCACACATACCTCTCCAACAATTTGGTACATTAGACCTCTTCCGAAAATTAGGAATAAGGCCTTCACCGCAATTATACTTTACTCTAATCACTTGAATCCAAAGTTTCTCTGGTTTAAACTCAAGTTCTATATCAATTAGGGTTGATCGATTAATTTGGGATAGTTTTTAAAATTTAATGTAAATGTGATTATTTTAAAACTATTTATATTTTGGAACTTTTTTGTACAGTGTTGTTATGGTCTATAACGACATACGTGCCACGTGTATTTTTATTTATTTTTTAAATGTGAACGACTTAATTTTAGCGGGTAAAAGTCGCTACAGGCTGTAACAATTTCTATAAAGTCTCTATGGGCTACATCCCCATTTTAAAAATATAATAAATTTATTTTAATTTTTTTATATATTAAATTTATTTTCTTTCATTGGATTTGTTAATTTTAGTTTATATCATTTAAATATTTTTTTAAACCATTTTTTCTTCAGTATATTTTTTAATTATTAATTTATATATTTTAAATATTTAACAAAGAAGGCACTATGGCCTATAGCGACCCAATATTGCTATAGACTATAGCGACTTCTATTTTTTATTTTTTTTGTTTTAAATTATTTACTTATTTTCTTAATTTATTATTTTATTTTATATTATGAACTCAACGCATCTAATTTTTTTTATCATAAAAATAAGCAAGAAATGAAAAAAAAAAATCATTATAACTGTAAAGGGACTTAGTTTCAAGCGTTATTTTTTCTAATTTTAAGCAATGTTTTGTTAATAATAATTACACTGATATATAAATTAAAAACCTAGTGCGTATCAACTGTTAACCCATTACTAAGCATAGCATTTGTCCGTATAAATTGGCATAACGAAATTGAAAATTGAAGCCATACATGTGAACATGGTACATGCCAAGTTCTAGTTACATGACTTGATTTCGGATAAATTGCGATTTTCAAAACCAAATTTTCTGCGCAGAAAGACTTCTCAAACATGAAGGAGGCGCTATGGCGACAAAATGTCCTTATAGCCCATAGCAACATGCTTTATTTATTTATTTATTTATTTATTTATTTTATTATATTATCAATTTATTTCAAATATTAATTTTATATTTCTGTTTTTTCAATTTTTTTCATTCAAATCCTTCATTTATATATTCATTTTAATTTACATATTTTAAAATTTTTTTAAACATTTTTTCCCTTCAGTTTATTAATTATTTTATTTTTAATATATTTTTCATATTTTTATTTTTTATGTTATTTCCATTTATATAAATAAATTTTGTCCTTAAATTTTTTTTTCATTTTTTATTATACACTATACACAATTTTTAAATAAAATATATCTGTTAAAAATTATTATATACTCAACATTTTAGTAAATTATTTTACAAAAATTTATTTAATTTCAGTAAATTATTTATTTAATTTTCTTTTATTCTTATTTATATTATCAATTTTTTTTCAAATTATAATTTTAAATTTATGTTTTATTCCATTTTTTAAAAATATTTTAAAATTTATTTTTTTATTATATTTGTTACAAATTATTTTATAAAAAAATATTTAATAAGTAGCGCTATAGGCCATAGCGACCACCTTTTTAAATTTATTTTTTATTTTTTATTTTCTTTTATTTCATTTTATATTATCAATTTTTTCATATTTTATTTTTAAATTTATATTTTATTCGTTTAATAATTTTAAATATTTTTAGTTTTATTTATTTTTTAATTATATTTGTTAAAAATTATTTTATAAAAAAATATTTAATGGATGTCGCTATAGACTACAACGACTTCATTAAAGCCATTTTGGGTCACTGTCAGCTGTAGTGACTTTCATAATATGACTTTTATGACTTTTTAAAATTAAAAAAATTGCACGTGGCACGTATGTCACTATGGGTCATAGCGACGCTCTACAAAAGAGCCCCAAAGGTGTAAATAGTTTCAAAATAGTCTCATTTACGTAAATAATTTTAAAAATTACCCCGAATTGGTCAATCAACCCATCAACTAGAGATTAGGCAATTAAATAATATATAAGTGAAAAGCAACCCTCATCTTACAAGACAATTTTGTAGGGTTGAGTTAGACTCAAATCCACTATTCTAAGATAATATCAAAACTATCTTAGATTCTTAAAAATGGGTCACCCACTATTCATTGATACATGTACCATGGGCATGAGGGAGTGTATTCGAGTCCTGCCATTAAAAAAATGTCACCTACCATTCATTGATACATGCACCATGAACATGAGAAAGTATATTTAAGTCCTGTCAATCCTAGATCATTAAACCAAGACATCCTTCCTCCTTAAATTCACAAGTAACAGACAAACAATAACATGAACTTCTCTATGTAACTGATGATCTTCCCATAGAAAACTTCTACATTTCTTGTATATAACATCACAAAATTTTCTAATATGATATTAATGTGTGTTGTAAATTACATTTTATTCTATAGTATTGTATTATTTTTAAATTTTTATTTTTATACTTACACAATCTCTATCTTTTAGTTTTCACAATGATGAAGACTTATTTTATTGTATCATTTTAATAACTTTATATCAAACATTTGGATTCTTCTGTCAGTACTATGTGAACAATTATCATGCATTGCTGTCAAAAAGTAACAAAAGTAAATTTTGACGGCAATGCAACAAAAATATTATGTGATCTAAAATATGATGTAAAAGTATTAAAACAATTAGTAAGTCTTTATTATTATAAGGAGCATTGATACAAATTGTTATTCACAAATTACTTTAAAAATCTTTGCTTTTTTTTAATAAAATTTAGGAGATATAAGAAAATTAAAAATAGGCAAAATTTGAAAAAAGAAATAAAAGAAGATAAATATTGACGGAAAAAAAAAAAAAAAGTGGAGAAGGAAAAAATAGAAAGATGAATGATAACGACGTTAATAAATACTCATATATATATATATATATATATATATATATATATATATATATATATATATATATGAATTAAAATTAAGAAGATTATAAATTTAGAAACAAAAAAATAAAAATATAAAAATTCAAATGTAAGAATAGTATAAGACTACGATGTAAAGGGTAATACATATCAATTTGAGGTCAACTACACATCATCTAGAATTTTAACCTTTTTTTTAATGGTAAGGACTAAAAGAAAATTGAAATTACTTTTATTAAAGTTAAAAAAAATGTTTTTTAAGCTTAAAGAATAAAAAAGTAATTTATAAGAACTAAACAAGTCGTTAAACAGAATTATCGAATGAATTCAAGAGGCAGATTCAAGTAAAATAAAAGAACATAAATTAGATTTACAGGAATGCGAAGATAAAATAATAGAATAAAACTTAGAAGTATTCAAAATCGTAAATGCAGAAATTTAAGGTAAAACATATTCTAAATTTAAGAGTATATTGGATTTAATTTTGAAATTTTGAAATATTTTTTTATTAAAAAAAGTATTGAAGTGTTTAATTTTGTTTTATTTTTAAATATAAAAATTTATGTAATATTCAATTAAAATAATTAATATTTAAAAAAAAATACATTAAATTATTATAAAAATAATATTATTTTAAGAATGATGATATATAGACATCTCTCTATATTTTATTATTCATTAATTAGTATCTATTATTTATTTTCATCTCTATCTTATTACATTATATGAATTATTGTATAAAAAAACATTATATTAATTATTATACATGCATTTTTTTTCCTTTTTCTCTCATTTTTTTCTCTTTGTGATGATTAGTTTTTTTTTTTTTAATAATTAGTTTAGTATTTAATCCTTCGAGAGAAATTATATGCGTGTTGTCATGCAATAAATAAAAAGTATATATATATATATATATATATATATATATATATATATTTTAAAAAATATATTAGTTAGATAAAAAGACTGTAAATAAGACAAAAATATATTCATAATAATAAAATATTATGCAAATAGAATAAAAAATATTATTTTATCTTCTCTGTTGAGACAACATCTAATATAAATGTGATGTTAATTATTTTGGTTAGACGTAAATTAAATCTACATAAAATCTTGATTAAACTATTAAAATGACAAAAAAAAATATTTTATCGATTAAATTTTATAATAATATTAAAAATATGAAGAATTGATTTTTATAACTTGTTTTTTTTTTTTAAATTTGACATTGCTTGGATTTTTTGTAGTTTTTTCTTTTTAGTAATAATATTGATATAAAATATTTACTTTTGAAATGAGTGACTAATCTCTTTTTTTTTTTTTTGTAAAGATAGGAAAAATTACAAAGATGGTCGTAATGAAGACTAAACCTAGGTTCTCATGTTTCTAACTACCCCAACCTCTCCCCACCCATAATCTCCTTTACAAATTGAGTACAAATAAAATAAATTTTTTAAAATATAGTCAACTTTATATTTAAGATCAATATTCAAACTTTAAATAACTTAATTAAAAAATAAAAATTACTATCACTTTATGCTATCAATGTTGATAGGATTCTTTGTAATAGACGCTCATATTCCAACATTATGTTGACTTAATTTCTAAAATTTTAAAAGTTTTATCTCCTGAAAACTTGTTTAAAAAAGTTTGATGAACATTTTGAGTGCAAATCCTAAAAGGAGATGAATATATAACACTTTAATTAAATATATAAAAATACTAAAAAAATATTCTTAGATAGTTATTGCTATATGAAAAAAAGAAGAAAAAAAAATTGAATATTAAACACATATTGATGTAAGTGAAAAACTAACTTTTTGATGAATGTTGTAGCTAGGCAAGGCAATCTAACCCGCCCCCATGGGTACCCGCCCGAACCCGCCCCGATTTGGATGGGGAAAACCCGTGTCTATCGGGTTCGGGTTCGGGTTCGGGTTCGGGTTCGGGTTCGGGTTTTCCCTGATTGATAAAATCGGGGGCGGGGCGGGGGCGGGGACGGGTTTAGGGTTTAGTTATTGCTATATGAAAAAAAGAAGAAAAAAAAATTGAATATTAAACACATATTGATGTAAGTGAAAAACTAACTTTTTGATGAATGTTGTAGCTAGGCAAGGCAATCTAACTCGCCCCCATGGGTACCCGCCCGATCCCGCCCCGATTTGGATGGGGAAAACCCGTGTCTATTGGGTTCGGGTTTTCCCTGATTGATAAAATCGGGGGCGGGGGCGGGGGCGGGGGCGGGGATGTTAATACCCACCCCGCCCCCGTCCCCATACCCGTTCCCGCCCCCGCCCCGCTTACTAATATAATTAAAAAATTATTTTTATATATATAAACCAAAATTATAAATATTTATATGTAAAAATTTATATTATTTTATTTTTATTTTATTTTTTTTAAATTGTTCATATTTATTTAAAATAAAAAAAGAAGAAAAAAAAATAAAAGTGGGGGCGGGGAAACCCGAACCCCGCCGGGGGTGGGGATTGGGACCTAGATTTTATCCCCGGCGGGTACCGGGGGCGGTTTAAATTTGCAGGGACGGGGGCAGGAAACGTAAAACCCGCTCCCGCCCCGCCCCGTTGCCATGCCTAGTTGTAGCTATAAACACGAAGTAGTCGAATGACACTGAACTAACCTTTTATAATAAGCGTGCATGAAGTTAAATAAATTATGAAAATAAAATTTTTTAAATAAAATTTGTAAATAAAATAAGGTCGTATATGACATTACTTATTCATATTTATTACTCTGATAATGTTAATTGAATAATATTAAATTTTGATGAACTATTAAATTTTATTTTATTTTTATAAATATTATGTGATTATTTTGTATTAAAACTTTTTTTTATTAAAAATTATAAAAAAAATTCTAATAAATTTTTTTTATTAAAATTCTAATTTAGTACATCTCTCTTAAAGAATTAAAATTGCACTAATAAAATTTGAGGAATTAGAATTGTATAATTGCTTAGAAACAAAAGTTAAATCAAAACTAACTTATCAAAACAGTTAAAATTATTATAAAATTAATCGTTAATAATTTTTCAAACAAACTTCTATAATTTTTTGGAATGAGAGTACCTTATTGAAATCCATTTTATTTTAAATTTTTTTTATAAAAATTGAAGATTAATTTCACCATAGTTCATTTTTAATTTTTAGTTTTTATTTTATTTCAATTTTATTTTTAGTTTTTTCTACAAATTTTTTGTCAAGTTAAAATTAATTTATAAGTGTATTTTGTAATAGTTATAATAACGACAATATATGTAAAGATATTATCATTGATATTATGAATGTAGATAATAATAATAATAAAATTAATAGTACTAATAATGATGATGATGGTAATAATAACATTAACAATGATAAAAATGTTAGTGTTAATAAAGATGATGACAATATTATTAGTGACAATAATAATTTTATTAATAATGATGTTAATTATTATGATAATAATAATTTATATAAAATTGATATGAAATTTTTATGTACTTATTTTGTTATGTTTTTTTTACAATTTTTATCATATTATCTTTTATATTTTCTTTTATCAATGAAAGACATTTTAGTAACTTTTATTTATTATATTAATTTAATAACTAATTAATTAATATTAAATTATTCCACAACTTCTCCAATCATTTATCAGTTTCTACTACACATGAGGAAAAAAAAACTTTTACTACACACATGACACAGTAGTTTTTCACCTTGTAAAATTACCAAAATCAAAAAAACTTTATTTTTGTTAATACATAAAATTATAATTCTCTCAATTTAACTTAAATAAAATATATATAGAAGAAGTACGGTGTTTCAACCCTACTGATAACAATCATAACAATAAAAAAAAATTATTGTCAAATGTAAAGATAATATTTTTTTAGAATTAAAAGCTAAATTTATAGATTATTTTTCTTTTAAAAATGAACTTAAAATTTAGTTAAAAATGTATTTGAGCTAAAAGCGCGTGGTTTTGAAAATTATATTTAAAATCTAAAAATATGCACACACTCAAAAAACTGGACCCTTAATTTTAACAATAATGTATTATCTAATGAAAAATTATAAAATAGATATATTGTTTGGGTTTAATAATTAAGAAAAATAATATGTAGATTGGGATCCACTCCGAATTAATCCGAAGCCCCCTCGCTGTTTCGGACTTGGTGTCGTCCTATTCCTAGTTGCAGTCCCAGGTCGAAGTGAAAGTGGAAGGACTAACTTGTACGCGCAAAGGTTTTTGTTTTATTTTACATATTTTCTATTCTGCCACCCCACCAAACCAAATATAAAGTTTATTATTATTATTGATTTCCTTCAAGACATAGAATAGAATCTCGAGTTTTATTTAGGATTGGAAGATGAGGCGAGGCTTTGATTGATTGCGTGTGTGCGAAGTTGTTGGATTAAGGAATGGGTTGTTTTTCTTGTTTCGATTCGAGGGAGGATGAGAAGCTGAATCCCAATCCTCAGCAGGAAACGAATCATCATGACCATGAGCTTAAGCCCCCTGTCCCCTCTCGTATTTCCAGATTGCCCTCTGCCTCTGGTTAGTTCTTTTCTCTTTTCTTTTTCAACAAACAAATTATTATTTATTTATATTGAACTCCAGTCAGCTTGATCTGATTCTGATGAATGAGACTGAAATCAGATCTATGGTGTATGTATAATGATTGACAATAGCAGCTCAGCTGTGATCACTGCTCCTAAGTTTTTGCTGTTGTTGTTGTTTTTTTTTTTTTTTTTTGCATTGGAATTGGATAACAGGAGCAGAGAAGCTAAGGTCAACAAGTAATGGAGACTCGAATGGGGAATTGGCTGCTCTCAAGGACGGACCCGCTGTTCAAATTGCCGCTCAAACGTTTACTTTCCGTGAGCTTGCAGCCGCAACCAAGAACTTTAGGCCCCAGTCCTTTTTGGGGGAAGGTGGTTTCGGAAGGGTCTACAAGGGCCGTCTCGAAACCACGGGTCAGGTAATTCTTTCATGTTCAACCAAACCAATTTTGGAGACCTATGAATCTATGATTCAGTCATAAAATGTGTAGGCTACAAATTAATATTTTCATGCTTCTTGGATGTCATCCTTGTCCACAAACCCAGAATTGCTCTTTCTTCTTAACTTCTTATCCGCATTTTATTCAAATTTTTCTTGAGTACCAAAAGATATACAAGCACCATCTCCATAGATCACACTCTTTCCAAACCGTACATTTTTCCCCCCTTGTTCATAGTTTGACAATATTGTTCTTATTATTCAATGGTACAATTGCTAAGCAAAATTTACAATTTCTCTATTGTGGGTGTTTGGGAAGAGGAGAGAGAAGGAAATACTCGACCATATATCTATAACATTGGTCCAACTTACCACTTTTCGCTTCTCTCTCTTTGCAATTTTCATATTTTCCAACTTTTAGTTGTAATCTCTGGAAATTTTCCCTATTTTTTTTGTAAGGGAGATGATTCATTCACACTTTGTTTTTTCACCATCTCTTACCACTTGCAAATGAATTGATAGTATGCACAAAGCCCCACATGCAGCAGGTCCCATTCCCATGTGCAAGGATTGGATCAATCCAGGATTGGATCAATCCAGGATTGAAATAGGGTAAACTACACTAAAAGGAATTACAACACCATTTTCTAATATAATAATATCAACTTTAATCTCCTATGCTCAAAGAGTTTTTGTTTTCTGGTGAATAGTGAGTACTGAGTCCTGACATTTGTTCATTTACCTGCACAGGTTGTGGCTGTAAAACAATTAGACAGAAATGGTCTTCAGGGTAATCGGGAATTCCTTGTGGAGGTTCTCATGCTCAGTCTTCTACACCACCCTAATCTTGTGAATCTAATTGGATACTGTGCAGATGGGGACCAACGCCTCTTAGTTTATGAATTCATGCCAATGGGGTCATTGGAAGACCATCTTCATGGTATGGCTGTTTTCTACCCTTTCTAATTCCATGATTAGATTTCTTCATTTTAGTTGAGTATTTTCTTGTATATTTAGAAAATGATAATTTGTATTCTCTTTTAGAAATATCCTGAGCACCAAGATCAGTGGGTAATAACTATGAAAGTCTCATCAGTATCTGTGCAGTCTTTGTGCAGTATTAATAGGGGAGGATAAGATTATATCCAAGGTTTAGTATTTCTTAGCAGACTTACGGTCAGATTTTACATAATCTAACATCTCTATATTGAATTTATGGTATAGTTTAAAGAACCATTACCACTATATAGTTTGCAATGCAGAAAATATAATTAAGCTTTAGGGCAAATAACTGTGCTGAAATTAAATTAAATCCTATAGTAGTCAGCGTATTCTAATTTGTATGACATACTTGACTTCCTATTTAGAATCTCATTTCTAATCAATAAGTGGTCTGTTCTTGCAAGGTAACCTTGGATAAGTTCTTATGCATTTGTTCTCTACTGTGTATGTTATTTTTTCTTTCATATCTACTTAAAAAGAAATTTTTCTTTTGAGTAATTTTAACTATTCCACAATTTGACAAAGAATTGTTTGTAGGGTTTAGCCCTTCACGGGAACACTAAACACCCATGCAGCTATGCTTATCATGTTAGATGCTTATGGTTATTATTTTCCATTCTTTGCCTCTATAAAGCAAAAATGATTATAGCCATTAATAATTCTTGATTTTGCTATTTTACTGTTGTGAAAGTTCCTTCTGTCACGGGGAAGCTATACAATTATGGGCAACTGGTTGGTACATTTTGCTCAATAAATCATCTGCCACACTGATCGAGATCATTTCTTGTGCTTTTTCTCATAAATATGTGCTTGTTATCACCATTAGGTAACTCTTGTATATTAATTATGGTCTTGAAATTGCAAGAAGGGATATTATAGAATAGCGGACTTTGTGTCTAATGAATAATGATAATGAAACCTCCACGCCATAAATTATTAAATTTAACAAGAAGAATGGAGTAAAGCAACTTCTACCCATTCAGGGTGCTGCTTTAGCTCCTTCAAGCGAGACACAGAAAAAAGTAAAGTTGTCACATTGAAGTTTATTTTCCATTCATGAATCACGATGCACATATATGCTATGTAGTGGCTGTTCAAATCCCAAAGCATTTTTTTAATGAAGCCTAATCAACTTAATGTTTGGACTAGCTTGTCTGCCAGAAATGTTTCCATTTTGCCTTGTTAGCATATATGTCTTATGATGATTGACTAAAATCTCAATACTTTTGGGTAGAGTGGAGAATAAATGTCGTGTTTTTACATTACTGCTTTCTTAAACATAATGCAGTTACGTTGATAATAATTAAAGTTTAATCATTATTTATGGGCTGGAGTGCAGATCTTCCCCCGGATAAGGAGCCATTAGATTGGAACACCAGGATGAAAATAGCTGCTGGGGCAGCAAAAGGATTAGAATACCTTCATGACAAAGCAAATCCTCCTGTCATTTATAGAGACTTCAAATCATCTAATATATTACTTGACGAAGGTTATCATCCAAAACTTTCAGACTTCGGTCTTGCAAAGCTCGGTCCAGTTGGTGACAAATCACATGTTTCCACCCGTGTCATGGGAACTTATGGTTACTGTGCCCCAGAATATGCTATGACCGGACAGCTGACTGTGAAGTCTGATGTATATAGTTTTGGGGTAGTCTTCTTGGAGCTAATTACTGGGCGTAAAGCCATTGACAGCACCCGACCCCATGGAGAACAAAACCTGGTCACATGGGTAATCATCTAATCTTTATTAGTTTGGCATGCATTAACTTATGCATACATTACAATGGGGGTGGTAATGATGGTTTTGTATGTTTGAGCAGGCACGTCCACTGTTCAACGACCGCAGGAAGTTTCCAAAGTTAGCAGATCCACAGCTGCAGGGGCGGTATCCCATGCGGGGTCTTTACCAAGCTCTAGCTGTGGCATCAATGTGCATTCAAGAGCAGGCGGCAGCGCGTCCTCTCATTGGGGATGTGGTGACAGCCCTTTCTTTTCTAGCAAACCAGGCATTTGACCATAGGGGAGCTGGTGAAGATAAAAGGAACAGAGATGATAAAGGAGGAAGAATATTGAAAAATGATGAAGGTGGAGGATCTGGACGCAGATGGGATTTGGAAGGATCTGAGAAAGATGAGTCCCCTCGTGAAACTGCAAGGATGTTAAACAACATGCATCTTGATAGAGAACGTGCGGTGGCTGAAGCCAAGATGTGGGGAGAGAACTGGAGGGAGAAAAGACGACAAAGTGCGCAGGGCAGTTTTGATGGTTCTAACGCCTAGTCTCCATTGTACAATTCCTTCCCATCACATTACCGTCTTCAGCTCAGCTGCGCTCATGCAGATGCAATGCGAGTCTGAAATGCCCTTTTTGGCCATTCACCAGGTTCTACTTTGTTTAGAATCTGTCTTGCGCCGCAACCAAACATAATGAACCGGGTACCAAAATCACCCCCGTTTATTCACCAAGTTTTCTTTTATGTACTTTCATTTACCTCGTGCACACGAGCATATTGGTGTTGGAGAGTGTACATTATTTGCTAGAACTAGGAGGTCAAAGTTATGAGTTGAGGACCGACGCTTTTTGAAAATGCTGCAGGCCAAAATGCTTGTTCCTACTCGCCTGGGTTTTTTGAGCTAAAATGTGAGAATGAATCCAAGATTGTAACGTCTTCTTGCTAATCTCAGCCAAAAAGCAATAAGTTTCTTCGCTCTCATATTTAGTTCATTAAACTTACTTTACTGCCGATAAAATAAAATACTCTTCTTTCTCATGAGAAATCCAAGTTCTCTTTGATATAAAATAAGTTACAGATTTATCATAAAAAATGCGGGTATTATATTACTTCTTATATCAAGATATATGGTTTACATCGTTTAGTTTAACACTATTGAAAAAATTTCTTTAAAAGAGTTCATAATATATTTAAATTTTAATATATATAGTCATTTAAAAATTTATATGTTCTTGTTCAATATGCATATATTGTTATTAAGTTTACTAAATTTAATAGTTATATTATATTTAATAAATATAATAATTAGTTTTAATAACAAAATGTATGTGAAATAGTGATATAAATTTGAATATGTAAACTATATTTTTTCTACCAATTTCTTTGAAGTTTATACAATTGAGTATATCAATTAATTACAAATTAATTTTGCAAACTAATATATATATATATATATATATATATATATATATATATATGAGGAGGGTTATAATTACACCGGTGTAACTTTTATAAGTATTATATTGCTTAATAACTTTATATTAATTGTGAATTTTGTAAATCCAACCGATAGATTGAAAGTTTACATCACTTTATACGTGTATATCAAATTTTGTTAAAATTGAACAAGAACTTGAAGATAATCAAAGTGTTCATATTTTAATGTATTTTAAAATGAATATATTACGTCAATTTTGTTTTATAAAAATAAAATATCAAATCATTTTTTATTAAATCAAACACCATTCACTAATTTTTGTTTATAAAAAAATAAGATAATGAAGTAATTTATTTTTAATATAAAATATTTTATTATTTTTGTATACTTTTAATTTTATTAAGATAAGATAATGGTACTTATAGGATTATTATCTCATTATGTTAATACTTTTAGGTAATTTTCTTACGTAACTGAAGACAAAGAAATGAATTAGTATTAGTAATAGTACGTACGCTCTCTAATTAATATATATATATATAATATATATTAAAAAAATCTAATATATTTATTTTAATGATTTTTATTGATTAAAATTTATTATAATTTATAAAATTATAATAAATTTATTAAATAATGTAAATATATTTTTGAACTACTAAAACCAATCTAGTGATGAGAGATTAGTATAGTATGCACAATGATTTAGGTTTGAACTTTATTATCATATTATAATTTTTAAGAATAAAAAAGATTAATAAAATTTTATAATTTAAAAAAATAAAAAATTATTACAAAATGTGTTTTTAATATTTATCAAATAATGATTTTTTTTTTGTAAAGAATGTTTATTGTATTTTTGTTGCTTACTTGTTACTCTCTTTTCATTTTGTTTGATGGTTTGAAATTTTTTTGTCTATTAAATTTGATTGTTGTTTATAATATCAATATGATATTAAATATTTTATTATTATTATTATTATTATTATTATGTTTTTAATTATTATTTAATTAAAATATTTTATCTTATTTTTAAATTTTTATTTTATTGGTAGGAAACAAAAAAAGATTAAGCACATATTGAAAAATTACATTAAAAAATTTATGAAATCAAACATATTAATTATATTTTTTTAGGAATTAAAATTAAGTGTAATTCTTTATATATGGTTGGTGTTGTTCTCCAATCAAAATTTGAGTTTTATCTCAATAATATGCATAGATATATAATGAATGTTTATTTTTTAAGTTTGCATTAATTGTAAATGTATATTTTTTTCAAGTCTTTTTAGCAAACAAAAAATGAGATGAAGGTGTATTTATTTTATAGTTTAGGTTACTTAGCTTAGCTCAATTGACAGTAAATGATATTGATTTATGTTTCTTAATCAAATTATTTAGTATCATAATACTATTAAAAAAAAGTTAGTTTAAGGGAGTGTATTGGATTAAAATTTTGAAAGACTATTTTGGTATGGAAATGTCTTGTGAATTTTAATAGATTTTAAAAGACTTTGAAAAAATGTCATGATTTTTAAGATTTTTAAGATTTTTTTTAAACATGAATTTAATCAAGACTTTATAGCTCAAATTTTAATCAATTTTAACATATTTTGATAGATCTATATCATAAAATTTTAAAGGATTTTATAAATTTCACATAAAAACATGGATTTATAAAACATATTTAATGCTACATGAATTAATAAAAAAATATAACATACATATTAAAGAAAAGTAAAACCAACACAATTTTTTCTTTCATTTGATAAATAACTATTTTCATCTTTTGACAAATAATTGACTTTAATGTCCTCCTAACTAATATTTCTCTACATATTTAAAGTTATATTAGTCCTTCATGCATTGACATATTTTCTTTCATACTCGAGTTTGAAAATATGTTCGAAATTATGATTTTTATGAACTAGTAGTAATGAAGATGAAGAGTCATCAATTATTTTAGTTGAAAATTCATCAAAACGACATTGTGAAAAAATTTATGTAGTGTTACACATGCTAATAATAGGTCAACTTGTGTCTAAAATAGAAATTGAGACACTAATTTAAAAATTGTGAAACGTGATTTTAAAATATCAAATATTATCTTGATTAGATTTCTAGAGAATGCATGATATAAATTGAATACCTAATTTTCATTTTGAGATCAATGACTTGCAAAATCTCATAAATGATATCACATACCTTAAAATGGAGTTAAAAATTAGCATCTATTAGAAAATCCACAATTCGCTAGAAAATATTTATCTAATTACATATACAACATATAAAATTAGTATAAAAAAATGAAAAAAAAAATATTATTGAAAAAATTTACCTTGAGACACTTTTTCAAGTCCATTTTGCTTTGTCAAAGTATTACTTAATAACTTGGATTCATGAGCTCAACCATATTTATCTAATTACATATACAACATATAAAATTAGTATAAAAAAATGAAAAAAAATTTATTATTGAAAAATTTACCTTGAGACACTTTTTCAAGTCCATTTTGCTTTGTCAAAGTATTACTTAATAACTTGGATTCATGAGCTCAACCCTCCCATCTGCTAAGAATACACATGAATTCCAAATCAAACTTACAAGTTGCTAATACATTTTGTGATATCTTTCCATAACAATTACAATAATTACTTACATCTTGTCCCTTCACTATTGTCGAAATGAGTACCATAAATAGCCCTGACGCAATCCAAATTTCTTTATATTATTAAAGTTCAACCATTATAGCTCCACCAAAATATAAAATCAAATATTTCAACCAAAATACAGTCAAAATAACACTTAAAAAATATAGTTTAACAAATTGTTAATCATCCTAACTTGAAGTTTATCCAAGATGAACATTTTTCTAATGACATCTTAAAGAAATTTTTTTTTTTTGCTTTAGTATCAAGCAAACCAACAACTATGAAACAAGTTTGTCATTCAAATTTGGAATGTTTTTTATAACATCCAAAATATTATTATTTTTCTCTTTTCTCATTGCCATTTTTTTTCCTTCAACACGTTAGATATTTAAAAAAAAAATTGACACCAATGGCCCCAATGTCAATAGACAAATTATCTAAAACTTTGGCATGATTGTTAGTACCAATTAAATTAGAACTCCCTTCACATTTGGAACTATTTCTATTTTGATGGCTTGATTTTTCAATGGAAACCTGTGAACTTAAAAGGGGATTAGACGATGGATTATATTCTTTAGGTGGTAAAAGTTGGTGGGATGTTCGTAAAATCATAGTTATCTAATTGATAAATTATACATCAACATTGATAGATAAAAATGTAACAAAAAATATTGAAAGAGAAAAAATATAGAGATAAACAAAAATAAAAAAAATAAAAAATAAAAAATACATGAGAAGAGAGAGAAGAAGGAAAGAAAGAAAGAGAGAGAGGAAAAAAAAAAGAAATAGAAAAGAGAAAGAAGAATACCAATGACACAAGAAAAAGAGCAATACAAGAAAAAGATAAAAGAAAAAAGATGAGAGAAAAAATGAGAAAAATTAAAGGAAGAAAAAAAGTTATATAAAGTTTTGATGATAGTTTTGGATGAATAAATTATATATAAATTATATTAAAAAGTTTCATAAAATTCATTCTTTAAAATAATCTATTGAATCTATATATTTTAAAATATTATTATATTTTTTAAGTAATTTTTTAATCAAATATTAATAGATTTTGATATATTTTAATCTTTTTATTATTTTAATTGAGTACCATTGATATATTTTTAAAATTTTTAATTATTTTAATTAAATAATACATAACTTTTTATATTAAAAAATCTTAATTAAATATTAAAAACTTTTTTATAATAAAAAAAATTTAAAAAATTCAATTCAATATACCTCATATAAATGTCAATGTGTGAGTTGTTGCATATGGGATAGGGTTTGAAGAGGGATGGAAGAGAAATACCAAAGCCTGGAAATTGTAGAGAAGAACCCAAAATCGGGTGTTTCCTATCTTGTATTGAATCGTCCCTCACGACGCAACGCTCTTTCCCATGATTTCTTCACTGACTTCCCCAAAGTCCTCTATGCACTCGATGACAACCCCCAAGTCAAGGTCATCGTCTTGATGGGTGCTGGCAAGCACTTCTGCTCCGGCATCGACCTCTCCATTTTGGGATCAACATCAAGCGCTGGCAATTCAGGTTCCGGCGAGAGCCTCCGGCGACAGATCATGGCGATGCAAGATGCGGTGACGGCCCTGGAACGGTGCCGGAAGCCGGTGATCGCCAGCATACATGGAGCTTGCATTGGCGGTGGAATTGATATCATAACGGCGTGTGACATAAGGATGTGCACAAAGGAGGCATTTTTCTCGGTGAAAGAAGTGGATTTGGGCCTTGCGGCTGATCTCGGAACTCTTCAGAGGTTGCCCTTTATTGTGGGCTTCGCCAACGCCATGGAATTGGCTTTGACGGCTCGCACCTTCTCCGGTTCCGAGGCTAAGGAGTTGGGTCTCGTTTCTCGCACTTTCAATTCCAAAAACGACCTCGACGAGGCCGTCCGCCTTGTCGCTCAAGGTGCATTTTAGTAATTTTGATTTCCTTTCCTTGCAACTTGCAACTTGCAACTTGCAACTTGTCCTTATTCTGACTTATGCTTCACATGACAGCAATTGCTACCAAGTCTCCCCTTGCAGTTGTTGGGACAAAAATGGTTTTGCTTAAAAGTAGGGACTTAGCTGTGGATCAAGGGTTGGATTATGTTGCAACCTTGAATGCTTCCAGATTGTTATCCCCTGACTTAACTGAAGCAGTGATGGCACAGAAGCAGAAACGGAAACCACTCTTTTCCAAGCTCTAAAATCAATGCATTTACTAGTACTATATATTTTGGAGTTCAATACCACTTTTTATATTAAGAATTTCTTTGTTTCAGTTTTAGTCGAGTACTTTCTCATATATTAAGAAATTGATTATAAGTTTTCTCTTTTAGAAATAGGCCGACTCCTAAGATCAGATGCTAATACATTTCAAAATTGATAAAGGCTCACCATTATCTGTTTATGCAGTGCAAATACACGGGAGGATAAGATTAGGAATTATCTCAAGTTTATAATTTCTTAGAAAAGACTTACAGTCAAATGTTTCAAAATGTAATATCACTAACAAAATTACGTAATAGTTTTAATTTAGACCATATGTATTTTTCATTAATGACAATTTTGTTTGAATCTCCAAGGACCAATATGGACAACAAAACTATTTTAAATATTTAATATAATTACATATTTAGGATTCAAATTCAAAACCACCGATTAGACGGATACTACTATATATTTTGCAATACGGAAAAATATAATTAATTGCTTTAATGTAAATATCATTGTCTGAAGGGTTTTGCCCTTGAGCTGAAACCGAACACCTAAGCAAATATGTTTGTCATGTTATGTGCTTTTATTTATTATTTTCCATGCTTTGCCTCTATAATTCTCTGCTTTAGCTCCTTCAAGAGAGACAGAGGAAAGAATAACGCTGTTACACTGGAAAGTTTATTTTTATTTATGATGCATATATATGCTAATGTAGTAGCTGTTAAAATCTAAAAGCTTTTTCTAATAAAGCCTTATCAACTTGGTATGTGGCCTGCAAGACTAGCTTTTTCTAATAATAACTAAGGTTTAATCATTATTTATGGACTGGAGTGCAGATCTTACCCCGGATAAGGAGCCATTAGATTGGAACACCAGGATGAAAATAGCTGCTGGGGCAGCAAAAGGATTGGAATACCTTCAAAACAAAGTAAATCCTCCGGTCAATATTTATGGAGACTTCAAATCATCTAGTATATTACTTGATGAAGGTTATCATCCAAAACTTTCAGACTTTGGCCTGTTGGTAACAAAGCACATGTTTTCACCCATGTCATGAGAAATTATGGTTACTGTGCTCCGGAACATGCTATGATTGGACAGCTGACTTTGAGGTCTGACATATATAGTTTTGGGGTAGTCTTCCTGGAGCTGATTACTGGCCGCAAGGCCATTGACAACATCCGATCCCATGGAGAACAAAACCTTGTCACATGGGTAATCTTGTAGTCTTTATTAGTTTGGCATGCATTGCCTTATGCATATATAACCATGGAAGTGGTAATGGTGGTTTTATATGTTTGAGCCGGCACGTCCACTGTTCAACGACCGCAGGAAGTTTCCTAAGTTAGTAGATCCACAGCTGCAGGGGCGGTATCCCATGCGGGGTCTTTACCAAGCTCTAGCTGTGGCAACAATGTGCATTCAAGAACAATCGGCAGCACGTCCTCTCATTGGGGATGTGGTGACAGCCCTTTCTTTTCCAGCGAACCAGGCATACGACCATAGGGGAGCTGGTGAAGATAAAAGGAACAGAGATGATAAAGGTGGAGGATCTGCACGTAGATGGGATTCGGAATGATCTGAGAAAGATGAGTCCCCTCGTGAAACTGCAAGGATGTTAAACAACATGCATCTTCATATACAAAGTGTCGTGGCTGTGTTGTAGATAATTCGGTTAGTTAGGGAGTTGTTAATAAATAGTGATGTATGTGTGATAGACAAAAGTAAGAAATAATTTTTTTAAATTCATAATTTTTAGGGAGTTGCTTATTGGGTGCTTTTATAAAATTATTTCTAAGGTATTGGCGAATAGATTGCGTGGTACTCTTCCATCAATTATCTCAGAAAATCAGTCTGCTTTTATTCCTGATAGACATATGTTGGATAGTGTTCTAGTTGCTGCCGAGGCCATTGATTATGCTCAAAAATATAAGAAGTTGATTTTTGTTATGAAGATTGATTATGAGAAGGCATATGACTATGTCGAATGAGACTATTTGTTGTTCATGCTTCGAGAGTACGGTTTTGATGAGAGATGGGTCCGGTGGATGGAAGGTTGTGTATGTGGGGGTACTTTATCAGCCCTTGTGAATGGGAGTCCTACAGCGGAAGTATCTATTGGTAGGGGATTAAAGCAGGGGGATCCATTAGCACCATCTCTATTCCTGATCGTTGTGGAAGGTCTTAGATTGTTGATGACTAGGGCTTTAGATTTGAATTTGTTTACGGGATTAAACTTGGGTGGTGAAGGTCCGAGGATTTCTCTATTACAGTTCACGGATGATACTTTGATTATTGGAGAAGCTACTAGGCAAAATTTGTGATGTTTAAAGGCCATCTTGTGCTGTTTTGAGTTAATTTCAGGTATGAAAATAAATTTCCACAAGAGTTGCGTGGTTGGTATCCATTCAGGGGCAGATTTCATTGATTTGGCAGCTGCTTTTTTACATTGAAAGGTGGGTCAACTAACGTTTAAGCATTTGGGCTTACCTCTTGGTGCAAATCCTAGGAAGTTGTCTACTTGGAAACCAATACTTGATGGCTTACGAAAGCGTCTATCCTCTTGGAAGTATAGGCATTTGTCCATTGGGGGGAGGGTGACCTTAATTAATTCGGTTCTGAATGCTATGCCCATCCATTTTCTGTCATTTTATTAAGCACCGAACTCAATGATTAAGGAAATTGTGGCCATTCAACGTGATTTCTTGTGGAGATGTGTCAAGGATGGCTCAAAGAAGGGTAAAATGGGAAATTGTGTGTAAGTCTAAGGTTGAGGGTGGACTAGGAATCAAGGATGTAAGATTGTTCAATTGGCACTACTAGGAAAATGGGTGTGGAGGAGCATGCTTTCTCCGGGGATGTTGTGGGCTAAAGTTCTTCATAGTAGGTATAGGCGCATTGAGTCCTTTTCTAATTGTTCTGATGTGGATAGGAGGGCTTCTTGGTGGTGGAAGGATATAGTGTGTGTGCTACAATAAGGAAATTTTTGGTTAGATGAAAAAATTGATCGTTGTATTGGTGATGGCACTATGACCCAGTTTTGGGAGGATAAGTGGTTAGGTGGTTTGCGCTTGTTGGATGTTTTCTCTCGTTTGTACTCCTTTGCTATTGATCCTTTGTCAGTGGTGACACATAATGGAACATGGGAGGGATCTAGGTGGGTGTGGCAGGTTAAGTGGAGAAGAGAACCTTTTGTCCATGAAGTTAGTAGTGTGAATACCTTGTTGGATATGCTTCAAGGTTTGTAGATTTTCCCTTCTAAGCAAGATTATTGGAGATGAATTTGTGATAAGGATGGAGTATTCTTGGTGAAAAGTGCGTACTTTTGGCTCCAGCGCTTGTTGGGTGGAGAACCTACATATTCTTCAGATTTTCAACAAATTATAAAAAGTCTTTGGAAAAGCAAGGCTCCGATTAAGTGTCTGGTGTTTTGGTGGCAGGTGTTTCTGAATGCGTTTCCGTGCAAATCATTGTTACTGTTATCTGGTCACTATGGCTTCATCGAAATGTGATCACATTTCAGCAAGGTGTTTCGGATTGTAAGGAAGTGTTGGACAGCATTAAACTGCGTTCATGGAAGTGGATAACTAGTTCTGTCTCTGGATATTCTTTTAGTTACATTAACTGATATCATAACCCGAATTTATGTTTTTCATAGTTTCGACCTTGATTTTTATTTATAATTATGTTTGTGTGTTCCTTGTAACGGGTTGGAGTACCTCTTGTACTCCCTTTTAATTTAAATCTCTCTTGCTTATAAAAAAATAAATAATAATTCATCTCTTGTTTTCTCTCACCCTTTTTTTTCCTTTGATTCTGAGTGTGTTCTAACACATTAGCTTGCGGGGCTTTGTATTGTATGAGAAATCCTTTCTTGCATGGGTTTTCTATCTGTGTGCCAATTTTTTTGGTGTGGAATTCTGAAAAGTTCAAATGGTAAATCTTGAGTGCTTCTATTGTGGCTTTCCCTGCCAACTTGTGTTTTTATGGCAAGTTTAACAATGATGTATGAAGATTGCTGTCATTTTTCCGAGAAGTACAATAAATTGTAAGAACTAGATTTTATACTCACGGGATATACATTATTTATTAATAAATATTAAAATATTAAATAGATATTATATTAATATTTTTTTGTCAAATACTAAATGATTACACCACTGAAATAATTTTTGTCATTTCCTTCGACTTATCCTTTCTATGCTACAATGTATGTTTTGGAATATGTTGCAAAATCTCAACATTGGAATGATCATCTCTTCTTTCTAGCTTGTCAATTAGTTTAGTCAACACCTTGATGAGCTCGTGTACCTAATTGGAATGGCATTCTTGTAGCATGTTTTTTCAAGACCAAACATTCCAAGATCTGCAAAAATACTCTCCAAGTTATTTAGTTCCTACAAAATATTGCAGCATATAATCAAGTAACAATAAAATACAGACTTGATCATTAACAGAGATAGTGGAAGCAATCACAAAAGCCCCAACTTTTAGAAAATTGGCCAGTAAAATACAGAAGTTTGATAATGAAAGAATAATATAGAAGTTTAATATCCTTTTCACATAGGAGGAAGTTAATTATATCCTTGTGTGCTATAGGATATATCCATGTTAGTTAAACCTTAACGTACCAAAAACCATCAAATTCATTCAAGAAAATGACATCACTTCTGAACAGTATGTATAGCTATTTTTATATTAGTTATAGGGAGGTCTTTTTACAATTTCATTGAAACAGGTACGTAAACACCATGAAAAATACCGGTGTGATGACCACATAATCCAAAGACTATTAACCAATAAAAAACTTACCAACAAATAAACAAATTAAGAAAATAATAAAACAAAAATTATTACTTTTTCCCATGTTGAATCTTTCTGAAACACAAAAGTATAATAGTGAAAAATGATATTTTTCTCTAAATATGAACATAACTGTTTTAGAATCTACAGAATGCCATAAAAAAATTGTTGATAAAATATGAAAGACAAAATGTACCAGAAAAATATGAAAAGATTAAAGATGCACTATTTTTAACTCTTTAATTCCTAAAAAACAGAAAAAAAAAATGATAATAAAACATAATTAATGATAAATAAAAAAAAGTAGTTCAAAAAATCATATTACTAATTCTACATTAAACAGCCGCATGCCTTCTACTACTTGCCCCTGGAATATATATCCTCCTTACGCCTTCCTCACATTTTTGTTTTGGTACAGGGGGACATCTTAAAGAAACAAGAAAAAATACAGAAAAGGAAACAAAGATATCCAAACAAGCCAAAAACTTTACCAAAAAAAAACAAGCCAAAAACTAAAACCTGCGCAACCCCATGCATGCAAGATCACGTGGGTTTCCTATATCTAAAACTAAGAGCTCCAAAACGCTGCTAGGAGGGCAAAACCAGTGCAAGTCCCGATCTGTTTCTGATCTGCTCCAGTTAGCAAGCCTATCCCGCCACTTTATTTGCATCTCTGCTGATATGGGAGATTTTAACGCACCAGTTTCTTCTTAAGAGGGTATGAATATCCTCCAAGATACCATTGTATTTATGACAATGATTTCTTTCAACCTCCCCATTGGAAAGTGCTTCCGTGATCTCCAAGCAGTTAGATTCACAGATAATATATTTCCAACCCTTATCCCAACATCTTGCCAGACCTTCTTTGATGGCAAGAAGCTCAGCTAGAATATGGCCATCCCTTCCAACAAATTTAGTGAAGCCATATAACCATCTTTCGGTGTAGTCCCGAACAACTCCTCCAATCCTCATAATTTTCGTGTATGGAACAAAGCTCCCATCAAACACAAACAAAAAAAATTCAAATTTCAAATTTCATATTAAATCAGAGGAAGCATTGTTTTCCAAAAGACTCCTGCTAAATCTTTTCACTCCGTTATCTGAACTTCTTCCATTTTCGTGAAGCACTTTTCCCTAATAAAGGTCTACAATCGTCTCTCTCCTTATGACTTACTATGGACGTTTGCAATTTTTATACCACTTTTTTCGCTCTTTCATCAGACATCAATAAAGCTTACCCACTAAGGTGAAATTTTCACACTCCCAGAGATCCCTTTTGCGCTCACCATTCTGCTCCCTTTTTGTTTTCTTCTATTACCTTTTGTCTCTTTATTTTACGAAGCCTGAGAAACAATGGCAAAAGCTGATTTTTTTTACTCTTCCGATTTTTTTGTCAAACATTTTACTGGAGCCAATTCTCTATTCCCTATTGTCTCTTCCCGTGGGCATGTATTTGTGTTGTTTTTCTTTTTTACTTTTAATCTTTAAATTCTTCAAATAGCTAACTTTTTGGAAGTACAAATTTAGGTTGTTTGTTGAGAGTTAGACACCAGGTAAAAGTTTCTGTTTGTGCTACCTTTATCTGTTTGTAGTATTTGTTTATAAGAATAGATGACACTCAAGAAGTGTATGGCCCAAAGGGGTAGCTTGAGTCCAAAAATAAAGTCTGCCAAACTCTTTTCTTAATCTATCAATCTGTAGATTCTCCTAACTTTGAGAAGATAACTTCTCTTGAAGCTTAAAAACAAAAGGCTTCTTGAGAAATGTGGTGAGATAGCATCTTTCGGGCACAATCCTTTCGAAGAAATGATGGTGGGTGCAGAAAAAAACTAGAAGGAAAAATGGAAGAAAATGATTCATGTGTCATGAAACAGACATTACCTTGCCTCTTCTCTCTGCCCCAGGTTCTTATTGAAAATGTTCTGCACAAATTTTAGAAACAAAACCCAATGAATTTCTTTTAAATCAAGTGATTTAAACATAAACAAACCCTTACTATTAAATACATACTGTATAAAGACTCTATTTGATTAGTAAAACTATAATCTAATAAGATCCATTACCCAATCAGATAAGGTATTTGAATACAGAAGAAAAAACCACAAAATCGTGTGTGGGGAAAGTTGTTCCAAATCCATTAATCTCAAACAACAATAAACTCCAAATTTCAAAAGTGCGCAGAGAAGGAAAACTAAAAACCGGAGCAGGCAATGACATTTTCATAATACAATTAGAGAAGCATGTAAGTGTGGTTGGAAATTGTTGGAAATTTAAAAATATTTTTGAGTTTCAATAATTAGTTGATATAGGCATGGGTTCTCTCCTCTTGGCTAGTCCTTTTCATTCTTCTTTCGTATGTCTTCTCCTCTCCTCCCCTCTCATCTCTTGCTTATTTATACTGCTGCTGCTCTTCAATCATTTTCCCCGAACCACGACTTTTTGAATTCTTTCTTTACATATCCTCCTGGTTCAATATTTATTGGGAAATTGAATAGTATATAAGTGGAAAGCAACCCTCATCTTACAAACCGGTTTTGTAGGGTTGAGTTAGGCTTAATCCACTATTCTAACAATATTTCAATGGAGATTTTTTTTGTTCGTCCCTAGAGTATTCACCGCCGATAACAGTGACTAATCTCCTCCTACGTTGGAGGCACCTCAAAGGTGGGATAGCTGACCCACAAGGCAGGATTCGAACTCCTGACCTTGCTTAAGCGTAAATCAACCTCTACCGCTGAATGGAGATGCGATAGGGAGTGAAGTAGGAACTAATTTTTAATTTTGATTCCAGTTTCTATTATTGTTATTTAAAGGCAAAAACTTAGACCCAGTACCTTTATAAAGTTTATATATTAACAGTAATATACATGAGGTCTGAAAAGCTCTTCATTTCATATAAATATAAATGTAATTTTAATTCTAATCAGTGAAGACAAGATTATAGTTGAGTCTTGTTCTTATTTAAAATGATTCAAAGGTCTCGACATTATAAATCATACTGATATTTTTAATTTTTTATCAATTTATATCTTCTATCTTAACACGTTACATTATTAAAATATACAATTGAATAAATTAGTTATAAATTAATGTTAGTTTTGCATTATTTATGTTAATTAATTTTTTGGTGAATTTTAATTAAAAAATAGTAAATATATATTACTTTTGGATTTTTTCGAAAATTTAAAGTTATTTTTATATAATATACAAATTTTATAATTTGGATGTGGTATTTTGACTTTTGAGTATAAATTAATATGATTGGGATTTAGTTTACTTTTAATCAAAATGTTATTTATTGTTTGTTGTCATGAATTAAAGTGACAAAAAGCAAATAAAAAGAAAATATTGCATTAGAGTGAAAAAATAAAAAAAAATACAAAAAAAAACTATAAAATAAAAATATATTTTCATCTATATTATAAATACTGCCCCATCAATAGATGAAAATTAAATTGTTTGAAGTACAGAAATTACCACTTGATTATCGTTTCTTTCAATTATTTTCTTTTCCAATATACATAACCAAGAATTGAGCTCTTGGAATTAAACGAATTGAACAATAATGGAAGAATTATATAATAAAAATGAGCCAATTAAAAGAAACTAAAAATGTACATTGAAATACCGAATGTAAATGGAAAAGCAACGTAATTCTTGAAAACATGTACTAGGCACGATATAGACACTTATAAATCTGTTTGAGTCTTAAATTTTATGGAATGTTTTCTATAAGTGTGTTTTTATAGGTAAAAATTACGATGAGAATAAAATTTGAATGTAGAATTTTATACATATTACACAATTCTTTGCTATTAAGTTAATTATAGTAATTTTTATATAAGTATTTCAACATATAATGAATGGTCACTAGAAAATTTAACGACTATTCAAGTCTAGAACACTAGTCAAATTTCACCCTTTTTATGTGAGAAAGCATCTATATATTAGGACTAACCTTTTAACACAAATATCTTATTTTTATGTTTCAATTTCTCAAATAGTGTCACATTATTAATGATTTTAGTAAGTCAGGAATTAGTCATTATTATCATAATTGTTGTACGATTTTTGAAATTGGTATCTTATTAATAGAGTACCTTGATTTTTAGTTGAGTTATCAAGTGGGATAAAATATTCATTGGTTATAATTTGAATATATCTTAACTCAATATTTTATGAACATGATATTCAATAAACACACATTTCATAAACATATAATCGAATAAATACTTAAATACTAAAATACCTAGAAAAACACACTAGTCAACCTAATACCTAAATAGTATACTAATCCAAAAATATCATGACAATACACTAGTTGACAAAAAACATAAGCAAAACATTAGTCGAAAAATAAAAGGATAATACACTAGTCGAAAAAATCCCAATATAGTACACGATATATAAAACTTATTTACATGTTTTCAACTTAAATATGGTCAAACATACAAATTTAATATATTTGTGTCATTTATTTTTTTAAATCATAACATTGATATGAAATATTTAATGATATGAAATATTTTTTGCAATTTACATATTATAAATAATTGTAATTATCTTTTTATTCGATCTACCAGAGATTTTCATTTCTTCAATCTTCATATTTTGATTCTCACCTTAAACCTTTATAGTGTGTTTGGATGGAGAATTTAAATGGAGTAATTCATTTATTTGAAGAATTTTAAATTCTTTGAGGTGAAATACCTTGTTTGGATGAAGAATTTATAAGAAATTTGAAATTCAAGTATTTGTGAAATTCCTTGAAATAGTAGAATTTCAAATTCTCCCAAAAGAGTAAGAATTTGAAATTCCTCATACTTTTTTTTTCTTATTTCACTTATATATTTTATCTTATCTCTTATCTCTTCATGTTTTTAATTATTGAATATTCAAAAATATATTTAAAATTATTAAATATTATCTAATATTAATTTTTAAAATTATTAAATATTTAAAAATTAGCTAATATTTATTTTTTAAAAATTTAATTTAAAAATCTCAACATATAAATATATTTTTAAGATCAATTTTATCATATGATAGAATCAAATTATTATATCCAACCTAACAATTTAAAATTTGAGAAATTTAAATTGATTTATCCAAACAAAATCTTTTAAGAATGATAGAAATTGAAATCAAAGTTCAAATACCAAGAATTTAAAATTTCTTGAATTTGTAAAATTCTTCATCCAAACACACTATTAATTACTTTGATGAATCATTCAATTAAATTTCAAACTTTAGTTCAAAGTAAATTCTTCAAGTAATCTAATCCATTCCATAAAAAAATGTTTTCTAACAGTTAAGAAATTTTACACAATAACAGTGTTAGATAATGGAAAGGAAACCTACAGGATTTGAATTATTGAGGTTTGGGGAGCACTGAGGAGGAGGGGATGAAGAAAATGTTTATTGACTTGGGAATCACGGAACACGTTTTGTTGACCAAAACGAATAGTTTAATTTTCTTTCTGAGAGTTCCTTCATGAATCATGGTCTGGTCTTGTATTCTCGATCGAAACTGCTTTGAAATGAATGTTTTGTTGTTTCATCCGTTTGTAAACGGTCAAACATTTCGGGATATTTGGCCCTACATAATGTGTTCAATTATACATTTGTTGACCATAGAAAATTGATTAGATGCTTCCAATAATCTATGTACGAGAAAGAAAAAATTTCTAAAACTGAACATGTATCCAAAATAGTTAGCTAACTTTTCCTTTTCTACTATTACTTTAATTTTAATCGACCCTTATGATCATTTATTGCAAATATATATATATGTAGGAATTTTTTTTTATCAAGAGAATTTGTAGAAATTTTTTAACTTTTAATCTAATTTAATTTGTATTTATAAATTAAATATTAATATTTTAAAATAATTTATCAATAAATAATTTTTTTTATTACGATACAAATCATTTATCATAAATCTAAAATATATTTTACATATTTAATAAAATTTATGCATACTAATTTTAAATATAATTTATATATTTAAATATAATATTTATTTATATAATTTATTATAAATTTTAATCATATATATATATATATAGTAAACATGTAAAAAATAATTTAAAAACTTAACGGGCTTTCTTAGAAAGCACATCAAAACTTTGACACTTTTGCAATAAAATCAAAATGATACTTTACTACAACTTTATATATTAAAAAATTACAACTTTATATATCAGAAAAATTATGAGAACTTATTGAACATTTTTCTTATCTAAAGTTGTTTTCATATTTGTATTAGTACTTTTTTTAATTCTCAATTTAGGATGAAGAAAGTTAAATTATTTATATAAATAAATATTAAATAAATAAATAAAACTTACCATACTTGTATTTTAAAAACAAATTTATTTATCATCCGAATAAAATAAAAATTTTAAATTAATTTAAAAGTATTATTATTTGGCTTAATTGTATTTTCTCCAAATTTGGAGTTGTTCGAGTGTTAGAGATCATTGCCGAAGAATCCTTAGCGATACAGTGTTAAAAGAACTCGATAGCAGTCCTGGCCTAAAATATTTGATGAGAGTAACCTATCCTTCTAGACCTAATCGTTCTTCCATATAGTGGCGTAGCGCTACAACCATGAATCTTACACTCCTTCTTGTGATCCATTAAATCACGTCTCATTATGGACTCGTAAATCTTGATGTTTATGACCATTATATTGCCCATCTCACGAAATGTTATTGATTGTCTAAGTGGGCGAATAAATAACCCTATATTTGAGTCTCCACACGTATAATTCGAACCTTGTCAGTATACAACACTTGTTCCTTATCCAAGAGATCTTGTCGGTAGACTCAGCATTTTGCTAATGTGCCTCAGGTTGGGCAACGGGAGACCACCTTGGTACCAAGCCTGAAGACCACCTCGATACCAAACCCTTTAGGCTTGAGCATTGTGGAACGATGAGCATATCAGATCTACATTTTGTCGACATGCCTTGTGTCCGTTCATGGGAGACTACCATGATACATAACCCTTCATGCTCAAATACTAATGTGCGAAGAGTATGTCGGATCGATATTTTGTTAGTCCATGGGAGACTACCACGATACATAACCCTCCATGCTCGAGCACTAATGTGTAAAGAGTATGTTGAATCAGCATTTTGCCGACGTGATTTAGATCAGTCCATGGGAAACCACCATGGTACATAGCCCTCCATGCTCGAGCACTAAGGTGCAAAGAGTGTGTTAGACCGGCATTTTCCTAACGTGCCTTGGGTTGGTCCATGAGAGACCACCACGATACATAGTCTTCCATGCTAAAGCACTAAGGTGCGAAGAGTATGTTGGATCAGCATTTTACCGACGTGCTTTGGGTCGGTCCATGGGAGACCACCACGGTACATAGTCCTCCATACTCAAGCACTAAGGTGTAAAGAGTATGTTGGATCGACATTTTGCCAACGTGCCTTGGGTTGGTCCATAGGAGACCACCACGATACAGGAGTACATGTTTTTTTCGTCCTCAAAATTTAAAATTTGTATTTCTAATCTTGTAAAATATAATTTTTTAAAATTATTTTGATCTCTTAAATTTAAGATTTATCTTTTTACCTCATGTAATTTCAAAAATATTATTTTAATTTTTGTATATATTTTTTTTATTTTTTAAATTTAAAACATATTTTTAGTCCTTAATATATATATATATATATATATATATATATATATATATATATATAAAAACTATGTTGTTAGTGATCAAGAGGAATCAACACTAATTTTTTTAAAATTAATTGCACCAAATTCAAAGAAAATATAATGTGCCAGTCAAATATGAAAAACCAATGGTGAACAAGGGATCTATTTGCT
Organism: Cajanus cajan; assembly: GCF_000230855.2. Lineage (NCBI taxonomy): Eukaryota > Viridiplantae > Streptophyta > Magnoliopsida > Fabales > Fabaceae > Cajanus > Cajanus cajan. The sequence continues at coordinate 61,212,649 of NC_138523.1, forward strand.
CCAAAAGTAAATCTATCTAGACTTATTATATTCAATAACTTATGTTTTACATTAAATTTTAATAATTTAGTCAATAAATTAATTTTTCTTAATATATAGATTAAGTATGCAAATTTTTAAAAATTTTAAAAATTATTTAATATTTTATTTCATTAATTTAAATCATCGTATAAAATGTTGTTATGATTATTTTTTAATTGAATTAATTAAATGGAATAACAAATAATTTTTAATTATTTTAAAAGTTTATAAACTTGATCTATATATTAAAAATGTATAATTTAATAATTAGATCATTAAAATTTGATGTAGATAATAAATTATTAAATAGAGTCGAAATAAATGAATATCTTCTCACATATATTATATTATATATAATTAATTTCTTACATGTTTTTGAACAAGTAACCATGTGTATATAAAAAAAAGTACGAAAAAGTTATTTGAAAATGATGAAATAAAATAATAAATGTTAGTGTCTCTCATAAAAATTTTAGTTAAATATTTGATGGGAAATTAATCTCTTTTACTAAATCAAAATTTTATGGATAAAGAAAGTAAAAAATAATTTGGTAACAAGCGTTTATGAACATTAAATTAAGAAAATAAAATTGAAAAGTTTTGTTAAAAACACAAAATAGTGTAGTTAGTGTAAGATAATAGTGTTTGATGAAACGCGGAAGAGAATACGAAGAAGTCAAGAAAGAAGAAAAAAATAGTTTATTATTGAGCGGGGAAAAGAAAAGGGCTGCTGACTGCAATGCAAAGAAGATGCTATTGGTTGATGGGATGGGGAATGGGAAATTGAAATTTTGGAATTAGGAGGTCGTTAACTTGTTATCATCTCAGTCACTGACCGACCGAGTTTTTTTCTTTTGTTTTCGCATCGAATCGCATCGCAGACGCAGAGAGAGAGAGAGAGAGTGAGAGAATTGAATTGCAATTGCATAGATGAAGAGGTCTCTGAGAAAGTTGGGAGTTCTGGCAGTAGACAAGCATGACCATAACATTCTGCCTTTGTCCCAGTTAGAGGACCTCGCTCAGGCTACCCAGGTACACTAGGTTTTTTTTTTTTTTTTTTTTTTTTTCTCTGTTTAATTATGACCATCAAATTCATATTCAAAATGCCCTGCAGGACATGCAAGACATGAAAGACTGCTACGAAAGCTTGTTTTCCGCTGCAGCAGAGGCCGCCAACAGTGCTTATGGTGTGCTGCCTCTACTATTCCTATTTCTATTTCCATAATAATAATAATAATAATAATAATAATAATAATAATCAAAATTATCTAAACTTACAGAATTCTCAGAGTCCTTGGGAGAATTGGGCTCTTGTCTTCTTCAGAAAACCGCCTTGCATGACGATGAAGAAAGCGGTACCTACTCTACACTTCCCTCTCACACTCACTCTTTCTCTTCCTTCCTGATACCTAATTCCAAACTCATGCAGGCAAAGTTCTCATAATGCTCGGTAAAATGCAGTTTCAGCTCCAGAAGCTCATTGATAACTATGTCAGTACTCCTCCTAACTATAACAATTCCTTAATCTCTCTTCTTTTCTAACCCCTTTTTTTTTTCCTTTGCAATTTCAGCGCTCTCATATCACCCAGACAATTACCATTCCCTCAGACTCTCTTCTCAATGAACTTCGAATTGTCGAGGTTTCTTCCATCAAACCCTTCTATTGTTATCTCTCTAACATCATGCCCCATCAATATATTTATTGCAATGCTTCTATTTCATCCAAACAGGATTGCTATTGTGTTTGTTGAATCTACCACATCCCTATTCTTTTTTGCCTATGAACTTCTATTATTGTCTCTATTGATTTTGTTTTTCTTCATGCCCAAGCAGGAGATGAAGCAACATTGTGACGACAAAAGGTTTGGAGTGTTAATTGGATTTACTTTTGTCTTTGAATGTGTATCGTGCCTTATCATTTTGGTGTATAATCTGCAGAGAAGTATACGAGTCCATGTTAACGAGATATAGAGAAAGAGGTAGGTCTAGAAGTGGAAAAGCAGAGAGTGTTTCGTTGCAGCAGTTGCGAATTGCTCGAGATGAATATGATGAGGAGGCTACATTATTTGTTTTCCGCTTGAAATCTCTGAGACAAGGACAATCGTGGAGCCTTCTAACACAGGCAGCACGTCATCATGCAGCTCAGGTTTTGCTTACTCCCAATATCTCTTTTTCAGATCTGGGAGAGCTATGGAAATTTTAATGTTTATTTTCGTTGTCAACACTCTTCTTTGTCCCCAAAAACAGTTGTGTTTCTTTAAGAAAGCAGTTAAATCTCTTGAGACAGTAGAGCCACATGTAAAATCTGTAACACAACAGCATCACATTGATTACCACTTCATTGGTATTGAAGGAGAGGAGGAAGATGAAGATGATGATGATGATGACAGCCTTGATGAGAACGATGATGGGGAGCTGAGTTTTGATTATGCACCAAATGAACACGAGCAAGATGTTTCTTCTACCTTAGAGAAATCAATGAAGGTGACTAACATCTGCATCTACAAATTTATAATCTTTTGTTTTCCTCCTTTTGCATATTTCAATCTCACTGATAAATGGACATTATGAAGATTAAGTAGCCTCCCAACAAACCAGCATCAATATGAGCTGGCCATTAATTGAGTACACACAGGGAAGTTGTGTAGATTGAGAGACAGAGACGTAAGGTTAGAGTGAAAGACTGAAAGAGAAGGATAAAGAAGTTTTTCTGTTATTGTGATCCAAATAATCAAGGAGAGTATTCTCCTCCAAGGGCTTTCCCTTTACACCAAAGCAAAGTGCTCAATTCAGATTGTTTTCCCCAAAAGCTACTTCCCCTTTATAATACAATTTGTTATTTAATGGCTGGCTAAGTAGCCTTCCTATCCACCTAGCATCCCACCTAAACCTCTAACCTCCTTTTCTATTTCCTTCTAGTATACACTGTCCATACCACCCCCCCACCCCTTTTAGTTTCATTCCTAACAACAGATGCGGTTTTAAATCCTAACATGCTAAAGAAAAATGAGTAAAACGAAAATCAGGGGGGCCATTGTTATGTATTGTTGTGTAGGACCAAAATCTGTTAGAATCAGAGTTTGTAGATAGAGTAATCAAGGGCTTGTGCACAGGAACTTCAAATCCATAATATTTGTTTTCAAATGTGATTTATTTAATTCTATGGAAGTGGTACTCTAAACTTATTGTACTACCGAAACACTTATCGTTGTTAATATTTTGGATCAGATCCATATTTTAGGTTTTAATTTTTATCTATAAAGCACTTACATTGGCCTAATTACTCTCATTTTGGCATGTTGAGTCGTGCATGCTTTTCTGCAGTTGGACCTGGTGGAACTTGCATTTCCCAAAGGTTCAACTGTAAATGCTTGAAGGTAAGAGAAAACAAAAGCATCGGTTGTTGGGATTTAGGACTGGAAATAGTTCACATTTTGATATAATACTCCTCATGTGGAAGCTTCTTGATGCATTTGGAAATGAGATTATTTAATGTTCTTCTAATGTAAAATTTTTGAACTCTTATGAATATGCATGATGAATATATATATATATATATATATACACATATATATAATTATATTTTTTATGTAGGAAAACTTTGATAGGCTTCGCAGGAATTCATTCTCCTTCAGGGCTAGGTCAGTGAGCCAATCTGCCCCACTTTTTGCTGACAAAAAACCTGATTCTATCGAAAATCTGAGACATATGCGGCCAACATTATCACGGAAGATCAATTCATACGTGCTGCCTACACCAGTTGATGCAAAGAGTACAACATCTTCGAGGTCAATTAATCAAGTAACTTCCAAACTAAAGACAAATTTAAATGAGCCTATGAAGAATTTGTGGCATTCATCCCCACTGGAACAAAAGAAATATGAAAACAATTTTGGAGATGGGGGACTTTCTGGTCCTAATGTTAGGAATGCACAGTCTGTACTCAAGGAGAGCAACAGTAATACTGCATACACAAGATTTCCACCTCCTTTAATTGATGGTAATTCATCCTCAAATTGTGGTTTTGTTGCCGCTTATTCCAAAAAGATTAAAAGACATGCCTTTTCTGGTCCATTGGTTAGTAATGCATGGCCAACCAAGCCTGTCTCGGTAGAAAGTGTCCAATTGTTTTCTGGACCTCTTTTAGGGACCCCAAATCTTCAGCCTCCATTGTCGTCTCCAAAAGTATCTCCTAGTGCTTCTCCCCCTCTTTCATCTTCACCTAAAATAAACGAGCTTCATGAACTTCCAAGGCCTCCAACCAGTTCGCCATCCAATTCAAAGTTTGTAGGTTTGGTTGGACATTCAGGTCCATTGGTTTCCAGAGGTAAACAGCTTTCTGCTCCAAATAATTTGGTTGCGTCAAATGCAGCATCTCCATTGCCAATGCCTCCTCCATCCATGGCTAGAAGTTTCTCCATACCTTCTAGTGGTGCTAAAGTTGCAGCATTACATGGATCAAGACCACTAGAAGACCCTAATAGATCAACAATATCCGAAGATATTGCATCATCAGATGGCTCTGAGACTGTTGCTCATGCTGTCTAGTCTGGAGGTAATAATATTTAAAATAGGATACTTTTGTTTAATTTTCATTTATTTTTTGTTTTCATGGTTTAATTAGGTATTTGTTATAAATTATTAAATATAATTTAAGTTTCATTTATAAATGGAAAATCCTTCTTATTACCCGGTTTCAAGTGAGAAAATTGGATATGTGGGTTAACTCTCAGTCCTATAATATTAAGTTCTTGGAATGCCCTGTTGGGATGGAGGATAATGTTTATTAAGTTCTATCATTCGACACCTCTATACAAATAAATTCTAGAAATGTGCATGGGCACTGAATGTATTCACATTGCAAGCACGGGATCTTTAAGCTATGTTTGAATTGGTAGAAAGGATTGAAATTAAATGCCATTAGTAACTATTTTTAATTGGAGGGTATGTAATCCAAAATTATATTGCTATTGAAAGATGATTTTATTTAAAAATTTCTGTATTATTGTACTTGGTACCAATAATCCTCTAAGAAAACAATGGTTTAACACAGACTTGAATATTTATTTTCTGCTTTCAGGTATGTACATGCGTATATTAATAATATCCAATGGCCTTCATTAAAAAAAAAAAAGTCCAATGGCTCACATGTGGCACTTACGCAGATTAATTGCTTTCGAGTATGAAGATAAGCTCTATTCAACATCGCAAGGGTCAAGTTTTGTTTCTCATAGTTTGGTACAGTTGCAAATCTGTAAATATTCCTTTTATAATTCTTTTATACGTCGTTAATATTGTTAATTCGCTCATAAATGGGAGCGTGTATTTTATTTTATTGAAATAAATGCGCATGTATTGCGTTGTTGAATTATGCATCTAAGCAGAGATTTAGCTCCTTAAAGTGAAATTTAGAGTGAAAAGTGATATAAATCTTTCTACAACATCGTCTCAATAATTTCTTAATTGCTAAATGATGAAAGTATTAATTTTTTTAATATATTTTCAAGATTTAAATATAATTATGCTTTCATCCAAATACTTTTTTTTTTTAATAGAATAGAAAGATAATAAGATGTTGTAGGAGGAATGGAGGAGGTAGTATTATTTATGATAAGAAAATCTATAAAATAGATATTACCATGAACTTTGTCATCAATAGTTAAAATTTTTCACTTTAAGGAATCCAAATATAGCAATTTGCAGTAACTAATAAATGATCATTTCTGGGAACAACTCAAAAGTCGTAACAAATCTTCCGGAGCTCAATTTATTTGTTTTAAAATTCAAAGGATTTCATGCAACAATTTACAAGTATCAATTTCCTGGTCTTTTGTATTGTTTTCTTCATAATATAATTGTACGGGTTGGCACCCCCGTTGACTCGGTCAAAGGCAGAATACGACAAGAGCCGAACACCATTTCGGCCATTGGCCAAGCCGGGTACCCCTTCGGCCAGGAACCAAACCGGATACCCCCCCTAGGCCCAATCACAAGCAGTCACTACAAAAGCTGAACACCATCTCGGCCATGGACCAAGCTGGGTACCCCTTCGGCCAGGAACCAAAAACCGAATACTCCCTGCGGCCGTAGATCGAACCGAACACCCCCTCGGCCCCAGATCAGGCCGAGTACCTTTTCGGCCTCAAGCCAGGCCGAATACCCCGTCGGCTTCAGACTTGACCGAAGGACTTGACTTAAGGGGAATTCACTGAAAACACTGGCAAATTAAACACCTGTTATACAACAAGCATCAACCTTGATTAAGGGGAGCTTAAGGTCAATTAAAATATTACCCATCTCCCAAGACAGAAGGCCCACCAGGCCCAAACATGTCACTATAAATACACAGGTGATGGGACATAAATGAGGTATGATTTATTCCATATAAAAACACTTATTGCTCTATACCGAATACTTACTTGATCGTCGGAGTGCCTTTGCAGGTACCCTCTCCACCCCTCAGAAACAGCATCCGGTCGGTACCGAAGACCCAGAGGATCAAGAACTTAGAAGATTAAGAAGACATAAGAGACCAAGAAGAAAGGACGGTAAGAGGAGTGTTCCTACGCAGGAACAATAATAGTCTTGTATTGCAAAAAATTGCGTTCTCTTTACAAAAAAGTCATCCCAAACTGTTCGTACCTTCATAGTTCTAGTGAAGGAGAAAATATCGTTGATATAACTTCAGTTGCTTGCGGTAATGGTATAAAATTAGTCTATACTTGAATTAATTAGTACCTTCAATTTTTATTTTATTTTTCTGCAACTTTCTTTCGTCTCTTTGTAGCCTGTCACAGTGTCACATGACGTTCAGGTATAAAAATGAAAATGTAGGGATAAAATAAAAATTAAAAAAATATTTTAAAATTTCCTTTCTTCAACCTGTTTTTTCTCCTCTCTCTCTCTCTCTCTTTTATCTCAATTGTCCACATGCTCTGAGAAGTCCTAGAAAATGTTTCTCATGATCTTGAAGAATCAGGAAGATTTTGGGGTTTATAAAAATGTTAGCTCTTGTAAATTGAAACATAATGTCATGTAAATGCAAAATATGACATTGATAACAATGCATTGAGATTATTTGAAAGGTTGTTAGAAAAAAAATGTTACGGCTTGGTCTAATTTAATTGTTGGTTGAGCTAGATTTGATTTAGGTACATTAATATTTTTTTTAGTAATGAAAAATTTATATTAGAGAAAGACATGACCATACATTAACTTTTTTTCTCTTACATAAATGGTTTGTTTGGATCTTAAGAATGAAACAAAACAGAGACTAAAAGAAAGTGAAAGAAAGTGAAAGAAATTACAATAATATGTATATGTTGTTATGATATGGAGATTGACACTGAATAGAGGAAGAGAGAAAATGAAAGAAAGTGAAAAATGTAGCTAAGGAAAAGAAAGAGTGAAGAAGAAGAAGAAACATGTTGAAGAAATACAAAGCTAAAATATATTATTTTTCATTTTTCATTTTGATTCTTACTAACAACACACCATGTGGAGGTGAAAGAGAGAAGAAAAACTGAAATTAAAAATATATTTTTAAAATTTTCATTTTGATTTCCACTTATGTGGACACAAGAAGAAATAGGAGAATTTTTTTTTAAAAAAAATAGAACTTGATTGGTTTCGCTGTTTTCTGTTTCCATTTTAAGAAGAAAAAAAAAAGAAAAATAAGTTTGAAAATATATTTACTTTTAATTTTAAGAAATATTTTCAATGAAAACATTTTCAAAATAAGCTCATCTTTGAAAACAGAAAAATGATGTTTTGAATTGAAAACATGGTGGCATGATAGTAAATGTTAGAATTTTAAGAAATATTTTCAATGAAAACATTTTCAAAATAAGCTCATCTTTGAAAACAGAAAAATGATGTTTTGAATTGAAAACATGGTGGCATGATAGTAAATGTTAGAATTTTTTTACTTCTTTTCCAAGCTGCACACAGTTCAATGAACTTGTTTTTATTTTTTTTACACAATACTCAATTAATCACGTGTTTTATAAATATATATATTTTTTATTTCAGGCACGTCTAATATATTAATATTTTATAATTTATTTGATATAATTATTTTATAAAATTTTAATTACATTAGTTATATATATGTGTGTGCGCGTACGTGTGTATGTGTGTGTAATGAGTGATTTATTGGTTTCAATAATAAGTTTACTTAGATTTATTTCATTCAATAACTCATTTTTACATCAAATTTTAACGATCCAACTATTGACTTTAAAGTTTTTAATACATAGATTAAGTTTTTTTGAAAATATTTGATACTTCATTTCATTAATTCATATCAACGTATAAAATAATTTTATAATTATCCGTCAATTTAAATTAATAAAGTACATCAACTGAACTTCCTTGATCAATTAAGGTTTTGTGCACCTCTCAATTGGCCAATTCCACTACGACCACCATTGGATTATCTTGGTTCGGGTTGATGCCAAGGTAGTCCTCGTTGGTGAACATGATCGACAATGTGGTTTGGATGGGGGCGATTAACATGGAGCTGACGTTGTTAATGTTTCACAGGTGTCTTTTTCGGGCCAAGTTGGTCATTCCCCCTCCTGTGAATCCTCTCGGAATAGTGTTAATTACCTCACGGAGATAGGCACATTCTCTGTCTTGCTCACCTATTTGTAGTTTCGTGTTACTCGTACTTGATGAGCACTTGAGGGTTAGTCTATCTGACTTTGCGGGCCTCTTCCCTACCTGCGACCTTGACCTTGGCTTTGATAATTGCCTCGATGTGGCTGAGATCGCTAGATGTAATGGACGAGTTGCCCTGTCTGGATCAATTCTTCTATTCGATCTTTTAGCCTCCAACATTCTTTTATTGTATGATCATAATTTTTGTGATAACAATAGTGTTTGGACTTATTGGCATTGTTGAGATTGTGTCTTTGTGGGTTTGTTGGTTTTATTTTGGGTAATGTTAATATGATTGTGTTGTGTGCTACTATGTTTGAAAGTAATGAAAGTAGGAAGAAAAAAATTGGGAAAAAGAAAAACACTTATTACGTTTTTTTTTTGTTTGATTAAAAAAAGTGAAAAAAGAACCAGAAAAGAGCTGATTTCCAGATACAAGAATTTAAAATTTGTTTTCTTTTCTGTTTATCTTGAATTTAAATTCAAATTCTTTTCTTTCCAATCAACCGACACCGTGTTAGCAGGACCAAGATGTTGGCTAGTGAGTAGTGATAGTACACCAAAAGAAAAGTAAAGAAACGTTGGGTAGTGATTGGCAAGATTTTCCAAGTGGGATGAGTCCTTTGCAAAACTGGCTGCTGGCTCCGTGTTGGAAGGAAGATTTATGACTTATATGAGGCCATGAAAGATGAAGATGCAACGCATGCTGGCTTGCGCGATTAATTACTATTTTGCCATTAGTTATTGAATTTAAAAGAAAAAAAAATGAAAAGTGGGTCATAGTCGCAGTTAGCGAGTGAGAGTCATGAGAGTGAAGAAGCTCCGGTGACTAACTACCGAGTAAAGAGACATTAATTTGGAGAGATGGAACGGAAGTGGAGCAGTGAATCTGGAACTGGGAATGTGATGTCGTCACAGTCACAGTCACGTAACGGGCATTCTCGTTCGTCCTCCCTCACCCTCACCGGAATCTCAAGCGTCAAAAGGACTCAGAATGTTGCTGCGAAAGCCGCAGCTCAGCGCCTCGCCCAGGTGATGGCTTCTCAGAGTGCGGGGGAGGAGGAGGAGGAGGAGGAAGACGATCTAGGATTTCGCTACACTGCTCCTCCGCCTCTCTCTTTTTCTAGGAACTCTCATAGATCTCCGTCTCCTGCGTCTACGGTAACACTCTTTCTCTTCCTCTCCACTCGTATCCATAATTAACCAACTCTAACTAACTTGATTCACCTCCTTACGTTACTTAATTAGTTTGCTCCTGCTCGGACAGAAGAATCAATGTATCTTCGTCCAGCACCACCTGCCACTAATAATAGACCACCGCTAAGCCTCAGGACTCAAGCTCCTCCTCCGTCCATAGACCCTCCCATCAAGCCCAAAGATAACAACAAAAGGTAATTTCTCATACCGCTATCAATATCAATATTAACTAATAGATCTGTAACAATGCATTCATTATCTGCTCATTCTTATACAGATTTCCGTTTCATACTGGACTCCTTCCACCAAAAGATTCAGGAGACGCTTCTGGACTTCGTGATCAGGTTAATTACTTTCTTCCGCCTTTTCATCTTTCTATCAATAATAATTTGTTAATATAATTTACCTCTACCTGCAGGTTGATATGTTGCAGGAAGAGAATGAAACTATTCTAGACAAGGTACTACCATCTACGTTGTTTCTTCCACTTCTCAATCAGCTTACATCATTTTCAACTATTCTAAAATGCAGCTCAGACTCGAGGAAGAGAGATGCAAGGAATCAGAGGCCAGAGTTAGGGAGCTAGAGAAGCAGGTCCAGTTCAGGCTTTATTTATTATCATATTTACTATGCTGTGCTAGGAGAATGTGGCGTTTGCCCCAATGGTCACTTCCTTACCATTAGGCTAGGTGTTTGGATCCTATCTCATTATACCTTAGGTAACCAAAAATTAAAAGAACAAACATACTTAAAGAGTTTCTCTCTAATTAACAGAACTTTCCTTTTTTTTTTTAATTTGATATTTATGTTTATACTTTATATATGTATGTGCCTGTGCAATTTCTGTCAAGTCTGCATGTGCAGTTTTTAATCTTTTATCTCTGACGTTGTAGGTTGCTTCCCTTGGAGAAGGTGTATCTTTGGAAGCCAAACTCTTGAGCAGGTGAGTGAAATGAAATCAAAACTGTTGCATATGGGTTTTCCTTCACTTAGTATTGCATATGACATCTCCATATTACTGAATTGCAGAAAGGAAGCAGCATTGCGTCAAAGAGAGGTAATGTGGAGAAAACTTTAACTATAGAGCTGTATTTTATACAAACTGTGAACGGAGTTAATTTTTATCAATGGAGATATTGTTTAGGTAAATTGTAGGATGTTCCATTTCTTGCTTAATCCCCTTGTGAGAAACTGCCTTCAGTACAGCTTTAAATTTCACAGGCTGCGCTTAAAAATGCCAAAGACTCTAAGGATGGAGTTGATAAAGAAATCACATCTCTACATGCTGAAATTGAGGTGAATAATGAATATGCTGTGTTTTTAACATTCTCAACACAAGCTTCCATGTATGTTTAATTATTTTCTCTGAATTAGAATGCAAAAGTTGAAACTGAGGCTGCAGTGAGACAGCTAAATGGAGCTGAATCTGAAGTAAAAGCTCTTCGGTCAATGACTCAAAGAATGATATTAACTCAAAAAGAAATGGTATTTACTTCCACAGTTGCAGGAGTCCATTTTTATTTGTCACTTGTTTGAAAAAGTTATTATATAATTTTTTTTCTTGCCAGGAAGAAGTTGTTCTAAAGAGGTGTTGGCTTGCCCGTTATTGGGGTTTAGCTGCAAAATATGGTAAGCCACTGTGTTTTAACTTCTTTTTCCCTTTTGTTTTGGGAGTGAGAGTAACATTATTGCATCTCTTCTTGACATGACTAATGAGTTCTTTCAATATCAATTGGTTTTGTATGTCAAATTGTCAATCATTTTTTACAGAACCCGAATAAACTTTTAGAGCTGTTTATTATATTGTTTTCACCATTTATGCATGTTAGTATTATTGTTACTTGAATATGAATAATTTTTTATTATTCTGAATTGATGGGTACGATCAAATAAATAGACATGTAATAGAAACAATCCCTAAAGTTTTGGGATTAAAATAAACTATAAATCAGGAGAAGATAAACTAATATATCTAAACTATATCTTATCATAATAATATCATAGAATATCTTAACACTCCCCCTCAAGCTGGAGCATATATATCATATGCATCTAGCTTGTTACATATATATGTTATCCTAGAACCTCGTAAAGATTTAGTAAAGATATCTGCAAGTTGATCCTTGGAGCAAACTGAGGAGGTCTTGATGATACCGTAGAGGATCTTTTCTTTGATGAAATGGCAGTCAACCTCTATATGCTTTGTTCTCTCATGAAAAAATGGATTAGAGGATAGGTATAAAGCTGACTGGTTATCACAAACTAGTTCCATATGACCAACCTTGCAAAACTGCAACTCTTGAATTAAGAATTTTAGCCACAGGAGCTCACATGTGGTGTGAGCCATAGCACGGTATGCTGCTTCTGTACTTGATCGTGCAACAACACTTTGCTTTTTACTCTTCCATGAGACAAGATTACCACCCATGAAGACACAATAGCTTGATGTTGACCGTCTATCACTTACATCACCTGCTCAATTTGCATCTGAGTATCCAACAATGTTTATATGTCCTCTATCATTGTAAACAAGTCCCATTCCTGGTAATCTTTTGATGTATCTAAGGATCGGAACAACTGCATGCCAATGACTCTCATAGGGAGAGTTAAGAAACTGACTTACAACACTGACAGGAAAGGATATATTAGGTCTGGTCATGGTGAGATAATTCAATTTCCCACTAATCTCCGATATTTCCTAGGTCAGGATAAGGCTCCCCTTGATTAGGCATAAGCTTCTCATTGGGATCCATGGGAGTGTTAACTGACTTACAATCTGTAAGTCCGGTCTCCTCTAGAATATCAATGACATATTTTCTCTGAGAAATAGCAATACCAGACTTTGACTGAGCGACCTCAATCCCAAGGAAATAACGCAGGGGACCTAAATCTTTAGTTTGAAAGTGTTTTAATAAGTGTTGCTTCAGAGCATTGATGCCCTCCTGATCATCACTTGTAATTACAATATCATCTACATAAACAACAAGATAAACAAATCTATGTGTCAGTGAGCGTCTAAAGAAGACAGAGTGATCTGCCTCGCTGTGGATCATTCCAAATTCCTGTATAACTTTGCTAAACTGACCAAACCAAGCACGAAGTGATTGTTTGAGGTCATACAAACTTCTATAATTTACACGCAAGACCAGACCCCCCTTGAGCAACAAACTCGGGAGGTTGCTCCATATAAATCTCTTCCTCCAAATCACCATATAAGAAGACATTCTTGATGTCTAATTGAAACAAAGGCCAATGCCTCATAGCAGCCATGGCTAATAAGAGACGAACTGAGGCCATCTTCGCAATTGGAGAAAAAGTGTCATTGTAATCTAAACGATATACTTGCGTGTATCCTTTAGCTACAAGACGGGCTTTCAATTTATCCACCTGTCCATTAGGGACCACTTTAACATTAAAGACCCACCGACAACCAACAACAGATTTTTCAGGCGGAGGTGAGACAAGTACCCAAGTGTGGTTAGAGTCTAAAGTTGTCGTCTCATCAATCATTGCTTGTCGCCATCCTGGATGGGTTAATGCCTTTTGCACTGTCTTGGGAATGGTAACAGAGGAAATAACAAAGACAAAAGCATAATAGGTAGGAGACAAACGATGATATGAAAGAAAGTTATAAATAGGATGAGGATTACAAGTAGAACGGCTACCTTTATGAAGAGTAATGAGCAAGTCAACTGAGGTAGGTAGGGCCGAAGTAGGTGAGGAGGTCAGAGCAGGAACAACAATATGTGATCGACGCTCATAGGTTATCCCAAATTGGTGTAGAGGACTGCCAAACCTTGGTGGTGTGGGAGGAATCTCTGGTGTCTCTAAAGTAGCAGGTGTAGGAGGCACACCAGGATCAAAATGAGGAGTAGGCAATACTTGAGAAAGGAGATCTAAGTCAATTGGAGAGACATTTGTAGCAATGAAATATGGTGCATTTTTAAAGAAAGTGATATCTGCACTGGTGTAAAACCTATGCGTAGCAGGGGAGTAACAACGGTACCCCTTTTGGACATGAGAGTATCCTAAGAACACACATTTGATAGCCCGAGCAGACAATTTAGCACGTCCTGAGAAAAGATCATGGACAAAACAAGTACAACCAAAGACACAAGAATGAACAGAATAAAGGAGATCCAATGGGTATAATAGGGAATAAGGTACTTGATCATTCAAGACAGAGGATGGCATTCGATTTATTAAATATCCTGCAATAAGTTCAACATCGCCCCACAACTTTTGGGGTGCATTGGCATTCAATAAAAGAGTACGAGCAATGTCCACAATATGTCTATGTTTTCGCTCAACTACACCATTTTGTTGAGGTGTATGAGGGCAACTAGATTGATGTACAATGCCATGGGAAGTCATAAATGATTTGAAGCAATCTGAAAACTATTCTTTAGCATTGTCACTTCATAAAATCCGAATTACTTTGCCAAATTGAGTTTTGATCTCTGAATAAAAACTTTGAAAAATATTGAATAAACTCAAAACGATTTTTCATTAAAATTATCCAAGTAAATCTAGAAAAATCATCAATAAAGGTGACGTAATACCTGTGTCCTAAAAGAGAAGGAACACGACTAGGACCCCAAACATTAGAATGAATGACATCAAAAGGAGACACAGCTCGATTATTAATACTATTAGGAAAAGAAGTTCTAACATGTTTCCCTAATTGACACGACTCACACTTTAAGGACTCCAATCGTGAGAGATAAGGTACCATTTTCTTTAATTTATTCAAGCTTGGATGACCCAGGCGACAATGGATTAAACTAGGAGACTCAACAGATGCACATATGGTAGAGGTAGAAGGCTTGAAGTAGTAGAGACCATGTGATTCAGATCCGGCTCCAATCGTTTGTCCCATACTCCGATCTTGTATCAAGAAAGAATCAGAAGTGAAGGTTATGACACAATTCAGTGACCGAGTCAACTTACTTATAGAAATCAAATTAAAGGGACATCCAGGAACTAGTAAGACAAATTTTAATGGTAGTGAAGGGATAGGTGATATTTGGCCAATACCAATGGCTTGGACTTTTGACCCATCTGCAAAAGTGATATGGTGTGGAGTTTTAGGTGATGATAGGCTAGGGAAAAGGGAGACATTACCAGTTAGGTGATCAGAAGCACCGGAGTCCAAAACCCAAGGTCCAATAGACATAGAATGAGAGAGACAAACTATAGAATTACCAGTGTGAGCAACAGTGACAGAGGAAGGGGCCTGTTGAGCTGCCTTCAGTTGAAGATACTCTTTGTAATCATCGGCAAATAATGAGATTGGATGATTGCCCTCAGATTCAATCTTGAGCTCTAGAGCTGAAGTCGGAGATTGAGCCACATTAGCTGTCTTGCTCGGAAAGCCATGCAAGGAATAACACCTGTCTCGTGTATGTCCATCTCTTTGACAGTAGGTACAATGGAGGTTTCCTCTACCCCCTGTACCACGACCACAACCTCGACTTCCACAGTCAGTTGTACTAGAGATAAAAGCAGAGGACTCAGATTTTGTGTGAGGATCTGCCTCCAATGAAGGGACCTGAATCAATCGATCTATGAGCTCTTCCACTGTAGGAATGACAGGATTTGTCAAAATTTGATCTTGAACAGATCCATAATCTATGTGAAGGCCTTGAAGGATAAACACCATAAACATATTATCAAGTTTGTTTAAATATTTGCTGAGGATCATCATTAACCAACATTAGCTTGAGCTCATCAATAGTGGATTGAGCACGATTCAAATACGTTGACAAATCATTATCAACCATATGAAGGGTTGTCAGACCGCGAATAGACTCATACAATCTCTGGATATCATTGGCATAGACATTTCAGGCCTTCTTCCAATTATCATAGCATATCTTGTATGGACGAAAATGCACCATTAATTTAGGCTCAATGGGCTGCCACAATAGAGATACAAGTTGATAATTTGCTCGCTTCCATTCATCTCTCACCTCTTTATCAACCTCGGACGCCTTCTTAGTAAGATGATCATAAAGACCCTGGGCTAAAAACCACATCTCAACAGCAGTAGACCAATCCAAATAGTTTTTACCGTACAGCTTTTTAGATGTAATAGTAGGTGATCCAGAAAAGGCAAAGGAGACCAACCCCCTTTTGGAGGATTCAATTTTTGGATTCGCTTTGGGAATCTCTGCCATGAAGAGAGAAAGGAGAAAAACAACAAAAGAAAAACTCAAAATCAAAAATCCTTTGAGGCAGCAACCAATCAACCACGGGACTCCAAGGTAGCAACCAATCAACCATGGAGCTCCGAGGTAGCAACCAAACGACCACGAAACTTCGAGGCAACAACCAAACAACCACGAAACTTCGAGGCAACAACCAAACAACCACGAAACTTCGAGACAACAACCAAACAACCACCAACAGACCACCTAGAGTGTGACCCACGACCTGAAAATGGTCAAAATGAGAAGAGGGAGGGTTGACAAGTCCAACGGAGTAACAAAGTCACAAACGGAGGCTTGGAGGGCGGCGTGTGAACCTCACGCGCCGGTGAGCTTCCTCAACAAAAATCGTGTGTGAGGGTGTGTGAGACACCAGCTGGAGGTGGCTTGCAACGGAGAGGCTGATTGACAACCTCTAAACACGCAGGTGGCATCAACTCTAGCAACCGCTGACAAAAGTCGAAAACCCTAGATGTTGGCAGCTGGATTAGGGTTCCTTGACCAGAATGCTCTGGTACCAACTTGAATATGAATAATTTCTTATTATTCTGAATTGATGGGTACAATTAAATAAATAGACATGTAACAGAAACAACCCCTAAAGTTTTGAGATTAAGATAAACTATAAATCAGGAGAAGATAAACTAATATATGTAAACTATATCTTATCATAATAATATCATAGAATATCTTAACATTGTTAAACTAATGAGTGATGATTACATATTGGGATTTTGCTGCAAAATAAACTAAGCCACAGTAGGTGGCAATTTAATCTTTCTTTTTTGCATCTCTTAGCAGCACTGGAATACATTACCAGAGCTTTTAAGTATCAGTTTTTTTTTTAAATTTTTGTATGATTGCATGCATGTAAAAATTATACTTTATATAATTTGGATCCAGTCAATTTGGATAAGTGAATAATTTTATGATTCACTTCTCTCTTCTATCTAGTGTAACTTTTTTCCTTGGTTTATAGGCATCTGTGCAGATGTTGCAATTTCCAAGTATGAGCTTTGGTCATCCTTAGCCCCTCTTCCATTTGAGGTCGTTGTTTCTGCTGGACAAAAGGCTAAGGAGGAATGCTGGGAAAAAGGCATGAAATAAAGATTTGGACTCTACAGTTCATATTAGTTTGGCTGCATAGTAGGGCAAATCTGTGCTCTATGTTTCTTATAGTGATGATTTTCATTATTCTGTTGCATGGACTAGTGAATTTTCCAGAGATAATTGTTGTGATTTTTAAACAGGTGATGATTCAACAGAGAAGAGAAGCAAACTTGTTCCTGACTTAAATGATCTTACCGGAGAAGGAAATATTGAAAGTATGCTTTCAGTTGAAATGGGATTAAAGGAGCTTGCTTCTTTAAAGGTTTTCTTCAAATATATGGGTGGTCTGCCCCCCTTCATGCTCCTCTGTTAAAGGAAAGTCAGTCATCTAAGTTTTTTTTTTTCTTTTTTGTAAAGGTTGAGGATGCTATTGTGCAAGCATTAGCCCAACAGCGGCGTCCAAATTCTGCTCGACAATTAGTCTCAGGTATGTGTTCTTACCGCTGTAATTGAATGGACTGAGAAAATTTCAGTGGAGGCAAGGCAACTAACCTCGATGAAGAGATGGTTGACTTTAGAAAATTTTCATCAGGAGACACGAATCATTTAAATGTGCTTGAATTTGGGTTGCCTCTCTATTTGCCTGATTGTTATACACAGTAAATCTGTCAGATTAAAACCATCTTTCTTACATACTAATAACATTTTGTACACTTTTGGCCATTGCCAGATATTAAATCACCCGGGGACCCTAAGTTTATGGAAGCCTTTGGTAAGTTACCTCCCACCTACTATTAGCTGAAATAGTTATACGTTGTCCCTTTTGTGCAAATTGCAAATGATAAGTTAAAGCTATGCTAAATATCTGTTTTATGTAGAATTGAGCCCAGAGGAGTCTGAGGATGTTCTTTTCAAGGAGGTATTCTGTTCTCTTACGACCTATCCATTCCGTATTATTACCACTTTGTCAGCTTCTTGACATGTCTATATATTTCATTTAGAAGGCATGCTTTTCTAGATTCTGGATTACATGGTTCTTTGATTTTAATTTTTGTAACATGTACTTTTTAACGATTTACATCATCCTATCCTCAACCTTTTCATAAACATTAGTTTGGATTTGTAACCAGTGAAGGTGACGTTTACTCTCGTGGTTCTCTCTGTCTGATTAGAAATGTGTGGTTTGTATTACTGAAACATGCCTTCTATGTGAATTTACTCTTCGTTGACAGGCTTGGCTGACATATTTTTGGAGAAGAGCCAAGGCTCATGGTATAGAGGAGGACACTGCCAAAGAACGCCTTCAATTTTGGATTGGTCGGAGTGGGCATTCACCTACCTCACATGATGCTGTTGATGGTAGCGTCTACCGTTTTTGCTTTAATTGATTACTTCGTAGCACGCCTGGATGCATCGATCCAGTATTATGCTAATTGGTTCAAAAGAAAAAATGTTCAATTATGGTGTCACCATTAACATATTTCTCGATTCGATGCTTTGCTAGTGATCACCTTTAATCATGGAAGACATAGTTTATTAACACTCCTTATGTGAAACGAGTCTCAGCTGGTAGACCTAGAGTCTAGAATTGGGTAAGAACGAGGTAGGGGGAGTCTTGTCATGTGATACATGGACACTTCAAAATGCATCCATTTGCTTGAAATTTTGATGTGTTGAAGTTCCCGGTTCTCCCTTTAGTGTTACTGTTCATGTCATCTATCATTTACCAATAACATAAATGGCTGTTCCTTCTTCCTCCTGCCTTCTGATTTCCATACCCATTTACTCCAGGGATGTTAAATTAATTTACACTCTGACTTTTTTCCTATTCCGCGTCTTCTCATAAAGCACTTGAAAGAAATGCTTTACATAATATTTTATTAGAGGAGAATGGAGGATAGGCAATTTTATAAACTTTTCTTGTTTGGTAAGTTTTTAGGAGGGGAGAGGAATGAAATGAAACAAAATTCCTTCCCTTCATCAATATTAGGGAATTTGGAAGGGAGTGGAAATATTTTAAAATATTTTTAATGTAATGTCTAAAATATCTTTATTAATGTTTTTAAATTTAAAATTTAAAATTATAAAGATTAAATTGATTTTTAAAATCTTTTCACTCCTTTTGAGAAAAGAGTTACCTCCCTCCCACTTCCCTTCATTAAAATCTCTACCATTCCCCCTTCTCCTTGAACCAAAGAAATCCTTAATTTTGCCTCCATTGAAAATGACTTAATAGTATTCTCGGAAAATATGCATTCAGTTACTTATGTGTATTTTTCAAATTCCAGTTGAGCAAGGACTTTCTGAGCTGAGGAAAATGGGGATTGAACATCGACTTTGGGAAGCATCCAGAAAGGAAGTTGATCATGACTTTACTGTCGCACGAAAGTTGTCTTGACCTGAAATTTGTGCTTAATTTCCTTGAGGTTTGTTGATTTATACATATGAATTGTGAATTTCATCTTCCTTCGGGAGACTGTCACCTTGCACTTTGTGTTCAAATGAGGTTACTCGCACTGTTAGCTCTAGGAGCTGATGAAGCTACCGCTCTCTTGTTCCTTCACCTTCGATGACATAAATAATAGTCATAACCTGGCCGATTATAATCATGGAGAATCTCACCACTAGGATGCATTTAACACATCGGAAGTTCGGTGATATGAATAACTTCTAAAAGTTATTTTGAAAAGGAAAATCAAGTGCTTGATATGCTTTTAAAAGTGATTATTATTATTATTATTATTATTATTTTACTAAAATAGTTATAACAGAATCTCATATTATTGATCAATTTTTTTCTTTTACTTGGAAAAGTCTCTAAAGTGCTTTTTTTTAAGGGAACAAACAAGGATGTGTCTTTTTTTTTTATATTTATTTATAAAATATGGAAAGCAAAAAGCAAATAAAGGAAAGATGAGTCAGATCTGACTAAGATTATACAAATAGGCATAGCATCTAACTCGACAAGATCATACAAATAGGTATAGAATCTAATTCGACAAGATATATGATGCTGAATATATACTTTAATTTATTTTAATTGCATTATTTAGTTTATATAATTTCACAATTTATAATAATTAGCACTATGTTTAGCAAGTAATTAATTTATCAGTTTCGCAGTTAAAATAAAAGGCAATCAATACAATTTCAATCAATTCAGTATTACATATATGTTTATGGTATGATTTTATGGTTTCATTTAAAAAATTGTGTTATATATTTTTGTGATTAGAAAAGGATTCAAAGTTTCTTTCAATTAAATAACTAAGTTTCTTTCAATTAAATAACTCGTTCAAAATTATAATTAATATATAATAATCATGTTTGTTGCTAATTGACTATAATTATGGAACAATCATTATCAAATTGATAATATAACATTACAATAAATTACCTGTTAAAATCAATTATTCTTTTAATTTTTCAATAATAAAATATCAGCTATTACTTGATTGTTATGAATTATAATAACGATAATTGAAGAATGTTTAGGATATGAGTAAAATATTTATGTCAAAATATTTTAATGTCTTTATTAACATATACCCTTAGCGTCGAAAACGCGTTTTAAGGTCAATTAAATTATGATTTCTTGGCGTGAAAAGTACTTTAAGATCTTCGGTCTTCACCAACATATACCCTTAGCATTGAAGACGGGTTTTAAGGTCGACTAAATTTTGATTTCTTAGCGTGAAGAGTGCTTTAAGGTCTTCACTAACATACACCCTTAGTATCGAAGACGCGTTTTAAGATCAACTAAATTTTGATTTCTTGGCCTGAAGAGCACTTTAAGGTCTTTACCAACATATACCTTTAGCATCAAAGACGCGTTTCAAGGTCGACTAAAATTTGAATCCTTGGCCTGAAGAACGCTTTAAGGTCTTTACCAACATACACCCTTAGCGTTGAAGATGTGTTTTAAGGTCGACTAAATTTCGATTTCTTAAGTGAATAACACTTTAAGGTCTTCATCAACATACACTCTTAACGTCAAATACGTGTTTTAAGGTCAACTAAATTCTAATTTCTTGACGTGAAAAATAATTTAAGGTCTTCATCATATCGGTGAATTTCTGGTGCCCTATTACCTTCTGAATTGGGTCAATACATTAGATGTGCTCATAATTTATAAGATGTTTGATACTGCAAAACAAAAATACTTGGTTAAAATCTAATCTTCCAATTTCATGAATTAATCTTCATGAAATCGGTTGTTAATTGACTATTCGACACGCACTAAAATCTTTATCTACCATGCATGAAATGCTATTTGGAAATCAAATTCACTTGATAATCAGTTGTTCAATAACAAGATTATCTTGTGAGCAATTACTAATTTGACAATGCAGAAACATGAATTCGGCATAACGAGTGAGACTCTTTGCACTCTAGTGCTCGAGCCTGGAGGGTTGTGTACCGTCTGACTCTTAAACTGGCTAAGCTGGCTAATTTGAGACTCTTCGCGCCCTTGACGTTCGAGTCTGGAGGGTTGTGTACCCTCCAGATTTCCAATTGACCGAATCAATTAAACAGGTCGAATTTAGGGTCACTCACAAATTTTCTAAAACTAATTAAAACAGTAATTTCCACGATTTTCATATTTAATTACGATTATTAATATGATTTATAGACTCATTATGATAAATAAAATCAAGGCTTATTTCAAGAGATTGAGATCGGAGAAAAAGATTTATATCCTTAATATAACACTCACGTATATAAAAGAAAAAGAGTTTTATTAAAAATAGGTTACACTCATTGAATATTTTAACTCAGGACGACTGCTTGATTCTGTTATAGTTCGTATCAGTAGGAGTTTTCTGACTAGTATCCTTTTACCGAAACAAGTGGGATTAGCGTTTTCCTAACACATAAATGTTCGCGGAGGATTGGCGTTCTCATTAGTTACTACCTCGGTTGCCAGTTGTATGTGTCCAGGTGCCTCACGGATGCAAAGGGACTGAACCGAGTAGTACACAAACCCCGTAAGTCATGAGCCAAGAAGGCGTAATGACTTGATTAGCCCACTCTCTTCGCCACCGATCGAGTGGTACAGGTCCATTAATCAAAATAAAATCGACACCATCAGCTCTTATACACGACTATATAGTAAGGTAAATCATCGACAAGAGTACAATACAAGACCATTTGCATGAATTTCACGGCTCTCAAACTCAAGTTTTCTTCGCTTTACTTGGTTTTCCGAATTTGATTTCCTCACAAAATCCTTAGAAAGAAGACCAAGGACAAAAGTCCTAGGTACAAAGCACAACACAGAGACAAAACCCTAATTTTATTTTACATCACACTGGAGGTTGCATTATCCCAAGTCTTGTAAACCATCATCATGGGAGGAGAGGAATACACTCTCTGTGTGAGTGTTGTGTTGCATATTGAAGTGAATCCTAGGTTTAAGTTCAATTCCTATCGTGACTAATTTGGTAATCTTTCTTATATTTAAAAAAAAATGTATAAAAACTCATTATCTATTCAATTTTCCTTCATCTTATTTTCTCTCTATCTCTGTTATGTTTATCTCATTAAGTCATTATCGACACATTTTCTCAATTAATATTTTATAATTAAAATTAATAATAAATTATACATACAAATAAATATTATATTTATATTTATATTTAAAATTTATATAAATAGATATTTATATATATATAAATTATATTTTAAATTTATGATAAATAATTTATATTGTAACATAATATTATTTTTATTTGTTAATAATTTATTTTAAAATTTTAATTAATAAATAATTGTGATAAATAAAAATTAAATTAAATAAAAAATTAAAAATTTTATAAAATGACTCTTATGTAAGATAAATTTTCGTATTTAATATATATTCTCTATTTATTTGTCTCTTATTTTTATCTCTATCCACTTTATTTTAGGCGGACAAATATTCATGCTCTAACTAAAATAATTGATTAAGATCCTAGAGGGAAAGATCTTGAACTAATATAAATTGATCTTTCTTTGCATTAATAAAAAATACTAAAATATATTTTAAATCTTTATAAATATGATTTTGCTTGATCTAGTCCTTAAAAATATATTATTTTAAGATTTTTGACATGTTTTTTATATTTTTTTTTACTTTTTATCATTAATTCTAATTAATTTAATGCTAACAAAACTAATAAAATAAAAATATTAATTGAGATAATTGGGATAAAAAATATTTTAAATTAAAATAATAAGATTGATTTAAAATATATAATATAATACATTAATTATTTTATATAAATAAAATAACAACATATAATTTAATTTTAAATTTTAAATATATTATGAAAAGTAATTTTATTGTTTTAATACTTTTTAATTTTCAATTCATTAACTTGCTTTTAAATTGTATTTGTTTAAAATTTATAATTTACTTAGACTTTTATAAAGTACTTTTAATATTATTTTTATATTTCAATTAATTAACTTTGACCTATCGTAATATATTTATTTTTTAATATATCACAAGTAGTCATTTTTTCTTTAAAGATAAAAAAATAGTATATTAAAAGTAAATTATAAATATCTAAGTAAAATATTTTTTTTAAAAATGTGCAAAATTAGAAACAAAGTGAGAACAATATTAAAACAATAAAAACTACTTTTTGCAATATATTATAATTAAAAATAAAAAATATATAATTGTTTTATGTATATAAAATAATAAACATATTACTTAATTGAATTATACACCTAAAACTAATCTAATTATTTAAATTTAAAATATTTTTTTGTTATCTTCAAATATATTTTTTATTTTTTTTATCATGAAAATGATAGATAAGAGGTGACACATCTATGATTACTAGATAGAGAACCAATGACATATTAAGGAAAACACTATTTTTCACTTAATAGTTAGCTGAAGCCTGATAATATCCTATTTAATTTAATACTTTATTTACCAAACTGAGAATTAATAGAGGTCCACCAAAAGAATTTCACCTATAATAATATTTTTGTATTTTATTAATTATGTTAGCACTAAATTAATTAGAGTTAATAATAAAGTCTAAAAAATAATTCTAATTTATTTTATTAGTCATGTTAACACTAAATTAATTAGAGTTAATAATAAAGTCTAAAATATAATTCTAAGAAAATGTCTAAGCCATGAACACCCCTACCTAAACTATCGGAACAAATAAAATATGAATTAATAATGAAAGGGACATCTAATAAAAGTGAATCTAAATATGAAATGTCATCCATACAAGCAGTACTTCCCAGGGAAAGACTCGTATAACCTCATTTAGATTTATATTTATATTAACAGTAAGAGAGAGAGCTGTAATCCAAATGTGTGTAAAATCCTAAAATGGCAGTAATAAACCACAAAAATATGGCATGTCCAGAAAGGAAAACAAACGGGGAACAAGTGTGGCAGTCATCTTCTAGAAGACATCCCGAGACAAATAACAGAAACCACTATTATCTACCGGACTTCAACTTCTATGTACACTGTATTTTGATTGCTCTTGCACTATAATTTATCAGCGATTCTCCCTAGAGCATCTGCAAGCTTATCAAGCACAGAAACCAAATTACTTGAATGGTCTTTCCGCTGCTCCCGATCCAACTGGAAATTTATATTCTGCGCTTCAAGTTGAGCGCTTAGCATCTTGCCATTTCTTTCTAAGACATCAATTAATTGATATTGCAATGTTTCCTCCTCTCCATCAGTTGCTAACCGCTTCCTTTTCCGCTCTCCTTGAGATGTAGAACCCATTTCTGGATTTGAAGTAGACTGTTTCTCGTTAGTCACACCTATAGAATGAAAGGAATGTTTAAACAAGTTAAATGTATAATTAAGCATCAGTTAAGTCCTCAATATTATCATTGTTCAACCAGCACCTTTGCTTTTAAGTCTATTATGAGAAGCTACAACCACAGCTAAAGCTCATAATCACTAATCAGAATACTAAGCTATTGACTCTTAGAATGATTTTATCAAAAAAAAATTCCATTTATGAATAACATGCTTTTGATTTTTGAAACATAAATAGTTAAAGAATTACTCATACCATGCGAGGTATCAGGTATGTACCGAATTTAGACCGTTCCAAAAAAAGGTTACAACAAACTTTAATATCCAATGACTCATGGAAGAGTGAGAGTGTGAGGATTTGTAAGTAGCATTACTTGTGTGAATATAGAAGTTGACATCATTTACTTATATGTAAGGAACTTTGATCTGATTCATATTGTACGGATGCAATATTCATAAACGAGCATTCAAATAATTTCTAGATCATTTTAAGTAAGCAATCACACGTTGGATGATTCTATGCTACCAATTCCCATAGACACTGATACAAAGTGAATACGAGTAAATGAAACTTAGCACAAGAAGATAATATAATGGCATTACTGAAGTTTCAAATGCAAAAACAGGAAACTGATGAAATGAGAAAACAATGGACTTTATTTTCAGGCTGCGGGAGGAATCAGAAGCAGCAACAGAAACAAAAGCATTGGTCTAAAAGGTAGCAAGGTATTTTAGCTATTGAACAAGAAGATATTGAACAAGGTAGCAAGCTGCCACAGATGGATTTTAGCTAATTCAAGGTCTAAAAGCTCCATGTTCACCATATTCTGGATCTGGAGATAAAGAAATGTCATTCAAGTAGCTTCCATATTTTTGGGCTAGCCATCTTGTCATCTTGTGCAGTTTAACTAACTAAAACAGGCATTAGCCATTATGTTTAGAGCCCACCACATCAAATTTGGTTAGGAGAGAAAGCAATCTTAAGAACAGCACATAGAAGCCAAATCAGATCAAATATGAAGGCCGTGTTTGGGAAAATGTTTCAATAAGTACTAATATGAGAAAAAAATAGAAAGCAAAATGAGTTAAACTTCTTCTACAAGTTTAAATCAACTTATGCCCCTTAGTTTTTAGAAAAGTTAGATGAGACAGCTTCTATAAAAAAATAAAGTGTGAAGTTGATAGTAACTTAAGAAAAAAGTTTAATATATTTTACCTTTTTTATTTTCTTTTCCTATAAATGTCTAATTGAAAATTTTCTCCGAACTGGGCAGAAGTTTAATTAATCGTAATGTTATAACTAAATATTGCTAACTATATCATTCGAGTCTTAACTCTTTTAAGACAATACACGAGATGTTCAATAAATTATGACAGACATTATGAACTCAGCAAATTTGCCAAATCAATATTCTCATTTCAAAATGACTCAATTGCACTTGTGATTCTCATACTTTTAATCTGTGTAATTTTGGTTCCCCTAAATTTAATTGCTCACGTTTAGTCCTCGTAGTTTTAATAGTTCAAATTAAACCCCTCCCTTCAAAATTTCATTCAAAAATTAACCGAAATGTAATAAAGGTGTAACATCATTAATTTGAATAAATTAGCAAATGAAAAGATGCATAAAATATTTAAATAGAAAATAAAATGTAACAAAAACCATTTTTCGTTTTCTTATTGTTATAGAAATATTTTATATATCTTTTCCTTACAAATTAATGTTAAGTGAATGACCAATTTAGTCATCAAATTGGTCTTAAAATTAACAAAATAGCAAAATGTTCTCTAAAATTGTAAATCATCAATCAATTCAGTCTCTTCATTATTAGAATCTAAAAGAGCTTTTGTGATTGCCAACTTGGTGGAGTAATGATCAATTTTCCCCTTCCCTACATATTTATTCTTTTTCCGTCCATTAATTTTGCATTAGTTTTCTGATTTTCCATTGAGAAAATATCATCAAAGCAACCCCTAAACCAAGTCCAAGTTGTGTAACATGCAGGATTAAACAAAGGACTTAAGTTTTTAACTATGCTAGATGACTAATGACATCAAGCGGAAGGATTAAATTTATTGATAATTTACAATTTCAGGGACTATTTTGTCATTATATATATTTTTTATTTTTGATTCATCGGAATCAAGCTCTGACTCTAAAGCAGGGATTGACAACAACTTAGACACCCTATTTAACCAACTAAGCAAGACCCTTTTGGTTAGGACTAATTTGATCGATCTTTAGAATTTCATGCACTAAAGTTGATGGTTTAGATTTCTGTTAATTATTGAATGAAGTTTTAGGTTGAAAGGGATTTAATTTGATGAATTCGAAAGTAGGAGGAGAGGTGTTAAAAGTAGGGATGATTGGTAGAGTTAAGGCTTTGGATTTGAACATTTGCTAAATGAATCTGAAACAATGACAAAAATGTGATAAAGAGGAGTGTGGCATTATATTGAGCATTACCTTCAGCCTGGCATCCGCGGAGGAGTGGTTGATATTGTTTCTCTGGAAATGAGAAGAAAACATGAAGGGAAAGGAAATGAGTATTCAGAGCAAGGAGTGGAAGTTGTGATGAGTGCAGAAAAGGCAAATAAAAAACCTGAGATAGGGATGGGAGCAGGAATGGAGGGCGTTAAAATGTCCTTCTTCTCGGGACTAGCAGGGAGTTCATCTTGTTCAAAATCTGAGAACAAGCCATCCTCGCCAGCGGCACTTCGATTACTATCATAGAGGTTCAGGTGAGGATGAGGCTCCTCGGGGTCAGGCACTCTTTTAGTGTCATTGTCCTTGGGCAGCGTTACTGTGGGCGACGAAAGAGCGAGTGCCAACGTCGGCGCCTGCGAGCCTGAATCAAGAATATCATAGACCTCCTTGTCGAAAAATCCGGGCAATTTCCTCTCTCTCCTTAAATCGTTTCTCATCACCCAAAACGATTCCGCCTCCTCCCTTATCTGAGACTCCCATTCTTTGATCTTCTTATAGTCTCCGGCCAAATTACTCCACCTTTTCCGGCACTGAACCGGACCTCTGTTCACTCCATGCTTTCTGCAGTAAGATGACACCGATGCCCATTTTGGCTCCACCTGACCCGACCCGAATGCCAATCCCGCTGTCCGACCCCTCCTGAACTTGTTCTCCGCGTCTCTCTTTCCCTGTATTAGAACCAGAATTTCTTGTCTTGTCCACCGAGGCAGCCTCGGCGCTTTCCCTCCCTCTTCTCCACCATCCACGCCGTTTGTGTTTGTGTTTCGGTTATTCGTATTCTGACCCAAAGATAATTCCTGCTCCAAAGCCATTCACTCCACCTGACCCGACCCACCCTTTTTCTTTTTCTTCGCCACGTGACTCCTTTTCGGATGTCCGTTACGCCGTTTACGAGAGAAGAGAGGCTCCGTCACCTCATCCTTCTCCGTCAACACTGAGAAGAGGCACAGAACTGGAGGAGAGAGAGGGCGTTTTAGTTTTTGTTTTTGTTTTGCCTTTTGCGGCATTTCTAATTGTACTAGTATTTGTTATTATTTGTAACTTGGTTTTCAATTTCTAACTGGCTATAATCTACACTAAACAGCTTATTGACCCTTAACTACCAAATAAAAGCTTATTGACCCTGACCCCTTAATAAGGTTTTTTTTAATTATTATTTATTTCCGTTGCCTCATATTTCAATTTAACCCTCTGCCTTATCTCTATTGATGCCATTTTCTTTATTAATTTATCCGCTACCCATGGTTTGAAACAAATGCCACGAAGAGCACTTTCAAATTCTTGTTAGTACTTTTCCATCTCCAATAATAATTTTTTATAGATAAAAAATTACAAATTTTATTATTGAAGTAGGATGATACGGATCTGATATATAAGAACTATTTTATATAAAAACTTTTAAGAATCCAAAAGTAAATTAATAATTTAAGTTCATTTTTTTATTGGAGAAATTTTTTTTAAAAAAAATGTATTCTAAAATTTTACATGACATTGTAAAGCTCACAAAAAGTAAATTAAAAACCTAAAATAAGTTTTCCATGTAGAAATACTCTTATCCCCCGTCTATCGCTATTTTTTTAAGACAATTTCTTATTCAGAATACTATATTATACTATTAAAAACATAATAATTATTTTTTATTCACTATCAATGTAAAAAATATAATTAATGGATTTAACAATGTTATCGATTTAAATTTGGAACTATTCTTTCAATTTCGTTTTTGGCTGGCATTTTAGGCCACTTAAATATAAATACCTGCACCTCACTTAACCTTTGATTTGGATAAAAAAAATTGAAAAGCAAATGTCCCTACAAAACATTTAAAATCCTTTTAAAGCCCATGATCAAGTTATACAAGTTTACTTAGGAGATCAAGTTTCAGTATTTATTTATGTTTATCTATTATGGAAATATGACAAATATATTTAAGGTTTATTTGAATCGATAAAAATCCTACTATTAAATATGATAAATATAATTATTTTTTATTTAACTTATAAAAGGGTTATGAGATTAAAAAAAAAATACAGAAGTTATACTTTTTTGTTACTTGTTATGGGATAATTTTTTGTTTTAATTACAAAATCATATTTAATTATTATCATGTTATTGTCAACATCATATCAATCCTTATTATTGTCGTTATTTATCATCATTATTGGCAACCATTACTTTTGCAATCTATTACCATCATTTTTGTTATCCACAAACACTTTATTTTTACCATTCTCAATGTTGTTGTTGTCACCAATAACACGACTACAATATTATTGTCATCATCATAATTTTTTTACTATCATCTTCATTAAGATAATAATAATTATTATTAAAAATAATATTAAAGTAAATTTAATATTATTTTATTTATATTGTTTATTATTCAACAAATAATATATAAAACCAAAAATTATCTATTAACTTGAACATTTATCTTATATTGTTCTCATTGTCTTCTATCTTAATGGGTATCAAAACACACTCTTAAGTTTATACGGTGTATGCATCTCTCAATATTTTTCTTTTTTTATCCTTTTTTTGTTTATGCATATTTAATAATGTTAATAGTATTATTTTAGAAGACAAAAATTTAAAATATTATTAAAAAAAATTACAATTTTAAAATTATTTAATTCGAGCACATTAAAAAAACTTAAATTATAATCAAAGCTGACTATTTTATGGTATTATTCTTTATAAAAATATTTAAATTATTATATCAATTTTGATTGGTTTGATTTGGATTAAATTTATATAAAAAAATCGCTAGTAATCAGTTAAGGGTTATAGTTATCGACTCCATACCTTACTCCACATTAACTAGAGGCCTGGACGAAACTCAACAAAATCCATTTCAAGAGTTTCACACCTGTTTAAGGAGGATTTTTAACAACTGGCCTCCTAAAGCGCCAATACACTATTTTCTATATGGGATCTTCAACTTTTTAAACAACATCCTCTCTTCTAATCCTAAGTCAATCAACATGCTTTAATGTCTGCAACATTCTTAGTATCAACACCTCAACATACATATTTTATATACATTATCACAAGTTAATGCATATAAAGATCAAATCATACCAATCATGTATATCATACCAATGCTTAACACATCAATCAATAATAGCATACCAATGCTTAACAATTTATCAAAATATAACATCAATGCTCAACAATTCATTCAATAATAACATATAAATGTTACTTCAACACTTCAATCATACAAATTATAACATATCAATCATACATAGCATACCAATGTTAGACAACTTAATCATAATAGCATATCAACATCCTATACATTACTCCAACCATGAAAGCTATATCACATTTATCATACATATCATATCAATGTTAGAAAATTTAATCACAATAGCATATCAATGTCAATACACTACTTCTACCACGCAAACTTTAGCATGTTTATCATATATAGCATATTAATGCTAGACAACTTAATCATAATAGCATATCAATGATTTTCATCATCATCTTACATCATACAACATGCAATAGACACAAGTCTTCTATTCATGTTCACCAAATTCACCTATCATACAACATGTATCAACATACATCTTATCAAGATCGACTATCATACAATGATAATCTTCACAAATTTAAACACAATTGAAGTTCCATTAGTCTAATCAAACTCATCTTTATCTCATATGAAAGTTAAAAAGATTATCTACAACTCTTATGAAGACTTCAAGTTCTAACTATATCATTTACTACACTGAAAATCACAAAAAAAAATTTGCAACAGAGAATTTTCCACTTAGCATAAGGAGCAATGCTCAACACCGAAATCTATGTGAGTTTAATGCTCAACACCAAAATCTTTATGAGTCCAATGCTTAACATCGAATTCTCTATGACCCAATGCTCAGCATTGAGAGCAATGCTTAACATCAAAAATTTTGTGAACCCAATGTCCAATATCGAGAGCGATACTTTTCATCAAAATCTTGGTGAGCCCACTACTAAGCATCGAAAACAATGCTTAATATTGAAATCTCTGTGAGCCCAATGCTCAACATCAAGAGTCTTGCTCAACATCGAAATTTCTATTAGTCCAATGCTTAGCATCGAGAGCAATGCTCAACCTCGAAATCTCGATGAGCCCAAATGCTCAACATTAAAAGCAATGTTTAGCATTGAGACCAGACAACCACTAAGTCATTCAACTCCAAAACTTCAGATTCACACTTGGAACTTAAAAATCAACCACATGCAACATCAAATTTCATATATATGAAGCATTCTCAACTCTTTTCCAACAAAAAATAATACATGAAACCATATTTAAGACCAAATCACCAATATCTCTCACAACCTCGAGAACACTCAAACTCAACCCCTTCATCATACAATATGAAAACTCCAACAACATTATCATATTTCATTGAAATCAACAACATGCAACTTAGCCAATTCATCAACAATCAATTATAGATTCCCTTACCTTGATTTCGAGCTTTCAAAGTGAGAAGAGGAAGAAAGAGAAGAGAAAAAAAGGAAGAGAAGAACTTTGAGCTTCGAGGAAGCTTCACACTAAACTCACTCTTATTCTTAGCCTTAAGTGCTTTGAACGTTCCCAACAACAAGAACCACAATTCTAATGCTCTTAGGAATCTCAAGGGAGAAGAAGACTTAGAAAATGCATTTTGTCCACCACCACCAACTTATAGAACATCTTTTTCCAACAACATAGTGCTAAATCATTCAGTATATGGTTTAAATTTTTATATTTTTTTTCTCAAAAAAAATATTTAAAAAATTTATTTTATCTATTCAAAATATGTTAGTTTAATCTTATATGTTTGATTTTTATTGGTTTTACAATGACTAAAAAAGAATACTTAATCTCTAACATTATCATTAGAAAGATTCAATGGAAGTTGAAATATCAGGTAATATAGTAAAATATTAACATCTCAATCAAATTGACAACATTGAAATGCTTATATTTAGAGTCATCAAAGTGACCCGGAACCTGTGAATCAACTCAACTAACCACGAGTTTGAGTCGAGTTAGGCTAGAAAATCTAGTTTATTTTGGATATAAAGAAATTTTGGCCTAACCCACTTACAATCAAGCTCTCTGTGGGTTAATCCATAGTGAGCCAAGTTGGCTTATGGATTGATTCATTTAGTATATTTATTTATAGGTTCATAAATATTAATTTATGTGATTATACATTCATACATTAACTAAATTTTATACATAATAGTTGTAAATTGTGATAATTAGTATCAATTTGGTATTATTTGTTAATTTTTTATTTAACAACTTTTAGATTATTTAAAATTTTAAGTTTATTAAGTTGGTTGTTTGTGGTTGATACTTATTTTTTTGACCTATTATTAACATAGTTATAATTCTAAAATATAAGATTATGATATATATATATATATATATATATATATATATATTATAAAGTTCAATAATTAAGTTAGTCAATTGGTTTAAAAAATATAAAAGATATGGGAGGGAGAGAGAGAGGGGGGGAGAGAGAAATAAAGATATGGGAGGGAGAGAAAGAGCGAGAAAGGGGAGTGAGAGTGAGAGAGTGAGGGAGAGGGAGAAAAAGAAACATAAGGGAATAGAAAGGGACACGGAGAAAGAGAAAGACAGAGGGAGTGAGAGTGTGAGAGAGAAATAGAGAAATAGGAGAGAGAAAAAAAGAAAAAATTTTAAAAAAAATATTGTGATTTTTTAATATACATTAGATTTTTTTCCTAATCAAGAAAATTTGATTCCCACCTCTCTTACAAAAATATTTTTTTTGTGAAAAAGTAAAATAAAAATATTTCACGAGAAACAACATCCTTAAGCATCTATTTTTTTAAAATAACTATCAAACGAAATTAAGATTCTAACTTTAAAATTTAAAAAAAATATAAAAATATCGTGCGGGCCAAACACTCCCTAATGTACTTGCAATTTAGACAAAAAAAAATATAATTTATATATTTAAAATATTTATTTATTATACAAAATTATACATTTATTATATACATTGTACAAATTAAAATATTATTAATTAATAAAATAAAAATATGAACTTATAATGTTTTAAAATTAGATTCTATATTATATTACTAAACACATAAATTAATTAATACGACTAATGATTTCAAATTCGAATTATTACTTGAATGGACAAGTTTATCGTCCTATCACTATTAGAGACTACACAAAAATAAAACTAAATTATATAATGTAATTAATGCACAAATATATGTATTTTAATAAAGATGATTATAAAATTAGTTTTTGGAAAGCTTTTTTATATTATTAATATATTTTACAATAACTTTTAATTATTTAACAAAAAAAAAAAAACTTGTTCCAACTTCCGATCGTAATGTGGAGTAGGTGAGCCAACCTAAATAACACTACTTTCCCACCGCTGAAACTCTTGCGGTTGGTTCTAGTCAGATTTGATATAAAGTTTGTCTTAGACTGTCCCAATGCAACTGGGGATTTGAGAGGTTGGTGAGGTATGCTGGCGATGGCTTTTGCGGTTAGGCCTAAGATAATTTCGCTGTCATTCTATGTCCAAACCAGGAAAGAAGGTTTTGAACCAGTGTTTGGGAAAAGGGTTTTTGGGGTAACGGATCGCCTTGGTACCCTGACCCTCAAGTGTACTCACGAGCGAAGCAGCAAAAGCAGCGATGGAAAGAAAGGAGGCGTGTCTAATTCGAATTACGTGGTGCCGCTGGACAATTCCTCTCCTTTCTCCAACTCATCCTGCATAACTCGTCCTTTAGCCGAGATACTCCGAGACCTCAATAAAAGAATCCCCGATACTATCGTCAAAGCTCGTGTCCCTGGAGACCCTTCTGCTTCCACCTTCATCCCCTGGTACTTTGCTGCATGTTAATTTCAAATTTACTCACTATTTTTCTTTTCTTCCTCTCCAAATAGATATTCTAAAATCTGCTAAATTAAATATTTACGACGATTACTTAAATTATGCTATCTGTTGCTGTTCCTTTGGTAGGTATCATGCCAACAGGATGTTGAGCTTCTACGCCCCAGGTGCTTGGAGTTACCCGTTTATTGGAATTCGCATTGTTTTCTAATTAATTATTGTGTGCACTGTCTAATTAGGACCAAAGATGTTACCCATTCTCATTCATTCTAAATGTAAATTTCAAAACTATTTTGCAGGATGGTGTGGAGAGATACGCGATGTCATTTTCTCTGACAATGGCAGTGTAACTGTGGTATACCGTCTTACTGTGCGGGGATCTGATGGAGAGGTGAGCCTTTAGTCGTTTTGTAGTCTATTTAAATTAAAATATGTGATTTTTCACTTTCTTATACCACTTGTTGCCCCCCACCCCTCACACCCCCTCCGGCCCTCCCCCCTTCACTTTGTTGCATTTGATTGTTCTTTCTCATCTTTTGATTAGCCGCAAATTAACAATTAATTCTCTAAGCTTGTATATAGTTTGTATCATGGTTACTAGAATGAGGATCCTCCTAGGTAAGGTTGTTGAAATTCAGGTCCTACATAGGATCGGAAAAGGAAGGGGGGCAGGTAAATTTTGTGATTTTAACATAGTACTCCCATATTTCTAGATCTATAACCAAACTTTTTTCCTTTTCATCCTTAATAATCTCGTTGAGACGAGGTTAGCACTACTTTGTGATTCCCAATTGCTTTCTTCTGATAATTTATTTCTTAAAGTCAAATGTTTACCACCCTTACTTGATTCTTGGATCTATAACTTGTCAGATTTTCCAGTTATGACCCTTAAAACTTACATCAAGAACTAGTACCGTAAGTGATTAAATGATCATCCCGCTTCGTAAAACAAGTGTTAATCTTGAAATCCTTAATCCTATGCCATTAAGAAATTAAGAATAAATTGTCATTCGTCATTTAGCTCTCCAATCCATGATCTCCTATAAATTGCATTGTCTCACTACCATGTCCATTTAGATTTTTGCCTATGGTAATCTTTTCTTCTTGTGGAAATCCCTAAAGCAACCCCTCTAAAACTTTCCAAAACTTTTCTTCCTAAAGTGTGTCCGGTTCTATTAGTGGTG
Organism: Cajanus cajan; assembly: GCF_000230855.2. Taxonomy (NCBI): domain Eukaryota; kingdom Viridiplantae; phylum Streptophyta; class Magnoliopsida; order Fabales; family Fabaceae; genus Cajanus; species Cajanus cajan. The sequence continues at coordinate 61,248,135 of NC_138523.1, forward strand.
TATTAACATTGTTGATTTTATTAGTCTCTTGTGCAATCATTAATTTTAAAGATAAGTTCTTGTCCCCAATCCATTTTACAGCCACCACATGTCTCTTCCAATTTTTATCCACAATAATTTTGACTTCATTCTTCATCTAGATTTCCTTATTTATATTAGTTTAGTTTCTCGAAGAATAATGATATTAATTCTTATTTGAATCATACTGTCCGCCACTTCTGAAGACTTATCAAAGTACTAATGTTCTAAGTACTAAGCCTTATCAGGCACTCCTAGAATAGTTTCTTTACTCGTATTTGTCCAGGAAATGTGAGGACCCTTGCTAATTTAACGCTACATCCAGGTGGTGATGGTAATGGCACCAGCTCATTTAATATTGTACTCGAGCCATACAACATGTTGCTTCCCAAGAACGAACTAGCACTAGCACATATAATCCGTTGTTAGTGATTCATGTTTGGGTTTTCGACAAGTTTTATGTTTGCACTCAAGGACCTAACACAACCCTCCTCCTTTAGTGGAGGTTGGAATTGGCTTATGAGATCATAAATGGAGTTTCAAGACCAGGAAATACAACATTACTAAATTACTTTCGCAATGAGTTATAGAATAGTTTCCTAATCCTAAATGTTCAAATTTGAAATATTATAATCACCCCTGTAACAAGAAGAAAGGTAAATACAATTTATTGGTAAGCTTAGGCTTCTTTGATGAGGGCCGTGTTGCTTCCTGTAGGTCAAAGTGAGAGTTTCTACTCCATTAACTGCAGAATTAGTAACATCTGAAATGTCTAAGCACTGTATTTTCTCCCTTGATGACAGGCCTATCGTGAGTCAACTGGTACAATATCACCCAATGATGTCTCCATTGGTGATCCAGTTTCAGCTGCCGAGGAAATTGCTTTCTGCAAAGCTTGTGCCCGGTTTGGTCTTGGCTTGTATTTGTATCATGAAGATAAAATGAGCCGCATGTAAGCTTCAAATTTTTTGTTTTGGTTGGATGTGATGTTGTATTGTTTTCTTCTCATTGATGTGAATAGAAGTAGACAATAGGTGGCTGCTGTTAGGTACTCATTATAAACTGTCAAGTATTGTGGAAAACTTGAAGCCGTATCTTTTGTTTTTATTGCTCATGTGAAATCAAGTTTCTTTTATTGCTCAGGTACATGTATGGCTTCATGTTTTGTAGGTTATGGTGGCCTAATGCCTTCGATTAATAAATGAAAAACGGCAACAATAATAAAAATTTATTATTATTATTAAGGAATGCCGTTTTTGTTGGGAGCGAGGACTGGGTATTGTATGAGGTGTTTCCGCGCTCTTTATGCGTGGGACTAATGTCTTGGGTGTTGGCGCGACGCGAACCGGTGTAGCAAATGGAAGGTAGGCGTAGCCCGTCGCCCTAAAACTCATACCTGGGATTAATAATAATAGTAATTTAGTGAGTGTCCCCGCCCTTCTTCCTGTGATTAAGAACATATTTAAAATATTTTCAAGTTACAAGAAATATTATTAACGTGAGCGAGGTTATTTATTTACCCCACTATACATAGAACTAATTTATATTTATATAATATATATTTTCAACTGAGTTTTTTTTCTTCAAATTTTTAATCTTATTTTTAAAAAATAAAGCATCACACATTTCTTCAATTGCATTTATAATATATATTTACATATTACAACGCATGATTTATATTATTGAAATATTGTATTAAAAAATAAGAATAAATTAGTTAAATTAATCTGTTTGTCATTATAGTTTTTATTGAATTTTTAAATTAGGTCTCTATAGTTAAAAATGCTTTAAAAAAATTTTATAGTTTAAAAATTGTGATTAAATCCTCCACCCGCTAACGTTATTTTTTAATATGTTAAACTTCCTCATTATTTTGATGTGTTTTAGGTGCTTCTAATTAAATCTCTAATTTTAATATGCTAATTATACTAAAATATAAGATTTCTTTCACATTCAGATTTAATATAAATACACACATATATATATATGATTTTTTTTATTTTTCAATTTACATCTATTTATAAAAACTAAGAAAAAAATTCAAAGGTAAAACTTTTTATCTGCATAATTTTAAAGTAAAAATGTAATACACAAAATAAATAACTGTCTTATACTATTAAAGTTTATAAGTAAAAATGTTTTTAAATATATGTAAATAACTAATTCAAAATAATAAATTAATATGTTGGAATAAAACAACGATCTATTAGTAAGATCAACATATATCAACCGTGTGAACTTGTTACTGTAAAAGTAAATATTTTTACTCCAACTTAACGAGATTGTTGTATATATTTAATAGCTATTTATTTTGTAACGAAATAAGTAAAGCACGAGACAATTTTAAAATGAAATTATTTTTAATAGTTATCCATATACATATACATATACATATACATACATATATATATATATATATATATATATATATATATATATTATATGTATATGTATATGTAAATAAAATTATAAATTTTAATTGTACAAAATACGCATTTATTTTGTGTAATTTACAAACATAAATATTAAATTTAAATTTAAATTATGCAGATAAAAAATTCTCAGACAAATTTAAATCTTCGATTATTTTCTTGGTTTTTATAATATAGAAAAATATTCAACGAGTTAAAAACTGAGATAGTTCACATTAAAATGCGAAAGAAACCTTAAATTTTAGTTTAATTAGCATATTAAAAGGATGATTTTTAACATATTAAAAGATGTCAAAATGTCCAACCAATACAAACTAACCAAATTGTAGCAACAATAGTGAGTTGAAAATTTAATTACAAAATTTTTTATCTATAAGAATTTTTTAGAGTGCTTTTAACTATTAAGACAAATTAAAAAATTTGAAAAACTTTAAAGACTAACAAATTAATTTAACATAATAAATTCATATAATTAAAGAACTACATTAATAAAAAAATTAAAAAATGAAAATTGTAAAGATAAAAAAAATTGTTATCTTGCTCTACCAAAATAAAATAACCCTTTAAATTTTTTTAAAATTACTTATTACAAACTATTTCTAAGTTAATTATTTTGGAAACTGATTATTTATATTTTAATTTCCCCTTTTCTAATTCAAAAAATTTATTAACAAGAAAACTGTCAACAATTTTACTTCGATTTTGTTTGCATCTCTAAAGTTATGATCTTCACCACTGCTGTCAAAGAATGGATTTCTTATCAGAGCATTTTCACCTGGTGTTTGACAATATGTTGGATACAGGTAGATAGTTATCTTGAACCAACACATTGATGGCTACGAACAAAAATGTCGTAATCGTTCAAGTTAAAGAATCAAATTAATACATATACGGCTAAAGCAATAATTCACTACGAGAGAAATTGAAACATCCTGTTCCCAGGTAATCCATCAAGTACAGCAGATTCATCAGGTACTACCCGTTGTTCACTACAGAAGATTCATCATGTACACTTCATGGAAAATTACCAACTGACTCAAGAAACCGACATTAAAGTGCTAGGACTCAAAATCTTCACCCTAAGCCTGAAAAAAAAATGATGAAAATTGAAGCATCGCATACAATACTATTACAGCATAAAAACATACAAAGATAATGGTGTGAAATATAAACAGATCAACGAGAGGAAAAGACAAGATATTACTTATGGAAGGACATAAAAGTACGCTATTTATGGTGTTAATTTTCTATACAGGAGTAGTGCTTTTACGTAGTTCAAATATCCTATATTTTAATAGATATTTAATGTTACTATCTTCAAAATACCTTTCATTTAATTAAGATTATTTCTAATGACTCCTTTATTCTTGATATCAACTTATAATGAAGGGCAATATAGAAAATGAGCCTATTTTAATTTGAGATAAGCAAAATTAAATAATTTTAACTAACTGTCTAAGTTAGATAATTTTGTTTATAATCAAATCCGGAGGAAGTACTACATTGTTAGTTTTTACCGTGCTTCATTAAGTAGCATATAAGATATGCTAAATACAGCACTTCTAAACCTGCTTTCATGCATAATTTTATCATTAAATGCCACTTGACTGATTATTACCTATGTTTTTATGCACAATCTTACTGCTGCAAAACCTTGTTCTACTCCATTGCAGTAATTTGATTTGAATTCTTAGCTCATGTGGTTAGCCCTGGCAGTTTCCGAGTCTTCCGAGATATATAAACAAATCCCTCTCCATTAGAATTGCCACACCTATGGATATAACCAGAGACGGACCTTGGAGGCAGGCTTGCATGTGATACTAACGAGTGACGACCTAATTCCTAGTCTTCTTTTAACTTTTCATATTATAATATAATATATTATCATTTATACAATCATCTTGGACAAGCTAACCAATTAGTTTATTAGTTTAAATTCTAAAAATATCATAAGGAAGAGTAAAACACACGCTGTTTCTTCTTCGATCTTCAGTCAAACGTCCAGCATCCTCCCACCGGTGCCAAGTCAGATTCCGAGAAAGAGGAGTAATATCAAACGATTCCAACTAGTGCAGTGTGGTGATCAATTACTGACCTCCATTGTTCAGTTTATGGTTGGTGTTAACTTAAAAATAAATTCAAGATAAATAAATTTAAAAATGTTTAGTTTAGCTTAAATATTTTTAAATTTCAAAATATGTATGGTAGTGTTATGATGTTAATATTACAAACATGTAGTTGTAGATGATTTTATTTAGACATTAAAATATTTGTTATATTTTATTTTTGTTTTGATAAATTGTTTCTTTGATTTGTAATATTTACTGTTATATAGCGAATGAAGGGGCAGGGTATGGTCTAAAACAGCTACTTGGGGTGATGAGATTCAGGTGAAAGGTAGCAAGCATGGCCTGAAACAGTCTCAAGCCTGCAACGGGACAACTTACCATGTATGCGCTGTCATGTGCTGGGATATGGTTGGACAAGTTGTGGGTAACAAGAATCTGAAACGAGGAAGAGTCCGCAGACTTGCTAGAAATCGCTTATTTGTTCAAAATAGTTCTGATAAAAACATAGTTATAGCACAATAGATAACTACAGGAAACAAACAGGATACATATGCATTGTCGAGAAATGATGATTTGCCACAAAGATATAGAATAAAAATTGACAAACACATGGCAAAGTGGACACATACCTGTTCCATTGAAACAGATTCAGTATTTTTCTGTTCTTGTGTATTAATAGATTCACCATCAGCCTGAACTTTATCATCACGAATCACATCCTCATGTTTTTCATCAACATTATCCAACATTATAGCATCATTCAAGCTTTTTAAATCTTCAGGAAGCTGGCCAGATTTCAATGCCTGTTATCATGTACATCTATTAGATGTACTATTTTATAACAATCCTTTTCATAATAGATAAGATAATTAAATGAGACATCGGTTTCACCATTGTAAGTTAAAATCATTCTTACAACATTAATAACTTTTTGTTAATAATTTAATCATAGAACCTAATGTTGAATTGAACGTGTCTATCATATTCATCAAATGTATAAAATCTTACATTAATCCAAGTTATTAAGTATTTCATTGATATACATAAAGATTATGATGTGTATATATAGATATATATATATATATATAATTATATATATATATATATACACACACACATATATGAAAATAATAACTGCCTAATAATATTCTTATCATTGATCAATTTTTACAAACTTGGACACAAACTATCGGAATTCGGAATAAAGGAGTTATAATTCAACAATTTGACCAATAAAAACATACTAAAGTTATTGAATGGTGCAAGAATGCCATGTTTGTCACCAATGTAAACCGTTCCTCAATTTAAATTAGAAATATGTTAGAAATTTTAAGTTTGAAGATATGATATCATGAAACAAGAAAATAACCACAGAAATATCATACCAAGAATCCAAAGACTAGATGATAAGAAAGCTCACAACAATTTTTCTCTTTTCCCAAACCCCTAAAGAAAATCAAGAGGAACTCCTCAATTTATGACAGACCAAAAACCAATCTAACCCACATGACAAATAATCCAGCGTTCTTATTACATGCCAGAAATTACCAAATGATGACAGAAAATCTGAGAACATGTCATTGTCTCTGAGCTCCAATGGCACATGAGACATTTCACAGGAGAGTCTCCCATCCGATCACCCCTCTTACGACAGTTCATTAGTTATAAATGATCTTATCATGTTAATTACAATAATTTCAATATTATGTTAAACAAGAGTATGAAACAATCCAAAAGTTAAAATCCAAGAAGTGGTTATCTAATTTAGAGAAGCAAGCACCTTTTCAAGTCTAGCAACCTCTTCAAGTGTCTGAGAATTGACAATGGCAGCCTGCATAAAATAGAAACGTGTCAAACAATAGGTAATCAAGCTTAGCAACTTGATCTACCAGCTTTCAAGAGAAGGGAACTCTGTAGTTTATGAACATATGGTCATTTACTATAATATAGAATGAAGATGATTTCTTAGCTAAAGATAGGTGATCTATGGAACAGCAGGTATTGACATCTTACAGCATATTTCTAAATTGTCAAAACAAAGCACTGTCAAATATTAATTTTAAAGCTCCAAGTTAGGGACTGGTTAATTTAATTAAAGAAATATTACTCAAATATTCACAATATTTACATGCAAGAAACTAAGCAAAATTAACTAAATCAATGTATTTCTTCCTGTTGAATGAGTTACCAACTTTTATCCATTCAACAAAAATCAAACCAGCACAAAATAGGAAACAGAGCAAAAATTACTGTAGAAGCAACAATAATTTGAAGGTAACATTATTAGTTCTACTTTAGATCACTTATTTTTTTAACTATAATGACTTTGGAATAGCCTCCAATGGTATGATGTAAAGTTATAGGTAGAAGCAAGAAGGAAATTTTCTCATCTAGAACTTTTAGCAAGGTACATCAAATGCATAACATGGAGAATGCATGATGGGTATGTCAGATGTTCAACCCTACAGTGATAAGCCTTAAATAAATTGAAGAGTTCAAGTATCATTATACCTTAATAGCAATAATTTGCTCAGGTGTAGGAGCAACCACTTTGGGCGTCTGTTGTTCCTCAGATGCTTCTGAAACATTTGGAGTTTCACCAGGTGAAAACGTTTTTGCTAGGGTCCTTTGAATTTCTTCTACAACTTCCTTTGAATTAAACAAGTTTTTGGCTTCCAACCGTTCCTATTGATTATAAGAAACTATCAAAAGAAGGAAATACAATCAAAGGATACGAGTAATTGGAAACAAGAAATAGATCTAACAATATACAGGAATTCTCATTTTTTTTAAACATTGATAGACTCAAAAAACATGCACCCAAATTCTGGGTAGAATTTGAAGTCATTCACTCTATGAAACCTTAAGCAAAACAAGGGCTATTGTTTCATAATCTACAGCTATATGTAGTAAAATTTGCACACTTGGACTGGGTGTTCAGTGCCAGCGAGCGGTAGTTCTGTTTTTCAAGCTTAAAATGCATATTTTTTAATTGAACGCAAAAGTTACCAGAACATCCTATCTTTCAAATTTCAAAAAACAAGCCAAGAAAAGATGTGTGGGTAGTGAAAAAGAAAACATTACCATATATTTCACTTTCTTGAAATCTAAAACACGGAGGGATTTCAGCTTGTTAATAACATAAAGCCTGTAATTTGCTTTCTTTGTAATATTGTTGTCTAGCAGACTAAGGAACTGCAGCTTTGGAAGGGATGCTAAAGGATCAATTTCTACCAAGTTTACAATTCTGTTGTTTGTGAGAACTAGTGTGTGTAATTTCGGCAAAAACTCTGCAATACAAATGGCACAGTTAGCTAGAGCAACACACTTTGTGGCTAACAACTAGAAGGAAAGAGGTCGCAAATGGAAAGAGAGGATGTGCAGTTCAAAGTTCACACCGTACCTCCAATGTTGGGATTAATTCTAGTAATCCTGTTGTTGTTAATGAGCATTGTACCCAACCGGCTAAGATATGGCACGTTTTCCAGTTTGACAATCTCATTGTCAGATAAATCTATGGTGTCAAATTGGTCCTGCAAGAAATCCATTACAAAGGAACTAAAATTTATGAATACGAATATGAACAACTATGAAGTTTTAAATTGAAGCATATAAAAACTGAATAATATATAAGGGGAAACTAAAAGAAGCTTCAAGAATATAAGGGGAAACTAAAAGGAAGGGAATAAGAGTAAATTTCGCACCTCGGTAGCACCTAAGTTTTCAATTACAGCTATCTTGTTACCTGCCAATGATATGATTAACATGTTCTCAAAGACAATTAGAGAAAAAAGAGAGATATGGAAAGCGTGAGGGAGATAGGAATACCTCGAAGATCTAACTCACGCTCTTTAATTGAATTGAAGAAATGAGGGCTTTTCCATATTAATTCAGCAGCGAGCCTCACCATCTCTTCTACTTAGACTCCAAAAGGAATAGATAGTGGTGAGCCTTGATCAAATTACAAAGTGTGTTATTACAAAGCTAAAACAATTTAAATAACCACAGAAAGAATAGTCAATCCTTGATAAAACCGCAAAGGGCAAGCCGCCGGTGGTGATGCCACCGGTTCTCTAAAAACAACACCTTACTTTGCTGGTTGGCGACAGCACAACGATCGGAGTGGTTTGATTTCACGGAACCAGGGTGAGAGAAGGAGAGCACAGAGGGAGCAGGAGTACGAGAGTGTAAGGGTGGCTATGTTTAGAGAGGAAAAAAGAAATAAGAGGAGGAATAGAAACGACGACACTCTTAAGCTTAGGAACGGTTAAACCCTAAGTAATCGATTGCGAAATTACCAGAATGCCCCGTCCATTTCTTATCAAGCCATCAACCGTTAAAACCCAGTGAAACATGATTTTTATTTTAAACTGGGACGGATTCTAAGGTAGGAAAGACTTCCCACCAAGCGAAACTAATTTTTCAACATTAGATCTTTTGAAAATGAATTACGAGCGTTAAACTATACCGAATGAATGAAAATATCTTAATTATTATATTTATAAATTACTTAAAAAATATCTTTATCATGTAATTTTAATCCTTGATCTTTATAAAATTATAAGAGACATTATTTGTCAATTTATTTATTTATGTCATTTTATAATTTTTATATTGAAAAGTTTTTAAAGAAATAATAACCAATAAGTTATAATGTTTGAAAGGAATTTTTTAATTATAACATTTATTTTCAACCTGTTTATCAAATATTCTGATATGGTAATAAAAAATTTAATATGTAATATATTCAAGTGAAACAGAATAAGTATTTAATTATAATATTTCTGTGCGATTCACAGTGTGATTCAAGTACCAAAAAATCTTCACATAATTGCTTGTGCAAGAATCTTACAATTCTTGTATAAGTCATGATTCTTGCGATTCAGATCGGACTCATGGGATTCATAGTGTGATTCAAGCACCAAACGATTCACTGAACGACTGGAATCATATCGAATCGTATGCACGTATTGTATCATATACTTTGTAGCACGTTTACCCTAAGCAATCACTATAATCATATTGATCTTTGGTTTAACCCAACAATTTGTTTGGGGTTTATTAATGAATACACTCGGATGCTGTCTATTCTCTTACAATTATATAATTTGTTAGGGGTTTTTTGTGTGAACATCCTTCTTCGTTAGAAGTTGTAGTCTTATTATGCATACCAATATTGTCTTTCCTTGTTTGCGGTTATTTTTTCCCATCCTTTTCCAAGTGTTGATGTTATTGGTTAATTAAGGGTTCTGTTACAAGAATAAAGCAAGATTGTCTGTTACTTTATAATAATTTCAATTTAATCTTGTAATTATACAGATTTTGGCTATTTGAGCCTTGTTGATGCTTCCAAAGTCATTATAGTTAAAAAATAAGTGCTCTAAAATAATGTAAGATTTTATGGATTTGATCAATATGATAGACATGCTCAATTGAATAGTAGGGTCTATGGTTAAATTATAAACAAATAGTTATATAATATTGTAAGAATGGTTTTGAAATATGTGTACATTAAATAAGTATTATGAAAAGGACTGTTTCAAAGTAGTACATTTAATATTCGTACATGATAATAGTCATTGAAGTCTAGCCAACTTCCTGTAGATCTAAAAAACTTGAATGATTCTATAATGTTAGGTAATGACGATGAAAAACATGAGGATGTGGATCATGATTATAAAGTTCAAGTTGATGGTTAATCTAATAATACACAAGCAAAAAATTACTAATTTTGTTTCAATGGAATAAACATGTGTCCACTTTGTCATGTTTTTGTCAACTTCTAGTCTATACCTTTGTGCCAAATCGTCATTTGTCCACTATGCATATGTAATTTGTTTGTTTCCTTTAGTTATCTATTGTGCTATAACTATGCTTTTATAAGAACCATTTTGAACATGTAAGCATATGCTGCCCAATGTAGTTAATCATTGTTTTATTTTAATTTCAACTAATACCCGAGTGTACGGAGTCTTCCTTGTTTCACATACTTGTTATTGACTACTTGTCCAACGATATCGTAGTACATGATAAGGGGTTTATGGTTTAGGGTTTACGGTCTATGGTTTTAGGTTTTTGGGTTTTAGGGTTTATGGTTTATGGTTTAGGGGTTAGGGGTTAGGGGTTGGGGGTTGGTGGTTGTGGGTTGGTGGTTTTGGGGTTTGGGGTTTGGGGTTTAGGGTTTAGGGGTTTAGTGGTTTAGTGGTGGAGGGTGGAGGGTGGGCCAAAATGAATTTAGATAAAATCTATATAGATAAAATCTCAAATAGAGTTAGTCTTAGTATGCTAGAAAGTTTAGGTTTAACTTTTATGTGTCTAATCTCAAATAGAGTTAGTCTTAGTATGCTAGAAAGTTTAGGTTTAACTTTTATGTGTCTAAGGTAGATTTGAACCAAAATGAATTGTTGACATATCTAAAAGAAATTGTTGACTTATTTAAAGTGAATTATTGATACGTCTAATATGAAATTTCAAATATATTTAGTCTTGATATGTTAGAAAGTCTGAATTATTGATACGTCTAATATGGCATTTTGACTGGTTTGCATGTGCTGGAAATGTTGATTTTTGCAGGATTTGGGCAAGATTTTCGAACTTGGTGAGTTGTTGCTGAGTATCACGTCGGGCGCAGTTCTTGGCGCCAGGCGCGTGACCACCGGAGGGTTCATTGGGCAAGCCCGCCGGGTGTAAGGGTGTGTGCGCCGGGCGAGCTTGAGAATGTGAGCCTCTGGATGGCCCACGCCGGGCGTGGTTGGACCGCGCTGGGCGCGATATCAGTATGTAACATGTTTTTGGGATTTTTGGTGCTGCACCAGGTGTGACTACGTCTCGCCGGGCGTGGAGAGTCCTTGAGAGTCTCTGCCAGAGGTGGCGCCGGGCGCAATTGGTATTGCCAGAGGTTTGTGTGGTGCTGTGGATCTGTGAGCTGTGTGGGACGGCCAAGCGGGTCGTTACACTTTAGTGGTATCAGAGCAGTTCGAGTCCAGTGGACACTCTTTGGGGGTGGTTCATTTCGGCTTTTGTTGTGCTGAGCTCTGTGTTGAGTTACTTTGCTGTGCTAATTTCTTTGTTGATTTCTGTGTTGTTGATTGTTATTTGGTTTAGTTATTGTATACTGAAGGTGCTGTTACTTTTGTAGACAATGACTAGAACCAATGAGCAGATAGCCCGTGCCATGGAGATGATGGCTATGGCTATGCAGCAGCAAAATGCTTATTTTGCTAGGATGAATGCTGATAGAGTTGCAGCTAGTGCAGCAAGGCCCGTGGGGTCGCAGGAGAGCTGAGATCTAGCTGAGTTCCGGAAATGCCATCCTTCACAGTTCAAGGGAGATGCAGACCCAGAGGTAGCTGACCACTAGATCTGTGAACTGTAGAAGATATTCATTATGCTAGGATGTTCTTAGGAGAGGAGGCTGGCTTATGCTGTTTATATGCTGGTTGGAGAGGTTAAGCATTGGTGGAGGGGCACCCACCATATGTTGACTGCTAGAGGTGTTGTAGTGGACTGGGAGTGCTTTAGGAGGGTGTTTCTGGAGAAGTACTACCCGAAGAGCGTGAGGCACGCTAAGGAGGCCGAGTTCATGCGGTTGCACCAGGGTGGACTGTCTGTATCTGATTATGCGATGAGATTCGAGCACCTAGCTCGTTTCTACTCACAAGCTATTTATGAGGCCTGAAAATGCAAAAAAATTGCTGAGGGGTTGAAACAAGAGCTGAAGAGGATGGTGGTGCATATGACCATCACTGAGTTTCCGGCCTTGGTGGAGAAGGCGAAAGTTGTTGAGCGGTTGGAAGGTGGCAACCGTGTGACTAAGATTGTTGAGAGACCAGCTGGGTCCAAGAGAGGAGGAAATCAGAGGAAGCCATATGATAGGCCCCAACCACAGCAAGGGGGTTCTGTCATTAGGCAACCTGCTGATATTGCCAGAGGAGGGAGACAGGGTGGAGGTGCCACTCTTAGATGTTTCAAGTGTGTTGGACCCCATTTTGTTAGGGATTGTCCACACACGGAGAGTCGGTGTTTCAAGTGCCATCAGATGGGTCATGAGTCGGCCAATTGTCCTGCCAGGGACAGACCGGAGAGGGATGCTTAGAGAGGTGATGCTTAGAGGGGTGATAGACCTACTACTGCTGGTAGGGTATTCGCTTTGACTAGGGCTAAAGCTTCTACTTCCTCAGACCTTGTGAAAGGGAAGGGTAAAATTGCTGGTAAGGATGTGATGATCTTGTTTGATTCTGGAGCTTCTCATTCCTTTATATCTTATGCATGTGCTGCTATGCTTGGTGTGCCGGTGTGTGACTTGGGGTTGAGACTGCTAGTGTCGACGCCCGCTTCTTCTTTGGTAGTTGCTTCTAAGCTGTGTGCTGGCTATCCTATTATTGTGAATGAGAAAAGGTACAAGGTGAACTTGATTTGTTTGCCTCTGGTGGATATTGACATAATCTTAGGGATGGATTGGTTATCTACCAATCGCATCCTTATAGATTGTGTCAATAGGAGGCTGATCTTTCCTCAGGTGGAGGAGGAGCTGTTGATTTCAGCTGGTCAAGCTAAATCATTGTTGAGAGATGGAGCAGAATACTATTTTCTGCTTGTTGCCATGAGTGTGGAGACCGAGAGGGTCATAGCTGAGATAGATGTAGTGAGGAATTTTGTTGAGGTGTTCCCGAATGAGTGATAACTATGGCCAAGGCCAAGGAATCCAAGAGGTGATACATTAAAGGAACCAAGAGGAATGGGATGATGGACCATGAGCCAAGGGCCCAATCTCTAGAGCTATGGCCACCTTGAAGACTAGTGGACACCTTGAAGACCAGTGGGCTTTCCAAGCCTAAGGTACTCTTCAATTTGGACCACTCTATCATGAAGAGAAGACATAGTTCTAGTTGTAAATATCTTGTACATAGTTCTCTTGTATAAGCTTATTTTTGCCTTTTTATTTGTGAGGCACTTTAATTTCTTTTATTAGTCATTGTATATTGATTCTAGGGTGGGTTACTTGGAGAGTTTGATTCCATTTAACCTCCTTTGTTGATACACTCATTTTCTATTTTTTCAGTAAGAAAAGAGGGGTGACATTTAGCAATGCTTGAGGGTGTGACTAGTAATTGGGCCAAAATTGGGCCTAGGCAAAATTTTACATATTGGACTCATTTTGCTCCTAATTTTTCATAGATTTGATTTATCTAGGTTTCATCATCATTGGATGAACCTAACTAAACCAAATCAAACATTTTTTAAATTAATTCAAGGAGCCAAAAAAGACCAAATTCGCCCACCTTGCCTAGTCTGCTTTATTTACTTTAGAGATGATCCCACTTATAATTTTGAAGTCTTTTTTTAAAACTTAAAATATTAAAGAGAATGTGAAATTAGGATTTTTATAATTTTTTAAATGTTACTTCCCTCTGTTATAAATAAACAAATAAATAAAAGGTTTATAAAAGTGTCGGAGAATAAAATAAAGTGGAACTTTTGAGCTGTGATTGTGTAAAAGCAACCATTTCTGCATCTTTGATTCTTTGTCCAATTCCATGTTAATCCGTGTCAAATTTATCCTTCTTTTGCTTTCGTTATTTAATTTTAACATTTTCGATACTAGCCAAAGAAGCACGAACAATTGTTCACAATATACAACTATATCTCCTTCAAAGTATTTCCTTTTTTACAACGTCATTCACCATACATATTCATTGATCAGTTCAGCAACCTAATAACTTTAGCCTGCAAAAGACACGTCTTTATTTTATCATATGCAGATCCTAATTTTACTACACCGATCGTTCTAGTAAAAGGGATATGATATGAATTTGGATCCTCTCTTGTAATTTTTTCTCTCCAGCCTCTCTCTTGCAACATTAATAGCTATTAGATATATCTAATAGCTCAAATTTAATTATTTAAGAAATTACATTAATTATAAGATTAAATTTGAGCCATTAGATATATTTTATGGTTATTAATGTTGCAGGAAAGAGGCTGGAGAGAAAAAATTGCAGGAGAGAATCTAAATTCATATGATATGCACACTAAAGTGTCATGCACCTAATGTTACATTATAATTTAACTCCTATGCGAATCTAGAACTCTCATAAAAATGTAGCACACTGTGTGAGGTGTGAATACGCCACCTTGATTCCACAAAATAGAGCCTCTCTTCCTCCACTGAGAATACCATATTCATATACCTCCTCCTCAACTTAACACACTCCACCTATATCAAGTTGAGTTTTTTTTTTTTTTTTTTAATTTCTATTGGAGGTAATCTTGTTCGAGATCAACTATAAGCAACAAAACTCTCTCCAATGCTGATGCATGTCTTGGAATCAAATTGGAGACCAATAATTAAGGTAAAACAATTTTATATCAATCCACATAATCATTGAACCTGTCAAGTCGAGTTTACAATAACACCACTTGAAAACTAGAAAAAAATTATGCATAACATAGCATGGGGGTAAGCAACAACATCACTACGGTGCTGAATTTCATAGCCCTGTTGGCCTCAATACCTATATAATAGGCTCTAGTGTGTGGCTAGCCTCTGAACCTGATAATGATTGCATCCACAACTTTCGATGGCACGTCTTCATCCTTGGCATCTTCCTACTCCTCGTTTCTCTTGCTAGCTTTGTCGGTGCCTATTGGAACAAGCAAGGCCTCTTGGCCTTCTACCTTTGTTGCATGGCCATCCTCATTGCTCTTCTCTTTTTCCTCCTCGTTTTTGCTTTCATTGTTACTAGACCTGATGGAACCTACCATGTCCCCGGAAGAGGGTTCAAGGAGTCCACGCTTGATGGATTCTCTTCCTGGCTAAGGAACCATGTCACAACTTCTCAAAGTTGGTACAAGATAAAGACTTGTTTGGCTAATTCTAATGTCTGCATTAAACTCACCTAGGATTATATCTTTGTTGATCAGTTCTTCGACTCTCATATCTATCCTTTACAGGTCTCCCATCTAACTTAAATGCATTTCCATAATTGCTTTTAATTGTTTTTAACCAAGTTTCAATTTTGTGTTATAAATAATTATATCAAAGATTAACATAGATTAGTAACGTGAAACTCCAATTTTAACCAAAAAAACAACACTAAAAACACTTGTAAAATTACATCCAAGTTTTTCCTTGTTTGTGTGATAAACAAGGATACCTACCTAAAATTCCACACCTTTAATATATGTCTTGAAATATATAGGTTAAGAACTTGAGAGTTAAGAAAACCAATTTATTAACCCCAAGCGTGTGGTTCAGCGGTAGGGGTTGATCTACGCTTAAGCAAGGTCAGGGGTTCGAATCCTGTCTTGTGTATGCAGCCGCGTTAATCTTGGGGCCAGCTATCCCACCCTTTGAGGTGCCTCTAACGTAGCGAGGAGATTAGTCACTGCTATCGGCAGTGGATACTCCAGGGACGAACCAAAAAAAACAAAAACAAAACCAATTTATTGACTTTATTATTACTAATTATTATTCAAAATGACTAAACCTTTAATTTAATTGTGCTTGCTCTTCTAAATCCCTCTTTCCTTCCCCAAATCGGTCAAGTGGTGGTTTTTAACAAATAAGATGCAAATTATTAGATTCATAAAATATTTGCTTTACTTTATTCATGTATGCATCTTCGCCATGTTGAAGGATGTACTTTTCAATTGTTGATCTCGAGAATTATTAAAACTTAATTATGTAGTGATTCACATTATATACAGAGGATGAATAAGCTTTGGACTTCATGCTTTTTGATTAACACCAATAGGGGAGTTGAGAGTCACGGAACAAACAAATTATCAATAGAAAATAATTGGGTTTCCCCTTCATATAATACATACAACAAATAAAGGTTGAGAGCAAACCTCACTATTCAACAATTATTCTACACCATATAGTGAGATTACTCACTCCCCCTACCTTGATGATGAATGTTTGATGAAAGAGGTGAGTCTCCAGGGTGTTCTACTACGAGCTCTAGATCTTCTTCTTGTTCTTTTGAGTATATGCATAATATGAAAAATGAGAAACATAAAAATAAAAGGACTATCGTAATCTTCTTTTTAAAAACTTGACCCACTCTTAATAAAAATATTTTAACCATGGTTATCTTTTCCTTTTCCCAAAATAATAAAACATAAATAAATAAATAATATATCAAAAAAACATATTTCTCCCAACCCAAATAATTATAAAAAAAGTACAATAATTAATATGTAATAAATATATAATATATAAAATAAATATATTTCTTCCAACACAATTATAATTAAAATAAAATATATAAGCAATCATAATAAAAAAACAAATTCTTCTCCAAATACTTATTATATCAAAATATCACAAAAATACATATTTCTCTAATAAATATTATACAAAATAATTTTTAAAAATATTTATTATTTAAATAAAAAACACTTGTAATCATTAAAAGTCTATAAAATATTTTATAATGTCCTTTTAATTAATTAAAATAATTATAAGAAAATAACCTCATTAAATATAAAATAAATAATAATTAAATAATTATATTAATAAAAAATTCAAGGTGTTACATTCTTGAGTGTAATTACAAACTTAAACACGAGAGTTGAGAGTTAAATACTATATTGTGAGGGTTCTATCATTTTGGGATCATTCTTTAATTTAACATGTCATCTTACTTGTTTTAAATATGAAAAATGTGTTCATATATTGTTGTTAACCTTGATGCTTTGAATGTTTGCATTCTTTCCTTTTTCTATACATTTGTGATTCATTGAAAAGTGTTGAAAAAAATTTGGTTCATAGATTCATTGTTAGTTTTAGGTTAAAATTTTAGTTTTGACCTAAAGTGCAAAAGATTAAGTATATGTATTTGATAGTATTTTGGGACATATATCAATGCATTAATTTGACCCACTTTTACACTTTGTTATTGCCTAGGCCATAACTAGAACTCCCGACATAAGATTCAAATGTTCTTGGTCTTCCTAGAAAGGTAAGAGAGAATTCTACACTTTCTCTGTTTGGAGCAAAGGCCAATTCGCATGTAAAGTGACACAAAAATACGTTGAATGTTACGGTTATGCACAATATTTTCTTTTTATTTTTAGAATGTAATGTTAAAATTTGTTTAGTGATGTAATTATTTGATTTAAAGGACCAAGCCTTGTAAGTATTCTGATTAGGCTTACTATATTTCTCTATTAATAGGTGTTACGAGATTTGTTATGTACATATACACTCATTTTTTAGATTTTAAAGTTGTTTTCTCTACAAATTTTTATAAATTCTTTCTTTCTTTCTCTCTTTCTCCACCTCAAAATTTTCTCTTTACATTTTTATACACAAAGGAACTATAATGTTTTGATGAAGATGTGTGGCTAATCTATTCATTTGATTCAAGGTTTCATGAATTACGGTAAAATTTGAGTTTCTAATCTATTTTTATAGTGTGGATATATTGAAACCTTGAATTGATACTTCTTTGATTGAATTTCTGGTTTTTAATTCTCTATTTTATTGATTAAATACTCTTTTGATATATTAAATCCCCTTGCTAATTTTTTTGATAAGATACAAATTAAATGTGTTTGTGTTTTCATGAAGAATAACATAAGTATGCTATCACATACTTAGAAGAAAAAATCAAGAATTAGAAGAACATATCAATTACAAGACCTACAAAACCCAAAAAGCAAGTTCATGTAGTATCTTCGTTGAACAAATTAAAACTGAAAGGATTGTCCAAAACCAAATTAAAAGCAAAGTTAAGGGCAACTTTATCATCATTAGATTTTGATGAAGAGCAAGAAGATATAGAATAAGAAGGAACTAGCAGTCTGAATCCTTATCTTCAAAATGGTGACAATTGTTTTGGAACAAAACTCACCCAAAATTTGGATGATCAAATGTGGGCCCTAAGAAATATTCAAATTTGCCTTTATAATTATTATCAAACAAATCAACCTAAAAAAATATGTCATTGTGTATGAAATAAAAGCAATATTACAAAAAGAAAAAGAGAAAATAAAATAGTAAAAAAATAAAACAAAAAAGATAAAAGGAAAAGAAGAAAAGAAGAAAATGAAGTCCTTTTACAAGCATTAAATTAGCATAAAGTAACAAAAGTAACAAAAGCTTTAGCTTAGAAGAAAGAATTCAAAATTGTCGATACAAAAAGACAAAAGTCACTCTGAACAAGAAAATAACCTTGTCTATAGAAAAGATTCTTATCCAAAATTGTCGCCCAACAGAAGCTAATGACAAAGACACCTCAGAAAAAAAGAATCTTATCTCTTCATAGTGTGATTCTTGGTGAAAAATTAGTTAGAATTCTACATTTGAATCTTGTTCTCTTATAATTATAAATAATCTTAAGATGTATGAAGAAGGCATTGATCAATTCACCAAGAATCAAGCCTTTATTCTTTTCCTTTCCCAAAATAGCTTCAACTTAGCAGTTTCTTTGTAATTTCTCTCTAAAGTTTCTACTTGTACTTAAAAATACTTTGTAAGTAAATAAATTATTTTCATTATCTATTGTTTTGTCTTTATTGATGTGATAGAGTTCCTCTAAGCAACCCCCAACCCCCAACCCCCAACAACCCCCAACAACCCCCAACCCCCAAAACCCTAAACCCTAAACCCAACCCCCAACCCCCTAAACCCTAAACCCTAAACCCTAAACCCTAAACCCAACCCCCAACCCCCAACCCCCAACCCTATAAAATTAATATTTATTAGCTATGTATACTATCATTCATCACACTTTGAAAACACAAGTTTCAACAATCATAAATCATAATCACAACATAAGAAATATACAACCATAAGACATGAATGTCAACATCATCATACCTTAAAATCCTCGGTATCATCTCCATATGGGACGTTGATAAGACATTCAAGACCCAAAAGCAAAGTAGATGTATTCTCTTTACTGGATCCCAGAATTCAAATGTGAACCTGCATAAAAAGAATGATATCACCACACCAATAAAGATGTTAACAGACTTGAACACCAATCAAGCAAACTGAAAAACTATGAGCAAGAAACATAGGAAGAGGTGCTAGACAGATGTGAAAAAAAAACTAATTATCATGACAATTCAGCATATAACAATGTGGGTCCATTCTCAAAAATGTCACACGCATGATATTGTACACATACACAATGCATAAAAAATCCAAAAACAAGGTCACCTTATTTCACCTGAACCCATGACATTTCATGAATATATACTTGCAACATACAATCACAGATAGACATAAAGTTGAGGAAACAAACCTGCCTTGCAAAATGAGATGAAGAACAGTGCCAAATTCTGCATGATACCCTAAACAAGGGGGAAAATTTGTCAGAGATGCTTCACAAGTAACTTAGCAGTATGTCTGGATTCAATTTTGCCATAATACAGGGACTTACTTGTTCCTAACTTGAACCATATGAATATGCCTCAAGAATATTGGTAGTGTTCCCAAACTGAAGGGCTACCACCTGTGAACACAAAAAAGACAGATACACGCACATAGAAACACATACAATATACAGCACACAATGTCTCAATGGCAAACAAAGGCACACAGCACAGAGTACAGACACGGACCACACAGAAATGAGCACGTAGAGCACACAAACATAGGCACACGCACAGGGACATAAACTAAGTTGTTGATATAAGAAAAAGTAGGACAGAAAACATAGCAAGAAAACATAACCTGAACTCCAGGGTGCGTCTCATGCAAAAACTAAAGAAACTTATTCACAACAGCTTTTAGAAATGTCCAATGAGCTCTTAAAAACCAAGGATACTGTCCCACAACATACCTGCCAACAGAAACAATGGCATATTATTAAACAGAGGTATAACATCATTTAACATCGAGCAAACCAATACAAAAACATCTCTTACATGATATTACGTGCAATAACAACTTTGTTATCTTTTCCCGTTGTGATTTCACAGAGATATAACACATCTCAAATGACCATGACAAAAAGTAT
Organism: Cajanus cajan; assembly: GCF_000230855.2. NCBI lineage: Eukaryota > Viridiplantae > Streptophyta > Magnoliopsida > Fabales > Fabaceae > Cajanus > Cajanus cajan. The sequence goes on from NC_138523.1 coordinate 61,268,631, forward strand.
GTATTCCTGCCACATAAACATGATGTGAGTAATAATCGTTTAAAAAAAAATCACAACCAAAAGATAAACAAAGATACATGTCGTGTTCACAATTTTTTTTAATTTTCCAAAAACAAAGGAGTCGGGTTCTTCGGGCCTATATCTTCTCTAGTGTGCCTTTTACTAAAACAAAATACAATTACCTATAAAATTAATATCTAACTGGATTATAGTTCTATTTTTATATGTTTAGCTATGTATACCATCATTCATCACACTTTGAAAACACAAGTTTCAACAATCATAAATCATAATCACAACATAAGAAATAGACAACCATAAGACATGAATGTCATCATCATCATACCTTAAAATCCTCGGTATCATCTTCATATGGGACGTTGATAAGACATTCAAGACCCAAAAGCAAACTAGATTTATTCTCTTTACTGGATCCCAGAATTCAAATGTGAACCTGCATAAAAAGAATGGTATTACAACACCAATAAAGATGTTAACAGACTTGAACACCAATCAAGCAAACTGAAAAACTATGAGCAAGAAACATAGGAAGAGGTGCTAGACAGATGTGGAAAAAAAACTAATTATCATGACAATTTAGCATATAACAATGTGGGTCCATTCTCAAACATGTCACATTCATGATATTGTACACATACACAAAGAATAAAAAATCTCAAAACTAGGTCACCTTATTTCACCTGAACCCATGGCATTTCATGAATATATACTTGCAACATACAATCACAGATAGACATAGAGTTGAGGAAACAAACCTGCCTTGCAAAATGAGATGAAGAACAGTGCCAAATTCTGCATGATACCCTAAATAAGGGGGAAAATTTGTCAGAGATGCTTCACAAGTAACTTAGCAGTATGTCCGGATTCAATTTTGCCATAATACAGGGACTTACTTGTTCCTAACTTGAACCATATGAATATGCCTCAAGAATATTGGTAGTGTTCCCAAACTGAAGGGCTACCACTTGTGAACACAAAAAGGACAGATACACGCACATAGAAACACATACAATATACAGCACACAATGTCTCAATGGCAAACAAAGGCACACAGCACAGAGTACAGACACGGAGCACACAGAAATGAGCACGTGGAGCACACAAACACAGGCACACGCACAGGGACATAAACTAAGTTCTTGATATAAGAAAAAGTAGGACAGAAAACATAGGAATAAAACATAACCTGAACTCCAGGGTGCGTCTCATGCAAAAACTAAAGAAACTTATTCACAACAGCTTTTAGAAATGTCCAATGAGCTCTTAAAAACCAAGGATACTGTCCCACAACACACCTGCCAACAGAAACAATGGCATATTATTAAACAGAGGTATAACATCATTTAACATCGAGCAAACCAATACAAAAACATGTCTTACATGATATTACGTGCAATAACAACTTTGTTATCTTTTCCCGATGTGATTTCACAGAGATATAACACATCTCAAATGACCATGACAAAAAGTATGTATTCCTGCCACATAAACATGATGTCAGTAACAATCGTTTCAAAAAAAAATCACAACCAAAAGATAAACAAAGATACATGTCGTCTTCTCAATTTTTTTTAATTTTCCAAAAACAAAGGAATCGGGTTCTTCGGGCCTATATCTTCTCTAGTGTGCCATTTATTAAAACAAAATACAATTACCTATAAAATTAATATTTAACTGGATTATAGTTCTATTCTTATATGTATTAGCTACGTATACTATCATTCATCACACTTTGAAAACACAAGTTTCAACAATCATAAATCATAATCACAACATAAGAAATAGACAACCATAAGACATGAATGTCAACAACATCATACCTTAAAATCCTCGGTATCATCTTCATATGGGACGTTGATAAGACATTCAAGACCCAAAAGCAAAGTAGATGTATTCTCTTTACTGGATCCCAGAATTCAAATGTGAACCTGCATAAAAAGAATGGTACCACCACACCAATAAAGATGTTAACAGACTTGAACACCAATCAAGCAAACTGAAAAACTATGAGCGAGAAACACAGGAAGAGGTGTTAGACAGATGTGGAAAAAAAACTAATTATCATGACAATTTAGCATATAACAATGTGGGTTCATTCTCAAACATGTCACACGCATGATATTGTACACATACACAAAGCATAAAAAATCCCAAAACTAGGTCACCTTATTTCACCTGAACCCATGACATTTCATGAATATATACTTGCAACATACAATCACAGATAGACATAAAGTTGAGAAAACAAACCTGCCTGGCAAAATGAGATGAAGAACAGTGCCAAATTCTGCATGATACCCTAAACAAGGGGGAAAATTTGTCAGAGATGCTTCACAAGTAACTTAGCAGTATGTCCGGATTTAATACAGGGACTTACTTGTTCCTAACTTGAACCAAATGAATATGCCACAAGAATATTGGTAGTGTTCCCAAACTGAAGGGCTACCACCTGTGAACACAAAAAAGACAGATACACGCACATAGAAACACATACAATATACAACACACAATGTCTCAATGGCAAACAAAGGCACACAGCACAGAGTACAGACACGGAGCACACAGAAATGAGCACGTGGAGAACACAAACACGGGCACACGCACAGGGACATAAACTAAGTTGTTGATATAAGAAAAAGTAGGACAGAAAACATAGGAAGAAAACATAACCTGAACTCCAGGGTGCGTCTCATGCAAAAACTAAAGAAACTTATTCACAACAGCTTTTAGAAATGTCCAATGAGCTCTTAAAAACCAAGGATAGTGTCCCACAACATACCTGCCAACAGAAACAATGGCATATTATTAAACAGAGGTATAACATCATTTAACATCGAGCAAACCAATACAAAAACATCCCTAGCATGATATTACGTGCAATAACAACTTTGTTATCTTTTCCCGTTGTGATTTCACAGAGTTATAACACATCTCAAATGACCATGACAAAAAGTATGTATTCCTGCCACATAAACATGATGTGAGTAATAATCGTTTCAAAAAAAAATCACAACCAAAAGATAAACAAAGATACATGTCGTGTTCTCAATTTTTTTTAATTTTCCAAAAACAAAGGAATCGTGTTCTTCGGGCCTATCTCTTCTCTAGTGTGCCATTTATTAAAACAAAATACAATTACCTATAAAATTAATATTTAACTAGATTATAGTTCTATTCTTATATGTATTAGCTATGTATAAGATCATTCATCACACTTTGAAAACACAAGTTTCAACAATCATAAATCATAATCACAACATAAGAAATAGACAACCATAAGACATGAATGTCAACATCATCATACCTTAAAATCCTCGGTATCATCTTCATATGGGACGTTGATAAGACATTCAAGACCCAAAAGCAAAGTAGATGTATTCTCTTTACTGGATCCCATAATTCAAATGTGAACCTGCATAAAAAGAATGGTATCACCACACCAATAAAGATGTTAACAAACTTGAACACCAATCAAGCAAACTGAAAAACTATGAGCAAGAAACATAGGAAGAGGTGTTAGACAGATGTGGATAAAAAACTAATTATCATGACAATTTAGCATATAACAATGTGGGTCCATTCTCAAACATGTCACACGCATGATATTGTACACATACACAAAGCATAAAAAATCCAAAAACAAGGTCACCTTATTTCACCTGAACCCATGACATTTCATGAATATATACTTGCAACATACAATCACAGATAGACATAAAGTTGAGAAAACAAACCTGCCTTGCAAAATAAGATGAAGAACAGTGCCAAATTCTGCATGATACCCTAAACAAGGGGGAAAATTTGTCAGAGATGCTTCACAAGTAACTTAGCAGTATGTCCGGATTCAATTTTGCCATAATACAGGGACTTACTTGTTCCTAACTTGAACCATATGAATATGCCTCAAGAATATTGGTAGTGTTCCCAAACTGAAGGGCTACCACCTATGAACACAAAAAAGACAGATACACGCACATAGAAACACATACAATATACAGCACACGATGTCTCAATGGCAAACAAAGGCACACAGCACAGAGTACAGACACGGAGCACACAGAAATGAGCACGTAGAGCACACAAACATAGGCACACTCATAGGGACATAAACTAAGTTGTTGATATAAGAAAAAGTAGGACAGAAAACATAGCAAGAAAACATAACCTGAACTCCAAGGTGCGTCTCATGCAAAAACTAAAGAAACTTATTCACAACAGCTTTTAGAAATGTCCAATGAGCTCTTAAAAACCAAGGATATTGTCCCACAACACACCTGCCAACAGAAACAATGGCAGATTATTAAACAGAGGTATAACATCATTTAACATCGAGCAAACCAATACAAAAACATGTCTTACATGATATTACGTGCAATAACAACTTTGTTATCTTTTCCCGTTGTGATTTCACAGAGATATAACACATCTCAAATGACCATGACAAAAAGTATGTATTCCTGCCACATAAACATGATGTAAGTAACAATCGTTTCAAAAAAAAATCACAACCAAAAGATAAACAAAGATACATGTCGTGTTCACAATTTTTTTTAATTTTCCAAAAACAAAGGAGTCGGGTTCTTCGGGCCTATATCTTCTCTAGTGTGCCATTTATTAAAACAAAATACAATTACCTATAAAATTAATATCTAACTGGATTATAGTTCTATTTTTATATGTTTAGCTATGTATACTATCATTCATCACACTTTGAAAACACAAGTTTCAACAATCATAAATCATAATCACAACATAAGAAATAGACAACCATAAGACATGAATGTCATCATCATCATACCTTAAAATCCTCGGTATCATCTTCATATGGGACGTTGATAAGACATTCAAGACCCAAAAGCAAAGTAGATTTATTCTCTTTACTGGATCCCAGAATTCAAATGTGAACCTGCATAAAAAGAATGGTATTACAACACCAATAAAGATGTTAACAGACTTGAACAACAATCAATCAAACTGAAAAACTATGAGCAAGAAACATAGGAAGAGGTGCTAGACAGATGTGGAAAAAAAACTAATTATCATGACAATTTAGCATATAACAATGTGCGTCCATTCTCAAACATGTCACACGCATGATATTGTACACATACACAAAGAATAAAAAATCTCAAAACTAGGTCACCTTATTTCACCTGAACCCATGACATTTCATGAATATATACTTGCAACATACAATCACAGATAGACATAGAGTTGAGGAAACAAACCTGCCTTGCAAAATGAGATGAAGAACAGTGCCAAATTCTGCATGATACCCTAAACAAGGGGGAAAATTTGTCAGAGATGCTTCACAAGTAACTTAGCAGTATGTCCGGATTCAATTTTGCCATAATACAGGGACTTACTTGTTCTTAACTTGAACCATATGAATATGCCTCAAGAATATTGGTAGTGTTCCCAAACTGAAGGGCTACCACCTGTGAACACAAAAAAGACAGATACACGCACATAGAAACACATACAATATACAGCACACAATGTCTCAATGGCAAACAAAGGCACACAGCACAGAGTACAGACACGGAGCACACAGAAATGAGCACGTGGAGCACACAAACACAGGCACACGCACAGGGACATAAACTAAGTTGTTGATATAAGAAAAAGTAGGACAGAAAACATAGGAATAAAACATAACCTGAACTCCAGGGTGCGTCTCATGCAAAAACTAAAGAAACTTATTCACAACAGCATTTAGAAATGTCCAATAAGCTCTTAAAAACCATGGATACTGTCTCACAACATACCTGCCAACAGAAACAATGGCATATTATTAAACAGAGGTATAACATCATTTAACATCGAGCAAACCAATACAAAAACATCCCTTACATGATATTACGTGCAATAACAACTTTGTTATCTTTTCCCGTTGTGATTTCACAGAGATATAACACATCTCAAATGACCATGACAAAAAGTATGTATTCCTGCCACATAAACATGATGTGAGTAATAATCGTTTCAAAAAAAAATCACAACCAAAAGATAAACAAAGATACATGTCGTGTTCTCAATTTTTTTTAATTTTCCAAAAACAAAGGAATCGGGTTCTTCGGGCCTATATCTTCTCTAGTGTGCCATTTATTAAAACAAAATACAATTACCTATAAAATTAATATTTAACTAGATTATAGTTCTATTCTTATATGTATTAGCTATGTATAAGATCATTCATTACACTTTGAAAACACAAGTTTCAGCAATCATAAATTATAATCACAACATAAGAAATAGACAACCATAAGACATGAATGTCAACATCATCATACCTTAAAATCCTCGGTATCATCTTCATATGGGACGTTGATAAGACATTCAAGACCCAAAAGCAAAGTAGATGTATTCTCTTTACTGGATCCCAAAATTCAAATGTGAACCTGCATAAAAAGAATGGTATCACCACACCAATAAAGATGTTAACAGACTTAAACACCAATCAAGCAAACTGAAAAACTATGAGCAAGAAACATAGGAAGAGGTGTTAGACAGATGTGGATAAAAAACTAATTATCATGACAATTTAGCATATAACAATGTGGGTCCATTCTCAAACATGTCACACGCATGATATTGTACACATACACAAAGCATAAAAAATCCCAAAACTAGGTCACCTTATTTCACCTGAACCCATGACATTTCATGAATATATACTTGCAACATACAATCACAGATAGACATAAAGTTAAGAAAACAAACCTGCCTTGCAAAATGAGATGAAGAACAGTGCCAAATTCTGCATGATACCCTAAACAAGGGGGAAAATTTGTCAGAGATGCTTCACAAGTAACTTAGCAGTATGTCCGGATTCAATTTTGCCATAATACAGGGACTTACTTGTTCCTAACTTGAACCATATGAATATGCCTCAAGAATATTGGTAGTGTTCCCAAACTGAAGGGTGAACACAAAAAAGACAGATACACGCACATAGAAACACATACAATATACAGCACACAATGTCTCAATGGCAAACAAAGGCACACAGCACAGAGTACAGACACGGAGCACACAGAAATGAGCACGTGGAGCACACAAACACAGGCACACGCACAGGGACATAAACTAAGTTGTTGATATAAGAAAAAGTAGGACAGAAAACATAGGAATAAAACATAACCTGAACTCCAGGGTGCGTCTCATGCAAAAACTAAAGAAACTTATTCACAACAACTTTTAGAAATGTCCAATGAGCTCTTAAAAACCAAGGATACTGTCCCACAACACACCTGCCAACAGAAACAATGGCATATTATTAAACAGAGGTATAACATCATTTAACATCGAGCAAACCAATACAAAAACATGTCTTACATGATATTACGTGCAATAACAACTTTGTTATCTTTTCCCGTTGTGATTTCACAGAGATATAACACATCTCAAATGACCATGACAAAAAGTATGTATTCCTGCCACATAAACATGATGTCAGTAACAATCGTTTCAAAAAAAAATCACAACCAAAAGATAAACAAAGATACATGTCGTCTTCTCAATTTTTTTTAATTTTCCAAAAACAAAGGAGTCGGGTTCTTCGGGCCTATATCTTCTCTAGTGTGCCATTTATTAAAACAAAATACAATTACCTATAAAATTAATATTTAACTGGATTATAGTTCTATTCTTATATGTATTAGCTACGTATACTATCATTCATCACACTTTGAAAACACAAGGTTCAACAATCATAAATCATAATCACAACATAAGAAATAGACAACCATAAGACATGAATGTCAACAACATCATACCTTAAAATCCTCGGTATCATCTTCATATGGGACGTTGATAAGACATTCAAGACCCAAAAGCAAAGTAGATGTATTCTCTTTACTGGATCCCAGAATTCAAATGTGAAACTGCATAAAAAAAATGGTACCACCACACCAATAAAGATGTTAACAGACTTGAACACCAATCAAGCAAACTGAAAAACTATGAGCGAGAAACATAGGAAGAGGTGTTAGACAGATGTCGAAAAAAAACTAATTATCATGACAATTTAGCATATAACAATGTGGGTCCATTCTCAAACATGTCACACGCATGATATTGTACACATACACAAAGCATAAAAAATCCCAAAACTAGGTCACCTTATTTCACCTGAACCCATGACATTTCATGAATATATACTTGCAACATACAATCACAGATAGACATAAAGTTGAGAAAACAAACCTGCCTGGCAAAATGAGATGAAGAACAGTGCCAAATTCTGCATGATACCCTAAACAAGGGGGAAAATTTGTCAGAAATGCTTCACAAGTAACTTAGCAGTATGTCCGGATTTAATACAGGGACTTACTTGTTCCTAACTTGAACCAAATGAATATGCCTCAAGAATATTGGTAGTGTTCCCAAACTGAAGGGCTACCACCTGTGAACACAAAAAAGACAGATACACGCACATAGAAACACATACAATATACAACACACAATGTCTCAATGGCAAACAAAGGCACACAGCACAGAGTACAGACACGGAGCACACATAAATGAGCACGTAGAGCACACAAACACGGGCACACGCACAGGAACATAAACTAAGTTGTTGATATAAGAAAATGTAGGACAGAAAACATAGGAAGAAAACATAACCTGAACTCCAGGGTGCGTCTCATGCAAAAACTAAAGAAACTTATTCACAACAGCTTTTAGAAATGTCCAATGAGCTCTTAAAAACCATGGATACTGTCCCACAACATACCTGCCAACAGAAACTATGGCATATTATTAAACAGAGGTATAACATCATTTAACATCGAGCAAACCAATACAAAAACATCCCTTACATGATATTACGTGCAATAACAACTGTTATCTTTTCCCGTTGTGATTTCACAGAGATATAACACATCTCAAATGACCATGACAAAAAGTATGTATTCCTGCCACATAAACATGATGTGAGTAATAATCGTTTCAAAAAAAAATCACAACCAAAAGATAAACAAAGATACATGTCGTGTTCTCAATTTTTTTTAATTTTCCAAAAACAAAGGAGTCGGGTTCTTCGGGCCTATATCTTCTCTAGTGTGCCGTTTATTAAAACAAAATACAATTACCTATAAAATTAATATTTAACTGGATTATAGTTCTATTTTTATATGTATTAGCTATGTATAATATCATTCATCACACTTTGAAAACACAAGTTTCAACAATCATAAATCATAATCACAATATAAGAAATAGACAACCATAAGACATGAATGTCAGCATCATCATACCTTAAAATCCTCGATATCATCTACATATGCGACGTTGATAAGACAATCAAGGCCCAAAAGCAAAGCAGATGTATTCTCTTTACTGGATTTCAGAATTCAAAAGTTAACCTGCATAAAAAGAATGGTATCACCACAACAATAAAGATGTTAACGGGCATGAACACTAATCAAGCAAACTGAAAAACTATGAGCAAGAAATAGAGGAAGAGCTGCTAGACAGATGTGGAAAAAAAACTAATTATCATGACAATTTAGCATATAACAATGTGGGTCCATTCTCAAACATGCCACACGCATGATATTGTACACAAACACAAAGCATAAAAAATCCAAAAACAAGGTCACCTTATTTCACCTGAACCCATGACATTTCACGAATATATACTTGCAACATACAATCATAGATAGACATAAAGTTGAGAAAACAAACTTGCCTTGCAAAATGAGATGAAGAACAGTGCCAAATTCTGCATCATACCCTAAACAAGGGGGAAAATTTGTCAGAGATGCTTCACAAGTAACTTAGCAGTATGTTCGGATTCAATTTTGCCATAATACAGGGACTTACTTGTTCCTAACTTGAACCATCTGAATATGCCTCAAGAATATTGGTAGTGTTCCCAAACTGAAGGGCTACCACCTGTGCTCACAAAAAAGACAGATACACGCACATAGAAACACATACAATATACAGCACACAATGTCTCAAGGGCAAACAAAGGCACACAGCACAGAGTACAGACACGGAGCACACAGAAATGAGCACGTAGAGCTCACAAACATAGGCACATGCACAGGGACATAAACTAAGTTGTTGATATAAGAAAAAGTAGGACAGAAAACATAGGAAGAAAACATAACCTGAACTCCAGGGTGCGTCTCATGCAAAAACTAAAGAAACTTATTCACAACAGCTTTTAGAAATGTCCAACGAGCTCTTAAAAACCAAGGATACTGTCCCACAACATACCTGCCAACGGAAACAATGGCATATTATTAAACAGAGGTATAACATCATTTAACATCGAGCAAACCAATACAAAAACATCTATTACATGATATTACGTGCAATAACAACTTTGTTATCTTTTCCCGTTGTGCTTTCACAGAGATATAACACATCTCAAATGACCATGACAAAAAGTATGTATTCCTGCCACATAAACATGATGTGAGTAATAATCATTTCAAAAAAAAAAAATCACAACCAAAAGATAAACAAAGATACATGTCGTGTTCACAATTTTTTTTAATTTTCCAAAAATAAAGGAGTCGGGTTCTTCGGGCCTATATCTTCTCTAGTGTGCCTTTTATTAAAACAAAATACAATTACCTATAAAATTAATATCTAACTGGATTATAGTTCTATTTTTATATGTATTAGCTATGTATACTATCATTCATCACACTTTGAAAACACAAGTTTCAACAATCATAAATCATAATCACAATATAAGAAATAGACAACCATAAGACATGAATGTCAGCATCATCATACCTTAAAATCCTCGATATCATCTACATATGCGACGTTGATAAGACAATCAAGGCCCAAAAGCAAAGCAGATGTATTCTCTTTACTGGATTTCAGAATTCAAAAGTTAACCTGCATAAAAAGAATGGTATCACCACAACAATAAAGATGTTAACGGGCATGAACACTAATCAAGTAAACTGAAAAACTATGAGCAAGAAATAGAGGAAGAGCTGCTAGACAGATGTGGAAAAAAAACTAATTATCATGACAATTTAGCATATAACAATGTGGGTCCATTCTCAAACATGCCACACGCATGATATTGTACACAAACACAAAGCATAAAAAATCCAAAAACAAGGTCACCTTATTTCACCTGAACCCATGACATTTCACGAATATATACTTGCAACATACAATCATAGATAGACATAAAGTTGAGAAAACAAACTTGCCTTGCAAAATGAGATGAAGAACAGTGCCAAATTCTGCATGATACCCTAAACAAGGGGGAAAATTTGTCAGAGATGCTTCACAAGTAACTTAGCAGTATGTTCGGATTCAATTTTGCCATAATACAGGGACTTACTTGTTCCTAACTTGAACCATCTGAATATGCCTCAAGAATATTGGTAGTGTTCCCAAACTGAAGGGCTACCACCTGTGCTCACAAAAAAGACAGATACACGCACATAGAAACACATACAATATACAGCACACAATGTCTCAAGGGCAAACAAAGGCACACAGCACAGAGTACAGACACGGAGCACACAGAAATGAGCACGTAGAGCTCACAAACATAGGCACATGCACAGGGACATAAACTAAGTTGTTGATATAAGAAAAAGTAGGACAGAAAACATAGGAAGAAAACATAACCTGAACTCCAGGGTGCGTCTCATGCAAAAACTAAAGAAACTTATTCACAACAGCTTTTAGAAATGTCCAACGAGCTCTTAAAAACCAAGGATACTGTCCCACAACATACCTGCCAACGGAAACAATGGCATATTATTAAACAGAGGTATAACATCATTTAACATCGAGCAAACCAATACAAAAACATCTATTACATGATATTACGTGCAATAACAACTTTGTTATCTTTTCCCGTTGTGCTTTCACAGAGATATAACACATCTCAAATGACCATGACAAAAAGTATGTATTCCTGCCACATAAACATGATGTGAGTAATAATCATTTCAAAAAAAAAAAATCACAACCAAAAGATAAACAAAGATACATGTCGTGTTCACAATTTTTTTTAATTTTCCAAAAATAAAGGAGTCGGGTTCTTCGGGCCTATATCTTCTCTAGTGTGCCTTTTATTAAAACAAAATACAATTACCTATAAAATTAATATCTAACTGGATTATAGTTCTATTTTTATATGTATTAGCTATGTATACTATCATTCATCACACTTTGAAAACACAAGTTTCAACAATCATAAATCATAATCACAACATAAGAAATAGACAACCATAAGACATGAATGTCAGCATCATCATACCTTAAAATCCTCGATATCATCTACATATGGGACGTTGATAAGACAATCAAGGCCCAAAAGCAAAGCAGATGTATTCTCTTTACTGCATTTCAGAATTCAAAAGTTAACCTGCATAAAAAGAATGGTATCACCACACCAATAAAGATGTTAACGGGCATGAACACTAATCAAGCAAACTGAAAAACTATGAGCAAGAAACAGAGGAAGAGCTGCTAGACAGATGTGGAAAAAAAACTAATTATCATGACAATTTAGCATATAACAATGTGGGTCCATTCTCAAACATGCCACACGTATGATATTGTACACATACACAAAGCATAAAAAATCCAAAAACAAGGTCACCTTATTTCACCTGAACCCATGACATTTCATGAATATATACTTGCAACATACAATCATAGATAGACATAAAGTTGAGAAAACAAACCTGCCTTGCAAAATGAGATGAAGAACAGTGCCAAATTCTGCATGATACCCTAAACAAGGGGGAAAATTTGTCAGAGATGCTTCACAAGTAACTTAGCAGTATGTTCGGATTCAATTTTGTCATAATACAGTGACTTACTTGTTCCTAACTTGAACTATATGAATATGCCTCAAGAATATTGGTAGTGTTCCCAAACTGAAGGGCTACCACCTGTGAACACAAAAAAGACAGATACACGCACATAGAAACACATACAATATACAGCACACAATGTCTCAATGGCAAACAAAGGCACACAGCACAGAGTACAGACACGAAGCACACAGAAATGAGCACGTGGAGCACACAAACACAGGCACACACACAGGGACATAAACTAAGTTGTTGATATAAGAAAAAGTAGGACAGAAAACATAGCAAGAAAACATAACCTGAACTCCAGGGTGCGTCTCATGCAAAAACTTAAGAAACTTATTCACAACAGCTTTTAGAAATGTCCAATGAGCTCTTAAAAACCAAGGATACTGTCCCACAACATACCTGCCAACAGAAACAACGGCATATTATTAAACAGAGGTATAACATCATTTAACATCGAGCAAACCAATACAAAAACATCCCTTACATGATATTACGTGCAATAACAGCATTGTTATCTTTTCCCGTTGTGATTTCACAGAGATATAACACATCTCAAATGACCATGACAAAAAGTATGTATTCCTGTCACATAAACATGATGTGAGTAATAATCGTTTCAAAAAAAATCACAACCAAAAGATAAACAAAGATACATGTCGTGTTCTCAATTTTTTTTTAATTTTCCAAAAACAAAGGAGTCGGGTTCTTCGAGCCTATATCTTCTCTAGTGTGCCGTTTATTAAAACAAAATACAATTACCTATAAAATTAATATTTAACTGGATTATAGTTCTATTCTTATATGTATTAGCTATGTATAATATCATTCATCACACTTTGAAAACACAAGTTTCACCAATCATAAATCATAATCACAACATAAGAAATAGACAACCATAAGACATGAATGTCAACATCATCATACCTTAAAATCCTCGGTATCATCTACATATGGGACGTTGATAAGACATTCAAGACCCAAAAGCAAAGTAGATGTATTCTCTTTACTGGATCCCATAATTCAAATGTGAACCTGCATAAAAAGAATGGTATCACCACACCAATAAAGATGTTAACAGACTTGAACACCAATCAAGCAAACTGAAAAACTATGAGCGAGAAACATAGGAAGAGGTGCTAGACAGATCTGGAAAAAAAACTAATTATCATGACAATTTAGCATATAACAATGTGGGTCCATTCTCAAACATGTCACATGCATGATATTGTACACATACACAAAGCATAAAAAATCCCAAAACTAGGTCACCTTATTTCACCTGAACCCATGACATTTCATGAATATATACTTGCAACATACAATCACAGATAGACATAAAGTTGAGAAAACAAACCTGCCTTGCAAAATAAGATGAAGAACAGTGCCAAATTCTGCATGATACCCTAAACAAGGGGGAAAATTTGTCAGAGATGCTTCACAAGTAACTTAGCAGTATGTCTGGATTCAATTTTGCCATAATACAAGGACTTACTTGTTCCTAACTTGAACCATATGAATATGCCTCAAGAATATTGGTAGTGTTCCCAAACTGAAGGGCTACCACCTGTGAACACAAAAAAGACAGATTCACGCACATAAAACACATACAATATACAGCACACAATGTCTCAATGGCAAACAAAGGCACACAGCACAGAGTACAGACACGGAGCACACAGAAATGAGCACAGGCACACGCACAAGGACATAAACTAAGTTGTTGATATAAGAAAAAGTAGGACAGAAAACATAGGAATAAAACATAACCTGAACTCCAGGGTGCGTCTCATGCAAAAACTAAAGAAACTTATTCACAACAGCTTTTAGAAATGTCCAATAAGCTCTTAAAAACCAAGGATACTGTCCCACAACATACCTGCCAACAGAAACAATGGCATATTATTAAACAGAGGTATAACATCATTTAACATCGAGCAAACCAATACAAAAACATCCCTTACATGATATTACGTGCAATAACAACTTTGTTATCTTTTCCCGTTGTGATTTCACAGAGATATAACACATCTCAAATGACCATGAGAAAAAGTATGTATTCCTGCCACATAAACATGATGTGAGTAATAATCGTTTCAAAAAAAAATCACAACCAAAAGATAAACAAAGATACATGTCGTGTTCTCAATTTTTTTTAATTTTCCAAAAACAAAGGAATCGGGTTCTTCGGGCCTATATCTTCTCTAGTGTGCCATTTATTAAAACAAAATACAATTACCTATAAAATTAATATTTAACTAGATTGTAGTTCTATTCTTATATGTATTAGCTATGTATAAGATCATTCATTACACTTTGAAAACACAAGTTTCAACAATCATAAATCATAATCACAACATAAGAAATAGACAACCATAAGACATGAATGTCAACATCATCATACCTTAAAATCCTCGGTATCATCTTCATATGGGACGTTGATAAGACATTCAAGACCCAAAAGCAAAGTAGATGTATTCTCTTTACTGGATCCCAGAATTCAAATGTGAACCTGCATAAAAAGAATGGTATCACCACACCAATAAAGATGTTAACAGACTTGAACACCAATCAAGCAAACTGAAAAACTATGAGCAAGAAACATAGGAAGAGGTGTTAGACAGATGTGGATAAAAAACTAATTATCATGACAATTTAGCATATAACAATGTGGGTCCATTCTCAAACATGTCACACGCATGATATTGTACACATACACAAAACATAAAAAATCCCAAAACTAGGTCACCTTATTTCACCTGAACCCATGACATTTCATGAATATATACTTGCAACATACAATCACAGATAGACATAAAGTTGAGAAAACAAACCTGCCTTGCAAAATGAGATGAAGAACAGTGCCAAATTCTGCATGATACCCTAAACAAGGGGGAAAATTTGTCAGAGATGCTTCACAAGTAAATTAGCAGTATGTCCGGATTCAATTTTGCCATAATACAGGGACTTACTTGTTCCTAACTTGAACCATATGAATATGCCTCAAGAATATTGGTAGTGTTCCCAAACTGAAGGGCTACCACCTGTGAACACAAAAAAGACAGATACACGCACATAGAAACACATACAATATACAGCACACGATGTCTCAATGGCAAACAAAGGCACACAGCACAGAGTACAGACACGGAGCACACAAAAATGAGCACGTAGAGCACACAAACATAGGCACACGCACAGGGACATAAACTAAGTTGTTGATATAAGAAAAAGTAGGACAGAAAACATAGCAAGAAAACATAACCTGAACTCCAAGGTGCGTCTCATGCAAAAACTAAAGAAACTTATTCACAACAGCTTTTAGAAATGTCCAATGAGCTCTTAAAAACCAAGATACTGTCCCACAACATACCTGCCAACAGAAACAATGGCATATTATTAAACAGAGGTATAACATCATTTAACATCGAGCAAACCAATACAAAAACATCTCTTACATGATATTACGTGCAATAACAACTTTGTTATTTTTTCCCGTTGTGCTTTCACAGAGATATAACACATCTCAAATGACCATGACAAAAAGTATGTATTCCTGCCACATAAACATGATGTGAGTAATAATCGTTTCAAAAAAAAAATCACAACCAAAAGATAAACAAAGATACATGTCGTGTTCACAATATTTTTTAATTTTCCAAAAACAAAGGAGTCGGGTTCTTCGGGCCTATATCTTCTCTAGTGTGCCTTTTATTAAAACAAAATACAATTACCTATAAAATTAATATTTAACTGGATTATAATTCTATTTTTATATGTATTAGCTATGTATAATATCATTCATCACACTTTGAAAACACAAGCTTCAACAATCATAAATCATAATCACAACATAAGAAATAGACAACCATAAGACATGAATGTCAGCATCATCATACCTTAAAATCCTCGATATCATCTACATATGGGACGTTGACAAGACAATCAAGGCCCAAAAGCAAAGCAGATGTATTCTCTTTACTAGATTTCAGAATTCAAAAGTTAACCTGCATAAAAAGAATGGTATCACCACACCAATAAAGATGTTAACGGGCATGAACACTAATCAAGCAAACTGAAAAACTATGAGCAAGAAATAGGGGCAGAGGTGCTAGACAGATGTGGAAAAAAAACTAATTATCATGACAATTTAGCATATAACAATGTGGGTCCATTCTCAAACATGCCACACGCATGATATTGTACACATACACAAAGCATAAAAAATCCAAAAACAAGGTCACCTTATTTCACCTGAACCCATGACATTTCATGAATATATACTTGCAACATACAATCATAGATAGACATAAAGTTGAGAAAACAAACCTGCCTTGCAAAATGAGATGAAGAACAGTGCCAAATTCTGCATGATACCCTAAACAAGGGGGAAAATTTGTCAGAGATGCTTCACAAGTAACTTAGCAGTATGTCCGGATTCAATTTTGCCATAATACAGGGACTTACTTGTTCCTAACTTGAACCATATGAATATGCCTCAAGAATATTGGTAGTGTTCCCAAACTGAAGGGTGAACACAAAAAAGACAGATACACGCACATAGAAACACATACAATATACAGCACACAATGTCTCAATGGCAAACAAAGGCACACAGCACAGAGTACAGACACGGAGCACACAGAAATGAGCACGTGGAGCACACAAACACAGGCACACGCACAGGGACATAAACTAAGTTGTTGATATAAGAAAAAGTAGGACAGAAAACATAGGAATAAAACATAACCTGAACTCCAGGGTGCGTCTCATGCAAAAACTAAAGAAACTTATTCACAACAGCATTTAGAAATGTCCAATAAGCTCTTAAAAACCATGGATACTGTCTCACAACATACCTGCCAACAGAAACAATGGCATATTATTAAACAGAGGTATAACATCATTTAACATCGAGCAAACCAATACAAAAACATCCCTTACATGATATTACGTGCAATAACAACTTTGTTATCTTTTCCCGTTGTGATTTCACAGAGATATAACACATCTCAAATGACCATGACAAAAAGTATGTATTCCTGCCACATAAACATGATGTGAGTAATAATCGTTTCAAAAAAAAATCACAACCAAAAGATAAACAAAGATACATGTCGTGTTCTCAATTTTTTTTAATTTTCCAAAAACAAAGGAATCGGGTTCTTCGGGCCTATATCTTCTCTAGTGTGCCATTTATTAAAACAAAATACAATTACCTATAAAATTAATATTTAACTAGATTATAGTTCTATTCTTATATGTATTAGCTATGTATAAGATCATTCATTACACTTTGAAAACACAAGTTTCAGCAATCATAAATTATAATCACAACATAAGAAATAGACAACCATAAGACATGAATGTCAACATCATCATACCTTAAAATCCTCGGTATCATCTTCATATGGGACGTTGATAAGACATTCAAGACCCAAAAGCAAAGTAGATGTATTCTCTTTACTGGATCCCAAAATTCAAATGTGAACCTGCATAAAAAGAATGGTATCACCACACCAATAAAGATGTTAACAGACTTAAACACCAATCAAGCAAACTGAAAAACTATGAGCAAGAAACATAGGAAGAGGTGTTAGACAGATGTGGATAAAAAACTAATTATCATGACAATTTAGCATATAACAATGTGGGTCCATTCTCAAACATGTCACACGCATGATATTGTACACATACACAAAGCATAAAAAATCCCAAAACTAGGTCACCTTATTTCACCTGAACCCATGACATTTCATGAATATATACTTGCAACATACAATCACAGATAGACATAAAGTTAAGAAAACAAACCTGCCTTGCAAAATGAGATGAAGAACAGTGCCAAATTCTGCATGATACCCTAAACAAGGGGGAAAATTTGTCAGAGATGCTTCACAAGTAACTTAGCAGTATGTCCGGATTCAATTTTGCCATAATACAGGGACTTACTTGTTCCTAACTTGAACCATATGAATATGCCTCAAGAATATTGGTAGTGTTCCCAAACTGAAGGGCTACCACCTGTGAACACAAAAAAGACAGATACACGCACATAGAAACACATACAATATACAGCACACAATGTCTCAAGGGCAAACAAAGGCACACAGCACAGAGTATAGACACGGAGCACACAGAAATGAGCACGTAGAGCACACAAACATAGGCACATGCACAGGGACATAAACTAAGTTGTTGATATAAGAAAAAGTAGGACAGAAAACATAGGAAGAAAACATAACCTGAACTCCAAGGTGCGTCTCATGCAAAAACTAAAGAAACTTATTCACAACAGCTTTTAGAAATGTCCAATGAGCTCTTAAAAACCAAGGATACTGTCCAATAACATACCTGCCAACAGAAACAATGGCATATTATTAAACAGAGGTATAACATCATTTAACATCGAGCAAACCAATACAAAAACATCTCTTACATGATATTACATGGAATAACAACTTTGTTATCTTTTCCCGTTGTGATTTCACAGAGATATAACACATCTCAAATGACCATGACAAAAAGTATGTATTCCTGCCACATAAACATGATGTGAGTAATAATCGTTTCAAAAAAAATCACAACCAAAAGATAAACAAAGATACATGTCGTGTTCACAATTTTTTTTAATTTTCCAAAAACAAAGGAGTCGGGTTCTTCGGGCCTATATCTTCTCTAGTGTGCCTTTTATTAAAACAAAATACAATTACCTATAAAATTAATATCTAACTGGATTATAGTTCTATTTTTATATGTATTAGATATGTATACTATCATTCATCACACTTTGAAAACACAAGTTTCAACAATCATAAATCATAATCACAACATAAGAAATAGACAATCATAAGACATGAATGTCAGCATCATCATACCTTAAAATCCTCGATATCATCTACATATGGGACGTTGATAAGACAATCAAGGCCCAAAAGCAAAGCAGATGTATTCTCTTTACTGGATTTCAGAATTCAAAAGTTAACCTGCATAAAAAGAATGGTATCACCACACCAATAAAGATGTTAACGGGTATGAACACTAATCAAGCAAACTGAAAAACTATGAGCAAGAAACAGAGGAAGAGGTACTAGACAGATGTGGAAAAAAAACTAATTATCATGACAATTTAGCATATAACAATGTGGGTCCATTCTCAAACATGCCACACGCATGATATTGTACACATACACAAAGCATAAAAAATCCAAAAACAAGGTCACCTTATTTCACCTGAACCCATGACATTTCATGAATATATACTTGCAACATAGAATCATAGATAGACATAAAGTTGAGGAAACAAACCTGCCTTGCAAAATGAGATGAAGAACAGTGCCAAATTCTGCATGATACCCTAAACAAGGGGGAAAATTTGTCAGAGATGCTTCACAAGTAACTTAGCAGTATGTCCGGATTCAATTTTGCCATAATACAGGGACTTACTTGTTCCTAACTTGAACCATATGAATATGCCTCAAGAATATTGGTAGTGTTCCCAAACTGAAGGGCTACCACCTGTGAACACAAAAAAGACAGATACACGCACATAGAAACACATACAATATACAACACACAATGTCTCAATGGCAAACAAAGGCACACAGCACAGAGTACAGACACGGAGCACACAGAAATGAGCACGTAGAGCACACAAACATAGGCACACTCACAGGGACATAAACTAAGTTGTTGATATAAGAAAAAGTAGGACAGAAAACATAGCAAGAAAACATAACCTGAACTCCAGGGTGCGTCTCATGCAAAAACTAAAGAAACTTATTCACAACAGCTTTTAGAAATGTCCAATGAGCTCTTAAAAACCAAGGATACTGTCCCACAACATACCTGCCAACAGAAGCAACGACATATTATTAAACAGACGTATAACATCATTTAACATCGAGCAAATCAATACAAAAACATCCCTTACAAGATTACGTGCAATAACAACTTTGTTATCTTTTCCCGTTGTGATTTCACAGAGATATAACACATCTCAAATGACCATGACAAAAAATATGTATTCCTGCCACATAAACATGATGTGAGTAATAATCGTTTCAAAAAAAATCACAACCAAAAGATAAACAAAGATACATGTCGTGTTCTCAATTTTTTTTTAATTTTCCAAAAACAAAGGAGTCGGGTTCTTCGGGCCTATATCTTCTCTAGTGTGCCATTTATTAAAACAAAATACAATTACCTATAAAATTAATATTTAACTAGATTATAGTTCTATTCTTATATGTATTAGCTATGTATAAGATCATTCATCACACTTTGAAAACACAAGTGTCAACAATCATAAATCATAATCACAACATAAGAAATAGACAACCATAAGACATGAATGTCAACATCATCATACCTTAAAATCCTCGGTATCATCTACATATGGGACGTTGATAAGACATTCAAGACCCAAAAGCAAAGTAGATGTATTCTCTTTACTGGATCCCAGAATTCAAATGTGAACCTGCATAAAAAGAATGGTATCACCACACAAATAAAGATGTTAACAGACTTGAACACCAATCAAGCAAACTGAAAAACTATGAGCAAGAAACATAGGAAGAGGTGCTACACAGATGTAAAAAAAACTAATTGACATGACAATTCAGTATATAGCAAGTTGGGCCCATTCTCAAACATGTCACACGCATGATATGGTACACATACACAAAGCATAAAAAATCCCAAAACTAGGTCACCTTATTTCACCTGAACCCATGACATTTCATGAATATATACTTGCAACATACAATCACAGATAGACATAAAGTTGAGAAAACAAACCTGCCTTGCAAAATGAGATGAAGAACAGTGCCAAATTCCGCATGATACCCTAAACAAGGGGGAAAATTTGTCAGAGATGCTTCACAAGTAACTTAGCAATATGTTCGGATTAAATTTTGCCATAATACAGTGACTTACTTGTTCCTAACTTGAACCATATGAATATGCCTCAAGAATATTGGTAGTGTTCCCAAACTGAAGGACTACCACCTGTGAACACAAAAAAGACAGATACACGCACATAGAAACACATACAAAACACAGCATGCACACACAAGGACTCAAAGGCAAACAAAGGCACACAGCATAGAGTACAAACACAAAGTACACAAAAATGAGCACGCAGAGCACACAAACACAGGCACACGCAAAAGGACATAAACTAAGTTGTTGATATAAGAAAAAGTAGGACAGAAAACATGGAAAGAAAACATAACCTGAACTCCAGGATAAGTCTCATGCAAAAACTCAAGAAACTTATTCGCAATAGCTTTTAGAAACGTCTAATGAGCTCTTAAAAATCGAGGATACTGTCCCACTACATACCTGTCAGCAGAAGCAATGGCATATTAATAAACAGAGGTATAAAAACATTTAACATCGAGCAAATCAATACAAAAACATCCCTTACATGATATTACATACAATAACAACTTTGTTATCTTTTCGCGTTGTGATTTCACAGAGATATAATACATCCCAAATGACCATGACAAAAAGTATGTATTCCTGCCACATAAACATGATGTGAGTAATAATTGTCTCAAAAAAAATCACAACCAAAAGATAAACAAAGATACCTGTCATGCAATAACTTTGTTATCTTTTCCCGTTGTGATTTCACAGAGATATAATACATCCCAAATGACCATGACAAAAAGTATGTTTTCCTGCCACATAAACATGATGTGAGTAATAATTGTCTCAAAAAAATCACAACTAAAAGATAAACAAAGATACCTCTCGTGTTCTTAATTTTTTTTTTAATTTTCCAAAACCAAAGGAGTCGGGTTCTTCGTGCCTATATCTTCTCTGGTGTGCCTTTTATTAAAACAAAATACAATTACCTATAAAATAAATTTTTAACTGAATTTTAGTTATATTTTTATATATATTAGCTATGTATACTATCATTTATCACACTTTGAAAACACAAGTTTTAGCAATCATAAATCATAATCATAACATAAGAAATAGACAACTATAAGTTATGAATGTCAACATCATCATACCTTAAAATCTTCGGTATCATCTACGTATGAGATGTTGATAAGATATTCAACACCCAAAAGCAAAGTAGATGTATTCTCTTTACTGGATTCTAGAATTCAAATGTGAACCTGCATAAACAGAAGGGTATCACCACACCACTAAACAGAAACCCTAAACAAATAGAGACAAAGATAAATCACACAAGGACGAATGAGCAAAACCTTAGGCTGTCTTATACGAATGTGTTTTATAGGCTAATTTTTTTCAAATAAATAATTATTTCAACTACTAAATTAAGTTAATTCATTTTAGAAATCAACATATTTCATGCTTACTACATTTTATGGACTAACTTATCATTTTTATTTTATTTTTACTAGTGAAATCGAGGCACATCATACCTCTTTTAAAAATAAAATAAAGATAAATGTTAAATAATAAAAATATATTAATCTAATTGGTATTATGATTAATTCATTAATTTTAAATTCTTAAATTTGATTAAAAAATATTTTTTCTAATTTTTTAAAATAAAAGGGTATAATGGTCAAAAAAAAGTGAAGACCAAGGTGGTTAGTGAAAAGGGTATCCCTTTTATATATTAGTATAGATTAAAAAATATACAAGTTAAGATGAATTTATATAAAAAGAAACATAAGTAATATATTAACCTATATTGTTCTAAAAAATTAATATTTTAGCAAAAATTAAGATAACCACATTTTCTATAAAATTTTGATAAACACACCGATCAACAAAGAATAATCAATAACAAAAACTTAACCTTACCTAATCTTTGAGATATCAAAAGTTATTTTATATTTGATTGTACTTATTGTACTTCTTGTCAAGATACAAAATCACACCCCAAGTCCTAACCCCTGAAATACTACATAAAGATGATGATTGCTTGGGCAATACACATTATATTAACAAAATAAAAAAAAATTCACAATTCAAAGAGAATTAAAAGAACTATGCATACAGTGTTTCAATCATTTATGGCTTCGACGATACTTGAATACTCAAAACCCATTTCAATCATTTCTGCAATCACTTGGTCCGAACATGTGTTGATATCGCATTTCTTGCTATAAATTAAAATTAAGAAAGAAAGATCCCCTTTTGCTTTCGGGAACGAGGGAAAAAGAAAAATCAAAAGGCAAAATAGAATTAAGAAAGTAAGATCCCCCTCCTACAGTGTTTGTTTTGTTTATAATTGAAAAAATAGAACCGTACGATTCACTATTTCTTTTAATAAATTTGATGAAATAGTATTTAATTAATTATATAAATAAATATAAACTACATCAATAAATATAAAATATAGTGATATTAAGAATAAGTTAAAAATAATATTAAAAATCTTAATATTTAATACATATAATTTTTTCATTAATTTAAAATATTTTTTATTTTAATTATTTATTTATAGAAATATTAAACACTTTGATAAAACATTCAATTTTATTTTTAAATTCTCTAAAATTGATTTGATCCATTTTAATGAATATATTTACTACAAAATATGATCATTAAATTAAAAACTAAAACTACTTTTTAATGTATTTTATAACATGATGTATATTATACTAATACTTTTTGTTTATTTTAAATAAAAAATTCTGGATAAAAAGGGTAAAATTAAAGTTTTCAATCCAACTTAAAACACATTAATTAAATTAAGGATATAAATTTTTTATAAATTAAACCAAATATTTAATAACAATTTTGACATTATCATAATTAAAATTAACATTTAAAATTTATAACTATTTTTTATAATTTTTATATTTAAATGTATAAAATGAATAAAACATAATTAAAAATTTAAAAGAAATCAAATATTCAACTTCATTAAATAATTTCTACTTTTTCTACAATAACACATGATTTTCTCCTACATAAATAAATTTTATCTTTTTATCATAAATACAATACATATATCAACAAACTAAACAAAATTTAGAATTTACCAAACTTAACATGAATATTATATTTGTTGGTAAACTATTGAAAAATTAATATAATCGGACCATTAAGATTATGTTCATCAAATACATGTTGCATTTTATCAACGTAACTTTCCCAAATAACGTACCTTTAGTAACATTATTGAACAAAATATATGAAGTTTGAACATATTAGTAAAATGTCAAATATTAAATAAATTAATATTATATAATTTAAAAAAATAAATAAATCAATACTTTAAATCTTGAAGAACAAGAACATCAATTTGTATTTTTTTTTCATTCTCCTTAATGTCATCCTTTTGTAGGACATGTCCAATAGTATCTAAAAACAAAATAAGTGACAAAAATTATAATTTAAAATAAAGAATATAAATAATTTTAACAAATATAATATAAAAGATAAATAATTTTAAGAAATATAATATGAAATCAACTAATAAATCAAGATATTTTCTTTGTTTACATCCAAAAAAATCTTATTTAAAAGTAATGTTACTTTAATTTTTATTTTATTTTGAGTTAGTAACATGTTTTCAATGAGATATAAAACTTTCTTCAAGTAATTGATTAAACTTGTTATCGAACTTGTTGATTAATGATTTCTTAACAAAGGTTTGAATTTTGTTTTCTTGTACATGTAAAAGAATAGAATAAAATTTCTATAATTAGTTTAAAGAAAAATTTAAGGAGATATAGGTATTAACAACTTCATACCCTCTGGTCAAGAAGCATTTACACAAGAAATAATATATTCTCATTCTCAAATCAAATGAAATAGTAATGATAATATATTATAATTAAATAGAAGTTTGTGTTCGCTAAAAGTGCAATTGGCAATAAATTACTATAGAAATTTTTTAAATATATATAAGAAGTCAAATTCATTCCATATATGAATGATATCCTAAATCAATATTTTCAAAAACTTTTTATTTTAAAAATCAGTAATTAATTACATTAATCAATGACAATTAATTAATAAATAATTATCAGTAAATAAGTGAAACAAAAATAAATTTACTAATTTCTCATTTTTTTAAAAATCATTTAACTTTTAGCCTTAAATTATTATCCATAATAAATTTGAAATTGTCCATCATATATGTAATGATTATTAGTAATAAAAAAATTATTTTAATCCAAGTTTTTAAATTTATTTTGATATATATTATATCATTAATTGAAATGTATTAAATTATTATTGTATATGAAATACATGAATGATATGCACATAAAACTGTCTATATTCAAAATATATTTGACATTTACAAATAATTAAATTAAAGACCTTTTACTACTAGTAGTCTCATAGACAACTGAAAAGGAAACTACAAATAAATCAGTAATGCAAGTGAAAAGTCACTGACATGTATAGGCACTAAAACTTTTACGTGATAAATA
Organism: Cajanus cajan; assembly: GCF_000230855.2. Lineage (NCBI taxonomy): Eukaryota > Viridiplantae > Streptophyta > Magnoliopsida > Fabales > Fabaceae > Cajanus > Cajanus cajan. The sequence goes on from NC_138523.1 coordinate 61,294,864, forward strand.
AGAAAAGTCATGACCACTGAATATAAAATAAAACTTTACAAATTGACCTCTTAATATTTAGGAAACCAATACACAAAATAGATAGCATCAAGATTCGTGATTTTGCATTTCAGAGGGAGGGAGAGAGATACAAACACATGGAGATAAAGACACATACAAACTTGTATCCAAAAACAGGCAGATAAAGCACACATACACAAATAAAGGCAAACACGGAGACCAAGATAAATCACACAAAGACAAAGACAAGGCATAGGCATAGATAAACACCAGCACAAACACATCACATGTAAAGAGAAACACAGACAAACATAAACAGCAAGCATACACATAAACAAAGAGATGAAGACATAGCATACACAAACACAAATACAAGGCATAGATATGCACACACAAACACATACAAGCAGGCACACTCATAAACATACAAAGACAAAGACAAACACACAAAACACACAAAGATAGAGCATAGACATAAACAAAAGAGATAGGGCACAAACTTACATACTTTAAACATAATCAGAAAGAAAAAAGTGAGAAAGAATACAAAACATATCAAGTTCTAGAGTCACAAACAACATGCACACATACACTTCAAAAACAATCAATGACAAAAAGGTGTAAAAGAAATAAAGAATGGGTTACAATTTGTTAGTACAACTAATAATGGGCTACTAGCACAAAGACCGAAACCGAAAGCTTAGCTTATGAAAATCATGATCCAGCAGGAAAAAAAAATCAATTGGTGAGAAATTGAGCTTCTGCCGCAAGGAATATCAAAGTTACCAACAATTTTAAATATGTTTCAAATCATAAACCAGTTGTAAACTATAATCAATTTTAAAACTAAATTTTAATTATAATAGTTTTAAAAACAAGTTTGAAACGATAATCAAGTTAAAACTGATTTAAATTATAGACATTTTATCCCTCTTTTTACCTTGTTAACATTAAATGTAAGTATGCTGGTATAGTTATACCCACAGATAATAAATTCACAGAACATAATATAAAATAATTATCATTATATATAAGAAATGAAAGAAATTGGAATAATAAATATGAACAAAACCTTAGGCAGTCTTGTAGTATGGCATCTTGCAATGCCACGGCTGCTTCTTCCTCTCGCATCTCTTCGACATGACAAAAAGAATTTTGGATTCTTGCATCTGATTGAAATAAAGCGGAAAAACACAAAGTGAAGATAAAAACCGACTTCTCTAAAAAAAAATACTTCAACAATGAAAATAAAAAATAAATAAAGAAAAAAAATATTTGAAATATGATTTTACCATATTTTCCCAATTACACCAAAAGCTAGGAAGAGTGTATTTTATAAATGTGGTTAAAAAGCAACTCAACAAAGAAAAAATAAATAAGACATTCAAGAATTTCACCAAGAACGGCTTTTCTTGAATTTTGAGGAAAAAAAGAAATTACAACTTTAGAAACATCGAATAGCTTTTCAATTTCAATCAAGAAGGGGTGCAGAATTGAATTGTTGAACAATGTTTTCTTAACTTTCCTTTGGCAGCCTTAGCAGAGGAAGAAGACAATGACTACAAGGGTCGTAGAGACAGAAGCGTTTACCTTCTACTAGTACTTTTGCATGTCCTTTGCTTCTTGAGTTTCGCTCTTGAACTATGAAGAGAGAAGAAGCAGAGGACGCTACACAAGAGAACTCGGAAACAGATAGGAAAGCCTAAGAAAGCAGAGAGACAGTTAAGTGTTTTAGACAAGTGAATCCATTATATCGAAAGAGACTGCCAAAAAAGCCCACAACCTTAAAAGTTCATGGATGAAAAAATTCATAAAGTCAAAAAGCCCACTAAACCGTATAGGCTAGGGTAAGTCCATGGGCTAATTTTTTTAAATAAATAATAAATTCAACTATTAAAAATTAACTTAATTCATTTTAGTAATCAACTTACTTCACCCTTAGTTCATTATATGGACTAACTTATCATTTTTATTTTATTTTTATTAAAATATATAATTTAAGATAAATTCAATTTAAAAAAGAAGTAATATTTTAATCAATATTAATATTTTAAAAAATCAATATTTCAACAAAAATTAAGATAACTACATTTTTTATAAAATTATGATCAACACACCAATTAACAAAGAATAATCAATAACAAAAAACTTAATCTTACCCAATCTTTGACGATATCAAAAGTTATTTTATATTTGATTGCACTTGTTATACTTGTTGTCAAGATGCAAAATCACACCCAAGTCCCAACACCTGAAAAACTACATAAACATGATCATCGCTAAGGCAATACACATTATGCTAACAAAATAAAAAATCCACAATTCAAAGAGAATTAAAAGAACTATGCATACAGCAGATTTGTATCCTTCTCCATCATTCTTCTTTCCATTCACTCTATCTCTAAAAATCATTTATCCACTTTTTGTTTTCTTTTGCTTTTTTGTACCAGAGAGGGCTCCAGAGTGAATCCAGATTACCACCAAATAACACTCCTAAAAGCGAAATAACGGGCACACAAATGCAGGCAAAACATTAGTGATCAAGTTGATATTAACCTTTGTCACATATGACCACATCATCTTTTTTTCTTATATGCAATCAATATCCTTGTCAAAATCATTAAATAAAAGAAAAACACACAGGTCTTGAAAACAAGAAAACACAAGTTCAAGAAAGAACCAAGACACAAACAGAGGAATCAAAAATAGCAATAAGGACAGCAAAGGAGTCTAGTCTCATTGCACTCAAAATAGAAGAAAACAAGAATCAGAGAAATTGAACAAGAATCAAGTTCGATTCAAAACCAGAGAAGCAAAAGCAATCCACAATCGTCTCTGAATTGAACAGGAAAAAGAAAAGAAAAAAAAAAACACACACACACACACAAAAGACATACAAGGCATTGGATGTGGAGACGTAAAGAAATTTCAGATTACAAAGAAAGAAAAGAGAAAGAAAAAAAAAAGGGCAAACAAATTTGAACAGAAGTGATTAGGGGAGACAGTCAGAGTGAGACAAATAAAGATCAAAAGAATATGAATAAGATTGGAGTGTGAGATTATAAACAAGCTGTCTCTGCCTTAAATTAAAAATTTCAAATAAAAAACATTTATGCCTAGTCTAATGTAGTTTACCTAATATCAATTATAAACATAGAAAGACAAAAAAAAACATTAATTATACAATATGCTGTTAAAAAAATATTAGTTATATATAAGATTTTTATAATAATTTTGTTAAAAAGTTATACTCTAAAACAAGGATTGTGATCTGAATAAGAGAATTCATGTAACAACTCCTTGGGTTTTCAGTCCGACAATATCGGTTTCTTTTTTTGAGAAATGTGACCGGTAATCAAGAGTGTTACACGCAACAACATCAACCTCAATTATACATCAATCATTCATCCAAAAACCTCTAACAGCATCATAGAAGTCAGCAAGAGGCATGAAATTAGTGAAACCCCAATCAACTCTCACGAGCTTTGAACTGATGCTATGATTTTGCAATATGCAACTCAATTAACTCTTTTATAATAAAAGAAGAAAAGAGAAGAAATACAACACAAATAAGGATAAATATTCCTTAAAGAATGAGAGATTTTACAGAGGCAAAAAAAAAAAACTACCATTCAACCTGCCATCAGACAGCTAAACTACAATCAAGCAAAATGTCAATAACTAATGGGAAACAATATTATAATTGAGAACAGATTGGGTTCATCTCAACTCTGAAAGCTTGTCTGAAGGGAAAAGGATGACTCAAGTCATTAAAAAGACCATTGCAACCATTATATGCCTAAATAAAAAGCACCCAGTCTTGAAAACAAGAACACACAAGTTCAAGAAAGAACCAGGACACTGACAGAGGAATCAAAAACAGCAATAAGGACAACAAAGGAGTCCAATCTCATTGCACTCCAAACATAAGAAAATAAGAATTAGAGATATTGAAAAAAGACTCGAGTTCAACTCAAAATCAAAATCAGAGAAGCGAAAGCATTCCACAATCATCTCTGAATTGAAGAGAAAACAAAAGAAAAGAAACACAAAAGACATAGGAGGCATTGGGTGCGGAGAAATAAAGAAATTTCAGATTACAAAGAAAAGAAAAGAAAAAAATCAAACAAATTTGAACAGAAGTGAGAGGGGGAGACAAGCATTCAGAGAGGCAGACAAACAAAGCTCGAAAAAATATAAATCAATTGGAGTGAGTGACATTATAAATAAGCTCGCCTCTGCCTTAAATTTAAAGTTTAAAATAAAAGACATTTATTCCTAGTCTAATCTAGTTAACCTAATTATCAATTAAAAACAAAGAAAAAAAGCCAATATTAATTATACAATATGAATTTTAAAAAAAAAATAGTTATGTTATAAAGATTTTATAATAATTTTGTTAAAAAGTTATATTCTAAGACAAGGATTGTGATAGTGTTTGAATAAGAGAATTCATGTAACAAGTAGTTGGTTTTTCAGTCTTACAATATCGGTTATGATAGGCTGTTTAACATTTTTTAGTTGGCCTATGATTGGTGTGTGTGGTGCATTAAAATGGTCCCTTCATAAATTTGAGTAAAATGGGGAAAAATGTTTTACGTGATGCATGAGGCTTTACTAATGTATTTGGTTCTGTGTACAAGAAATCCTATGAATGTGCTAGTTTTTCGGTAGTACAAATACCAATAGGAACACGAATATGATATAATACAGCTAGCAGAATACAGCTATTTAAAAGTACATGGCCAGCATTGATATAACAGAATTATCCATATCATATTAAGTCATTGCTTCCTAAATCTTTCACAAATACAATAAATTTGTAAATACCACTCATCCCAAACATAGTCGCAAATCACAATTCTCACTTGTAAAATTTAAAAAGAAAAAAGAAAAATCAATTAAAATAAAGACATTTGTCTACATCACTCTACACACACTCACCGATTATATATAACCACTAACCTTGCCAGATCCAGACCAATTTGAACATCTCTCAGTTTTTGGTGGTGATAGAGGTTGATTTCCACCTTTGACCGTGGACACTGGTTCAATCAGAACAAGTGCCCCTGTGCTTGAACAGCGAGCACATGCAAGATATCCTGACAGCAAAAGTATAATACATATGTCAACTTTCCAGCAGTTAGCTTCAACAGATAAATGATTAAAATCTCCAATTGCCTGATAAAACGCAACCAAACACTTTGGATGTTGAGTGATATGCAATAAATAGTTACTGCCAGGACTATGCATTGTGTTTCACAAGGACGTAAGGTATGCATTCTTTGCCACAATTCTCAGCAGCTATATTATTACAGAAAGTAGAGCGTCCCATTTTGACACATGACATTGTGGACAATGGATCAGGAGAATTCTGTAATACTGTGAAGAAAAAAGGATTATTGTAAATATGACTTGGAATGGCACAAGAACCCATCCAGCTTCCAAGCTTCATTTTATTTCATAATTTATGTTTTCCCTTGCTAATCGAAATAGACAATCTTTTTTTTTTGCTTCACTGCCTCTTCATTTGCAGCTAGAAAGTATAAAGAATGTGCAGTAAGAATAGGAGAGGATGCTACGAGAAGAAGAATGACAAAATCCTTCAATTCCATCATCAAGATGTTTGACTCAGAAAATGCAGATAACTTGAGACGATTTTAAATCTTACCAGTACCAAGACAGTACTTGCACCTTTTCTGCTCCTGCTGTTTTACATTGTTTATCTCAACAACCATTAATGCTGAGATTACTCCAACTGCTCCTCCAGAGAATGATGCTACTATGGGGTCAACCTGACTACAATATCCAACAAATTCAATTAAGTTAGGAAATAATAATAAGAATGCACTTATATTCATCTCAGCAGTAATGAACTAACACTAATAAATATCCATATAGACAAATAACACATAGCTCTATTCATAAATTTTCAACATTATCAGGATTTTGGGGAAAAAAATACTATTTTCTGTTGCTCCTTACAAGAAGAAAGTATACATGACAACAGCGGATCAGGAAAGAGCACTACCTCAGCTGCATTGGCAGATGCACACTTTGAATAAAATCTGCATAAGATGTGCCCCCAAGTCCCAGTTTAAGCTCCAACTGAAATGAAAAGTAAATAATAATAATAATAATAATAATAATAGATGAAATTCATGTTTACTAAATGCCACAAAAGATAGATAAAAGTAGGAAATGTATAAATCATTAAGTATGACTTTCATACGTGCATGTTAGAGTATACAATGTGCCTTACACAGTCTCTATTACAAACACTAATAGATATTATGTTTCCTAAAAAAATTTGCTGTCAATTATCTGTTATTAGTTAGCACGGTCTGTTATAGCTGTCAATTATTTGTTTAGACAAAAAATGAAAAAATAAAATAAGTTTCAACAAGTTAAAATTAAATTATATATAAGTTAAAAAAATATTTTGGAGAAATTAATATGAGAGAATTTCTACAAATTAACTTGAGCATAAGCTAGTTTTAACTTTTAGAAAAACTTATTTCATTTATTCTTATTTTATTCTCTTAAAAGTGTTGATAGAGAAGTTTATCTAAAAAGACCCTAAGTTATGTGTTTTACGTGTCCTATATATAGTTCACTCTGCATCAGAATAGGTTGTATATCAAATTCTCTCTGAGATTTTCTCTCTTTCTCCTGCTTTCTCTCATTTTCTCAGTTATCATTTTATAATTTCTAATAGTGCACATGGTAATAACTCTTTCTATGTTAAGATTGATATATTAAAAGTAACATGTGCATAAATAAATAAATAAATAAATAAAGCAGTACCAATCTATTTACAGTACTTCTTATGCATAGTATTGTCATTGCAAAGAACATAGTTAAAGATAGTGCTATGAGGCTAAGTAATTAACTACTTGTAATGCACCCAATGCAAAGGGAATAAACACTTGAAATATTAGCATAAAATGAGGTAGAGAGGTCAGCTTATTTATTGATAATGAGTGAAATATTACAATTTTTGCCTGAGTTCGTTCCTTTCTCTTTGAAAAGTCTCTTGGATTTTAAAAAATTACTGATGTTCAACTTTTTGTTATTGATGAGAAGTAATAATGGAGTTGAATATTTAATGGTACATTTCTTGCACCAGTACAATGAGTTTAGATTCAAATCAAGAAAAATGTTTTTTAATGCAAAAGTAAATGAAGTCAATTTGTTCCAAGTTATTTAATCCAAAAGAATATTGCAAAGGGAACAACCAAGTAAGAAATTCCCGGCTAATTTCATATTTGGTAATATATGCTTGAAAACATAGAACTACATGCATAGAAATCTTACACTGGGTGCAAGGAGACCACCAAAAAGAATTATCCCAGCAATAAGAGAAAAACAGGTTGCATAATATTGCTTGAGGTTTGCCGAAGTCTGCAAATAATAAATGTATTATTACCAATTTGCCAAACCCTTGCAATGAAAAGTAAATTATTCGTGCTCATCAAGAACAATGAGAAATCCACGTGATCTGTTATTAAAGGCAAAATTGAGGTGATTCGGAACTAAGACAAACTCCAAGAAACTTACCAAAGGAGGCAAAAATGGAATGAATGACGGGAAGTTAGGAAGTTCATTCTCTTGCTCTTCTTTTACAATTCCAAGTTCAGCATTTTTAATTCTTTGCTGAATCCTAAGTCTACGAACCTACAAAAAATAAGAGGATATTGTTTGCAAATAGGACTTCCCAGAGAGTAAAATGCATGATTGGCAATTTCAATTTTGAACAAGTTATTTGTACAAAATTTGGAAAGTGAATAAAGAGAAAATAAAAAATCAACATAATCTTCAATACAGGAAAAATATAACCCTAGGCAGCAAGAAAAGCGGTGAGAAGTAATATGAAGATGTGGTTTGCGACCTCTTCCATGTGTAAGAAAATTTTGTTCCTCCGGCTTCGAATGTTGTCTTGAATTTCTTGAAGCTCCATCTTGGCGAAATCTTGCACCGTTTCTGGACCTTCTATGATGCAGAATCTGCGGTGAGAAGAAGAAAAGGGGAAATCAGGGGAAAAGAAGGAAGAAGATAGGGATAAAAGGATGTGAGAGTGACCCAGCAGCAGCGGTTTTGTCGGAGGCATCAGAGTCGAGAGAGGGTGCAAAAGAAGAGTCATGGGCCTTGAATCGGCGCCATGTGGGGCTGTGGAGGAATCTGTTATTCGAAGCGGAATAGTTGGGTTTGATTGGGGGAGAGACCCCGCTGCAACTGAATCGACCCAAACAGAGCATATTTACCTTTGTCACATATGACCACATCATCTTTTTTCTTATATGCAATCAATATCCCTGTCAAAATCATTAAATAAAAGAAAAACACTCAGGTCTTAAAAACAAGAAAAGGCAAGTTCAAAAAAGAATCAAGACACAAGCAGAGGAATCAAAAACAGCAATAAAGACAGCAAAGGAGTCTAGGCTCATTGCACTCCAAACAGAAGAAAACAAGAATCAAAGAAATTGAACAAGAATCGAGTTCGATTCAAAACCAGAGAAGCAAAAGCAATCCACAATCGTCTCTGAATTGAAGAGAAAAAAAAAACACAAAAGACATACAAGGCATTGGATGTGGAGACATAAAGAAATTTCAGATTACAAAGAAAGAAAAGAGAAGAAAAAAAAGGGCAAACAAATTTGAACAGAAGTGATTAGGGGAGACAGGAACTCAGAGTGAGACAAATAAAGATCAAAGGAATATGAATAAGATTGGAGTGTGAGATTATAAATAAGCTATCTCTGCCTTAAATTAAAAATTTCAAATAAAAAACATTTATGCCTAGTCTAATGTAGTTTACCTAATATCAATTATAAACATAGAAAGACAAAAAAAACATTAATTATACAAATAAGGATAAATATTCCTTAAAGAATGAGAGATTTTACAGAGGCAAAAAAAAAAAAAAAAACACCTACCATTCAACCTGCCATCAGACAGCTAAACTACAATCAAGCAAAATGTCGATAACTAATGGGAAACAATATTATAATTGAGAACAGATTGGGTTCATCTCAACTCTGAAAGCTTGTCTGAAGGGAAAAGGATGACTCAAGTCATTAACAATAACATTGCAACCATTATATGCCTAAATAAAAAACACCCGGTCTTGAAAACAAGAACACACAAGTTCAAGAAAGAACCAGGACACAGACAGAGGAATCAAAAACAGCAATAAGGACAACAAAGGAGTCCAATCTCATTGCACTCCAAACATAAGAAAATAAGAATTAGAGATATTGAAAAAAGACTCGAGTTCAACTCAAAATCAAAATCAGAAAAGCGAAAGTATTCCACAATCATCTCTGAATTGAAGAGAAAACAAAAGAAAAGAAACACAAAAGACATAGGGGGCATTGGGTGCGGAGAAATAAAGAAATTTCAGATTACAAAGAAAAGAAAAGAAAAAAATCAAACAAATTTGAACAGAAGTGAGAGGGGGAGACAAGCATTCAGAGAGGCAGACAAATAAAGCTCAAAAAAATATAAATAAATTGGAGTGAGTGACATTATAAATAAGCTCGCCTCTGCCTTAAATTTAAAATTTAAAATAAAAGACATTTATTCCTAGTCTAATCTAGTTTACCTAATTATCAATTATAAACAAAGAAAAAAAGCCAACATTAATTATACAATATGAATTTTAAAAAAAAAATAGTTATGTTATAAAGATTTTATAATAATTTTGTTAAAAAGTTATATTCTAAGACAAGGATTGTGATAGTGTCTGAATAAGAGAATTCATGTAACAAGTAGTTAGTTTTTCAGTCTTACAATATCAGTTTCTTTTTTGAAGAAATGTGACCAGTAATAAAGAGTGTTACATGCAGCAACATCAACCTCAATTATACATCTATCATTCACCCAGAAACCTCAAATAGGATCATCATAGAAGTCACCAAGAGGCATGAAATTAGTGAAACCCCAATCATTCTCACGAGCACTAAACTGATGCTATGATTTTGCAATATACAACTCAATTCACTCTTTTCTAATAAAAGAAGAGATGAGAAGGAACATAGCACAAATAAGGATAAGATATTCCTTAAAAAATGAGAGATTTTACGAAGGCAAAAATAAAAAAAAACATTCAACCTGCCATCAGACAGTTAAACTAGTAAAGCAGAATACCAATAACTAATGGGAAACAATATTATAATTGAGAACAGATTGGGTTCATCTCAACTCTGAAAGCTTGTCTGAAGGGAAGAGGATGACACAAGTCATTAAAAAGACCATCGCAACCATTATATGCTTAACCGATGTGGGAGGGGGAGACAGGCACTCAGTGAGGCAGAAAAATAAAGCCAAAAAAATATAAATAAGATTGGAGTGAGTGAGATTATAAATAAGCTTGCCTCTTCCTTAAATTAAAAATTAAAAATTAAAAAAATTTATGCCTAGTCTTATCTAGTTTACCTAATATCAAATTATAAACAGAGAAAAAATAGCCAACATTAATTAAACAATATGCATTTAAAAAAAAAAAAGCAGTTATTTTATAATGATTTTGTTAAAAAGTTGTATTCTAAAATAAGGATTGTGATAATGTCTGAATAAGAGAATTCATTGAACAACTCCTTGACTTTTTAGTCCGACAATATCAGTTTCTTTTTTCGAGAAATGTGACATACATGAAGATAAGCATGCAACTTAAGTAACCTATTTCACTACTATTTAGAATAATACTACAGCAACAAACACAAAACCTGATACTTGAAGAAAGAAAGAAACCCCTTCAAAACAAGAGTATGTGTCTTCAAAATTCTTTTTGGCACTTTAATATATGACTACATACACCCTTTCTAATAATGAGAGTTCAACTTTGAAAGATTTTCTGAGTGGATTACTGAAATGTTCAAAATTGAAATCCTCCTTATTCACAGGACCAAAGCTTCAACCTCAAGACAAATATGGAACCCATAAACAACCAGGCAACAAATTCAATATAGAAAGAAGATACACAAAATTACAAAGAAAGAAAGAAAAATAAAACATATACTAAAATCCAAAGGTATTTTCTTTTCACCATCACTACCTACACCTCCTTTTTCGTTTTTCTTATCTATGCTCTTCATTTTATTTATCTTCATACTCTTATCAAGGGGCAACATGTGAAGATCACGTCAAAAAGAAATGGACCATGGTATACCATTTGATTCACTTGTTCAATGTAGAACTCGTCTAAAGTGAGTTATAAAGAACTGAAATATAATTTAAATCCCTCTTTAAAAATATACAGGGTCTCGATTTTAAAAACCCATCCTAACTTGGAACACAATCAACTGACAGTTATACATGAAATCAAGCTCAGTGTAGACCAATGAACTGCATGACAGATTAGTGCATGATAATGTTGAAAAATATTAGTTATCTAAAATAAAAGCATACCACTTTGATTTCGTGGAATATTGTACAATTTTTTTCAATTTAAAAACAACTGCAAACCAAAGAGGGAACCCAAAGGATATTAAACCACTCCTTGAAGCCAGAATTATAAAAAGTTAATAAGGGACTCAATCCTATTCCTATGTCAACCCCATCGAGACAAATAGTATTTCATCCACACCATCAAGTAGGCAACCCAAGCTCTGAAGCCACATAACAAATGAGAAATTAGTTCAATTAGGATATAAGAGAAAAGTTCTCCATCTTGTTTGAATATATCAACTACAGATGTTTCCCAACAACCTCCACTGTCACCAATGCATCGCCGCTCCCATAAATTAAAAAAAAAAAAAAAAAGAAGATGTACAAAATGTTTAGCAGAAACTTTAATGTGAGCATCAAATCCAAAAATTTATTTGTGATACACAAACACAGGTAAAGATAAAGCATAACTCCAATACTTTTTTAATCAAAAAGAAAAACTGTGTGCAAGAATACAAAAGATATCAAGTTTTCAATGATAGTGGCCCCCACAATTTGAACTTTTCATGGTCAAGGTCAATCAAAGACATCTATAACATAAAGATTCCATTTAGGTTCAATAAGGCTAAAAAATAGCATAACATCTCTTTTTCAAAATACATGTCATAGTGACACCCAAATTGAATCAGGTAACTAGAATTTATACACCCAATTTTCGTTCAACAAGTTGGGGCATTCTTGAACAAACAACAACTAGACAAAAACATCACATTTTCCGATGCTTTAAAAATTCATTTGTTAGTCAAATTTAGGGGCAACTATATCGTACCATCTAAGTAAAAATTGATCAAGGATCGACTCAGACTCAAACATTCTAATTCAGCTAAGGGTCATTAACATTTAATAACAGCAAAACATCCCTTTCTCGAAATTCAATTATATAGTAGCACCCACAAACATAAACACGAATGCATTTATAGACATAGAGGCATGACCATACACACAAGCAAACTCCCACAAAAGTCACAGAAACACCCACGCAGAGGGAGTGAGAGAGATGCAAGATAAAGACACAAACAGACACAAAAACAAACAGTGACAAATAAAGCACACATACACAAATAAGGACAAACATAGAGACAACCCTAAATCAGAGAAGGACAAATGAGCAAAACCTTAGGCAGTCTTATACGCTGGTGACTTGTAATGCCACTGCTGTCTGTTCCATATGACAAATAGATTTTCGGATTCTTGCATCCGATTGAAATAATGGGAAAAAACACATAAGATAAAAGCCACTTCTCTAAAAGGAACTACTTCCACAACAAAATAATAAAAATATAAAGAAAAAAATCAAAATATGATTTACCAATTACACAAAAGTTAGAAAGAATGTAATTTCTAAATGTGGTTAAAATGACAAAGAAAAAAATAAAATACACATTCAAGAATTTCAACAAGAACGGCTTTTCTTGAGTTTTGAGGAATGAAAACAATTACAACTATCGAAACATCGAATAGCTTTTCAATTTCTTTTCATACACCCCTTTACTGATTTCATTAAATAAAATAATAAAAAATTTGATTTGAAAAATTATGATGATATAAAGTTATAGTTGTTAAATGAATAACAAATAATTAATACTTTAATATTTTTTCATCTAAAGTGAATGATAAAATTAACTCATATACATAGTTCTCATCGAAGCTTTCTAACTTTTTTACCAATCACAATTTTAATGTTTTTAATCATTTAATGTTCAAACTCCACATCATATATATGTAATTGCAATCCCTCTGATCCAAATAATTCAGAAACTCTTATTTAATTATTCTCTATGCTTATTTAAACCTTTACATAAAAAAGACAGATAATTGTTTATTTATAAAATAATCAATTTAGACAAACGTATAGAAAAATAGAAAGAAAAAAAACATTTATCGTTTTAAAAAAGATAAATTAAATAAAAGAAAAACAACTTACTTTGTGCCAGTTTATTATACATATTAAAAGAATATAATAAACTCTATATATTTTCAACTTATAATAATTTTGAAAACTAAAATAAAAGCATCATCAAAAAAAAAATTATTCTAGTCAACGATTATATTAGATTAAACATGTCAATTTAATTCAAGTTTAAAAATTAAAATTCAAATCTATACATCTATATTTATATCAAACCAAACAAGTTCGAGCATCTATCTAACTACATTAACCAAAATATCATCACATCTACACGTTATACCGTATTGCAAAGAAGAACAACAAAAGGAATAGCAGAGTAACATAAAAATACCATAAAACAATTCTTTGTCTCACCTTTCTATAGTGGTTAAACTTTTTGGCTCTCACTTTAATTACACACATGCATACATTTTTAAAAATTATCCAAATATTTTTTTTATAGATCTTACCGATAAAACAATAATTAGAAACATGTCATTTTCCTTTGTGATTTGAAGATAGATACTTTTATTTAGTGATGTAGTTTGATTTAATGTATGGTCTAACATTTAAATAAAAAAAAATTATTTAAATAAGATAATTTTAATAAATATTATTTAACAATAATATGAAAAGAATAAAAGTTTAAAGTTTTGAATGAAAGAAAAATAGAAATTTTATTGCAATCAAAAAGCTTAAAACTAAAGGAAAGATTACCTTGTAGATATCATGTGTATCTGCAATGATGCAGTGGTTTTTATCTTCCCACTCAGCTCTCTTCCAAGACCTCAATGGAAGCTCTCTAACATTGTAGGACCACAACATCAAGGGTAAAGTAGGTCTGCGGTCACCAAAGCTTCGGGATCCATTTGTACATACAAATTAAAAAGGTATCAATAATTGAAAAAATAGAACCGTATGATTCACTATTTCTTTTAATAAATTTGATGAAATAGTATTTAATTAATTATATAAATAAATATAAACTACATCAATAAATATAAAATATAGTGATATTAAGAATAAGTTAAAAATAATATTAAAAATCATAATATTTAATACATATAATTTTTTTATTAATTTAAAATATTGTTTATTTTAATTATTTATTTATAGAAATATTAAACAATTTGATAAAACATTTAATTTTATTTTTAAATTCTCTAAAATTGATTTGATTCATTTTAATGAATATATTTATTACAAAATATGATCATTAAATTAAAAAATAAAACTACTTTTTATCGTATTTTATAACATGATGTATATTATACTAATACTTTTTGTTTATTTTAAAATAAAAAATGCTGGATAAAAAAGGTAAAATTAAAGTTTTCAATCCAACTTAAAACACATTAATTAAATTAAGGATATAATTTTTTTATAAATTAAACCAAATATTTAATAACAATTTTGATATTATCATAATTAAAATTAACTTTTAAAATTTATAAAAGAAGTACCAAACATTTAATAAATGGGTATCTTCAAAAGACCAGATATAGGATATATCAACCTAACCAAACAGAACAACAATAACAAACGATATACCTCAGCACCAAGAAGACGCATTCTGAAAACATTTAGAGCCTGCCTTTCCATATCCTGTGCACCCATATAAATAATGCATTCTAAGCCAAATCGAGCACATACAGTAGCAGTGGCAACTCCATGTTGACCAGCTCCAGCTTCAGCAATAATGCGTTTTTTACCCAAACTCTTGGCAAGCAAAGCTTGAGCAACAGCATTGTTAATTTTGTGAGCCCCGGTGTGATTGAGATCTTCCCTCTTCAAATAAATGTGAGGCCCTTCACCATTAGCCCTCCCCTCTTGTAATGCTCTGTCAACCTTTCAGCAAAATAGAGAGGACTCTCCCTACCAACATAATCTTTTAGAATCCCAGTCAGTTCTCTCTGCAATTTAAAACATCTATCTCAGAAAATTTCCATTGTTTTTCCTTCCAGGATTCTACATTTAATGACTGCTGAATGTAGTTAACATACGTAGCAAGAGTGATGTGCTAGTATGTAAGAGGGACAAAGTATTTCTCAGTAAAATCAAGTGAAGATTAATATGGAGTTCCAAATTGTTTACTTTTTTATGAAACTGAAATGTAAAGACTAAAATGTTCTGAAGAATGGAATGATACACATTCAAAAGTCACAAAAATGTATATTTCAGAAGCATCATAACTTGAAGAAACAGCATAAAGGAAAAGGAAATAAAACATTAAGGATAGTACTATATCAAAATACCAATGTTGATTGCAAGTATCCCTTGGCCATTCCCATGGCATAAACTAAAGGGTTTTAAATTAATCTCATTGTGGGGAATAGCGAACAAATATAACTGATATGGCCACAATTGCCAAAACACAACACTTCACGTTGCAGACTGTTGTTTAGAAACTTGCAGAAACATAACCTCAGTTCAGTTTCTGGCTATGCCACACTTACATCATTCCATGGCAAGAGGATTCAATCCAATTCAACAAACAAAATGACATTCCAAAACATACTAAACTTTCAAAAAAAAAAAGCCAAAAGAGTCAGAACTGCTACTATCACCATCACATAAACACTTTAAAACAATCAATTTGTGTGCCATACCAACAATCTTCGTCACACACAAAACTTCACCCCAACCACTTCAACATTTCATGGCTAGAGGATTCAATTCAATTCAACAAACAAAATGGCATTCCCAAACACATTAAACTTTCAAATAAATAAAAAGGCCAGAACGGCTACTATCACCATCACAGAAACACTTCAACAATCAATTTGTGTGCCATGACAACAATCCTCATCACAAACAAAACTTCACCCTAACCCCTAGCCCACATTGCAAGGGATACCCATTTCCACCAAAACCCAATGAAACCACTCCACACAACCCAAAACCCAAAACCCAAAACCCAAACAAACAAACACCATTTCCCCAACCAAATCACCCAAAAAAAAACAAAACAAAAACAAAAAAGCCTAAGCCTTTGTCACAAAACCTGAAACTCTTCATCGGCAGTGAGGGAATGAAAGGCAGAGATACTTCTTAAAACCCATTTCTGAGAGGGTTCTTGTTGTGATCTTGCAATTTGGGGGTGTTGAGCATGTGCTCCACAACACTAGGAACAGAGAGACCCACTTCTTTTATGGCTTCGACGATACTTGAATACTCAAAACCCATTTCAATCATTTCTGCAATCACTTGGTCCCCCTTTTGTCGCATTTCTTGCTATAAATTAAAATTAAGAAAGAAAGATCCCCTTTTGCTTTCGGGAACGAGCGAGAAAAAGAAAAATCATAACAAAATAGAATTAAGAAAGTAAGACCCCCGGTTTGTTTTGTTCCAAGAGAGCTCTCAATCCCGCCAAATCTTTTTATAATTGAAAAAATAGAACTGTACGATTCACTATTTCTTTTAATAAATTTGATGAAATAGTATTTAATTAATTATATAAATAAATATAAACTACATCAATAAATATAAAATATAGTGATATTAAGAATAAGTTAAAAATAAAATTAAAAATCATAATATTTAATATATATAATTTTTTTATTAATTTAAAATATTGTTTATTTTAATTATTTATTTATATAAATATTAAACACTTTGATAAAAACATTCAATTTTATTTTTAAATTCTCTAAAATTGATTTGATTCATTTTAATGAATATATTTATTACAAAATATGATCATTAAATTAAAAAATAAAACTACTTTTTATCGTATTTTATAGCATGATGTATATTATACTAATATTTTTTTGTTTATTTTAAAATAAAAAAATGTTGGATAAAAAAGGTAAAATTAAGTTTCCAATTCAACTTAAAACACATTAATTAAATTAAGGATCTAATTTTTTATAAATTAAACCAAATATTTAATAACAATTTAGACATTATCATAATTAAAATTAACATTCAAAATTTATAACTATTTTTTATAATTATTATATTTAAATGTATAAAATGAATAAAACATAATTAAAAATTTAAAAGAAATCAAATATTCAACTTCATTAAATAATTTCTACTTTTTCTACACTAACACATGATTTTCTCCTACATAAATAAATTTTATCTTTTTTTTGTAAATACAATACATATATCAACAAACTAAACAAAATTTAGAATTTACCAAACTTAACATGAATATTATATTTGTTGATAAACTATTGAAAAATTAATATAATCGGACCATTAAGATTATGTTCATCAAATACATGTTGCATTTTATCAACGTAACTTTTCCAAATAATGTACCTTTAGTAACATTATTGAACAAATCATATGAAGTTTGAACATATTAGTAAAATGTCAAATATTAAATAAATTAATATTGTATAATTTAACAAAATAAATAAATCAATACTTTAAATCTTGAAGAACAAGAACATCAATTTGTATTTTTTTCATTCTCCTTAATGTCATCCATTTGTAGGACATGTCCAATAGTATCTAAAAACAAAATAAGTGACAAAAATTATAATTTAAAATAAGAATATAAATAATTTTAACAAATATAATATAAAAGATAAATAATTTTAAGAAATATAATATGAAATCAACTAATAAATCAAGATATTTTCTTTGTTTACATCCAAAAAAATCTTTAAAAATCTTATTTGAAAGTAATGTTGCTTTAATTTTTATTTTATTTTGAGTTAGTAACATGTTTTCAATGAGATATAAAACCTTCTTCAAGTAATTGATTAAACTTGTTATCAAACTTGTTGATTAATGATTTCTTAACAAAGATTTAAATTTTGTTTTCTTGTACATATAGAATAAAATTTCTATAATTAGTTTAAAGAAAAATTTAAGAAGATATAGGTATTAACAACTTCATACCCTCTGGTCAATAAGCATTTACACAAGAAATAATATATTCTCATTCTCAAATCAAGTGAAATAGTAATGATAATATATTATAATTAAATAGAAGTTTGTGTTCGCTAAAAGTACAATTGGCAATAAATTACTATAGAAAATGTTTAAATATATATAAGAAGTCAAATTCATTCCATATATGAATGATATCCTAAATCAATATTTTCAAAAACTTTTTATTTTAAAAATCAGTAATTATTACGTTAATCAATGACAATTAATTAATAAATAAATATTAGTAAATAAGTGAAACAAATATAAATTTATTAATTTCTCTTTTTTTTTTAAATCATTTAACTTTTAGCCTTAAATTATTATTCGTAATAAATTTGAAATTGTCCATCATATATGTAATGATTATTAGTAATAAAAAAATTATTTTAATCCATGTTTTTTAATTTATTTTGATATATATTATATCATTAATTGAAATGTATTAAATTATTATTGTATATGAAATACATGAATGATATGCACATAAAACTGTCTATATTCAAAATATATTTGACATTTACAAAATTGGTAACTAATTATAGTAATTATGAAAAAATTAATTTTATAATTTCAAAAAATTTATTTATATTTAGTATTATTATTTTTTATAAATTTTCAAAGTGAAGCAAAAGGTCACCCTAAAAATATCAAAAGGCTAAAATTGCTAAACGTATCAAGCAATCTATTTTATTATAAATTTCACATTTAAAATAACATTTACTTCTGATCTTTAAATTAAAATTTTAATAAAGCAAAAAGTTACCCTATAAAAAAGCCGAAATGTTAAAATTATAACAATGATACCAATTACATATAAAAATTTCGGTGTACTAATTTTATACTTTTTTATTATATTTTTAATATTTGATTTTTTTTTATTTTGATATTTTATTATACATTTATTTTTTAATTTATGTTGACATGGATATATGTGCTTTTAGTTTGATAACTCAATTACCAAAGGAAAATATGTACAGTTGATTAGCAAAAGGCTTCCAAAGCATAGACCAATGTGGGCATTTTCCTTGTTCCTGGAATCACAACATAGATCAATTACAACTGCATTATATTTTGCCACAAGTATTCGAAAATTAATAACAAAGTAGTGTCACAAAAAAATCATTTTTTTATGAAGTAAAGCAACTGGCATGTTAAATTTAGAAAAGAAATTCAAGAAATTGCAACTTCAAGAAATTCATGACAATTGCAACACATAAAAAAATTATAAAGATCATAATATAATATTTTTCACAAAAATAAAAAAAAAAATCATGTAATATAAAAATTAGACAAACTAACTATTACTATAATATTAAGAAATTTGATATATAAAAAATATTACAACAGACTAATTATAAAAAATATTACAACAGACAAATTATAACCATAATCTTAAAATGTTGACATATTAAAGAATATTTAAAACATATATCATCACATTGAAAACAAAGTAAACTTAAAACATTAAAAGAACAGTTAAAACAATTATGAAAATGCTGTAAAAAGTATATATAAAATTGTATCATATGACTAAATATAATTTTAATTTTTAAATAATAAACATATTATTTTTTAATTTATTGAAAGAATGTTAATAACATTCTCCTCAATACTGTCTTTCTAACATTTGTTTAATTAACTAAAATTTATTAAAAATCAAAAACCTTGATAGGTTTTATATCTTCTCAAGATTGTGATTTTCAATAAAATTTAGTCAATAATAGTGTGTCTGAAAGGAAATCTTTTCTTTACTATGCAATTCTTTCGATATTGAGATAAAAATTATTTATTTTTATATACCACATGATTATATTCAAGGTAACAGCCTCGCGTCTCAACACGTAGAATCAGACAATTCTACGATCTTAACTCCTTGTGCATGTTCATCTATACGCATAATCATCTAAAATCAGGCACAATAAAACAACATGCGAAATCATGGATTTGTAAGAGCGACGATTTATACGCCTCTCCTTTTATAGGTTTCACGTCTAGATTTTTAGATTTTAGGTTTAGTATTTTTACATTTTATTTGGGACACCTGTTATTATTAGGTCCCATTTTTACATTTTGAGCTTAATAAAAATATAATCCATAACCCAAATCCATAAAATTATAGTTGAATATTTGAAAGAAGTTAAGGCTACAAATCTATCTTTGGAAACACACACAGCTTCTTGGAAGAGAACAGAATGTACCATAATGATTGATGAGTGGATCCACAAGATGAGGAGGACAATATTAAATTTTCTAGTTCACAGTCCAAAAGGGAACAAATTTCTTCAAGTATATTGATGCATCAATTATATTGCATCAATTATATTCAAAACAGCTAAAAAAAGTATTTGAGATGATGGATGAGATATTAAATTTTCTAGTTCACAGTCCAAAGGGAACAAATCTCCTCAAGTATATTATGCATCAGTTATATTCAAAACAGCTGAAAAAAATATATGAGATGATTGTTAAAGAGGCTGATGAAAAGAATGTTGTCCAGGATATGTCAAACAATGCAGCAAAACACAAAGTTGTTGGTGCGATTTTAATGAATAAGAGGTCAACATTGTGTTAGACACCTTGTGCAACACATTGTATTGACTTGATGTTGGAAGACTTTGAAAAGAAGATACCCATTCATCAAAAGACAATTCCAAAAGGGAGAAAAATTACAACTTATATTTATTCAAGAAGTTGTGTTATTTCTCTTCTACAACACTTTGACTAAAGGAAAAGATTTGATAAGACTCGGCTTAACTTGCTTTGCAACATCCTACTTGACTTTAGGTTGCCTTCTTAAGAAGGGAGGAGCTTTGGTCAGAATGTTCACAAGTGACCAATGGAATGACAACAAGTTTTCACATGTGGTTCTAGTTAAGGAGTTTTGGAAGAATGTTGTAATTTGTCTAACGGATGCATCTCCTCTAAGTAAAGTGCTTCAAATGGTGAATTTGAACGACAAACCAATCATGGAGTGTATTTAAAAGGCAATGGACCAAACTAAGCAAAAGATTGAGAAATACTTGAATGGTGTAAAATCAGGATACTTATTGGCTATTATAAATTTATAATTATTAATAACTCATTATTAATATTGTGACACCCTCTACCCTGCATATCATAATACAAATAATAAAATTTAAATAACACAGTCTTTCATTTTTTTTTAAATACCAAACATGTTCAGATGGAGAGCACCACATTCATAACTTAAACAAATAACATAATCACAAAAGAAATAAGGATAAGATTTTCAAAATAATTTAACAGAAACAACATACTAATCTAATTCTATCTACGCCCCGATGTCACATGTCCTATCATAGCAAATCCCAACATAGAAGCCTAAGCTTCATCACCAACATCCTCAGCCTCATGCTGATAATCACCTGTAAGACAGTCAAGGAAAAACAACACAAGAAAAGGGAGTGAGAAACATCTCACTCTGGCTCACAATGTAGGAATATACACCGGATAGTCAAACACAAACAAAACATATATAACACAGATAAATTAGTAATAATATCACATCTCACTCATTCAAGACATAAAAATATCAATTTATCATATAACAATAAAATGCACATGTATGGACACGGACTACATTTTATCATGCATGTGGCGCCAGTAAAACATCACATGGCATATTGCCGCTAGCAATACACGAAGAGTAGTCTAGGAGTACATGCCGGGTCACACCCTCTACGCACTCTCACTAGAAGGATATACTACCAGAGTCTCATCGGGATAGCTAAGCCGCGCAAGATACATCCCGTGCACACAATGGGCGAGACTAGGACTTCCAAACCGAGTTATCCCCAAGGACTAATCCCCAAAGCTTTTACACTATGGGGCCTTCTCTGGCGGTGTATTCCATATCGTACCCTTAAAAACATTTATGCACATGATGCATGTCAATCAAGACTCTATGCATTCTCATATCACATTATTATCATTACATCTCATCATCACATTTCATCATCATATTCCATCATCATATTTCATCATCATATTCATATTATCACATTATCACATTATATTCACAATTCTCACAAAGCACTTTAATCCATATTAAGACTCATCTATTTGTGAAATTAAATACATATTTACACTCTGCAAACATTAAGGAACACAACAGAAAACTCAAAAGGTAAAACAAAAAACATTTAGAATTTGCCTATTTCTCATAGGATTTCCACAAGAACCCACAGAGCACTCTAATTCATATCAAAACTTGTTTATTTTCAAAAATAAACACATATTCATTCATCTCATTCAACAAAGAACACAACAAAGCAATCAGAAGGCAAAACTGAAAACATTCATATTTTGCCCGTTTTCTCATAGGGTTTCCCGTAAGAACCCAAAGAAATCTCAAATCATACAATTACAATTTTAAAACTGAAATTAATCATTCATTCAAGTAATTTATACAATTAGTTACATACAAGAGGAACAATAGATGAAATAGATACAATTTGAGAAAACCCCTCATACATGAGCATACAACAAACACAGGATTAGAGGCGATCCCACTACCCAACATACATTCCCACACCCAGAGTAAGGTTTCTCACTCCCCCTTACCTGGATGAGCAAAAGACGAATGGTCTTGGTGTGATCTAAGATTTTTCTCGAGTATTATTCCTTAAAACTCTTTGTTTCTCTTCTTTTTTTTTCTTAACCCTTCAGAACGCAAATGAGGTATATAGGGTTAACGCTACCTGACTCCTTTATTAAAATTACTCCATTGGGCTGGGTCAACCCAACCCATTTTCCTTCTTTTCTAACCCACTTCTCTTTTTCCTCAAAATAATTAAATAAAATAAATACATGTATATTATAAAATATTTTTCCTCTATAATAATATATTTCTGACCCAAAATATAATAATATAATTTCAATAACAAAATATCATATAAAATCAACCTTCTCTTAAAACATATAAATATTTATTTAAAAATGCTAATAAAAATATTTATTTAATACGTACAAAATAATTGTCCAAAACAATAATTATTTAAAAAGTATAAATTAATATTCCTCTATAATTATTAAAAAATTTATGACCAAATACCATATAATAATAATAATAATAATAATAATAATAATAACCTTTTTGAAAACTGGGGTGTTACAAATATTGTTTTGTGGTGTTGCTTTCAAAAGAAATTAACTAATTAGGCAAATAATAATTCAATTTTTTTATTCTTTATTATTTAGCAATGAGCCATTATGGAATATTATTTAACAAAGATGGGATAAGCAACCTCGGCGACCAATACATGTTGCAACCTATTGTTTTTGAACCCCGAATTGTATTGTGGCCCTAACTTCAAAGTTGATTTGAAAGTTAAAAATCGTTTAGTTACATGTATACAAAATATGCTGCGAGATGATAATGAACATACTCTTAATTGGTGTATAAATAGAAGATTTAAGGAATAAAAACTTCATGTTTGGTCATCCTATGTCCATTAGAGCAGTTGGAAAGAAGACTACAAATTACCATATTTGCATTTTTCTTTACGTCCACACAAAGAAGAAATCGTTTGAAGCAAAAGAAAATGAATGGTGTTGATTTAGTCATGGCAAATTTAAAATTGGCTAAACTGTCTACGAAAAAGCAAGCTAAAAGAAAATCATCTAAGATTGAGTTATCAAAAGATTTCTTTAATGATCTTTCATCTAATGATGAGCGAATTAGGGAAAACGATGATGGAGTCAAAGTGGAAGATAATGAAGATTTTTGGGTTTAGGGTTTAGGGTTTAGGGGTTAGGGGTTAGGGGTTTAGGGTTTAGGGGTTATGGGTTAGGGTTTAGGGGTTAGGGGTTAGGGGTTAGGGTTTAGGGGTTAGGGGTTAGGGGTTAGGGGTTAGGGGTTAGGGGTTAGGGGTTAGGGGTTAGGGTTTATGGTTTATGGTTTATGGGTTAGGGGTTAGGGGTTAGGGTTTAGGGGTTAGGGGTTAGGGTTTAGGGGTTAGGGGTTAAGGGTTAGGGGTTAGGGTTAGGGTTAGGGTTTAGGGGTTAGGGGTTAGGGTTTAGGGTTGGGCTAGGGTTTAGGGTTTAGGGTTTAGGGTTTGGGGTTTTTTAGGGTTTTTAGGGTTTGGGGTTGTGGGTTTAGGGTTTGGGGTTTGGGGGTTGGGGGTTTGGGGTTTGGGGTTAGGGGGTTGGGGGTTAGGGGTTAGGGTTTAGGGTTTGGGGGTTTGGGGTTTAGGGTTTGGGGGTTTGGGGTTAGGGTTTGGGGTTTAGGGTTTGGGGTTTGGGGTTTAGGGTTTGGGGTTAAGGGTTTAGGGTTTGGGGTTTGTGGTTAGGGTTTGGGGTTTAGGGTTTGGGGTTCAGGGTTGAGGGTTCAGGGTTGAGGGTTCAGGGTTCAGGGTTCAGGGTTCAGGGTTCAGGGTTCAGGGTTCAGGGTTCAGGGTTCAGGGTTCAGGGTTCAGGGTTCAGGGTTCAGGGTTCAGGGTTCAGGGTTCAGGGTTCAGGGTTCAGGGTTCAGGGTTCAGGGTTCAGGGTTCAGGGTTCAGGGTTCAGGGTTCAGGGTTCAGGGTTCAGGGTTCAGGGTTCAGGGTTCAGGGTTCAGGGTTCAGGGTTCAGGGTTCAGGGTTCAGGGTTCAGGGTTCAGGGTTCAGGGTTCAGGGTTCAGGGTTCAGGGTTCAGGGTTCAGGGTTCAGGGTTCAGGGTTCAGGGTTCAGGGTTCAGGGTTCAGGGTTCAGGGTTCAGGGTTCAGGGTTCAGGGTTCAGGGTTCAGGGTTCAGGGTTCAGGGTTCAGGGTTCAGGGTTCAGGGTTCAGGGTTCAGGGTTCAGGGTTCAGGGTTCAGGGTTCAGGGTTCAGGGTTCAGGGTTCAGGGTTCAGGGTTCAGGGTTCAGGGTTCAGGGTTCAGGGTTCAGGGTTCAGGGTTCAGGGTTCAGGGTTCAGGGTTCAGGGTTCAGGGTTCAGGGTTCAGGGTTCAGGGTTCAGGGTTCAGGGTTCAGGGTTCAGGGTTCAGGGTTCAGGGTTCAGGGTTCAGGGTTCAGGGTTCAGGGTTCAGGGTTCAGGGTTCAGGGTTCAGGGTTCAGGGTTCAGGGTTCAGGGTTCAGGGTTCAGGGTTCAGGGTTCAGGGTTCAGGGTTCAGGGTTCAGGGTTCAGGGTTCAGGGTTCAGGGTTCAGGGTTCAGGGTTCAGGGTTCAGGGTTCAGGGTTCAGGGTTCAGGGTTCAGGGTTCAGGGTTCAGGGTTCAGGGTTCAGGGTTCAGGGTTCAGGGTTCAGGGTTCAGGGTTCAGGGTTCAGGGTTCAGGGTTCAGGGTTCAGGGTTCAGGGTTCAGGGTTCAGGGTTCAGGGTTCAGGGTTCAGGGTTCAGGGTTCAGGGTTCAGGGTTCAGGGTTCAGGGTTCAGGGTTCAGGGTTCAGGGTTCAGGGTTCAGGGTTCAGGGTTCAGGGTTCAGGGTTCAGGGTTCAGGGTTCAGGGTTCAGGGTTCAGGGTTCAGGGTTCAGGGTTCAGGGTTCAGGGTTCAGGGTTCAGGGTTCAGGGTTCAGGGTTCAGGGTTCAGGGTTCAGGGTTCAGGGTTCAGGGTTCAGGGTTCAGGGTTCAGGGTTCAGGGTTCAGGGTTCAGGGTTCAGGGTTCAGGGTTCAGGGTTCAGGGTTCAGGGTTCAGGGTTCAGGGTTCAGGGTTCAGGGTTCAGGGTTCAGGGTTCAGGGTTCAGGGTTCAGGGTTCAGGGTTCAGGGTTCAGGGTTCAGGGTTCAGGGTTCAGGGTTCAGGGTTCAGGGTTCAGGGTTCAGGGTTCAGGGTTCAGGGTTCAGGGTTCAGGGTTCAGGGTTCAGGGTTCAGGGTTCAGGGTTCAGGGTTCAGGGTTCAGGGTTCAGGGTTCAGGGTTCAGGGTTCAGGGTTCAGGGTTCAGGGTTCAGGGTTCAGGGTTCAGGGTTCAGGGTTCAGGGTTCAGGGTTCAGGGTTCAGGGTTCAGGGTTCAGGGTTCAGGGTTCAGGGTTCAGGGTTCAGGGTTCAGGGTTCAGGGTTCAGGGTTCAGGGTTCAGGGTTCAGGGTTCAGGGTTCAGGGTTCAGGGTTCAGGGTTCAGGGTTCAGGGTTCAGGGTTCAGGGTTCAGGGTTCAGGGTTCAGGGTTCAGGGTTCAGGGTTCAGGGTTCAGGGTTCAGGGTTCAGGGTTCAGGGTTCAGGGTTCAGGGTTCAGGGTTCAGGGTTCAGGGTTCAGGGTTCAGGGTTCAGGGTTCAGGGTTCAGGGTTCAGGGTTCAGGGTTCAGGGTTCAGGGTTCAGGGTTCAGGGTTCAGGGTTCAGGGTTCAGGGTTCAGGGTTCAGGGTTCAGGGTTCAGGGTTCAGGGTTCAGGGTTCAGGGTTCAGGGTTCAGGGTTCAGGGTTCAGGGTTCAGGGTTCAGGGTTCAGGGTTCAGGGTTCAGGGTTCAGGGTTCAGGGTTCAGGGTTCAGGGTTCAGGGTTCAGGGTTCAGGTTCAGGGTTCAGGGTTCAGGGTTCAGGGTTCAGGGTTCAGGGTTCAGGGTTCAGGGTTCAGGGTTCAGGGTTCAGGGTTCAGGGTTCAGGGTTCAGGGTTCAGGGTTCAGGGTTCAGGGTTCAGGGTTCAGGGTTCAGGGTTCAGGGTTCAGGGTTCAGGGTTCAGGGTTCAGGGTTCAGGGTTCAGGGTTCAGGGTTCAGGGTTCAGGGTTCAGGGTTCAGGGTTCAGGGTTCAGGGTTCAGGGTTCAGGGTTCAGGGTTCAGGGTTCAGGGTTCAGGGTTCAGGGTTCAGGGTTCAGGGTTCAGGGTTCAGGGTTCAGGGTTCAGGGTTCAGGGTTCAGGGTTCAGGGTTCAGGGTTCAGGGTTCAGGGTTCAGGGTTCAGGGTTCAGGGTTCAGGGTTCAGGGTTCAGGGTTCAGGGTTCAGGGTTCAGGGTTCAGGGTTCAGGGTTCAGGGTTCAGGGTTCAGGGTTCAGGGTTCAGGGTTCAGGGTTCAGGGTTCAGGGTTCAGGGTTCAGGGTTCAGGGTTCAGGGTTCAGGGTTCAGGGTTCAGGGTTCAGGGTTCAGGGTTCAGGGTTCAGGGTTCAGGGTTCAGGGTTCAGGGTTCAGGGTTCAGGGTTCAGGGTTCAGGGTTCAGGGTTCAGGGTTCAGGGTTCAGGGTTCAGGGTTCAGGGTTCAGGGTTCAGGGTTCAGGGTTCAGGGTTCAGGGTTCAGGGTTCAGGGTTCAGGGTTCAGGGTTCAGGGTTCAGGGTTCAGGGTTCAGGGTTCAGGGTTCAGGGTTCAGGGTTCAGGGTTCAGGGTTCAGGGTTCAGGGTTCAGGGTTCAGGGTTCAGGGTTCAGGGTTCAGGGTTCAGGGTTCAGGGTTCAGGGTTCAGGGTTCAGGGTTCAGGGTTCAGGGTTCAGGGTTCAGGGTTCAGGGTTCAGGGTTCAGGGTTCAGGGTTCAGGGTTCAGGGTTCAGGGTTCAGGGTTCAGGGTTCAGGGTTCAGGGTTCAGGGTTCAGGGTTCAGGGTTCAGGGTTCAGGGTTCAGGGTTCAGGGTTCAGGGTTCAGGGTTCAGGGTTCAGGGTTCAGGGTTCAGGGTTCAGGGTTCAGGGTTCAGGGTTCAGGGTTCAGGGTTCAGGGTTCAGGGTTCAGGGTTCAGGGTTCAGGGTTCAGGGTTCAGGGTTCAGGGTTCAGGGTTCAGGGTTCAGGGTTCAGGGTTCAGGGTTCAGGGTTCAGGGTTCAGGGTTCAGGGTTCAGGGTTCAGGGTTCAGGGTTCAGGGTTCAGGGTTCAGGGTTCAGGGTTCAGGGTTCAGGGTTCAGGGTTCAGGGTTCAGGGTTCAGGGTTCAGGGTTCAGGGTTCAGGGTTCAGGGTTCAGGGTTCAGGGTTCAGGGTTCAGGGTTCAGGGTTCAGGGTTCAGGGTTCAGGGTTCAGGGTTCAGGGTTCAGGGTTCAGGGTTCAGGGTTCAGGGTTCAGGGTTCAGGGTTCAGGGTTCAGGGTTCAGGGTTCAGGGTTCAGGGTTCAGGGTTCAGGGTTCAGGGTTCAGGGTTCAGGGTTCAGGGTTCAGGGTTCAGGGTTCAGGGTTCAGGGTTCAGGGTTCAGGGTTCAGGGTTCAGGGTTCAGGGTTCAGGGTTCAGGGTTCAGGGTTCAGGGTTCAGGGTTCAGGGTTCAGGGTTCAGGGTTCAGGGTTCAGGGTTCAGGGTTCAGGGTTCAGGGTTCAGGGTTCAGGGTTCAGGGTTCAGGGTTCAGGGTTCAGGGTTCAGGGTTCAGGGTTCAGGGTTCAGGGTTCAGGGTTCAGGGTTCAGGGTTCAGGGTTCAGGGTTCAGGGTTCAGGGTTCAGGGTTCAGGGTTCAGGGTTCAGGGTTCAGGGTTCAGGGTTCAGGGTTCAGGGTTCAGGGTTCAGGGTTCAGGGTTCAGGGTTCAGGGTTCAGGGTTCAGGGTTCAGGGTTCAGGGTTCAGGGTTCAGGGTTCAGGGTTCAGGGTTCAGGGTTCAGGGTTCAGGGTTCAGGGTTCAGGGTTCAGGGTTCAGGGTTCAGGGTTCAGGGTTCAGGGTTCAGGGTTCAGGGTTCAGGGTTCAGGGTTCAGGGTTCAGGGTTCAGGGTTCAGGGTTCAGGGTTCAGGGTTCAGGGTTCAGGGTTCAGGGTTCAGGGTTCAGGGTTCAGGGTTCAGGGTTCAGGGTTCAGGGTTCAGGGTTCAGGGTTCAGGGTTCAGGGTTCAGGGTTCAGGGTTCAGGGTTCAGGGTTCAGGGTTCAGGGTTCAGGGTTCAGGGTTCAGGGTTCAGGGTTCAGGGTTCAGGGTTCAGGGTTCAGGGTTCAGGGTTCAGGGTTCAGGGTTCAGGGTTCAGGGTTCAGGGTTCAGGGTTCAGGGTTCAGGGTTCAGGGTTCAGGGTTCAGGGTTCAGGGTTCAGGGTTCAGGGTTCAGGGTTCAGGGTTCAGGGTTCAGGGTTCAGGGTTCAGGGTTCAGGGTTCAGGGTTCAGGGTTCAGGGTTCAGGGTTCAGGGTTCAGGGTTCAGGGTTCAGGGTTCAGGGTTCAGGGTTCAGGGTTCAGGGTTCAGGGTTCAGGGTTCAGGGTTCAGGGTTCAGGGTTCAGGGTTCAGGGTTCAGGGTTCAGGGTTCAGGGTTCAGGGTTCAGGGTTCAGGGTTCAGGGTTCAGGGTTCAGGGTTCAGGGTTCAGGGTTCAGGGTTCAGGGTTCAGGGTTCAGGGTTCAGGGTTCAGGGTTCAGGGTTCAGGGTTCAGGGTTCAGGGTTCAGGGTTCAGGGTTCAGGGTTCAGGGTTCAGGGTTCAGGGTTCAGGGTTCAGGGTTCAGGGTTCAGGGTTCAGGGTTCAGGGTTCAGGGTTCAGGGTTCAGGGTTCAGGGTTCAGGGTTCAGGGTTCAGGGTTCAGGGTTCAGGGTTCAGGGTTCAGGGTTCAGGGTTCAGGGTTCAGGGTTCAGGGTTCAGGGTTCAGGGTTCAGGGTTCAGGGTTCAGGGTTCAGGGTTCAGGGTTCAGGGTTCAGGGTTCAGGGTTCAGGGTTCAGGGTTCAGGGTTCAGGGTTCAGGGTTCAGGGTTCAGGGTTCAGGGTTCAGGGTTCAGGGTTCAGGGTTCAGGGTTCAGGGTTCAGGGTTCAGGGTTCAGGGTTCAGGGTTCAGGGTTCAGGGTTCAGGGTTCAGGGTTCAGGGTTCAGGGTTCAGGGTTCAGGGTTCAGGGTTCAGGGTTCAGGGTTCAGGGTTCAGGGTTCAGGGTTCAGGGTTCAGGGTTCAGGGTTCAGGGTTCAGGGTTCAGGGTTCAGGGTTCAGGGTTCAGGGTTCAGGGTTCAGGGTTCAGGGTTCAGGGTTCAGGGTTCAGGGTTCAGGGTTCAGGGTTCAGGGTTCAGGGTTCAGGGTTCAGGGTTCAGGGTTCAGGGTTCAGGGTTCAGGGTTCAGGGTTCAGGGTTCAGGGTTCAGGGTTCAGGGTTCAGGGTTCAGGGTTCAGGGTTCAGGGTTCAGGGTTCAGGGTTCAGGGTTCAGGGTTCAGGGTTCAGGGTTCAGGGTTCAGGGTTCAGGGTTCAGGGTTCAGGGTTCAGGGTTCAGGGTTCAGGGTTCAGGGTTCAGGGTTCAGGGTTCAGGGTTCAGGGTTCAGGGTTCAGGGTTCAGGGTTCAGGGTTCAGGGTTCAGGGTTCAGGGTTCAGGGTTCAGGGTTCAGGGTTCAGGGTTCAGGGTTCAGGGTTCAGGGTTCAGGGTTCAGGGTTCAGGGTTCAGGGTTCAGGGTTCAGGGTTCAGGGTTCAGGGTTCAGGGTTCAGGGTTCAGGGTTCAGGGTTCAGGGTTCAGGGTTCAGGGTTCAGGGTTCAGGGTTCAGGGTTCAGGGTTCAGGGTTCAGGGTTCAGGGTTCAGGGTTCAGGGTTCAGGGTTCAGGGTTCAGGGTTCAGGGTTCAGGGTTCAGGGTTCAGGGTTCAGGGTTCAGGGTTCAGGGTTCAGGGTTCAGGGTTCAGGGTTCAGGGTTCAGGGTTCAGGGTTCAGGGTTCAGGGTTCAGGGTTCAGGGTTCAGGGTTCAGGGTTCAGGGTTCAGGGTTCAGGGTTCAGGGTTCAGGGTTCAGGGTTCAGGGTTCAGGGTTCAGGGTTCAGGGTTCAGGGTTCAGGGTTCAGGGTTCAGGGTTCAGGGTTCAGGGTTCAGGGTTCAGGGTTCAGGGTTCAGGGTTCAGGGTTCAGGGTTCAGGGTTCAGGGTTCAGGGTTCAGGGTTCAGGGTTCAGGGTTCAGGGTTCAGGGTTCAGGGTTCAGGGTTCAGGGTTCAGGGTTCAGGGTTCAGGGTTCAGGGTTCAGGGTTCAGGGTTCAGGGTTCAGGGTTCAGGGTTCAGGGTTCAGGGTTCAGGGTTCAGGGTTCAGGGTTCAGGGTTCAGGGTTCAGGGTTCAGGGTTCAGGGTTCAGGGTTCAGGGTTCAGGGTTCAGGGTTCAGGGTTCAGGGTTCAGGGTTCAGGGTTCAGGGTTCAGGGTTCAGGGTTCAGGGTTCAGGGTTCAGGGTTCAGGGTTCAGGGTTCAGGGTTCAGGGTTCAGGGTTCAGGGTTCAGGGTTCAGGGTTCAGGGTTCAGGGTTCAGGGTTCAGGGTTCAGGGTTCAGGGTTCAGGGTTCAGGGTTCAGGGTTCAGGGTTCAGGGTTCAGGGTTCAGGGTTCAGGGTTCAGGGTTCAGGGTTCAGGGTTCAGGGTTCAGGGTTCAGGGTTCAGGGTTCAGGGTTCAGGGTTCAGGGTTCAGGGTTCAGGGTTCAGGGTTCAGGGTTCAGGGTTCAGGGTTCAGGGTTCAGGGTTCAGGGTTCAGGGTTCAGGGTTCAGGGTTCAGGGTTCAGGGTTCAGGGTTCAGGGTTCAGGGTTCAGGGTTCAGGGTTCAGGGTTCAGGGTTCAGGGTTCAGGGTTCAGGGTTCAGGGTTCAGGGTTCAGGGTTCAGGGTTCAGGGTTCAGGGTTCAGGGTTCAGGGTTCAGGGTTCAGGGTTCAGGGTTCAGGGTTCAGGGTTCAGGGTTCAGGGTTCAGGGTTCAGGGTTCAGGGTTCAGGGTTCAGGGTTCAGGGTTCAGGGTTCAGGGTTCAGGGTTCAGGGTTCAGGGTTCAGGGTTCAGGGTTCAGGGTTCAGGGTTCAGGGTTCAGGGTTCAGGGTTCAGGGTTCAGGGTTCAGGGTTCAGGGTTCAGGGTTCAGGGTTCAGGGTTCAGGGTTCAGGGTTCAGGGTTCAGGGTTCAGGGTTCAGGGTTCAGGGTTCAGGGTTCAGGGTTCAGGGTTCAGGGTTCAGGGTTCAGGGTTCAGGGTTCAGGGTTCAGGGTTCAGGGTTCAGGGTTCAGGGTTCAGGGTTCAGGGTTCAGGGTTCAGGGTTCAGGGTTCAGGGTTCAGGGTTCAGGGTTCAGGGTTCAGGGTTCAGGGTTCAGGGTTCAGGGTTCAGGGTTCAGGGTTCAGGGTTCAGGGTTCAGGGTTCAGGGTTCAGGGTTCAGGGTTCAGGGTTCAGGGTTCAGGGTTCAGGGTTCAGGGTTCAGGGTTCAGGGTTCAGGGTTCAGGGTTCAGGGTTCAGGGTTCAGGGTTCAGGGTTCAGGGTTCAGGGTTCAGGGTTCAGGGTTCAGGGTTCAGGGTTCAGGGTTCAGGGTTCAGGGTTCAGGGTTCAGGGTTCAGGGTTCAGGGTTCAGGGTTCAGGGTTCAGGGTTCAGGGTTCAGGGTTCAGGGTTCAGGGTTCAGGGTTCAGGGTTCAGGGTTCAGGGTTCAGGGTTCAGGGTTCAGGGTTCAGGGTTCAGGGTTCAGGGTTCAGGGTTCAGGGTTCAGGGTTCAGGGTTCAGGGTTCAGGGTTCAGGGTTCAGGGTTCAGGGTTCAGGGTTCAGGGTTCAGGGTTCAGGGTTCAGGGTTCAGGGTTCAGGGTTCAGGGTTCAGGGTTCAGGGTTCAGGGTTCAGGGTTCAGGGTTCAGGGTTCAGGGTTCAGGGTTCAGGGTTCAGGGTTCAGGGTTCAGGGTTCAGGGTTCAGGGTTCAGGGTTCAGGGTTCAGGGTTCAGGGTTCAGGGTTCAGGGTTCAGGGTTCAGGGTTCAGGGTTCAGGGTTCAGGGTTCAGGGTTCAGGGTTCAGGGTTCAGGGTTCAGGGTTCAGGGTTCAGGGTTCAGGGTTCAGGGTTCAGGGTTCAGGGTTCAGGGTTCAGGGTTCAGGGTTCAGGGTTCAGGGTTCAGGGTTCAGGGTTCAGGGTTCAGGGTTCAGGGTTCAGGGTTCAGGGTTCAGGGTTCAGGGTTCAGGGTTCAGGGTTCAGGGTTCAGGGTTCAGGGTTCAGGGTTCAGGGTTCAGGGTTCAGGGTTCAGGGTTCAGGGTTCAGGGTTCAGGGTTCAGGGTTCAGGGTTCAGGGTTCAGGGTTCAGGGTTCAGGGTTCAGGGTTCAGGGTTCAGGGTTCAGGGTTCAGGGTTCAGGGTTCAGGGTTCAGGGTTCAGGGTTCAGGGTTCAGGGTTCAGGGTTCAGGGTTCAGGGTTCAGGGTTCAGGGTTCAGGGTTCAGGGTTCAGGGTTCAGGGTTCAGGGTTCAGGGTTCAGGGTTCAGGGTTCAGGGTTCAGGGTTCAGGGTTCAGGGTTCAGGGTTCAGGGTTCAGGGTTCAGGGTTCAGGGTTCAGGGTTCAGGGTTCAGGGTTCAGGGTTCAGGGTTCAGGGTTCAGGGTTCAGGGTTCAGGGTTCAGGGTTCAGGGTTCAGGGTTCAGGGTTCAGGGTTCAGGGTTCAGGGTTCAGGGTTCAGGGTTCAGGGTTCAGGGTTCAGGGTTCAGGGTTCAGGGTTCAGGGTTCAGGGTTCAGGGTTCAGGGTTCAGGGTTCAGGGTTCAGGGTTCAGGGTTCAGGGTTCAGGGTTCAGGGTTCAGGGTTCAGGGTTCAGGGTTCAGGGTTCAGGGTTCAGGGTTCAGGGTTCAGGGTTCAGGGTTCAGGGTTCAGGGTTCAGGGTTCAGGGTTCAGGGTTCAGGGTTCAGGGTTCAGGGTTCAGGGTTCAGGGTTCAGGGTTCAGGGTTCAGGGTTCAGGGTTCAGGGTTCAGGGTTCAGGGTTCAGGGTTCAGGGTTCAGGGTTCAGGGTTCAGGGTTCAGGGTTCAGGGTTCAGGGTTCAGGGTTCAGGGTTCAGGGTTCAGGGTTCAGGGTTCAGGGTTCAGGGTTCAGGGTTCAGGGTTCAGGGTTCAGGGTTCAGGGTTCAGGGTTCAGGGTTCAGGGTTCAGGGTTCAGGGTTCAGGGTTCAGGGTTCAGGGTTCAGGGTTCAGGGTTCAGGGTTCAGGGTTCAGGGTTCAGGGTTCAGGGTTCAGGGTTCAGGGTTCAGGGTTCAGGGTTCAGGGTTCAGGGTTCAGGGTTCAGGGTTCAGGGTTCAGGGTTCAGGGTTCAGGGTTCAGGGTTCAGGGTTCAGGGTTCAGGGTTCAGGGTTCAGGGTTCAGGGTTCAGGGTTCAGGGTTCAGGGTTCAGGGTTCAGGGTTCAGGGTTCAGGGTTCAGGGTTCAGGGTTCAGGGTTCAGGGTTCAGGGTTCAGGGTTCAGGGTTCAGGGTTCAGGGTTCAGGGTTCAGGGTTCAGGGTTCAGGGTTCAGGGTTCAGGGTTCAGGGTTCAGGGTTCAGGGTTCAGGGTTCAGGGTTCAGGGTTCAGGGTTCAGGGTTCAGGGTTCAGGGTTCAGGGTTCAGGGTTCAGGGTTCAGGGTTCAGGGTTCAGGGTTCAGGGTTCAGGGTTCAGGGTTCAGGGTTCAGGGTTCAGGGTTCAGGGTTCAGGGTTCAGGGTTCAGGGTTCAGGGTTCAGGGTTCAGGGTTCAGGGTTCAGGGTTCAGGGTTCAGGGTTCAGGGTTCAGGGTTCAGGGTTCAGGGTTCAGGGTTCAGGGTTCAGGGTTCAGGGTTCAGGGTTCAGGGTTCAGGGTTCAGGGTTCAGGGTTCAGGGTTCAGGGTTCAGGGTTCAGGGTTCAGGGTTCAGGGTTCAGGGTTCAGGGTTCAGGGTTCAGGGTTCAGGGTTCAGGGTTCAGGGTTCAGGGTTCAGGGTTCAGGGTTCAGGGTTCAGGGTTCAGGGTTCAGGGTTCAGGGTTCAGGGTTCAGGGTTCAGGGTTCAGGGTTCAGGGTTCAGGGTTCAGGGTTCAGGGTTCAGGGTTCAGGGTTCAGGGTTCAGGGTTCAGGGTTCAGGGTTCAGGGTTCAGGGTTCAGGGTTCAGGGTTCAGGGTTCAGGGTTCAGGGTTCAGGGTTCAGGGTTCAGGGTTCAGGGTTCAGGGTTCAGGGTTCAGGGTTCAGGGTTCAGGGTTCAGGGTTCAGGGTTCAGGGTTCAGGGTTCAGGGTTCAGGGTTCAGGGTTCAGGGTTCAGGGTTCAGGGTTCAGGGTTCAGGGTTCAGGGTTCAGGGTTCAGGGTTCAGGGTTCAGGGTTCAGGGTTCAGGGTTCAGGGTTCAGGGTTCAGGGTTCAGGGTTCAGGGTTCAGGGTTCAGGGTTCAGGGTTCAGGGTTCAGGGTTCAGGGTTCAGGGTTCAGGGTTCAGGGTTCAGGGTTCAGGGTTCAGGGTTCAGGGTTCAGGGTTCAGGGTTCAGGGTTCAGGGTTCAGGGTTCAGGGTTCAGGGTTCAGGGTTCAGGGTTCAGGGTTCAGGGTTCAGGGTTCAGGGTTCAGGGTTCAGGGTTCAGGGTTCAGGGTTCAGGGTTCAGGGTTCAGGGTTCAGGGTTCAGGGTTCAGGGTTCAGGGTTCAGGGTTCAGGGTTCAGGGTTCAGGGTTCAGGGTTCAGGGTTCAGGGTTCAGGGTTCAGGGTTCAGGGTTCAGGGTTCAGGGTTCAGGGTTCAGGGTTCAGGGTTCAGGGTTCAGGGTTCAGGGTTCAGGGTTCAGGGTTCAGGGTTCAGGGTTCAGGGTTCAGGGTTCAGGGTTCAGGGTTCAGGGTTCAGGGTTCAGGGTTCAGGGTTCAGGGTTCAGGGTTCAGGGTTCAGGGTTCAGGGTTCAGGGTTCAGGGTTCAGGGTTCAGGGTTCAGGGTTCAGGGTTCAGGGTTCAGGGTTCAGGGTTCAGGGTTCAGGGTTCAGGGTTCAGGGTTCAGGGTTCAGGGTTCAGGGTTCAGGGTTCAGGGTTCAGGGTTCAGGGTTCAGGGTTCAGGGTTCAGGGTTCAGGGTTCAGGGTTCAGGGTTCAGGGTTCAGGGTTCAGGGTTCAGGGTTCAGGGTTCAGGGTTCAGGGTTCAGGGTTCAGGGTTCAGGGTTCAGGGTTCAGGGTTCAGGGTTCAGGGTTCAGGGTTCAGGGTTCAGGGTTCAGGGTTCAGGGTTCCAGGGTTCAGGGTTCAGGGTTCAGGGTTCAGGGTTCAGGGTTCAGGGTTCAGGGTTCAGGGTTCAGGGTTCAGGGTTCAGGGTTCAGGGTTCAGGGTTCAGGGTTCAGGGTTCAGGGTTCAGGGTTTCAGGGTTCAGGGTTCAGGGTTCAGGGTTCAGGGTCGGTTCAGGGTTCAGGGTTCAGGGTTCAGGGGTTCAGGGTTCAGGGTTCAGGGTTCAGGGTTCAGGGTTAGGGTTCAGGGTTCAGGGTTCAGGGTTCAGGGTTCAGGGTTCAGGTTCAGGGTTCAGGGTTCAGGGTTCAGGGTTCAGGGTTTCAGGGTTCAGGGTTCAGGGTTCAGGGTTCAGGGTTCAGGGTTCAGGGTTCAGGGGTTCAGGGTTCAGGGTTCAGGGTTCAGGGTTCAGGGTTCAGGGTTCAGGGTTCAGGGTTCAGGGTTCAGGGTTCAGGGTTCAGGGTTCAGGGTTCAGGGTTCAGGGTTCAGGGTCAGGGTTCAGGGTTCAGGGTTCAGGGTTCAGGGTTCAGGGTTCAGGGTTCAGGGTTCAGGGTTCAGGGTTCAGGGTTCAGGGTTCAGGGTTCAGGGTTCAGGGTTCAGGGTTCAGGGTTCAGGGTTCAGGGTTCAGGGTTCAGGGTTCAGGGTTCAGGGTTCAGGGTTCAGGGTTCAGGGTTCAGGGTTCAGGGGTTTCAGGGTTCAGGGTTCAGGGTTCAGGGGTTCAGGGGTTCAGGGTTCAGGGTTCAGGGTTCAGGGTTCAGGGTTCAGGGTTCAGGGTTCAGGGTTCAGGGTTCAGGGTTCAGGGTTCAGGGTTCAGGGTTCAGGGTTCAGGGTTCAGGGTTCAGGTTCAGGGTTCAGGGTTCAGGGTTCAGGGTTCAGGGTTCAGGGTTCAGGGTTCAGGGTTCAGGGTTCAGGGTTCAGGGTTCAGGGTTCAGGGTTCAGGGTTCAGGGTTCAGGGTTCAGGGTTCAGGGTTCAGGGTTCAGGGTTCAGGGTTCAGGGTTCAGGGTTCAGGGTTCAGGGTTCAGGGTTCAGGGTTCAGGGTTCAGGGTTCAGGGTTCAGGGTTCAGGGTTCAGGGTTCAGGGTTCAGGGTTCAGGGTTCAGGGTTCAGGGTTCAGGGTTCAGGGTTCAGGGTTCAGGGTTCAGGGTTCAGGGTTCAGGGTTCAGGGTTCAGGGTTCAGGGTTCAGGGTTCAGGGTTCAGGGTTCAGGGTTCAGGGTTCAGGGTTCAGGGTTCAGGGTTCAGGGTTCAGGGTTCAGGGTTCAGGGTTCAGGGTTCAGGGTTCAGGGTTCAGGGTTCAGGGTTCAGGGTTCAGGTTCAGGGTTCAGGGTTCAGGGTTCAGGGTTCAGGGTTCAGGGTTCAGGGTTCAGGGTTCAGGGTTCAGGGTTCAGGGTTCAGGGTTCAGGGTTCAGGGTTCAGGGTTCAGGGTTCAGGGTTCAGGGTTCAGGGTTCAGGTTCAGGGTTTCAGGGTTCAGGGTTCAGGGTTCAGGGTTCAGGGTTCAGGGTTCAGGGTTCAGGGTTCAGGGTTCAGGGTTCAGGGTTCAGGGTTCAGGGTTCAGGGTTCAGGGTTCAGGGTTCAGGGTTCAGGGTTCAGGGTTCAGGGTTCAGGGTTCAGGGTTCAGGGTTCAGGGTTCAGGGTTCAGGGTTCAGGGTTCAGGGTTCAGGGTTCAGGGTTCAGGGTTCAGGGTTCAGGGTTCAGGGTTCAGGGTTCAGGGTTCAGGGTTCAGGGTTCAGGGTTCAGGGTTCAGGGTTCAGGGTTCAGGGTTCAGGGTTCAGGGTTCAGGGTTCAGGGTTCAGGGTTCAGGGTTCAGGGTTCAGGGTTCAGGGTTCAGGGTTCAGGGTTCAGGGTTCAGGGTTCAGGGTTCAGGGTTCAGGGTTCAGGGTTCAGGGTTCAGGGTTCAGGGTTCAGGGTTCAGGGTTCAGGGTTCAGGGTTCAGGGTTCAGGGTTCAGGGTTCAGGGTTCAGGGTTCAGGGTTCAGGGTTCAGGGTTCAGGGTTCAGGGTTCAGGGTTCAGGGTTCAGGGTTCAGGTTCAGGGTTCAGGGTTCAGGGTTCAGGGTTCAGGGTTCAGGGTTCAGGGTTCAGGGTTCAGGGTTCAGGGTTCAGGGTTCAGGGTTCAGGGTTCAGGGTTCAGGGTTCAGGGTTCAGGGTTCAGGGTTCAGGGTTCAGGGTTCAGGGTTCAGGGTTCAGGGTTCAGGGTTCAGGGTTCAGGGTTCAGGGTTCAGGGTTCAGGGTTCGGGTTCAGGGTTCAGGGTTCAGGGTTCAGGGTTCAGGGTTCAGGGTTCAGGGTTCAGGGTTCAGGGTTCAGGGTTCAGGGTTCAGGGTTCAGGGTTCAGGGTTCAGGGTTCAGGGTTCAGGGTTCAGGGTTCAGGGTTCAGGGTTCAGGGTTCAGGGTTTCAGGGTTCAGGGTTCAGGGTTCAGGGTTCAGGGTTCAGGGTTCAGGGTTCAGGGTTCAGGGTTCAGGGTTCAGGGTTCAGGGTTCAGGGTTCAGGGTTCAGGGTTCAGGGTTCAGGGTTCAGGGTTCAGGGTTCAGGGTTCAGGGTTCAGGGTTCAGGGTTCAGGGTTCAGGGTTCAGGGTTCAGGGTTCAGGGTTCAGGGTTCAGGGTTCAGGGTTCAGGGTTCAGGGTTCAGGGTTCAGGGTTCAGGGTTCAGGGTTCAGGGTTCAGGGTTCAGGGTTCAGGGTTCAGGGTTCAGGGTTCAGGGTTCAGGGTTCAGGGTTCAGGGTTCAGGGTTCAGGGTTCGGGTTCAGGGTTCAGGGTTCAGGGTTCAGGGTTCAGGGTTCAGGGTTCAGGGTTCAGGGTTCAGGGTTCAGGGTTCAGGGTTCAGGGTTCAGGGTTCAGGGTTCAGGGTTCAGGGTTCAGGGTTCAGGGTTCAGGGTTCAGGGTTCAGGGTTCAGGGTTCAGGGTTCAGGGTTCAGGGTTCAGGGTTCAGGGTTCAGGGTTCAGGGTTCAGGGGTTCAGGGTTCAGGGTTCAGGGTTCAGGGTTCAGGGTTCAGGGTTCAGGGTTCAGGGTTCAGGGTTCAGGGTTCAGGGTTCAGGGTTCAGGGTTCAGGGTTCAGGGTTCAGGGTTCAGGGTTCAGGGTTCAGGGTTCAGGGTTCAGGGTTCAGGGTTCAGGGTTCAGGGTTCAGGGTTCAGGGTTCAGGGTTCAGGGTTCAGGGTTCAGGGTTCAGGGTTCAGGGTTCAGGGTTCAGGGTTCAGGGTTCAGGGTTCAGGGTTCAGGGTTCAGGGTTCAGGGTTCAGGGTTCAGGGTTCAGGGTTCAGGGTTCAGGGTTCAGGGTTCAGGGTTCAGGGTTCAGGGTTCAGGGTTCAGGGTTCAGGGTTCAGGGTTCAGGGTTCAGGGTTCAGGGTTCAGGGTTCAGGGTTCAGGGTTCAGGGTTCAGGGTTCAGGGTTCAGGGTTCAGGGTTCAGGGTTCAGGGTTCAGGGTTCAGGGTTCAGGGTTCAGGGTTCAGGGTTCAGGGTTCAGGGTTCAGGGTTTCAGGGTTCAGGGTTCAGGGTTCAGGGTTCAGGTTCAGGGTTCAGGGTTCAGGGTTCAGGGTTCAGGGTTCAGGGTTCAGGGTTCAGGGTTCAGGGTTCAGGTTCAGGGTTCAGGGTTCAGGGTTCAGGGTTCAGGGTTCAGGGTTCAGGGTTCAGGGTTCAGGGTTCAGGGTTCAGGGTTCAGGGTTCAGGGTTCAGGGTTCAGGGTTCAGGGTTCAGGGTTCAGGGTTCAGGGTTCAGGGTTCAGGGTTCAGGGTTCAGGGTTCAGGGTTCAGGGTTCAGGGTTCAGGGTTCAGGGTTCAGGGTTCAGGGTTCAGGGTTCAGGGTTCAGGGTTCAGGGTTCAGGGTTCAGGGTTCAGGGTTCAGGGTTCAGGGTTCAGGGTTCAGGGTTCAGGGTTCAGGGTTCAGGGTTCAGGGTTCAGGGTTCAGGGTTCAGGGTTTCAGGGTTCAGGGTTCAGGGTTCAGGGTTCAGGGTTCAGGGTTCAGGGTTCAGGGTTCAGGGTTCAGGGTTCAGGGTTCAGGGTTCAGGGTTCAGGGTTCAGGGTTCAGGGTTCAGGGTTCAGGGTTCAGGGTTCAGGGTTCAGGGTTCAGGGTTCAGGGTTCAGGGTTCAGGGTTCAGGGTTCAGGGTTCAGGGTTCAGGGTTCAGGGTTCAGGGTTCAGGGTTCAGGGTTCAGGGTTCAGGGTTCAGGGTTCAGGGTTCAGGGTTCAGGGTTCAGGGTTCAGGGTTCAGGGTTCAGGGTTCAGGGTTCAGGGTTCAGGGTTCAGGGTTCAGGGTTCAGGGTTCAGGGTTCAGGGTTCAGGGTTCAGGGTTCAGGGTTCAGGGTTCAGGGTTCAGGGTTCAGGGTTCAGGGTTCAGGGTTCAGGGTTCAGGGTTCAGGGTTCAGGGTTCAGGGTTCAGGGGTTCAGGGTTCAGGGTTCAGGGTTCAGGGTTCAGGGTTGGGTTCAGGGTTCAGGGTTCAGGGTTCAGGGTTCAGGGTTCAGGGTTCAGGGTTCAGGGTTCAGGGTTCAGGGTTCAGGGTTCAGGGTTCAGGGTTCAGGGGTTCAGGGTTCAGGGTTCAGGGTTCAGGGTTCAGGGTTCAGGGTTCAGGGTTCAGGGTTCAGGGTTCAGGGTTCAGGGTTCAGGGTTTCAGGGTTCAGGGTTCAGGGTTCAGGGTTCAGGGTTCAGGGTTCAGGGTTCAGGGTTCAGGGGTTCAGGGTTCAGGGTTCAGGGGTTCAGGGTTCAGGGTTTCAGGGTTCAGGGTTCAGGGTTCAGGGTTCAGGGTTCAGGGTTCAGGGTTCAGGGTTCAGGGTTCAGGGTTCAGGGTTCAGGGTTCAGGGTTCAGGGTCAGGTTCAGGGTTCAGGGTTCAGGGTTCAGGGTTCAGGGTTCAGGGTTCAGGGTTCAGGGTTCAGGGTTCAGGGTTCAGGGTTCAGGGTTCAGGGTTCAGGGTTCAGGGTTCAGGGTTCAGGGGTCAGGGTTCAGGGTTCAGGGTTCAGGGTTCAGGGTTCAGGGTTCAGGGTTCAGGGTTCAGGGTTCAGGGTTCAGGGTTCAGGGTTCAGGTTCAGGGTCAGGGTTCAGGGTTCAGGGTTCAGGGTTCAGGGTTCAGGGTTCAGGGTTCAGGGTTCAGGGT
Organism: Cajanus cajan; assembly: GCF_000230855.2. Classification (NCBI taxonomy): domain Eukaryota; kingdom Viridiplantae; phylum Streptophyta; class Magnoliopsida; order Fabales; family Fabaceae; genus Cajanus; species Cajanus cajan. The sequence continues at coordinate 61,335,748 of NC_138523.1, forward strand.
TCAGGGTTCAGGGTTCAGGTTCAGGGTTCAGGGTTCAGGGTTCAGGGTTCAGGGTTCAGGGTTCAGGGTTCAGGGTTCAGGGTTCAGGGTTCAGGGTTCAGGGTTCAGGGTTCAGGGTTCAGGGTTCAGGGTTCAGGGTTCAGGGTTCAGGGTTCAGGGTTCAGGGTTCAGGGTTCAGGGGTTCAGGGTTCAGGGTTCAGGGTTCAGGGTTCAGGGTTCAGGGTTCAGGGTTCAGGGTCAGGGTTCAGGGTTCAGGGTTCAGGGTTCAGGGTTCAGGGTTCAGGGTTCAGGGTTCAGGGTTCAGGGTTCAGGGTTCAGGGTTCAGGGTTCAGGGTTCAGGGTTCAGGGTTCAGGGTTCAGGGTTCAGGGTTCAGGGTTCAGGGTTCAGGGTTCAGGGTTCAGGGTTCAGGGTTCAGGGTTCAGGGTTCAGGGTTCAGGGTTCAGGGTTCAGGGTTCAGGGTTCAGGGTTCAGGGTTCAGGGTTCAGGGTTCAGGGTTCAGGGTTCAGGGTTCAGGGTTCAGGGTTCAGGGTTCAGGGTTCAGGGTTTCAGGGTTCAGGGTTCAGGGTTCAGGGTTCAGGGTTCAGGGTTCAGGGTTCAGGGTTCAGGGTTCAGGGTTCAGGGTTCAGGGTTCAGGGTTCAGGGTTCAGGGTTCAGGGTTCAGGGTTCAGGGTTCAGGGTTCAGGGTTCAGGGTTTCAGGGTTCAGGGTTCAGGGTTCAGGGTTCAGGGTTCAGGGTTCAGGGTTCAGGGTTCAGGGTTCAGGGTTCAGGGTTCAGGGTTCAGGGTTCAGGGTTCAGGGTTCAGGGTTCAGGGTTCAGGGTTCAGGGTTCAGGGTTCAGGGTTCAGGGTTCAGGGTTCAGGGTTCAGGGGTTCAGGGTTCAGGGTTCAGGGTTCAGGGTTCAGGGTTCAGGGTTCAGGGGTTCAGGGTTCAGGGTTCAGGGTTCAGGGTTCAGGGTTCAGGGTTCAGGGTTCAGGGTTCAGGGTTCAGGGTTCAGGGTTCAGGGTTCAGGGTTCAGGGTTCAGGGTTCAGGGTTCAGGGTTCAGGGTTCAGGGTTCAGGGTTCAGGGTTCAGGGTTCAGGGTTCAGGGTTCAGGGTTCAGGGTTCAGGGTTCAGGGTTCAGGGTTCAGGGTTCAGGGTTCAGGGTTCAGGGTTCAGGGTTCAGGGTTCAGGGTTCAGGGTTCAGGGTTCAGGGTTCAGGGTTCAGGGTT